>NC_080189.1:46455000-47752753 GCF_030028045.1 Hippopotamus amphibius kiboko
TTTATAGGAGTTTTGCTGCAAAGTGGGTGAACTGCCGAGCTCCATGTCACAGCCTGCAGCACAGCAAACTGGCTTTTTCTGAAGCTCATAATGTGATAATTAAATTGCTAACAGGCACCTTAGTGATGGCATTTGCTGAAGATGTGAAAGCCCTCTCACAATTGCACCTTTCTGGAGGGGACTCGTCAGTGGGAGCACAGTGATCAACTCAGGGTGTCTTTTTTTTTTTATATATTTTCTTCCATGAGTACATTAAATTTTTATGTGGAGCGAAATGGGACAGGACTTGTTTCCCTTCCACTGCACAATGATTTATTACCCAAAAAAGACCGCAGAACTAATTAGCAGAGTAATTAATTAATATAAATTTGCATATTTGCATTTGCAATTAGTGCAGCCGACTGATTAGTCTGAAAATGAGAAGTTTGACTCATTAGATGTTAGTGTCTGCTGGACCAGAAAGCGGCTGCCAGATGAGGCGGAAAAGGGTGGAATAAGCATGTGTGTTTCTTTTGTTAGAAGAATGGAGAATATGCTCAGATATCTGGGGCCAGACACCAGGGTTCGCAATTTAAAAAAAAAAATAGTAAATTATTTGCTTCCATTTCTGCTACTCAATGTTCCTTGCCCTTTTGCCTACAGCAAGTTATTCCAACCAACCCTGGAAGTCAATGTGCCCCTCAGACCGGGCTCCTCCTATTCCCCAAAGGCAGAGGGGTCTCTGTTGTTTGTGGGTGAGCGGGAAATCTGTCCTGGTTTGATGTCCCAGGAATTTGACTCCTGCACCCAATTCAGTGGTTCTGTCAAAACAGTTCTCTAGTGCTGATGAGGACCCTCAGGGGACTGTGTGTGTTCACTACCTTCCCTTCAGGGGGTTCTGATTGCTGTCTCTTTGTTCCTCCAGCTGATAGCTGAGCTCAAAGCGCTCCTATCTAGTTGACTAGTGAATCCATTTCTGCAGAATGACATGGGGCAAATAAACTATAAACACACACACAGACAGGCAGACACACAGACTTCAAATAACAGACATTAAGCACCTCTAGTAAAATGAGGGACCTGCTCAAAAAATTCCAAGGAGGTTGGGGAATCAGGGTGAATGAGAAATAGCATCTTGATTTGACTTCACTAAATCTATTTTCAGGGTAAGGATGCATATCGCAATAGGAGAGAGCCTGACTTGGTATGAATGCTTTCTTTAGTAATAAGGGATACATTTAGTCTCAAGTCAAACCAAAAGGGAAATAAAAAATTATTTCACTTGTTTTCCTAACATTCTTTCTAAAAGTGAAATGAATTGCATATACTTTCCTTGGTGTTTGTATACCTTTCACAGGTGCCAAAATAAATTTCTGGAAATAGCTTAATCCTATAGATTCTTTGCAGATGAAAATTACCACTGAGTTTTGTTAGTTTAAGATAACTTTCTAAACCACATAATTAGTGATGTTGTGGGTCAACTCTTGTCCTCAAAACTGGAGAGATTCTAGAGAAGAAGTATACATGCACATTACATCAAGTTGTACTTTTATTCGCCTCATCTCTTTCTTTTACATTATATTTTCCGGGTTTAAACAACACCAGATGCCTGCCCCATCCCAAGCCCTAATTCAGGGCCTCTGCCTTATACATTCCAGGAGACAGCCATCCCATAGTGGCCTTACTTGTCCTTCGAAGCTCCCTCAGACCTCAGCTCCCCAACACTGCCTGCAGAGCAAGTTCCTTGCTCCATCTTTTGTCCTCCAAGTATCTGGTCCTTGCCACTGACACACTGCTTGCCAGACAGTATTCCAACTATTTCTTTATACCTTCGCCTCACTTCTTAGACCCATCAGTTTTTTGACATAGCTGTCTTATATTTGCATCTTTGAATCCCAGAGCCTGGCATACTGCTTGGTACATAGTACAAAATAAATAACTGCTTGTTAAATCACTGCATGGATGAATTAATGAAGGCATTTATGGTTTGATTATAGAATACATTCATCAAGGGATTTGTCTACAAGGTAAAAAAGCAGCTCCAAAACATATGCAAGGAAATAAGTAATTCAAAATGCAGTCAAGTAAAACAAAAGAAAATAAAAATGACCAGTGGATCAGTACAGTCTCCAGTTCAAACTTTTACTTGGGGTCTGCACTTCATCTGTTTTGGTTTTTCCCTCTCTCAGTGCTTAAAGAAAAATCTGTGGTGCTTGTTTGGCATTTTACAAGCAAACAAACAAACAAGCAAACATTTTTCACACAGAGGTTCAAAATAAGACTTAAACAAGTAGCTTGAATGTTATTTTCAACCATAACCTAGGGCTAACGTATGACCAGTAGTCCTAAAGAATTGGAGCTGGTGAGGAGGATTAAAAACAAATGTAAAAAATTTAGTGGTGAGGCAAAGGCTCAATGCGGTATCTGAGTACACAATGAAAGGAAACAAGTCTATTTTGATCAGTTATCAAATATCTTTGTTTGTTTGTTTGTTTTGCTGTCGGTTATACAGTCTTACCTGGTAGACCCTAATCAGGTCTTTTTCCACAATGTACTCTCCTGTCCCCAGGGCAGGCATCTAGCACAATGGCTGCGATATGGGGGCACTTGATCAAGGTGAAATGGATCTTGATAAGACCACCTGGAACTTAACTAGATATTACTTCATAACATCCATACAGATGTCACCATAGATCCCAAGACACACTGAGAGCAAATCCTTGGTTATAAACTTTTTCTTTGCCTACACATTTTTATACACAAATACTATACTGGTAGTCACTCAGTCACTTAGGTATTTGCTGGTCTGTGTGTTGTAAATTTACTCTCCACTTACCTCCAAGATTTGAGGTAGCAATTGAGCTGAACATTTTTATATCCTTTGTAGAGCAATTCACCATTTAAAAAAGATTCCTTGTTTCCTAACAGTGCCATAATACATATGATGAAATATATCTCTATATTTGTTTCTATAAACTGCATGGTTTATCTTCTGGAAATGTACCACAGATATATTGAGAGGATACCAGCAACGATAATGGATGGCAATACCTTCTGTCTTTATCACTGGAATAGAGGGAAAATCAAGTCGTATCTCAGAAAATGTACGGTAGGAATAGCTATAATTGTCCATTCCATATTTGCTCGTTGAGAAAACGAGGAGTGATTTTTATACTTGTCGGAAAACATAAATGAAGATTTGCTTATCCATTTAGCCATCTCCAAATGAGACATGAAAATACAGACTCACATGATTACAGTCCAAACATGGCATTTCTTCTATACTAAGACTTTGGTTTTTTGTTTTTGTGATTTAATTTCCTGTTCAGACAGTGACCAGAAACAAAAGAGGTTTCATGGTGAGGGTTGATCTTTATATTTAGAAAGTTACAACCCAAGAGGGACACACAGCTCTGGTAACAGCAGAAACTTTTTTGTGCCCTGCTAACTTAAACTGATTTTTTTAAAGAATCATTCCAGATCACTAGTCCATTAGGTGAATTAAACACTTTGGCTATTTTAGTAAAACACATTGCAGGCTTTTAACATTGTTTGTTTGAAATGGGAGGCACTTATGCCCCATGCAGGGCCCAAGTCTTCAGCAACTGCACTTCTCTGTGGGTTTTGCCTCCCTGGAATACTCACTGACAGGCAGGCTCCTTCTGACCACCGACCTCTAACATTTCAAATAGTATTCTGTGAATTTACCGTCTCTCTATCTTTCACAAACTATAAGGTTTAATAGCGATTAACACTAGACCACAGCACTTTCAAATTAACGATAGCCCTGCCAGTTCTAATTGGTATTCTAATTAGCCCAACCGATTCAACTAATTAAGAACATTAAACTTTTTAACAAAGGCTATCTTGCTTTGTGTGTTGTAAAATGGAATCGAAGAGGGGTGGAGATGGTGGGGGGAAGGGGTGTAAGAACAAGCCTGGATTTCCATTACAGACCCGGAGCAGGGGGGGATGGGCTGATGCCCCCTTTGGTGGGGTGAAGGGTCAGAGCATCCTTGGTATTCAAGAAGGGTGAAAACACATAGCAATAGTACCCTGAGACTTCTTATAAGTGGTTATAAGAGCAAACCAGCTCCGTGCTGGTTCACAATGAACTGGAGCCACAAACCATCCAGCTTTATACACAGTGTGACCTTTGTTACAATGAAGGAGATTGGGGCTGCGCAATTGAATCTCTGCAATTTCAAAATGTGTTTAATTGAAATCTCCTATTTTCAAAAGCACTCTGTGCTCTGGTAAACTTGGCAATGGAGCACGAAGAGCAGTGCAGGCTATCCTGCGGGCTGGCCAGATTTATAGTGAAAATCAAAAATGTAGTGTCAGACTTGACTCCCCTATTTTGCTCACATTCCATATCCAATTTGTCAGTATATTCTGTCAGCCCTTCCTTTAAAATAGATCCAAATACTGCTGACCTCTCTCACTTCCTATAAAGAGCCCCTCTTATCCCAGCCACCAGGGCCAAAATGTAAGGGGATGCTTACCCCTAGGATTGTATGCCAGCGCTCACGTGACCCTAAGTGTGATTGCCTCCTTCAACTTAGAATCCCAGATGCCCCACTTGCTTCCCCTCCATCACAGCCCTGCACCCACCATGTCTCTCACCAGACACCTGCTATAGCCTCAAGACTGCCTCCACTATACTTTCGCCCTCTTAAAGCCTATTCTCCAACAGCAGTGCGAGGCCCTCCAATGACTGCCTATCACACTTAAGAAAAAGTCTGAAATTCTCACCAAGGCTTACCAGGCCCTATGTGATCCACAAGTAGATGCCTCTTTGGTAATCTCTTATATTTTTATCTTCCTTGGTCACTACATTCCAGGCATGAGAGTTTGCAGGGGTGAACAAAGGTTGGGGTGGGGGTCCACCCCAGGTGCAGGGCAGAGGGGGAGCATTGTCTGTAGAGAATTTTAAAAGGTTTAAAACACTGATGTAGTCGATCTGCTTTCTATCATCTCCACTTTACTAGCAATTCTAAACTATGCCAATAAAAATACTCTCAGCAAAAAACAATCTCTTGCTATTCTAAGTCTATGCTGTCCAATATAGTAGTTATCAAGCCCTTAAAATGTGACTGGAGTAATTGGGAAACTAGATTGTTCATGTTTAAATCTTAATTTAAAGTTAATTAACTTAAAATTTAAAATTTCAACTACCAGAAAACTTTTAAGAATGTTTTCTAACAATTTGTGTATGTGAATCTATTTTTCAAGTGTAAATTTTATGAAATCTAAATATAGATCAAGTATTTCTGATGAAAATTTAGCATACAAACGGAGACGTGCTGTAATGTAAAATATACATTAGATTGATAACAACACAAAAATAAAGAATGTAAAATATCTTATTAATGAATTTTTATATTGAATACCCGTTGAAATGGTAATAGTTTGGTTATATTGGAAGAATTCAAATATCTTATTAAAATTAATTTCACCTCTTTCTTTTTGCTTTTTTTTTTTAACTTATGGATACCAGAAAATTTTAAATGACATGTGTGGTTCACATTATATTTCTATTGGAAAGTGTTGGTCTAAGTTCTAAACCAGGATATGCAAATTTCTGCCTATAGGCAAAATTCAGTCCACCGCCTGTTTTTGTACAGGCCAAGAGCTAAGAATGGTTCTGCCTTTTTAAATAGTTGAAAAATATCAAAAGAAGAACCAATATTTCATAACACGTGAAAACTGTATGAAATTCAAATTTCATAAATAGAGTTTTATTGGAAAACAGCCATGCCCATTTGTTTATATATTGTATAAGGCTGCTTTCACATTACAATAGTAAAAGAGACCCTATGACCTGCAAAGCCTTTAAATTTTTACTGTTTGGCCTTTGAGAGAAAAGTTTCTCCACCTCTGTTCTAACGAATTGATTCAGTTGCTTTTGAGTGTTAATATATGTTCTAAAGGTAAGTAAATTCAGGAAACTCCTAGTTACGTAGGTGGTCCCTGACACACACAAGCAGAGCTAAAAGCCAGGTACAGGGATACTAAGAAAAAAATACACAGATACTTTATAGGATTAGTGTGACAATTAGATAACGGAATAAAGCACCCAATAGAACCTAACACTTAGTAAGCACCAAATAAATGCCCTTGAGCCCAAAAACAGTCTCCAAAGGAGCTTATCACAGACTTCGCTGGTGGTCCAGTGGTTAAGACTCTGAGCTTCCACTGCAGGGGGCACTGGTTTGATCTCTGGTTGGGGAACTAAGATCCCGCAAGCTGCGTGGCCAAAAAAATCCCCAAAAAACAACAAAGAAACAAAAACACAAATGGGATTATCACAGTCCAAGAGAAGAGACAGACAGGTAAGCAGGCGGTTACAATTCTTTGTGCAAGTGTAGCAGTTCAGGTACTTATAAGGAGGCATCTAACACAGTCAGGGGAAAGTTATCAGTTAATGAGCCCTCAGACTGACTCTGGCATTCTAAGAGGCCACTTTTGCAATATAATCATCACACATCTCCAGTTCTGAAATTTCCGTGCATTAAAGTTTGTCAGTACTCTTAGTGGCAAATGACAGAAACTTAAACCAGAATTTTCTAAGTGAATTTATTGCTCCCGTAACTAAAAGTCTGAATCAAGCTTCAGGCATGGCTTGATCCAGGTGTTTAAAAAATGCCATTAGGTATCTGCTCCTCACCTTGTCTTGGCCTCTCTCCCTGTGTGTGTGTATCTTTCTCTATCAGCCCTCTCCTCAAGAGTGGCCAAGATGGCACTCGCAGCTTCAGGCTGACATTCTTCCAGCACAGCAGCCTCAGCAGATAAAAAAAAGTGCTTTTTTCCAATAATTCCATCAAAAGCCTGGAGCTGACTCTCACTGGGCTCACTTGGGTCACATACTGATCCCCAAGCAAGCATTCCCTCCAGGGAACAGAATTTGTTACCTGGGCCTGGGTCTAACCTCTCTCCAGAGGTGGACTTAGGACCACAAAAAGCATGTGGACTGAAAGTAGAAGAGGGCTCATCTGTCAAAGAAAAGAAGAACATTTTGCCAAAATATAAAGAAATGACTCTTGGCACTCAGAAACAGATGGCCACTATGAGTAAGCAAAAATTCAAAAAAATAAATCAACAGTGGTCCAGAAAGTTAAGAAAATTACTAAAGCTGTGATTTGTTAAATAAAAACAGCCTCTTTTGCATTATTCAGAAGTTATGGTTAACCAAGTAACTGTTTTCATATGGAGAAAGAAAAAGACATATAGCAGATAAATTAGCAGATAAAATATGTTTGGCCACAACTATTTTTTAGGATTTGTCTTTCTTGAAACAAACATTTGTATGAAATAAGTATAATTCTAATGACAAATAAATTAGTCTTGCATTTTTCGTTTCTATTTGAAGTCTTCTTAAAGAATGATTCTAGTTTTGTGCCATCTATTTCCAAGGAATCATATTTATTCACTGGGGTGTGTGTATGTATGTAATATGTATGTAGCTCTGTGTTTGAGTTGTAAAACAGAAATAAAATGTTTCCCTTTTTAAACTATGTTTAAAGTAAGTAATGATAAGGGAGGGTGGGGGGGAGTCAAGGGAGGGAGGGAATACAGGGATATGTGTATAAAAACAGATGATTGAACTTGGTGTACCCCCCAAAAAATAATAAATAAATAAATAAAATTAAAAAAAAAAAAAGTAAGTAATGACAGAGCATAATTTTTCACCATCGTATGCCAGGCCAGGCTTAGGGGCATGTGAGTGAGCACTCATCCCAAACAAGATTTAGAGGGGGTGACTATTATGGACTAAATGGCTACACCCCTCAAAAAATTGTAGTTGAAGCCCTAACTCCCAATATGACGGTTTTTGGAGATGGGGCCTTTGGGATGTAAATAGGGTTGATTAGGTCATGAGGTTGTGTCCTTCACGATGGGATTAGCCTTATGAGATGAGGAAGAGATGTCTCTTTCTCTCTCATTCCCTCACTCCTCCTGTATGTGCTCCAAAGAAAGGTCATGTGAGGACACAGGGAGAAGTCTGCCATCTGCAGGCCAGGAGGAGAGCCCTCCTTTACAAGAAACTTAATTTACTGGCCCACTGATCTTGGACTTCAGCTTCCAGAACTGTGAGAAGTAAATTTCAGCCTAGGTTTCTTTGTTATAGCAGCCTGAGCAGATTAAGACAACATCAAATTCAATATAAATAACATTTTAAATAATGTCTTTAAAATTCAAAATTAATGCAAAAATTCACAATAAAATATCAAATTCTATGTCTTCTGGGGCCCAATCTAGTTATCTTGTTTCTGCTTGTAACTTCTTAGTAACTGTGAAGACGGTTTTGATTATCAGCCTTTGAAAACTCTTTCTGGGGTTTCCTGGGTGAAGATTCTCAGTGTCTTGGCACTGAGGATGGTGCTCCTGCAGGGCTGATTTCATGGGTGTGCCTCCTGTGTGGGCACTCACTCAGAAAGGCCCTGCACTCAGAAGGGCCCCATGCTTGGTTTAAAGATTTACTGTTGCCATCTTGAAATTCTTAATAATTTCTGAACTAGGGTCCCTGCATACTCAATTCATTCTCAGACCCCATTATTTATGTAGCTGGCCCTGTATACCTGCTTTAGGTGCCTTTCATCCAACAATAAGATAAAACCTATGATAAAGAGGATGTGGTAAATATATACAATGGAATACTACTCAGCTATAAAAAAGAATGAAATACTGCCATTTGCAGCAACATGGATGGGCCTAGAGATTATCATACTAAGTGAAGTCACTCAGACAGAGAAAGGCAAATACCATATGATATCACTTATATGTGGAATCTAATATATGGCACAAATGAACATGTCTACGAAACAGAAACAGACTCACAGACACAGAGAACAGACTTGTGGTTGCAAAGGGGGAGGAGTGGAGGGGGAGAGATGGATTGGGAGTTTGAGATTAGTAGATGCAAGCTATTATATATAGAATGGATAAACAACAAGGTCCTCCTGTATAGCACAGGGAACTATATTCAACATCTTGTGATAAACCATAATGGAAAAGAATATGAAAAAGAATGTATATATATGTATGACTGAATCACTTTGCTGTACAGCAGAGATTAACACAATGTTGTAAATCAACTATACTTCAATAAAATAAATTTTTAAATGTTTTAAAAAAGATAAAACCCAAGATTCCACAGACCCCACACTGTAAACTCTGGCTCTAACTAAACCTAACCCAGTCACAAAGGAAGACTATAAAACACTTGAGATAAAAGAGAAAGCTGGATTTCACCCTGCAATGTACTACTTGTGGCAGAAGCCATTAAGAGCGAAAAAGGAAACGAAAGGAAATCAGTGAAGCAGGTTCAAAATATCCATCACACTCATCATAAATAAAAGTATATTAGCCTTTGGCAGGAAACTATGTGTATTGCATCAGAAATTTCAGTCCTCAAGATACTCCAGGAAGAAAGGAAGTCACTCAGAGTAACTCCTACCATTTCCTGCTCTTGGAAAGTCATAATGTGATTGGGCATATGGAAGAATCCAAGAGAGCCCACTTAAAAGAAAATCCCTTGGATCACGCAACTCTTTTCCTTGTGATTCCCATTAACAGTCTACAAGAGCATTCTTTGGGAAACACTGTATTAGTGCACAGCATATTAATCAGAAAGTGTATTTTATGAGGAAAAAGCAACTTGGGTTCCAAGAATAAAGGAAGTATATAGAGTTGCCAGGTAAAATACAGGATGCCCAGTTAAATTTGAATTTCAGAGAGACAATGAATACTTTTTAGTGTAAGTTTGTCCCACACATAAATATGTCTGAAATTCAAATTCGACTAGGCATCCTGCATTTTTATTTGCTAAACCTGGCAATCTTAGTAGTATACCCATTCTGCCATGTCCCCCAACCAGGTGTACTTCATATGGAGAGTGGGTGGCTTATGAAAACTGGAAGTTGAAGGAAATAAAAGAGGCAGACACTTCCAAAAGGTATTCCTAAGGTCCTTGTAGGTTAGTGGGTAATTCCCAAAGCACAGAGATTCTCAACCATGTGGAGATTTAAAAAATGCTGTTGGCCAGGCCCTATCTCCAATGGCAGGTGCATAGGTGGATTTATCCATTAGGCACAGTACGTAAGAATAAAAAATATAAACATATATATGTGTGTTTATGTATATATGTATTATATACACAATATCAGTAATATAATCCACCTTGGATTATACTTCTTACGTAGCAACACAAGCACCAAGTATAATTTTTATAATTTGTATTATTTTTTATGGAGGACAGGACCTACAAAAGCAAAGTATCTAGGGCCCACAAAAGTCATAATTCCATGCTGCCCAGAAATTCTGAATTAAAGGCCACACCATCTCATCTATACAATTCTCACTTTTTATCTAGTTATGACTAGAATTCCTATGGGAAATAAAAATAAGTTTTGCAGTCTCCTGAGTAACAATTAGAAACCAAGTACTCAAAGACCTTACTACCTACATTTCAGAATTTCCTTTCAATCTGCTCTTTGCTACTGTAGAAAAATCATAATCCTTTCAGGTAAGAATGTTAATTTCATCCAAATTTCCAGTGGCTATTATGTTTTTATTGCCATCACTACCAAAAATGTCCGGGTCATTTCAGACCCAAAAGAGACAGACTTCTTCTATGGAATCCTATAAATGACGCTTACCCCACTACTTCAGGGATATGTCTACATGAGTCTAAATGCCCCTGAAGACCAGGAGACTCTTAAGGACAGGCACTATGTTCTGTTGGTTTATTATGCTAGACATTTAATTATCACAGCTGTTAAGTACTTCTTTAGGTGTCCTGTCTGGTCTTTAATTCCAAATGTGTCGTAATATATTCACCTACTTCTATTTTACATTCTCCACTGATTCTCTCTCAGGCTCCTCCCAACATGGATTGTTTGTAAGAGATTTACTAATCTGGGAGGATTTTTGCTTTGGAGAGGAGGATCATTATTAATATCATGGATTTCCCATTCCTTATCAGTCCACCAAACGTATGCGCTGCCTCAGCAGCCAAGTAACCAGCAGGGCCAGATGGAGCATGACAGAGGACAGTCCCTTCCATTCTTTTTTATGTCAACATCTCCCAAAAAAGTAACAGGGGGAAAAGTAGAGCTAGCGTACTGCAAGTTATCATCGCCTCTAACAAGCCAAACTTATATCCTGTGAATGGTAGAAAATCCAGCCTGGGGAATGCTTAATCTTTGAATCAAAAGGATAATGATATATTTCCTACAGAAAATGACACTGGCTGATAAGAGAATTCAAAGCCATGTGCCGCAATCTTAGACTGGATCTTGTACCAGTACTGGTGGCCAAAATGAACTGCAAACTGCTTAGTGAAATAAGTTACTCTAGCTTTTGAAAGAAATAATTAGCACTGGAACAGCCTTTTTGGATAAAAAAAAGCCAGGAAGGAGATGTCTGGGTTCAGTCTTCACACGGAGACTGAATAAAATTATGGATCGTTATTGCCACATCAGAGCCTCTTGCTTTCCAAAGGATTTTTGCTGCTTAAGGAATTATATACTCTACCATCTAACTTATGGTATGTGGGGCATGAAGCTCTTTGTCACTGACTTATTACCTCATTGCTTAGCCATGGTGTTAATGAAGCAAAGATCACAGCTTTGATTGACAGATGGGCCTCATTGCTCTAAGGTGTTCTGCAGCCAAATGTGCTATAACTACAATTGATCCATTCAATTCTACTATCAATATTGATTGAGTCCCTACTAAGTACTAATCAGCGTGTTGTGTGATGTAGAGACTGCAAACAGAAGGAAACAAACAGAAATCCGAGATAGTTTTTGTCCTCATGATCTAGCTGGGGAGACAGATGCATTCACAAACAGCTCCACTACGAAGTAAATTATGCTAAGCACAATAACAGAAGCACAAAGTGTAGTGGGAAATCAGAGGAGAAAGATTAATTCCAACCCATGAGGATGTGAATGGATCGCCACGAATTTATTACCACCCCAGGAACAACAACTTACCACATATGTTATAATAGCAATGGGTTTGGATTGCTATTTTAAAACACAAATGAAAAATATATTGTAATTAGATGAGATTTGCCAGCCAAAGAGAGCAGACCAACCAGAAGTCTAAAACACAAAAAGGCAAATAATGATTTGGGCATTTTCATTTTGTGTAGGATTAGTTTGCTGCTTATTCTATTGCTCTAGGTGTAAACGATGATTTTTTTTTTTTTTTTTTTAGTGTGATCTGGGGGTTATAAGATCTACCTGCATATGGCAGATCTCAGGACAAATACATGTAGCCCCTGGGGAGTGATTGGATCATACCTGTGTGCATCTGAATCCGTGGCATTAGCAAAGTTAGCCTTTCAACCTGATGCTTTAGTTTCCAAAGTAATCTCATGGGCTTATGTCTGTAAGCATGTAAACATTAGGACTAAAAATGCTTTCTGTCTATCTTCTCGGTGTGCAGTGTATTCCTTCCATCAGAGCCACTAAGATTCAAAGGTAGGTGGAGACAAAGGGCAAAGTCTTCAGTGTTTCTATAGGGAAAAGAACGGAGTATTCATAGCAGAGAAGCTCAAGTCCCTTAAATATCTGTAGCCTGGCTCAACCTTCCCTCAGACAGTATTTGTCTTTAACATTTTGCTATCTTTCCTGGCCTGAGGAGCTAAATTTGTAAGCAGAAGGATATAATATTTTCAAAATAATTGGTTTCACTGACAACATAATATGTGCTCTCCATCTATACCACGAATGCTTGGATACCCAGAGGACATTGCTATAGACATGAGCCTTTCCTTCACAAGGAGATGAGGAATTATTTCACATAAATGTCTTATTTTTAACATCCCCCCATTTTTATTTTAAAATAACCCATCAAATAATAATGCATAGTTTACTATGTGCCGGCTAATATTACAGCCATGTATATCCAACAACCGATGAGATACGAATATATTTATCCCCATTTCACAGATGGAAAAACTGAAGCATAGGACCTTACTCAGAGTCAATCAGCAAGAAAGTGGCAGGACCAGGGGTTCTGGTTCCAGATACCACATACCAATCTGCTTATGTACATAGCTTTAGCTACTATGCTGGTCTGCTTATGTATATAATCCTCACAGCTGTTGTAAGAATTATATAGCATATGCAGAAAACCTGGCACAAAGAAAGTATTAAAATATTAATCAATATTAGCGTGATCAAACGTTAGTCAATAATTCAGCCAACATGTTTTAAAACTTAAAATCAACTAAAGTACTCTTTAAGTGCAAGTATTCTGAAATATGTCCTTAGTAAACCTGCATAATCTTAAATTTTTACTATCTTCCTAAAGGATATTATGTAAACAAAGCAAATATTCATTTGTTTGATACTCTACACCATAGTCTGCCCCTCACGCATCTCAATGCTTTTAGTTTGTTAGTTTCATTTCCTCAACAGGATTCTTGAATCACTGAAGGAAAGAACTGTGTCTTCTACTGTCTTTCTCCAATATCACAGTGGCTTGTTGCCTAGGAATCACTCAATACATATTTGTAGATTGGTAACAGACTCCATAGTTTTGGGATAATGTTATCGATCTTGTGTGATGATCTTAGAAAGTGTGTGACTATCACGTAGGTAATTAATACAGATTAACTCTTTCTAAATGTCTTATTCTTAATTCCTCTTAAAATTACACATGCAGAACATATGTATGCATTTCTGTTGGATACATACCTAGGAATGGACTACACCTAACATATATATGTTTACTAAATTATTTGTACTAGAATAGCACAACTTATAATAGCCCCAAACTGGAAACTATCCAAACACCTGTCAACAATAGAATGGAGAAACAAATTATGAAAGAGTCATACAATTGAGTGTTACACAGCAATGAGAGTGAACATTCTATAGTTATATGCACCAATGTGGATAAACTGCACAAACAAAATGCTTAGATAAGGAAATCAGACCCCCCAAAAGTACATACTGAATGATTCCATTTATAAAATGTACAAAATGAACAAAACCAAGCAATGCTGTTAGAATTCAGGATGGTGCTCTCTCCCGGGGTAAAGCGTTGGCTACCTGGAAGAGGCAGGAAGGATGCTTCTGTTTATGTTCTGTTTCTTGATCAAGATCTTATTACACAAATGTGTTCAGTTTGTCAAAATTAATTGAGCTGGATACTTCTTGTCATGTGCGCTTTTCAGTCTCTATGATACTTCAAATGAAAACAATGATCCCCCACATACTTGCAAACTCCACTCAAATGTCTTCTTCATTCGCTACCAACAAGTCTCAGCACAGTAAGCTCACTGCTTCTACGTAGAATATTGTGGACATATTTTAGGTGCTAATTCAACTCTAGCTTCCTGGAGAGATGGGGCTCTCTGCTATTTATCTTAACTTCTCCTCATACTACCTAGAGTGGTAACACACAAAAGTAAGTGATTTGTTGAAGGAATGAAAAATAATGAAAGAATCAATGAACAACTCAACCCTCAACTCTTCTAGACAAACAGAAGCTCAGTCACAATGACTGTAATCATTGTTATAGGGGTACGTCATACATGGCGGTCTACTGACCTATCTGTCTATATGCATGAATCTAAAAGGCACAAGTACAGTAAAAAAGTTTGTCACCAGATATATTAAGAGGATTATTCTTCATGTTGTGAATAGATTCATGGTTAAATTTTCCTACTTCATCTAATATTTATTATTTATTCAGTATTTTCTATTAGAAACAGTTCTAGGCAGTTCGTTGACATTTGATCATTTAATTCTTAAAGCAGTAAAGTGTGAGTTGTTAAGAAACTAGGATTTGGATTCAGAAAGACATGTCCAAATTATGATTCTCCTGCTTAAAAACTGAGCAGTTGTGGGTACGTTAATTCTCTGAGCCGCAGTTTCACAGAGTCTACAATGGAGACAGTCACATCTACCTTACTGCAAGGATTTCCTGAGCCAATGTACAGTTGACCCTTGAACAACACAGCTGGAATTGGGTGAGTACACGTATAAATTTTTCCAATAGTAAATACCATAGTACTACATGATTCACTGTTGACTGAATCCAAGGATGTGGAAACATGGATATGAAGGAATTGTGTCTATGGGGGGCCAACTATGAGTTATACATGGATGTTCGACTGTGAGGAGGGTTGGCACCCCTACCCCCCACACCCAAATTGTTCAAGGGTCAACTGTAAATGAGGCATTTAGCCTGGCGCTTGGCGGAGTGCATACGAAAGAGTACTGTTCATTATCATCAGGACCAGAGGTTAAGGCGCTTTCCCACATCTAATCCATTCGCATCCATCAGCAAGTTCTGCTGATTGCATCCCCAAAATATATTTCCAGGCCTCCCCTCTCCGTTTCCATTACCACCACCCTAATCCAGGACACAGCCAGGCCCCTCTTGTTCTGTCCACTCCATAGGCTTTGTAAATCCTCTACCTGTATCTGCTTTTCCTCTCTCCAACTCCTCTCTTCATAGCAGCCAGAATGATCTTTTCAAATCTTAAATTGCCTTAAACCATCCAATGTCTTCCTTTGAAATAAATTCCAAATACTTCACCAATACACAACGTCTTATGATCTGATCCTTACTCCCACTGTGCTCTGATCCTTCTGGTCCTCCGAGAACATTAGACATTTCACATGTGCTCTGTTGCTCTTCCTTCATGGCTCAGCATAAAAGATGACTCAGAAAAAGGTTCCCATGTAATCCAGTAGATCTCCCCATGATTTCCTGTAGCTACTAACATGTAAATTTCACATTTCTGTGTTTACCTGTTTATCATCTGTCCTCCATTTAGACTGTAAACTCCCCAGCAACTTTGCCATGGCTGTTCTACTAGCTATTGAATAGCCACCATTAACCCAGTGCCTGGAACAAATATCTTCATTCAACAAGTATGTACTTATGGCCTTTCATGGGCAAACATTACAACTGTAGATTAATATACACAGTAAATAAGTAAATGTATTGTATTAGCAAGTGATAATCCCTATTGAGAAAAGCAAAACTGGTAGAAGGTGGATAGAGAGGGATGGATGGGGGTGGGGTGCAGTATGAACTAGGGTGGTCAAAGGGGACCTCCCTGACAGGAGCATTTGGCAGAGACTTGAAGAATGTGAGAATAAACCACATGGAAGGGGATTCCAGGTAGGAGTTAAGTGCAATGATCCTGAGGTAGGAGCATGCCTGAGACTGTGAGGAAGAGCCAGTGTAGCTGGAGCTGAGTGAGTGAAGTGGAGAGTAGTAGAAGGTGCGATCAGAGAGGCCAGAAGAAGCCTCTGGGTCTCTGTAAAGATCTGGCTTCAACTGCAGGAGAGGGGAAGCCACTGAAGGTTTTTGAGCATAGAGGAATACAATCTGATGCAGGTTTTAACCAGATGCCTTGGGATGCTGAATTGAGGGCTGTGTATGAAATGTAAGGAGCCAAGAGTGAAAGCACAGTTGCCATTTAGTCCAGGTGAGAGATGAAGGCAGTTTGGACCAGGGTACGAGTGGTGAAATTGCCAGAAAGTGGTCAGATCTTGGATATAGTTTTAAGACAGTACTGAGAGAATCTGCAGACATTTGGTTCTAGGGTGTTAAAAAGAGGAGTCAAGAATTACTCCAAAATATATATTCAATAAACCTTTGTTGAATGGATGAATAAGTGAATGAGTGAATAAATGAATGACACATAGCTATTAAACAGCATAATCAGACTTGAAGCAAGGTTAGTAGGTCATCAAAATTCTTGCTGTGATTCTCAACTTTTTAGAATCTGAGAGAAAGCCTTTATTTAGAAAAATGTATATATGTACATACGTGCCAAATTTGTATATAATCTCAGGAAGCTCCAGAACTTCTTGAAATCCATCCAGGAATCCCCTGTGTGAAGAGAGCCGTCATGTCATCATACAAGCAACTAATGTAAAACTTGATTTTCCAGAGGCGGTTTGCATAAACTTTTGCAAAAAAAATATCTCCTTATAAAGTGCCCACTCCAGTCTTACAAAATGGATTCATGGAACAGGAAAAAGACAAATTGCACTTCTATTTTCTATTGTAAGTAACAATTACAATACATGTTACTGGAATATAGCAATAACTTTCAATTCAGTATCATAGAAAATAGTAATCAGAGACAATAAATCATTCTTAATGTTCGTAAAAGCCTAAAGGAAACTACATTTTCTTACAGTAAGATCACAAAAGTTAATAAAATACCATTGTTTTATGAATGGCTGGAAGTATGATAACGGTCCAATAATACTGGTTTTCTCACACTGGTGGAAGTTTTCACTGGCAGATTTAGGTGACCTTATTTAATAACAAATTAGAAAATGAATTTAATAAATGCAGCTTGGTGAGTAAAATAAAAAGTATGCTTCATGGAAGAAAAATAAGAAAGGTATTTCTGAAGTGGACTGCAGTGCTGTTTCGTGCAAAGGCTAAAGTCGAAGACTGTATGTTGCAGTGTTTTGTGAGTGGCATAAACAACAATATATTTTATTGCATAATGATAGTAAAATTCAATCTAGGCTTCACCCTGAAAGAAATGTAAAAAACAATCCAAATGTTGCTTTATTTCTAGATTATCTGTTTAGTCTAATTAATCCTTGTGTATATACATAAAAACAAAATATGAAGACATCTATGTTTAAATTACATTTTTAAGCCCTCTATATCTTCAAGGGGAATAAGGTTGTTTCGTGCTTTGTCTTATCATTTAAATATCTTTATTTAAATCCCAAGGGCTGTTTTCCAAAGAGGGATGCTCTGCCACAGCCATGAAACTCTTTCAAGGCAATGGGGATCACAGAGTTAAAACTCTAGGGATTAACACCGGGCTGGCTCACAGGCTTCCAGCCTGCCCTGAAGCATTTGCTTAAGAGCTTAAAAAAAAAAAATGCAATAGAGAAAACTGTCCAAAATCTATCTCAGGAAGTACCCTACTTCTGGGGAAAATACTCTGGTGCTGAGGTTTTGCTGCCTGACCCTGCCCAGGTCTACATTCTGCTGCCTTATACCCTTGGAGAGCTGAGAAAAATGCCTGTCATGTTCCAAACTGATCTCTTAAGTAATGAGGGGATTGTGAATAAGAGAGTCAACAGAATTCCCATTTGCTAAGACACAGGTACCAACTGCATGACCTAAAAATAACAACACTTGAGCCTTAATTTAGACGTTAAGCCTCTGCCTTGCAACTGGGTCAAAATTATATCTAAATTTTCTCTGGGTCATTTTTATAAGTGAAATATGAATATTCACCCAGTGAAAGCAAGACAGAGGCAGATAGACAGACACTGAGCACTTAAAAAAAATCTATTATAAAATGTCATGGCCCCAGAAGCAAAGATCATATCAGTTCAATTAATATCAAATTGAGTTACAGATGTAAACTTTGATGTACAGTGATTGCCGTAAAATGAGAAAATAGGTTATAGAAATGGTGACGATACACTCCTTATTCTCTGGGTATTTGTCTATAACTCAGAATGTATTTCTGTTTGGAGTATTGGTGTTAACATGCTTTCTTAGCAGAGAGTGGAACAGCCGTTATGGTGTATGTTATGAACGCATATTAACAGCACAGACATTTGCATATCTGGAACTATAGTAGAAAATACATAACGAAATTTCTTTTGAAAGATTATTGTACAAACACACTGAATCCTTGCTAAATCTTGATATAACAACTTTTTGTTTCCTCCCTTAACAACAACAAAAAAACAGACATTCAAACAATAGATTAATATTCAGAAAACCTCAACAGAGATTCTATTCCCCCCACCCCACCCCATCACTACCACCACTAAAGGGTTTTATTTCATGTTCAAAGGCAGAAATAGAACATCCCCAAATGTTTTCATGGAAAAGCTGTTTCTCATTTGCCTGCACATCGCAAAGATAAAATATAAAATCTATCCTTGGGATGAGATACATTGGTGATAATTTTCTACTAACCCATCACACTGTCTATTCCTTGGATTTTTATTTTCATGTCTGGGATGCCTGTAATACAATGCAGCTTCTGGAGACTTTGCCAGTTTAGAATATGGTGCAATATGCAATATTCATGACAGGGCTGGCTGCTCTGTGGCTTAGGACTCTTCTACTTACGCTCCTTTACATTTAAAAAGTAAACCATACATGAGAACGAACAAAATTCTCCACCTGGTCTTCCTATAGAAATTCTCCGCGCTGATATAAAAAGCGTGTGTAGTTTTTGAACCAAAAGCTATGTGAAATACACTCAATGCACCCATTACCAGGACTATCCCCTTAAACAACACATTTTGAAATGCTTTTGGTATGTCCAATGTTTTCAAAAACATGAGCTGTCAACCTACCCACTATTTTAAGTTAAGAGTTTATAGCCTTGTTTTTATTTTAAATTTGAATTTTTTTTTACCAGACCACTGAGAGAAAAAAATGACCCCCCTTTACTTAGCATGATTCTTCTTTTTGCCAACTTCCCCATCTTTGCTAGCAAAGTCAGGTAACTTTGAGGGGTGACGGAAATGAGTGGGGTATGACAGGAGAAATATTGCATTTAGCTTGAGGCCCCTGATGCCAATTTGGAACCAAAGTGCACTAAAGCAGCAGAATTTTAAACCTTTCAAAACTGGGATTTTTAAGGGGAATGATAACACAGATTCAACAGTTACAACTCTGCCAGGGATTACTTTAATACCAAAAGCATACTGTCTCACTTTATAGAAAGAGATTACTCTGTTGTCAAACAACAAAGGTTGTGTTTGTTTATTTTTAAACTTTTGGTTTTTTTTAAAGTGCACTTTTAACTTTAGTGACAGGCAATCCTGAAATAAAATGTCCTTTTATTTTGGGGGCAGGGGGCTGGTGGTGGCAGGGGAGTAGAGAAAAGGAGAGGAATGAGAGGTTTGCCTCTGGCTTCACAGTTAGTTTTATCTATAAGGCTTTGCCAGCTTTGCTTAATTGTTTGTATCCTGCTTTTGTTAAAAAACCAAAAGGGAAAAGTGGAAGAAAAAGAAAAATATGAAATAAATCTCACAGAGAAAAACAACTGGACACTGATATAAATATGAAAAGATATTTAAATTGATTTCGATCTAGAGGGGGGAAAATGTGAGGGGATGATTTCTAGGAGAAAGAAAAAAAAAATCTGAAAGCTCCAAAAAATAGGAAAGCTAACCTATGATTAAAACACTCATCAGAATGCCAGCAAGAGAAAGACAAAAACCTAAGTGATAATTTTTATGTTTATTGTATATGAAATAAAATGAGGAGAAACAAGCCAGTGAAGGCTATAAAGAGAGGGACAATAAGAAAGTGAAGTTGTGACTTTGGGTAGAGGACATAAGAATGTAGTTTGAACTCTTTCACAGAGGACTTGCAGTTGTCTCTACATTTTATACAGATATACAAAGAATCTCTCTGAAAAGTTGTTGAAAGACTCCAGCAAGTACAGAAAGGGGAGCATCTGAGGATGTCTTTCACAGACCCCAGATGGAGAAACTGTTCTTTTATTCCAAATTCTTAAGACGCGCAGAAGTCTTACATGTTAATAAGGGAACACACAGACACACACCCATAAGTTACATGCCATGAAACAAAACAAGGAAATGAGGAGACCTTTGTTGATCCCCATTCGCTTACACAAATCTTAGTTTGGTTAAGGATCTCAAGACCATTTTCCTGATTTCAGCTCTTTTTCACGGCTTTCTTTCCCTGGGTACCCAGGTGCACAAATGGGATGGTGATCTTTACATCATCAACAACAATAACAAAAAACCTCTCGCTCACACAAAAGCCCACCTTGTAAATGAATGGAATATTAATGACTACCTAATAGTTGCACCGTTGGCAGGGCGAAACTGAACACTAACACAGCTATTTCTACAGATTGCCAGTGAAGCCGAAGCAGCTCGAGGAGAAACGCACCTACTGTATGTGAAAGGCTGGTGCAGATTTTTTTCCTATCAGTCTAACCTTCTGTGTTGATGCATGAATGCTGGTACCCACTTACAGGGATGCCAGATGATCAGTGCAGAATGAAGGTCCCAAGAGAGAGGATCACATGGTTCTCTCTGCCCTGTGACGTCACTAGCAGATGGCATGGGTACCAGCTCTGGCAGTTGGCATCAATGTCACTTTTTAGAGATCAATGAGATAGTGCAGATACACACAGATCTAGAGACTCCAGGAGACGATGCGACACTCAGCCTGAAAAGATTTGGAAGATCCAAAATGAAAACTGATTATTGAATGAAATTAAAACCTAAGGTAATATAAATAAAGATATACTTCAATTGATGCTGGCTTTGCATGCACGTATTTAAAGATACAGTGTCACTGTCTTATAGTATTTATATGCTCTTTGTCATCTATAACTTCTCATCATATTTCATTCTTATGATGTAATTATCACATACTTTCACTGCTATTATGTAACTGCGAGTATATGGACATTACTTAGAGTTTGTGTGTGTGTTTGTGTGTGTGTGTTTGTGTGTGTGTGTGTTGAGGGAACTGGAGATTGTTAAATTAAAAAGTCTCTGTTTTAACATGCCTATTTGTTTGAAGACTTTAGATGAAAATACTTGCTGTTTCGCCAAACGAAAGCCAAAATTGCATTTGAAACACAAATTATTTTCCCCTTTCATTCGGGATTCTGAATACACGTGCACAATTGCAGTCAGAATCCTTGGACCGTTCCTGTCAGATATTAGCTAGAGGGAGACTTCTGTGGCTCGTAGAACAAAAACACTATGAGAGTATTTTTTGTCAGGATGATTTGAACAGCAGTAAACAGACAATTACATTGAGAAAAATTTAAAATAGAAATGCAGTCTCAATATTTTCCTTGACTTAAAATAATGCCTGTGATTTTTAAAATTTATTTATAGAGTTTATCCCAAATTAGCCTAATCCTCTTCCCACTTTTTTTGGTGAGGGTTGGGAAAATAGTGCTCTTTTACATATTTCTTTACTGATCAGAAAGAAAGCAGTTTTTAAAATTGGCTCTGATTAATCTTTTCTTTAAATCTGTGTATTTCAACAGCCACTTATCTAAATTCAGTTATATAATACAGCAAATAAAGTTAAGGCTTATTTTCTTTCTAAAAAATAAATCCCCACAAATTTGTCAGCTAATGGAGAGGTAGCATTTTTTATTTTAAAAACTGGTGTCTCATTTTGCACTCAGGGGAATTGAAATTAATGAAATTCTGCATTGCTTTATCATGTTTCGCATTTGTTTGAATTCCACGGTCCTTTCTGTGTATCAAAAATCAGTTTAAAATCAAAGAGAAATGGAGGTGGTGGTGGTATTACAATAAATACTTCGTTTTATTTTCCTTTGATAATTTGCCTGTATAAATTAATCCTATTGCATGTGTCAATATTATTTTATAATTACTAAGCTGCACAAACTCAAAAATTTTATTTAATGTAAACATTAGTCTTTTTCTCATGTTTTTGTATTCTTATGATTGTCATTGAATATGCTTTAAGTGTATAAACTTTAAAAATGAAAACACTTTAAATATTGTGCTGGCATTTTTTCAGGTAATTTAAAATTAGAGAACCATGTTAACACTACCGTTTGATGAGTCTGTTGTAATGCCAGAATCCCAGATGTGCAGAAAGTTTTCTAGAGAATGCGAGGACCAGAAGCAAATTAAGAAACCAGAAAGCTTTTCCAAACAGATTGTCCTTCGAGGAAAGAGCATCAAAAGGGCCCCTGGAGAGGAGACTGAGAAAGAAGAAGAGGAGGAAGACAGGGAAGAGGAAGATGAAAATGGGTTGCCCAGAAGGAGGGGTCTTAGGAAAAAAAAGACGACCAAGCTCCGACTGGAGAGGGTCAAGTTCAGGAGACAGGAAGCTAACGCGCGCGAGAGGAACAGGATGCACGGCCTCAACGACGCCCTGGACAATTTAAGAAAAGTGGTCCCCTGCTATTCTAAAACCCAAAAACTATCCAAAATAGAAACTTTACGACTGGCCAAAAACTACATCTGGGCACTTTCTGAAATTCTGAGAATTGGCAAGAGACCTGATCTCCTCACATTCGTCCAAAACTTATGCAAAGGTCTTTCCCAGCCAACTACAAACTTGGTGGCAGGCTGTTTGCAGCTCAATGCCAGGAGTTTCCTGATGGGTCAGGGTGGGGAGGCGGCACACCACACAAGGTCACCTTACTCTACCTTCTACCCACCCTACCACAGCCCTGAGCTCACCACTCCGCCAGGGCATGGAACTCTTGATAATTCCAAGTCCATGAAACCCTACAATTATTGCAGTGCATATGAATCCTTCTATGAAAGCACTTCCCCTGAGTGTGCCAGCCCTCAGTTTGAAGGTCCCTTAAGTCCTCCCCCAATTAACTATAATGGGATATTTTCCCTGAAGCAAGAAGAAACCTTGGACTATGGCAAAAATTACAATTACGGCATGCATTACTGTGCAGTGCCACCCAGGGGTCCCCTTGGGCAGGGTGCCATGTTCAGGTTGCCCACCGACAGCCACTTCCCTTACGACTTACATCTGCGCAGCCAATCTCTCACCATGCAAGATGAATTAAATGCAGTTTTTCATAATTAATGAGGAAAATGAAAATAAACAGTGGTCATTCACCTCCCCCGTCTAATTAAGACAAAGCAGATGCTTGTGGGCTGAGTAATTGGCACAACTCTATCTAAGGTGTTTACTAGTTTCTGGAGTGTGTTTCAACTATCGTGAGAATTTTCTATGTAATAATAAATCTCTTTTCCTATGAGAACTTCTTTTCCTTTCCTTTTGTCTGTAAAGCACTGTGATTCTGTTTCTACTGGAAGGATATTTTTTTCATGTTTTATTTTCTTTTAAATTCACTTAATTTGTTTGAACAAGGTGTCTAAGAATACACTGTTGAATAAAGACATGCACACAGCATAATTCAATGTCTACTTCAGTTGTACAGTAATTATAAAAATGCATGTTATTAAAATCAGATGAATAAAATGATGTGTTTATAATTATTAGGAATTTATATATTATGTATCTCTGAAAAATTGAACATTTAAAATATCAAGAATAACACTAAGCTGACAATGATATTGGAAGATGCATTTGAGGATGTACAACAGTATAAAAAGCTATGCAATTTTCTTTTTATTAAGGGAGTCTAAATGCATTCGATTGGTAACTATTCCTCTTCAAGGATTTGCAGATGGGGCAACATGATATCTGGGAGGTGGTGTCATAATTTTTGGAATAATTATTTCAATCCTAAAGAAAAAATTTTCAGCACTTGTTTTGTATTGTTCAGAAATTATCTGTACAGGTTTGTTATCATAATGTATAATTGTGGTTTTCCACCCACATTTTTAAAGCAATTAAACATAGATATTTCCACTCCTAAAGGACATCTATTAGCTGTGATATTTTTGCATGATACTTATTATTTCCTGGTACACAGCTGCTTTCTGTCTCCAACACTCCCTCCTCCCCATTTCAGAAATATTTCTGGATTTCAAAACCGGATGAGATAAAACAAATTTCTTAAACAAAATGGCCAAAGTGTTTGCAAGAATTTTTTTTTTCTAAGTATCTTGAATGAAAGACGCGGCGCCCATGAGGGTTAAACATCCTGGGGAAATAATGATAAATCCTGGTAACCTTCAGCTCGAGCCGAAATTCGGTGGCAAATTTCCAGCAAACACCAGAGTGGATGTTTAAAACTGGAAGGTTTTACTCTGCGCAGTTTAAATAAGTCTGGCCGATTAGAGACTAAATTCTGTGAGCTCCTTTGCGCTACTTGAATAGCGCAAAGGAGCTCATCACCCTCTTAGGCAGAACTGAGCCCCTTCTAAAATAAAAACCAAGGTGGCAGTGACCTCACTCCAGATGCCCTCGTGCGCAGGCTGCCTCCAGGGGGAAGACGGGGACAGCTGCGAAGGCTGGTGAGGCCAGTAGAAATGGGTCCAGCGATGGCGGGACCGCGCGGGCCTGGGTGGGCCGGGGCAGGGGGTCTGCGCTCCACGGCTGCGCCCACGGGGCCCACTTGGGCGCCCCCGGGCATCGCCTGAGCGGGTGCAGGCCCGACGGCGCCTCGCGGGCGGCGCGGGGAGGAGGTGGAGGCGGTTTCCCGTCGCCCGCAATCACCCCGGCTCAGGGGACACGGGCTGTACTGCCAGGGTCTGGCCCGCAGTGGGCGCCCTGGGGCCCCGGGGCCGCGGCTCTCGCACCGGCCTTGCCGGCCGGGGAAGAGACTTCGCCGTCGCGAGAGACGGCCGGCCCGGCCGACCCTGCCCCGACCTGGGGAGGAGGCGACCTCTTGGTGGCCAGGCCCCGAGGGGCGGGAAAAGGGTCGCCCCTTCACCCGCGCCGTCTGCCACGATGGGGGACGCGTGGCGGCGGCAGCTCAGTTTGTGCAAGTTCGGCTAAGAGCTGCCGCGTCCTCTCCGCGGCTGGCGGGGCTCCTTGAGCCGAGGCGGAGAGGCGCAGCGTCCCCGGTCCCTCGGCTCCCCCGCCCTTAAGCGCTCGGCCCTGTGGCGCGCGGGGCCGCCGCGCTCCGAGGGGCAAGGGTGCCAGCAGCTGCTGGCGCGGCACTCGGCGGGAAACAGCCGCACCCTTCTAAGCGAGTGTGTTGGCACCTGCCCCTCCTACCCCGCGAGGGCAGGGGCAAAGGAGTCGGGAAGGAGGAGGCACTGTGCCCTCCACGGAGAGCGAGAAGATTGCCTTAAGTAGAGAGCCTCCTGTCCCCTGTCTGTCGCAGACACAGGAGTGACTCGCGGCTGCTTCCTCGCATCCGCGCACAACGCCTGCCCTCCTTGGGACTGTGTCCAGGATTGCCCGGCCTCGTTAAGGCCCCTCAGACGCTAAGAGTCTGATCACTGCTCACCCTGTCTGAGCAAAGAGCATGAAAGTGAGGAGGCATCTGGAACTAGAAGAATCCGTTGTGTTTGGTTTAAAAAAAAAAAAAAGAAAAAGAAAATTAAGGCAGTTCTGTTTAGTCATTAGCAGAATAGGTGCGGTCTCCCCTGACCCTTGCTCCAAGGTGACCCTCATTGCTCCTGCTTAGTGTCTTGTTGGTCCAGGCAGCCTTTGAAAACCCCATAGTCTTTCCAGGGTCACAAACTCATGCTGGAACTAGAGACTGCAACAGGAGATGCAGTCTCCTGTCTCCCTTCTGGCAATATGGGAAAGCTACGAAGAAAAGCAGCTGGCTGAATGTCTGGGGAAGAAGCAAACGTTCAGAAGCATCTCATCTCAGAGCTTTGTTCATAAGGAATTCAAGCAAGAGTGGGATTTTTAGGCACGGACCCCAGAGATAATGAAATTTTTTCATAATTTGGATGCACAAATCTGATGTGTGCTCTCTCCTTCAGTGGACTGATGGAATCCAGGATGTGTGGGACTGATCCCTGTGGCTTAATTATCCTTCAGATCCCACTGATGACTCCTGGCATGGGAATCACCCAGCTGCCCCCTTTACACTCACCAAGGACTGTGTTGGTTCTCTACCCCAACAGGGCCCTCCCTGTTCCTGGTTGACTGCAACCCTGAGAAATCAGATCAATTGTTCATTCATATACCAACATCACAGATGCAATGTACTGCAGAATCCTACCTCTTAAGGTATCAGTCCAATGGAAGAGGAAATAGTATGGAACAGAGAGCACAGTTATGGATCAGGAAGTCTTGGAGTCAGACAGAACTGGGTCAAAATCTACCTCACTACTAACCTCTTACTGCAACCTCAGCGGGACAGTACACAGCACCCAGAAGGCTTCAGGTCAGGATACCTTAGCTCCTTGCTCTCTTCCTGACCTCATGCTTCCCTTACCTCGCAGCATGACAGGATGAGAGATCTTTCTGTTTTCTGAACTCTTTTAATAATTACTGTCTTTCAAATTGATTAAGCATCTCTTCTTTTGAGCTGAGTTATGTGAATCTCTTATTTATTCTCAGGATTAGTGTGTGTGTGTGTGTGTGTGTATAAAATGTAAGTGGCCTCAACAAAATAAAGATGTATTATATTTCACTCTCATTTAAAAGAAGTCGTAGATAAAGTAGGACTTGTATGGCTGTCCAAAGGCACCAGAGGCCTAGGTTCCTTCCACCTTTCTATTCCTCTAAGCTTGGTACAGGGCTTCCATTCTCAAGTTCACCTCATGGCCCAAGACGTCTGCTGGAGTTCTAGCCATTGTGTCCTCATTCCAATGAAGAAGAAGGAAAGGGGCTGGCAAAAGGATGTCCCACTCACCTGATTAGACCCCTTCAGGGAATATTTATGAAAGCCCCACCCAATGACTTCTACTTACATCTCACTGACTACTTCGAGATTTCAGAGAAGCTGCAAAACATATCCTTTTTATCAGAGTATATTGCCACCTGGAATAAATTCAGGTCCTGAATAAGAAAGAAGGAGAAGACTTGACTAAAAAAAAAAAAAGAAAGAAGGAGAAAATGGATGTTGGTTAAGCACCTAGCAATCTCGGCCATGCCTCTCTTTCTAGACTCTGAAGCCTCAAGAGCTGGGACCTCACCTTATACGCTGTGAGGACCACCTCAGCAGTCTGCCTTGCACATCATAGGTGTTCAATAGAGTTTTAAATTATTTTAAAAATCCTCACAACAGTTCGGGAGGGAAATGTTCCAGGACATGTCTTCCATCTATGTGTTCATGATATACACTGCATATCAAACTTCAACTGGACCACTGCTGCAGTACATTCATCCTTCATCAATGCCCTTCAAGGGATTGTCTTGAATCACACTGATCTTTGCCTCCCCACACTGCACTGCTCCCGGCCTCCAACATGACACTTTTGTGCCGCCCATGGCATCGCCTGCCTTACTCAAAGAGTTCTGTCTGCCAGATAAGAGACTGTCTTAGCTTATTATCTTTTTAGTACAGTGATCCCCATCCCTTCCCAGCTGTATGTGGCCAGGTTTGCTTACCTCTTTCCATGACCAATGCCTTTAACTCTGCTGTCCACCAATTCTTCATTCTCTGCTCTGAGATCTCATACTTTTCCCAAGTATTCTTTTTTCTGTTTCTACTATCTTTTTCTCCTTTAACTACATACACTCACGCCACCAAATGGTCTCTTTGGCTCCCCAGCTTATAGATTCTAAGTAGGTTTGTTCTTAAGTCCAGTCCTCCTTCCTCCCTTGCAAAATGCAAGACCTCAAGCCTCTTGCTCTCTGTATTTTGAAGGTGTGGAAGGAGAGGATTTCATCTACCAGTCCTGGTACTACCTCTGCCTTTTCTCAGTCGCGTCCCCATGCCCAGGTTGCCCATGCTGATGCCACCTCCAGTGAAGGCTTGTGTGGCTGATGTTCTACTCTGTAGCCCACCTGGTGGCACTGACCCACCTTTGCCCTCCACGAATGTCTTCTGGGCATTTGTGCTCTCCCTTGAAACTGTTTTCCCTCTCATCACCTCTCTGTGGGTCTCTGGCTTATCAGGAAGAACATATTCATATTTTGAAGTGAGGACAGAGCGCTCGAGCTCCTGATAAGGGTCTGTTGCTTTAACCACGCAGACCTCCTGGTCCCAGGTCACTCAGCCACCCAGGGAGCTGGGTCAGGATAGGTTCAAGCATAGCCTCCTGTTTTCTCAAAGCTACTGCAGCTTGTCTCCCCTTGGACCGGTTACTGAGTGGTCTTCAATGCATCTGAGATGTTCCGTATGTGTGGGGTATCCTCCCTTTCCAACAGGGACCCTATTTATTAATCCAGGCTTCCAGTGGAAACCCAAAGCAAGACAAGGTTTAGCTTCTTCCTCTGAGTGACTATATACCAGGAGCATAGGAAGGGGAGAGTCTATACCCTGTCCTCTCACACTAAAGTATATAACATGATACTCTAACCTAGGCAGAGACCCAGCTATGTACCTAAGACTTTCTTCCCAAATTGGAGAACCAAACCAAAACAACAACAAAACACCCTTCTTCACTCTAAAACCCCCACCTAGACTTTTGCTCCCTTTCCTTCCTAATCAAAGTTGTCAATAAGTACTTGACAAGGAATGTCTCACCTTCTTTAGCACCTGCTCTCTTTGCTGTAGTCCTTCCTCCACCTCTACCATCTGAGGCTGCGTATGTTTTAATATTTACTCCTAAGATATCATTTTAACAAAACATACTGATGTTTCAAAAGAAAGAAATCTCCCCCACCTGACAGGAAGCGGCCGTAGGTCTTAGCAGCCCGCGAACTGGCCGCAGGCGCATGCCCCAGGGGCGCCTCGGGCACGCACGGCGGCAGGGGAAAAGGTGTGGCTCCACCTGCTGGTTGGGCGGGCGGGTAACGCGGCAAGGAAGGAGCGGAGGTCCCGGGCTGGGCTGGGGAGTGTGTGTGGGGGGGGGGGGGGGGCGGGGAGATAAATAAATAAATAAGAAAGAAAGAAAGAGAAAAAGAAAAAGAGAGAGAGAGAGAGAAAGCAAGCAAGCAAGCAAGCTGTGTAAAAACCACTGATAAAAAGAATTGGGATATCAGGCTGGAAGAGTTGACTAGAGAGCTCATACTACACCCTGGTTGCCAGGTAAGGGGGTATGGAAGGTCATCCGAGGGTATTAAGTCTGAGGGCCCAACTTGGTCCAGCTATGTTAGCTTTGTTCCCCTGGGCAAGTAACACAACCTTGCAGATTCTTAGTTTCTGGTAAAATATGGATCTTACAAAGTAACACGGTTTACTAATGTCAAATGTTTGTTATTAATCCTTATTCTCTTTGCTGCCTCTCTGGCTGTCCCTGCCCTCCCAAGCTATTGTGGGTTTCCTCACATTTTGTTAACTGTTCTTCTGTCTGCTTTACAAGCCCTTCCTCCTCTAACCTTTCCTCAGCCCTTTGCACCTCTTCCTTGCAGAGCCCATTTCCTTTGCACCTCTGTCTTGCAGAGCCCATTTCCCCTCCTCCTGTCCCCTCTGTATGAAAACTACCAGATCTGCACTTCAGCCCACCAAACATCTTCACTTGGACATCCCATTGTCCTCTAAAACTCAATGTGTCGGTAATGAAACACTTTCCAAAACACTATCCCCTCCTTCCAGCCTTATCTAGAACATTCCTGAAACTTCCTGGAATAAACTCTCCGAGGCTTCTTTGGTTAAATGAACATGAATGTGAAAAGCATTTTGTAAAAAAAAAAAAAAAAAGATTAAATATTTCTCATATTTCCTTCTTTTTCTGGCCGTTGCCCTTTAGTCTCCAGGTTCTGTTGATTTCCCCTTATCCCTTCACATCTTGACTAATTTATTATCCTCCAAGCTAATCACCCCTATTCCACCCTTCCTCCTTCCAGCCAATTTCCCAACCAGATTAATCTTCCCAAACTACTCCAATACAACAATCCCTTGGAGTAACACCTTTCACAGTTCTCATTTTCTATCTGATAAATGATAATAAAGTTTTTCATTTGTCTAAATTCTCCATACTAAAAGTAAAAACAACTGTTGACATGATATAGGACTTTAGAATTTACAAAACACTTTCACATATTCACCTTATTTACTCCTAGGAACTTTATCATGAGATAATAATTCCTATGATTCTTATTTTACTGGAAACAGAATCAGCAAAGTCGTGTCACTTGCCCCTGGGCACAGAACTAATGTACATAGGTGGACAAAGCCAGTTCTCAGACTTTTGCCCCTTGGTTGGGCACACAAGGCCTTATGTATGGGATCTCTAGGCCACTCTTCCAACCTGATATGCTGTTTCATTAAATAAATCGTTCTCACACACTTTTTAAAAAAAGTATCAGTACACTTTGTTCAAATGATTTCTTAGGAGCTAGTGTACACATAAAAATGTTTCTGACCTTAGTAAAGATAGGTGTGGAGAGCCAAGAACCAAGACACCCCCAATCCCTGCCATAGCTCCTGAGATATCTCTGAGGAGAAAGGGTAGACAACTTCTGTTCTACTTCTATTCTCTGGTTAAACCTGTTTGCGGCATATCCATTCTCTTTCGTGTCTTGCATTGCTCCACCTGTTTGAGATGTCCTCATTTCTATTCTTTACCATTTCAAATTCATGTGTCCTTCAAGACCACCTTCTACATGAAGCCTCCCGGGTCCCTCTACTATATAGTGATGTCTTGCTGCTCTGAAGTCACAGCTCTATTGTTTAGATCACATAGTTGTCAACTAAATTTTCACTGCCTAGATATTATGTTACATTCAAAATCTTATTTAGGCCATACATTGCTAATTAAGTTAGAGATTTGACTAGATTGTACACTCTCTGTGAGCAGGGGCAATGTTTAATTCTCTTTGTGTCTCTGTGGGGCATGCACTCATTAAGTTCTTGATTCATTGATTGTAATCAGGGCTAGAAGCTCTAGTTCTATTACAGGATAACCTCAATCAAAGGCAAAGCAGCACAGACCTTTCATATCCAAGAACTGACACTGAGCAGCCACAGAAGATTCAGATTTTCACCTTTAAAGTGAGAATAATAACACATATGTCATAGAGCTGTGAAGATAACATGCAATCATTTATGAAAAGTGCTTAGCCCACTTCCTGATTCAAAGTAAGCAAGCAGCTGATGAAACCAGCTATTATTTCTATTACTAATATGGCATAAACATATTAACTCCTGGTAAATCTGAATGGTATGAATATTTTTCTAAGTACAGGTTTGCTCGAGGTTTCACATTGTGATACAAATTTAGTCTAGTGGACTTAGTCAATATATTGTTAACAGAGTAAAAATATAGTCTTTCACACATAGTAAAAGTAAGTACTAGTTCATCTGAAACTTTGCTTCAGATACACACACATACGCATACACACTTACACACAGAGTACTATATATTTTATGACATCAAATGTCAAAAATGTTGTAAAGCTCCTGATCTGGAAGATACTTGTGGTGGAATAAATGTATGAAAAAGCCGGAGAACCCGAGCTCTGTAGAGGCCAAAGAGCCCATTCAACAAATATCTATTACTAAACTGCTATTTTTCAGACACTATATTAGGTGTGAAGGCATAAAAATGAAAAAGACACTACTCTCCAATAATAGGGAGTCCAAGACAGAAAAAAGACATTTAGATAAATATAAATTAATAAATCAAAACCTTTAGTGGAGAGAACACAAACGGAGGCATCATCCAGTCTGCCTCCATGGCAGGGCCACGGAGGCGGGCAGGACAAGGAGTTTTCCAGAGGATACACTTGAGCTGGACCATGGTGAGTTAGAGACATTTATTTCACAGGTGGACCAATGTGAGAAGGTGTAAGGTAGCAATGCTTCTTTTCTCCTCTTGTTACATTTCCATCCAGATGGAGGTATGACATTCTTGGCCTCTCCTTTACCTCCTAAACTCTCTCTCCTGAGAAGGAATGTCTTAATCTGATTGGAAGATGTTGGAAAAGAACATTGGGTGTGCTTGGCTCCTCCTTCCTTCCAGGCAGGCTGCTCTTGTGTGTTCCCAAGAGTTCCCAGCTAAGGAACTACGGGGGGCCTGCAGTGGTCCAGGGTCTTCTATGATTATTCAGAACAGTTTGTCCATTTCCAGGGTTGAGTTAGCAAGCTCATTTAGCTCACACTATAAGCAACATTCTCTGACCTTGACTTTCTCAATTATAAAATTGATCTTTGGCTTCCATCTACCATATTTCTTATCTTATTAAGCAATTGGATTTGAAGGGGAAGGGGATATTACTTATTGGGAACCCCCTCCAAGACTCTAACAGAAGGGATTGTCAGGCAGAAATGTTCACCTAGAGAGGGGAAGGTGAAAATCACTTTCAGAGTTGCAACTTCAGTTTGATGGGGGTGTTTGGAGTAAGGAAGGATTTGTCTGAGGTGAGCCTGGGTTAGCTGGCCAAGGCCACACCATGGAAAGCCTTGCAGGTCTCCAGGGGAGTCTGCTGAAGGATCTTACTCAGATGAGTACATGAGCAGATTTATATTTTATTGCTTTCGTTGCAAAGTGAGAGGTGAAACCAGAACCCAGGAACCAATCAGAAAATAGTTCTAATGAAAGATGACAGTGGAATAGAAAGGAGGGGAGAGACCTAAAATGTGATGAGTAGTACATACTGCCTGGGCCTGGAAACTGAGGAAGAGCAGTTATACATCTGTGGCTTGGATAGGTAGTTTGGGATAAGAAAATTATGAGACTCTCAGTTTTTAACTTGTTGAGATTAAGCACCTTGGGGACAGTCATGTTTCAGTTATGTTTAGGTGGTTCAATGGCAGATCTCTAACTCTGGAGTTCAGGGGAATTCCCTGGCAGTCCAGTTAAGACTCCATACTTCCAATGCAGGGGACGTGGGTTCAATCCCTGGTTGGGGAACTAAGATCCCACATGCCACACAGCATGTCCAAAAACAAACAAACAAACAAACAAAAACAAACAAGTCTGGAGTTAGGAGAGATGTCTAAGCTGCAGTTGTAAACTTAGGGGTATGAATGGACTCAAACCCAGAGTGTGGGGTCTGAAAAGAGAAGAGGAGTAAGACTGAAGCACTGATAGTGTTTCTCTAAGGACAGCCCCCTCCAGTGTTAACTATTTCACAGGGCAAGTTCTCTGTTTGCATTTGGAGTTATTATCTCAGGTTCCTCTCAAAATTACTGCAGGACATGTAGCATAACTGTACCAAACCAGGCCTTTGATTTCTGGTTAGATTATTAAGGACCATGCAGACAAATTAAAATGTGGTTCCTAATTACAAGGCATTGGAATAATATTTCTGTAAAGTTTTTTAAAGTTCTTTGTTTTAAAGTTCTGTGTCATGAGATCAGATGGTAACAAGAAAAGGCCACAACTGACCACTCTACACCATTCTATCACTTAAGCTGAACAATCAATTTAGGAAGTGACTGGAGTGATTTTTTTTTTTTTAACCTCTCTAACCATCAGCATCTTTATTGCAATTGTGAGAACCACAGCAATTACTTGATAGCACTTAAGGGAAGATTTAATTAGATATTGTATGTAAATTACTCAGCGTGTCTGGCACATAGTGAGTGCTCAATAAATAATATTATTATTATTTGTGAAGTAGTTGAACACTTTTGATGGTAAAATTCCAATTACATGCAGATTACCCACAGTAATATTTTTTAAGTACCAACTGGTTTTCTCTTTTCTATCACCTCCTTTCCTTGCCAATCTGTGTTATTCAGGGAAGAACAACTAATTTTAATATTCTCCAATATCAAATATAATTAGGAAGAAAAATCCGTAGCCGAAACAATACATTTTTAAAGTCACGTATAAACATTTTTTATATTATTTATGAGTGTAGATTTTTCATGTCACTCTTCCCTATTGTCAGAAGTCCCCTTTGACATGGAACCTAAGAATACAGAGGGGAAATAGGCCATCTGATTTAACCCCACCCACACCCGAAATAATAGAGCTGAGGCTGCTTCCCACGGAAGAGAAAGAAAATGAATATTAATGAATGTTTATTGAAACTATTACATGACCAGTACTATACTATACTTCTTTACGTTGTTTCATCTTATATATTCCTCCCAACAGTGCAGGGAAATGAGTTTGGTATGAGAATTTCATTTTTCAGACAAAAATTGAGCTTCAGAGTAGTGAAGCAACTTGTCCAAGTGATAAATGGTGGACCTGGAGTTCAGCCAGCTCTGCCTGACCAGCAACCTCACAATCTCCCCATGAACCTCGTTTTCACCCAGAGAATTACAATAGCTCAATTTCATGAGGCTTCTTTGAGGCAGGTCTCACCTACACACTTCACGTGTACTCTCTCGTTTAATCCTCTCAGCAAACTGGGGGCATATACTATTATTAGTGCCCTCAGGAAATTGAGGCACAAAAACCAGCCCAGGGTCACACATTTAAGAAGTGTGGGGTTGAAAATTCAATCCAAGGGAGCCTACCTCCAGAATCCACACTCTTCACCACTAAACTAAACAGCCTCACTTAAGACAACCAATCATAATCTTCAAAGTTGTGCACTGACTTGAAAGCATGATTAGTTTCAATCCAGCAGGGGAGAGAAAAATGATAAGCTGTATGATAAAGACAAATCACCTGTAAAATAGGGGACCAAATACTTGCAACAATTCAGTTCCCACCTGGCTGTACCAAGAGGGTGACTGTTACTGAGTAGTTACACAGCCATTGTTTATCAACACAGTTATTCAGCTTGAGCAAAATCGTTTTCTCTCTAAAAATTTGGTGTTAGGGGAAATAGTAAATGAACTCTTAAGCTTTCAAAATGATAATCTAGCATTACTTAAAAGTCTACAAATTTGTTCCTAAATGTATTTAAATCTTACCAGCGAACATGATGCTTGGTTATTAAAAAGTAATTCTGGAGAAATTAGCTTGCAGCTACAAAATTAATATAATTCATTTATTACTTGCAGCCACAAATCAAGATGCTGTTAACACTGCTACACACAATTTAATATGCACAGTAAGTTTCCATATGGCTTCAATTTTAGGTTTCTGGTCACTCCATTGAATCATTTACAGAATAGCCCAGCATGTCTAGTCAGAGGGCACTTGACCTAACCAATGTGAAGCTTTGACTTTCAAACTATGTAATTAAAGGTTTGGTTTATTTTTTATTTTTATCATATTAAACAAATATATTTTAAAATATATAGGCTTATCATTACATAGAGATTTAGTGATGGAGAAAAACCAAAAGCACCCAACCCCCAATGCTAGCTGAGGCTCATCCATTTTTCCTGGTTCCCAACTTCCTTCTTCTTTTCCCTGTTTTTCCTTAGAAGATGAAGGGCAAGGAATAGACACACACACACATGCACACACACACCCCTAGTTGATTTAATGTTGAGATAAAAGAATTGTTCAGAGTTTAAACCTTCTTCTTCACAATCCTGCCAGAATGATATGTCATCTGGGTTTCATAGCTAGATTTCATGCCTCCGTTAAAAGGAGTTCAAGTTATCTAATGAATGAGATACACAACTTGCATCATTCTTGGTGAAAAACAAACATCTTAATTGTATTTCATGTCTCAGGCCTACAAGAGAACAATCAGCCTAAAGAGTAGGGAATATGTATCTCACCTGTGGTTTCCTTTAGTGTTTCCTTTTCTCAGGAACTTTTGTCTCCACAGAGCCCCTCAGGGTATTTTGTGGGAGGCGACTGCTTTCTTCCTTAGTCACTCTTACCATGAAGCCTGGTTAAACATATCAGGCAGATCAACCACTTTTCTTCCAGAATTTGTCCTGGAAAAGATCTCTTCATCCATCGTGATGAAGTCTCTGTTTTAGTCACTCTATTTCACTCTATAAGTCTTGCCAAATTCTTTTTACTGCCACTTTCAAAAGTTAGACTGACAAGGGAAACCTATGATTCAGAAAAAAAATTAGTGACAGAGATTTCTCAACTTTATATTTGGCAATTGCACCTTTTTGCTTCCGTTATTTACAGGAGGGGTGGGTGATAGAGAGGGAGGAAGACAGGAGCTGAGAATACAAAAAGGCAATAGGCTTTGGCTCTGATTCATACCAGACAATGATGCTTTCACCAGAAAGGGGAGCAAGGTTACGTGAGGGAAACGACCCCAAAGGCTTTCTATTCTCAAAATGTGCAAAGGTGCGCATCTCTCTAGAATACTTCCGGGTTTTGATCCTAAGCTAGAAAAAGTGGAGAAATTAGAAAAGAAGCATTCCATAAGGATCAGTGAAGAAAATTAGAAACACAACATTGATAACTGTTAACAACCAGTGAAACAGGAACCAAACTATACCCAAGAATTTATTTCAAAGCTTGTTCTAACAGCGATGCCCTTCATCTGAATGATACCGCTAAGCATTATTTCACATGGATCATCACAAGAAACTTTTTGACATACTGCAGGAAATAAATGTAATTACTAGTCTTGGATATGGAAAAGTCCAGAAGTTAGGTGACTCACCGAAACACACTGTTAGCAAGCCGCAGAGTTTAAATTAGACCCAAGTCTTTCAAAAATCAGTTCCATGGGCCTTCCGTGGTATTGCTCAAAAAGTCCTGGTAATGTCTAAGTTTCATTGTTTTAGTATAGTAATGGCAAAATCTTGCTTTAAGTTTGAGACAAGTAAGACGTGTATTTCCAACAAGCAGTGTACTATACTAATATTTGTGTTTCGTGACTTTTAAATAATTGAGTATATTTCCTTGGAAGTTTCGCTACAAACCTAAATATTTAAGATGTCTGCAAACATTGTAAATCTGGCTATCAATCTGGATACAGACACCAGACCGTGGAAAATGCTATACCCTTGTAGGAGACCTGAGAGGCCACCGACAGGGTTGGGAGACTTATTATTGGAGCTGGGAAAAGACACTGGTTAAGAAAACCTTAGGAGAATATAAGAAAGAAAATCTGAATGGTGGATTCCCTTTGTCCTCCCCAATCTGAACGTGTATTACCCATCTTTCTCTTGACTTTCTGGGATGTTTACTCCATCACCTGGTCATATTGTATTTATTCACTTTATGAACTTTAAGAATTCTATGTACAAGTGCCCTTCCATATCCAAGGGTTCAGCATCTGTGGGTTCAACCAACGGTGGATCAAAAATATTTGGAAAAAATTTCCAGAAATTTCCAAAAAGCAAAACTTGAATTTGCAGTGCACAGGCAGCCATTTACATAGCATTTATATTGTATTAGGCATTGGGCATAATCTAGAAATGATTTAAAATATACAAGAGGATGTGCATAGGTTGTATGCAAATACTACATCATTTTATGTAAGGGTCTTGAGCATCCATGGATTTTGTTATCTGCAGATGCTGAGGGACCACTGTACATCCATGTAAAGGCATATGCTTTATCAAATCGTAAATCTTGGTCATATAGTTGACCCACACAGCATTCAACACAGTGTCCTGCATACAGCAGGTGCTCAATAAATGTTTGTTTAACTGAACCCATTTGTACTGTATGCAGAAAGTACCCTCTGTGTTCACCAAGTGCTAGTCCTGTTCTAAAAGATGAGAATAATATCAGTTTGAAATGCTAATTTCTTGCCTGGTGTCTGAATACTGAGCATCCAGGCCACCATGTGGAACCTGACATAGAGACAGTACAAAAAGTCACCTCACCACCTGAATAAAAGGCAACAGTATTTTATGTGTATGATTTTCTCCAGAGGACCCCCCAAAAAAGTAGAATCCCTTTTAATGTCTTTTAATAAGTTTAGAAAAAGCAGCCAGTGCCTCTTTAAGAAACCACTCATGTCAAAAGGTTGGTCAGAGGTCAGGCTATAAAACTACAAGATTAGTATGAAGTACTAGTGAGTATACGTTCCTGGTTGGTTGTTAATGGAAGGAAAGACTCGGCTTCAAAGGGTAGAAAGCTAGGCAGGAAAATAATGAGGTGAAGGAAAATTACTCCCTTCTGATTGGAAAAGGATCATTAGGAGGGAGTCACACTGAGGAGCCCTACTGGGGCTCTGATCTCTCCCTTCCAGCTTTTGCTAAGCAACGTGGGGCAGAACACCACGTGGACCTGAGAGCTAAACAAAACACAGGGCCTCTTCCTCTTCTTGCAGAGAGATAGGGGCTGTGTGGTTGGTTAGAGAGAGCTGAAAAGCAAATAAGAGAAAGAGAAGAACGAAGATGCAAGTCCCATCATCTACAGGGAGTGCTGACCTGGTCATCCTAAAGCCCAGATGTCCAGGACAACCTCTTAGAATTTAAAACTTATGTCCAAGTCTGGACACAGAAGGACACAGAATCAGGGTTAGGTTAAGAGGGGACCCACGGCAGGTACTTGACAACAGTTGAAAAGTAGGGAGAAGGTATCTGATTGTTTATATGATTATATTCCTAATAATGTGTCCTGATTCCATCATTCTCAGTTACATAAAACAAATAACAGTGCTTAGAATTTTAAAGAGCTGTGTAATGAAATCCACCATCCTGCTTAGTGTTACTGTTTCTCTCTTCCCAAAGAGAATAATTTTCTTTCATCCAAGAATGATTTCTTTTTCCTAATATTACAGATTCTGGCTACGTGATCTTGAGCACACTGAGAGCCTGACCCCACAAACCCAAGGTGGCCTTACAATGTGGGATCTATGGTTTTCTCCATCCCTTAGGAGTGGCATGAGGGCCATATTGCTTGTTAGTCTCAGCCATGGTGACCAGGCACCTATCATATGAGCAGCAAGATGTGCTCTACTTGCTCAAGCCCTGAAATTTGTGTCCTGCTTTGTCAGGGCATTTTTCTGGGAGCTGGGGCAGCATTTGTGGTGCCTTCTCTGTCCCACAGGCCCAGGTGAGATAGGCGGGGATGTGGGACCCTTAGCTGCAGGTGCTTGCACCTGGACAGATGTCTCCTTTAGCAACAGAATACAAAGAAACTATAAGGGACTAAAAATAATTGTGAGCATGTGCAGTTGGGGCAAATTATGAACAACAAGATACAAAAAGACCCCAAACCCAGCAAAAGTAGGGTGTCTGGAGCAAAAGCAGGGTATTGCACATACACCCTGCACACAGCACCACCAAAGGGGTGGGTAGACCACCTAAGCCTCCCCTCCTGCCTGACCCCTGGACCCACGCCTACCCTCACCCCATATAAGGGACCAGCTTGCTGCCGCCCTCAGGGAGCCAGCAAGGACACATGTAACTTGCTTTCACTCCCTGGTGCTGCAGCAATAAAGCTTAGCTGAATTTCTTGTCTGGCCTCTTATCAATTTCTATTGATTACGGAGGCCAAGAACCCTGATGGGTAACATGGGGATCTTGGGAATCCTGAATGGTATCGCCTAAGTCCCTTTGACATTTCCGAGTGTCCAAAGATGTAGCAGACAGATGGCCTAGTGCCCTTTCTTGACACACCAAGCAGAGTTCCCAAATGGAATGTCCAGATTAGGCTTTTAAAGTTTTGTTTGCACATTTTAACATATGACAAGTTTTTCATTCTTTGTTTTGATGATACAAGGATTGCACATTCACTGTAAAACATTTATGGTATACATCTAGCTAAAAAACCATTAAATAAAATATGTCCTATCCTCCTCTTTTGACAAATATGCCTGCATAATGAATGGGAAGGCCTAGTTCAAGTGGAGAATAATCTGACTCCTTGGAGTTTCTCATTGGACCCTGGAAGCATGGAGAAAGGCAGCCTTCAGGTGCCAGCGTGCCCTCCTTTTCTTCCCATCCCTGACTCCACTTGGCCATCACTTGAGCCTGAGAAAGCGTGGTCCACTCTGCAAGGACTGACCCAGCAGACAAGTAGCTGAGGAAACAAGCTCAAAATCCATTTGGGAAAAGAATTCTTGGCCCTAGGTACCTGGATCTTGGTCCAGAGTGTGTGTGCAAAGACTCAAGATAAGCAACTGCCTTTGCCCCTATGCCCCTCTGCCTCTCTCTCTCTCACATGACCTCTCCTTATAGATGAAATTTTGGGGATCTGGCTAAGGGAAGCTGACTTGGGATAAAGTTAGTCTGGGGTTCCTGGGATATATTCATGTGGTTCTCAGTCATTCCATGCTATTGCTGGCTCTTTAGGTGCAGGAATGGCTTTCTGGAATAGTCCTACTACTCAAATAGGCTGAGTTAACTCTCAACTGAGAAATGAAGCTGCAGCACCAAGAGGTCCTGTTACCACAGAGTGTGTCTTACAGTACCTGGCATTGTGCTAATGGGGGAAAATAAGAAGCCAGAAGCTAGTAGTGGGAAATTCTTCCAGTTATCAGATATGTGTAATCGTAAGTGGACCTTCCAGTCTCATTCCGGACTGGCCAAGTGGAGTTCTCTCCTGTCAGGAAAGCATCTGGTAAGACAACATATCCAGGTAGAAATGGACCATACATTTCCCCTTTTCTTTGATGCGATAACGCTTTTGATAGAGCTAAAAGAAGTACCGTTTTAACCACCATTTGTAAAGCCATTTTGGAATGTTCAATAAAACAAGTGTGAAATGACAAAATCTTGATTTGAACATATGTGAAGTATATCTTCTTTGCTAACAATTAAATTCATTTGTAAACACACACACTCACACAAACACACACACATTGGGTTAAAACGATGGGTCATTAAACAAAAGTGATATTGTGATCAACTGTGGTAGATAAAATACTGGCTTAGCTTTCTACTCTATTAAAAATTATATTACCAAGTTGTTGCTATATGAAGGGTATATCAACCATTATGGAGTAAAAAGAAATGTAGGGGGGGAGAAAGGTATTTTTAAATTGTCAGCCAGTTAACTATTAAAAATATTTTGTGTGTGTGTATATTTTTGGATTTCTTAATGTTTGTAGTATTTTCCAGCTTTTTAAAAATCTGTGTGTTGTGATTTCTTTGCTCACTTTAATTAAATACTCATTTTGGACCTAATTTTGTATTTTTCATTTTGCATTCTTTATGTTAAAAGTCTTCTTCCCCACCCCTAACCCAATCATATAAACTCCAGGTTCCACAAACCTAGGTCAGCTTCTAGGTTCAGGGATGGAACAGATGAGAAAAAGTGGGCAGGGACTGAGGTCCAGAAAGGCAGTGAGAGTTTAATAGGATAGGAAAGGTATTCTTTAAATCAGATTAGAAGATATAAAAATTGAGTAAAAGCCAATATATTCAGACTAATAGGAGGGAAAAGTCAATATAGACTCATTTATTATTTAGGGCCATTTATTGTATTTATATATAAATATTTAATATACAGACTGACAATTTTAAACAAAAACTGTCTTGCTTTTTTAAAGCCAGAGGTTATTACAAACATGGACTGTAGATTCACCCCATGGAGATGCAAATCCTGGTTCCCTTGTTTACCACCTCTGTGACCTTGGGCAGGTGACTTACTCTCTCTGGCCCTCAGTTTTCTCCCTTGGATATTTCACCTAACAGGAGCACCTGCCTCATAATATTAGTGTGAGGATTAAATGAGATAATACATGCAAAATGCCAAAAACAGTGCCTGACCTAGAGTAAGAGCTAAATTCATGTTACCTCCACCTTGTTCATCAAACACCTTCCTTATAGACCATGATAAAATTAATTTCAAACAAGCCAGGGTGAGTTATTACAAAACCTGAATCAGATAGTAGCCAAATAGGTTTGCCTGAACAAATTGTTTCATCTCTGGCCCAGTCACACTGTGGCAGAGACTTTGACAGATCATGCAGTGTTAGGCTGGTGGGTGAACGTGGTAAGAAGGAGATTAAATTAGTCATGAGTATAGAAAGTGATTGATATCATCTGTAACCCTCTAGGATTTCTCTGCATTGCCATGTTGACCAATTTAAAGCACAGCATTTATTCTCTCAGTCAGATGTTTGAATTCTAGGTTTACACTGAGTGACTTCGTCCATCTGACAAAATATAGAAAAGCATTACAAAAACAGAATAAATGTTTTCGTGGTTAATTGTCATGGCAATAAAATTGAAATAAATTCATCATGTGATTATAGTATAAGATTCCAGGTACTATAACTGATATTCACAAATATATATTCAAGAATTTTCTGCTTAAATGCAACTCTATTGCAAATTAACAAGTTGTAGAAGGAAAATATTAGCATTCCTCTTCTTTATCTTTAAAACACATTCCTTCCCTTGAAAAATTAGCTTTGGGCCTACAATAATGATATTTTAGGGAAAAAAAAAACCGATAAATGCTGGCGTTAAGCAAAAGGCTCAGTGTTTTTCAACCATAGGCTCAATGACTGTCTAGAGAATAACCTGTGATGTTCATTGCACAAAGATTTCTTAAAAAGACTATTAGCCCCTAAGCTCTCATGGGTTTTTTAATAACATTTTCCTACTAAAAAGCAAAAGAAATTAATAGATGTAATTTAAACCATATTCAAAAATAAAGAGATAAGAATTGGGTAGTTCTTAATGTGCCTCATACCTCTTAATAGGCTTAGATTAAAAAGTAGTATTTTCCTCAATGATGAGTCAGGACATGTGGAACGGATAGGCAGGTCCACAGTTACGTATCCTAATTAAAACACAGACCCCCTAGTATTTTGTGTGATTAACGCTATTTCATTAAACATGTGTTTGCAAGCCACCAGTCACAAGTGTGGACAGTGCTACAGTTAAATTCTGTTTTGTTAAGTTACAGGTACAGTTATAATTGAGCCAGAAATAAGTGCTATAAAAAAGAATAGAGGGATTCTTCAGTTCAAGAAGACTAAGGACATATGACCCTTCTCTCCCAAAATTCCATTAAACTGCAGGAAGAGATTAAAAAATTAAATATATAGCAGCACTTAAAAGCTGGGCAGTATGGTAGCAACGGATCAGAACAAAGAAAATTTTCTCTAATATCTAACAGAACAAGCGAAAATACAGCTGAAAAACCTACAACAACTTCAAATAAAAAGAGAATTTTCTGTGTCCAGGTGAGTTTCCCCAAAAGAAACTCTAATAATTCCAAACTCAGAAGCAGCAGAGGCTAGAAGGAAGACAAGAGAGACTGACTAGTTAATGAATCAAGTGGCAATAAGAAAGTTCGGGCAACTCCATAACCTTGTGCTTCTGGATTTGGCATTTGGCTATGGGTTAAATTCCAGAGTCATCTGTGACTTCAGAATTCTTACAAGAGAAACATAACAATTGGTATGGGGCTCTAGAAGCACATAGCATTCTCACAAATGTATGATCACTAAGAAATTGGTCTTTATAACCCAGAAGAAAAACTACCTATAGACCCGAAAAGAAAGCTTGACCTGCCCTATCACATGTCCTCTTCCTTCATCCAGCCAGCAGAACCAGGGCTTTCCAAATCAGAGCACAAATTTATGGGCAGATAGGAAGTTTCAGTTGAGTGGAGGAAATAACTCTTCCTAATAACATTGTTTAAATTAGATCCTCATCTATAATATAAACAGACCACAAAGAATTACCAAACATCCAAGAAAAACTCCAGCATGAAAAAGACACAATGTTTAGCAAACAGAGGAATTATACCAAGAGAACACAGAATTAATGCTGAAAACAAAAGAAAACTTTAAGTACATCACTTCAAGAGATTTGTAAAGCTATAACATTTATAAATTTTAAAAGAAATAGAAGGCTACTATTAAAAAAAATAGCAGTGAGAGCTCTTATCAATTAAAGCAGATTGCTAAGAAAAAAATCAGTAGATGATCTGAAGTGTAAAATGTACATCCTGAACATCAAAACGGAACTCTAGAACAATGTTCAAGCGCTGTTAGTCACCTTCTCTTCTATTAGGAAAAAAATAGCATGGAAGAGCATGGGACATGTTCAGGGCAGGGAGTCATTCAGTACTGGCTACAAGGCAGTTATGAGCAGCAGGAGTAGTGGGAGATCCTGCAGGAAGTGGGGATTAGGAGATCACCAGGGAGAAACTAAGGTCGTCCCAGGGCTGGCGAAGAGTCAGGAACGGAAATGTGGCAACAGAGGGAGCAGGTCCAAAGCAGCTGACTGGTTAAGCCTCAGCTGCCTTTATCTTCCTCTCACTCTGATGAGAGCTAATCCCAGGAGAGCCTACAAATACAACAGAAAACATCTGGCTGGATAGTCTGAGCGTAGGAGAAAGAGCAAACTGTTTTCTAGCAGCTGCAGTTCTCTGCAGGTAAGGGGCTAAGGATCCAGGGAACCTGCCTGACCCGCATTGGAAGGAACGTCCCCATCTTAAGCTTAGCAACGCTTTAGGGTAAGAAGCTAACTAGCCACAGAGGCAAGGGTACTTATCTGTCTTCCCAAGGAATCCCATTGCACAGTATTCCTGCTTCTGGGAACAAAAATCCTCCCCAAGCCAGACTTTAAATAAACCTATTTTTGTTGAAGTTCCATTGAAACAGTGTTTCAGTAAGGGAAATTGATCCTAGGATAGAGCTATGCAGACAAAAGAGATGGCATTTACACTTGTGTCATTGGTGAACACGGTAACAATGTTGTGCTGGTAAGTGTTTAACAACAGGCTTGGCAGAGAACAAGCCTAGATGGTAGCTTTTGCCAGTTTTGTACTGTGAATACTCCTACCATGGCTGATTTCAAGCTATCCTTGCAATGCCCCTGCATGTGGTACTGGGAAGAGATGCCCAGCCAAACCCACTAAACCACTGCATACAGATCACTCCCATGTTGACACTGGACCTTCCAACACAAGCCCCGAGACTTGCTGTGACTTTTCTGACTCTTCGTGAATTATCAAAAAAAAAAAAAAAAAAAAAACCCAACACTTAAAAATTATTTATCTTTCACTCTTTTGAAAATCAGCCAGCTGCTTGTCCACGTATTTTGAAATCTACTTGCTTAGTACTCTTTACCAGTGGAATGGAACTCATTTAAACAGGTATTTAGGTGAGATTATAAAATAGATGTCTAAAAGAATGACCCATAGAAAACCAATTCAGAAACCTATTAAAATGACACAAAACGGGGAAAAAATCTCCTTCTGCCACTAAAAAGCTGGAGACAAATCTGGACTCTCTTCCACTATTTTCCCAGAGCTAGAAAGAAAGTAACTAGTTCATAAATTCCATCAGGAGCTTGGGGATTTTTGATGTAATGAGTTTTACAGTTTCAGAGGAGAATGCTTTGCTAATAATTATGTAACAGTAATTAAATCTGAAAAAGGCTGTACTCTAACTATGTTGATTTATTGCGGCTCCTACAAAGTACTCCTCCAGCGTGCATTGGAGTGCGCGCTGCCTCCCTCCAGTTTTCTTTAAATTCTCACAGAGCACTGGGTCACAGATGGTCTGAGCTGCTATATTTTCCCTATTAAATTCCTAATAATCTTTTTCTGAGGCTGAGTCATGGAAGCCTGGGGATTTCTCATTTTAATTAGAAGGTTTAAGGAGCTAACTCTGTTTGAAATTTTCTCCTAGGAGAGATGGGTGCAGGTGATCCCATTCAGAAGAATGACACAGTACCGTGGCCAGGACACATTTCCATATTAGATGGCAGCTTGCTTGGCCCAGCTCCTATTTCTAAGGTTGATGATATATTGTCTGAATCTGAAGAATAAACTTTGGAGAATAGGGTTATTTGGGAATTTTTCTTTTGGGGGGCATATTTTTGGCATTTGGTTCCCATCCCTACTTTGCATATAGAGCAATGATTCAGGGATGTGAAGTATTTGTTATTCCAAAAGAAGTTTTTAAATCATATCAATCTGAGCCAAAGTCTCCAGGGAACAGATATGGGGACAATTTCTTCATCTTTATTCCTGTAGTTTTCTACCTTGGGCCCCCTCAGACCCAATTTTTAAATCTTCCAAGTTCTGGGACAAGCTCATATTAAATACCACCTTTCATGTTTAGTTTTAATAGCAGAAGAGTATAAAAATATGTGTAAACAGACAGGACAAACTATGTAAAATAATACATATAATGGACTGAGTATCCAGAGAGTAGCATTCAAGATGAGCCGGATAGCTGAAATCAGATGATCTTCTGGAGTTTACCAATGAGTTTGATAGTTTGTAGAAAGCCTGTTATATAAGACAAAATGTGTGGAGCTAGGCACAGTTCCCTTGATATTATAAATGTACAAAAAAGAACATGCTTCTTATAAGAGAGCTGTTCAAGTTCATCTGCCCCAATTGCAAAGCTGGATTCTCTGCTTTTGTAAAATAATGAGCACCTAATGCTTTGAATGTGGCACCATCCAGAGAAGAAGTCAAACTAAACTGTCACTATCTTTGCAGGCCGCCTGTAGTTTTCATATGTGCACGTGTTCCAGAGCTGGCAGCAAATGCGTTTTCTAAAGCTAAAATGTATCAGCAGAACAAATGCATCATTGAAGAAACAGATATTTGTAAATGTAGAATGCTGGCTTTTTAGTTAATTGAGATCACGAAAAATATTTTCCCCCTTTTACATCAAAATGGTATTTTCCTTTCAGTCTGCATTATTGAATTCTGTGGCCCCTTCAGATTCAGCTAATTGAGTTATTTCAAGGTTTGAGAAGTATCCTTACTCAGTTATTACTAATCTCCAATGATTATTTTTGTAGCTTCACTTTTTTCATAGCAATTCATTAGGTTTCTTAGGACAGGTCCTAGTCTTTATAGCCATAATTTTAAATACAAACATATTTATATTTATATTCTGTACTTATGGAAAATAAAATACAAAAAATATACATATAAAATATATATATACATATATATTTTCCACTGTTAGGATATGTCATTTGCCATGTGTTATAATCAAAATTAAATCAAGAAAGGAAATAATAGTTTCCACACTAAATTCTGGGTTATATCAGAAGGTTAAAAAAGTAAAGACATGGGCAGCTTGAGAATGTTATACTGAAAAAACATTTTTTGAAGACACATAAAGATTTTTAATCTGTAAGAATAAATTTTCTCTCAGATACCTCTGGGCCAAGCTGATGTTTCTAGAATGTGCTGGTGATAGCCATATGCTTAGTGATTCCATTCTTGAAATGTGTGGACAAGGTGGCTGAGAGCTGCCAGACTGCCACCGTGTGAGCAGGTTGGCCTGCATGATGGGTGTGGATAACGCTGTGATAATCAGGAAAACGACACCCAGCAGCGTCATTGTGTGAGAGACCCAACCACATCCACTTCAAAGTCTGGGTTTAGGGGAGGAGACAATCATTTCATACCTCATTCATAACATGGCTGGATAGGAAACAGACAAACAAAAATGTATGTGGCTACATGGAACTGGAGAGAATTTCAAGTTATATATGTTTATTCAAGTTCTTAATGGCCAAAATCTTTCTCTGGAAAATCCACATCTCCATGCACCAGGCCTAACCTAATGTAGGAAGCACGCTGTCTGAGCATTTGGTCAGGGGAAGAGTTAAGGGCATGCAGCCAGATTCTTGAAGGAGTTAAACAAGAACATGTTTCAGACTTCTGATTAATGGCCAGGGACATTCCAAGCTGCTTTGCCTACCTCAGCAGTACATGACTCGTAAGCAGGGTAATATCTAATAACTAATCTTTGACACAAGAATTAAGTCATTTTGCAAGAAAGCAGATCATTAGAAGCCAAATTGAATTATAAGTAATACTATCTCTGTAGAGGATTGTAAATTAATTGGTTTTTAACAATAACATTTCTGTATTTTATTAAAGCAGCGTAAGAATTCGGTGAAGAAACGAATGTAGTAGATAAACAGGCCAGGTGCTGGTGATGCAAATGAAATAGATGACAGATGGTGAGTAGCACGCTCACTCCCTGTGTGTGTATAATGGATAGAGGTAATCAAAGTCCTTTGTGAATTGGCGACTTTCTTTACATCAAGAACTTTAACATGGACTTGCTTACACATCTCTCTACCCCCTGCTCTCAGCATGCACATGTGCCCGTACACACACAGACATGCACACACACACACAGAGCATTTTTGCATACACATACATCCTAATTATAGCCTATGTTACTATCAGAAAGATGGGCTATAACTCTATTTACATAACACCACACACAAATATCATTCCACCAAATCAACCTGTATACACTAAACAACAGATTTCTCTGATGAGAACAACACACTAAGGAAACAAAGCAACCTGTTTCCATGAAAGAAGTTCTATTCAGTAAGGAAGTGATACTTAGACCAAGAGGCTGGGCTTCAGTGGGAAAGAATTACTTCTGGCTCTTACGCGGAGTTTTCCAGTTGAATCTTTAAAATGATGAGCATTCTGATGGGTTTCCTTTTTGCCTTCAAATAATGGTTAAAGTGTCTTACTCCAAGAAAATGCTGACCCAAGTCGACTTAGATTTCTAGATTGTATGCAGACTTGTCTCCTCTCCATTCTGGTACCAAGAAGATTGCTTTATTTTACTGCTTCTTCTAATAAAGGGAAAACTGTACTCAGTTAATTCCAGGACATAAATTCATATCCCTTGTGGAATACAGAAAATAGTTCCTCTCAGGATCATAACATATGAACATACAACTCACTGAGAATTACCTTGCATGTGATCAAATTGTATTTCTTGTACTATGTTATTATCTTAGCTTTATTTCCATCTTTCTAACTGCTTACTGGGCATTTCCACTTGGATGTTTAGATGTTACTTTGACATCAGTATGCTCAATATTACATGCATAGTCATTTTTCCAAAGCCAAGTTCACATGAAAAGTTTCCTTTCTTCAAAATTCCTTTCACTCAGACTTGAAATTCTGGACTTTTCCTCAAGTCTTCTTTAAACTTCATATACAGACAAAATACAAGCCCTGTTGATTTTCCTTCTAAAATGTCCTAACATTTATCATCTCCTCCCCTGTTCCATTTCTGGGTTCTAAACTGGGCATTGTGGCTGGACCACTTCTTCAGCTGTGTGCCATGTGGTTTCCTCAGACTCTGTCTCTTCCTTCTCCCACTTTCCCTATTCCCTCCTGATTAGGCTTCTCTTCACATTGCCTTCAGTGTTCTCTCTTTCCTACCCATCCAAACCTTTGCTGGCCCTCAAGCTTCTCCAGCCAGACCCAGTTCCCACTGGCTCTCACAGTGTACCATTTGCTCCAATGGGGCCAGATTCCTGTGGTCTGAGCAGTGCCATGTTTGTTATTGGTTAATATCCCACAATCTATGCAGCTGTCATATTCCTTCAACTTCAGAGCCTTTGTACATGCTTTCCTTTTGCCTGGGATGCCCCCAATCCCTCTCCTTTCCCCGAAGCTTATTGAAGCCTGCTTGAGCTCCCTTCTCTGTGAAGATTTCCCTGACTATTCTCTCTGAATCTCAGTCAGTCAGCAACCCACTATTTAGTCCTTCATCATTTGATATTTTGAATTGTTCTCTGGTTGCTTCAAGTGTGATCGAGTCAGCCCAGCTACACTGGGAGTCCTTTGAGTAGAAGAACTCTATGTTGCATGTCTCTGTACCCACTCCCATTGGCACACACTTATGGTGCCTTGAAGCCACTGTACCTGCTTTCTTACTGAACAGCAGGTACCAGGCAAGGAGGCCACAAGTACTCTCACTCCTTACCAACACTTTATCATCCAATTCAAATCATTGCCCCTTCTTTCTGTGCCCTTGAGGTTTGATTCTAACCACAGACTTCTCTGAGGAATGCCTGCCCTCTTGGACCATAATTCTGACCAGGTGCCCTACCTTGGTAAGCTGCTTTCTGGCTCACCTTGGTTCTGGGACCCTACTTTGGAGTCCCTACTCTTTCTCCTTTGAGAAATCTGCTCAGGTAATCTACCCTTATGAGTGCTGGGCAATAGTAAGTACCTGATTAGTGTGTGTTCATTAATGTGTTGTTTATGGGAAAAATACATTTCTCTGTGTTTTTTAAGCTACAGAACAAATCTGCCCAGATCATCCTTAAGTACACTTTATTTGCCCTTCCTTTATTTATATATATATGCCTACCAGAACACCTCTATACACCAGGCCTTAAATTTGATTCCAAGAAGTTATAATGACATTTGCATTGCAGGATTCTGTGCTTAAGGCCGCAGAAGGCGCTGGAGTTGGCCTGGTGGTACTAATTTTGTGTTGACTCTTCCTCAGGGAATAGTATGCTTTTGGACTGTTTCTGATTTCCTATTAGATGGCATTCAAGGAAGTATATTATATCCTGAACCTAAAAGGATCAGCTCTTTAATAAACCAAATTGACCTTTCTGCTTTTTTCCCAAAGGGATTAGGGTCCTCCTCCATGCCTTGAAGCCCCCTTTCTTCCCTGGAAACAAATTGATTTTGTGACTGTTTTGTTTGGTTTCTTTACATGACAACCACATATATGGTGAAGAACAATGACCGAAAGTCCTGCTCCTGGGCAACTGTGTGTAGCAGATGAAATGATAAATACAATTTGTTGAATTACAGAGGTAGCTCCTGTTCTGTCGGGTGTGTGTTCAGCTTCGACATCTTGGCACAGAGATGATGTCATCCGAGCCACAAGGCAAGTGGCAGACCACCTGGTGAGCATCCAGTCACAAGTCAAAGCCAAGAGCCCTGGGTTTATAAACTTTCCCCTTTAAGTCTCATGATTCCAATTTTAAGTTATGCCGTTTTCAACAAAAATCTTTTATTATCAAAGCTCTATGTTAAGGATAATCAAATATCCGAAGACTTGATTTTTTTGTACCTACCTATAACCACTGAATTTATAAGTGGTGGAAATGGACAGCCTTGCCACTCATGGAGGACTGGAACACTAACAGTTCTTTAGCATGAAGGAACTATATTAATACCCTAAATGAAAGATGCATTGGTATACATTTCTTTCGTGGGCCTATGTAAGAGTAACAGATGTATTGGGAAATGAAGGCGTGACTTGACTGTTCTGAACCTAGATCACTTCTCTTGTGACCACTCAAAACGGAGATTTTGATTCATTGCAACTGTAATGCTCAGGGTTAGCACCTTGAACCCTGGCTGAAAATTAAATTTACTTGTATCCCTTAGATATCCTCCCGCTCTGACAATTTTGGCCTTTCTTTTGCACAGGAGAAATTCTGCGACTGAGTTCCAAAACCTCTCCTTCCTAATGCATCTGTAAACAGCTGCAGCTCCCTGTTCAATATTGGCTGCAGCTGCCATAATGCCCCAGAAGGACAACCAAATGGAGAGAGCTCCCCTTAATTGCCTTGCCACCCCCGAGTGAATTTATGTCTTGTTTTTAAGTAACATTTTGTTGCATTTGCATTACTGAAATTACCAGGTTACAGTAAACTATATTCCCAAATCAATGTCTCCCCAAAGAAAGCAGACGTGAACTTTATCACCAACAACAAATTCAATTTTCACATTACCTACTGACAAAGAAACGTGTGCCAACAACACTTGCGGATTCCTGAAAAGTCCTCCAAACAAGAGGAATCCACAAATCTCAGGCTTTAATGTCTTATAGATTTGCTACTTAACTATTGCTTTTCACCTCTAGGTGAATTAATCTTTGCGTGTTTTGTTTTTGTTTCAAAATCAGATAGGGTGACACATAATGGTGTTCCCAGTTGGAACCCTAGTGCATTGCTGGTGGCAGTATGCAGGCTCTATGGAAAACAATTTGGCAGTTCCTCAAAAAGTTAAGCATAAAATTATCATATGACCCACCAGTTCCAGTCCTAGGTATATACCCCAAAGAATTGTAAACAGGGACTCAGGTACTTGTACACCGAAGCTCATAGCAGCATTATTTGAAATAGCCAAAATGTGGAACCAACCCAAATGTCCATCAACAGATGAATGAATAAGTGTAATGTAGTATATACATATAATGGAATATTACTCAGCCATAAAAAGGAATGAAATTCTGGTACATGCTGCAACATGGGTGAACCTTGCATATATTATACTAGGTAAAACAAACCAGGCACCAAAGGACAAATATATGATACCACTAATATGAGCTGTCTAGAATAGGCAAATTCATAGACAGAGAAAGTAGAATAGGGGTTTTCAGGGGCTGCAGAGAAGGGGAATGGGGAACTATTGCCAAATGGACACAGAGTTTCTGTTTGTGATGATGGAAAAATTCTAGAAAGAGATAGTGGTAGTGACTACCACAGTCAGTGGCACTGAATTATACACTTTAAGATGGTAAATGATATATTACATATAGTTTACCACAATAAGAAAGTTATTTTCAAACCATCTAGAGCTTAAGTTGTGTTACAAATTTTAATGTGAATTCTAAAAATTAGTTTATTAGAGATGGGTCAAAGCGTAAGGTTGGAAGCAATAGGAATTTTATCTGTTAATTTCTAAAATCTTTGTCAAAGATAAAACTAAAATAAATGTTTTTATGTCTTTGTTTCATTTTTTCTCAATGATTTATAGAAATACATACACATATATATAACATTACCTTGTTAATTAAATGTTACATACCTTTGAATTTGTGACTTTTTAATTTTCTTTATAGGGTTTATGAGTTAACTTTACTCTTGAATATTGACACTATTTTTGTGCTTCACCTAAAAAAGTCAAAAAGACTTTTTCCCTAACCTGAGGTCAAAAAGATAATAATAGGTACTTTCTTCTAAAACTTTTGTTGTTGTGCCTTTCATATATAAATTCATTAATTGGGTTTTGTACATGGTGTAAGGTAGAGTTAAGCTTCATCTTTTATTCTGTATTAAAAACCACTAGTTCTTCTACCTATTTATTGAATTCTCTATTCTTTCCCCCAACAATCTAAAATATTCCTCACATATAAACATTCCATATACATGTAGGATCTATTTCTGGGCTCTGCCTTCTGTTCTATTGGTTGGTTTCTCTATTCCTGCATCAATACTATAGTCTTAACTACATAGTTTTATAACAAGCCTTGACACCAAGTACAGCAAGTTCTTCCACCCATCTCTTCCTCTGTATACTTTGACTTTTCTTGAGTCCATAGTCTTACTTACAAATTTTAGAACCAACTTCTCAATTTCCATGGAAAACGCTTAAGAGTTTGATTGGAAATTCACTGAATTTATTTGGAAAGAATTAATATCTTCACAATATTGAATTATCCTATCTATGAACATGCACTACCTCACCACTTACTAGGCTGTTCTAGTGGCTTTTAACAAAGTTTTCTAATTTTCTCCATACAAGTCTGCACATATTTTGTCAGATTTATTCTTATATTCTTTATAGTTTGTTGTTGTTGTTCTAAATAAAATATTTGCATTTTCTAACTGTGGTTGGCATTTATTATTTTTGTATATTGATCTTAAATACAAATACTTTAGCAGATTTTCTTATTATTTCTAATAATTTGTAGATTACTTTGGGTTTTCTAGAAATAGTCCTATTGTCCACAAATGGTGATAGTTTTGTTTCTTCTTTTCTAATTTTTATGACTTTAATTTTTTTCCTTGTCTTATTCCACCAGCTAGAATTTCTAAAACAAGGTAAAGTAAAAACCACCATAATGGATATTTTTGTCTTTTCCTGCTATAGAGGGACCTATACACATTAATGAATGCACACTAATTAGGTACTTACTATTGCCCAGCACACATAAGGGTGCACCCTTGAGTACTGGCTGGACCTAGTGACTCACTTCTGATGAACAGAATAGGGCAAAGTGGTGGCATATCACTTCTGAGGTTAGATAGTAAGGACTATGTCTTTTGACTCTCCCTCTCTTGTTTCTCTCTCTTGCTCTCTCTCTTGTTCTCTCTTGGCCCTCCCTCTGGGAAAAGCCTGCTGCCAGGTTGTGAGCTGCCCTATGGCGAGGAGGGCAATGGCAAGGAAGTGATACCTCTAGCCAACAGCCAAGGAGGATCTGAGGTCTGCCTACAGCCATGCGTGGACTTGGAAGAGGATCTTCCCTAAGTCGAGTTTCAAAAGTCTCTGAGCCAGGGGGATTAGCTGAGCTGTTCTGGATTCCTGACCCTTAGGAATTATGACATGGTACAAGTTTGTTGTTTTAAGCTGCTAAATTTGGGGGTAATTTGGTATGCAGCAATAGATAACTAACACAAATATTATGAGAAAAAAGAACCTAAATAGATAACATTGCTAGAGACGTTGTAAAACATCATGATTTCAATTATTGTTTTCAACAAGGAATTAGCTCTTACTATTTCAGGACTTAATCACTTTGGTAGGACAGGGAGGTCCATTTGGCAATAGGAAATGATCACGAATAATGAAGAAATGCTAAGCTATCATTCTGCAAGAAAACAGGTCTATTGACTTATGATTAAATCAATAAGCATGTACAAGACACCTGTAATTTGTGCGGCACTGTTTTAGTTGACAGAATGAAAATGACATAATTAAAAGGTAGCCCCTGCCATTTATTCAACTAGAGTCTATTGATGCATAAACTACTCACTGAGATTGTGCTAGGCAGATTTGGATGCCATTTTCATTCTTCCAGGCCATCTGGACACCTCACATGGAAACTCCAAATGGATAACACAGCTTCTAAGATTTAGTTAGCTTACTTCTAGATATTAGTTTATATAATAAGAGGAGCTGCAATTGAAGACTCACATCTGCCAATGTCTGTGTAAGATGGTAGCATAAGCATAGATGCAGGGGAATCCATTTTCAATCTTCTCTTTTAAACAACCACGAAAACACACCAATAAGAAAGAGAACATCTGCAACCATCATTCATTAACAATTATTTATTAAGCACGTACTGTGTGCTAGCGACCCTGTTATGTGCAGCGTAGCGGAGGTGAGTAAATTAGACATGGACCCTGCCATCACTAAGTTTATACTATAGTGGAAGATGTACAAATAAATTATATCTATCTATTATGATGGTTACTATGAGGGGAAAGTAGAGCGTGGCAGGACTGCTTCACTGGGGAAGTTTCATTTAAACTGTGTCCTGAAGAATAAGGAAAATGAGAATATTTCCAGCGAAGGCAGCAGCATTCCCAAGGACCTTGAGATGAGAGAGAACTTGGTCCCAAAAGAACAGAAAGAAGGTGAGTGTAGCTGGAGTGTTGGGAGCATGAAGATAGAAGATGGCTAGGGAGGAGGGTGGACAGTTCTGTAGCCAGTTAAGAATGTTGTATTTCATCTGCAATGCAATGGAAAGCCTCTGAGGGGATTTAAGGGGGTGGTGAACCGGTCTGATTTATACTATGAATAGATTGCTCCAGCTACTGCGTAGAAAACTGTGGGAGAAACAGCAATGGAAGCAGGAGCACAACTGTCTCTTGGGCTGGTACTTTATATATCTTATCTTTACTTCCATTATGTTCTGCTCTTTATTCTTCTCCTCCACATTTGGAAAGAATTTACTGAACTCATCTAATGTAATTCAATTTTCTGAAGCACCCAATTCTCTGCCTGCATTACAGTTTAGAATTTTGCAATTGCGATTTTCATCTTCAAAGAGACTTTTCTAGTCTTAAAATTGCATTTTCTTCGTGTCTTTTTTTCCTGGTTCCATGCGTACAAGATATCTTTTGTCTTCTGAAAACAATTTTATTGTGTTTTCTTTCCTTATTTACAAAAGGCAAGACATCTTCACATTAGGAAAAACTAGAAAGAACAGACAGGCAAAATGAAGAAAATAAAAATAGAGTCTTAATTGCGCACTTCAAAGATAATCAATGTATGCCAATGGGATTGTAAGTTTTGTGCCCTTTTATTGTCTGCCTTCTTTCACTTAAAATACATCACAAAAATCTTTCCATGTGAATGTTTATCTCCAAAGTCTTTTAAAGCTGAGTAATATTTGCATGTGCATGCTGTCATTTCAAGAAGTTTCTTATTTTCCTATTTACCCCTGAAATGCTGCGGTTTCCCATGGGTCTTTTTTTTTTTTCTTTTTTTCTTTTTTCTTTTACTGTTTGTAATGTTCTTGAAGGAGTTCATCTATTCTCATGACTTTAAAGATCACTTAAAATATACATATATGGGACTTCCTTGGTGGTCCAGTGGTTAAGACTCTGCGCTCACAATGCAGGTGGTCCAGGTTTGATTCCTGGTCAGGGAATCAGATCCCACATGCTGCAACAAAGCTCCAGCACGTGGCAGCTAAGACCCGATGCAGCCAAATATATATATATATTGCTTTTAACATATATATGTGTGTATACCTGAAACTAACACAACATTGTTAATCAACTATACTCCAGTATAAAATAAAAATTAAGAAATAAGTGATGCAATCGCAAAACTATGCCTTTAGCCCAAACTACTTTACTTCAGACTCATACTTAGCTCTATGCCTAGCAGATCCATCCAGATATCCTTTCTCAAGTGTTAACTGTATGTTAGAATCACCTGGAAGCTTGTTCAAACAGATTTCTGGGCCCTGCCACCACGAGGTTTGACTCCTATACATCTGATATCGAGCCCAAAGATTTTCTTTCCTAGCAAGTTCCTGAGTGATGCTACCATTGCCCTGGGAACCACGCTTTGAAAACCGCTGTTCTACAGGCACCTCAGATTCAGAAAATTTCAAACAATAATCATCCTCTTTGCCCCCAATGCCCCTCACCCTTGCTTTTAACATTTTTATTGCAGTATGAAATTCATATAGAAACATGTCCATATCGTACTGCTCAATACATGTTTTATATAATGAACTCTCACATGTAACCAGCACCTAGGTCAAGAAACAGAACATCTCCAGTGGTCCCCAAAGCCACTTCATGGCCCATCTTGCTACCCTCCATCTACCAAACTGGTTTCAGACACCAGAAATTGGTTTTGCTTAGCACTGTGCTTATATAACCTGAACCATACAGTATGTGTTTCTTTGTATCTGGCTTGCTTCTCTCAGCTTCATTACTGCATGTGGTGTCGACTTCATCCTTGTGTCTGCTGGGCACACAACAAGAAAGGTTAGCGCATTCCAGCCTCCCCTTTCCCCCCATTCTCACATTTAATTTATGAACAAGTCTATCAACTATAACTCCTAGCTGTGTTTTCAACTCATCCCTATAATTAAAGACGCCAAAAAGGGTTCTAATCACCTCTCATGGGAACTATTAACATATTCTATCAACTGGTTTCCTTGCCTCCTTTCTCTTGGTCCCTCCACTTTGGAGCCCATTTGGTCATTTAAAATGAATGACACTCTTCTTGACTTAAAAGTGAAACATCAGGAAGCAAATTTCCAAATACCACCATCTGTTTTCTTTTCTTCCTGCAATTTCCCTCTTTCTCACTGCAAATGGGGACGTTCCTGATGGCAGAAAGTAGTCAGTTACAAGCCAAAAACTACAGTTCTCTTCTCTTACTACTTAGGAGAACTAACCCTAAGGAGTTGAAAAGAAAAATCCTGGAGAAGCATGTTGATTAATCCATCTGGGTTCAGGTGACCAATCCTGGATAGCCAGGGTGGATCCAGGCCAGAAGGCACAAGCATGGCCATGGGAGACCCACATAATGAGTGGCATTTCCAAGGCCTTTTACCACACACTGGGTCCTGTACAGTCCATGTAGGTGGAGTCCTAGAAAGCTGAATTTGAGTGGATAGAGGGGAAACAAAGTTCAAAAATAGAAAGATGAAAAAAGACTTGAATCATCAGATCTAAAAGGTCCTGGACAGGAATATTGAAACCACACATTAGTCATATTATAATGACATTTCCAAATACCAAGGATAAATGACAAGTGAACCAGAAGAGCACTGGACTAACTACTAGAAGATGAAGAAATGTTCACAGAGTTATAAGGAAACCGAAATTTTCTCTCATAATTCTATGCTCAGACAGACTGGTGTTCAAATAAGAGGGGGAAAGTATAACATTTGTAGACATTTGAAGATTTGAAAATGAACCACCTATGTCCATTTTCTGGAAAAAACATCTTTTAAGTCCTAGGGAAAATCATTTGGTCTATCGCTCCAACAACAGCAACAGCAAAAAAGACTCTGAATGCGGAGCTCGAAAGGAAAAATAAACATACAAAGATGGGCAACATAACTGCCAAAATATATAACTAAACCTAAACAATTGTGGTTAATGGAGATGTGAAGTTTAATGTTGTTATTTAGAAAATAACTTTAAAGTCAAAGATATTATGTCAAAGTTAATTGAAGCTAGAACTCTAGGTTATTAAAATAATTGGGAGAAGGCCAGGTAGAAGGTAAATAAAAACATATTCATGTCCTTTTATTTTTGAAAGAATGGACAGTGTAATAAACACTGTTAAATTCTGGGTGTTCAAAGACAAAGCTAAATTCCTATACATGTGCTGCAAAACTAAAATCAAATCAGCAAACTATAGCCCAAGAGCTGGCTGGCTGCCTTTATATGTCTAGTTATATTAGAACCTGGGCTGGGGTTAGGATGAGGCAAAGTGTGCACTGCAGATTTCTGTGTTTATTTAAATTTTTGGTTTTATTCATCATGGACTTTTTGCATTAATTTTGATTTTTTATATATTACATGAAAATATCCTTTGATTACTGAGTTTTTGGAGCCCTCTGAAATTCTGCATTCAAGGCCTGTCACTCAACTCCCCCTAATTCTAGCTCTGCAACAAAACTATTTGAAGAAATAAATAAAAAAGAGAAACTTGGTTAACCCTTTAAAAATCACTAAAGAGGAAAAAGGAAACAACAACAGCACACACAACGAGGGAGAATTGACAATAAAAATATACTATATAAAAACTGATGACAAGAAAGCAGAGGAAATAGTAAGCTCAGAAAAAGAAAAAAAAATCAAAGAAAAGGGATACTTTTCATTGATGATATAGATAATAGTACTTTTCTACTTGATAAGCAGTATTTATTGATATTTCTATTAAAATGTTGTCCTGTCTCAAAGAGATACAGAGATACATTTGCTTATCAATATTGCATTGAAACGTATACATCAACATCAGTTGAAAGACACGGAAATTTATAACCCTTCAAGGGTTTTCCATTATTCTTAAGGTAAAATGAGAAGTTCTCTCAGCCTCTCCTACGCTTTGCATGATCTGCTCTTAAACTCATTTTCTGAGGCCCTCTTCCACACCCACCACAATCTTTCCCTATGTTTAAACAATGCCAGACTGCTCCCACACAGGGTGCTTCCCCCCTTAGCCATGTCCTCTTGCCACAGCCCTCCTTAGTCTGGCTAACTTTGGTGATCCTTCAAGACTCAGCTGGAAGCTCAGCCTCAGGGAGGCTTCTCTTGGATCCCACACTAGGATCCATCCCTCTGCTCTATGTTTCATAGCACCTTTCAATCTCTCTGACATTTCTCTCACTTTGGAAATACTTAGTCTATAACAAGGGCAGTGACTATATATGGTTCACAGCTTTTGAACCAATAACTAACATAAGCCTCTGGCACACATAGTACATACCTAATAAATTATTTGTTGTTGAATAATTACAATTAGGTCTTTAGTATTATGTTTTCACAATTTATTTGCTATTTCTATTTCATTACCACAGGATTTTTATTGCAATATTTTTAGTGTCTATTTATGGCTGATAGAGTAAATATCTCCCCTTAGCTCTTTTTTAAAATTCTCTTGACAACTATCATATATTTAGAACCAGCCTGGCCAGGTCAAGAGACGAGCAAACAGAAAAGGCAGCTGGGATTCTGATTGTAATTGCATTATTTGTCTATATTCATCTGGGAAAGATCAACATTTGCATTATATTGTTTCAGGTCATAGTCACTGCATTTTCCCCTGCTATGGTACCCACTCCCAGGCTATATATGTAACAGTCAGCTAGTTGATAAATTTTAGGGGTTTTGGTTACGGGAGAGGTTAGACAGAGGGAGTCAGGTAACACCCCTCTCCCAGTAGAATACAAAAACATCCCAAAATGAAGCAGAACAGTGGAGGAGTGTCTCAGGAGAACTTGACTCTCTTCATACTTCATCCTAGGAGTTCTCTAATTTTATCCCATCTTTGTGAGCTCTTACACCTTCATGATCTTTCCCATCACTCATACCCAAAGCATCTAAGCATTAGCAGCATCATGGAACTCAGATCTGGCCTCTGCTATTCTAAATGGACATACCAATTTGAGGAAATCAAGCATGTTTCACCTTTACTACCTGAAATCTTATTTACAGAGGTAAGAAGTGGTTATTCGAAAGTCTGCAGGCAGCCATGTTTCCTTAATAATGGAGACACTCTAACTCAGCCAGGAAGAAAAGCTTCAAGGAAGACAGATGTCTGGGAGTTCTAAGCACTTGACCTTAAGATGCCTTCAAAAATGAGTTGGGGGAGGGAGCATAGTTTGACATTTTTCTGCTTCTTTTGACTTTTCTATACATTTTTTTATATTAAACAACCAAATGTTTAATACTGTTATAACCTCAAACTCCATTTATTCTGGTCTTACTTTATGTCCTTCAGAAAACTTGCATACCACAGTGGCAACTCATCTCACACAAGGGTTGGTTTCCAAAACCAGCACTCAAGGTAACAGCTGCTTATAGTCAGAATCATCCTTGAAAAGTCTTTAAATTGCCTCTAGAAAACAGTTTACAGACGTAGTATCTTACAATAAATTGAACACAGCCAGCTTTTGCTCCAGTATTGAAACAGATTGCTGTTTCTTAAGTTGAACATCCAGTATAGGACTTGGCCTATATTTGGGGGCTCAATTGCATGAAATAGACATATCTTTTTAAAAAAAAAGAAGCATGTGCAGCATGGAGTAAGTTTAATTTGTACCTGATAAGTGGGTATATGACTCCAGTATATTTCTCTTTATGTAGATTTTTTCTTGTATTCCTAAGTAATTTATAGTTTCTACAATCATTATGAATGAGATCTTATTTTTTCATTTCAACTTTCTGTCGCTTATAGCTAGGAAATAGGAAAGCTATTGATTTTGTGTATGTTTTTGTACTCTACCAATTTAGTAACTTCTTTTAGCTTTACTAATAGTTTTATGACTGATGCTCTTATATTTTTGTAGATATACAATCATATACTCATAACAACTGTTAACAACAGTTTCTCTTATATTCCAGTATTTATACTGATTACTTTATTTTCTTATATTGTGACATTTGCTTGAACCTTCAGAATGTTTAAAAAATAATGATGACAATAGATATATTATTGTTTCTTAATCTAATAGGGAATACCTTTATCATTTTCCCTCTACTGTAATTATCACTCTTGGTTCCTGATAAAATTATCTTCATGATTTTTAAGTTTCCCTATATACCTTGTAGTAAATATAAATTCAATATTTATGATAAATCATGAATGACTACTTCTTGTTTAAGAAAACTACATAAAGATTGCTAGATAGGGTTTACCAAGAGGCAAATAGGTATATTGATTGTTAGGCTTATTTGGCATGCTCTTAGGTTTTGGAAAATACACTCAGACTATCTATAATAACAAGGAATTATTTAAGTAAAGCCAAAAATACGAAGTAGCATGGAACAGGGCCTCTGCAATTATGTACACATACTTCCTAGGCCGAGATGGAAAGCACATTATCAGAAGGACGTAGAAACATATGTCAGAGTTTCTCAAAGCACACACTAGTTTTAATTTCTTTCAAATCACTGAAGGTTTATGCTTTTTTAGAAGAAGATGTGAAATTTATAACATTTATATTATAGCACTTATATTAGCATATAATAATATAATTATGTAACATATAACACATACAGCTAGATAACAAAAATGCTATAAAATTATTTCTACTCATTCTTCTGTATATCCTTAGAGAAATCCCTAGTGACATTCAAATATTAACACTGTGATTCTGGATAGTGGTTTTGAGTTGTGTCTTTGAACCTTTCATATTGATTAAATGCTTTTTACCAAGCACATGTGTACCACTTTTTGGTTAAAAATGGATATGTTTAGAGAAGAAGGAGGAGGAGGAGGAGGAGGAGGGGGAGGGGGAGGGGAGGAGTAGGGGGAGGAGGAGGAGAAGAAGGAGAAGGAGAAGGAGGAGGAGGAGGAGGAGGAGAAGGAGAAGGAGAAGGAGAAGGAGAAGGAGAAGAAGAAGAAGAAGAAGAAGAAGAAGAAGAAGAAGAAGAAGAAGAAGAAGGAGAAAAGAAGAAGAAGAAAAGAAGAAGAAGAAGAAGAAGAAGAAGAAGAAGAAGAAGAAGAAGAAGGAGGAGGAGGAGGAGGAGGAGGAGGAGGAGGAGGAGGAGGAGGAGGAGGAGGAGGAGGAGGAGGAGGAGGAGGAGGAGGAGGAGGAGGAAGAAGAAGAAGAAGAAGAAGAAGAAGAAGAAGAAGAAGAAGAAGAAGAAGAAGAAGAAGAAGAAGAAGAAGAAGAAGAAGAAGAAGAAGAAGAAGAAGAAGAAAAAGAAGAAGAAATCTGATGGGATGGGTTTATACCATCCTATACTTAGCAGAGTTTTACTGCAAGCCAGTTCAGAGTATATTAGCCTCTTTTACCTGATGCTTAAATAAGCTTCCTTGTGGCTAATACTTGAATCACTGATCCAATCAGTTGTAAGTATATCCAACCTATGCTCTATTGGATATACTGATAACATAAATAGTAACAAAGATTGGGCCACTTTTTAAAAAAAGATAAATGTGCATAGCAGATGAGGCTTCACCAACATGGTAAGCATTCCGCCCACTGTATTAGGTTGAATCCCAGGTACTGTGCAGATGTTTAAAATAAAACAGAAATTATCAAACTGGATTTTTGAAAGTAATGTTATTGTTTTATTTTAGTATTTTATTGGGAACATGCAACAAGTAATAGTTCATATGACTTAACCACATAATGTTAAGTGAAGATTTTACCAGCTCTTAATGCATTAAAATAATAAAAGCATTTGTCACTTGAATTTGGTTCCTGTGTATTAATAAGTCATTTTCTTGATATTTGGTTTACAAAACTAGCACCTGCTGATTTAACTGAAATATATAATGATCTTTCTGTTCTCTATTGCATTTAAAAGATGTATACAGAACTAACACTAATTGAGGTATTTGACTTAAGTCTGCATGCCTTGGTTCTGTGTCTGTTCTATTTTTTTCTACTAGAGTTATATATTTATCGTCTTTGAATATTTCTTGTTACATGCTACTTAAAGTAGCAGAAATGTCAATGTTATCCAGTATGCTAATCAAACAGCAAAATATTTAGTCTCTAAACTAAAATTAATCAATTGTCATGCTTGTCACCATATGAATATTATTTGAGTATTTTATGTTGCATCTATGTATAAAACATTTGTTAGCTCTGTTCTTGCCTTCCAAGCCCTTTTGAGGGGGTTTAACCCTCCTTGGTGGCAGTAGAAGGTGAAGCCAACAATCAAGACAGCAAGCTGCCACAATCTCTAGACCCCAAATCTAATCCTTAAATCTAATACCAAGTCCTGGTATTAGACAGTATTCATCAGTAATGACCACCAAAAGAACTGTGGTGTGACCTGAACTCATGAAAACACTGACTGTAATTCCATCATTTGGAGAAACAAAACACTGCACAACCTATGGGTTTATGTGCTTGCCTGTCCAGTAACAGCTCTCTTATTTGCAATCCAAGACCATCCTTCCTGCTCTTGCCTTTGTGTTTTCTTCTTTGCATATTACCACTCTGACAACTATGCCTCATATTTTTCCGCCCAAGATAGAGCAGTAAGACTGTGTGTTTTTCTATCATTAATGACTATTTATTTGTACATAGCTTTTCATTTTAATATCATAGACACAATTCAAGGTTCTTAAATTAAGGTGATGGGAAGTGATGTCTACAACATTCAGTATTAGCTGCATCTGCTCCACTGGTCTGAACTTTTATCTGTGTTATGGGCTCACATGAATCTCATATCAATAGTTTGAAGAGTTTAAGCACTCACTAGGCTGCTTAGCTAACCATTCTTCCCAATATCTTTACTGAATTCATGACCAACAATATTCTATTTTTGTCAGCTAAACCTAACACATTTGCCTCTTCCAGTAAAATGGATATTTCATTGAACAAAAACTAGCCAATAATATTCATTAAAATATTTAGATTTTCTACTATTAACTTTTAGTTGAATTCTATGTATGTGTGTAAACCTGGCAATAGTGCCTTCATCTTATAATTAAACCTAAAGAGTTGTCAGAGAAAAAAACTCACAGTATGCAGAGTAACAAAGATAAGAATAAGAAACTTCTTGTCAGGAACAAGGCAAGCTGGAAGTGAGCAGAACAACATTTCTAATGTAGTAATACTACAAGAAAAAAATTGTCAATCTGGAATTCTATACTCAGCAAAAAAAATCTTTCAAAAGTGATGGCAAAACACAGATTTTTGCAGACACACAAAAGTTGAAAGAAATCACCTCCAGCAGATCTGCACTACCAGAAAAGTGAAATGAAGTCCTTCAGGCAGAAGGAAAATGATCCATGATAACCAGGTAGAAATCTGGAGATATACAGAGGAATAAAGAGCATCAGAAATGGTAAATATGTGACTAAATTATAAAAAGAATATTTTGTTACTTGTAAAATTTCTTTAAAAAAGACTTCATTGTTTAAAACAAAAAATAAAAACAATATATTGTGGAATTTATAACATAGGTACAAGAAAAGTAAATGACAAAAATAGCACACAGGCCAGGAGGGAGGAATGCATATATTTGATTGTGAAGTTCTTTTATTCTATACTTAAAGTGGTATAATGTTACTTGAAGGTACACTGTGTAAAGATGTATGCTATCAGTTCTAAAGCAACCACTAAAGCAAACAGAGTTATAGTGAATGAGCCAATGAAGGAGATAAAATGGAATCACAAAAAAACTTTAATCAAATGAAGACAGAAAAGGTGGAAACATGGAACAAGAACAGATGGGATAAATATAATCTATTCTGTAGGAATAATCTGTAATACAAACGTTAGAGGCAAAGGTATTTATCATGGCACGATCCACAATACATGACATTGGAAACAACTTATCCAATGATAGGAAAATGGTTAGTAAACAACATGATGGAATACTATGCAGACACTAAAACTGATGTTTATGAAGAGCTCATAATAACATGAGAAAATGTTGGTGTTATAAAGTACATTGAATTAAGGCAGAATTTAAAATTTTATAGTGAACATTACCTCAACTACAAAAACCACGATAGGAAAAAGTCCAGCAAAAAAACTGGATGGTGTGGCAATAGTGATTTTTTCTGCTTTTTTTTTTTTTCAGTTTTCTATAATACGCGTATAGTCCTTTCATAATCAACAACAACACACCCACACATACACACACACAGTAACCAGACTCTTAAATTTTGTCAGGTCCTGTGCTGAATCTATTCACATGTTATCTCCTGACTCCTCACAACAGCCCTGCAAAAAAAAAGCATAATTTCTTATGTTTTTAGTTAAGGAAACTGAAGCCAGAGAGTATATGCTTTGGTTCAAACAGTGAATGTGTCAGACTGTTGGTAGTGACTGATGTCTTCTGCAAAGGTTTAATTCTTTTACCAGAGTGTTAGAAACCAGGCATGTCTGATTCCAAAGACTGTGGTTTGTATTCAACACAGAACTAATAATAAGAGATGGCATATCATTCTCTTTATTTTTGTACATTTAGTTTTCAATTGGGGAGATAAAAGATATAGATTAGCTGATGTAATTCAATTGATTTTTTTTAAAGCTGCACTTTGTAAGCTGCACTTGTTAAAACAGAAAAATAACACATCTTACTTCTAATAGATACAAAAGCAAAATGGCAGCTATAAGCATTCTTCAAGTTCTTATAGGCATGATCTTTTCAAAGAAGAACAGATTACTGATTAGGACCACAAATCCTTTGCCTGATGGAGTTTAAGACATATTAGAAGACATTATTCATAGAACAATAGAAATAAATATCGCCTTGCTCTTTGGCAAATCCCTATGCTCTGTAGTATTAGCACATTGTGGGTATTTTGTACACACTGGCACTCATGTTTACTAAATACATGTATTGTCAATTGTTATCCTTAGTCACAGAATAATTTGTTATTTATACCAACACAATTGAAAACTGATGCTAAGAAATTTTACTATTTATAAAGGCAGAGAAATCTAGTTTTAAAATATCTCAGGTATCAACCTTGAAAGAATGATCTGTTCCAAGATCAAATAACCCTAAGAAATCTGCACATTATTGAGATGCTTATGGCTGGCAAGCACAAGGTACTTATATCATTTACACTTGAATGTCCTTAATATGTTGAATCCTCCAGCTAAAGAAGTCTTATCTGATGCAAAGAGAAAGCAAAGTACTGTGATTTTGGTTTTGGTTTTGAATGTTGGTTGCCTGGAGAGCAGACACAATGCTTCTACTCCTCTGAAAAATCTGAAGCTACAAAAATGATTTTCAAAATTAACGGCAACTCACAGCTGAAAATTATACCTTTGGGCAAAGGGCCAATTCGGGATGCGTTTCACTCTGATTTGGAGCCGTGCCAGAGTCCCTCAGTCCCATTTGCTCGGTTTTATAGCTAACAAACAAAAAGGAAACACTGAGAGTGTAGCTGAAATGTGGCTGCTTGAAAGTCAGTATTTAAGGTCTTGCTAAGATGCATGTTAACATGTAGAGTTGCATGGTGAGAACAAGAATCATTGGACATTCTCAAACAACCAAGCAGAACATGACTGTGGAAGGAACGCTCCTTATTAGTGAAGCGTTCCAGCGCCCCTTGGTGTACCAGTCAGCGGGCATTGCAAAGGGGAAGCGGGAGGGGCGCGGAAACCCAGGGACAACAGTACCACATTCTGACATTTGCACGAAAACCAGGGTTTGTTATAACAGCCTTGGAAGTTGAGATCCATTTCTAAAATTAAACACACGGTATAATTTCACCTGATTACCATATTAAAATCGTTATTTATTTTCATCTTACACTTACGTAACGGCTAAAGATGAAGCTAATTGGACTTGATAGTTTTCGCAAATAAAATCCCTAGAATAATTTTATTAATACTACTAATATTTTTCAGGCTGCAGATAAAAAATACTGACAGTTGCTGATTATTAACTTAGATTAGGGAACAAATTTAGCTCCCTGCATTCTTCGACTTGAAAAGAGCTGGGGTTTGGGGGGCTTTTTTGGTTCTTGTTTTGCTTTTTTGGAATGCTACAACTTTTAAAAGAACTAACCGTAGAAAATAGACAAAAAGAAGAAAAATTATTCTGAGTTAGCCATTGTTAACATTTTAGGGTAATAATATCCTGCCATTTATATAAAAGGAATATATACATTGGCCATATATTATATATTGCCATATATATTGATGGGTATTAATATCCTGCCATATATACATATATATAAACATTAAAGGATATTTTTGTGCAAAAGTGGATCATTCTGCTCTGCAATGTGTTTTGGGGTTTGGCTTCTTCTTTTTCACTTAACCATATATCGTGAACAGCTTTCCATAAGACTACTATTTTAAGTGTAGGTAAAGAAAGACTTTGAATATCCCTTTTTAAATAGTCTGTAAATGGAATGTGAGTAACACTATTTAGTGGAAACTGCTTCTTCCTCAAATAGGCTAGACATGATTCAAAATACAAAAAAAATTTAAATGGCTGTTGCATTTGCAATATATAATATGGTTCTTAAAAAATCTCAGTTTCTGGAATAAGGTTATCAGACCTGTGTTGGAGTCCCAGTTCCACCCAGCCGTGTAAACCCTGGAAAATTATTTAACCTTTCTGAGCCTAAGCTTAGACTTAAAGTTTCACGAGGATCAAGTGAGACAACGCATAAAAAGTGCTTAACCCAGAAGTGCTATTGACAACTAGCACTTATTTATTCCTCTATGCTATCTTAGAAATCATTTTCCTGGTCCTACCCAGCTCTCAAACCCCAAAATCTCATAATGATTTTCATTTGGTGTTGCAGTAAACTTCTACCTTGATTTGAGAGATTTTCCATCTCATAACATTCAGGTTTCCCTGATTGTTTCAAGAATTCCTTCTTATAACTCAGAGAAGTAGACTCAGTTCAGGTGTTTTTTTCCCCATAAAAAATACTAAACATTTTTTGTTACTATCTGCCCTAGGTAATTTGTATTTCCACTATTTTAAACATGACCATTTTTCCCATATGTTTTCTACTGACAGTTGATGACACAGAGAAAAGTTACTATATTTATTTTTTTCACTTGTTACATTATTTAAATAAATTGGTTCAGAATGACTTTAATTCTCATGGTAGAAGTTCACAATATCTATAAATAATTATTACTCTATATGCTTCTTTATAATAATTATATTTCTGTTTCAGATCTATTGCAGAGGTTAGACTTCCCAAAAGGTGCTTGATAATACTAGAAGTAAGAATTTTTGTCTTATTCTTGATTTTAAATATTCTTTATGAGGTAAAAGAAGTTTCCCATTTCTAATTTTCTAAGAATTTTTTAATCACTGATAGATGTTAAATATTTTTAAATGCTTAGATAAAGCATCTATGGTGATGATTTTATGTTGTTTTCTTCCTGATCTGTTGATTAAATGAATTAATAGATATTCTTACACTAAACTACTCCTTCTGGAATAAAGCCTAACTGTGGTGTATTATTACTTTGATAGACTGCTCTATTTAGTTTGGAAATATTTTATTTATAATTGTTTGCATTGACATTAATAAGTGCACTCAGTCTCTAGTTTTCATATTCAGTCTATCTTTATCAGGTTTTGATATCAAAGTTGTGTTAGTTTCTGAAAACGACTTAGGAAGTTTCTCATTCTTTCATTTGACCCCTAGAATAGATAAATGATTTTGGAACAATATGTTCTTCAATGTCTACACTCTCCGAGTTATGATGCTTTTAATGGTAGATATTCATCTAATTAACTGTCTAATCAATTTTATGATTATTTATTCATGTTCTCCTCCTCCTCTTTCTAATTGATATATTTTCTATGGTTCCTCAAATGTAAATTCTCCTCTTTAATTACATCTGCTAACTTTCTCAGCATGGATCACTTAATGGCATCAAAAATTTAAAAATCTCTTTGAGCACTCTCAGAAAAGAGAAGTGTTAAATTTGATGTAGGTAGTTCTTTCCATGTCAGGCCTGGTAAAGAATAGCCTAAACTCCTGGTACTATGGTTCTCAACTCACAGACCCTATGATCTATAGGGAGTCTATGAATCTATAGCCATTGAGCATTGTTGTAGACTGAATAAATAGGTTTATTTCCATATGCATTTGTTTAATTTCCATCTCTCCTGAGTGACAATGACCTCCATGAGCGACAGGAACCTTGTTTATCATGTTATTCATCATCTTGTTTATACTCAATACTTAAATGAATAAATCAAGGTACAAATGCATTAAGTACATTTTAAAATAATATCAATTACTGATAATAGTATTAATTAACAAAAATGCCAGCTAGGAACCTTCAAGAGAGGTACATAAAATTGGCCAGGCCACCTAGAGGGCTCTCTAAGTCTTCTTCAAATTTCTGAGCAGCTTACATTCTCTAGTCCTCTTCTGCATCTTTACTGTCTAAGACGTTTAAGGCTTCCATCCAGCATGAAACATCTCTTTCTTTAGTGTTCACAACCAAAATTCAGCCACATTATGCATTTCTGAGTTTATTAAACTATTGAAATTTGTGGATGAGTGGGTGAAGGACAAAGGGAGAGATTCATTCCAGGGAACAAATCCTTTTCCCCATTTGCTAGCCCATCTCCTCTCTCCTCCTCCCTCCACCCACCTCCTTTCCTGTACCCCTCCCTCTTTTCATCCTCTTGTACTGCCTCCCAAAACTCCAAACTTCTCACATCAGCCTGTTTAGTCCTCCACATTCCCATCATTGCCCCTACATAATCCTCAGGCTCTTTTCCCAAAGAGAATTCTCTCCCTAGAAATAATCCTAGTACTAACTCTATTTTTTCCTAGCCTAACTCTTAAGATAAAAAGGTCCCAGTCTTGCTACATATACTTAGATATTAATATGATTAATATAATACAAATTAATTTTAAAGTGTTACTCAAATGCATAGCAACTTTTTGTCATTATGTATTTGCACAAGCAACAAATTAAAAAATTTGACAACCTTGTTGTACAGGCACATCTGTGGTTATTATTAGTGCCATTTACCCAATATTTCCAAGTTCTCTCTTCCCTCTGAGCCCACGTTACAGCTGCAAATCTTGTGATGCCATAGGACTAGTTCTAGTTAATGAAAGGACGTGGTGACTGTCACTTCTGAGCCAGGCTTTAATGGCCAGTGGGAGACCCTCCAGAGTTCTGCTCTTGCCTCTGCTTCTGTAATCAGAGATGATGGCTTCTCTGTCAGCCTGTCTGCCAGAGTGACTGTGAAGATCACCTTCATTGATTCAGGATGGTCTTTCTGGATGATCTGATCCAGAAAGAAAGTTTGTGGTTTTAAGCGACTAACATTCCGAAGTTGTCTGTTATTACCACTTACCCTAGCCTATCTTGAGTGGTACAGAGTCTACAGCATCTTTTGATGCCCCATATTTGACTTCCCATATTTGAGAGGTTGTAAACTACTCATTTTCGGAGAAGCTGACAGCCATCACAGCATCTGGAATCCTAGGACAGGGAAAGATCCAGAGCATACCCATGCTCCTTGGGCCCACATTGGTCCCATTCAACAGATATTACTGTAAACTCTTCCAGAGCATCGAAGGTCTTATATTTTGCTTGGATTCTCCTCCTCACCCCTTGTGACTATTATAGCGACCAGCCAATACATGTACTCTGAAATATTACTTGGCTTATTTATAGCTTGTGTCTTTCCCTAAAAGCTTTGAGTTACTATACAACCAAAATCACTGACAAAAAAGTAAATAAAAAAGGAATATAAAATTAAGATCATAGAAAAAAGGAAACTGCAGATATATTGATACGCATAAACTCACAAACTCTAAATTCAAGATGGGAATTCTAATTTGGCAGCCATGACAAAAAGAGAAATGAGACATTGCTGTATAGCTTTTCTCACTGAAAAGTAGGCAGTATTCCAGGGTTTTGGAGAGAAGTACAGGGATGATGCAGGAGCAGGAAAACATGTCATAAATTAGAAAAAGGAAATAAGATTAAGGTAAAGGGAGCTCCACTTCTAGTCTTTGGCCTGTAGAGCAGACAATGTGCACGACAGGCAGATTCTACTAGGCTGCCAGGCCTAAATGCTGGGATCTCTGGGAAAGCCAGAGCTAACCACTGATTATATGAAAAAATTTTCAATTGATTTAAATGTCTACGTTTTACATAAGTCTAAATTGGATCCCATTCTTCTTTTTTCCTTATCTAATACTAAACTGACAAAGCAAATCAGGAAATCCTTATGTTAATGACAGCTGAGTATTAAAAAAAATAAAGCTCTGATCACAGGGGATTGTTGTTTTTCTGGCACAAACTACAACGTGAATTGCTATAAAACTGCAGTGCATTGCTTGTTGTTAGTGTGTGTGTATGTGTGTGTGTGTTTAATGAAGCTGGTTTAGCCACAAACAATATCAGAAGATAATTTAAACACATTTTTAGGTAACAGCTCTTTTCTTTTGAACACCAGAGAAGCTAAAAACACTGTAAGAAATGAGTGAAAAAAATGAAAATCTTGTGAAGAAATGAACAAAATATATCAGATGGAATAATATTAACTTATTGAATACAAAGAAGTATTAAATAAAAAGCACAGAGGTTCAACTCATCTCCATTTGTTTATTCAATCAATATTTACCAAGCGTTTACTCTATGCCAGGCACAGTTTGAGGCTCTGGGCCTGTGACAGTGGACAAAAGGCACAAAAGTCTCTGCCCTCGTGGAATTCACATCCTGGGAGGTGAGCAAAGATGCAGACAATAAATAAGTCATAAAATATATTAGGAGGTGAGAAGTGCTGTGGAAAAAACCGAGGCAGAGACAGGGGATGGGGAGTGCGGGGTGCAGTTTGTTCCCGGCATCCTGAGTACTTCCTGGCACACTGAAGGGCTCCACGTGGGTGTGAGAGGCAGTAGTCAAGAGTTCAGCGCCTCCCTCACAGGAGTGTGTCCAGCATTGGAAACTTTAGAGGCTTACTGTGTCCTGCTTGTTTTCCTTAGCACCTTAGGGGTGCCAACAAAGCACAAAGACAAGACTCCCAACTTGGAACAGAGTTTCCAGTCAGAGAGGACTTCTGGCAGTTGAGACAACTGAGTAGCAATGATTTGGTTTTGTCTGTTCGTTTTTCTTTCTTTATTCGCTCATAGGGAACACAGCGTACTCGGTTGCTTTTGATTCTTTTATCCATCTTCTAGTATCAGCATGCTGATTTTGAAGAACTGTCCTTCCTCATTCTTGGTCCATGTGGCTTGAGTGGGCATACCTCACCCAAACTCCAGGAGGGGACGGTGTCCAAAGTCTGGCCAATTACCAGTATTATAGTACCAATTTTACTGTAATGTTACCAATATTATGGTAATATTTCAATTCATTGGCCAAAATATTCCATCCAGGGGTGTTGCTCAGTAGAGCCCAGGAGAGCCCTGAAATGCTGCTGACACTACCGGGAAAGAGGCATGTCCTCATCGCTGGATGTGTTAACCTGCTTTGCTGTGAGCCTTGGGTTGCCAGGGTCCATGATTAGGAAAGAGTCTGCTAGAAAATGAAGCCAACAGGGAGGAAAATTGAGCTGAGGGGCAGAGAGAGAGTCCCGATGACATTGTATGAGTGTGTGATCTACTACCTACATATGACAAGATTTCTTTTATCTCAGTGAGCCAGTGAATTATCTTTTGTTTTTTAAATAACTTTTCTATCAGTTTATTAGTTCATTTATTCAGAAAATACTTTCTAAGTACCTAACAAATGGGCAAGGCATTGCTTTAAGTGTTAGCGGTATAGCAGTAAACAAGACAAAGTTGTGCCCTCATAAAAGTGATATTGATGAACAGATAAATATATCAGTAAACATTTAACATAATGCCAAGAATCAAGAACCATAAAGAAGAATAGGGACTTCCCTGGTGGCTCAGTGGTTAAGAATTCACCTGCCAATACAGGGAACATGGGTTCGAGCCCTGGTCCAGGAAGATCCCACATGCCATGGAGCAATTGAGCCCACGAGTCACAACTACTGAGCTTGCATGCTGCAACTACTGAAGTCTGCGCACCTAGAAGCCAGTGCTCCACAACAAAAGAAGACACCGCAATGAGAAGCCCACGCACGGCAACGAAGAGTAGCCCCCGCTCCTCACAACTAGAGAAAGCCTGCGCGCAGCAATGAAGACCCAACACAGCCAATAAATAAAGAAATAAATAAAATTTAAAAAAGAAAAAGAAGAAGAAGAGTATGCAGGGTAGTGGGATAGTAAGTTTTGGGAGACAGTTATAAAGATGCATTAGGGGAGACCTCTCTGAACAGAGACCTAAATAAATGAGAGGTAAACACCCTGTAAGTATTTGGGGAAGGTTATTTTAGGCAGAGAGACGAAAAATTCAAACTAAGATGAGAAAGTGCTTTGTACATCTGAGGAAGAACAAGGAGGCCAGTGTGGGGTGGCTGACACAGGAGTAACAATCTTTCTCTCAGAGACTCTCTGACCCACCCCTTACTTAACTTCCACCACACACAAAACCATTTAGTGCTATGCAAAATGGAGAGAGGACTCATGCAAAGACGTGACAAACCCGAGCCATCCATGAAACACGTAAACTTTCTTTAACTTTATTTATTCTTATGACTAAATCCTGCAAGAAGTGCCCTTCATCTGGTTTTGTCCACAAGGCCAGAAGGTTCTAAGGAAGCCAGTGTGAGCCCAGCCATTCTGACACCACTGTTTGATTATTTAAGCACTGCCAGTTTTCACTGCTTGCTTATCTTACTGCTGCCAATTTTACAACAACTCTGATTTTTCATCGGATTTATTTATTCGTCATTTCATTTCCTGGCCTTTGTTGGAGTTACCTGTAAAGCGTAAGGAAGGTAATGCATTCAGATGAGGGAAGTTTGGCAGAGTCTTGGTTGGGATTTTTTTGAGAAAGCATGCATGTGGAGATGGGGTGCTTGGTGAAAATTAATGAGGAGTGATCAGAGTGAAAAAGATACAATCAAATTTTTGGCAAGAGGAGAAGATACCCAGTGTTTTCATTTCAGTCTCACACCTTTCTCCCTAAAAGGCAAATTATAAAACTTTCAGCTGTTAACTGTTTGTGCTGAATTCTCTCAACCACCAACAATACAATACTGCAGAGCACAAAGCCGTGTGTGTGAGGGTCCTCCCTCTAGTAACAGTGCCACATGCAACTCATTCTTTACATTTTAATTAGAAACCACATCCTGCTTCATTGCTTGAGAAAAGTGCATTTTTTGTTTGCTTTGTGAATCGATCTGAAGTATACAGAGAAATTGATTAAACAGATAAAACGGCTTCCTCAAAATGGTGGAGTCAGATGATGGAATCAAAAGTAGAAATCTAAATGCCATGTGTTTCTCTGAGCACCAGAATTTTTATTCTAGTTATCAGATATTGTAGACTCATTCCAGGTATTAATCTATCAGTAAAAGTGTTTCCCAATATGAATAGCTTATTCCTCAGTCAAATAAGTTTGGAAGACTTCAGGTCAAAGTTAAATGGACCACATTCAATGGTGAAAGGGTGAAAACTCTTCCCCTAAGATCTGGAATAGACAAGAATGCCTTCTTTACGGAGACAAATTATTAGAATTCATAAGTGAACTCAACTGGGTCACTGGTTATGAGTCAATAATAAAATCAGTCATTCATATATATAAAACAATGAACAACAAATCTAATGAAAATTACATAAATTTATTAAGAAATATTTTAAAACCTGAATGAATGAAATAACAGAACATAATAATAAATTTGAAGACTCAGTATTGTTAAAGTGTCAGTTCTTCCCAAATGACCAAAAGAGTCAACACAATCCTAGCCAACACCGGAACAGGGTTTTTATTTGTGTGTATGTAAAGCTCATATGGAAATGCAATGGCCAAGAATAGCCAAGACAGCTTTGAATATAAAGAACAAAACTGGAGTACTTAATCTCCTGGGTATCTTGACTTATTAGAAAGTTGCAGTAATTAAGGTAGCATGGTATTTGGCGCAAGGATTGACAGAATAATGGAACTGAAGAGAGGATCCGGAAACATATGCAGCCTTACACAAACACTCAATTTATAACAAAGGTAAAACTGCAGCGTGGCACTGAAAGGATGGTCTTTTCAATAAACAGTGCTTAGTGAATTGGATATCCATGCAGAAAAAGAAAACTTTAATTCCTAAGCCATCCCATACAAAAAAAAAAAAAAATCAATTGAAGGAGGATTGTTGATCTAAATGTCAAAGGTAAAACAATAAAACTTCTAGAAAATAACACATAAAAATATCTTCCTGATATGAGGGTAGATAAAAATTTCTTAAAGTGAACCCAAGAAGTACTATCCATCCTGGAGAAGACAGGCAAATTGGACTATTTAAAATATTACAACTTCTGACTATACACACATACTGTTAAAAGAGTAAAAAGGCAAGATTGGGAGGAGGTATTTGTAACACATATAGCTGTCAAAAGACTCATCAAATATGTATAAATAACTCATAAATCAAGTTTTTAAAACACAGATAGCTAAATAGAAAAATAAGCAAAGCTCTTGAATAGGCACTACAAAAAACAAGATATCCATATAGCCAATAAACATATGAAAAGAAACTCTACATCATTATTCATCAAGGAAATGCAAATTAAACAATGAGCTATCAGTACACACCTTTGAGAATGGTTCAAATTAAAATCACTGGTAATAAGTGAGTATCAAGTTCAGGCAAGAATATGTATCAGTTGTAATTCTCATATGCTGCTGGTGGGAGAGTAAATTGTTGCAACATTGGAAAACTATTTGACAGTATTTGCTAAAGTTGGATATATACATACACTGTGACCTAGAAATTACATTTCTAGATTTTCATACCAAACAGATACGTGTATATGTGTTCACCAATAGACATGGACAAAAATATTATATTGCCACTATTCATAATAGCTAAAATAGATAAATACATCAAATGTCCATCAATAGTAGAATGGATAAACTATAGTGTATTCTTTTTTATATATATAAATTTATTTTTATTTATTTATTTTATTGGCTGTGTTGGGTCTTTTTTGCTGTGCTCAGGCTTTCTTTTAGTTGTGGTGAATGGGGGCTACTCTTCGTTGTGGTGTGCAGGCTCCTCATTGCCGTGGCTTCTCTTGTTGCAGAGCATGGGCTCTAGGCACGTGGCCTTCAGTAATTGCAGCACATGGGCTCAATAGTTGTGGCTCATGGGCTCTAAAGCGCAGGCTCAATAGTTGTGGCACATGGGCTTTGTTGCTCCGCGGCATGTGGTATCTTCTTGGAGCAGGGATTGAACCCGTGTCCCCTGCATTGGCAGGCAGATTCTCAACCACTGAGCCACCTAGGAAGCCCAAACTATAGTGTATTCTTTTTTTTTTTAATTAATTAATTAATTAATTTTTTGGGGGGTACACCAAGTTCAATCATCTGTTTTTATATACTACACAGCAATTTTAAAAAGGACAAATTAATGCTATACACAACTATAGACATAATGTTAAACCAAAAAAAAGTAGTGCATAATATACGATTTCATTTATATAAAAATCAAAAACAGGTGAAACCTATTAATGGTGATTTTGGTTGATTATAAAAATGGCTACAATACTTTGAAGACTCTTGCATTAAGAGGTAAAGTCTTACCTCTTGAAACTAGGCTGGCCTTGTCACTTGCTTTGACATGCAAAATGTGACAAAGTGATATGTCAGTTCTGAGCATAGGCCTTAAGAAGACTGCTCCTGTGGCAATTCTGCCACTAGGAGAACAAGCCTCAGTTGGCTTGTTGGAGGGATTATATGGAGGAGAACCTTGACAATCCAGCCAGAAGTCAACCAGCCCCCAGGCAATCTCACAGCCACACGCTGATGCAGGAGCAAGCCTCCCACCCCGCACCCTGGCCCCACTGAGATGAGCAGAGCTTCATCTAGATCAACAGAACTTCCCAACTGAGTTGAGCCCCAGTTGCCAACTCACAGAATTGTAAGTGACCGTTGTCTTAAACCATTCAATTTTGGAGTGTATCTAATAAATACAGTGGTGGAAGAGGTAGTAGTAATTGGCAGACCTGCTAATAGAGTTTTCCAGGGTGTTTATAATATCCTATTTCCTGATCCAAATTTTGATAACATGTATGCATTCACACTAAGATTCACTGAACTATATAATGATGATATTTGTGCATATATATGTATAATATATATATATTTTACCTTGGTTTAAAAAGTAGAACTAAAATAAAATCTTTATGTACTGATATGGGATAATTTCCTAGATATATTGTTAAGGGAGAAAATAAGGGCTCAGAAGAAGGCATATGGTATCTACTATTTATGTTAAAAAACAAAAAACAAAGAATATGTGTGTATGCATATGTGTGTGTGTGTGTGTGTGTGTGACTTCCATACTTGTGTATGCATCCTTTATATCTTTAAATATATGTTAAAAAAAACTCAGTAATACTGCCTCATGCTGCCTCCAGGAAGGAAATGGGTAACTAGGGGATGGAATAGGAATAGAGAGAGAATTTTCACTGCCAATTATTTTATACATTTTGAATTTTGAACCACACAAGCTTATTACATATGTTTTAAAATTTAATAATAAAATTATAACTCTAAAAGACCATTCTCTTAGGTACTCTATTGTAAAAGACCACATACAAATTCAAAGGAAGGAAATATCAAGAGAGATGCTGGAGAAATACCTAGCTACATGAGGTCAAGAGGTAGGATTTGGTATGGGAAACAAAACATTACGGTATATCACTTTCATAGCTGTAACTTGTCACCCAACTCTGCAATCAAAAAAAGCCAGTCCTTGAATTTGAATTGTTTTATATGACAGTTTTATGGACTTGCCTACAATTAGTGCAATAAAAATGCAAGGATTCTGAGTCCAAAGAATTGATTAGAGTATTGGAAAAAACAGTAAAGTAGTGACAAATTCAAGCCTGTCCAAATTAAGAGAAGTGGAGTACATTCAAAGGAATATCCTCATTGGTGCTCATTCATAAAATTATGAATCAAGTGTAATTGAAATCCTTAAGGATCAGTGGAAAAGTCATCAATTTTTTTTCAACACAGTTAAGAAAATGCTGTCTTTCTTAAGAAAAAAAAAACCATTTACTTCTGTTGGTGAACTGTTGATGGAAACCACCCACCTTGGCCAGGCCCGCTTGTCTGAGTTGTCTCACAAGAGGAGGTCTAGATAAGGAACGTGGTGCTACAGCCAAAAACTAACCAGGAGAATTGAGGAGAGGCCAAAAGAGGGAGGAGACAACCAACCTCCCAGAGTCCTTCTCGCTGGGATCCATCTTGGCTGAGAGATGCCTGCGCCACCAGAAACTATGGGCCAAGCAAGATGACTGGCCAGAGACAACTGGGAAACTAACCCAATTACCATAAAACCTGAGACTGGGAACCATGTGGCAGAGCAATTCTGGGTTCCCTCACTCTCCTGCTCTCCGCCCGGGCCTCCCTTCCCAATAAAGTCTCTTGCTTTCTCAGCACCTGTGTCTCCTCAAACAATTCATTTCCAAGTGTTAGACAAGAGCCCACTGTCGGGCCCTGGAAGGGGGCCCCATTCTTGCAACAATTCCGTGGTTAATTCTGGAGGAAGAATTTTGTTGGCTGGGGAGACTGAGAGACAGCATTCTTGTTCCCTTGGGCTTACCTTCTTTTACGGCCTGAATGTTTGCGCCCCATCCGCAAATCCACATTTTGAGATCCTAAATCCCAATGTGATAGTACTAGGAGGTCGGGCCTTTGAAAGGTGATTTGGTTATGAGGGTGAAGCCCTCATGAATGGGATTACAGTCGACTCTTGAACCACTTGGGACATCGACCTACGCAATTGAAAATCTGCACATAACTTTACAGTTATGCCTCTGTATCAACAGTTCCTCATCTAAGGATGCAACCAATCGCAGATCATATGGTAGTATAGTATGTATTTACTGAAAAAAATCTGTGTAATTTGAACCCACACAATTCAAACCCATATGGTTCAAAGGTCAATTACAGTTAGCTTCTAAAAGAGGCTCCAGAGAGCTTCCTTGACCCTTCTACCCTGTGAGGACACAGTGAGAAGGCACAGTCTCTGAAGCAGGAAATGGATTCTTACCAGACCCCGAATCTGCCAGCACCTTGATCTTGGATCTCCCAGTCTTCAGAACCATGAGAAATAAATTTCTGTTGTTTATACGCCATCCAGTCTACAGTATTCTAAGACACCTTTCCTTTTATTATTTTTCTTTTTTTTTTTTAAACAATCACTTCTCTGCTACCATGATATTGGGCTATAGCCTTTGTGGTGGGTTTTTACTTACTAGAAACCTGAACCCTTTTCAAGGGCAAAGACCACTCACCTTGCAATCCCCAACTTTTACTGCCTTTTAGATAACTTGACCTTTCCCTTATGAAAAACAAAGTATCAAGAACAGGAGAATTTCACACCTCCAGGCTCCTCTTAGTCTCTATTTCCTAAAAGCGAAGCGCACCTCTTTTCTAGATAATTGGCACCAGAACTTCTTCAGGTAAGTCTATGTCTCTGATTATATAGATTGGCCTAATACCCATGAGAGATCAAAGAGTGTAACCTAATTCAATGCAAAAATCATAGAAGTCATATAATAATTAAATACACAAATTTATTTCTTGAAGAATTTTATGGCTTAATGTTTTAAGGTAATTATTGGAAAAACTTAAAATATGTCTAAAATAAAGTTTAAAGGGAGGAGAAAGCAGGTATATTTAAATTAAAATTAAGCTACTCGACTTGTAATAGGGTAATGTTAGGCTATGTTATGGCAACAAAACTCACCGGTTTATTGTAATATAAGGTCTGTTTCTCATTCATGCAAAATTTACTGCAGATGAGGGCAGCTGTCCTGTGTGTCTCTCTTTCAAATTATGACTCAGGGACCCAGGCTTTCACCATATCAAAGCTATATCCCAGGAACATGTGGTCCCTGAAGTCACCATGGAGGAGAAGGGAGGGACAGAGAAAGCACACTGATCCTTAATCACCTTGGCCTGGAAGTGATGCAGATCACTGCTGCTTGGGGTGATTGGTCAGAACGAGCCATACAGCCCCAGTGTAATGGCAGGGGAAGCTGGGATATATAGGGGTACATGGATATTTGGTGAACACTAACTCACTAGCTATCTCTGCCATGTGACTTTAGCCTGGTAATCTGGGAAAGCAAGCAATGCATCTATTGACTCATTTAATCCCCTAGGTCACCCCATGAGGCAGAAACTATTGATATTTCCATTTTGCTGATGTGGAAATTGAAGTATATAGAGTTTAAGTAAGTTTCTCAAAGTCACACAGCCATTAAGGGAAAGAAATAGGATTCAGACCCAAGCAGCATGGCTTCAGAGCCTGCATATTTAACTCCTATACACTATTGCTTTCCACACTGAAAGAAAGTATGGGGGCTGAGAAATGATCAACACATTGGCCAACCCTCTTCTTTCAAAAGCTTAGATAAAGGCTTGGTAGTTTTAGGATTCTTTCAATCATAGAAAAGGATCAATGCATATGTTGTGTTTAAAATATTCACCTAGACTTCCTAAACTACCAGGGGAAAAAAAGCATATAATTGTTGAATCTTGCTCTTTGCTTCAGCTACATAATCTTGGCCTTGAGGTTTTCTGAGGAATTTTGGAGTTGAAATCCGGTGTATTTTCTCACCATCATCCTCTACACAGGTTGCTGCTGTGTAGAGCACTTGCGAAGTGCTGAATTGAAGGGGTCTGGCAGTGCCTTCCAGAGCCTGTCTGATCTTCCCTGTAGCTTCTTCTTGATCACCAGAAAAAGGGATGCCCACTAGAGAGCCATCGTTAAAAATCAGAATTTAGCATATCCCTTTTCTCCTGAAATTACCATGTTCCTAGGCTCACCCTGCTGCTTCCAGAGAATTGCACTGGCAACCCAGAGACCTTACTGTTCTCTCACTGATACGTGGGATTATAGAAGGGCACACTAGGCTGCAGAGTCATGTGAATAAAGAGGCAGCCTACACTTACAAAGTACTGGCACCTTGGCACAGCATGGGCGATGGCCCTGCTTGATGAGATGTGATCAGCAACACTTCCCACGGGCTCTGAAGTGGGACACTGTCGGTGGTTGTTCAGTGTGGTTGCTTCCTCATTTCCACTCCAAATTTCCCTCCTCTCCTTACCAAACGCTCTAGTATAATTATTATTTAACCTTTGAATCTTCATTCAATATGTCTGTGTAGACATCATGTAGCATAAAATATACAGAGTAGCTAGTGTGTGTGTGTGTTTAATTACCATCATGATGTTGCACTAGTAATCATTTTTCATTTTTTTATGTCACCCCACATTACAAAATCTATCCTTGTTGCTACACGTACTTCGTCCATTATTGTTGATGGTATAGCCACATCTCATTTACATGTTCCCTTGGTGATCCTCAACTCCTTCAAGTAATCCTGCTGTGAACATGAACTTTTGTGACCTGCATGAACTGGGATGGCTCCCTAAATTCAAAGTCAGACTTGGCACAGAAATGTACTCAGGGAAGCACTATTTTGATAAAATAAAATAATTGAAAAGCTATTGAAATACTTTAAATATATTCTTTTTCCTGTTTAATTTTCTTTTAAACTCTCATTCAAACCTGCCTTTGGAAATGCTGGTCTTTTTTACTGCCACCCTTCCCTCTTTCTGGGTCACTCTTTCCTCCAGCTGTTAGTTCTCTTCCATTTCCAGTAGAAAATGGCCTCTCATTTCAGCCTTTTTCGTTGTCCACTCGTATCCCCTCTAACACCATCTTAGCCAAGAGCCAGGTAGGTAGAGGAACCAAAGGGGAAAGCTTGACGTTAACTTCTTCCTCAGCTTTTTTTTTTTTTTTTTTTTTTTTTTTTGCATTTCTGTTAGCTTTCTCTGTGAGAAATAACAGTTCTGACTGGGGAATTTTGCTATCTGGTATGACTGTGCTCTCTTTCGTCCAACCGAAAGGATGTTTAAGAAAGACGTATGACCACTGGTCACATGCATTAATTGATACCTGGTGATTTTAAGTGAACTAAACGCATGCCCACTTGACAAATCACAGAAGATGATGCAGCCTTCTGCAAGGAACCCTGAGCACTCCAATCAATACTTACCTCCATCATGAATGCCTGAACGGGCAAGGCCCAGACTCTGGTCTAAGAAAACAGCATGACAATTGTTACTTCCTAACATACTCTATAGCTTCCGTATTCATCCCATTTAGTTCACTGTCTGCCACCCCTTTGCTACTCAAGAGCAAGTATCTGTGTCTGCTGTGTCTCTGATGTATCCAATTCACAGAGAAGAGTGCATAGTACCCAGCATATAGTACAGATCTTTGATAAGGAATGAATGAATAAGTGGATGAATGAATGACCTCCACTGGCGCTCCGTGACCCGTGAGAAATAGGCCCCCCTGTCCTGTCCTCCAGGGAGGCGCAGCTAGCTTTCAACACACCCTCCTCCCTTTGCTCACTGCCAGGCAGATGGCCCCAGCCAGTCTTTGACTTGAGTCTACCAGGCACGGAACCCCACCAGCTCCCGCTGTCTCCAGGCTGCAGGTTCTTCAGGCCTTTCTCAGGAGGGGCTTATCGAAGAAAGCACACCCTCCTCTCCCCCACGAGGGTAGAGACAATGGGAATGACACCAAACTCTATCACCTGGACTCCTCAACTTCTACACTTTGAAATCAATATATTCAAGGTGTCACTAAAAATGTTGAGACAGCATCTTTTGCAAGTCCTGTAAATTTGGGGCATACTCATACTAAAAAATATTATTCATTGTTTATCTGAAATTCAGATTTAACTGAGCAAGTTCTATTTTATTTGGCAACCATATATACAGCTGGTGTATTTCTCATGTTGAAATAAGGGCTATTAACACCTATTAGTTCTTTTTTTTTTTTTTTTTTTGGCTTTCTGCCCCCAGACAAAAAGCAATGATGCCAAATAAGTCTACCCACAGAACAACAGGTTAAACCATCTAGCACTCCCCATGTGTTATGTAATTCATTTATATTATTCTTTGCTCTTTTCTGTCACTCTCACGCTGTATCCATACAACCAGACTTTATTCATTTTTGTATTTTCATCTACTAGACTGGATTCACCAAGATGCAATTTCTCTAAAGTTCATACATTTAGGAGAAGCCATATTAAAACTTTTTATATGGTGGAGCTGGGCATTAATAATATCAAACTTCAGAAATTCTCAGGCAAATCTTTCTCTTTCATCAAGAATTGCTTACTCAAATATTTGGAGCAGTTTCAAGCCTGTTATTCTTTGAGAAGTAGCCTGGCCTGGCCTGCTGTCCCTTGAAGAACTTTCTGCACAGAGATCACTGCTCCTCCAGGGCGATGAAACCGTGGCTTCCTAAATAAACGGATCAGTTTTAAGTGATTCCTGGTCTTTCTCAATGCCTCATTAAAATCTCTCTGAAGACACACAAAGATGAAAATTCGTAAACCAGTGAAAACTAGAACAGTGAGCTTGTTTCCAAATACTAGGCGAATCTGGCTTTAATGCCACTATAACCGACCTCATAGGCACCATACCACAACAAAGGACACTGTGAGCTTTATTTCTAATGGAAAAAAAACAAAAAACAGAAAACAAAAACCAAAACAACTTTGTACACCTGAACAAAGGGAGAAAAAAATCCTTTTTTTGTCCTTCACTGTACAGTGCTTAGTTGAGAAACATACGAACTGTACCCACCAGAAAACTAGCCATTTAGCCCTTCACTGAGCTCACATTATTTTTTAGGACAGCCAGATGGTAATTTCTCATCCCTCTCACCCCCTCCTCACCCCTATCTACATCCAGAGACTTCAACTCTCCAGAAAACACCTGGGCAAGACTTAGCTTGTGGGCTACCAGCATAGTAGTCTCCATAAATAAAACAAAATAGGCCTGGGAGAAGATAGAAATAGAAGCAGTAAAACCGGGGCTCTAGTTTTCCATGCAGTCCATCTGTTTCATGAGCTTGAGAGCCGGCGATGGACGTAGGAGGGGATCCCATTTCTGTCTGAGGGAGCAGAACTAGACAGGAAACGTGTGAGGCACTGGACTCACCAACCTACCTTCCATCTGTGACTCCAGGAAGGAGATTCAGCCACTACAAAAGTGGTCTGAGCACAGGTGCTGGGGTATGCTCCCACCAGTTTCCTTGGTAAGGATAGAGCAACCTAAAAAGTAGGTGGGATTAAAAGAAAGGTAACACCTTCTGGAAGACTCAGAGAAAGGATACCTCTAGGCATTTTTGCTCAAGGAAGCAATATATATATGTGTATATATATACACACATATATATGTTGTCTTTATTTCAGTAGATGATGAGATGAAATAGAAAAAGAAGGTTAATAACAAAAGAAACCTATAAACAATAAGATGAGGAGAAAGTAGGGTTTACTGAAGTAAGACATGGCTATAAGGAAAAGAAAATTTCAAAGGGCAGAATTAAGCCCTTACTTAAGGCAGAAATAGCAGAAATTGGGATTGACTTACTGAATAAGTAATACAGAGGACAAACTTGAGAATTCATTATAGAATAAAGAGGGAAAAGACAAAAATGGAAACAGGGAGAGAAGAAATGATGGACACAGAAATGCAAAGATCCTACTGATGATCTAAGTGATGTTCTACATGGAAATATTGGCGAGTCAATTAAAGATTGAAGGATTAAGATTCAAGAATTTCTTCTAAAGAGGACAGCATAGAATTAGGAGAAATAAGCAAAGTTCACAGGAAGGGCATCAGTTGAGAGAAAATATTTAAATTGCTTAAACTTACAAGAGACTGCCTCCAGAACAGTAAGGAATGCCTCCAAATCAGCAAAGACAAAAGAAGGAAGGAAGGAAAGAAGGAAGGGAGGGAGGGAGGGAGGAAGGAAGGAACAAATGAATGAACAACGCCCAGCCCTCCCACCCCCAGAAAGTGGGCAAAGGACCTGTAAACTGAATTCACAGAAAGGGAAGTCCAAATAACTAGTAAGAACATGAAAAGAAGTTCAACCTCACTGGAAATCACAGGAATGCAATTCAAAACAAGACAGGACTCTTCATCCATCCAAATAGCTAAAACAGGAAAGTTAGATTATTAAGTGCTGGTGCAGATGAGGAGAAAGGGTGAAATTATAGATGCCTTTCAGGAGTGTAACCTGACAGTGAATAAAACATGTGAGTACCCTTTACCTTATGAACCTCAGAAGAAGCAGCAGAAGATGGAGGAGGAGACAAGCAGGAAGAGAGGGACAAAGGAAGGAACAAAGAAAAATGACAAGTGATAACTGATCTGGAAGAAGAAAGTAAAACAACAAATAGAATTAGGAGAAATAAGCCAAAACTATTTTTATTTTCTTTTGACTTTTCTGTAATTTTCATTTTTTAATAATGTGTTTTATAATATATATGTATTATGCATGAATTTTGTAATGCATTATACATAAATATCAAAAAGTAGTTATTTTTAAGCATCCATAATCCCACCACCCGAGGTTTATAACTACTGCTAACATTTGGTATATTTCTTTTGGAACATTTTCTATGCATAAGCACTTTCGCAAATTATTAAATATTCTTCAAAAATGATTTCATCATTTTTAAAGGTGGCAGAGCACTACATTAATTGATTGTGCCATAATAATTTCTAATTTTGTCCCCTCCCCATTGCAGAAATTGTACCTATTGCCAAATTTAAAAATTACAATTAAATGATTTTACATCAATTTTGTTAGCATCCCTGATTACTTTTTCACCGCGCATTCATAGATGTAGAATGACTTTTAAATACTATTGAGACGCCATATTCCATATAACATCATTTCCTTCAGTAATGATTATGGAAGTTAATACTTATGCCTACCATGTGAAATCTCTATGGAACATAATTTACCCTGTCTTTTTAAAAGCTTATGCCAATTTAATAAGCGAAATATTATAACATTGTTTGAATTAGCCTTTTTTGTTAGTAGTAAGTGTAACATTTTTACATTTACAGGCCATCTGTTTGTACTGACCTCTACCAGCTCGGCATAAGCGTCATCTTACGGTGGGGTCTGACACCCTATTCACAATTGCCACCTGCTGCCTCACCTCGCCCACCCACACACTCCTAATTCCCTTTGCTCTGCTCTCTTTTATACTTTGCCATAGCCCTTACCACCTTCTTGTACATGTTAAAATTTATCTATTTTTTGTTCTCTTCTTTATTTTCTGTGTGTCTGTCTCCTCCCACATTCATATAATCTTCCCAAGAGCAAAGATCATTGCCACGTTTTGCACACTGATACATCCCAAGACTCGAGAAGACAGCTTGGCCTATGGTAGGCTCTCAATAAATGCTCTGTTTTATTTTGTTTTAGTGGACATTAAAAAATTTCCTTTAAAAGTATCTAGTCCATCAGCAGGTAAATGGAGAAATAAACTATGGTACATCCATGAAATGGGATATTATCCAGCGGTAAGAAGAAATGAGCTATTAATCATGAAAAGACGTAGAGAAATCTTAAACTCGTACTGTTAAATGAAAGAAGTCAATCTGAAAAGGCTACATACTGTGTGATTCCAACTAAGTGATGCTCTGGAAAAAGGCAATACTATATAGGTGGAAAAAAAAAAATCAGTGGTTTCCAGGGACTCAAGAGGGATGAATAGGTGGACCGTAGGAGATTTTTCCTGAGCCTACCTTTATGCTACTGTGATGGTGGATACATGACATAATGCATTTGTCAAAATCCTAATAACTATGTAACACAAAGGGTGAGCCCTAATGTAAACTATGGATTTATTTAATAATAATGTATCACTATTGGTTCATCAGTGATGACAAATGTACCAACGCAAGATGTTACTAACAGGAGCAACTGTGAGGGGAAGAGGCCGGAGGGGCATATGGGATCCCTGTACTTTCTGTGCAACTTTTCTGTGAATCTAAAATTCTCAAAACTCTAAAAAATAACTATTAATTTAAAAGCAAAGTAACTTATTTTCTCCTAGTTCTCTTGTGTTTTGTTTCTCTACATTTAAATCCTTACTCCATCTGAAAATTGTATGTAGCATGAAATGAGGAACTAAATTTAACAATTGTTATCCAATTTATGCAGCAACATCACCCAATCTTACATTTATGTATGATTCTACCTGTATTTTACAGTGTCTTTAGGTATAAAAATGTCTTTTAATATTCTAATATCTCTTGGATTATTCTTGCCTGGTACAGTATGGTTTTGAGACTTACAGCTTTTAATATATTTAAGTAACTGGCTTTGCTGGTTTCCCCTAATTGCTCTTTATTACTTTTTTTGGCTACTTCTACCCATTTATCTTCCAGCTGAACTTTAGAAACACTTTATCAAGTTCCAAACTGGGATTTTAAATAGTGTTGTGTTTAATTAATATCTTGGTATGTCCTATAATATTGAATGATTTCATTCAGAGATATAGTAGATCTCCTAATTCATGGATCATTTATATATTAATTTTTTAAAATTTGAGTTATTTAAATCATATATATTTATGTGGGGTTTATTCCTAAGTTGTTATATTTTGTTAGTTGTTATGTTTTGTTATATTTATTAGTAAATGAGGGCTTTTTCTTTTCCCATAATATTTCCTAAGATGATCACCACTGTTTATGTAGTATATATAGTCATTGTCAATATTTCTTTTTTAACCTCACTTATATTTCTTGTTAGTTGAATAGGCCTGCCCCGTTGATTTTCTTGTGTTTTCAAAGTTGATTCATATTATCTGCATATTTTGTCTTTCTATACTGCAGCTACTTCTTTTTTTTCTTCCCTCTTTTTTCCTTTTTGGTCTTACTGCATTGGTTCAAACTTTACAGAATGATGTAAGTAATCATGGAGACAGATGCATCCTTGTTTCATTTCTTAATTTAAAGTAAAATCCTGTAGTGCAACTAGTATTGTTGCATGAGATTAGTTCCAAAAGGTACTGTGTGCATACGCGCGCACACACACACCCAGAAAGTATGGGAAACATAGGTAGTAAATTTATCAATCGGAAAACATACTAGAACCCTTAATATTCTAATTAAAATAGCGCATTTTTGAGAGATAAAATATACAGCATTTTCTACTTCCTTAGCTGTAGAAGTCTTTAGTCCCAGCCCTCTATTGATATTTCTCAGAAGCAGTGTCTCTGGAAACCCAGTTTGGGAAAATGTCCATTGGCTATCACCTTGATATCGACTGTTAGTTTGAAAGCTTCTATCAAGTCACACATTTATTTATTTATCAAATATATATGAAGCCCCTACTATGTGCCAGGGCTCTGCTAACACTAAAGGCTCACTGCAGTTCTGACAATGACATCCCTGACTTACAGACCTTCAGTCTAATGGGAGGTCTAGATGAGTAAATAGGGAGTAACAATAGCATGTAGTAGAGTGCTCAAGGAAACCAGAGAAGGGGGAACCAATTCAGGAAAGGGAGGCAGAGGATGTCAAGGTAGAAGCAGCAATGTCTGAGCTGACTTCTAACGGATGAGTACTGGCGATTTGGTGAGGGGTGAGGAGGAATAGAGTTTGATAACAGAGTTGGCTATTCCGGACGAAGAAGAATGTACAAAGGGCATATACGTGGCATATTTGAGAAACTGATAGAATTTAGGAATAAACTATGGAAAGAATGTAAAGCCAGGGAGTGGCACAATGAGAGCTATGTTTCAGAAATACTACCCAGGCTGCAGTATAAAGAAAGGAGTGTCAAGTTGGGCAAGATTGGAGCCAAGGAGACCAGTGAGGAAGCTGATGCAATATCAAAGGCAAACATGACAGCTCACATTGGAAAATGATTAGAGAAAGGACATAAACTAAACAATTTCTTTAGTTCCTTTAGGTTGTATTGCTGCATTTATTCATTTTAGTAGAAAACAGATGTCTGGGCTATCTTCTCTCAGTTCTCTACAGAATGCCTTTAAGGACCCTTCAACACAGCCCTACATTCATGGCTTTTAATTTGTAGTCAGGAGAAGAAATAGGACACAGAGGCCTTTCTCTGTCTACTATAAAATTTCCACTGTCTCTGATAGGTAGAATCATGTAATAATTCATATTATAATTAAAACAAAATAATATTTCTTACCTTATAAGATTTCATTTTATATTTTATTTTATTGGTATAGAATATGACAATGGTGTTTTCTTTTTGTTTCCAAGAAGCTCACTACTCAGATTTTAGCTCAATTATAATAGGCTTTCTTAGCTTATCTCATCTCCCTTTAGCATGTTTTTGGTTCTTATTCTTTTCTTTTTATTATTAGATTTCATTTTTTTAGTATGACAAACCTCAATCTTTTATACACTGTATTTGGAGATGGGGATGGGTGGAGGGAAAGAATTTCACACATCTTATTTCTTGTGCGGTAATAATACTAATAATGACAAAATTATTGTTAATAATAAATATTATCCTTATTCAAGACTCAGAGACATTGAGTAACTTACCCATGAGCACATCTATAGGACCAAGATTTATATCTGTATATTTCTTTCCCCAAATCTTACACTCTTCTACCCTTCTTAAACAATGCCTATTAGGCAGGAGGACTAGAAGAGAATGAATTAAATCTATGAGTCTTTCAATTAAGTTTTGAATAAAACCATTGTGAAAATTGTAAAAAATGCACAATGTATACTTATATAAAATTATCATGTCATACACTTTAAATACCTTACAATTTTATTTGACAATTATACATCAACACAGGTGAAAAAGTTAAATAAATAAACCAATTCTAAAAGGTAAAATAACAGAATGAGAAAGAACACGGCAAGTGAATCCTATCCAAAGAATTTTTGTAAGAAAAAAATATGAATGGAATTTAAATTATTTAGCCTAAATCAGAAAGGTGAGAAACAATTTCAAATATATAAAATATAGTCAGGTAGACGGGGACACCCAGATTTCTTCAATTAACTGGGTTGCTTATAAGGCTGCACGTGGGAACTGAAGAATACAGAAAACTGTCCCAGCAGCCTCTTAGCCACACTCATAGACGCTGGATTGACTTTTAAGACATGAGCCAAGTTGAGCCACCTGTTTCCTTTTCCTCTCCGTGACAGGCCAACATTGCTTCTCATTCCAATGATCCACCATTATGGCCAAGCAGCTCCACGTGGCTGCTCTGTGTTTGCTAGTACTTCTCCACTACTGACAGACTCTTAGGGGAATCCAAACCAAGACACCTATGCCCCTTGTATTTTACTCAGTGGTGCAGATGTGTATTTGTTGCTTTCTGATTACACAGATGGTTCCCTCCACTTGGGGTAACCAGCCCTGGCCCTGTTGTCCGAGGACCGAGGTGGTTACCAGGACTTGGGGCTTTCGACACTAAAACCAAGCAAGTCATGGGCAAGCTGGGATGAGATGGTCACCCCACCAGCACATTGCCTGCCTGCACTGGTGAATGTGTGCAGCTTCGTCCTTCCTATAGACAGGAGGCAGACAGCTGGAGGTTGCTCTGAATTAACCAAGGATGGAACAGTATCATTAGCATGTGGATTAATTAACTGGAAAAGAAGCAGAATTCTTCACCCATTGTGCACAACAGGCATGCTGAGGAAGAAGAATAAAGGGCCTGAGAGGCTGAGTAGACCGTATGACTAGCGATCATCGCCTTGAGATACTGACCAGTGGTTATCACTTAACAATTCTTAATATTTCCTAGCAGTGCCTCACACAAGGATCTCACTATTTGCCAAAAGTTCTGCCATACTTCATGGGATGTGAAGCAAATTAAGATGTTCATTAAACCAAGTGTCGCTCAGTATGACGTTCAAGTCTTAAACATCTAGAAGTATGTTAAGGTCTCTTGTGGCATTAACTAGCAGATTTTCTTACTAAGTTCTGAAGTGTGCTTTCAAGCATATCCTTTCTCATGGAAAAATATATGCACAAACAATACTTTCATGATATATCAAGACTGTGACCAGGAACATCAGTCTAAATCTGAACGTTAGGTTATACCTGGAATGTCCCAACAAGGATACTGGAGTTGTAATGATGTGTGAAAACATTTTGTAAACCATAAAGCATCATGTAAGATAAGTAGCCCATAATTCATCCATCACACATCATTGGAACAATTAAAACTATAAAATTATATATTAATGTGCTGGAATCATTTTAATTTGGACTGTGAGCAGGGACTTTTTTTTCTTTTTTCACTCAGTTCCAGCCCTAGGAACATGAATGGCACAAATCAGGTAATCAACAAATGTTTGCCTCATGAGTACATAACCAAATAGACTAATCAGTGCTGCATTCTGAACCCAGATCTGTGCATCAGGGCATAGTGGTTCTCTGGCTTTCCACTAATAGTGCCTTGGTAGGAATGCTTCCTCCAGTCTAGGTTTAAAGGAAAGGATGTATTTCATTACAGTTCTTGAATTGTACTAAAATCTACTCCATTCTAAACACCTTAAACTGCTCCGTCCTCCTTTCAAAGGTGAAGTCTATATTACTTCTAGAATTTGTATCTTAGTGAATACAAAAATTATGCAGTTTTCCAGGTTTCCCTTTTTGTTTTGGTTTCTAGGAAGCTCAGAAACAGTATACATATTCCTATTCAAATGAACTTCCTCTTTATATTCCTGTGAATCTTAATTTTTAAAAATTAGTTTTCCTTTAAGATATTCCATATGCTTCCAGGAGACAGAATATCAATATACATGTTTTTGGTGCCACACATGTTACAAGTTTAAAAGCAGATGCCTAGGACTTCCTAGGTGGTGCAGTGGTTGAGAATCCGCCTGCCAATGCACGGGACATGGGTTCGAGCCCTGCTCTGGGAAGATTCCCCATGCCACGGAGCAACTAAGCCCGTGTGCCACAACTATTGAGCCTGTGCTCTAGAGGCCGTGAGCCACAACTATTGAGCCCATGTGCCACAACTATTGAAGCCCACGCACCTATGACCCGTGCTCTGCAACAAGAGAAGCCACAGCAATGAGGAGCCTGTGCACCACAGTGAAGAGCAGCCCCCGCTCGCAGCAACTAGAGAAAGCCCATGTGCAGCAACGAAGACCCAACACAGCCAATAAATAAATAAAATAAAAAATAAAAGCAGGTGTCTAATTTATCAAGGCATTGTTCTAGACCTGTGGTAGTATCATCCTTACTTTACTCTGCAGGCTTTTAAAAGCACCACATGATGTTTACCTAGTAACTTCACTTTAAGGTGTATAAAATCAGCGAAAGGTGCATGTTTTTGTTTTTTGTGTGTGTTTTTTTAACAGGTGAAGAAGACTTTATTCAAGGCATACATGTGCATGTTTCAACCAAGTTGAAACCAGTGGTGTGGACTTAAACAATAGGAAAGTTGTTTGGAATATGTTATTCAGGGTATAAACAACATCTGTATTGTGCCGGTAAGAGACATAGCTCCCTCTACTAGCCAATAGTTTGAATTAGACTTTCTATGTTGGTTGAGAAGCTGAAGCTTCAAACCACATGTGGCCAACTGAACAGCCAAATCTATAGTCTGGTCCCCATTGTGTTTGTGACCAGCGTTTGGGCCTTTTAAATAATAATTTCAAGATTGACAATGGAGCAAAGTGATAAAGAACATAGAGTCTGGTTTTGCAAAATTCAGACTCTGACTCTGATAGAGAGTCCTTGGGCAAGTCACAGTGTAAGCCCTCAGTGCATGGTTGTTGTTGGTCTCCTCGCTGTCTTTTCTGGGCTAAAACATTTAATGTTAGGTTCATTTTCTTCAGACAAGTTTCCTGGTCCCTCTATACTGGGTTAGCTGTTCCCACTAGGTGCTCCTTCCATCTTTTATACTCACAGGGCGTTAGTCGTCTCTGCTTGGTTAATCACCTCTCTCCACTGCCTGGAAAGGCAGGGACTGCGTCTGTCTACTTCATTTACCATTGTGTCTCCAACAGTTGGTGCAATACCAGGCACATAGCAGGTGTTGGATAAATTTGAAGAATAAGTGAATGAATGGATATATAAATGAGTGAATGAAAGGTTTTAGAGGTCTTCTAATGCAGTCTCTTTACTTTCCAGAAGTATCTTAAATTTGGGCTATAGGGAGGTAATTTCCAGCAAGCTCCTAACCCATGACAGTTTTAACATTTTTAACCCCTACCTAAGCACACGTGCATTCACTGGTTACTGAGTCAGCACAACTCACGCACTCAAATGGGATCCATTTGAGCTTTGCAATGACCTTGGCCTTTTTTTTAGGTGTTGGCCTCTCCAGGGCCAAGACCCAAATAAACCAAACTTGTTCCAGTAATGGTGGGACTAGCTTCTGGTGGTTACCACAATTATACCATCCCTAGGGTTGGAACCCTCTTTATATCTGTCCTTCCAATTGATATATATACACTATTGATACTATGTATAAAATAGATAACTACTGAGAACCTATCGTATAGCAGAGGGAACTGTACTCAATGCTCTGTGGTGACCTAAATGGGAAGGAAATCCAAAAAGAGGGGAGATTTTATATATATATATATATATATATATATATATATATATATATATATATTTATATACGCACACACACACACACACAAACACGCATACACGTGGCTGATTTACTTTGCTGTACCGTAAAAACTAACACAACATTGTAAAGCAACTATACTCCAATAAAAATTTAAAAAAACAAAAAACAAAACAAAAACAAAAGCAACAAAGAAAAGCCTTCAGAGGCTAGCAAGAACATGGAAGAGAACTGCCCGCGTGATTCTCAGAAACATCAACCTGAAAGGCACACCTGCCAGGTAACATCAGTCAGGGCTGGGAAACTCATGGCCTGGCCACTAATTTGGCGAATCAGGTCTATCTGCCTTCGTCCTTGGGATTCTTCTTCCTGACTAGAGTCCATGGCCACCAACTTGGTCATGCAGTCAAGTCTCCCAACCCTACCTCTATGCTGAGGCTACTGCCTGTACTACTGCTGGAGGTCTCACTCTCCAGCACTCCTCACAGGAGGCCTGTGACTCACTGGGTGCAGATTCTCACTGGACACGGCTCTGAGCTCTAGCCATAGGCCCCAGTCCACCAGTAACCAGATGACCCAAAGGTGTGTGTGTACCAATAGACATCTACCCAACCCCATTCTCCTCTGCTGCTAGAGATTAGGGGGGTAGGAAGTTCTAACACATTGATTCAGATGCAATTTTCCAACAAGTTGATGATGATAAAGCAGAATCAATAGAATCAGCAGGCTCCATGAGACCTCTTATCTACATTCTTGCTCAGACCAAAAGCTCCTTTTCATTAACTCTTCCAGGAGTTAATGAACTCTTCCCTGGCCCTCCTGGGTGACTGACTCCCAGGCTGAAGTAAGAGTCAATTCTCTCTGGTCCCTGGATCCATATACCTACCTCATTACATTACACATATTTTATTACGTGTACTATAATTATACTTTTAACTTTTGTTGTACTCTTAATATATTAATAATTAGTAGTATAACTCCACATATGCGTACTTGTCTCCCATCTTAGACTGTGAGCTTCTTGAGTGCAGGGAGTAGATCTGCTTCATCCCTGCCCCTCCACTGGCTAGCACAGTGCCTGACAGACAGGAAGCAGACAATAAATGTGGGCGGAGCTGTTCTGATTTCATAAGAAAGAACAAAACTATAAAATTTTCAAAGGTGGTGTGTTCATTGTTAAGGCCCAAACGAATGTGTGACATCAGAAGTATAGTTTTAACAGGATAGTAAGATTGTCTAATTATTGTATTTCAGGTGGGCCCCCTCCAGACCCCCAAAATACTTTGTATAATTATTTTATAATTAAAATAATTAAAAGAAAACGTTTATATTTCCTTATGCAATGTTATGCTATTCAGGAAGGCATGTCAAAACTCGTATCATCTTTGGTAGGATTCCAGCAGATAACCCTTTGCAATTCTAATCCACATCCCCTTCCTCTTCGTCTAGAAAACAAAACAAAACAAACAAACAACAAAAATGAGGTGAAAAGTTAAAGCAGAATAATGTTGCTGTGTACACAATTTTTTTTCCCTTCCCACTGTTTTTCTCCTCAATGTACGCAATTGGTAATTAAATATATTTCTGCCGGTCTTGTGGCCATATGCCTACAATATGTAAAAATACATTTGCACTTTTTCCCCCTTCGTTTCTTTTGTTCCCAGTGCTGACTGCTGTCAGAGTGAATGGTCCAGATTCCCGTGTGCTGGTATCCATGGGCTCCGTCTTGCCAAGCTGCCAGTCTGGAGCGTCACACCTTACTGCCTTTAAAGATTGCCCTGCAGAGATAGAGGGAAATGGCAATTTTTACATGAGGCAGTCTGGCGACCCAGGAGATTTGAAGTCAGAACTGGTGCCAAGATTTACCCAGGAGAGCAAGCAGAGGCAAAAACAGAGAACCTGGGCCAAAAGGGGAGAAAAAAAAAAAAAAGAAGAAGAGATAAAAAGAATAGGAAGGCTGAGGACTGGGGAAACCATAGTCCACTCTCCTGGGGGGTTCTCTCAAAAGGCTGGAACTTAAGGCCACTGAGTGGGTGATGGCCCTGTTATTAGGAGTACGCGGGTTCTAAAGAAAGTCAAAGGGAAGAGGTCGGCTTTTTTCACATGCCCTAAATTGTAGTAGATTGCAGAATGTAAATGAGACAATTATTACACCAACGCTCATCAAGCTGGGCTGGAAAGACTTCAATAGCCTGATGAATATGCATGCAAATTTGTTAATTAAGTTAATTATTCTGCTGAAAATTCATTTGTCTTCCAAGGACATTTTCCCAATGATTTTAACATGCTAGCGCCATTAGTCATGCTCCGTGCTATTTAACATTACTTTTTGTCCACTTTCTTTACCCCCACCTTTTATTTTTTCAATATTTTAAAGTTTTAAAAACAGTTGATTGGTTCTTTTAACTGACCCCTGCAACGTTGGACGATGCCTAGAGCCAGCTTGGTAGGCATTCACGGAAGCACGTTTCAATTAAATATTTCCTTGATATATAAAATGTCTGCAAAATGTCACATTGGTGGGGAGGAGAAGGGCTCTATCTGGGATCATTAAAGCTAGAATTTGAATCGTTCTCCATAGTGACTGTAAGAGGTAATCTGTCCCTGCTGTGGGCGATTTTCCCAGCTCTGAGTGTGATTTGATACATGGGTTTACCTTGCTATGGGAAGTGCAGTGATTCCAGCCTCCTCTGTCCTCCTGCTGCAAGGCAAGACCCAAGGAACATGTGTGTTCAAACAGGAACCAGTCCTGTGGTACCTTCCTATCACCCATGAGGGCCCAAACCTGTTACCATGGCAACAAAAGGGAATAGTGTGTTTAAAATCACATCTAAATGGCAAATTGAGATATTTGAAAGAAACAGTCAAGTTTAATTTTGTAAGCCAACAGTAGCCCCCCAAAATGTAGTATAGTGTTTTTTTAAAACAGCATGTTATTTTCCTGGGTAAAGGAGATTTATTTAATGAGGCCTTCATTGTGGGCCTTAAAATTAGAATCTTTGAGGGTTGGGGTAAGCTGTATTCAATTAGATTCTTGATCTTCAGACACATAGACGCACATGAAGCAGCCTATACAAATCTCCCCAAAATCTATGTACAGAGATTATAGCTCCTCATCTTAACTCAAACATCTGAATGTGAGGTCTGATAGATGCAAGTGTTCTTAGTGGGATGGAAAATAGAATATTTGAAATAAAGGCTATCCCAGAAAATCAGAGGAATATGGTTGCTCGCATATATTAGACAATCATATTTTAAAAAGAAAGATTAATCTATGCAAAACGCCAGGGGGGCTGCCACACTCAGGCTTAAAGGCTTCTCTTAAAGTCATTTATTTTCTTTTGGTAAATTCAGATTCTCCCCACCCTTCAGCCATCCTAAAAGAAACTCTCCAATATGGTTCAGGTTACAACCTGTATCTTCACAGCTAGGGTTGATCAGACTTGCTTGGAGCCAGGCTAACAGAAAGGGGATTAAATAACAAAGACAACAAGATTTAATTGAAAGAGTTAAAGAAAAATTAATTGGCGTGTTATCTCTTTTGAGCCATTCGTATATATTTTATACAGTATGAATGGCACTGTGTGTCACATAGATCGTAAACCAATTAAAATGATACTTCAAACCTTCTAATTTCTATAATTCCATCTGTTTTAGAAGGTTTAATTAGCAAAGTTACAAAAGCCAAATATATTTGAATATTTTGAAAGCAGCCTGAACAGCAAAAACTGAAAAGTTTCCATAAACATTTAGCCACACAATTATGTACATTTCATGAGAATGTACTTCAGATTAAAATATGAATTTTTCTAAATTTTACCAACAATAAACACATGCAAAGAAAATTATGATCATATGTTAGGCTGTGTGAGTTAATTCAGGCTTTTTTCTCTGTTTTTCATCAAACTTCCAGAATGATTTCTTCTGATGAATATCCCATACCTGTCAACTAATCTCAACTGTGGGCCCAAAGGAGCAACAGCTACATAAAATTAACGCTATTGAACACTCTCCCTTAAATATTCTTTCCATAGGCTTATAAGACAGGTTTGCCATTTTACAAGTGGAAAGGAGTCTTTTTCAGAGATATTCAAAAACATTTTTCAGCCCGCCAGTAACCTATTTTTGAGAAATAAAAGTATAGGGAAGTTATGCCATCTTTAAATATTGACCACAAAATCCAAAACTACAAAGTAAAGAACTCAACCTATTTCTCCACTATTAAAGGAAAATATGACTTTGAATTTTTAAAATAATGGCTCAACATACAAGACCTTGCTGTGTTCTTTGGTTTGGATGCTGTGCTGAGCAGCTGTGCATGGTTTCTGGCCTCGTATGGCTGCAGTCACCAATGACTGACAGAGTGACGGGGACAACATGACGTACAAGACTCTCTCATCAAAATGCTCGTCTTACCGTGATTGTGACTCAGTGGGTGTCCAGCTCTGTCTTTCCTTTCTACTGGATTTCTGACATATAACAAGGTGTAATTAATTTTTATATGCTTGTCTTTTTCATTACCAGAAATATGGTGAGCCTAGTTTATTATTAATTCTGCTCCTAGTCCGTACCACCTGAACAAACTATTTTGCTGCCATTTGTATCGTACACTATCACCTGGGAAAAAATGGCTAATAAAGGGAAAGAGGACTCAAACTCGTACACATCATGCTGGAAAACTACGGTTTATTGAGAATCTACTACATGACGTGTTTTATGTGCATCATCTCTTTAATCCTTGCATCAACCATCCAAGAAAAGTATAATTAGCCTCATTTGACAAGTGAACAAAGCAAAATCCAAAGAAATTCAGTCCCTTGCTCTAGTAATAAGAAAGAAATGAAAAATCCCAATAAGCAAGCAGCAGGAGCAAGATTTGGAGCCAGAAAACATACCCAGATTGTTTGTTTTACTCCAAAGCTTTTAAGTATTCTAAGGTACCTGGCTCCCACTACCACTCTTTAAAAGCCCACCTTGGAAGGCCTCAATGCATCCAACACCTAATATTTTTATTATGTGGCAGCATTTTCTTTAATCACAAAATACTATCTGGACATCCTGTCTTTATTTCATTTTAATGTGTTGTATTAATTTTTACTCTCTTATGGGTGTCCTATCTTTAAAAGGATTATCTTTGCCACTTTGATGTATTTTGAGTTCAAAAAAAAAAAAAAAAAAAAGATGGGAATTTTCCCAAGAAAGAGGTTAAATAGATTTTGTTTGTAAATAGTTCAGCAGTTGCAGGAGGCATCTGTTACATTTTTGCCTCACCTGCACTTCTCTTTCTCTGGATCTGTACTTCCTCCCCACCTGCCATGGGACTATCATCAGGAGACCCAACTCCTTACCCTGACCTTTTCAGAATCTGAAAAGGGAGACTGATATGTATGTCAGAGGGAAAAGCTTCTTTCTCCTTCTACAATGATGATTAACAAGGGTCTATGGAGCTACAGGGGCCATCTTTGCATCTGTGATGAGTGCGATATTTCCTGATAAAAACCAACATACTGAGAAGTAAGGGAGAAAGACAGAAATAGAGGGAGAGAGAGGGGCGGAGGCACAGGTCAGAAAGTTAATGTCGGCTCAGCCTGTGACGGGAACCTAAAAGTTCTCTTTCTCTCAGTCTCTCTCTCTCTCTCAAGCTAATTTGAGTTGGCTAATTATCCTAACATAGGCATCGACAAAAGCCAGAGGCCATATGATGCACCAATTGCACCAGTTTATATTTCTTCATTCTGCAGAGTTTTTTATTCAAATTTTCTAAGGGCAAACATGGATCAATATCTCAAAGGATCCATATATGCAGATTTTAAAAGGGAGGGTACTCCACTAACCCATCTTGAGTTATCTATGTCATTTTTAGTCATTAATCTGTATCTACCAAATATTTCAATAGTCCTGAGGAATCTTCCATCCACCACAGCAGTGTGTCAACTTGTTATTATATGCCGGAGTTGAGTTTCTATACTAGAGAGACTGGCCATGAGACAAAACTAAGTTTTTTTGGATAGTCCACGCCCATTCTGTGACACTTTGAGTATGATATTTGGCCATAGTCATTGAAATGCTATTCAGAGAATTCAGTTCAAAGAATACGCTTTGTGGTAAAATACACATCAGCTAGTTAGTTGGTTGGTTAGTGTAACTAATGCTAACAATGTGCAAAATCCTGGCTAAAAGACTTCATATTTCTCAGTAGCTGTATTTGTAAGAATCATCCAAGTAACTGCCACCTACCCAAACCAATTTGTCTGAACACAGTCTTTATTATCTACATACCAGATGTACCTTGAAAAAAGTTCAATTTATTTGCTTATAATCTTAAAAAGGTATTATATGTCTCTTACATGCAAAGTACTATGTTGAGTGTTTATGGAGTTTGCATAGACACATCATGGAGGAAATGTGAACGCTGCCCCCTCATATTAAGAATAAGTTCGGAAATTTATATGTACAAAAAAAGTGAGACATGCTGCAAAGGTGGGTGTTTGGGGCTGAGTTATGCCCTTCTAAAATTCATATGTTGAAGCCCCAATCCCTAGTACCTGAGAATTTAACTCTACCTGGAGATAGTTTCTCTAAAGAGGTAATAATTTAGGTGGACCCTAATCCAATATGACCACTGTCCTTTTAAGAGGAGGAGATCAAGACCCTGACACACACAGAGGGAAGACCATGTGAAGACGCAAGGAGAAGACCGCCATCTCTAAGCCAAGGAGAGAGACCTCAGAAGAAACCAGCCCTGGCAACACCTTAATCTCAGACATCTAAGCCTCCAGATTTGTGGGAAAATTAATTTCTCTTGTGTAAGTCCCCCAGTCTTTGTACTTTGTTTTGGCAGCTCTGGTAAACTAATAAGATAGAAAAAAGAAAAACAAAAACTACATGGATTCAGAGAACTGGAAGCGTCCTTCTAGCTGGCAGCCTTGGAGAAAGGTGGTTTCTGTAATGGCCTTTGGAGTAGAAAATGGCCACACATAGCTGGAGGAGCTGCGTGTTATCCGCAGCGGGAAAAGCATGTCAAGCACGTGGCTGCAGAAAGGCAGAAGAGCTAGCTCTTTACTTTGGCAGAGAAGGAGAAAAGACAAATTGGAACTGTGCTTGAAAAAGATTAATCTGGAAGTCAAGTAATAATCAGTTGGAAGAGGAAAGCATTTTGAGTCGGGGCAGAATGGCTGTCAACCCAGCCATTCTGGGTTGCCAATGTAGTAGAGCAGAGTAAGGGGGTAAAGAAGGTTCAGAAAAGACAGACACTGAAGAGGTAAAGTCATTGGGACCCAGCAGATGGCTTTGCTATGGAGGCAGCAGGAAGAAAAAGAACTGAAGAGCTGAGAGACAGCCAGGAGGTTCTGACTGGGGTCTGGGAAGATGGGATGATGGAATTAATTGCAGAAATAGCAAGACAGCAGAAAAACAGGTCTAGGAAGGATGATGACTAGTACAGTTTTAGGGCTACTGGGGACTGACAATTTTAAATGTGATTGGAGATGCAGAACTATAGACATGTAGGGATGTATATACATACACATATACATATACCTATATATTATATACACACAAGCTTTGTTTGGAAAAGTATACTATATTGGCTTTGGGGAAAGTTTCCTTATATGTGCTTGGAACATTTACAGTCTTAGAAGTAAGGGTGAAGATACAGATTTTGGATCATCACTGAAGCCACAAGAGGGGATTAAATTGCCAAGAGAAATAACAGAAAAAACAGAAGAGAGGTTTGAGCAAAGGACCCAGGGAGCATTTAAGGAACAAGGGTCAAAAGAGAAGTAAACGCTGCATTCTTTGGAGAGGTAGAAGAAGAGTTTTTACTTGTTGGAAAATCTCTACTCAGCCACCATAGTTGTTTCAGAACCTTGAAAAAAAAATCCCTCCAAGTGTATTCATTTAAATAATTAAAATTTTCAACAGAACCGATGAAAGGATTCCCCCTGTTTTAGACAGTAAAGTAGATCCATTTTTACTTGCATTATCAGAAGACAAAGAAGGAATCTTAATTTCTTCTTAGCTATGGTAAATCTAAAAAAAAAATCATAAATCAAAGAACTTAGCGGCTACTAGCTATCGTTAGCCCCCAAATTTCCTTTAAAGAAAATAAATGTATTTTTATAAAATATGAAGAAAAAACTCAAATATAGCTACATAGAGTATTGGTCCTAGAAGTGATCCAATCTAACTCCTTTCTCCCAGGAAGCAGCAGAGCTTCAGTCAAAGAACTCAAGAGAGTTTACATTTACTAAACATTGGTGTTTCATATGTCCATGCCATTGATGATAGAACATTGATACAAACATCAAAGCTGTAAAACTACTCACTGGTACATTGCATGACCTCTTCTTTCTGCTTCTCTCTGCACAAGGCTGACCTGTGGCACCTGTGTTTAAATATCCCTGTTTACAACCATACGCAAGGACCACCCAGTGCCCACCTGATCTGCTGGGGGCAGAAGGGCAGAATCCATTCCAATGTACAAATGTGGCTGCCAGGGGCTCATGGTTGTGACTCCACAGGAGGTGATACTTATTGAAAGGATGGGCTGAGAAAAGCCCCCAACAGATGACTTCTTCACTGATAAGAGAACTGTCTTTAAACTCTTCCTTTTCATTCCCCAAACCCCTGAGCCTGAAAGAGATAATGATATTTTATATAAGTGGATTTATGAGCAACTGTAAGCTTTATAGATCACTGAACCTTCTGTGCACTTTTGGCTATTATAGAAGCTACCTAACATACTTCTTGAGTGTCTGTTTATATGATATTCAGAAATAATTAACTAACAAATAAGATATCACTTTAATAAATTGAGTTTATTATTCCTACTTCAACATTTTTGCTCTTAATATCTCTCAATCATTTGCCAACTACTACTTAATTGGCATTTTGAGTAAACCTTTAAGGAATTTATAAAACATGGATTTATAGGAAACACAGATCATATACTGCAGTTGAAAATGTATCATTATTTCTCTTTTGCAAATGAAATCAATGGTTAGGAAAAGTCCAAGGTTTTATTTGCTTGGTTAAATCAATTTACAATCATTGATTTGAGAATGTATATCTCCTAAATCAGGTTTGAGAGCTACTATCAACAGATAGTATACCTTCAATACGTTTATTATAGAAACAGAAAATCGGAGTCATGACTAGTGAAACAAGGAAAACATGAAAGTGATAAACTTCCACAGCAAAAACACAAAGCTAGCCTTTCTTCTATATTGCAATAAATGCAAACATACTACCCCAAAATACTGAATATTTAAAGCTGAAGAAGTTTGAGAAAACAGCAGAAGCAGGAAAGTCACTTTGACTTTACTCCCACCCTGCTTCCCCAAAACAGATCATAAACCCTCCTGGGAGATATACCCACCCTACACCTGGAAGAAAGAAGAGCATCCTTATGTTTGAAGACAAAGGGACACTGTCCTAACAAACGGGTCTTGCTAAGTTTGCCCCAGTTCACTATGCTTACCTTATACCCCCAACCTATCATACCTCTGCATGTCTGCCCACTCTGCATCAAACCCAGCATAAAAATTCTCAGGTCTGTTTCTTCAGGTCTTTACCTTCTTGTGAAGGTTTCCATGTTACGTAAAATTTATATTTAGTAAATCTGTGTACTTTTCTCCTGTTAATGTCTTTGTTAATTTAATGTTCAGACTCAGCCAGAGACCTCAGCCAGAGACCCTTTTTCCTCCCCTAAAATACCATCAAGCCAGGAGAAGTAAGCCTCAAAATATATTTGGTAGTGTTCAATTGTATAACTGCTGACCATCTCAGGGGTTTGGTTAAAGGAGTTTGAAAGGATTTTCTTTCCTCCTGCTTCACAGGGCATAGGGCTTACAGCAGCCTCCTTCCATACAAAAGCGTAAATTATTAGATTGGACATTGTAATTATCATAACATATTTCATTGCAACATTTCTTCCCACATAAAGCATTTTGCATGCTTTATGTCAAGAAAGGATTGTTATTTTTGGCAATAATGTATCTTAAACAGAATTTGTATGAAACCATACTATCTTTATAAGCTATGTACAGACCATGCAGTGTTCCCAACAGTGTTTCCCTTTAAAGAAAATGTCAACTTTGAACTTGAGGATGTGTCTACAAGCATTGATGACTCAAAGACAGAGCTGTTTAATTATAGTGGTACAAGATATTAATATGCATCTGTTCTACAAAGACTAATTTTGGTTAAATTTTTATCACAAGTGCATTGACTTTGTAAAAATAAAGTGGTGAAAGGCTGCTGCAGATGCTATTTGCTTTGGGGCTGGAGGTGGGTAATTGGGTCAGTTGAGTTCATATATTAAAGAATTGTCTGCCGGCTACTGTGTTGGCTGTCATAGTCTGTCTCAATCAAGCATAATTGCAGATCTCTAGAAAGCTGTTATTGATCAAAACAAAAATCTACATTTTATTTAAGTTCAAAAATCTGGTGCTAATAACAACTACATTGATCACCAAGTGTGTGACAGTTGTATTCAGGTTTGCTGTAATGCAGCTTGCTAAAATAAAAAAGTCTTGATCTCTTTGGAAACACAGATAGGTTTGATTATTTGTCTCAATTTGAGAACAAAAAGTGATGTTGAAGGAATGAATGTTTCTTTGATGATGTCCCATCACCAAATAAAAAGAAAACAGCAAAGACAAGTAACAACCAATAAAAAAAACAGTTGAATCCCACCACAAAAATTTCTGACTTCCATAATCGATCCACATTTCCTGAAGACACACATGTTTTTCCTCATTGTCTATTTAAATGGCTCAAAAAACGACATTACAATGGACAGACTCCCTTGTTAGAGGAAACAATTACTTGATAGTATAGGTTATTTTAATGGACATATCACTTTAAATGAAGCCGTCACATCTGTTCCGCCTTCTAATTACAAATGCAAAAGAAATACAATTCACCAATGCATCATAAAAAAGTAAAACATAAGTGATTTAAATGCATTTGTATGTTCCTAAGTCGATGCAGCATGCAATCTGCTATGTTTTTTACATGTTCTGAGCACAAATCAGATGGAAATCCTGTTCTCTGATGAAATGTGATTTTTTTCTCCCTGAGTAAGTTTGGTGCTGTGTGGAAGCAGTGGTTTGCACAAAAAATTTGCAGACTGCACTGCCACTCTAGCAAGTGTTCTTAGCTAAACTCTTCCTGGGGACTATTATTTTATGATCAACATAATGGGTCACACCACTCTGATGCAGGTTGAGTACTAAAATATCTTAACCTAACGTATAGGGGAGATTTTCACTGATACATTAAGAAATCATTTCTTTTTTCTCTCTTTTTTCCTAAAGGAGGGAAACATCAGAAGTATTTATAGTGTTATCCAACTGTTCTTGCTCAAGTGGGTGACAAAATGGCATTTACTGCTCCTCAATGATTGCTTAAAGAATTGTGTGTAGCTCTCATACAAATGGTAGAAGAGACATTGGTAAATGATATTATTTTCTTGTTTTTAGTAAAATATAGTCCCATTTAAAGAAAACTTTTGAGGGGACTTCCCTGGTGGCACAGTGGAGAAGACTCTGTGCTCCCAATGCAGGGGGCCTGGATTTGATCCCTGGTCAGGGAACTAGATCCCGCATGCGTGCCACAACTAAGAGTTTGCATGCCACAACTAAGGAGCTGGTGAGCCGCAACTAAGACTCAGCAGAACTAACTAACTAAATAAATAAATAAATAAGACATCTGATTGGTGTAGCTTTCTGGACCTCTGAGTGGAGCAGGAAGGCAAGAATTTGGTTAGAGTTAGAGGTTAGGAAGGGCAATACTCCCAACTTAATTAGGACAAAATAACATAATCAGAATGCCATGATAGCAACCAAAATTGAATTAACAATTCCACTTTAAACATCAAGAAAATGTTACTTATTGTATCTCTTCCTTAATCAAGGTTGGATTAATCCAGTTTCTCTTATCCACTTTTCACCAGGGTAGGAAGCGTTGGTGGCATATAGATGGACCTCAGTTCTCCCTCTGCTAAGAAGTAGGCATCTCAAAGCAGCGGCTATGTTTCATCCATCAGCATGTTCCATTACTGGAAATAGACCCATTACTGAGAATAGAACTGAACACATATTAGCTGACAGCATTTTCTGAGTGAATGAATGAATCTGAAAGTATGGATGGGTACTCATCCTGACAAAATTCTGTTTCCAAAGGGTCATTTTATGTGGAAAAATTAAAACAAGTGTTAATACAGCCTTTCAATCTGAGGGCAATTTTTCCACCTTGTTAATTATTGCTAAATTTCAGAAAAATCCTGTTGGTATTTCCCAGAATTGTCATGAGGATAAAATGAGATAATATTTGTAAAGGACTTAAAACAGTGCCTGGCCCAAAGTAACTGCTTGGTAAGCATTAGCTATAATTCTTCTATTCAGTCTTATCTATGCCCAAATAATTCAGCCAAAGCCTGATCAATTTCTCATCCAATAGAAAATTAATCATATTAACTAATAATATGTTTAAAAACCTGAATATGATGACAGCACTGGATAAAGCCGAAGTTTCAAATGCACCGAATATATGCACACACAAAGCATACACAATCAACAGGCAATAGAAAATCATCAGCATAAATTTTATTGAGATATAATAGAGAAAGAAAGTTAAGAGCATGGCCTTCGGAGCTGGCCAGTTCCACCTTAGAGAACTAACTTTGTCTCCTTCTCTGGGTGAACTTAGCCTTAATTTGTCCAAGTCTCTGCTTCCTCATCTGTAACTTGTGAATAATCAAGAATACCTGCCATCTCATAGGTTTGTTGCCAGTGATCAATAAAACATAGCGCACAGCACACTGCCTGGATCACTGTAACTACTCAATAAATATTAGCTATTACTATTTGTATTGCTGCCACCTCTGGTATCAAGTTTTATCACACGCTGTCAAAGCTTTTAAAGTGAATTCTGTCATTTTCATGAGCAAGAAGAAGAAAATCCTGATAGAGTTTGACAAATAAGGACCCCAAAGTAAATTATTTTCTCCTTTCCATACACAACTGACTTCCTTTGGTGTGAATATGAAATCTCCATGTGCATAGACATGAGGAGAGACCAAACGCTCTTCACATCCATGGGCTTTCTAACTTCAAAAGCAGAACACTGAGGCAATCTGCTGCAGCGTGCAGTCCTCACAGTCTCCCGACTGGGTTCACTGATACAGCACCAGATAGAAGCTCTGGTCTTCACAAACAGAAACTGTCTATCACCCGATTGACATAAAAGACATGTATACACCGAATATTTTTCTTCCAAGCTTCTTCCCCATCCTCTCCATTCCCACTACAACATCTTCATTCAGACCGTTGGTCTCCTGGTAGATATCCCTTCTGTAAATTACCCAAACGTTAATGCCACCATTATCCTAAAACAGAGTCCAATAATATTATGTCTATTCAAAAAAAGTTGCCATGACTTCTCAATGACCCCAGAATGCAGAAACACACCCTAAGTGCTGGCTCTTCTCCATTTGCCCCTCCAGATGCACTCTCCACTCTTCTCCACTGTCCAGTAGGCTCACCTCCATAGGTGAACACTAGGAACTCTTGTTCTTGGGCTTTCAATTGTATTTAACCAAAGAGAAAACCTAAAAGGTCCCGACGAGAACCTTGATTGAAGTGTGGGAGAAGAGGGAACCACCTTATCCTTCCCTGCCAGAATACGGTCTTGGGAGTGGCTGCATTCCTCTACTTAAGGCCACCGTTCCTGCCAGGCATCCATTTCCCATGTAGCACTTCTCTGTGTTCTGGTAACAGTTTCCTCCTCTTGTGCATTCAAATCTAAATGTGAGGACTGCTTCCCTTATTAATCTCTTCTATTTTATCCCATTAAATTATGCCATCTGCTTCTTGCTAGGACCTTGACTAATACAGAGTAGTTCTAGAAAACAGACCCTCAAAATGGGATTCCAGGAATGAGTTGCCCACATATTTCATGAAAGCACAAACAAACTTCTTGCCAGGGAAAAATAAGACACTGGTAATTCATGGCATGTGCTACCATCATGAACACTTCAGTTATCATCGTCTCCTAACCATTCCCCTAAGAGGACCTGGACAATGCTTTATCCAGGCATTTAGAAATACATTGACAAGAGAAGAACCAGCATCCTTGAAAGTCCCTGAGGTGATGATGCAGAAGACAAAGGTAGAAGCTGGTATTGAACTTCCTGATGTCAAAGGAAATAATGGGATCTCAGGGTAATAGAAACCAGATGGCAGTACTTAATCATCACATGTAATTACCCCAATAAATCAGGGAAGGGATCAGAAAATATACATAGAAATAGGTTGTCTTCAAGTGGAAGGGACAACTTCATACCTTATAAGGGTTCTGTCCACTCTCTTGCCCTCTGTCATAAGACGGTCCAGAGGGATCTTGATTGCCTTGGTATCGCGCAGAATATTTCACTGGTCCAGTTCATCCCTGATATCATGCTAGTTGGATCTGGAGAACAGAGGGTAGCAAGAACTTCTGATGTCTTAGAAAGGCAAGTATATGCCAGACTATGGAAGAAAATCTCCACAAAATTTCAGGGGCCTGCCATATCAGTGAAGGCTTCAAGGGTCCAGTAGTTGGGGAGCACAGTAGCACATCTCTTTAAAGTATGAGGCAAATGTTCTACCTTGACTCACTTTCCCAAAGAGCAATAGGTTTGGTGGGCCTCTTCAGATTCTAGAAACAACATAGGTGTACTGCTCTCACCTGACTTCTGGATCACCTGTGAGGCGATTAAAGATGAGGCTATCAATATTTGTTTTTCTCTTTCTGGCTTACCTCACTCTGTATGACAGACTCTAGGTCTACCCACCTCATTATACATAGCTCCATTTCATTCCTTTTTATAGCTGAGTAATGTTCCATTGTATATATATGCCACATCTTCTTTATCCATTCATTTGTTGATGGGCATTTAGGTTGCTTCCATGTTCTGGCTATTGTAAATAGTGCTGCAATAAACTTTACGGTACGTGTTTCTTTTTGGATTATGGTTTTCTCTGGGTATATGCCCAGTAGTGGGATTACTGGATCATATGGTAGTTCTATTTTTAGTTTTTTAAGGAACCTCCAAACTGTTTTCCAAAGTGGCTGTACCAACTTACATTCCCACCAACAGTGCAGGAGAGTTCTGTTTTCTCCACACCCTCTCTAACATTTGTTGTTTCTAGATTTTTTGATGCTAACTCACATATACGGAATCTAAAAAAAAAAAAAAAAAAAAAAAAAATGGTACTAAGGAACCCAGGGACAGGACAAGAATAAGGATACAGATGCAGAGAATGGACTGGAGGACAAGAGGTTTGGGGGGCGGGGGACGAAGGGGAAGCTGGGACAAAGTAAGAGAGTAGCATAGACATATACATACTACCAACTGTAAAATAGATAGCCAGTGAGAAGTTGCTGAATAACAAAGGGAGATCAACTCGATGATGGGTAATGTCATAGAAGGCCGGGACGGGGAGGGTTGAGGGGACTTACGGGAGGGAAGGAATATGGGGATATGTGTATAAATACAGCTGATTGACTTTGGTGTACCTCAAAAACTGGTACAAAAGTGTAAAGTAATTATATTCCAGTAAAGATTAAAAAAAAATGAGGCTATCATTCAAACTGCTTAGTCTCTTGGACCTTCTGACCAATCATATCCAGCTGGACTAGACGTGTCTGTGGCAGATACGGATGCTGTGGCAAGCCCCAGTAGGAGAAGCACGGAACACCTTCCTTGGGGTTTGGTGTGTGGCCATGTCAACTTCTATCAACTGCAGTTCTCCATTAGAAAGACAGATCCAGACTTGCTACTGAGCCTGGTAGAATCCGAACACCTGACCGTGGAACATCAAGTGGTTACCCATCATGAACCGGATGTGATTTGATTGACTAGACCAGAAAACTGGATGCGCACAGCAGCATGATATTGTCAAATGGAAATGGGTTGCTTAAGACTTGGCCCAAGCAAATCTGGAAGGGACCATAAAGAGCACAGATGGTGGCTCAGACCCCCATGGTACTTGCTCCTCATACTGGGCTATCTTTTCCCAGCTGGAACCTATGATATCTTGGAGAGTTGTCTCAGTTACCAGTTAACAGATGAAGAGAATGCAGGGGCAGGTTTACTTGTGTTTTCCAGTCTACTGGCACCAGCCAGAGGTTAAATGTGGTTACATCCCAGCCTACTTAAGGATAGCCGTGAAGGCGGTGGAGGAGAAAAATCCCCCCAGAGAGTCAAATTGTGGACGGTACATCTAGTTGTCCACTTCATGTGCAAAGAGAGAAGACTTCATAAGTGAATCTGCACTGATTCATGAGCAAAGCTCAAAGCGTTTGCCAGAAGGTCAAGCTTTGGGAAAAAACAATATTGGAAACTGGTGGCAAGGAGGTCTGAAGGAGGAGCTGGCTAGGTAACTTCTAAAAGTGGGCACAGCATGTGAAGCTATTTGTGCCTCACATAAATTCCAATTCTTACCTCTGGACATTGAGGAGGAGGACCTCGAGAATCTGGTTGACAATGTGACCTGTCTGATGTGTCAATCGGCTTCTTTTTTCAGCCACCCCAATACTTGTCCAATGGTCCCATGTACAAAGTGGTCATGGTAGCAGAGAGGGAGGTTGTGCACAGGCACAGAGATGGGGACTTTCCCTCACCAGCACCCACTGGCCACCTTCATTGCTGGCTGCCCAAACAGCCATCAGCAAGGACAACTCAGCCTCTACTGTGAAATCCTCCTAGACCACAAAATGAGTGAAAGATTTTTCATAAAACTAAACAGATCCATTTTCAAGGACCATTCTCTATTCTGAGATTAGATCCTTCTGCTTTTTGGTATAAAAATATTTTTATTTGATTGCATAATGATGGTAGGGTTTGTTTCTCTTATAATTTGTTTGTTACTCAATGTTTATACAAGGCAAAATAAAATATGACTACCTTATGTTGGTTTCTGGAAATGTTATTAGTTTGTGAAATCCAAAGGTCTAGAAACCACTGGTGTATTGGTTAAGAGCACTGAAACTCTTGGCAATAGACCACCAACCCCAACTCTACTACTAACCTCTGGAGGAAATTTACTTAGCCTTTGTAGATCTCTGCTTATTGACTTCATAGGGTTTGAGGGCAACTTAAATGAAGTATTGCATCGAAAGTGTTCTTTTCACCCAGTATTTGGCACCTAATAAGAGCTCAAACAATTTATATTATTATCAGTTTATTATTATTGCTATTATCCCTGATATTACTATTACCACATTGGACTATTACACTGGTCCAAAGCATAGCAGAAGAGAAGCTACTTAAAACTTTCTGCATCACACTGAGTGGGTATCTCAGAATGCTGTATCACCTACTCTCAGGATGCAGTGTGATTTCCTGGCTTAGACACCGATCTAAAAATTAAGCAACTCGGATACTAACTTCTCTCGGATACTAACCTCTCCCTAACTTCTCATGACCTATTGCATCATTTCTCATCGGGAAAATGAGAGAATGGGAGGAAATGATTTCTAAGGTCCTTTAAAACATTGACCTTGTTTGGCTATAAGAACAATTTCCAGGATGGTCCTAAACTCTCAATCTCTTCATCAGGAAAAGGGAATGCGTGTGGGAGTAGCATGACTCAAACATGTCTGCTTTCCAGCCACCTTTTTTTTAGATAAAATTTACATAAAATTAGCCATTTTGAAATGTACAATTCAGTGGCATTTAATACACTCACATTGTGCAACCACAACTTCTATTTAGTTCCAAAATACTTTCATCACCCCAAAAGAAAACCTCATACCATTAAGCAGTCAGCTGCTATTTTCCCTCCCCCTAGTCCCTGGCACGACAAATGGGATTTACCTATTTTGGATATTTCACATAAATGCAATCATATAATATGCAACCTTTGTGCCTGGCTTCTTAGCATGTGTTTGAGGTTCACTTATGTTGTACAAGTGTCAGCACTTCATTTGTTTTTATGGCTGATACCCTATTGGTGTGTATATACTATAATTCGCTCGTTAATTCATCCACTAGTGGACATTTGGGTTATTGTAGCCACTTCCTAATCACCCTTTATCATTAATGATCTCCAGTGTGGTTATTCCTTTTCATTTTTAATTTGCTTCTATTATTTTGCAGTAAAAGACATTCAAAATCATTTGACACATTCATGTTGAAGGACCAATATTCCAAAAGTGCCTCACGTCAACAGATGTTTGTTGGTGCAGCAGCATCCTTCAAGGCACAAATCATCAAACCTGAGTGGCTCAGTGACAACTCTGGAGGGCAGGCAATCATATAAAGAGAGAACTTGGGTTCAATCAAAGATGGCAAATGGTCCATCTTCATGGCACTAGCCTTCTCATTGGCATAAGCTGTCACGGAAGAGGTCTTTCGTGGGTGTGGAAGGGCTCTGTCATCTCTTCTACTTGTGTCTAGTCACTCAGTCCCCTCATCACAGACCAGCAGTATTAGATCCTTTTCCCTAATTGGATAACCAACTCCCAGGAAGAATGGAGAATATGGTTCCAAAACAGAGATGATGGGGCCTGCTCAGTTGATAACATGATTAGAAAGTAAACTAAGTCCATGACCTCTCATCTGGATTATCCAAATGTAAGGATGACATCATCACTTGCTTTGTGGCACTTTTCCCCTCCCCTGAGACTCCGCTGCTTCACATGATGCATCCTGTCTCCGAAACTGCCTCACCCGAAAAGTTGTATCTACACCTCACTGAAGGAAATGGAGATCTGGCAATGATCCAGTTCATTTGATCAACATAGCTGGCGGAACCAGATAATTTAAGCTCCAAATTTCCCCATTAATCAAAATAGTCTGATGACGGCTACATCTGCTTTTACTTTGGGTTGTGTAGACACAGTCTAATTGTGCATTTCCTAAAAACAGAATTGTATCATCTGTAACATTCATCGAGTTCTTCCTGTCCACATTTCTTTCCCAGCCTGTTTGACTGAACAGATAACTCAGTAATTAAAATTCATAATCAACACATGTTAAGTATTTTTCCTCTGTTTTTACAATGCTTTCCCCTGACTTCTGGGTGGTTTGCCAACTGCTCCACTTTTCAGGAGTAAACACTAGAGGTTATCTTCCCATGGGGCCACCATAATGGCCATCTTTCTTAACCCTTTCCTCTTGCCTCAGTTCCCCACCCCACCACCTATGGAGGCAAGAACTTCAGAAACATTGACAGTTCTGACTACCTCAAAGGCTAATTGCGGAGTAAAGTAGTCAATAGAGAAATAAAAGATGGAGAAAGCAGAGAGTCTGGTTTGAAGCAAATATACCACTGGGTTTACAGCCATGATCTTCCTTTTCAGAAGGCCTGTGAGTCCTAGACAAGCCCATTAAGCTTGGGCCAGTGGAATGGAGCCTGGCCAAGCCAACCTTGTATCAAATAAGGGGCAGGAAAGTCCATCTGGGGTCTGGTAGGCAGCTAAGTTTACAGTTAACAGGAGGCAAGTGGGTCCTTTATAAAATGTTTGCCTGGGGGCACAAAACAGATGCCTTCTGAAAAGGAAGACCAAGGTCGTGAATCTAACTTAGTTTCTTTGGGAGCTGACCAGGCAAGGGCCATGCTCAGCTTTAGAGAACAAAACTCTTATGGTTTCTAAAGTAAACCTGAACCAAGATTATCACCAACTTCCTTAACCGGGAATGGACCCTCAGAGACAGGGCTTCTTCTGGAGTCTTTGCATCCCTCCCTTCAACACACACATAGTTTCTTTCCTCCTCAGCGCTTAGAGAAGCCTTCCTCATAAATGGATCTCTTTCATCCCCCATAAAAGTCCTGTTGCTCCATCTTACAGATGAAGCCACAACCAAAGTCATACCTTGATGGAGCTGCCTACCTCTATCCCAGTCCATCCCCCGAAGCTTTGCTCCAGACCATGCTTTTGGGCCCCAAGAAGTTGCTGGTTCTTTAAAATCTTAAACACTGAGATTCAAAAGCTGTTGTTGCATAATCCAATTAGACAACTACTTTTAACTGGCTTGTGCATTTCTCCCAGACTTACCTTCACCCGAGTACATAAACGAGGATGCCTCCTCACAGTTCCAGAAATCTGTGAAGCCGAGATGGTATTTTTAACGCACTCATTTTAAACAATGTCTGTGCCGTACCACTTTTGCTTTTGCTGTTGGCGCAGGTGAGGAGCTGCCTAACAGCTGAGCTCCGGATCCGACATGTGTGGCCCAGGGCGGGCCTTGGATTTTTCAAAGGGTAACGTTTTCACACGTGGCAAAACCCTCAAGTGTTTTCAGTATTCGTGGCTCAGTATAGCTCCTTCATGCGTATTTCACAAACAAACAAGAGGCATCTAACAATGGAAATTCTATCACCTTATCTGTTTTACCTTCCTTCCATCTGGAAAGCGCACACGTGCACACACACACACACACACACACACACACACACACACACACACACACGTGGGAAGTTCACTTTCTTTTTGAACTCCAAAAAACTTTTATGAGTGTACAGAGAATCTTAGAATGGTTAGAAGTGCTCTGCAGTTTCCCAAAGCCTTGAAGAAAATGCGTTCTGGAATTCTTCACTCCAGCAGAACTTGCCTAGAAGCAGTAACATTTTCTGAAGTTCCCAAATAGATAGGACATTGACTTCCTAAGAAGGGAAGGCTGTGGGCCATACCCTGCGGGCTGCCTGGAAATGAGGGTGCAGTGCCCTTAGTCATGCTGCAGAGAAGCCTAAGATGAGGAAGGACTGTACTTCCTCGAAGCAGGGCCACCTGCTCAGTTCTCTATGTGGAGGAAAATAGGAAACTTTGGTCTCCCTATGGTCCCCCACAGACCATGCTACCTTTGGTGGTAAAGGGTTCCCAAACACAGAACTGTGGCATAAAAACTATTTTGAGCAGGGGCAGTTGAATTCCTGAAATCTCTTTTCTTCCTAAAAGCAGAGCCTCCCAAAAGAACTCAATTATCATAAGTCCCAGAGCTTGTCACTGGGAAGATTGACTCATCATGGGAGAAGAGACACTGTCATAAAACTATCACATCTCCTGCCTTTTCTTCTAAGCACCCATCTATCTTTGCAAAAAGTCATTTATTTTCCCATAGGTGCCCTTCTCCCCCTTCCTTTCCCCTATTAAGATTGTGTATAAGCCCCAAATTCCAAACACTTCCTTGAGTTATATCTTTCTATGAATTCCCTTAAGTACATTTTAAATCTCTCTTTTCTCTTGCTAATCTGTCTTTTGTCAATTTAATTTGCAGGTCCTCAAGTTCTGAACCTAAGAGTGTAGAAGAAAGCCTTTCCCTGATCCCCTAGTGGGATCAGTATGTGCTGGGTATCCTCCATTTGCCCCTCCAGACCCACCCTCTCCTCTCTGCTCTCTGCTCTGCCCTAGGAGACTCACCTGTATGGACTACTTCAACAGGCTCCCTTGGTCCTCCAGTTTCCAGTTGTGTTTGGCTAATGGGAAGCATCAGGAAGAGCTCAGAGAAAGAAGAATGAGGTTGTGATATTTATTCCCTCAGTTCCCTCCAGTGCTGTGAGGTCACCATGGGTTGTGGCCCCCAACTGAGAGTCCAACTCCTGCAAGGGAGCCCACTCCACACAACTTCTCTGGCTGCCTCTTCTTACCCTTTCTGGTCTAAGGGTGAGAGAGGCCTACCTACCCCCTGAGTAATACTGTACCCCTTGAAGTTTTCTGTACCCCCCTCTACCTTTGTACATGATTTCATATGAACTCCTTCAAATTACCCAATTTGAATGTGCTTTTTCTTACCAGAACCCTCACTTATGTACAAGGAAGATGGAAGACAATCATGAATCTGGAGGCAATGTCATTACCTTTGAATATAAGCCCCACCTCTGGGAAGCCATTGAACGCCTCCTACTCCAAGCCCTCTCTCCTGATTTGGCAGCAAGGTCCCAGCCAACTTTTTTCATGCTCCTTTGGAGCCATAAAAGGTCAATCACTGCTCTTGCCACTTTGGCCACTGCCTTGTGCTTATGACCAAGATGAGGGGAGTAAGTAATCATGAAACACCACCTGCACGCCAGCACTTGTGAGTAAAGGACAATCTGATTTTTCTCTGTTTCTCTTTCAGCAGACAGTTGATTGTCTCCCGAGGATCAGGTGAGAAGACAGCTGAGCCAGCACCCACCTTGTGCTCAGAAGAATCCTCTGCGGTTACTTTGCCCCCGGTCTCAGGACAAAGCTGCACCCTCTTCACACCCTCCCCACAGAAGGCAAAGTCCCACTCTCCTTATGGGTGGGAGGAAGGCTTTCTCTTCTCTCTTAGAAGAAAACTCTCATCCATCCTTCTTAGCCAGAGTCCTCCCTGCATGCTCTCTCCAGCAGATCTCCCAGGAAGGGGGTGTCCCACCTAGGACACTGCATGTTAGCTGCCAATGCAAGAAGGTGACCCGCTGCTTCTTGTCAGGGTTTATAAACAAAAGAGGAGTAACCTGGCCTCCCCATATGATAAGGGACAGCTCTGGCTATGACATGCTCCCCTGCACTGTTTTCCTATTACCTAAAGGATTCCATCGAAACTCCTCCACCTGGCATTCAAGGTCCATCAGGATCTGCTCTCAATCTGTCTTTCCAAGTATAGATGAAACTTCTCATCAAGTGATCAGTTAGATGATCAGGGACCTTACAGGCCAAGTCAGGGTCTTCGTCCTCCTTGTAGGTGATGGGCCCTGGGCAGTGGGGGAGATAAGACGAGTGCAGTAAAAGATCACCCAGATGCCAGTGCAGGGGAAGACCAGAATGGAAGTAGCCTGCGCAGAGGTGGGACAAAGAGGTTGGGAGGAGGGAGAACCACGGCTTCTCTGGAAAGTGACCTTCCCCACGGTCAGGAGAGGCTGAGAGTGAGCCTGCACTCCCTTGAGAGGAGCACGTGGTATGGAACACGCTGCCGGCAGCTCCCGGGGCAATGGAGGGGTCAGAGTCTCAGCTGCTGCAGCCCTGCAGGCCACCCAACCCCCTGCACACAGGAAACTGGAAAAGGGAGGGAAAGAGAGGTTCAAAATAGCAAAGGAAGGAAAAAGGGAGGCCAGTTCTTAAAAGTGAACGTCTCTGGGTCCTCCCAATGTCCTGAGGTGAGATTTATTCTCACATCTTCTCTGACCTTCCTTGGCATTCCAGAAACCTGATCAGATCCTGGAACTCAGTGAGTCAAAAGGAGAGGCACATTCAGAAGTCAGGGTTAGGAGGCAGGGATTCCTGCACTGAGAGCATCTCTCTGTTCTTCTGCCAGCCTGCACGCCGAGATGCTGGCAGGGACGTCCGGGGACAGTCATGAAGCCCTAAGGTGAGCAGAGGGGCTGAGAGGCCCTGTGTCCTGACTTTAAGGGAGACATCCACCTCCTTAAAGATACCCCTGTCAAAGATCCAAAGAGGCAATTCACAAAAGAAGAAATAGAGGTTCAACAGCACACATAATGTTGGACAACCTCACTACTGATGAGAAAATGCAAATTAATGCAAGATATCATTTTTTATCTATCAAACTATCAAGCAATGAGAAAAAGATAACACCTATTATTGGGGTGAGTTTACAGAAACATAGCCTGTTGCAAATCACTGGTGCTCATGTAAAGTGGAACTGTCTTCCTGGTACTTTTTAGTAAATATCAAAACCCTGAAACGTGGCATACTTGTTACCCAGCCTTCACTCTTAGTGAATTTATCCCAAATGACTAATTAAGAATATGACCAAGGTGCTAACTCTCATCAGATGATTGCCTTTTGTTCAGTCCTCAGTCCTCCACATCAGAGTACTTAGGTGGTATTTACCCCTCTTACCAAACAATTCCTTATTATGTTACCAGCTGAGTGAAAAGAATATTGGTTTTTAATAAGCACATGTAGGACAAAAACATTACCTTAGTGGCCATATAAACAAAAGTCCCACATTTCTTAACTTTCTATACGAGGCCTTAGTTTTTGGCTTTGTTTCTACTGTTCCTTCCCAGAAGGACACACTCCCAACTCTACACACTCTTTTTTTGTTTTTTTAAATTGAAAAGCCTTATATAATATATATGACAAATAATTCAATATGGATTTGGCCCATGCTGGGTCAGTCAAGAGAGATTAAAATACAGTAACAGGGCTTCCCTGGTGGCACAGTGGTTAAGAATCTGCCTGCCAATGCAGGGGACACAGGTCTGAGCCCTGGGCTGGGAAGATCCCACATGCCGTGGAGCGACTAAGCCCGTGTGCCACAACTACTGAGCCTGTGCTCTAGAGTCTGCAAGCCACAACTACTGAGCCCACACGTCACAACTACTGAAGCCCACGTGCCTAGATCCCCTGTTTTGCAACAAAAGAAGCCACCACAATGAGAAACCCACGCACTGCAACGAAGACTAGCCCCTGCTCACCTCAACTAGAGAAAGCCCATGTGCAGCAATGAAGACCCAATGCAGCCGAAAATAAAATAAAATAAATAAATAATAAAATAAATCTTAAAAAAAAAAAGACACAGTAACAAAAACTCCACAAACGTGTGTGGTTTGTCACCACAAAACTGTATTTCTTGCTCCTGCTACACATCCCATACGGGTAAGTGGAGGGTCTCGTCTCCTCACTCAGGGACCCAACGTCCTGGAGCCTTCATATCTAAAGCATTACTGGTTGCCCAGGCAGGGGAAGGAAACCCAAGTGACTACTACAATAGCAATTCAATGCTCCAGCCTGGGAGAGACACCCACCACTTCTGCTCACGAGTCTTGGAAGAAAACATGTCATGTGGTCACACAAATAATTTCAAGGGTATGGGAACTGCTGTTCTACTACGACTGGAAGGAAGAGCAGAAGCAAGAGACTCATCCTCATGTCTACCACACAGGCCAGGGCCAGGGAGTTTGTCTCTAAGACGTGAGACTTAGGCATCAGACTGCATATTTCACCCTGAAATTTTCTGAGTGCATTAGGAAAGGAGAAGAAACAGGATCAGTCCCATTAACTGATGATTCATTCAGCGATTACGGAGCATCCGTTCAGCATGGTGCTAGGAATTAAGAAAATACAAAGAATTATGATCACAACATTTCCAGGTGCTTCAATCTAGTGGAAGAGGTAATACTATAATATCGCATATAAATTTAATTTATGTAACATTGCATATAATATTGCATATAAAATGTAGGGGTTCCATAAAAACTCCTGACAACAATACAAGACTATGGTTTCTTAGCCTGTTTCAGGCTTCAGAATCACTCAGAGAGCTATTTCAAGTGATACATAATCAAGCTTCAGTGACAGAAATATTGAATCGGCAGATATTCAGTGAGATAAAGGCCGGGCACATGAACTTTGATTAAAACTCCCTGGATGACTCTAGGCTCACCCCAATATAAGAAACCTTGAAGTATGAAAATCCAACAGTCATGTTCTTAGGGACAAGAGGGTATCTGCGACACTAAATAGAGGTTTAGAGGAGGAGGAGGAACCTGTAGCCTGCAGCCTTGTGGTCAGGAAAGTTTTCAAGGGGAAGGTGGCCCTGGGGCCATGAAGGAGGCATAGGGTTTGGCTAAGGGGATATGAGAGGTTAGGACTGGCCAGGGTTCAGGGGTAAGTGTACATATATATACATTATATAGAGGGATAAAGAACACTTCAAGCAAGCGATAACTTAAGTTGCAACGATGATTAAAACGTGAGTATTTAGGTTAGACCAATACTCAACTCTATAGAAAGCCTTTGAATCACCATAGTGCCTCAGCTATTTGGACAATGACAGGCAAGTGATAAGTGCTTCATTAATATTTGTTGAATTAATTAAATTATTAATTAATCAATTCTGAATTGAGTAACTGAAGATCAAACCTCAAAAGTCTAAGAAGGTAATTAATGGCTGTTTATGAATAATTGATAACCAACTTCTTTGGTTCTGCTTCTCCCAGAGATTAAAAGAAGAAGTTACATGGCCCTTTTGTTCTTTTCAATAATATATAAGCTACTCCTACTTCCATAAAGCCGTCTCAAAGCTCACTGAATGAGCTGAAGAGGCCATCGAGATCACCTAAAAGGCAGAAGCATGTGATGGAGAGGCTAGTATAGCAAAATCGTAAAAAATCACGACTGTTGGGGTCGAACAGACCTTGCTTTGTCACTGACTAGCTGTGTGGCCTTGGACAAATCAGTCAACCTTTTTGGAAAGTTGAGACAATAATATCTAATTCCTTCATACTCACTTGAGGATTAAATAATGTCAAGACCATAAAGACAATTTAGAAAAATTTAGAACAATGACATGGTCAGGACCAGTACATCTTAACAATTAGCTGAAAATATCCCCTGTGACAGATGAAGATATCAAAACCTAAAGCAACAGAAAGACCCACATGGTAAAACTCAAAAGATCAAACCATGCAGTGACCATTGGATTGACATTGGTTGACACTGGATTCTAGATTTTATTAATTTATACAACTGCATTAAAAATGCTGGACATTTTGCCATGTTGTTAAACTACTTTACCGATAGATAGAGAAAACTCTTTGCATTTTGTTTTCACAAATCACTGAGACACAAATGATTTAGCCAACAAACTTTCTTTGCATTGGCCTGACCTGTATTTACAGGGTTCTCTGTTGGCCATACTACCTTGTTCTCTTCCCAGCCCTGTGCCACCAGCTTAAACAAACATATGCATCTGCTCATAAGAAACACACACAGGTCTTTGTCTCTTCCAGGCAAAGAAACAAAACAAACAAGTAAACAAAAAAGGTTGACATGATAAAAATTGAGCCAAACATGGTTTTTGGCCAAAGGACACCAAACTAGCTAAGCTAATTTTAAAAATCAAAACAGACTTGACTGCATGAATTCACAATTTACTGGATACTAATACAATTGAGTGGGTTCATAGCTGGCCACACAAAAGCAAAAATAAGAGTAGTTAGCATTTTTCAGCATGACACTGTGTGCCAGAAATTATGCTAAATGTTTTGTATAGATTCCTGTGCTATCCACACAGCCACTTAATAATGTGTACTATTTTATGCACATTTCTCAGCAGAGGCAGTAATAATATTGAGAGGGTAAGAAATTTGCCTAAGGAAACAGCAAATCACTAAAACTCAAGTTATGTTACATGGACCTCATTTCCAATGCTTGGTTCTTACATCAGGATTGCCATGAATATAACACATATTGATTTTAACATGGTCTTTAGCGAAACTTGCTGAAATCCTTGTGCTCAGTATCTGAACATTTTAGCTGGGTATTAGCAAAATGAAATAAAGTTATGGTACATTGATTAGCCCTGGCCAAGAAGCATTGATTACTATCATTACAATTCTTATTAACCTTTATGAAGGATGGTGTCTAGTTAGGTCCTATATAGCTCTGTCTTAACCGAAATATTACTGCCTTGGGATGAAAACATAGAAGAACACAATATGTTTACATGCAACATATTTACATGCTACAAATAATGTTGTAAAATTTATGAATAAGAATCTGAAGATTCAAAGACTCTCAGCTGGCTCATTTTTTTTATTCCACAAGCATTTATTAAGCACCTGTGAAATGCCAGGCACTGTGATGGGTATACACAGAGTTGAGAGACACAGTCTCTGACCTCAAGGAATTCATAATTTAGCCAAAGAGACTAATAGTCTGCAAAATGAACAAGTTGGTATTGATGAGACAAATACAGAATCCAGTTTCTGGACTCAAACAATCAGCCAAACAAGTACAGGATAGGGAGCGGGGAGTAATGTGGTTCAATGGCCCCTCATGTTAAAAAAACTTTGGAGTTTATTTCGTTACATGCTCCATGATTCAAGAGCAAAATGTTGCTCTGAGAGACACTAATGTATTCCTGGAATGTGTTAATGACAGTGTAGTGTTTAGAATAAAGCAGGTGATAAACTAGCCCTCTGGGAAAATCTGATCTAATCCACAGTTCCGAGTTCAATTTGGGTACCAAAATCTAAGAGATGATGAGAGACATTTACAAACTGGAGAAGATCTAGAAGCTAATGGCGACTAAGAGAAGGATGATTCTGAAGCATGCTCCATGAAGAATGGCTGGAGACCTGTGAAAGAGAATTCAGGAACCTTAGTAGCTATCTTTGACTATCCCCAGAACTGACACGTGAAAAGAAGGATTAGATGCCAGCCCCTCTCCAGAAGGCAGACTAAGTAGTAATGGGTGGAAACTGTACGTGGCAAAATCTTCAAACATCACAAATGTAGCAAAATCAATGGAAAAAGAAGAAAGGGGTGGGGGACGAAGGGGAAGTTGGGACGAAGTGAGAGAGTAGCATAGACATATTTACACTACTAACTGTAGAATAGATAGCTAGTGGGAAGTTGCTGTGTAACAAAGGGAGATCAGCTTGATGATGGGTGATGCCTTAGAGGACCAGGACAGGGAGGGAGGGAGGGAGTCTCGGGAGAGAGGGGATATGGGGATATATGTATAAATACAGCTGATTCACTTTGGTGTACCTCAAAAATTGGTACAAGAGTGTAAAGCAAATATATTCCAATAAAGAGCTTTAAAAAAAAAGAGAGAGAGAGAGAAAAGCCTAAAGGCAGTGGTCTATTGTTGGATTAACTTTCTTACTACTTATTTCGTATAGGATGTTTGCAGAGAAAGAATGATACCCAAGATATTTCACAAGAAGACTGCAGTGAGCAAGTTGTCCAGCAATTCACACTATAGCAAGCATTTTCATAATCATCCCCTGCACATGAAGCTGGGGCAAAGGGGGGCGGGGGGGAGGAGGGAATCTCTGTCCTCTAGAAAGCTGTGATTGGATGACCTGAGCATGAACAACATACAGCCAGCTGAACCACAGAGCAAGAAATATAATGCCCGAGGTCCCCATGAAGGTCCTATCCCTTTGGAATTTGAACTTGACAGGGTCACTAAATCCTGAGAAATCGTCCTTGAAAATGTGTCCAGGGGCAGACACCCCCTTTCCAACACCTGCCACCCTCATTGTTATCACTCTACTCCTGACTCCTTCTCCAGATTCCCCAGGGCCAGTCCTTCTGCTTTAGTTGGACATTGTGTTTTGTATTGGGGCGGGGAGAGGGGCTCACAAAATATATTTAAAGAAGATCATGCTGGCAGTCATGTAGGGCACAAACTGCAAGGAGTAAAATTGCACTCCCCAGGATGAGCCAGGGCATTCCCACCCCTTCCTGAAAATTCAGAGACTGCCTTTGTAATGCTTCCAGTGGTAATGATTAATGTCAGCCAACATTCACTGAATGTTTACTGAATTATCTTGTAGGGACTTTTTTAAAAAAATGAATCCTCTTGATTTACCATCACTTTACAGATAAGTAACCTGAGGTACAGAGAGGTTAAGGACGTAGGACCTGGCAAATCGTTAATGGTAATCCTTTGCCTCCCCAGCCCACTACCCATTTAAACACAGATAACCTACCTCTGAAGTCCATCAGAGGTTGCCATCTAACAACTACTTTTCATATCATTTCATAGCCTTTACAATTGATAAAGGTTTAAAAAAAAATAACGAATTTAAGACGACATGTAGTGGAAATAACTCTCTGTTGAGACTCCAGATGTGATAACCTGGGCTGTGTGTTTGTTTTCTCTGGGCCTCAGCTTCTTTGTAGATGAAGGGTTGACATAAAAGGTGTTATGTCACAGGTTTCTCACAGCGCTAACATCTTACGGCTCTTAGATGCAATAGGTTGAATGTAGCACAAGCAAAAATTAGAGTTTATTAGAAAATATTACTAAGCCATCTATAGCCATCCTTCTTTTCTGCTTTTTGCCATTAAGACGTGAGGCTAACCCCAGTCACTCACGAAGCTGAACACAAATTTGACCTTTTCTGACTTAGATAAAATGCATCTTCAGGAGGAGAACCGCGGGAGGGGCAAGGCAGGGCGGCCGGCGGGGCGCTGCGGCGGGAATGACCGGGATGCTCGCGCTCTGTGAGGCCCGGGATGCTCTCTGGACCCTGCCGGCGCTGGGAAGCCGCGTGGACGTGGCGCCCAGCTCCTCTCGCGCCCAGAGCGGCACGGATCCGGACAATCCCTGGATCAGACTGACCCCTAGGGGCAGCGCGGCAATCCGCAGCCAGCGCTCCGGCGCACACAAAAGGAGCCGCCGGCGCTTCCAGCTGGAGCCGGCCAGCAAATCTGCAGCGAGTGCTCTCAGATGCAGACACCACAAAGCCAAAACATTAACATTTTGCTTGCTATTTATTCAGCTTCTCCGTCTTTAATTCCCCCTAGCCAAGTAGCCTCCAAATGTGTCTCTTTGAGTATCAAAGTGATCACTTTGGATTAAAGTATTCCTTCTCAAAAGATACCTTAATTAAAATGTGTGTGATGGAGGGAGGGGGGTGGAGAGAGACCTCCGTACTTCTAATTCCTCTATGGAAAAGAAATGACTAGTTAAAGGAAAAGGGGATGGCCTTTTCACAACAGGAGATACAAAAATAAGTTATCTTCAAGCTTTTTATTTGTTTCTTTCTGGTAATTGTTCAGAGGCTTTGGCTAATGATGACAGTGACAACAGTAGTAGCAGGTGACATTTACTGAGCGCTTACTGTATGCTACTAAGCACTGTTCTCACTGCTTTCATTTAGCATGCACATTGTATTATGAGGTAAGGAAGGAACAGAGAGTTTAAGCGACTTACCCAAGATCACCCAGCTGGCAAGTTGCAGAGTTAGGACTGCACCCCATAGCCTCCTTCCCTAACTGGTATACTGCACTCCTTTCTAAGCCACAGCTCTCAGAGCATTTTTCAAATGTGAATTTACACACTCAACAACTTCAGCAAATAGCAAAATTTTATTAACACTTAAGTAACCTAGCAATCCAGGCTCAAAAGGAAAAGTCAAGGGTTTCTCACATATGATGAAAAGAAGTGGGATTATCTACAGGGCTGGATCACTGCCACAGGTAAGGACTCAACACTGGAGACTGATCCCAGTTATTTGGGACATCACTTAAAAGTTTCTTTGGAGGAGATTCTTAAGTTCTCCCTCGGTTTCCTCATCTATAGAATGAGAATACTCAAACAGCTTCATCACAAGTTTCTTGTGAAGTTATGTGAGATGATTCATGTTAAGGGCATAGCACAGAGCCTGGTACAGGTACCTGATTTTTCAGTGTGGTTGTTATTGCTTCTTATTGAAACCTGGCTATGGAGGTTCAGGGTGGGGAGAAAAAGATGATTATGAAGTTGATTTCCACAGGCAGGGGTCCCTTGGGAAGCCCATTAAAGAGGAGGGAAAAGTAAGCATCATACCTAAAAAGCTCTAATATCAGGCAAAAAATTATTTACAAGAAAATATCAGTGAGGTGGACCCTGGAGGAATATGCACCCTAATGTGGCAAACGTGACTCATCCCCCTGTGCACCCAGAATCGCACCCAAGGCTCAGTGCTCAAGAAATGGTTCTTGACATTGCCTATGAAGCATTCCTTTCCAAAATTTCAAACCCGAGTCTGATCAAGTCTTTAGACCTAACTACCAATTTATGGGTAATACCGAAGACAGAAGAGCAGGTTAAGCCATGCTATAGGAATGCAATCAGCAAAAAACAGAATGTGGGAAACTCTACAGGACAAATGACCTAATTTCTCTAACAAATAAATTACAAGGAAAAAAGAGGGAATGTATAAGTTAAAAGAGATTTAAGTGACATATTAACCAAATACAATGGATGGACTTTGTTGGAATCCTGATTTGCATAACCAACTATTAAAAAAAGTATGTCAACATTTATGAGGCAGTTGGAAAAATCTAAACATTGACTATATACTTGATATTAAAGAATGACTTTTCATTTTTTTTTAGACGTGATCATGGTACTGTAGTAATGTTTTTTAAAAGAGTCCTTGTCTTTTAGAGATACTTACTGAAGTACTTATGGATGAAACAGTATGGTATCTGGGATCTGCTTGAAAATAACCTATTAAAATGCCATTTACAGCAACATGGATGGACCTAGAGATTATTATACTAAGTAAAGTAACTCAGACAAAGACAAATATCATAAGATATCACTTACATGTGGAATCTAAAAAAATGGTACAAATGAATTTATTTACAAAACAAAAACAGGCTCACAGACATAAAAAAACAAACTTATGGTTACCAAAAAGGAAGGGTGGTGGGGGATAAATTAGGAGTTTGAGATTAACATATATAGACTACTATATGTCAAACACATCAACAAGGCCCTATTGTATAGCACAAGGAACTCTACTCAATATTCTGTAATAACCTATATGGGAAAAGAATCTGAAAAAGAATAGATATATGTATATGTATAACTGAATAACATTGCTGTACACCTGAAACTAACACAATATTATAAATCAACTATACTCCAATATAAAGTTTTTTAAAAAAGACAAATACCATATGATATTACTTATATGTGGAATCTAAAATATGACACAAATAAACTTATCTACAAAACAGAAATTCACTCATGGACATAGAGAACAGACTTGTGGTTGCCAAGGGTGGGGTATGGATGGATTGGGAGTTTGGGATTAACAGTTGCAAACTATTATATACAGAATGGGCAAACAGCAAGATCCTACTGTATAGCACAGGGACTGTATTCAATATCCTGTGATAAATCATAATGGAAAAGAATATGAGAAAGAATACATATGTATGCACTACTGAATCACTTTGTTGTACAGCAGAAATTAACACAACATTGTAAATCAACTATACCTCAATAAAATAAATTTTAAAAAATAAAAACAATCTATTAAGGGTCAAGTTGAAACAAGACTGGCCATATATTGGTTATTGTCGAAACTGGGTGACACATACATGAAGGGTCATTTTACTGTTCTATTTAGTGTATACAGTTGGCCTTTGAGCAACATGGGAATTGCTTAGGTCCACTTATACATGGATTTTTTTCAATAAATGCATTCTACAGTACTACACAATCTGTGGTTGGTTGAATCTGTGGGTGCAGGACTGAAAATAGAGGAAGCTCGGCTATAGAGAGCCGGCCATAAAGTTAGACTCGGATTTTTCACTGCATGGGGGTCAAGTGCTCCAGACCCCTGACTGTTCAAGGGTTAACTATATACATGAATATTTCCATAATATTTTTTATGAATGACTGGTCTAACCATGGATAAATAAGGAACCAGGTGAAAGGATATACACGGGTGCAAGTGCAGAGGTGTGAATGTCCAGGCTGCTGTAAGGAACAATGAGCAACGTAGACTAACACAGATTATATAAAAAAGGGTGGTGACACATGGGTTTGGGCAGAAATGGTGAGAACTGATTAGGAAGAATCACTAATACCTGTCTTAAAAACAGCAGCTAGAGTTTTTTGACAATTTCTATGTGCCAAGCATATAGTTTCCCTAACACTCTTTTTGTGTTAGAGCAATAATTAATCCATCTCCCAGAAGAAAGTGAAACTTACAGAAGGGATGTGACTTTTGCAAGCTCACAGAGTCAAGAAGCTGAGGAGCCAGGATCCAACCAAAGAGTCTGACTGAATAGCCCACCATCTGAACCACTGCTGGTGAGCAATGTGGGACCAACTCAGAGTCGGGGCTGGGCTTACTCAGAGCTGAGCTCCAGGAAGATTCATCTGGCAGCAGCACATGAGAGGGCTTGGAAAGAAAAGAGACTGGAGGTGGGGACACCAAAAGATACTGTAGTCATTGAAATGAGAGATGGAGAAGGCTTGAACAAAGAAATGAGAGAGAAAATAGACGGAGAGCAGAAATGAAGATAGTAAGAACATATAAGGGTCAAATCGAAGACTGAATTCAAATGACTAGAGAAAGGAAACCATCGAAGATAGCTCTGAACTTGGTAGGATATTAAGAAAGAATCATTCCTTTCAACTGCTGGTGCTGGGGGAAGAAGGACATAGATGCCGTTACCTTTTACGTGGTTATGTTTGGGTGCATATTCTTTGCTGTGGAGTATATTCGGGGGTCTTTTTACAAAATGATGATTTGCCTTGTGATTTATACATCATTATCTATTTGCTTTCAGTTTTGAAATTAAAACATAGATGTGTCTTTTAAAGAAAAAAAAGCAGACTTTGATGTATTTTTGTGCCTCCCAATTCCAGGGGCACCCTTGGATTCTAGTCTGGAAAATGGTGCTCCCTGGAGCCTTCTCGACAGATCTGGACAAAACAGCCAAACCACCTAGAGCTTGCTGTGGGAGAGATCAAAATGGCCCCAAGTGAGAGGAAGAACCTTTCTATGCAGGCAGAAAACTGAATCCCTGATGCTCCAATAATCTCTCCATGCTTGATTTATTAGACCTGGGAGGAACTCTCAACTCCTATGACTGTGAAGCCCAGAAGGGCGAGGTAACAAGTCTGAAGTCACACAGCTAGAGGTTGGCAGAGGCAGGCCTAGAAGTCAGGGCTCCTGCTACCCTGTTTCATGCAATGTGTGTGCTACTGGGCCTTGAGGTTTCTAAAACACAGCACCTTAGGAGCAATAGAAACATACTTAATAACTCCTCCAGTGAACTAATAATTTCTCATATTTTTTCAGATTAAGAAACCAAAAATAGAAACCCAGCTTAACTGTCAAGGTAACAGTCTGCTCACTTGGTTGGTAAATAATTGGATTTTACAAGGGTCCACTCACTAATTTTAACAGGGATGAACATGATTAATTGGTAGTACTCTGGGGAAGGCACCTTAGCCCCTTCATCTCGGGCACAGCACCAGCTCATCATAGGTCTATTCTGTGTCTACTTGGTGAACACATGATGCGGGGGTCCTAAGAGAATGAACTTGACCTAGTCATGTCTCCACTCTACGACAAGATGATCTTAGCAAGGTTTTGTTATTTTATTTTAAAGGCCCGTTGATAAATTAACAAATACAAATTTACTAGGCCCAAGACAGACATCTAAGAACTCGGACCGTGTGAGAAGAGTCCTCGTACTCAGGGCAGGCAGGAGAGCCTGCTCAAACCGCTTGGCCTGGCATCCTGATGGAGGTGCACTTGGAGAGATGGCAGTGTCTTTGGATGCCAAGCCTGCCAGAGGCACTCAGACATCTGGTTACACTTTTGAGAAGGCAGAAACTTGAAACATGAGGGAAAATTAATTCAACGGAGCAGGATGCATAGTGCCCTGCCGCTGACGGCCGATCTCAGCATTCGAGTGCCATCAAAGACAGGCCAAGAGCACCGAGAAACGGATCCAGGCTTCCTGTCAAACCACGATTCTTCATCTGGGGGAGGTTGAATAGTAAGCCTTTGGGGTCTGCTGGGAAGTCACCAAAATGGGAAGGAAACGCACAGCAGTGTACTAGTAGCAATGATCAGTCGTACCAGTAAGAGTCAGTGCAAGTTGGCTGCTCTGTGCAATTTCACCCCCAAGACTTACAGAGAACTTCCACTGCAATGACCCCCCATCCATGTGTAGAGGGACACCATCAGAAATTAGCACAGTGTATCATGGGAGAATTTGGTCATAAAATGGGAGTAGTGGTCGGTTGAAATATATAATAGATGACTAACCTCAGTCATTTATTCACTTTCTGGGCCAGCCACTATGCTAAATGCCAGAAACACGAGGATGAAGGAAACTGAGACCACTTCCTTCGGTGACTTAACGACCTAGCGAAACAAGATAAACACGTGTTTACAATATGTGGTAGGGTCCACAAAAGAGATATGAAAAGATGTGCTGGGGGAGCTTAGAGGAGAAAGCAACTAACTCCATCTGGGGGGAAATGATGGTCAGGAAGGCTGCACAAGGGAAGTGACATCTGAGTAGACTCCATGTGAGACTAGTTCACCAGGTTGGGCGAAATATCTTTCCCGGAATGCACGGATGCAGCAAGCTTGGAAACAGAAGGAATAGCATCTTCAGCCTGTGGCCATGGCTTCACAACCTTCCTTATCAGATGACTTGTAGCTCTGATCATTGTCCCTCCCAAACGTATGCTTTAGGTCACTCACAAGGATTGTTTGGTTAGTGCCAACTCTTATAATTGCTCATTTATGGGCCAATGATGGAAGCAGCAAAATATAATAAAGCCTCAATGTGAGTTACAAAAGTACAAGAAGATAATCTTTTAAGGTATGGGGCTAAAATAGCCACTATTAAAGTCTTTTCCACTCAGCCCTTAGGCACATCAGAGCAGAAGAAGCATTTGTAGTCAAGCACAACCCTGCTGACCATCTCTCTCAGCATTATTGCAAAAGAGGAAGGAGGTTATCAGTAGCAAGAGTTTTCTCATTGCCCACACACACTTCCAGTCACCTTGGGCAACCACCTTGGATTGTTCTGTCATGTCATTTTTCAGAAAAGGCTCATTGCTTGCTTATCCTTCTTGCAATGAAAGGTGTTGCGCTCCCTGAAAAATTCTATTTTTATTTTAAATGCTCAGTTGGGAACTTTAAACTTTGTTTTGCAAACTCATTTGTAACTGAAGCTGAAAAACAGCATATGATCCGAATTCTATAAATTTTCCTCCTAGCTTCAAAGACTTCCACTCCCAAGAGCTTGAACTCTGGCACTTTACACAGCCACGTGGTTGGAATGTGTCAGAGGACTAAGGGTAAAACTTTCCATCAGAATAGCATTTGGGGCTGAAATAGTCCCACGGTCACAACTGGGGCATCCCCACCCTTCTGTCTGGATTTTTGCTGCCCTCACCCAGCCATCCTGGTTTCCACAGTGACCCCAGCAGGAAAAGAGCTAAAATCAGAAGCAGAATAAAAAGACCATGGACGTTCCCTCATGATATCCATGCATAGAGTCTGCCAAATAATAGCATTTATTCACCATTCTCGGTGTGCCAAGTGCTAGGAATACCAGGACAAAACAAACAAACAAAGTCCGGGCATCATGGTGCATGCATTCCTGTGGCAGTCAGAAAATATATACCATCATGTCAGTTATATAATGAAATGTAAAGCTGGCTAAGTGGGCAGAGAGTGGCGGTGTAGGTGGAACCTATTTTTGTTCAGATGATCAGGGACAGCTTCTTTGAGGAGCCAATATTTGAGCGGAGATCTGTCTAAAAGGAGGAAGAATCCAGATGAATATCCAAGGGAAGCTGCTGCACCATCTTCTGGGAAAGACATGTCTAAGCACCTAGGCCCAGAGTCGGGAGCGAAGGTGGACTCCGGTTCCCATTAGCAACCCACCCAGGCATAAGCAGTGTGGTGCTCCTGGTGGTTTGCTTTCTGTAAGAACTCCTAGTCTGTACTGCAAAGGTGCTTTGGCTGTGTCAGTGGTTAAGAGGAGTAGGTTTCATGAGCGCTCAAGACACTGAAGGGAAAGGAGTGATTCTGAGTTTCTAAAACCAATAATCTACCCAGAGGAGAGAAGTCTCCGTTCCAATTCAAAACAAGATGGTTATCAGCATGCATTTCCAGGTCCCTCCCTTAATCATCCCTGGACCTGTCATGGGAAAGCCAGGCTGATACTCAAATGGAAACAGTGAGACAGCAGTTAGCTGTGAGTCTGGGGTTTGTAGTAAAGGTCAGGGCTCTGCATGTAAATTTGAAGGCGTTAATATGCATATGGTATTAACAGCCAGGGGAATGCGTGCACACGCCACCAGCCTGCATATACATAGTGAAGAGAAGGGGTTCTTGTCTCCTAGAGCAGGTCTCTGGGGCTGCCCCCATCTAGTGGTCAGCAAAAAGCAAAGGAGAATGGGAAGATGTGGCCAGTGACGAAAGAGGAAAAGCATCTAGTTTAATGGAATCAAAATGAATAAGAATTCCACAGAGGGGCAATGATAATTCTGACAAATGTTATTGAGTGGTTACTTAGAACGACATTTGAATTCAGCAACATGATCATTGGTGACCCTGATGGCAATTTGGTTGTACTTAATGAAAGCAGGTATACACATACAGTAAGTCAAGCAATTGCACTTATAGTGTGTAACCCAGAGAAGCTCTCTCATCGTCACATGGGGACATTTATTAGGATTTTCATTGTAGCAGCATTTATGAGAACAAGGAATTGGATATAACAACAGGAAAACAGATAAATAAAATAGGAGTTTAAGCACGATAGAATATAATTTAGCAGTCAGAAAAAACGGACTAAATTATGTACAGCACTTTAGATAGATTTTTTAAAATAATACTGAGTGAAAATAAAGTAAGAAAAAGGTTTTTTAAATTAAGAAATAATGGGACTTCTCTGCTGGCGCAGTGGTTAAGAATCTGCCTGCCAGTGCAGGGGACACGGGTTCAAACCCTGGTCTAGAAAGATCTCACATGCCACAGTGAAACTAAGCCCGTGGGCCACAACTACTGAAGCCCAAGTGCACTAGAGCCCATGTTCTGCAACAAGAGAAGCCACCTCAATCAGAAGCCTGCGCACTGCAATGAAGAGCAGCCCCACTCACTGCAACTAGAGAAAGCCTGCTAGAATACACCATAGTGGGTGCATATGAAGTAAGGAGAATGGGGCTTGGAAGAATGATGAATGCATGCAAAATTAAAAGCAAACCAAAGAGATGCCTCACATGGACCAAAGATGTTCATTGCCATGAACTGAGGAGTCTGATTAACTCAATTCTGTTCACCTGAGGTCCTTACCTCACATCCTTGCAAGCAACAAGAGGTAACAAAGCTAAGAAGCAAAGAGCAGAGTGAGAGGAGGGGTGATCTGTCACAGACTCATTCCCTTTACAGGCCTCACCATCCCTATCATCTCCCTCCTGTCCTCCATCTCTATCATCTCCCTCCTGTCCTCCATCCCTATCATCTCCCTCCTGTCCTCCATCCCTATCATCTCCCTCCTGTCCTCCATCCCTATCATCTCCCTCCTGTCCTTCTCCTCTTCTTGATTTTTCTAAGAGCACTTTTGGTCAACCATCATGGCCCGATGTGTCTTTCCACCTTTGCCCGCTAGGGGCCTCCTTCGATGTTCCTCTCTTCTTAGGGTCCCCAGAGCACACTCTGTATACTGTCATTGTGTTATCAGTGCTTGTCACAGTGTATGTGATTGTCTATTTCTACCTCCAGCTGCCTATTCTGGGCTGCCCCAGAAGTTTCAGAGCCCAGTTAGGACTTTTCCCAGGGATTCATCTAATATTTCTGCACTAATTGAGAACCACACATACTGTTTCTCCTTTAGGTTTTCTGCACAATGCCTGGAACATCTGTAGCCATAACTGAATTTTAGGTTTATGGAGTGAATGATTGAACACATATGTCTCAGACGGACAGATTAGTAATGCTGTGAAGAAATGATACCATATTTTTCTTTTAAAAGCTTTTATATTGTTGCCTTCAAAAACTTTTGAAAAGTGATTTCTGTGAGGGAAGAGACAAATTTCCCATAGAGAAGAATTCCAGGTCATTGAGGTAGAGACTCTGCCCTCGGGGAGGGGAGCATAACTTCTCACTCCCCAGGTGTGGGCTGCACACAGTGGGTTTGGGAAAATCATAACTTCACAGTGCTGAAATCTGACAAACACTACACCACCCAGGATATCAAGGTCAATGTCAACAGTCATAAATCATGTTGATAGACCCTATCTTTGCAATGCTATAATGAAAACAGCACAGAGGTAAGCTCTGTGATCTTTATCCCAAAACACATAACCCCAGTCTAATCACAAGAAAAGCATCAGACAAATCCCCGAACACTTGACGACTGCTTCTCAAAACAGCCAAGGTCATCAAAAATAAGGAAAGTCTGAGAAATGGTCACAGCAAATAGAAACCTAAAAAGACATGATACCTAAATGTAATACAGTGTCCTGGATGGGGTCCTGGAATAGAAAAAGGGTATTAGGTAAAAACCAAGGAAATCTGAGTAAACTATGGATTTTAGTTAATAATAACAAACTAATATTTGTTTACTAATTAATATACCAAATATATTTACATATAACAAATATACCATATTGATGCAAGATGTTACTAACAGGGGAAACTGGGTGTGTGGTATATGGGAACTCTCTGCACTATGTGGTTAATTTTTCCATAAATCTAACACTGTTCCAAAAAACAAAGTCTATTAAAAAATAAATTGGCTTTTCAGAAGTGATTGCCAATACCATAAGAGCAACGGCTATGTGCTTTCCTTTACTGTTTGCATTGTTAGCCCATAACCATAGGTTACCCCCTCACCTCCCCTCGCCCACAGGTAATGAACATGGTCATTCATGTATAAAGCTGACACAACCACAAAAAGAGTCAAGTAATAGGCGCTGAGGAGACAAGTTGACCCTCTATCTCTTAGAAAGTAGAGCAGGGTCAGGACTAGGAAGTCCCCCACCCACTAAGTGTATGAGGTGAGTCCCCTCTCAATGGAAAAGAGATCCCAGCTACTCTACTGCACTAGTAGCAAGGAGATGCAACCCCAGAAAGGAGCGATGAGAGAGAGAGAGAGAGAGAGAAACCAGGAGGTACAGAGATAGAGATAGAGAAAGAGAGAGAGAGAATTGAGATGATGTATTAGTTGGGATTCTCCAGAGAAAAAGAACCAATGGAATATATATATATGGTCACGCGCACATTTTTGTAAAGACAATAACCTAATGCAATATTTTGCTGAGAAAATACAGTTTTCTTTTCTGAGCAAACACATGTTTCACTAGGATTGGGGGAGATCTGAATATGAAAACAGTTTATAAACTGTGATAAGCTATTCACATATCAGTTATATTATTCAACCTTATTAGCATCTTAAGGTAATCAACAGAACCAACATGTACTGATCTACAGGCTCACAGCTAACAAATCAAGATCCACTGCGGATCACAACTAAGAAACCTCAGTTTGTGAAAGCCATGCTGAGAAGCCCAAGCAGGTTACATAAGGAGATTTCAGCAAGTTAGTGTGGAGTGGAGGTGGACACTTAGGCAAAGAGACGGTCCTTCCAAAGTGGTTGTGAGAATTAAGCAAGGGGAAAAAAGGCTGAGTCAGAATAGAAGTGATCTTTTTCATTAGTTGAAAGTGTTTGATTTTATTTCTTTTTTTCTGGGTCGTTTCTTGCAAAAGAATGGACTGTTAATTAAAAAAAGCAAGATGGTATTGGTATTTTATGTAGTGTTAACAGAAACATGAAAATGTAATCATTAAATGCTTAATGTAAGACTGGTTAATAAAACCAAACCCTCCCTTCTCCCAACAGCTTTTCAAAAGTTTTCTGCCAAAAACCAATCACAACAGATAGCACAAAGGAGCATGCAATTATTATGCAAAGATCACTCCTGCCTTAACTGACATCAAAAGCATTCAGCAAGAATGCGGAGAGCATCTTTGGATGCTTAGAAACAGATATGAATTTTTCTGCTTGGAAATCTGACTGCTTTTGATCTCTGTGGTTTCCATTTTGCTGCCTGTTTCTGCTGCTGTGCAATGCTTGATGGTGTCAGGCCAGGATCGAAGGCGGGAGAAATGAAGCTTTGTGGAAACAAAATGATCATTCAGAGACTTCCTTGTTGAATATTGCAAAACCCTAGGGGAGGGGTGCTTAAAGAAAAGCCAGTGAGGAATCCTCATTCCTCTATGCGAGTCAATTCCTGTGTTCCTCCTCTGCTTTCAAGTTCCTTTAGGGAAAAAGAAATATCCACTAAGTGCCTCCTCACAGAGTCTGAAACACCTAGTAAAGAGAATCCCAAAAGGTTAAGTCTAGATGGTTCCTACAATCAGAATGAATTGGTTTAATAACTTCAACTGCAGAGAGTTTTTTGTTTTGTTTTGTTTTTCTTTCTTAAACTAGCTTATTCTTGGTGGTGAATGAAAGTTTCTGTCTGGTCAGGCTTTCTTCTCTGCACAGAGGCTGAAGAAGGTCTTAAGGCAGTATTTCTAAAACTTTTGTGAAGTAATGCATCACCCCTCTGAAGATTTCTTCATAGAGTGACGTGCGCACACGTGTGCGCGTGCGCACACACACACACGGATGCCATGTAAAAAACGATTGCTGTAAACAATTTCGCACTGTTCCTCATATTTCCATAGTTTTATAAGTTTGGTATTCATTCCTATAAGTGTGTGCAAGTTGCAGCAAAATTAAACACGTTCCTAGAATCTGTGCAGGTATCATTCCTGCAGGCACACAAGTGCAGGTTTGAGTGAGGAAATGACAGGAGGTGTGAGTAAGCGGGGCAGCACCACCCCGAGGCTAAAGCATAAGTCTCGCTTCCCAAGCTAGTTGACCTGCTGTGGCACTTTGGGCAAGAAACTTGAGCTGTTTCCTCAGCTGTGAAAAGAAGATAAAATAGCACTACCTCACAGGATAGGTACTGCCCAACCTTGCCAAGCACTTGGCAAGCACTTAATAAAAGTTTGCAATTATTATTTGCACTTCAATTAACTCAAACTATGCTTCCTTTATTACTTGGCTACTCTATCCTCTTTCTTCTTCCAAATCTTAAGATTCAGAAACACGGATTCGTGAGCAATGGAAGGGAATGGAGAATCCAGTCCAAGGACAGCCCAGACAGGGAGTCATCCTGTCTCTACCCAATGCTTCCTCTAGGACGGCTAAGATCCCTTGCCATGCTAACCTACCACGAGGCCCCGCAACAGGAATGCTTGCTGTCTCTTAAGCAGCCCTTTCTAACTTGGGACAGATGTGTTTATAAAGGCCCTTTTCCTTTTATTAAACTGAAATCGTCCTGTCTCAGAGCCGCCACTGTCATCCCAGTTTGCTCTTTAGAAGCAAGCAGAATCGGTCTCATTTTCCTTCCTGCATGAGAAGTGTCCAGAAGGCAGGACATGTCCATGTTCATCTACCCATCCCGGGCTCCGTTTACAGGGCTGGCTCTGAGCTGATGCTCATATTTTTATTTAATTCATTAAGGCTTAAAATATTTGGAAGCAGCTATGAGGTACCTCTGCGGCTTTAAGTGTTCTCTCTTGAAATCTAACTTTCCTGTTTCTTCCAAATTCCTCATAAACACAATTCCCAGGCCATCACCATCTCAGGGGTCCTTGGGTTTGAGCACAATATTCCAGGTGTAGTCTGGTCAGGTCAGAGAAGGGACATTGTCATCCTTGTTCTGTTCATTCATTCACTTCACCTTCCATTCTTATTCCTAGGAAATTCTTGGGGTTCTCAAAATGGGAACTGCATCTAATACACAACTCAACACACTTGACTGTTGATGTACTATTACATTTCCCTTTAGGGAAGAGCCCTCCTTGTTCTTTCTGAATCTGTTGTGGCACTCATTGCGGTGCTCACGTGCACCACCAGATCATTTGCTGTTCCTCGTTTTGGACATTGAGCTTCTTTAACTTTCCTGATCAACCTACCTTTCTCCAAAATTAATTTTAAGACAATAAAGTTTGATTTTTTCCTTTCTTTCACAGGGCTAAGTTTCTTATTCCTTCTTGTTTCTAATTCCTTCTGATTGTCAATCATTCTGTTTCTCCTTTCACTCAGTGGCCAACGTATATCTCTTCTTCCCTTTTGACCTATGCATGGCAGAAGATGTCAGTCATTCCCAGAGGAACTTGGCCTTCAGATACTAATCACCAGGGACCACAGGGGTAGGGGAGATAAAAAGGAGAAATATTTTGCTAACTTGAGATTTTAAAAAAACACAAAACACTGCTTCCATACTTCTGCAGGCAAGTCAGCTACACAAATGTTTGAAACTTTGTGATTCTCCCAAGGAACAGCCGACAGGTTTAATTTCAACACAATTCTTGAAAGAGCTTAGGGAGCTCAGGATAACTGGTGTACTATAAACCCATGATACGACAGGACAGGAGGGGTGGGCATCCCCTAATAAATATTGATACTGGCCCTCAGATTTTCATATGATGACTGTTTTCAAAGGGAGAGTCTTTTATCTGAAGGATCAGATTGACAGGTAATGTCTTAGAAGCTCTTTCATCAACAAAATGGGTGGAGAAACACCAGCATAATTAACTCTTTTAGCTGCTGCTTATTTCTTTTGAGAGCTGTGATTCCACAACTCTCAGTTCACTATTCTCTTTCTGAAGTAAGTTCCATTTCCCAGGTGGTCGAAGAAGGTCTACCAACTTCTCCAAGGTCAAACTACAAACGAGTGGGATATTTGAAGTCGGGCTGCTTCGGTGTGATTGTGGCTGAGTCAGAGAGGAGCATGGGGTGTGGCATGTGTGATCCTCTGTGGGGCAGGTGAAGGTCTAAGGGAGGCACAAGGAGGGGCCCATGGGACTTCCCTGGCAGTCCAGTGGTTAAGACTCCGCACTTCGTGCAGATGTAGAGAAGCAACATGTGGACACAGTGGGGGGAAGGGGAGGGTGGGATGAACTGGGAGATTAAGTCTGACATAAATACACTACCATGTGTAAAATAGATAGCTAGTAGGAACCTGCGGTGTAGCACAGGGAGCTCAGCTCGGTGCTCTGTGATGACCTAGATGGGCAGGATGGGGCGGATGGGAGGGAGGTCCAAAAGGGAGAGGATATATGTATGTATTTAGCCGCTTCACTTCATTGTACAGCAGAAACTAACACGACATTGTAAAGAAATTATACTCTAATTAAAAAAAAAAAAAAAGACTGCACTTTCAATGCAGGGGGTGTGGATTCGATCCCTGATCAGGGAACTAAGATCCCACATGCCGCGCAGTGCAGCCAAAAAATAAAAAATAAAAAAAGAAGGGGCCTGTGTGAAGACCTTGACCAAGTGGAAACAGCTGTCCTATGGCAGGTGCACGCGCATAAACACTTGTGAGGAAAATCTACCAAAGCACCTTAAACCCACGGACGGTTCCCACCTATGCAACTTCACAGAGAACAAACCCAGAGCCGGGAGGAACATGGAGTGCAGCCCCAGGGGAGCTGAGCCGAAAACAGAAGGGATTTCAGGTGGTGTTTTCATCTCCTCGTCCCTAGAAAGTTTTGATTCTGGAAGAGAAAGGAGGCTGAGGTAAGTAACCAGCTGGGCGGGATTTTAAGGTGACTCTTACAATGCCAACACGGTGACTACTGACGTGAGTGCCTCCAATGGGAACTGGGAAGACGTCGCTGGCAAGAAAACTGAATAAAGAGGGCTTTAAAGCAGGCAAGAGAGAAGAGCGCCGACACGACATGGTAAAAACAGAGTATGACGGAAGACAAATCCACATTCACATATAGAGAAGAAGAGCATTTGGCTTCTTCAGAGAACAAAAAATCCTCAACTTTTAATATTGTTATTCTTATTAAATCTTGGTATAAACAACTGATAGGATGACTTGAACTCAGCAGTAGAACAGTATATACATTGTCCCTTCAAAAGAACTTTAACAGAGCCAAATGAGATAATGCACACAAAGGGCCTGTCACTTATTCATTTATTGATTCTATGAAGATTTACTGCTCAGCAATTGCATGTCAGATCTTGCACCACAGACACTGCAGCTACTTAAAAAAGTAAACATAAATATTTCTTGCTCTTACAGAGCTTACTAGCTAGTGAGATCCCTATAGTACATGCCATGTCAGAGAGAGAGCGATGATTGAAGTCAGGGGGAGGGGGGAAGAGTCTAATAAAGATCGCGTGGGGAAAAGGCCATAACGGACAGCGTCAAAGTGAGAAAGCTAAATTAGCCCTGCAAGAATAAAATGCGGTCCAGCGCAATGATTGAGAATGGGTTTTTTTACCTGGAGGACCTTCTGGAAAAATAATTTACTTTGTGTGCCTCATTTTTGTTATCTGCAAAATAGGAACAACTATGTCCATTTACACAGTTGTTGCAAGACATGAATGAGGGTATGTATATAAAGTATATGGGACATGGTAAGTACCCAACAAATAGTAATTAAAAAAAAAAAAAATGAAAGACGCTTTCACTTTCCATCATATATTTCTGTTCTATTTTGTGATTTTTTTACAATAAGTATGTATTATGATAATAGAAAAAAGGATGGAAAATTCCCTACCAAAATACAAGGAAATATACAAATTAAACCTCAAAAAAGTTGATTTAAAAAAAATACAAGGGGTCTCTGCACGTCTCTGCACGTGGCTCTGCACGTGGCCGTTGAAGCTACAGTGTCAGCAGAAGCTGGTTAGCACTTGGAGCTCTGGTGTGAAGGGCCAGGTGCGAGATCTCTGCATACGAACCCGGATGAGCAAGTACAGCTAGACTAAGCACAGAGGAAAAAAAAAGGACAAGCAACCCCAAAAGCTTGGACAACCATGAGGAAACAAAGAAACACCATGCAGGCAAAGGAGCAGGAAAAAAACCCACAAGACCAAATAAATGAGGAGGAAATAGGAAAAATGCCTGAAAAAGAATTTAGAGTAATGATAGTAAAAATGATACAAAATCTTGATAACAAATTAGAGAAAGTACAAGAAACAGTTCATAAGAACTCAGAAAAACAAACAGCAATGGATAACAAAATAACTGAAATTAAAAATACTCTAGATGCTCTAACCAGCAGAATGACTGAGGCAGAAGAACGAATAAGTGAGTTGGAAGATAGAATGGAAGAAATAAATGCCACAGAGCAGGAAAAAGATAAAAAAATAAAAAGACTAGAAGACAGCCTCAGAGACCTCAGTGATAACCTTAAACGTACCAACATTCGAATTATAGGCATCCCAGAAGAAGAAGAAAACAAGAAAGGGTCTGTGAAAATATTTGAAGAGGTTCTAGTGGAAAACTTCCCCAACATGGGAAAGGAAATAATGAACCAAGTCCAAGAAGCACAGAGAGTCCCATACAGAATAAACCCAAGGAGAAATACACCAAGACACATATTAATCAAACTAACGACAATTCAACACAAAGAAAAAATATTAAAAGCAGCAAGAGAAAAGCAACAAACAACATATAAGGGAAAACCCATCAGGATAACAGCTGACCTTTCTACAGAAACTCTGCAGGCCAGAAGGGAATGGCAGGATATACTGAAAGTCCTGAAAGAGAGAAACCTACAGCCAAGAATACTCTACCCAGCAAGAATCTCATTCAGATTTGAGGGAGAAATCAAAAGCTTTCCAGACAAGCAAAAGTTAAGAGAATTCAGCACCACCAAACCAGCCTTACAACAAGTGCTAAAGGAACTTCTCTAAGTAGGAAACACAAGAAAAGGAAAACACCTACAAATACAAACCCCAAACAATTCAGAAAATGGTAATTGGAACACACATGTCAATAATCACTTTAAATGTAAATGGATTAAATGCTCCAACCAAAAGACACAGACTGGCTGAATGGATACAAAAACAAGACCCTTCTATATGCTGCCTACAAGAAACCCACTTCAGACCAAGGGATACATATAGACTGAAAGTGAAGGGATGGAAAAAGATATTCCATGCAAATGGAAGTCAAAAGAAAGCTGGAGTAGCAATACTCATATCAGACAAATTAGACTTGAAAGTAAAGACTATTAAAAGAGACAAGGAAGGGCACTACATAATGATCAAGGGATCCATCCAAGAAGAACATATCACAATGGTAAATATCTATGCCCCCAATATAGGAGCACCTCAATACATAAGGCAAATGCTAACAGCTATAAAAGGGGACATCGACAGTAACACAATTATAGTGGGAGACTTGAACACCCCACTTACATCAATGGACAGATCATCCAAACAGAAAATAAATAAAGACACACAAGCTTTAAATGACACATTAGACCATCTCGACTTAATGGATATTTATAGGACATTCCATCCAAAAACGACAGACTACACTTTCTTCTCAAGTGCACACGGAACATTTTCCAGGATAGATCACATCTTGGGTCACAAATCAAACCTCAGCAAATTCAAGAAAATTGAAATCATATCAAGCATCTTCTCAGACCACAACGCCATGAGACTAGATATCAATTACAGGAAAAAAAATGCAAAAAATACAAACACATGGAGGCTAAACAATTCACTATTAAACAACCAAGGAATCACTACAGAAATCAAAGAGGAAATCAAAAAGTATCTAGAAACAAATGACAACGAAAACACAACAACCCAAAACCTATGGGACGCAGCAAAAGCAGTTCTAAGAGGGAAGTTTATAGCAATACAGTCCTACCTTAAGAAACAAGAAAATGATCAAATAAACAACCTAACCTTACACCTCAAACAACTAGAGAAAGAAGAACAAAGAAACCCCAAAGTGAGCAGAAGGAAAGAAATCGTAAAGATCAGAGCAGAAATAAATGAAAAAGAAAGGAAAGAAACCATAAGAAAAATAAATAAAACTAAAAGCTGGTTCTTTGAGAAGATTAACAAAATTGATAAACCATTAGCCAGACTCATCAAGAAAAAAAGGGAGAAGATGCAAATCAACAGAATTAGAAATGAAAAAGGAGAAGTCACAACGGACACCTCAGAAATACAAAACATCATGAGAGACTACTACAAGCAACTATATGCCAATCAATTGGATAACCTGGAAGAAATGGATACATTCTTAGAAAAATACAATCTTCCAAGACTGAAGCAGGAAGAAATAGAAACCATGAACAGACCAATCACAAGTACAGAAATTGAGGCAGTGATTAAAAATCTCCCAACACACAAAAGCCCAGGACCAGATGGATTCACAGGCGAATTCTATCAAACATTTCGAGAAGAGTTAACACCTATCCTTCTCAAACTCTTCCAAAATATTGCAGAAGGCGGAGCACTCCCAAACTCATTCTATGAGGCTACCATCACCCTGATACCAAAACCAGGCAAAGATGTCACAAAAAAAGAAAACTACAGACCAATATCACTGATGAATATAGACGCAAAAATCCTCAACAAAATACTAGCTAACAGACTGCAACAGCACATTAAAAAAATCATACACCACGATCAAGTGGGGTTTATCCCTGGGATGCAAGGATTCTTCAATATACGCAAATCAATCAACGTGATACATCATATCAACAAATTGAAGGATAAAAACCATATGATCATTTCAATAGATGCAGAAAAAGCTTTTGACAAAGTTCAACATCCATTTATGATAAAAGCTCTCCAGAAAATGGGCATAGAAGGAAATTACCTCAACATCATAAAAGCCATATATGACAAACCAAAAGCCAACATTGTTCTCAATGGAGAAAAACTGGAAGAATTCCCTCTAAGAACAGGAACAAGACAAGGGTGTCCACTCTCACCACTGTTATTCAACATAGTTTTGGAAGTGTTAGCCACAGCAATCAGAGAAGAAAAAGAAATTAAAGGAATCCAAATTGGAAAAGAAGAAGTAAAATTATCACTCTTTGCAGATGACATGATACTATATATAGAAAACCCTAAAGACTCTACCAGAAAACTGCTAGCACTCATTGATGAGTTTAGTAAAGTAGCAGGATACAAAATTAATGCACAGAAATCTCTTGCATTCCTATACACTAACAACGGAAGAGCAGAAAGAGAAATTAAGGAAACTCTCCCATTCACCATTGCAACCAAAAGAATAAAATACCTAGGAATAAACCTGCCTAAGGAGGCAAAAGATCTGTATGCAGAAAACTTTAAGACTTTGATGAAAGAAATCAAAGATGACATAAACAGATGGAGGGATATACCATGTTCCTGGATTGGAAGAATCAACATCGTGAAAATGACTGTACTACCCAAAGCAATTTACAGATTTAATGCAATCCCGATCAGATTACCAATGGCATTTTTCACAGAACTAGAGCAAGAAATCTTACGATTTGTATGGAAACGCAAAAGACCCCGAATAGCCAAAGCCATCTTGAGAAGGAAAAATGGAGTTGGTGGAATCAGGCTTCCTGACTTCAAACTATACTACAAGGCCATCGTGATCAAGACAGTATGGTACTGGCACAAAAATAGAAAGGAAGATCAATGGAACAGAATAGAGAACTCAGAAGTAAGCCCAAACACATATGGGCACCTTATCTTTGACAAAGGAGGCACGAGTATACAATGGAAAAAAGACAGCCTCTTCAATAAGTGGTGCTGGGAAAATTGGACAGCAACATGTAAAAGAATGAAATTAGAACACTTCCTAACACCATACACAAAAATAAACTCCAAATGGATTAAAGACCTACATATAAGGCCAGACACTATCAAACTCCTAGAGGAAAACATAGGCAGAACACTCTTTGACATACATCAAAGCAACATCCTTTTTGACCCACCTCCTAGAATCATGGAAATAAAATCAAGAATAAACGAATGGGACCTCATGAAACTTAAAAGCTTTTGCACAGCAAAAGAAACCATAAACAAGACTAAAAGGCAACCCTCAGAATGGGAAAAAATAATTGCCTATGAAACAACGGACAAAGGATTAACCTCCAAAATATACAAGCAGCTCATGCAGCTTCATACCAAAAAAGCAAATAACCCAATCCACAAATGGGCAGAAGACCTAAATAGACATTTCTCCAAAGAAGACATACAGATGGCCAACAAACACATGAAAAGATGCTCAACATCACTCATCATCAGAGAAATGCAAGTCAAAGCCACAATGAGGTATCACCTCACACCAGTCAGAATGGCCATCATCACAAAGTCTGGAAACCACAAATGTTGGAGAGGGTGTGGAGAAAAGGGAACTCTCCTGCACTGTTGGTGGGACTGTAAGTTGGTACAGCCACTATGGAAAACAATTTGGAGGTTCCTTAAAAAACTACAAATAGAACTACCATATGATCCAGTAATCCCACTCCTGGGCATATACCCAAAGAAAACCATAATCCCAAAAGAAACTTGTACCATAATGTTTATTGCAGCACTCTTTACAATAGCCAGGACATGGAAGCAACCGAAATGCCCATCAACAAATGAATGGATACAGAAGATGTGGCATATATATACAATGGAATATTACTCAGCTATAAAAAGGGATGAGATGGAGCTATATGTAATGAGGTGGATAGAACTACAATCTGTCATACAGAGTGAAGTAAGTCAGAAAGAGAAAGACAAATATTGTATGCTAACTCACATATACGGAATCTGAAAATGGTACTGATGAACTCAGTGACAAGAACAGGGAAGCAGATACAGGGAATGGACTGGAGAACTCGAGGTATGGGAGGGGGCGGGGGGTGAAGGGGAAACTGAGAAGAAGCGGGAGAGTAGTACAGACATATATATACTACCAACCGTAAAATAGTCAGTGGGAAGTTGTTGTATAACAAAGGGAGTCCAACTCGAGGATGGAAGATGCCTTAGAGGACTGGGGCAGGGAGGGTGGGGGGGAATCGAGGGGGGGGGCGTCAAGGAAGGGAGGGAATATGGGGATATGTGTATAAAAACAGTTGATTGAACCTGGTGTACCCCCCAAAAAAAAATAAAAAAAAAAAAAAAAAAAAAAAAAAAAAAAAAAAAAAAAATACAAGGTAGTATATAGGTGCTAATCCCAAAAACAAGGACAGAATTAGCCAAAGCCAACTTCTTTCTCCCAGAGGCCATGCTATGGATTTAGGTACCCACCCAAACAGCACCATACTTGAGGAGCCCCGTATGTGCTGGGACCCAGCACCCCAGCATGGGTGCCTGCCACACGTAGAGCCTGCCGGTGTCAGATACTGAGAAGGGAGATCCTAGGCCTGCCTCAGAAGGGGCAAAGTGTGGATTCTCTGAAAGGTAAAGCTGCATGGAGGTTTTTCACACAGAAATCACCTTGGGTAAAGAATGTTCTTCCTGACACCCACAAGACTGTATATTAAGAGGATGTTTTGCCACCTAAAAAGGGATGGAGCTTCAGAAAACAGCCCCTCAACTCAGCCAGTACAGACTGACCCAGTGAATCATTCAGACCTTTAGACATTTTATACATGCTGTGCATCTGAGCTTTCCAAATACTTTGTGTTCTGTAGTGGAAGGAGTAGGGCTCGGATTCACAGACCTGACTTCAACTCTGCATTCTATCACTTATTAGTACGTGTTCATCTCTAGTTTACTTAACTATCTCCATCTATGTACTTGACTATAAAGATAGGGATAATACTGCCTGTCTTGTAAATGATCTTTTAATCTGTGAAATCTCCTAACCTAATGTCATTTAAACAGTAAATTCTTAATAAATGGTGGCTGTTAATACCTGGCTTTCTGGATTATAATTACTTGATTATCAAGTATATCGAAAGTTTGCCCAATCTTTAGTTAAATTTGATTGTGTGAATTGAATCAGAGATAGAAGAATGGACAAAATGTTGGATGTGGGTATTTTCTGGTCCCAGAACAATAACCACAGACTATTAAGACCTTCTGGTTTGCTTGTTTAGACTCTTTGTATGGAACTTATTCATATTTCTTTTTTCACAGATGCAAATGGTTAAACAAGTAGTAGCTCCCAAATAATTTTGACATGGTCCACTTTAGCAAGAGTGATAAAATTAAAATGCCCTGATGGCTTCCATCTTTCATCACCAGAAAATTCCCTTCCCAAAAATGTCACTGTATAGACATAAGCTGTCTCCCATGGATGAAGAATGGAGAGGAAAGGGAGTCTTCTCAACTCAACAGAAACCTTTCTATATGCCCAGCATTATTCAGGATCATAAGAATGACAAGCACAAACAAGATGCAATGCATACTTTCACACACCTTATTATAATGCAGTGGTAGAGACATACATGTTCACAACTAACAAGACAAAAGTAAGGTCTGAAAAGTGTATGTTTGTGGAGCGCCATAGTATTTGCTTATAGCACTGTTAGTTTTTTTTTTTTTTTTAATTTTTTTTTAATTTGTTGCAGTGATTTTTTTTAATTTATTTATTATTTTTGGGGGGTACACCAAGTTCAATCATCTGTTTTTATACACATATCCCCGTATTCCCTCCCTTCCTTGACCCCCCCCCAAGTCCCCCCCACCCTCCCCGCCCCAGTCCTCTAAGGCATCTTCCATCCTCGAGTTGGACTCCCTTTGTTATACAACTTCCCACTGACTATCTGGTTTACAGTTGGTAGTATATATATGTCTGTGCTACTCTCTCGCTTTGTCTCAGTTTCCCCTTCACCCCCCGCCCCCTCCCAAACCTCGAGTTCTCCAGTCCATTCTCTGTATCTGCTTCCTTGTTCTTGTCACTGAGTTCATCAGTACCATTTTTAGATTCCGTATATGTGAGTTAGCATACAATATTTGTCTTTCTCTTTCTGACTTATTTCACTCTGTATGACAGACTGTAGTTCTATCCACCTCATTACATATAGCTCCATCTCATCCCTTTTTATAGCTGCGTAATATTCCATTGTATATATATATGCCACATCTTCTTTATCCATTCATTTGTTGATGGGCATTTAGGTTGCTTCCATGTCCTGGCTATTGTAAATAGTACGAGTTTCTTTTGGGATTATGGTTTTCTCTGGGTATATGCCCAGTAGTGGGATTACTGGATCATATGGTAGTTCTATTTGTAGTTTTTTAAGGAACCTCCAAATTGTTTTCCATAGTGGCTGTACCAACTTACATTCCCACCAATGCACTGTTTTTAAAAATATATTTCCTGGGCTTGTTCATTGAAAGGGCCTAGAAGCAATAACACCCCAGTGACAGTGAGTACACCTAATTAACCCAATCTTGGATTCGAATATCAGGGCTCTTTGAAAACGTAACTTTTTCCACGTCTGGGGCAAATAAAGTAGATAGTGAGAATGGGATAACTTTTACTATAAAGTAAGAAAAAAGCACAAAAAAGAATGGGACATGTCAGCAGGACTCAGGATCTAGCTTCAACGGGCTTCCACAGATCAAAATCAGACAATCTGAGCATCAGAAAAAAAAAATAGTACTGATGATTTACAATGCATTTAATTTTTAAAATATTAATCATTCCAATAAATCTATAGAGACATTCAAAGTGGGGGAGTGGAAGAAGAGAAAAGAGAAAGCTCTTCTTCACAAAGAAATTCAAACTATTGAACGTAGGAAAAATGGCAGATGTTTAAAAAGAGTATTTTGCACCCACCTTATAATAACTGATTGGCTTGGGAGGATCAACAGACGTGAAACCCCTAGGGTGACAGTGTTTTGGAGAACAGCATATTCACTCAGACTTAAAGCATCACCTCTGAGTTTTAATTCACTACATAAAGAGGGAAAAGAGTGTTTCCCGTGAAGAAATCTGGCAGACACTGCTTTAACTACGTGATCACAATTAGCATTAGCAATAATGGGTAAACTGACATCAAGTGACTCCTGAGACCATGCACTGAGAAAGCCACAAAATCATCTGTGTAGTACTTTTTGCCAAAAATGTTTAGCACTGAATCAAATCATGAGAAACAATTTAACAAATCCAAATTGTGGTAAAAACAAGTGTTCTGGACTCTTCAAAAATGTCAATGTCATGAAAGAAAAGGCAAAGTTAGGGAACAGCAGAAGTAAAGGGTCCATTTCAGCTGGTCTGTTGTAACTCTGTGCTTGTTTCCAGGGATGCTTGGAGGAGGGTTCAAGAGAAACCGGGGGACAACCTGTATCAGTGTGGCATCATTGTTTTTAGAAAATGCAGACTGATGTTTGTAAGTGGCTTTATTATGTTCCCTTGGTTTCTGCTGTTGGGCCTGGTTATGCAGGCTGGTTTTGGCTGTGTAATCACAGGGCAATAAAAGACCCCTGTCACATAGACCCTGACACATGAGACCAGGTATCCTGCATGTATCTGTCTTTCGTGATCTTGGCACTTTTGAAAAGTACTGGTCAGTTATTTCATACGAAGTCTCCCACCTAGGGTTTGTCTGATAATTTCTCATGATTATATTGGGGTTGTGCAGTATTGCAAGAATACTTAGAAGTGATGTTGTTCTCTTTTCAGTGCATCATACCAAGGGCTACATGGTATCAGTATGTTTCATTACCTACCGTGTTAACTGATGCCCTGGTTAAGGTGGTGTCTACTGGGTCACTACAAAGTCACTATTTTTCCCTTTGTAATCAATAAATTTCTTAGGAAACATACTTTGAGACTAAGCAAATATCCTGTTTCTCCTGAAAGTTTCATCCACTGATTTTCGCATTCATTGGAGATCTTACCTACAGTAAATATTATGGTGTTTGCCTAGCAGTGACTTTCTACTGCCTTATAGTTCTACATTTTAAAATTAGTATTCTTCTGTAAGGAAGAGCTATCCATACTCACACTTTTTTACTTATTCAATGATTTATTTATATCAGTATGAGTTAATATCTATTTATTTTATTCTGTGGGTTATAACCCAATATTTATTTTGTTGCTTAAACTGTTTTAGATATTGGGAGCACCATCTGATTGGCTCTTGTGTCCCAGACTTTTTTTTGTTTTTCTTTTGATAAATTTATTTATTTATTTTCAATATTTGTGCAGAATTTTATTTAAATATTGCCCTTAGCTCATAACACTCAGGCAGAGAATAACATAGCATTCGTATTGAACTAGAGGTAGCTGTGCTAGGTTGCCACCAGCTCTGAACATGTGCAGAAAGATAATTCTATGTCTATTCATTTTCCCTAGTCAGATTTTATAAGTGGATATGAAAGTGAGTTTTGAAATTACTCTGGCTGTAGCGAAATTACATGTTCATTCAGTAAAGATTTAAACCCAAGCAAGTGACCACTGAGGCTTCTGAGGGGGACTTCATGACCCTAAGGCCTCTAGAACCAAACAGTTCAAGTCCAACTGTCTCTGGCTCACCCTTGTGCATGGTGAGCATGTGTGCAGAGGCTTTCATTGTTTGGTTGGTTTTTATTTTGTTGATTGTCCTCTCTTAAGTTTCTTTTATGCCATAACTTCCCTCCCCACCCCCAACTCTTTTTTTCTCATGCTAGGATTTGTTGAAGATAGCAGGTCAATTGGTCTGTAAAATATCTCACAACCAGGACTTGGCAGATGGCTTCCTCTTACAGTCTTTTAACTTTGGATGTCCATGCCCTGTATTTCCTAGAAATAAGTAGTTAGATCTGGAGGCTTGGTTAGATTTGAGTTCCTTTTTTTTTTCTTCTTTTTTCCTTTTTTTTTTGGCAAGAATAATTGAGGAGTGGTGGTGTGCTCAGTCTCATCTCTTGTGTTTAAACTTTAAGGAAGCACACTTTATTTTTTGTTGTTGTTGTTGTCTTTTTAAGCTCTTTATTGGAATATAATTGCTTTACACTCTTGTACCAGCTTATGAGGTACACCAAAGTGAATCCGCTGTATTTATATACATATCCCCATATCCCCTCCCTCCCGCAACTCCCCCCCCACCCTCCCCATCCTGGCCCTCCAAGGCATCACCCATCTTCAATTTGATCTCCTTTTGTTATACAGCAACTTCCCACTAGCTATCTATTTTACAGTTGGTAGTGTATATATGTCTATGCAACTCTCTCATTTCCTCCCAGCTTCCCCTTCGCCCCCTGCCCCCCCAACCTCGTGTCCTCCAGTCCATTCTCTGCATCTGCATCCTTATTCTTGTCCTGTCACTGGGTTCATCAGTACCATTTTTTTTTTTTTAGATTCTGTATATATGAGTTAGCATACAATATTTGTTTTTCTATTTATTTATTTATTCATTTATTTATTTATTTTATTGGTTGTGTTAGGTCTTTTTTCCTGTGCGCAGGCTTTCTTTTTAGTTGCAGTGAGTAAGAGCTACTCTTCATTGTGGTGTGCAGGCTCCTCACTGCCGTGGCTTCTCGTTGCAGAGCATGGGCTCTAGGCCCGTGGGCTTCAATAGTTGTAGCACATGGGCTCAATAGTTGTGGCTCACGGGCTCTAAAGCGCAGGCTTAATAGTTGTGGCACATGGGCTTAGTTGCTCCACAGCATATGGGATCTTCCTGGAGCAGGGATCGAACCCATGTCCCTTGCATTGGCAGGCAGATTCTCAACCACTGCACCACCTAGGAAGCCCCCAGACTTCTTAAAAGAGACATAAGCATCACTATTAAAGAAAATATTTAAACACTTACCATTAAAGTAAGAAAAAAATTATATTCATCGAAAGAGATCACTAAGGGAATGAAAGGTAAGCTAAGGAGAAGCAGATTTTTACAATAACTATTACATCCAGAATAAGTAAAGACTCCTAAGTCAGTAAGAAAATGTCAGTTGACCAAGACTAGAAGACTTGAAATGGCACTTCAGGAAGGAGGAAATTCAAGTGGCTAATAAACACATGAAAAGGAGCTCAATCTCATTAGTAATCAGGGCAGGGCAAATTAAAACCACGATAAGAAGTCACTACACATCTGCTAGATTGCTTTAAAATGAAGTACAACCACTTTGGGAAACATGTTGTATTTTTCCGTGATAGTTAAGATACCTGTAAACTATTATGTGTTAATTCTATTCCTAGGTATATACCTTATAGAAATGCAAGCTTACGTGCACCATACACATATATGATGACATTCATAGAAGCACTACTCATAACAGACACAATAACTGGAAATAATCAAATGTCTATCCATGTAGAATGGATAAGTTATAGTATCTTCACTTAATGGAATACCATATAGTAATGAAAATGAATAAACTATTACTATGTATTACAAGGATGAATCTTAAGAGCAAAGCACTAAGCAAAAATTATATATATATGTGTGTATACACACACACACAAGTGGTGATAAGTGCTATGGTGAAAAAAATGAAATAAATTTTAAAAACTTTTAAAAATAATAAAAATGTAGAAAAGGTAGATTGGCCATGAGCCCTGAAATCAGTTACCAATTTTTAAATATTTAGTGAATTATAAATTATAAACATGATAGAAAATGGAATATAAATTCAAATTGTGCTTTTAAAAGAGAAGATATATAGTAAAAGTATAATAATCATAAATCAATTTAATAGAGTATTAAAAATTAATAATTAGGATTAATAATCATAAACACAATGAAATAAAATTAGTAATCTTACAATAAAAACAAACCAAATAATTTCTTTATGAGTATATTTAATTATTACTATTTTATATATTTTAGTAATGAATAAAAAAATCATCTCCCTCTATCTCTCTTTACCAAAACTTTCTTGGAAATTTCTTTCCATTTATTATTACATATGACTTTCAGGATCATGTTGTCACATGCCAAAAAAGGCATATATTTCATAAAGCTTTTCAAACATAAGATTATTAATCAGCTCGCCTTGAGTTTGGCAGCCATTACCCTGTTTCTAATTTCTAATTCTGTGTCTGTGTTTTCTTTTTTCTGGAAAAAAATCAGCCAAAGACAATTATTTTACTTTCTTCTTCAATGAAATAATTGTTGGGCTTGTTTATTGGCTTTATTTATTTTCAATTAAGATGTTAATTTTTATTTTCATGTTTATTATCATTTTCTTGTTTGCCTTAATTAAGTAGCCAGAGTTGGGACACCTTCATGACTCCCAATAGTGGCCACATCTGTGCAACTCCAGACCCTTCTGGCAAAAGACCCACCCCCTGGTCAGAGGAGGTCACACATAATTCAGTCCATCCTATTATCTTATCCTCCTGTCCACATTGATTAGTCCAGGTAAGCCAAATTGGATTCATTAGAATCCTTCAGGATTTTTCTCTAGCTCTTGGGGAATGTATCCTAGTCACTGTAGTATCTGACTCATTTAGATGAGGTGAGGTTACGCTATGGTAACAAAGCTCAAAATTTATTTCTCACTCACATAGTCTTCAGCAAGTCCATAAGCGCTCAAGGGCACCCCCAGCAATTTGTAACTCAGGGATCCCTGTAGCTTTGCTTCTCAACATAGCATATCCAGGGTCACTGTGCAGGGGAGGAGAGAACAAAGAGAACTGAGTGCCTCCAACTAGATGTGGTTTGTGTCTCTTCCACATAAAGCTCACTGACATGACCTCAAACTAACTGAAAAGGAGGCTGGGAAATGTCAGTCCTTTGTGCAATGCAGAGGCCGCAGAGTGGTAAGCACATAGTGGCTTTCTCTGCTACAGCCACTGAGATGGTCCAATCCATGTCCCTCACCCTGGGAGAAACTCTCTGCACAGAAGCAATGAGAAAAATAGAAATGAAAAATAGTGAGGGAAAATCTGACAGCTTATGGTCTCTGAACCCACTTATCTTTAAGGCCAGCCCCACCTCGCCTCTCCACAGTCTGGGTAAGTGTCCATAAATCCCTGTTCTAGGCTTGAGAGAATTTACTTTGGGTTTTTGTCTCTTGCAACCAAAGAATCCTAACTAACATAGCTGAGGTTTTTTAATAGGTCTTTTTCTAACACTAATAGAACACAATTCATTGATATTTATTCTTTTTGTTTATACATCTAAAAAGCCTAATGTACTGAGGAAATTTTTGAAATCCTATATATTATATACTAAATAAAATTTTGGAAAAAAGTGAATTTTTTATTGTGTATGCAGAATTTTATGTATTTATTAAATCAATCATGTTCATTTTAAATGATTATATATCCTATAATCTTATTCTGATTTGTGGATCTATCAGAGGCTAAGGACTGCTTGTTAAAGGATCTGAATACAATTGCATCTGGGGACTTCCCTGGTGGCACAGTGGTTAAGAATCCGCCTGCTAATGCAGGAGACACAGGTTCGAGCCCTGGTCCAGGAAGATCCCACATGCCGCAGAGCAACAAAGTCTGTGTGCCACAACTACTGAGCCTGAGCTCTAGAGCCCGTTCTCCACAACAAGAGAAGCCACCTCAGTGAGAAGCCCACCCACCACAACCAAGAGTAGCCCCCACTCACTGCAACTAGAGAAAGGCTATGCACAGCAACAAAGACACAACACAGCCAATAAATAAATTAACTTAAAAAAAACAATTAAGTCTGTCAACCTGTCCTCGTATTCTTAACATTTTATGTAATACATATATTACTATGTTATTCAAGCAAATGTTTAAGCTTGAGGATTACAAATTTCCCTTTAAGTACCATTGTGCTACATCCTGAGAAGTTTAATGTATTATACAAGTTTTAATGTATAGTATTTTCATTGTACTTTAGTTCTAAGTATTTTTGAAATTTCTATTGGGTTTTCTAATACACATGAAGTCAGAAAACAAAATCATGTTGTTGAAATTTCTGTAAGTTCTTATACGTACTGTTTCTGAGATGAAAGCACACTCTATTTGACAGGTGCAGAATTTTTTGCAAGCTCCATTAGCTCAAACTTATTAGATTACATATTTAAACTTTCTCTAGCTTTACTAATATTTATCTGTCTTTTTATAATTGGAAACGCTGCATTGAAATCTCCTATCGTGATGGTAACTTTGCCAATTTCTCTTTATAATTTTACCAATCTGATGTATTACTTATATACTTATATTTCTCTAGACTATTTTCTCAGATGAATAGAAATTTATAATGGTTATGTCTTCCTGGTGAATTAAAACTTTTATATTATGTAGTGACCCTCCTTGTCCTGAATTATTCTATTTGACTTAAATTATATTTCATCTAAATCTAATGATGTGATTCTACCTGTGTTTTGGTTAGTGTTGCAGAGTATATATTTTTCTACCCTTTCATTTCCAATCTTTCCAGATTCTTCTCTCTTCTTATAAATAGCATAAATAGCTGTATTTTTTTCTTTTAACCCAGTTAGACTTCATCTTGTAATTGATGGATTTAGTCTGCTTTCAATGTGATTCTTGATATAGTCTGACTGGTGTCTACAACCTTAATAACTGATTCATCTTTTTCTCACTTTTGTATGCTGTTTTTTCTTCTCTTTTTTCCCCTTTTTATATTTGATAAACTTTTATTTTTTTCTTCTTCCATTTTTGCTTCTCTATTGGTTTGGAATTTACACTCCTATTTACATTTTGATTCCGTTCACTTAAACTCCATAAATAAGATGTTAAAATGTATTTAAATAATATTTGCTTAGGTTTATAAAGTTAAGTATGTATGCATTTCTTACATTTCCTTCTTGCATCTTAGATCAAAGACCTTTCAGGATCCTTTTCTTCCTACATGAATCAATGTTCCTTTAATGAATGTCTCTTAAAGGTAAATCACTTCTGTTTTGATTTACCTGAAAACACTCTGGAAGATAATTTTCTCGGTTGATAATCATTTTAAATCAACCAATTGAAAATATTATTCCATTATCTTCTGTCTTCTATTATTACTGCTAACATCTCCTGTCAATTGAATCATCTTTCTTTTGTAAGTCCTGTCTTCTCTTTCTAGCTGCTATAACAATAACAGAAACAGAAAAAGCCCCTGAGCTCATATAAGTCACTGCCTAAATCTATTACATTGTTAGTAAGCAAATATAAATCACAAGATTTAAGTGTTGTGAAAAAAGATAGTAAAGCTGTGTACAAAGGAAAAGAACGTGACAGTGAGTTCTATTTTCTATGCGATGGTCAGAAAAGACTTCTTTGGCAGGGAGCTCTTTAAACAGGGACCTTGCAGCAGTGAGGAAGCTAGCCATGTAGCCCTCTGAAGGCAGAGCATCTGAGGGACAGAGAATGGCCATTGCAAAGGCCCTGACATGGGAGTATGTTTGGTGTCAGAGATACAATAAGCAGATTAACGTGGTTGGAGTGGAGCACACAAAGATGAAGAGTGTTAGGAGAAAATGTTGAAGAGGCAGCAATGAACCAGATTATATGGGCCCTTTCAGGCCATTTTAAGGCCTTTGGAGAGTTTTAAAGAGAGGAGTGTTATAGACTGAATTATGATCCCCCAAAATTCATATGTTGAAGCACTAAATGTGACTGTATTTGCTGATAGTGTCCTTTAAAGAGGTAATTAATATTAAATGGGATTGTAAGGGTGAGACCCTAATCCAATATGACTAGTGTCCTTATAAGAAGAGGAAGAGACACCTGAGATGCACACACACAGAGAAAAGACCAGGTGAGGACACAGACAGGGGCAGCTATCTGCAAGCCAATGAGAAATCAAGAGAAATCAGCCCTGCTGCTACTTTAATCTTGGACTTTCAGCCTCCAGAACTCTAAGAAAATAAATTTCTATTGTTTGAGCCACCCAGTCTGTGATATTTAGTTATAGTAACCCAAGCAAACTAACACAAGGAGTGACATGACCTAACTTCCATGTTTTCTGCAGGCAGTCCTTTCTTCCCAGCCTCTCCCTTTCAATTTAGGATCTCTTACTGTAACTCTGCCAGAATCTTCATCTCTTACCTCCAAGGATCTTGGGTTTCTTGGAATGGTCTAAACATGGACTGATTCTTTGCTGTCTTCTTTCAATCTGTCATTTTAAATCTTGCATAAAATTCCTTCATGTTTCTGGCATGGGGAGGCATCTTCTCTAGTTTCCAAGACTGTCATATTTTAGCCCGATTTTATATTCAAATAGCCATTTCACTGAGAATCTGCAAATATGGTATTATATGCACATACTTACCTCTTCAGCTCTCAGGGAAGTCTGATGAACAGCCTATTTAAATGAGTATTGGCTATAGTAACAGATTTGTTAAAGATTTCTTGATGTAGCAAGGTTATGAATTTAATAGTCTTTCTAGTTTATGAAAATCTTCTAACCTACCTGGTAATGAAGCAGCAGACAAACAACATCTGGGCAGATATTTATCTTGTTAAGTTAAACATGCACCTGGCCCCTTAATTATCAACTGTAATTGACAACTTCATCATCTCAGAGCACTCTTCTGTCCATGCCACAGTGGTGCAAGTAATTAGGTAATAATTAATGATTCTTTAAGTGCATTATTTCCTATGAGCTCAGTTTTCATTGTATGTATATTTAAAGCATAACAACTTTGTTTTACCCTTATAGACAAATGTTGAAATGAATGAAAATCACTATGCTTATCCTGGGTATCTAGAGGATCATCTGTAATCACTTCTGACCTTTCTTCTACTCCATGTAGTACTTGTTTTATTTTCATTCAGCCTTACCATTAACCATAAAGTATTAGAGCTAATTATAGAGACCAAATGAATTTACAAAGACACGCATCACTATGTTACACATAATAAGGAAATATGTAAATATATGAATGACAAACATTGGAGAAAGGATAAGTAAATTATGGTACATTAGCTAAACAAAATATTATGCAAAACTTTAAAATAAGTTTGAAGACTATAAAAATATGAAAATTTTCTTAATAAAATAAAAAGTTCTCTGATTATAATTATGTAAAATATGTATGATAATAGGCAAATAATGAAAGGAAATAGGCAATTCAGTAATGCCCACAAATGAAAATCATTTCCCTAGAGAGTAGGAAAACATGTTTTATTTTAAAAAACATTTCACTTACATTTTTGAATAGGTAACACATGCCCACAGTACAACATCCAAAACATACAGAAGGTTATGAACAATGTCCACCTTGAACCTGTCACTCAATGACCTTGTCCCATTCCCTAGCAGTAATTTTTGTAGAAAGTAGTAACTTTTACTAGTTTTTGTATATGTTACAGACAGTTTATGCATTTATAAAAAATAAGCATACATTTTTTTTCACACAAATTGTAGCAGTAATGACATACACATTGTTCCACACCTTGGTATTCTCACTCAATAGCTCTTGGAATAGTTCCATATCATTACATAGAAAGCTACCTAATTATTTTTAATGGCTATGATGTTTTATTATGTGAATTTATCATAATTTATTTAACCATTCTGTATCCATGTACATTTAGGTTTATTTCAATCTTTTGCTATTTGAAATAATGTTCCAGATAAAAGTCAGAATGATTCATTTAAAATTAAAATGAGATCAGAATTCTGATTTGAAGATAGCATTATAAAGTTAGAATTTTTCCCTTCATCTCCCCATAAGTCTTTGTAAACTAAAAAGAAGAATATGAAATATAAGCATGGAAACCATAAACATTTTCTTTGTAGTAGTAAAGAGAAAAGTCTTACAGATATCTATCCAGTTCATGGGAAAAAAGATAAAAGTGAAATGAATTTATACACCAAATTCTGGATCATAAGAAAAAATTTACCTTGATACAGAGTCATTACCATTCTTCTACAGAAACCTCTTACAAAAAGCTCATCCAAGAAAATGATATATGCTTCAAATATTAGTAATTAGAGATTTATGCTTCTGATAATTATAGAGTAACTGGTGTCAAAATAACTTTCCCACTAAAATCAACTAGAGATACTTGGAAATATGTTTGTAAAATACGTATTTGGAAGTTATTGGAGAGCTGCGAAAAAGTGAGGACTTGCAGAAACAAGTCCTGGAGAGAATGAGTTTACAATGATGTGAGCTTGGCATTAATTTCATACTTCTTTTCTAATCAAGGAATATGGTGATTCACAAATGGTGGCTAAGACACAGAGAGGCTGAGCAAGGATTTCCTACACTTTTATAAGACTTGGGGAAAATAAGTGGAGGAAGGGCCCTAGTACACCCTAGGATTTCAGTTGAGAGCCCTAAAGAACCTATACTGTAGGAATAGAGATGAACCAGAAATAGACCATCCCTTACAAAGACTGAAGTCCAGCTTCAAATTAGCTCATTATCTGACTGGATTAAAATAATTCTATCCTACCCTAGCTGCCTATTGGGGCAAAATAAACCCTCTCTAGGCATAGATAACACCATCCAGAGGCATAGATAACACCATCCAGAGCATCTCCAAAATGTTTTTATATTCAATGTAGGGATTTACTAAAAACTTGTTGCTACATCAGGAAATAAAGCCAAGTGTTTTAAATCATGAGGAAAAAATAAATAAACAGGTAACTGACACAGAGCCACAGGTGACTCAATATTGGTTTTATCAGACACTGTCTTTAAAATAAGTGATTATTGTTGTTCAAGAAATTAGGTGACAAGATGGTAGATTTCATTAGAGAATTGTAAACAGCACAATATAAAAAAATAGGGTTTTAATTTTAAAACTGAAATTAAAAGCTCAAAAGTTGTGTTAACAGCAACATATATATATATTTTATATACACACATGTAATGTATGTATGTATATAGAGAGATCTATATCTATATCTATCAATTACTGAGAGAGAAAGAAAATTAGTTAAATGAGAATAGATCAGGAGATAACATCAAGAGTAAGGCACAAAATGGAGGAAAGATGGAGTAAGAGGCATATAAGACATAGCAAAAAGGTATAATATGCATAATTGTAGTCCAGGAGAGAATATAGAGAATCAATGGGACTGAAGGATATTCAAAATGATACTAGATAGAAGTTCTGTAAAACTAATGAAAGACATCATGCCACAAGTCTGAGAAACACTATGAGTCCCAAATAGGAAATTTTAAAGAAAAAACACACCTACATTCATCATAGTAAAACTGCTAAAAATATATATACAAACAAGAAAAATGTGTTGAAAGTAACCAGAGGGAAAAGGAGGCATTTCCTTCAAACAAGCAAAGTAAGAATTACAGCTTACTGAGGATCAAGATGGTAGAGTAGGAGGACATGTGCTCACTCTCTCTTGTAGGAGCACCAGAGTTACAACTAACTGCTGAAAAATCATCAACAGAATGACACTGGAACTCACCAAAAAAGACACCCCACATCAAAGGACAAGGGAGAAGCTGCAATGAGACAGTAGGAGGGGCACAATCACATTAAAATCAAATCCCACAAATGCTGGGTGGGTGACTCACAAACTAGAGAACAGTTATACCCCAGAAGTCCACCCATTAAAGTGAGGGTTCTGAGCCCCACATCAGGCTTCCCAACCAGGGAGTCCAGTAACGGGAGGAGGAATCCCCAGAGAATCAGACTTTGAAAGCCAGCGGGATTCAATTGCAGGACCTCCACAGGCCTGGGGGAAAGAGAGACTCCACTCTTGGAGGGCACACAAAAAACTGTGCTCACCAGGACCCAGGGGGAAGGAGCAGTGACCCCATAGGAGACTGAACCAGACCTACCTGCTGGTGTTGGAGGGTTGCCTGCAGAGGTGAGGGGCAGCTGTGGCTCACTGAGGTGACAGGAGCACTGACAGTAGGGGTTCTGGGAAGTGCTCATTGGCGTGAACCCTCCCAGAGTCTGCCCTTAGCCCCACCAAAGAGCCTGTAAGCTCCAGTGCTAGGTAGCCTCAGGCCAAACAACAAACAAGGTGGGAACACAGCCCCACCCACTGGCAGACAAGCAGATTAAAGTCTTACTGAGCTCCGCCCACCCAGCCCAATCCACCATCAGTCCCTCCCATCAGGAAGCATGCACCAGCCTCCTAGATAGCTTCCTCCACAAGAGCGAAGACAGCAGTATCAAGCAGTATCAGCAGTATTTTGTCTTGTGGATCTGAAAACCACAGCCACAGAAAGATAGAGAAAGTGAAAAGGCAAAAGACTTTGTGCCAGATGAAGGGACAAGCTAAAACCCCAGAAAAACAACTAAATAAAGAGGAGATAGGCACCATTGCAGAAAAATAATTTAGAATAATGATGGTGAAGATGATCCAGGACTTTGAAAAAAGACTGGATGCAAAGATCAAAAAGTTTACCAAACACCTAGAAGAATTAAAGAGCAAACAAAGAGAGATATGCAACACAATAACTGAAATGAAAAATACACTAGAAGGAACAAATAGCAGATTAACTGAGGCAGAAGGGCGAATAAGTGACCTGGAAGACAGAATGGTGATAATCACTGATGCAGAAAAGAATAAAGGAAAAATAATGAAAAGAACTGAAGACAGCCTAAGAGATCTCTGGGACAATGTCAAATGCACCAACATTTGCATTATAGGGGTCCCAGAAGGAGAAGAGAGAGAGAAAGGACCCAAGAAAATATTGGAAGAGAATATAGTTGAAAACTTCCCTAACATGGAAAAGGAAATAGCTACCCAAGTCCAGGAAGCACAGAGAGTCTCAGGCAGGATAAACCCAAGGAGAAACACGCCAAGACATATAGTAGTCAAACTGACAAAAATTAAAGACAGAGAAAAGTTACTAAAAGCACCAAGGGAAAAACGACAAATAACCTACAAGGGAACTCCCATAAGGTTAACAGCTGATTTCTCAACAGAAACTCTGCAAGCCAGATGGGAGTGGCATGATATATTTAAAGTGATGAAACGGAAGAACCTACAACCAAGAACACTCTACCCAGCAAGGATCTCATTCAGATTCGATGGAGAAATCAAAAGCTTTACAGACAAGCAACAGCTAAGAGAATTCAGCACCACCAAACCAGCCTTACAACAAATGCTAAAGGAACATCTCTAAGCAGGAAACATAAGACAAGAAAAGGACCTACAAAAACAAAAACAAAACAATTAAGAAAATGGTAATAGGAACATACATATCGATAATTACCTTGAATGTAAATGGACTAAATGCACCAACCAAAAGACACAGACTGGCTGAATGGATACAAAAACAAGACCCATATATATGCTGTCTACAAGAGACCCACTTCAGACCTAGGGACACATACAGACTGAAAGTGAGGGGATGGAAAAAGATATTCCATGCAAATGAAAATCAAAAGAAAGCTGGAGTAGCAATACTCATATCAGATAAAATAGACTTTAAAATAAAAAATGTTACAAGAGACCAGAAAGGACATTACTTAAAGATCGAGGGATCAATCCAAGAAGAGGAGATAACAATTATAAATATATATGCACCCAATATAGAAACACCTCAGTACATAAGGCAAATGCTAATAACTATGAAAGAGTAAATGCAAGGCAGAAATAGAGACACACAAAATGAAAATCAAAAAAAAAAAAGAGAGACACAGATGTAGAGGACAAACATATGGACACCAAGTGGGAAAAGTGGGGAGGGTTGGGAGGGGAATGAATTGGGAGATTGGGATACCAAATTGTACACTCTAAATATATGCTGTTTATTGTCTGTTAACTGTATCTCAATAAAAGTTCTTTAAAAAAAAAAAAAAAGAATTACAGCTTACTTCTCAATGAAAATAATGGAATCTAGAAGACAATGGAACAGCACCTTCAAAGTACTTAAAGAAAATAACTGCTAAACTTTAATTCTTCCCCAGAAAAAAAATAACATTCAAAAATTTTAAAAAGGCATTTCAGAAAATGAAAACCTGGGAGAATTTGTTAGCAGCAGATCTACAATAAATGAAATACCAAAGGCATAAGGAAAATGATCCCAGATTAATTTGGAAATGCAGAAAAGAATAAAGAGCCAAAGAAAGTTCAATATGAGGGTGAATCTAAAAATAAATATTGATTGTGTAAAAATAATAATTGTTTAAAAGGATTAATAGGTATATAAAGTTAAAATACATGATAACAATTCTAGCATCTTTGCATTAACAGAGAGTGGTTAAAGTACTAATTTATGTTCCATTTTAATGTCAGCATTTGTAGATGACATGATTGTATATAGAATATTTGAAAATTTACAGATAATTTATGATGCTTAATAAGTAAGGTAGCAAGGTTGTTTTATGTAGAAAATAACTGTATTTCTTTAGGCAAGTAACAAAAGTTAGAAAATAAATTTTTAAAATATTATGCCATCTTCAAAAGTAACAAAAAGTTAAATACCAGAAATAAATCTAAGAGATGTCATCTCTTCACAGAAAACTAAAAAATTTTACTGAAAAATATATATATATTTTTAAAATGGCTTAGTATTACCATGTTTATGCTTTGGAAGTCTCAATATTGTTGAAGGTGTCAGTTACTCCCAACTGGACCTACAGATGCAAAGGAATTTCACTCAAAATCCTAGCCTATGTTTTTAAGGAAACTGACAAGCTGATTCTAGAATTTATTAAGAAATGTAAAAGGGGAAAATAAGCCAGGATAATCCTGAGGGTGAGGGGAGAACATTATTGGAAGACTTTAGTGTATATACTAGATATCAAGACATACAATAAAATCACAATAATGTGATAATGGCACAAAGAAAGATAAATAGATCAATGGAATGAAAGTCCAGACAGACATATATATATGAAACCTGATTTATGATAGTTGGTGACTGTGGTAGGCTTATAAAAATGGTTCCCATAAGATACCAAGTCGTAATCCTTAGAACCTGTGAATGTTACCTTATACGATAAAGTTTTTGCAGAGGTGATTAAAAACACTGAGATGAGGAGACGATCCTGGATTATCTAGGCAGGCCCTAAAGGCCATCACGAGCATCCTTATGAGAAGAGGCAAAGGGAGATTACACACACCCAGGAGAAGGTGATATGCAGATGGGAGCAGAGATTGGAGTGATGTGGCTGTGAAGAGGAGGGCTGGCCACCACCAGAAGCTGGAAGAGGCAAGGAAGGATTCTCCCTTAGAACTTCTGCAGGGAGTACAGCCCTGCCAACACCTTGATTTCAGCTCAGTGATACTGATTTTGGATTTCTGGCCTCCAGAACTGTGAAAGAATACATTTCTCTCTTGTTGCGTTAAGTCACCAAGTTCGTGGAAATGTGTTATAATAGCCACATGAAACTAATACACTGACATTGTGGAACATTGGGAAAAGGAAGGATGGCCTTGTCAATAAATGGTGCTGGGTCAACTGAATAGCCATATGGAAAAACAATGAACATTGGCTTTGACTTCACATTATACACACGCATAAACCTGAGATGAATCAAAAACTTAAATGTAAATGATTTTTAAAAGAACATCAAAAGGATGTATAGGGGAACACCTTCATGAAAATGAGGTAGACTAAGATTTCTTAAATAGAACCCCAACAGTAACTAAGAGAAAGTACACAGGAGAAAAAGATTAGTAAGTTGGCCTACATTGACATTAAAAGGGTCTATTCATCAAAAGATTACATTAAGAGAGTAAAATTGGAAGTCACACAGTGGGAGAAGAAATTATCAAATATATACATAACTCTCAAGAGATTTGTATCCAGAAGATATTTTTAAAACACCTCCAAATCAATACAAGAAAGGCTGTCAACTCGATAGAAAAATAGACACGAGATTTGAGCAGGAACTTGAAAAAGGATAATATCCAATAGTTCAACTAAACACATAAAAATATGCTCAATGTCATTATTTAACAGAGAAATGAATATTAAAACCATAATGAAATATACTGTTACATACCCACAAGAATGACTAAAATTTAAAAAATTGATATACTAAGCGTTGGTGAGCAATTTTAAACTCCACATACTGCTGGTGGGACTGTTATGCTGTACAGCCAGCCCCTCTGGAAAAAGTATTTGATAGTATCTCCTAAAATTTAACATATACATACCTTACTATGTCCCCCTGCTGTCTGATATTTGGGAAATGACTCTTTCAGTTTCTTTGTCCTCATCTAAAAAAACAAGGATATAAAACAAAAACAAAAAGGTTCCCATTACATAGGGGTTGTTGGGTAGATGAAAGGTAAAAATCTTTATGAAAAGCTTAGAACAGTGCTTGGTATGTGCGTTTATCTGTTTATTTGTATAATGAAATGAATGAATATGATTATTTCTAGTTTATTTCAGAAGGATCAGAGCATTCCAATATTTTTTTCCACATGAGGCCTGGACAAGAAGTCCTAGTTCAAATCAGTGACTGAAATTGTGCTTATTCATTCACTAAATATTTCTGAAGCTCCCACCAGCAGCTCTCTGAGAATCAAGTCTGCAGGGGCACCAATGGCTTCAAGAACTCTCCATCAGTCTTGGGGAGAGTCTAAACTCCTGAGTGCAAGTCTGCACACTTGGGTCTCTGGCCACATCTCCCCACCACTCCTTCACACCACGATAAAACCCTTCCAGTGCCTCAGAAAAACCATGTTCTCTCACCCCTCTGCTCTTCCTCTGTCACAGCGCTTCTCAACCTCAGCACTATTGACATTTGAGGGGTGGATGATTCTTTGTTACGGGGACTGTCCTCTGCAATGAAGGATGTTTAGCAGCATCCCTGGACTCTGCCCAATAGATGCCAGCACCACCTCCCCCTCCCTCCAGGATATAACAACCAAAAATGTCTACAGACATTACCAAAAGTTTCCTTTGGGGTAAAATCACCCCTTGTTCCCAGCTGAGAACCACTGTTCTGTTGTAAATGCTTTTACCCCCACTTGCCTGCCTAACTTCAACCCAGGTTAGATGTTACTGTAACATCTGCTATATTCAGACACATAGGTGATCAGACAAACAGCAGCATCACGCAGTGCAAATGCAGAGGAATGGGGGGCCTGAGGAGGCAGACGTGACGTGGAGCAGCACCGATTGGTAGCAGGTTGCGTATGAGGGTGAGAGTTGTGTAAGGAAATATGATGGCTTTGAGGGTCCTGAAATGATTGGGTTATGAGAGTGTGATAAACCAGGAGGGAACTAGAAAGAGATTTGGTGGGAACAGATAAAAAGAAGGAAGTAATGAATTTGGCTTTTGAAATGATAGAGGTGCCTGTGGAATAGCCCAGCGGGGATGCTCAAGAGAGGAGAGTGAGCAAGGTGTGAGAGTGGTGAACAGTTGCGATAGCTTCTTTCCTGCCCCGAGTTAAATCTGTGCCCTTAGAGGGGCCATCCAAAATTGTTTAGAACACACAAGTTCCCTCTCCCTCCCCAACACCCCATCCCATAACACACACACACACACACACACACACACACACACACACACACACACACGTCTCCTCTGCCTTCAAAATCACACAAAAAACTGCTGCTGGAAGAACCCTAATTTTCAGATGGGGTTGGGATGGGGTGAGACGATGGAGAGAAAAGTGGGAGAACGAGAATGACAGTGGCAGAGGGGGGAAGCTATCTTCAGACCCCACCTTCACTCTGGGAGGAAGGACCTACAGAGCTGGGTGAATAAAGCACTTTAATCTGAAAAGCTGGTGCCATCTAGTGGCTGATTCTTATAACTACTGTAGCGGAACTGATATCTGCTGTGAGGACCAAAGCCAGCAAAGCAGCCAGAGGGGAGGAACAGGGGGAGCTAGGAAATTAGGAAAGGAAAGGGGTAGTAATTGGAAAGGCAGACATGATATGTTCTTCTGGGACCCAGGATTCATACATCCAGCTTGGAACAGGGTTCCTGAACTACATTCAGGCTGCCCATTGGCTGTCTTCCATCTGCAGCGGTCCCTCCCCTGGGAGGCTGGCTTCTCAGGGCCACATGATGCCCTATAATCCTCCCCAGGCCCCTGCTTACTTTTCTTTGCCTGATCATAAGATTTCTCATGTCTGGTTGATGTCCCTTTCTGATGTTTTCTTCCTGATTATTAGCAGTCTTTATTACTAATGCCTGGATATAGTATTTCTTGTCTGGATATCCAACAAGCTTTTAATTAGAGAAGCAACAGGAAGAGATATTAAGCTGTATTAATGCAACTGGAAACCCAGCACAGCTAAAAGAAAGGTAATCTCATAGATAACAGCATTGTTGAAAATTATGGGAACAGCTTCCAGTAAATAACTAAATGGAAAATCCCAGAGAGGGTCAATTGTTGTTAGTTAATATTTGTAGCACAGTACAGCACTTAATAATGCAGCTGTTTCTCATCCTTGTGGGAGGTAAGTAGCAAGAGTTGGGATTCCCACTTCAGATTGTAATTCTGTTTCATTTTTAAGGGCTCCAGATCCTGCAATAATGAGTGTAATGACAGTTTGTCTTAGAAATAATCCTTTCACCATCAGCTCCCAGAAAAAGGATCTCTAAGATGCTTTTCATCCCAAGGAATGTCACAAAAATGAGTTTATATCAGGTCATCAGATAGACACTGAAATAGATTGTTTGCAAAAATGGCAGTAATTATTCCCCTCCTTACATGTATTCCTTGAGTCTGGGCTGGCTTTCACTTGTTTTGTCCCAAAAAGGTGCAGTGGAAGACATTTGCCAGTTCTGAGCCAGGGCCTCATGAGGCCTTGTGTGCTCCAGCTTAATCTCTGGGAACCCCACCAGCTGCTGAGCAAACAACTCCAGACAGCCCGGTGGAGTTTGAAATAACACAGAGAGCAGAGGCAACCATCCCAGCAAGACACAGTGACACATGGGAGAGCCCAGCCAAGACAAGCAAAGCCATTCACAGATGCATGAGAGGGCCCTGTAGAAACCAGAAGAACCACCCAGCTGATTCCAGCCCAAATCACCAGTATTCAGAATCATCGTGAGTTAAATAAATGGTGATGGTTTTAAAACTCTTTTGGGATGATTTGTGATACGGTAATAGCTAACTCTTATAACCACTATGGTAACATTACATTTTAGAAAATTTATATTTCCTGACTGAATAGGAAATCATGATGTAAAAAAAAAAAAAAGACATTTGAGGGATGCGCCAGATGGAATGAAGAAAGTTGGGCCTTTTCACGTTGCCTGTCAGAGGACTCCTGATTTCTCTCTGGAGTCATCCAATCCTGGTCATAAGTAACCCTATGCAATTATTAGTATGTTCTAGTTAAGCAGAGAGATGAAATTTTAACAAACTACAATTCCTGTTGCTCCCACACTTACCTAAATTGTTATTTATTTCATACCTAATTTATTGTAATTGTTGATTTCCTTACTCTAGAATTATTTGTACTTCAATTTATATCACTGTCTACAATCAGATCAATTTTTGTTTTAATGTCTCTTATAAGATGTTGCTCCCCTGCTCAAAATTCTTCGGAATCTATTCCCAACTGCATAAAAATTCCTCTGAAAACAAATTAGCAAAAATAAACTTAAATATTGATAAATTGGACTTTATAAAAATTTTACATGATCATTCTCCTAAAGATACTATTAAGAAAAAAGGATAAGCCACAGGCTGGGAAAAAATATTTGTAAATCACTTATCTGATGAAGGACTTGTATGAAGAATGTGTATTTTTTATAACACTCACAACTCAATAATAAGAAAACAACCCAATTGTTAGGGGGAAAAAAAAGGATATAAACAGACATTTAACCAAAGGAAAGAGATGAGCAGCAAATAAACACATGAAAAGCTGTTCGTCAGAATAATTCATTAGGAAATACAGATCAAAACTACAATGGGTATTAATACATACCTATTGGAGTGACTTAAAACTAAAACTAACACTCAAAAGGATACATGCACCCCAATGTTCATTGCAGCATATTTACAATTGACAAGATATGGAAGCAACCTAAGTGTCTATCAACAGATGAATGGATAAAGAAGATGTGATAGATGATAGATAGGTAGATAGATATAGATATAGATGTATATATATACACAATGAAATACTACTCAGCCATTAAAAAAAGAAATTTTGCTATTTGCAGCAACAGGGATAGATTTGGAGGGTATTATGCTAAGTGAAATAAGTCAGGCAAAGAAAAACACTTGCATGTGGAATCTAAAAAATACAACAAATTAGTGAGTATAATAAAAAAGAAAAAGACTCACAGATATGGAGAACAAATTAGTGGTTACTAGTAGGGAGGGAAGGGGGGGCAAGATAGGGGTAGGGGGTTAAGAGGTGCAAACTATTGTATACAACACAAGCTACAATGGCATATTGTACACCTCAGGGAATATGGTCAGTTTTTTATAACAACTATAAATGGAGTACAACCTTTAAAACTTATAAATCACTATATTGCACTCCTGTAACATATAATATTGTACATCAACTATGCTTCAATTTTTAAATAAATAAAAATTAAATTAAATTTAAAAAATAAAGTGGGATATTGTGGTCTTCAACTGTTATTATTGAATTGTCTATTTCTCCCTGCATTCTATCAATTTTGTTTCGTGTACTTTGATAGTCTGTTATTAGGTGCACATAATTTTATCCTTGTTATATCTTCCCGATTGACCCTTTTATAATTACAAAATGTCCCTCCTCTGTCTATTTAGTCTAATATCAGTAGAGCCACTCCAGAATTCTTGTGGTTGCTGTTTGTATGACATATCTTGTCTCATTCTTTTACTTTCAATCTACTTATTTCTTAGAATCTAAACTGTGTCTCCTATAGGCACAATATAGTTGAATTATGTTTCACAAAGTGAAAATGTGGCAGGAAATAAGATCTGAGCCAGAGAGGAATCAAAGAAATGGGGGGAGATGATACCCTCAATACCTTCCCACCCCTGCTGTCTGCCAGGGATAATGCCTGTTGCCATCGTGGAGTGCCAGCTGGAAATGGTGTCTGGAGGCAAGAAACAGAGGAGTTCAACCCTCCACCCACCAAACACAAGTTTAACCCTCAGAAGCTGAGGTCAAGAAAGTAGCCACCTAGCTGAGACCTAGGATAGAGCAAGAGCCTGTTGCTGAGAGACAGGAACTGTAAGGTCAGGATGCTGATGTAAAGGCCACCATACAGCGTGATTTGTGAAGCTGGAGAGCAGATCACAGAGTTTCCAAGAATCAGGCTGTTGATCAGCCTTTTAGAGAATCCCAAAACTAGCAAATGGGAGTCAGGGAATATTTATCCCCAAGATCATCCCCTGGTTCCCAAAACAATGCCAAAAGGAAGTGAGCTACTGAAGCATAGCAGTACCTGGTGGAAGGGAATTCTCCTGAATCTTTTTCTCACATGTAGCCATGGAAAACAAGACATGAGGGAAATCTCTTCAGGGCAAAGCTTGACGTTGGCCAGGTATGGGTTGGAAAAGGAGGAGGGCACAGAGTGCCACAAGGGTCTGGGAGCACCATTCTTTCCAGAAGCAGCTAAGAACACGAGCTGCCTGCAATGTGCTCCTGTTCCTCATGGACAACTAGTCTCAGCTGAGCCAGCCCAGCCCAAGGACCACCATCTCCTGAACCAAGTCTGATCAGCTGAAACTGGGACTAATGGGAAGGCACTGAGATGGAGTGGAAACCCCAGAGATCATCATGGCAAAGGACCTGTGTGATGAGCTCTAACAACCAAATGAGGAAAAGTTAGGGATGCTCAGGAAACATCCATGGCATTTGAGGGTGTCTGCATATCCAGCCCTCTGGGTACCACTGTGTTGCCCTAAATCACAGGTTCTAGCGCCACCGTCAGAGATAGAATCCTGGAGGGTCAGACCATAGCAGCAATCATCCAGTATGTGCTAATAAGAAAAAATCAGCTTGGGACTTTCCTGGTGGTGCAGTGGTTAAGAATCCACCTGCCAATTCAGGGAACATAGGTTCAGTCTCTGGTCTGGGAAGATCCCACATGCCGTGGAGCAACTAAGCCCATGCGCCACAACTACTGAGCCTGTGTGCAGCAATTACTGAAACCTGTGCACCTAGAGCCCGTGCTCTGCAACAAGAGAAGAGACTGCAATGAGAAGCCTGCGTACCACAACAAAGAGTAGCCCCTGCTCGCCATAACTAGAAAAAGCCCACATGCAACAATGAAGAGCCAACACAGCCAAAAAAAATAAATTATTATTTTTTTAAAAAAGAAGAAGAAATAGATAGCCAGTGGGAAGTTGCTGTATAACAAAGGGAGTTCAACTCGAGGACAGGTGATGCCTTAGAGGACTGGGACGGCAAGGGTGGGGGGGGGGGGGTCGAGGGAGGGAGGGAATACGGGGATATGTGTATAAATACAGAAGATTGAACTTGGTGTACCTCGAAAAAATAAAAATAAAAAAATTAAAAAATAAATAAATAAAATAAAAAAGAAGAAATAAGCTTAACAGAATCAGCTTTAAAAAATTAGTTCAAAAGATTTTTAAAAGAGAACTACTTTTAACCAAATCAGTGCTGGGTTGTGTTAGGGATTCTGAAGAAATATGGAGCAGTTTCCTTCTTCAGAAACACTTAGGTGCTTCTCAAGGAGGGAAAACCAGCCTCTATGGGCCACTGTGGAAATTTGGGGAAGGGGGAGTTTTTGATCGTCACAGCAATTGGAGTTGGGGGTGCAACTGGCATTTACTGGGCAGGGGCCAGGGACAGTAGATATCCGGAAACACGCAGGGCAGGTGCACACTATAAAGAATTGTCCCACATCCTGCACGATTTTCCAACATCCTAACAGACCTTTTGCCTTCTGTTATGTAGGCAAAAACATGTAGGTTTTTACTTAAAACCTGGGCCAACTGTAGGTTACATTTAAACCTGGACCAGGAACACGACTCCTGTTTATACTTAAACACAAAGTATTTGGAGCATAGTTTCAAAATACATTGCATTTTCCCAGGAAGCCAACTGCTTTGTTAATTAAGGGAGGATTAAATTCTCATCGACAACTTGACTGAGATTTGTTCCTATTTTTAGATAATCATGTCAGTGACAATAGCACGGCCAGTGATGTTTGAATTACGGGCGTAGCTCTAAGAGTCTGCATTTGCAGCTGCTGTATTCCCAGTGCTAAGATGTATAGGGACAAGCATCTCCCTCTTTATGTCTGCTAGTGCTGTCAGCTGAGAGCATTAACTATTGAATATATATCATTACAACTTAATGCCCCTTTCTCCTTCATACTGCGGTTAGACCATTACGTCACTTTTTAAAATTAAGTAAATACATATGCATATTATATATACGCATATGTATACGTATATAGGTATATACATATAGACACACTTGCACATATACTATGAACTTCATTTTAGGAGACTAAAATGGGTGCTTCAGTCATAAAGAGCTACATTCTGTGGCAGAAATTAACAACCCTGGGTTAATCCCTGTGACTTCAAACAGCCAAAGTTTATTTCCAATGTACATTCCAGATGCACACTGTCCTTCGTTCCAGCAGAGGGAACAAGAACCTGACAAATCTTACACGGTTCTTTAATGCTTCAGTGACAAAGTGGCTCAGCTCACTTCTGCCCCGGTTCATTGGCCAGTGCATTTCACATGCCTATGTCTAACTTTAAGGACCTTGGGTGAATGCCATCCTGAGAAAGAGAAGGATCAGAATATTCAGAAAAACCCTAACAACAACCTAAAGTGTTATGTAAAAGGAGGGTTGAATCTCATAGGATTGTTTGCCACTGTGTTAGGAAGATCCCAGCCCTCACAAATTAGAGAAGAATAATGGTTTCTAAGGTCAGTCTGATCATGGGAGCCTTTGTGGAGGACGTGAGATTTGAAAGGTAGATGCTGTTTGGTTGCAAAAGTAGAGGACATTTCTAAAGCAGATTGGGTGGAAGATGGGACAGCTGGAGAATGATATATATTGAGTGCCTACTACGTACAGGCAGGAGTGGACCCTGTGTGCAAGGTTTCTATGTAGAAGCCATTTGCCCTAAGTCACACACTTTGGGATTCCAGTGAAGGCCACGCTACCCCAAAAGCCCAGGGGTTTCTTTCAATTACCTGGTCAGCCACTGAGCAGGAGCAGAGGCAGAGCAAAGGCACAGGGGCTGGAAAGGGCATCAGGCGTGTCAAATGGGGAGAGGACGATGGCCTGGTCATTGGGGATTATGAGGAGTAAGGCAGGCAAGTAGGGATTAAAAAGGGCCCTAGAACTCATTTCCTCAAATGTCACTGGTTAACTGCCATGCAACAGGATTTGTTTTGTGCCCTTGGGGCACAGGGAGATGAATAAAACACTCTTTGCCTGGAAGACCCCACAGGCCAGAAAGAGTGTTAGCTCCTAAGGCTACAGGCCTTGGGAAGGCACATTGGATCAAGGGACAGTGTGGTTCTGGGACATTGGCATGGAGAACGGAACTGACAGCTGTGCAGGACACGTCAAGCCTGCACTCCCAGGAAAGCCAACTTCTCCTTGTCCCCAGAATCATCCGTCAGGTAGCCACAAACATTCACGGCCAGCAACAGCAGGGACTTGCCTGCTACCAGTTTACAGCATTCCCAGTCCTCTAGAGGGACTCTCTGCTCTGAATTCAGACTAAATGAAATTCTTCAATGCTTTAACTGTAGAAAGCCTAGAGAATGGTCCAAGATCCCAAATTCAGGCTTTGGAAGTGTTTGAAAAAATGTTTGGGGTCAATGCGAGGTTTAAAATAACCATCCACAACAGGAACTCAGCGGGAGCTGACACTGACTGAAGTCTGAACCATTGGATGTAAAGAATTAGAACCATTGGGAGAAAGGCTGAACTGAATTACCTGTTCCCATGGGTAAGTGTTTGTAGATTGGTAGGAAAGAGAGCTGGTGACATTAACTAGTTACCATGTTTTATTTTCACTATAGAACTTATCTGAATTCATCTAATCGTCCATTATTTGTTTTCTTATTTCTTCCCTTCTCCACCAGAATGTAAGTGCCAGTGATAACAAGACTGTCACATTTGCTGCTGTGTCCCTGAGGCCTGGAAGACTGCCCGGATCATAGAAGGCACTTGTCAATGTGTGTTTGTGGAATGAATGAATAGTTCTAATGTGCTTGAACCTAAACTAACCTTCAAGGCACATTTTCCCTGATCCTGAAACTAGACATCATCTTTCCTGGGCCTCTTTGATAGCACATGTTTTTGTCTGGATTCCCGAGAAACAGAGCCTGAAATGGAGATTCTTGAGCAAGTAACTTACAGAGGGGCTGCCGTTGGGAGAAACTGTAGAGGAGTGAGGAAAGCAGGGAGGGCAGAGGAAAGAGCCAGGCAAAGATGTCGTCTCAGCAGAATCAGCCTCCTCCTGACCCCGCAGGGGGCTCTGAAGTGTACACTGCACCACAGAAGCTGTCCCACCCAGAGGCCAGCGGGCGGGGCTGTGGGACCCCCACATTTGTCAGTCTCCAGCCACAGGGAAGTCTGGATGGGAAGTGTGGAGCGGGGGCAGTGTTACCTCTCAGGCATCCCTCAGCAAGTGTCTGCAGAAGGGACAGGTGTATGCTGTTAGCAGCCTACACCTGCAGCAGCTGGACTGGCGAGGGAGCCCTGGGTGGGCACCAACAGCCTCTGGGCACATCTCTCCGTTTGCCTTCTTCTAGCGTATTTGTTATTGTTTCCTACAGACAACAAGCTCCTTGAGACCACCATCCTTATCTCTTTCACCTTTGTGTCCCCCAAAGCATGGGAGAGGGGACATGGCAAACATGTCACTGAAAATCTGAGGAAGGAATGAATGGATAAATGCGAACACTCATGTTTACAATTAAGTGTGAAAATCCTTAGACACATATTCACTTCCTAAATGACACCAAACATATGTTTCTTATATTTATGTGACCTTCAGAAATAAATTTTCTCTATGATCAGGAAAAAAAGACATGTAAGCGTATGCTTCATCAACAGGAAATGTGGAGGGTTAAACCCACTGCAAAAGCCTCTGGGGCCCCATTCTTTCCACAGGCGATTTAAGATATAAGTTTTTCTACCAGATGTTAATCATAGTAAATATTTTAACTTACTCTTGCCCCTTATTATCTCATTTATGAGTCACTGTGTGGAAACAAGCCTGGTTAGCAGAACCCTCCGTGCTGGGGAGATCTGCTATTTCCAGGCTAGTACAGGGCTGCCCGTGTTGATAACCAAGTGATCAACAGAGGGCAGTGCAGACCCATGCACCGATTTTTTGCCAAGACAAATCAAGATGGGAGAGGTTGTCCACAGACATTTTGGTTGGGGGTAAGAATTGGGTCTTTGTTCCCAGGTTTTTTTTTTTTAAGGACTTTTATTGAGATATAATTGACATACAATGAACTGCATGTATTTAAAGTGTAAAATTTATTTTTTCTCTTATTAGTAATGTATATCTGGCAATTCCAATCTCCCAGTTCATCCCACCCTCCACCGCCCCCCGGCCAGGCTTTTTGTATTTGCTGCAGCCTCACCTGCTTCAGGTTAAGTGACTGACTGTGTCAAGACCTATTTTCAGTTTTTCTCTGCTGGTGATGAAAATGAATGACGGGGCAGGACCACTCAGCAGGCCAACTGCAGAGCCCACGAGGCCTGTCTTTTGCCCTCTGTGTGCTTCCCTGCTGTCTGCCTGTGGGCCAGGGCCCGGCCTCAGGGCTTGAGTCACTGGGAGGGTTGGTGCAGCCTGGACATCATACAGGTCCACGGACCAGTTAGACCTCTCCTCAAACCTTGGTGGGTGTGTGGTTCCATTCAGGGATGGGGCTTTGGCCAGTCCTGGGGGTCCAGTCAAAGCCAAGGATGCAGACATTCTGGGGCCAGGGCTGGGTCTGACATTTCGATTGCTTGAGTGGACCATATAAGGAAGCATTTCCTTAAACTTTCCTAAAAATAAAACCTGTTCCTTCTTCAACTCATCCCTTCCCCTGCATCCCTTTCACTCCAGTAAAAGGACTGCTTTCCAACAAAGTTCCATCCTGGGGGCATATATAGACTGAAAAAGGATGGGTTCCTTTGCCAGGTGGGGCCTTTCTGCCACCATCCCCACTGTTTCCAGAGCTTGGTTCTCACACCTGGCAGTGCCCCATCCTTCCTTCAAGAGGCAAAGATGCAGAGTGGACTCCCACACGAGAACTCTCCATGGTTTCTACCAACACTGGGCCTGACCCAACCCAAGCCAGCTGCCAGCTCTTCTCTTCCAGCCCTTTCTGCAGCCTGGACTCAGCTCTGGAACCATGGGCAGGATGGGATGAGGCCAGGATTTCGGTGAGAGAGGCTCGTGGTTCCTCAAGGTGCTAGGACCAGACCCTAATAACTGGGGTCAGCAAGGACTGCAAAGTGACCAACCCATTTTCAAGCCAGATGCCTGTCCTGCCACCATCAGGTGACCTGTAGTTCTCAAACCCCTGGGAGGCCAGGATGAGCCCTGAGCTCTCATGTGGTGAGGCCACTGTGGTTCCTACGAGCACTGCCACCTGCCCTATGGAGTCTGGGGAGAGGGGTGCTTCTTTACAGACCCCTTCTCTTCCCAGCTGGCTGCTGGTTTCTGTCCTAAACTGCATAAATCAGTAACAGTTTAGGGACATATTTGTTTGCCTACGTATTTTCTGCTTTCTTGATTAGAATGTATTCCCTATAAGAAAAAAGATATTCTTATCCTTAACTCATAGTTTGAGTCCCAGACATCTAATGCACATAGAACCTAATGGATGTGCCATTAATATTTCTTGTATAGATGCTCAAAACTCAGTGTGGCTTCAGTACAGAATTTAATGAGAAAACATCAAAGTGTCATTTAACCCGATTTGGGCTCATGGAAATCTTTTCAGAGGAAAGTGAAAATGTCTTTGCTATCAATTCTCTGCTTCTAATATTTTTTTCTTTCCTCTCTCTCTTTTTTTCTCATTAATACTCAGGCTCAAGAGCAAATTCTCATGGAAAAGTTTACTTACCAAACCCCTGCCCCAGCTATAGCAGATGGCTCTAACAGTCAAGACACAATATGCCACAAGAGACTGAAAAATGAACACCATCTCACATGTGCAGTATTGTTGACCTGACCATGAGCATTCTCAGGATTCAGCCAAGGGGATATTAACTTGGAGATACATTCAACTTGGATTATGATTAAGTAGTGTTCCTTCATTATATAGTTAGAGTATTACTATCCATCCAGGCACACCCCTATATTCCACTCAGCATTACATACAAAGGCAGAGGGCCAGAGGTTATATCATAGCATAAAACTGTCCTACAGAGTCTGACACTGTGAATAATGGTGGAGAAACAAAGTTTGACATGTATGGAGCAGGCATTAGGCTGTGAAAAAAATCTTCCAATTATCAGATATGTAAAATTTTAAATAGAGGATTCTGCTTTCATAGGTGCTGAGTCCAAACTATCAATAATAAAACATATTTTGATTAATCATATGACTGAATTAATTTCAATTATCTGCCTAGAATATGATATAAAAATTGTTGTCCCAGAAAGATGGGATCGAAGAACATACCACCAAAAAGTAGGTTAAAACTATTGTAATTAATGCAGATCTTATGTTCTTTTTCTGGATTTTGTAATATGCATGGCAATTGTCAACTTTTTCCATTCTAAAAATAATTTATTTTTACACCTAATTTTGAATTTAAAATTTTGCATTTTTTATTAAAGAGGACCTCCCCCCAAATTATATGTTTCAGGCCCCATGAAACTTAGATGTGCCTTTGTTCACATGGGATAACTTGGCCACAATCTGCTCTCAAACAGATACAGTGTCTTGGAACTGTCTGTGGTGCTGGAGCCAAGTTCACTCAGCTCTCTCCATGGTACTTAATGCACTGGCCTCTGCCTGTGCCAGTAGATTGTGCCCGGAGATGAAGAGTCGGGATTACCAACTGAGATCATGGTTAATACATAGGAACAGACGCTTCTGTCCATGGAGAGAGTGTATAAAGAGAATAGGGTTGAGTAAGAAGCCACAGACAATTCCCCAGTGTCAGGGAAACTCAAAAGACAGGTGCTCCAAAAGAGCATCAGCTCAAGGAAAACACGGACCACCCAGCCATGCCTGAGTCTAGATCAAGGGCAGAGGAGGGGCCTGGGGTGTGGAAGGAAAGGCAGTAATAATATAATGGACAGGGGTAGGGGCTGTCTGGCAAGGGAAGAGAGAGGAGAGTGACTGAGTGGGGTGGCCTGGGAGAAAGTCCTGAGTGCCTGAACGAAGACGTTTCCTATTGAATTGGTGGGGGGATACGCTGACTAAAGCTGAGGTTTCACTCCCAGACCCCTGTGAGAGTCTGTATGAGTTGAAACAGATGTAAATGATGGTTTTATATGAGTCTTCTCGCATGAGTGTATGTGGCTATCGGAACATTGTTTTGGTTTGCTTTTGTTTCTGCTTTGAAATGGGCATTCAGTTTCCTTGAAAGTTGGGGTTGTTTGAACAGTGAGAGGAGGTCAGTGTTCAGCCTGCTTGAATGAATTTCCTCTGGCTTCACCAGCTGAGACTGGGCCCCCTAAGGATTTGGAGGCTGCTGTGTGCCTTGTGATCTAGCAGGTAATGTAATATCAGGAGCCAGTCAATTTCCATGAGAAATACTCAAAAAAGGACCAAACCAGGGCCAGGGTGAGTCAGGGGTGATCCATTCTGTTTGTGTGTGTGTTTACGGAAACACACACAGGTGGTGCCAGGAGGTGAGTGCGGATGAGAGGAGGCTGTCACCCTCTCACCCCACGTATCCATCACGGACCCCCATCTCTTCCAAGTTATCTAAGTCAAAGCACTGTGCCAGCTCAGCCAGTGAAGCTTCAGACTTTCTTTCCCTTTGTTGTGCATTGAATTGTGTCCCCATCCCACCCCCAAAAGACACACTGACGTCCTAAGTCTAGGTACCTATCAATGTGACCATATTTGGAAATAGGGGTTTTGAAGGTATAATAAGTTAACATGAGGTCATAATGGATTAGGGTGTGTCCTAACTGCTTTATTTTCTTCATAACATTTTCTTCTACCTGAAACTAGCTTGTTTCTTTTCTTCTGTACTCGGAATGTAAGCTCCTGGGAGCAGGGCCCTTATCTATGATGTTCACCAGTGACAGAACAGTTCCTGGTACGTAGTAGGCACTCAAGAAATAATTATTAAATGAAGAGTAAGATGCTCAACAAGTATGTGTTGAATAAATAAATGAAAGGTACAAACCCTATTGCCACCATCCTCCTTTTAAAAAGATTGACACCCCAAGCCTGTCCTTTATAGAAATTTAGGAAACGACTATTTCAAGAGGCCAAGAAAATCTATCTCCATATGAGCATATACAAGACCATATCTTAAAAGTTAGAAGAGCTGTTGGTGACTGAGTTTCACGTGGAATTCTTAATCTTGCATCCAGGATGCAAAAAAGCCATCTCTGTGATCAGATTAGAATGGCTGAGACAGGCATCCACCAGGGGGCAGTCTAAGATAGTTGGGCGTCTCAAAAGCACCTAAGTTGGGTTCACCTGAGGCCAACTGACAAAAATTAAAAGACCAAAAAAAAAAAAAAAAAAGAACTACATCACCATTCTGATGATCCCCCAAATTAAAAAGACATTAAATAACGTAGAAGCCACAAGAGAGCAGAATCCACTCAGGAAATGCAGTCATGAGAGAGCAGGAAGGATGGAGGAAACCAGAAGTGATGCAAACATGCCCTCACACCTCACACCTCACACCAGAATAGGTTCCTGTGGGTGGGCAAAAGCAGCTCCCTCAGCTCGGACTGGGGACCTCCGCTCGAGTTAGTCTTCGGTCCAGGTTGGAGACTGCATCCCCCAGTTTGTTCCCAGTGTTGTAGAGTGGGACATCGGTGGGATCAGTTAGCCCCTGGGTTTTCACAAGTGTGGATGAGTTCAGTGACCACCACCTAAACCCTGAAAGGTTTGTGGATTTGAGACCATGGCACAAACTACTGTTTGCCAGTCAGTATCCATGCTCTCGTCCAATTTTATTACGGGTACATAACATCACCTTGAAATGCGGCCATGCGATATAACTGTTGACCAACGAGATGTAAGCAGATCTGAGGCTTCTAAAAAGAAAATTGAAAATCTAGAAGGAGGGACCTTTTGCCTTCTTTCACTTTCCCCCTGAGTCTGGTGACATTCAGACCTCCAGGAGCCATTCTCTGACCAGGAGGTGACCTTGAGACTGGAAGTCACATGCTAAGGATGGAGGAGCAGAAAGGGAGAAGCTTGAGTCCTTAGAGAGATCATACAGCCACCATACCACTTGCTAGAGTGCCTACCTCTAGACTTCTTTAATGTGAGAAAAATTAACTTCTATCTTCTTTAAGTCACTTTTCATTGGGGTTTTTCTTTTATAACCCACTGAACCCAATCCTAGTTGACGCAGAGATGGTCTTGTACTTACTTTGATTGAAAATAAATGGACATCCATGGGCTGCTTTTCTCTTGGACCTTCCTGCTTCCTGCCCCTAAAACAGAGGCCTGGGAAGAAAAATCAATTACAGTTCATGCTGCTGATGTCCCTGCTTGGCCTCCCCATCCTGGGAAGTTAATCACTGTCAAGCCCCAAGGTTCCCAAAAAGGGACTGTGATGCCCAGCCAGTGTCCTTGGGTAGAATGTCTAGAACAACGGTTCCCAAAGCATTGTCTGCAGATCAGGAGCAGCAGCACCTAGAAACTTCTTAGAATTGCAAAATATCGTGCCCAACCTCAGACTTGGATCAGAAATTCTGGAGGTGTACCCAGCAAACTGTATTCTCTCAAGCCCTCAGATGATTCTGATGCATACTAAAGCCTGAGAAACACTGGGTACCCAAGAGGAATTGCTCACACTACCAGGACCAAAGAGCATCATCAGGAATAACCAGGGTTGAAGGCATTCTTTTATGGGATTTGGGAGAAAAGAGAGCTATAAGAGTTGATCAGTTGTGAGGGAGTGGATAGAAGAAACAGGATTTAATAGGTGCTCATCTGGACTAAGTCTTTGAATGATCTTCACAGTTGCCTAGAAATTCAAGATGGAGATGGAATTCAAGGTTTTCCATTTACTTTTTTTTTTTTTTAATCTTTGCTTGTTGAGTGTGAGTGTGACCTCTCTCTGAGAATAAAACACATAGGACCTCAACCTCAATTTATCATGGTCACACCAGTGGGAACATTTTTCTAAGCACTAGGGAAGTCATCTATGTGAGTGGTCAGCATAGTCTGACACACCAGGAGACTAATTTTCACCCTTTGAGGGCAGGTTCCATTTTGGAAGCAGCTCAAGATATCTGCCAGAGAAGTTATATGACAGCCTGATAATTCCCTTCGGATTGGAAGAAGAGGTCTACCTGGAGAGGAAAGAGCAAGGGTGATCTCGGGCAGCAGAACCAGCCAGCCTCCCAGCTGGGGAACATCCCCACCAGATGCCTGGGAGCTTTTGGCGAGTGGTCTGTCTGGTTGTAAGGATCACATGCAGTTGGGTTGGGATTCATCTTTCCATTGACTTGACTTCCTCAGAGTGGCCCACCTGCACACTGGAGGGAGCTGCCTCCGCAACTGCTGTAGACCTCAGGCCTGCGGTGGTAGGCATATATTATTTCAGGACTTTTTAACACTATTGTTAAATCTAGAAATTCTCCAGATGTATGAACCACACCTCCCCAAGGTGGAATCCACAAAAGTCAAATTTCCAGCCTCACTGCAGCTAGAACACAGCCCATCTGATGGACTCACGTGAGACTTTGATTTCAGAAGTGAGCAACTGGAAGAAGGGGGCTGCATGTGGAATCGGACTTGCTGGTGACAATGACAGCAAAGCTATTTGCTTTCAAAACTGGTAATTGAGAGGTTGGGTCCCTGGCACAGAAGAGACATCCCTGGGTTGGCAGCAGCAGTCAACAACTTTGTCACCAATTCTGTGACATGATAAGACTTGAGACATCTTTTCTGGTTTCTCCAGCCTCAAAAGAATTCTATGAGATGCCCAGTGTCTCCTTTTCTAAACTTATTTTCTGATTTGTCAGCCAAAATGATCTTCTGTACCTAGTAACTAAAAATTCTAATATAAATATGGGAACTGGAAGTTGTGAAAAATGAATAGAACCTCAAGAGTGGGGGTTACCTGGAATTGGTTATCTGGGCTGGCAGGGGCTGATGACTCAGAATGTCCAGAAGCATTAGAGGATGGGACTCTGGCAGCCTGTGGTTACCTGTGGGATGAAATGCTCACTGCAGGCAAGCTTTGGGGATATCCAGGGGCCACTCTCATAAAACAATGTGAAGCCCATGAAGCAACGAAGACCGTGAGGTAAGCTGCCTCCAAGTCTAGGAACCCAAAACATCCCAGTGACCTCGATTCCACTCAGGTGGCATGACCCTTGCAGGTCCTTTTGATGCCAGGACTTTACTCTTGCAAGTTCATTCAGGCCCGTCCTCATACCTTTTCCTTGGACTCAAAAAAGCCACAGGACCCTATAGACTGGATTACTCTGGGGGATCAGATTTCCTCCCCTTCCACCCCCTCTCCTCCCTGCCCTCCACTTTTGCCAAGTTACAGCCACCAGGAAAAAATGATAAGACATTTATTGGATCATCTACAGCAGTTTAACATTCTTAAAATCCTGGACAAGGTTGTGAGCACAGCGGTAGCAGTGAGGTCTGTGGGGCTTATCTTCATTGTGGGAGATGAGACCCAGGCAGGCCCAGCTCCCACAGCGAGCCTGGACCACGTCTGGGATGCCAGGACATCCCTGCTCCAGCCCTCACAGGGGCAAAGCTACAGAAGACAGACATAAGACAAGACACACAGGCCAAGCACAGACATATCCCTGGACATTGAGTTCAGGAAAAGGAGAAAGATGGGCACACAGCCCACTTGAGGGGTGTCCCAGATTCTTGAAGTATTCCCATGCGGGTGGCATAGAAACACTGACATCACCCACACGGAAGTCTCCTCATTCTATCCCAAGAACAAACAACCAGCTGATGGGAATAAACTTGGAATTCTGTGTCCATCAGAGCCCACTGGCCTCCCCCTTCCCCCAGTGCTGGTGGTTTTACAAATGGGGCAGAGGTTAACCCAGGAGGGCTCAAAGCAGTTGACAAACAGCATGGGGTCCCCCTTTCAGAGGTTGTCACCCCAGTAACCAGCCCACAATTGTGGAGTTTCCAAAGCCCTTTCACACACAAGTGCATCTCACCTCAACCTCACCCCTGGCCTGCAGGGTGGATCACAAATCACATCCTCCCATTTCTCAGATTAGGAAGCAGAGGCCCAGAGAGGTTCAGCCTAGCGGCACAGAGCAGGTGGTGAAGCCAGGCTAGAATGCAGGTCTCCCCTCACCATACCGACTCCCCTGTTCCTTCTGCAGTCTGGAGTCCTGACAACTTCCGTAGCCAGAGCCCTCTCCTGCGCGAGGCTGAATGTTTTCTGGTCTGAAGCTTTATTGGATGTCTTGTCCTGGCTCACATGCAGGGTGGGCACATATCGGCAGGCCCATTTCCTCACTCAGATTTGTAAAGTATACTGGGTCCCAACATGGTGCAGGCACCATGCTAAGCCCACCTGTTAGTGTTTTCTCATCAGCCCAACAGGGAGGTTTGACCTGCAGGTCTCCAAGTTTCCTCCCAGCTCTAGCGCTTTGTGAGTCTCCTCAAAGATACATGAAGAAAGAATCCAGGCCAAACAACAGATCAGTGGCAAAGCTGGAAGATGTCCAGGCCCCCTGCTCCCTGCTCAGGGCTCTTCCAGCAGGCATTCACGGTCACTGGGCCCAAGCAGGTATTTATGATGACGAAGCACTCCCTGCTTTCACTCTAACGTGGCCCTGAGTGGGTCAAGGGTACTCACAGAATAACAAAGAAAGCCTCTTGTAGCTTTCCTTCCGGGAAGGGAGAGTGTCAGATGAAGGAGGTGAGTCAGCGCCCTTGGTTGGTGATGGTGGACTCTGGGGTATTTCAAACTTTGGGCCCAGCTCCAGCTCTCTGGCCCTGTGCCCCAGAGAAGCCGGTTCAGGGAGGGATGGCGGTTAGAGAAGGAATCACTGCAGGCCACTGGATGTGTCAAGGAGGGTCACGGAGCTGCCCACTGAGACAGAGAACATAGCCTGGCCTCAGGCATGGTGGGGAATCATGAAGTCTGTCATGCTGGGGACCACCAGAGAGCCCTTGAACCCTGATTCCCACATTCTGACCCCTCACAGTTTCTTTGACAGACTCAGCATCCTTGACTTAGAGTACCATTTCCCCCAGGGCTGGAGTCTCTCTCGACACTGACTGATGGGACAGTCATGACAGAGGATGAGAGACTTCTTCATCCCAAGGAAAACTCAACCTCTGCTGGGTGAGTTTTGTCCTTTAGGATTGCATAGAACACAAATAACCCCTGTCTAGAGACACGGAGTCGGATAACTCTGCTCCCCTCCAGCCCAACCATTCCCAAGGCCCTTCAGCCCCTCCTCACTCAGCATGATTTCCTACCCGTTGCTAGTCCAGGCAAATACCACAGTCCTTGCCTGGGGCCCATTCCCAGTAGATGGCTGGTGTTTAGACGAAAATTTCAGAGGTACAGTGGGCTATACAAGCTATCTAGTCTTATTGCCCATTTTACAGATTTGAATAAAAGGGTCTGAGAGGGAAGGGTTGTACCCAGACCTTATACTTTCCCCCCACAGCCTGTGACCCTGAAGGAGAGCAGCCTAACCTCCTGGAGCATCCACAATACATCAGGTGCATCTGCTCACAAGCCTGGCAATAATTTGTTCAGAGACAAAAACTAACCAACAGGAACCTGGAACCTCTATGAGGATGCAGGCCCAGGGCTCAGGTGGTAGCATGGCATGGGGATTCTGGGTGGATTTTTTTTTGCTGTTTTGTGATGATATATGTATAAAATCAAAGCCTCTTCCACAGTGAAGCAGACCTGCTGGTGGGGGCGAGGATGAAGAAATAGGGTCCCTACTCAGGGTACTGCTCCTAGGAGCTGGGGGTAGCTGTTGCCCACCCAGATGTGGCACCCTGCCCCGGCCGGGACACAGCTGGGTCTGCGTATCGTGCCCAAGCCACCTGTCCAACTGTCCCTGGTCTGAGCCTTCCCTCTGGCCCACCAGCTTCCACTGTGGTGTCCAAATGGAAGAGACAGATGTCCCATTTCTAAGAAAGGGAAAATACGCAGCATCCCCCTCCCTCCACACATACACAAACACAGACACTTCGGAACCATAGATGATACACATAACAGTGACGCATGCCCTTTCACCCGCCTTGGCTTTGAACTGGACAATGACTGAAGCACAGAGCCTGGAGAAGTACTAGAAGTCACCTCAACTCACAAACGGGTAAACTGAGGCCCAGAACAAGGAGCGTGATGTCTACTCTCTCAGCAGTCTGAGCCCGACTGGGGCGCATTCTGTGTCTCTGAATCCAAACCTGATTCCTTCCAAGCAACTCAGGTCTCCCAACAGGACCACAAACGCAAGGTGGCCAGTGGACACCCCCTCAGGTAACACGCGTGTCTCCCAGACAGAGGGAAGGAGATCACGAGGCAGGTGCAGGATGAAAGGGCCGCTGCACACCCCACGGCCAGCCTGAGTCACCACGTACGCCCGGGGCAGGGAAAGCGGGCCCCGTTTTCCCTATGGCTTGGCCAAGACCTGGGGTCCACAGTGCTTCACTGGGACAGGGGGCTCATCTCTAAACCAAGCATTAAGCCCTTCTCCAGCCACTTCGAAGGCCTCTCCAGGAACACGTCCCTAAGTCCCCTGGGCCTCTTTCTCTTTATAAAACCAAGCAAAGCAACATTCCCCATCCTCCCAAACTCTCCAAGCATTCCAGAACATGACCATGAAACAAGCCCATGAATACACCAGGACAGGAACACCACAAGCTGACACAAATGAGGTGGGCCCCACAAATGGGCCATGGCACTCTAGCACTTTCCTCCACCTGCCCTGAAGCTGGTTCTGCCCCGTTTTAAATTCTTAAGCTGTGGTCTGGTAACTTGTGGCTGGGCAGCCAGGACAGGAATTGGGCTGCAGCCGCTCTTCCCATCAGCAGCTCCTGCTAACAGGCATGGCAGGTGTGGCTTCCCCTCCCAAACCCTAGGACACCCTGGCATCTGTGCTGACTCAATGTCAAGAGCACACAGAGGGAAGTCTCTGCAGAGGTCTCAGATTTCAGTAGCTGAGCCCAAGCCGGAGGAGCTGGTGGCCAGGCTCCTCGTGGTCCTTGGGAGTGGGGGGTGAAGGGGAGCCCTGGGCCCTGGACTTGGGCACATGGAGGTGTAAGGTGCTTCGGAATTCACTAATATCACAGGAAGGCGGCTGGTTCATCCTAGTCATGGCTTTGACTTCAAGGGAAATGACAAGGGGGAGTGCCTAGGAGCTGTATATGGTGCGCGTGACTGGGGAGCAGTTTCTCTGAGGCATCCATCTCTCAACGTCCTGCAACTGATGCCTGGGGACAGGAGGGACAGAAGGGAGGCTGGCACACCAACCCCGCCTACCTTGAGTCAAGGGTAAAATAATGGAGGTGGTGAAGGTCTTCTTCCATGGGTCCCTCCAAACTCTTTCCAACTCCATTCCAATCACCTCCACTTTTCTGGCTCTTGGTAATTTTTCTTGGGCCAAATGAAAAGCACCAGAACTTTCTCTGGCCTTAGCCCCACATCCCAACTGAAGTCTCTGACTGGAAGAGCCCTGGAGCTTTCCCACTGTCTGATGCCAATGTTGGGTGAGCATGGGCTGCACTGAAAAGCACTCCGGCCATCCAAGCTGGACCTCTGGCAGCCTCAGGGACTGGGCCAGGCCTGAAAAGGGCCACGGGGTGGCAAGTCGACTCCAAGAGTCCACACTGAGAGTCAGACACTGCAGGGGGGTGCAAGGTCACAAAATCCCCCAAAGCAAGGTCATCAGCCTCAACTCACAAGGCCTCTCACATAGGGTCAGGTGATCACTGAGGCTGGTGGAGACAGGGTGGGGTGGAGCTAGGGACCTGCTTGAGGCGAGCAGGGACACTGGGTAGAGGGGTAGGGATGGGACGACTTTTCCAAAATTAAGGAGTATTTACATGTCTGGGGTCAACGCCCAAGGGCCCACGGTGGGTGGGGCCAGCGCCAAAATGGGGAGGGGAAATACCCATCTGCGCCCTGCATCCTCCTCCCACCTCGGGGAGCTGGGCTCCCAGCCCAGGGCCTGCCCGAAGGGAGAGAAGAGGCACAACAAGCATGGCCGGCGCCCGCCCGCAGCCCAGCCTGTGTACGGAGGAGCGGAGGGGGCAGGGCGGGCTCAGGTGGCCAGGTTGTCGGCTGGGAGGCCAGACATGCGGATCTGGGAGCTGCTCTTGCTCAGGATGGAGAGCTGGGTGCCCCCATTCACCCCGCTGCTGGCCAGGGACGGGTGCCGGTGCTTGAAGTCCATGGTGAAGTAGCGGTTCACCTTCCAGCTCCGCCACTTCCGCTTGATCTCCGCCTGCACCTGCGGGGGGGGGGCAACTTGGGCGGTCACTTCCGGGCAGACACCGTCTCACACCTCACCCTCCCACCTGCGTGCCCTGGGGCCCCTCCCGGGCGGGCACTTCCATTAACAGTGACTGCCGATGAGGACTGCCCGGAGAGCTTTAACAACCCAGATGCCCGGGCCATACCCCAGAACAACGACATCCAAATCCCTGGAGTAGGGCACACATACGTTCTAAAGCTTCCCAGGGCATTCCAATACGCTGTTAGTGTTGAGGATCACTAAATAAAGGACTCTTCTGGGCAAACACCCCCCCCACCCCCCCCCACGCTGCTCTTCACATGGTGTGCACGGGGCATGCCCAGTTCTGGTATCCACACACCCATCCCCTCCACCAGCACCTTTGTGCGGAGCCAGCAGCCGCCTCCAGTTCCAGCTCCCAGTGCACTCCCTGCAGGGCCCTGTCTGCCTCTCCATATCTATCCTTATCTGACCCTTCTGTAGGTTGTATGAGCCAATGTTCTTATTTTTCAGATGCAGAAAGGGGAGGAAACCTGCCACGGTCAACCAGCCAAGACCCAAGCACTTGGTGCAATGACTTCTGCCCACTCTTCAAAGCCACCCACCCACCCATTCAGCCCCTGTCCCCCGCTCAGCATCTCTGGTCTGGGCTCTGCTCAAAAGCCTCACCATAGCAGGCTAAAGTAGGAGGCCTGTAAATGGTCTCCCAAGTCCCACTCTACAGGGGACGGGTTTGGGCAGGCAGGCTGGCCTGCTGGGGGTAATGCTGAACTTTGGGTAGCTCCCCGCTCAGCACCCCTGTCCATCAATAGCCTCAGAAACTGTAGGTACCATTTCCTGTGCCTTGTCCTTCCTCACTTTCAGTTCATCTTTACTAAGGTGTGTCTTATGGTGAGAGCCCTCCCAGGTGGGTCTGCACTCAGCAGTTGATGCCTTTACAGGGGGAGCTCTGTTCCGGAGGCTGGGCCTCAGCTGCACAGCAGGCAAAATGGGAGAGAATCTGGCACAGGGTGGAGACTGGCAGGAGACACCAGCACGGCTCCACCCCCCTCCCGCAGGTGCGGGGCGTCTGGCAGAGCCCAGGTCTGGAGGATCAGCCCTGTGGGGCCGCCAGGCCCCACCCCTGTCTGCTCCCCAGCAAGCTGTACCTCCACTGCTAAGAAGGCCAGGATCTTACCTCCCCATTCAGAAAACAGTAGAGAACAGCCACCACAAAGCCCTAGGGAGAGAGAACAAACAAAACCTGAGGATGCTAGCAAGGGACCTCCCACGCAGGGTGTGTGGGAGGCAGCAGGAACAGGCACTGACACCAGGAGGCAGAAAAATAAGACGATCTACGCAACTGCCTGGGAAGCTGGGGTAAGATGGGAAAAGTTCTGCTCCACCAAGATGGCCACAACCCATGAAGCCAAGTGGCTGGTGGGGGCACTCCCTTCCATCGACAACCCTGGCTTCGGATCTCACGTTCCCTCAGTCAGATCCTTCCCATTCCCGAGGGCCAGTTCTATGCCACTTTCTAGAAGAGGCCTTCCCTGCATGCCGCAGAGTGTTCTCTGGGCTCCCCAGCCAGCCTGCAGGCCCCCTGAGGGCAGCACCCCTACAGGACAGAACAGATCCGTCTTTACCCACCACCACCTTCCCCCCCATCCTCCCTTGGCCAGACACCCTTGTACACAGAACACACAGAACACCACGTAAGTGCCTGGTACAGGGTAGGTGTTCGGCTCTTTCACACATATTCTTGACTTATATTCTGTGCACTTAGAATTCTTGTGCTGAGACAGGAACCCCAGCCTCTGACTCCCAGGCTGCGGCTTTGTCAATAATCCCCCCAGCTTCCCCAGGCTAAGAACCCAGTGGCTTTGAATTAAAATGGGGGAAGGCAGAGAGTCAAGTCAGATACACAGAGTAACTTTCTGACCGGACCATGGAGACCATCAAATCCTCCTCTAAACAGTTAGGCTACGAGAGGCGCTCTCTCCTGGAGACATTCAAGGGAGCCACCCTCGCCTTCATGGACCCACTCACGCGCCCATCTGTTCACTTACTCACTATGCATCCTCACACTGGCTCACTCACTCATTTACAGCCCCGTCCACAGATCCCTTCGTGCACAGACGTACTAGTCCTCCAGCTCTCTCATTCCCTGCATTACTTATTTACATATCTGTTTTCTCATCCCCCTGGTCAGCTCATTCAGCTCCCCGTGACCAGATCCTGTGCTGGAGACCCCCAACTGGGGTAAAACAGAGCTCCAACACTCATGGGGTACATGGTCTACAGGCTGAAGTCAGATGTGGACAGAGAGGTCTCTTGAGGGCACTGTGCCCACCCCCGGGGCCGATGGTGGGGGTGGGGAGCTGCTCTCTCGCATCACCCAAAGGAGGCCTGGCTCCGGACTCCAGAGCAGGTGCAGCGCAACACGAAAACATCAGCATGTCTTCTCCTGGGAGCCTAGAGGGTGGACAGTAGAAAGGGCTCTCCCCTGGGGGGGTTGGGGGGGATGAATTGGGAGATTGGGATCGCAATATATACATTCCTAACAAGAAAAAAATATCAAACTGTACACTTAAAAAAAGAAAGAAAGAAAGGGCTCTCCCAGCTCCCTTCTAATCTAGTACTATTATCCCAGGGGTGGAAACATGAAGCCAAGTCTAGGTTAAAGATGTCTCTAGAACCACCAACAAGGTCGAGGCCAGGGCCCTGGCTCCCTGTGAGTTCTGCCCTCCGCACACACCACGCCTACCTGGAAGGAGCCCAGCCCCAGCTCAAATACAAGTCTCTCCCTCTTGCTGACGTTCTCTGGGGAGAAGGCAAAGACCGTGTAGTGAATTCCAAACAGCGGGATGAGCAGCAGCGTGGACCGGGCGAGCCGTCTGTCGGGAGAGAGCAAAACATCTGCTCCGGGGGCCACCAGGGCTTGGGGCCGGAGCCGTGGAGGGCTGAGAGGCCCAGTCCCAGCCCCTACGCCCCCTCAGAGCTGGGGCCCCTATCCACAGACCCCCTCAGGGTTCTCTCCCAGGGCATGGGCCCTGGGGGAGAAGGTGGCCAACAGAGCGCAGGCTTCCAGAACTCCCTGGGAAGTTCTGGGGCGACATCCCCTCATCTGCAGGGCGCCCATCCCTCTAGGCCATGCTGGTATCCTGCAGAACCACTAAACATGCACATGTGAGTAATGTGATTTACAGAGACCCCTTTTGGTAGGTGTGAAACCCTTGGGAAAAGTGAAGTCAGGGCAAAACCCTGAGATGGGATTTGGAAAGACAACATGATGTGTCCTCAGGGAAAACATTCTCTTGCTCTGAAAGGAAGCTCCCTATGCCTGGAAAGAGTAGCCCCTAGAGAACCACAGAGACAGTCAGCTTTCCTGAGTCTGGGGCTAGCCAGGGAGCTCGTGGGGAGTGATGGAGAGGCGCTGACGATAGGGAGGTGGGTGGGGTAGGGTGGGTAGACCACCGATGGAGAGACTTGGGAGGGATCCTAGGAAGGATTTACTGACACTGAGTATAAACAGTCACCATCTAGCAGGAGGAACCTGCCACCTGGGAAACTGAGTCAGAAGGAGCGAAGGTTGTCCGCTCAGGTGAGGGTAGAACGGGAAAGGGAGAAATGGCCCAAGGGACCTCAGTACCCCTGAGGCTAGCTCTTCTGGGGTTCCTCTACTTGCAACTGACTCCGAGGCCCAGGGGCATGGGGTCTGGTCTGAGAGGGTGGGGCACAGAAGCTGCGGGAAGACATCAAGAGTAGGCACAGCGTGTGCTCTTATGCGTCCTGCTCCGGGGGGGAGGGCAGCTCCCAGAGGGTCTCCGAGAGTGGGACCCCATCTCTGCCCATCCCAGCAGACGGACTCCCTTTGGATTTCCTGGAAGAGCCAGCCCCATCCTGCAGGTGCAATCTGGGCCCTCCTGGCAGAGCTCAGTCCACGAGGGTGGGCAGCGGGGTAGGGGGTGGCCATTTGATTTGGGGCAGTTACACTGTGTGCCCCTCCGTCTTCCCATCCCAGCCTTTCTAGGAGAGAATGTTCTACTGAATGTGGGGGCTCCAGACTTCAGGAGAAGTCAAACCACAGAGTCTGAGTGATGCCCTTGGCTTCCCAGCATCTACTGAGAGCGAAAGGATGGGGAAGGGGAAGAAAGAGAAACAGGGGAGGGGACACAGAGGAAGGGGGAGGAATCGTCTGGGGACACCTTCAGGGGGACCAAGGCTCAGTCCTGGAAGGAAAAAGCCCCTCAAGTGCCCAGTGCCCACCAATCCTCCCTGTGATCACAGGCCGCCCATTCTGTAGGACCCGGGGGTGCCTGGACCAGAGTGGACGCCAACAGGGTCTGAGCAGGTCCCGCTCAGAGCCCAGCTGCATCTTGGAGTAGTCTAGCCTCTCATCTGTCTGTCCGCTCTCGGATGTGGCTGTTTAAAGGCAGGTGTGATGCCTCACTTATCTGTCATCTGCCCTGGCCAGCACATGACAGGCACGGCGCTCACACTCGGAAAGTGCGTCCATAAAGAGATAACCACATGGGCCCGGGATGAACACCTTGGAGTCCGTGATGCTGAGCATGACCTGAGAACCTGGGTCCTGCTCCTTCTGGGCACCCAGAGCCTCATCCCAGAGGGCAGCATGGAATGTTGGCTGAAGAATGAACGTCCAAAAAGAAAGAGGAAAGTGGCCTGGAAATGCGGGCATGTGGACATCTTGGGGGCGCCTCCGTGACCCTGCCTGAAGGGCTTCCTTTAAAACAGCAGCTTCATTGAAGGAGCTGAGGCGAGAAGGCAGCCCTGGGATGTGGCTGTGGTCCCTGCCCTCCTCCCTCCTCGCCTTCTGTCCCCAAAATGGATCTGTTCCCAGGGATCCGTCTCCGCAGTTTGAAAGGTGCCCTGGAAACCAAAAGGCCAAACCTCTCCCGCTTTCACGGTGGCAGTGGAGGGGACGGGTTCAGTACGTGAGAAACACACGAGCTTTCAGGCGCTTCCCAGCCGCAGGCAGACGGGGTGAAGGCAGCAGGCATGCCATGGTGCGGTCCGAGGGCGACGCCTTCCCTCCCCTGCGGCCCCGCGACAGCCCAGGAACAAGCAGGGGCTTCTGCCAGGGATCCAGGGATCCAGGGCATCCCAGGGGCTCTTTTTGGTGGATGGGACAGCTGAGGCAGAGGAGGAAGTCACTAGGTCTCAGAGTTTGAGGACCTCTGTCCTTCAGAGCTGGGACCAGAGGCCTTGAGATGGGCACATATGGTATGAACCTTGGAACTCCTCCTTGAGGAGTCACAGAATCACCCTAGGATCTGATTAACCCAAAGAGTGACACAGGGCCTTAGCCTCCGTCCTCCTGCCCCAAGGAGGCATCAATGGGCAGAAGAGGCCTAAAAAACACAGGAAGAGCTTCCAATGGTCAGAGCCACCCAAGTTACACTGAGTTTCCCCACTTAAAGGGATGTCCAAACTGGGGCTGAGTCTCCAGGAAGAGAGGCCTAGGGCTTAGGACTCCCTGGGTTCAAATCCTCACCCCACCAACTATATGGCCTTGAGTGAGTCATTTCACCTCTCCGTGCTTCTGTTTTCTCGCCGGTAAAACAAGGATAAGACAAGTACCCACCTCACAGGCTTGTGTGGGGAGGCAGTCACTCAGCACGTGAAGCGTGCGTGAGATGCGCGGGGTGAGGGTCCCGCCCCCTGCAGGGGTTCAGTCTAAATGAATTCAAGCTCAAGGCCCTTAGGAATAATGTGGCAGTTGCAAAGACTGAAACCTGGGGACGTGGGGGACGGGGCGCCGACCACACACCACGGCGGCGGCGACAGCAGCAGAGGCTTCAAAGCCACTCCCTCCTCAGCACCGGCCGCGCCCCCGCTGCCCCCACCACGGCCACAGCCCCATGCCCGCCGCCTCCCCCCACCCCGCCCCAGGCCACAAGGTTGCAGAGAACTCACAAGACACACAGATGTCCACATGCAACAGCCGGGAGAGGGCTCGGGGCCGGAGGCACAGGCTCGCGCCCGGCTCTGCTGCAGCCTGGGCGGACGCGAGCTCCAGGCGGCGGCGGCAGCGGCGGCGGCGGCATGCGGCCCCCCTCCCATCCGGCACACCCGGCCACAGCCACGCCACGCACACTTACAGAGTGATGGTGGACAGTTCTGACATCTTGCAAGAGTGCTGCTGAGCCCGCTGTGGCTTGCAGTAGCATTTCTGCACGCAGCTGCTGGGTGTGACAAGATCAGCATTTCTGTCAGCTGGGGGCACTCGGCAGTGAGAAACTGAGGCGGGAACTAGAGTGACACTGCTCACGGGGAGGGCAGAGAGGTCCAGGGTATAGAGACGGGGCCGGGGCGTCCCGCGGAGGAGGAGGAGGACACCGAGGGCCGAGACGCGGTCAGCTCTCGACGTAGAAACACACACCCCTACGTGTACACGTGTGTGCGCGGACACACAGGCACAGGCGAGCACTCACACTGGGAAACTGACAGGTGGTGGGGTTCGGAACGGGGCGGGGAAATGGGTGTGCGTGGGAGGTGGGGTCTGGCTGGGTCTCACGCGGGGGACCAGGAGCTGTCTCCAGACTCAGCTCCAGGCTCAGAGCACGGCCTTGCCGGAGATGCCTCTGCAAGATGGGCAGCTGGAAACTCACGCCATGGACCTCACGCCTGCCCAGCCCTAGAACCAGGCCACCTCTGGGCTCACGTGTGAAAACCACATGGAGCATCCACTGGGCTTCCCCCTCCCCCTCCTCTCCCGCACCTTCCTCCGACTGAGGCCCCCGGAGCCTCAGTGTGGGCCTAAGGGGAGCAGAGAGAGGGTGGATGGAGCACCCATGAAACACTACACATCCACCATGTAAGTTAAAATCAAATGAAAAATCCACTTCCTGGGTCGCCTGAGCCACACTACGAGGGCTCAACAGCCACAGGTAGCTAGTGGTTCCCATGCTGGACAGCACAGCTCTGGGGCATTTCCCCCACTGCCAAGAGTTCTACTGCACAGTGCTGGCTAGACTTCTCGATCACAGTTCAGAAGGCAGGGGCTGAAGGCTGAGAGGGCACCTTTTGGGCTCTGCCCCCACTGCCTGCAGAAACGAGTCACCTTAAGGTGCCACCCACAGGTGGGCCCAGGATGCCTGTCCAGCTCTACCTGTCACCGGGTGAGGCACAGAGCTCTGCCCCCTCAGAGAGGTCTCGGGCTCCGTTTCCAGCTCTCCTAGCCCCTCTTGGTCCTGCTTATGCTAGGATTGGTACAACCCATTTTCTTCCCCGTCTCTGACAAGCATGTAAGAAATGGAGTAAGAGCTGTGTCATCTCGTCAGACTGCAGAAGAGTTACCATTTCACACGCCCTCCTCAGGCACCCTGTGGCAGAGCTCCTAGTAGCTGCCAGTGAACCGATCAACCTGAGGGGGGTCTGATGCAAATGAGAACAGATATGCACAAAGAGGCGAGACCTTGGGCATTCATGGATTCGTAATTTGTGATTCCAGCTCTTTAAGAGTAAGTCTGTAGGTCCTCAACATGTAGTGACACGTCATTTTGCTGAGGTGAACATCTGAATCACACACTTCAAAGATGGGGCAAGCTGAGGTCTGCCCAGCATCCTTGCCTCAGTCAGGGCTGTGGTTCTCATTTAATAAACAGCATCTTTCAATTCACACCAGACTGTGAGGTGGGCAGTACTGGACCATTATCATGATGCTCTGCTACCCAGACCAGCAGCATCAGTACCACCTGAGAGCGTCTTAGAAATGCAGAATTTCAGGTGGCTGGCTCAGACATGCTGCCGCACAATCTGCATTTTTTAAAAAATCCCTAGTGAGTCACCTGCAAATCAAAATTCCAGAAACACTGTTGTGAGGAAGTCATGTATTTGAGAAATTTCTTCATGTGCCTCAATGAATATCAAAGGTCTTTTTTGTATATATACAAAGAGACAGATGGACACATATAAGTATGTTTTTCTCAATAATTAGAAAAACTTAATTGGATATTCAGGAATGGAAGCCATTCTAGCCTTCAAATTTATTTTCTACCTTGCCAGATTGAAAGGTTGAGGACTCTCTCCTACAGCCGGTGGCCTGACCCCTCAACCTTGGCCACAGAAATCATGGTCCAGGAGCCAGAGAGCCCAAACCTCAGATGTCACTTCCTACACATCAGGCTTAAACCCTCACCCCGAACTCTAAAGCTTCAGTTGTTCGCCTCTGAGACCTCTTCTCTTTGAGCTCCCAAATTATCCTTGCTCTTCCTGAGCCCTGAATACCATAAATACAGACTGCTCTGATTTCTTCAAAGTACTGCAGAAGGCCATTTAGTGGCAAGTTAGCTGGGAAATCAGACCCCGGGAAAGACACGTGCCTCTGAGGGGAAGGGCAGACCAAAGGGGGCACCTGATGCCTGGGAGGGCTCTCCAGAGAAGGATCTAGGGACAAAGTTAAGGGCCCTTCTTCCCAAACACTCTCCTCCCCCCAAACCTCCAATGACTGTTTAAAACGATCCAATGAACAGAAACAAAAAGGAAAGAGGGTGGAAAAAAAAAAAAAACAGAAACAGGCATGAGAAAGAAAGATGTCAGAATTTCTGAAAAGTCACTACAATTCGTCAAAAAAAGAAAAGAACTTCAATCAAGAGGAAGAGATAAACCTAGGCTGCCTGATCAGCTCAGTTCTAATCTGCATCCCAGGGAGCATAAGAAGCAAGGGTACCAGGCAGAGCCTGCTTGGAGAGCAGCGTCAGCCTGAATCAGAAGGGAGGAGACCCCCACATCAGGTGCAGGGTTCATGCCCTACATCTGGAAGTCAGGGAGCGCTGGCTCCCAGGCCTGGTTCTGCCAAGGCTTTGCTGTGTGTCTGCAAGAAGGTCAAACCCATGTGCGTCTCGGCACTGCCATCTATAACCCTGGGATGCAACACATGGTTTCTTCCAACTCTGCTTTGGTCTCAAGCTAAACTCCATGAACACTGTAGTGCCTTTTGCATGCAAGGCTGCTTGGGCTGTAGCCCCAAGATGCTAGACAGAGACTCCTGCAGAGGAACCCTTTGTGGACAGCACTGCCTATTTCACCCTGGTCCTAGTGGTCAGCATAGTGTGGGACACGCAGCAGGTCCACAGAATGTTGTGACCTAAGCTAGACATTCTCCATAGGGTCCCCCTTGATGCTCAGATGCTGCGCACCCCCACAGCCCTGGCCCAGTCCCTGGGAGGCACTCCCCACCACACTGGTACTCCAGCCAGAAGCTCAGCTCAGCAGATCTTGGAGTTTCCCTGCCCAGCCTCCTTCTCTCCCACCACTGAGGACCAGCCAGCCCTCTGTGCCCCTTGCCTAATGTGGGGGGTTGGGGCACCTGAGCTCAAGGCTTTGTTTGGCTACTGCCTTGCTGATTTTAGGTGTTTCCACTTTCCTTCTCTGGGCCTTGGTTTCTCCATCTGCAAAATGGGGGGCAACCATTCCCTACTGCCAATCCCTAACAGGAGTTGTCAGGATAGGGTGCTACTAGACAGGGGAGAGAGTGCTTTGGTAGCAGAAGATGAAGCCCTATGTGAACTGGGAGCCTCAGGCTGCGGTCTGAATTCCTAGAATGAGAGCTTCCCGGCTGCACTTCTGCCTAGACAAGGAAGCGCCCGTCTTCAGAGGCAAACATTGTCCCTCCGAAGCTGGGTAGGTCCACAGCCCTGCTGAGCTATATATACTATATCACGGTGTCTGTTCTTCCTTTACCCCAAGGGGCCATGGAGACCTGCTCTGTGTGGTTCCCAAGGGAAACACAGACGGGGTTTCCCTCCCAACCCCAGACCCAAGAAGCAGTTGCCAATGTCCATCTTGCAGCAGGGAGACCGCTGGGAATAAAGCCAGCTCCCTACAGGGCCAGGCCTGAGATGCTCTCAGCACAATCAGCGTTTGCCCTGAAACCTCACCCTCCTTTTTCTTCTCCAGTTGGCTTCTCACAGAGGTAAACTCTGGTTCCCAAGAAAAAGCAGGCTAAACTTGACCCCAGAATGGGCCTGAGCCCTAACCCCTTGCCCCTAACCAAGTCGAGCCTAAGCACTGGCTTAGCCCCAACCCAGGCCACACTCCATGCCTGGCCACTGCCCAAGTCCTGAGCCCAGCCACTCCTTCTACCAGCCAGTGAGAAAGTGGAGGTGGCTCAGGGCCACTGCCCCCTGCAGGAGCCCCAGCCCCCAACAGGTCCTTCTGCAGCTGGGGCAGGAGCGCTGTCCTGGTCCACGGAGGAGGACAAACCCTGATCATCTCAGCAGCTGGAACCAACCTAGAGGAAAGGCAGTGAATGCTGGTCTGAGGGCACAGGCAGGGGATCCTCTCGGGCTTTCTTGGGGACTCTCAGGCTTAAATTTGTTCTGGAAACAGGGAAAAACCAGAAGCTGTTGTGGGCAGATCTGAAGGGGCTTCTCAGTCCCCCAAGGGGACTCGGACACACCCCTGAAATCTCCCTCTCCCACCATGTCCTGCCCCTTTTTTAATCTCCCCATTGTCTCCCCACCTCCCCACCTACTGCAGACACCTCCCAGCTCAAAGCACTCCACGTGGGGCAGTTTTATATAAGGCTGCAACCCACTGGGGCCTCTTCTTCCAAGAAGCCTTGTTTAACACCATCTTCCTGTCTGTAAAGTCCTGTAAATGCCTGTAAATGAAGGTGCAGTCAAGCTTGGAGTCAAGGGCCTGCCTGCACTGTAGCTATGGCTTCACTTTCTCCTGCTGGATTCATCTCACTTCACTGACAACTAGTTCCCTCGGCTATAAAACGGGGATTATATTTAATCCAGATTTGCTGGGTGTCTGTGAGCATTAAACGTGCAAGCACCGAATGACAAATGTTTTTAAATGCCCTGCAGTTCTTAGCAGCATGACCACTTTGATTATCCCTCACTTTCAACAAGAGGGTCTCCTTGACCCTGGAAACACTCAAACATGGTGCTGCATTTAATGGGACCAAGCTGATCCCGTCCTGTGTCAGCCCTCCGACCTTGCCTGCAGACCACATCCACCTGAGATTTAACCTTTGGGGCTTGAGACGAGCACAAGCTTAGATTTCTCTTAAAAAAAAAAAAAACTGCTGAGATTTCAGGGGGATTTTTCACATGATAAAAGCAAACCAGAACTTGGTGTATCCCCCCAAAAATAATAAATAAATAAAATTAAAAAAAAAAAAAAAAAAAAAGCAAACCAGTTACAGGCATACCCCTGAGATACTGTGGGTTCAATTCCAGACTATTGCAATAAAGCGAGTCACACAAATTGTGTGGTTTCCCAGGGCACGTAAAGGTTGTGTTTATACTATCCTATAGTCTGTTAAGTGTGCAATAGCATAATGTCTTAAAAGAAATGTACATACCTTAACTTAAAAACACTTTATTGCTAAAAAACGCTTATCATCTGAGCCTTCAGTGAGTCACAGTAGTAACAAAGATCACTGATCACAGATCACCACAGCAACTATAATATTGGAAAAGTTTGAAACGTTGCGAGAATTACCAAGATGTGATGCAGAGACACGAAGAGAGCAAATGCTGCTGGAAAAATGGCACCGACAGACTTGTTCAACACAGGGTTGCCACAAACCTTTAATTTGTAATAAAGGCAATATCTGTGAAGCACAGTAAAGTGAAGTGTGATAAAACGAGGCGTGCCTGCAGCTGGTTCTTTAAACATTTGTACTTAAATGTATAAACCCTGTGCTAATCACAGATGGTTCTCATCTATGCATTAGGAAGGCCTGACAGGACTCTACAGCTCCCAGTCCATGATATACCTTGAAATCCCTGGCCCCACACTTCCCTCCCTCCAGACCCTGGCGTTCTTGCTGCCTGGGGCAGAATGTCCAAGCTGGTAAAGTATGTGCTGGGGTCAATAGAGTGTCCTTACTCAGGCTGCGGCTGAGCCGCCGTGTGTGTCCCTGCACAGGCACAGTGAGGGAAGCTAGGAGAGCCCCCAGAGCAGAGGCCCCAGGGACCTCAGAAGAAGAAACAGACCCTACCAGGAAGCAAGATGGCAGAGGGCTGGGGGGGTGGGCGCGGCGGGAAGGGGGCAGTCAAGGTTGCGCAGAGCTCCAACGAGAGATGAAACCGACTTCGCTACCAGCAGATTCAGAAGTCCAAGATAACTGTTAATGTGAAAGCCAAGCCACCCTCGAGCAGGACAAACAGGCCAGGCACAAGACTGTGGTTTCTAACACTGGACAAGAAGGTGAGGGGAGCAGCAGGGCCCTGCTTTGTGGCTCCTGGAGACAGAGGCAGGAATGATCTCTCTGGGGCAGTTACTTGCAGACAGCTGGCTACACTGGGCCCTCAGTGAAGAACCTCGGAGATTCTATGACTTACGTGGATGAACAATTTTCAACTACATATCATACACATAAAAGCAAAGGTTGGTAAACATTTACAAAAACATGAAAAAAGATAAAAGACAATGAACGGACAGCCAACAGAAGGAGGAGAGGGGGCAGTCAAGGTAACCATCCTACCCGCAGGGAAGCAAGCCTGATGGAGCCAGGCCCTGTGCCAGTCCATGCCCCCAGGGGAAGGCCTTCCACTAGAAGAGGTACCCAGGCCCAACCAGACCAAGGGCAAGCTTCAAGGAGCCTGAGGGAAGGATCTGGGGCTGGTCCCTGAGCAGTTCCTGCCTCTCCCTCTCTCCAGGAGAATGGCCGGTGGGGGAGCCCTCTGCTGGAATTTCTCTGCTGTCCCACTGCCCACTGGGCAGCCGTCAAGGTTCTGAGCCCCAGGTTGCAGCCTCTGACGAAGGCGAACCAGCCCCCTATGGTGCCACGAGAATACCTGAGTTCCTTCTAACCTGCTCTTTTCTTAAAGTGAGGAAGCAACACATATGGCTTCCACCCCAGAGACGGTCCTCAGATTCCCTGTGCCTATCTGGCCCCTCCAGCCAACCACAGGGAACCAAACTGCCTCCCCAGTGTCGGAAGTGTCCCCACAGCACACACACCCAGCTGGCCATGCTCCTGATCACAAGGCAAGAAGGGTGAGATGGAAGATGTTAGGTCTGATTCAGGATGGGTGGAGGGCTGGGAGAGGGGTAGGGCAGAGCAAGCAGGGGTAAGCTGTTAGGGACCTGGCTGCAGAGACACTGGGAAGAAACAAACCAATGCCTGCGGAAGTGGAGAAACCCTACACTCAATGACACGAGATTGCCCCCGAACCCATCAACCCCAAACATGTCAGATGTTCCTCTGCTCAGGGAGGAGGGAGTTGCAGGAAGACAACCACACTTAGAAGTAGCGCTGCCCCAAGAGAAGGTGGAAAAGAGAATGTCTCTTCCAGTACCCAGACCTAGGAGACTGTCCACCTGACTCACTATCGGGGGCTGAGCAACTCGCACACACTGGGCTGGGGGTGGGGACTTCAGGCAACACTGTATCCAGCAGCATTCATGAGCCTCCCACAGAACCAAGACCCCCAAAGGAAGTCCAATTTCTAAACTACCAAGACCCTAACTACGTTAAGGAATCTGGCATTTTCCATCTTGATTTTCCTAGCGAGACACAGGATCTGTCCATCTTTTCCTCTCCCTCCTTTCCATTCCATGTTACCACCATGCAGATTAGGAGCTCCTGGGTTGGCTGAAGGACAGGCGAGCAACTAGATTTTAAAGGTACTTTAATCCAAAAGAATTCTTGCCAATACCCATGCTAGGGTACCCTGTCAGCAACACTCAAGCCTTCTCATCCTGTGTCCTGAGTGCAGGGCCCGCACAGCTGTTGGACTTGACCATGGCATTCACCCAATGGTACTTACAAGTAGATGCTGGACTCATTACCCCCCATGTCTGGAGACTGAAGTTTCTGCACGAGGATGACAATGATGCCAACGAAGAGCACAAAGTTAACCTGAGAAGCACAGAAAAAACAGATGAAAATGATTGTGAGCAACGCCTCTCCACACCCCTGCCTCTGCACCGGCTGTCATGCCCCCGACAGGGCCCTCCTCCCATGCAGTCAAGATCCCATCTAGACTTATACTCTAAGATGGCAGCATGAGAACACTCATTCACCTCCCCAGCCTCCCTCCCTATCATCGAAACGACAGAAGAGAGAGGTGAAAAAGAATTCCGTGAAGAGTACTGAGAAAGAGCAAAGGTTATCATGAGTGAGCTAGGAAAGCGAGCAACTTCTGGAAGAGAAAGAGCAAACAGGGTCAGGGTGATGGGAAAACTACGATGCCAAACAGAGAGAGGAGAGGCTGCTGCAGAGGTGGGAGCTGTCCTCGGGAGAAACTCCAAGTTCAGAGTCATTGAATATGGAGACACAGAATGGACAACCATAAACACTATTAATTAAAGGACTGGCCCGGGAACAGCAACAGCATTTACCTTCAGACAAAGGTCGGAGACAAAAGCGCTCTAAACAAAGTGGGAAGCTGTGCATACTGTGAGAGAGGGGGAGGGAGGGGAGCAAATACATAGAAACAGGCAACTACACAGCAACATCTGGCTGCAGCCGAGCGGCGCGCCAGGAAGAAAGGTAGAGCCTAACACTAACGTTAAAAATAATAAATATTGAAAATAAAATAATTAAGCATTCAAATCAAAATCTAGGGAGAGAGTACCATAAATGTAACTTATACAAGAAGGAAGTTAAGGATAAAAATTCACGAAAGAAATATGAAAAGAAAGTAGCCAATGAATAAAAACAAAATGTTTTGGCTTTGCTTTGTTGGTTTTCACAGATCAAGCAGAATGATAAAGCATCTCCAGGAGGGCAGGGTTCCGTCAGTCTTGCTTTCTACTACACGGTCAGTGTCTAATCAGTACCTGGAATTTAGCACAGTAAATACGGTTAACTGCATATGTTAGTCAGTCCAAAAGGAGAAAATGCAATTAAACACATTTAGGGATGAGAAAGAGGACAAGACAACAGATGTATAGAATATTTTAAATCATCACGAAGAAAAAAAAATCGAACAAAATGGGAAAATATAAATTAATCAAATCAAATCAAGATGTAGAAAATCAGAACACAGCAATAACCTCAGGTGAAATTTAAAACGTACTCAAAGATGCATGCATTAAAAGGCAACAGCCCAGATAATTTTATCGGCCAATTTCACAATACCTTTAGGGAAGATGTAATTTACATACTACTTCATTATTTAAAAGCAAATAAAAAGAAAACCTTCCGGGACTTCCCTGGTGGCACAGTGGTTAAGAATCTGCCTGCCAAAGCAGGGGACATGGGTTTGAGCCCTGGTCCAGGAAGATGCCACATGTCATGGAGCAACTAAGCCCGTGTGCCACAACTACTGAGCCTGTGCTCTAGAGCCCGTGAACCTAGAGCCCATGCTCGGCAACAAGAGAAGCCACCGCAATGAGAAGCCCTCGCACCGCAACGAAGAGTAGCCCCCACTCACTGAAACTAGAGAAAGCCCACACGCAGCAACGCAGCCAATAAATTAATTAATTAAATAAAAAAAAAGAAAACCTCCCAAATCATGTATAAGGTTAACAAAACCCTGGTGCAAAACCTAGACAAGGACAGAAAGCATGGCACACACACACGTATACACATACCATGCCCACACACACGCCTACAACCAGGGGACTCACAAAGAACAATGTAAAAACTGTAAACAAAATATTGACAAATGGATTTAGCAGTGCATTAAAAGAACAAACATATCATGGCCATAAAGGTTTTATGCCAGGAATGCAAAAAAAAAAAAAAAATCTGCTAACATTTGTTACATTAACAGATTGAAACAGCTAAGATTGGTGAATAGGTCAGTAATTGAAACACCAACGAAAACATAAGAAATGAGCACTTTTGTACTCTGCCTGTAGAGGGCAATTTGATATCCATGAAAATGTTAAATGTATATACATCCTTTGTCCCAGAAATTCCACTCCTGGAGATTTATTCTAAAGACATGTTCACACGTACTCAAGAGTGTGCACAAATATATCTACTGCAGCATTGGTCACCACGAAGATAAACTGGAATACTATAAATGTCCATCACTAAGGGAATGATCAATTCATGTTTCCAAAACACATTGGAAAAAATTCGACACCTATTCCTGATTTTTAAAAAACACACACTAAAACAAGCCAGGAATAGAAACTTTCCTAATTCAGTGAAGGTAACTGCCCAAAACTATAGCAAAGATCATCCTCAACAAAACCAAGGAATAAACAGTATAAATACTGGAAATGAAAAGTAAAAAGTATTTCCATTTGCAGATTATGTAATTTTCCATGAGAACCAACTGAAAAGGGATAAGAAGCAATAAAAGAGCTTCAAAAGGTAACCAAGAAAAGAAAAAACTACACAAAAACTAGTAGCTTCCCTAAATACCAGCACAAATACACCCACTAGAAAACAGAACGAAAGAATGATTCCTAGACACAATGCGAGCACACATTGAAAGACGCCATAAAGGTGACCTTAATGAGACAACTGAAAAAAGGATGTAAAAAACGACTCTATGAGAGAGACTGAATAAGTGGAGAATCAGGCCATGTTCTTGGAAGGGAAGACTCAACATTTTAAGAAAACCACTTCTCCTCCAAATCTGTTTATAAATTCAATGGAGTTCCTATAAAAATCTCAACCAGGCTTTTTTTTGCAACTTGACAAATTTGAAAGTTCATCTGAGAAAGGAAATGTGCGAGAAAATTTCAAAGGGAAAAAAATAAGGAAAGGGGTATCAGCACACCAGACAGCAAAACATGCTGCCAGGTTACAGTAACTAGCGCAACGGGGTACTCGCCAAGGGAAGAGCCAAATAGATTAGTAACACGGAGGAGGAAGTCTGGAGCAAAACACAGGTAGAGTGCATTGAGTGTTTACGATAAAGTAGCATTTCTACACACTGGAGAAAGAATGACCTATTCAATAACAAAGAATTGAGAGGGTGAGGTGTCCATCCATTGGGAAAAAAAAGTAAGATTAGATATCATTTCAGACGAGACAGAGAAATAAAATTTCAGATGGATTAAAGACATACATGGAATAATCCAATCTGTAAAACTGCTTTAAAACAATTAAGAATACTTTTATATCTTAAGGTTGGGAAAGACTTCCATAAACAAGAAATAAGGCTTGGAATACACGGCAAGAAAGCCTGATAGTCTGACTGTATAAAATTATGCAATCTTGGAAGAATACTTACAACACGTAAAACAGGTGAAGCATTACTCTCTATCAAACAGTAAGAAAGATAACAAATGGACTAGAAAAATGAGCAAAGAATAAGTACTAGCCAGGATAAAACCAAATTTTCAATAAATGTTTGAAAACTGCTCTGCTGCCCTAGCAATACGGAGAAATGCACATTAAAACAATGAGCTACCATTATCCCCCACAAAGCTGGGCAAAAATGTAAATGGCTGAAATCACAAGTGCAGACAGTGGTATGGGGTATCCTTTTTTGACCCAGCAATTCTACTTCTAGGGATTAATTCTAAAGGAACATTCACACATTCTCAAAGCTACGCACAGAACTGTTCCTAGTAGCATCTTTCATAATGAGGGAAAAGGGGACAAAGATAAATGTGCAACGCGAACAGAATAGCTAAATAACTTATGCGTGCATGTTGCAGACAGAATATAACAGAGCCACGAAAAGGGAGGAGGTTGGTTTGTGTGGTGACCTCTTTGTTTCTCCTCCTCCCCTGCCTTTCAGCCCAGACCTCTGTCTCTTCCCTGCTTCTCGTCACAAGGACACTCACCATTATGGAGCCAACCACAGGGCCTTTGATCACCCACCACAGAGCCGTGTTGTCATTCATATCCCAGCAGCTGCAAGACAGAAAGAAGAGAGATGACACTTGGGGGCTAGGACCCCTTCGGGACAATGCCTCTGCCCCTGTGGGTGGTGCTTCTTCCCCTGCAGCTCTGAGGAGGCGCTGGTTGGAAGAAGAGTCCTTGGGCAGGCTGCACACCCAAGCCCAGCTCTGGCTCAAGTGCCTTGGTCCTTCCCTCAGCTCCCCGTCAAGGCAGGGATTGAAGCCCAGGAGTCAGGGTCACCGATGGGCTCCTGGGCAAGAACCACGTTCCTCCATCAGACCTTGGGCTCTGGGGGGATGCAACCTCACCCTTGACATTCCTCCTGCCCTCCGTAAAAGAAGAACAGCCACTTAGAGCTGGGCCCAGAAGCAGGCAGGGCTCTGAAACCTCGCACATTCCCTCTCTGGGTCCCAGCTGAGATGTGGCTGGGTGAGTCCACCCACAGCGGGGTCAGGACATAGTCGGTGCCCAGGGCTGGGGCTGCACCCAGGCCTGGCATTGGACGGTTTGTCTGAGACAGTTAACGTGAAGTCAAGGCAGCCGCTGACAACCACCTGCTAGAGACTCTTTGGGGCTCCAGCCGTGGCTCTCAGGCATGTACTCACCCTGTGTCATCGAAGTAGAGCCTGAGCACAGCCCACACGGACACACACACAGTTGGGGTGCCTGGAGAGCAAGAAAAGGAGCCCCGTGATAACAGGAAAACCAACAGACTCAGTGTCCCCTTCAGACTCGGGGCTTCTGGGAGCAAATGGACCCCTCGGATGCAGGGTTTGGACCCATGGGGCATGTCTCCCTCTCAGACCTGGAGTCCTGGGGACCCTAACTGTCCCTCACACCCAAGCCTCCTGGGGGTCCTTGTGTCCCCCAGAGCCCGGGCTCCCCTGCCTCCCAGAAGAACTCCTGAGCATATCTCCACCCTCAGATGGTGGCCTTTCTCCAAGAAGGAGAGCAAAAAAGGGTCCAAGAACCGGGAGTATGCCATCAGCTGTGGGGCAGGGCAGCGCCTCCCTCCTCTAATCTGACACTCCCAGGTGGCAGGATCAAGGCCATCTGTGGTCATGAGGCCTGCGCCTGTGCAGGCCACAGCCAGTGACCTACCCCAGCCAATGATGATGTACCAGTAGAAGTATCTCCTCTCAGGGAAGAAGGTCTCCACCAGCAGGGTGAAGAGGTACAGGCCCTCGATGAACAGCCAGAAGTAGTTGGATACCACGCAGTAGTGGAAGAAAACCATCACAGCCTTGCATTCCACCTGCAGGGAGAGTGGGGAGGGGGAGGAAGGGGCAAGCCCCCACCGAACCCTGAAAATCAAGCCCAGCAGGACCAGAGAGGAAGAATCCTGAGGGCCCTTCAGCTTAAGCTTGCTCAGCCTTACACTCCCCGTGGGTCTGGGAGACTCAACATTCCTGCATGCAGAGCTTAAAACTGCAGCATCCTATGAGTCTGAGTCAAAGTTGCCCATGGGGGCAGCTCTGCACATGTCAGAAAACATGGAAGCCCTTCTGCTCCCCAGGCCCATCCTCCCCCACTTTCCACCCCTTCACCAGCCCCCACAGGACAGGCGAATAAGGAGGACCCTGCAGGAGCCTCCCGGGTAAAACAAAGGTTTCAGACATCACATAGGTTAGGGGGATACCCCTACCCCCCTAGAAATATCATAGACCCCCCTCCAAGTGTGCTCTTTCAGGTCAAGGCCTTGTGCTCTGGGCTGGTCTTTCCATCCTGCCCCATCAAAGCCTAACTTTTCTGCTTTCCTCCAAAGGTATCAGAACAGAGGAGGTGGTCTGGAGGGAACCCCAGCCAATCAGCCCCTTGGCTCCGTCTTGGGCTAAATGACCAGCGGCCAGGCCAGGCCTCTCTCTGAGCCTAGCTTCCTCCTTAGTCAAGTGGAACCTGACATTTCCACCCGACCCTCCTCAACTGCTCTGCCAAGGATACGCACGGGCTGAGGGACAGGAAGTGACATCATGCTGGGGTCTCACTGGCTTCTAGTAAACTCATGGTCATTCCTGGGTTTCCGTGTTCACTAGGGTCAACGTCTTAACCTGCAGGAAAACACCTGGACGGCCGGGCACTGCGGGGAGGAACCACCCTGGCAGAGCTCAGCGCACTCACAGTGGAGATGAAGCAGTGGTTGCTGTCCTGCTCGGCATAGAGGATCCAGTCCTTGATGAAGACGGAGATGGCCCTCAGCATGAACGACACGAAGAGGTTCATGTGGATGAAGTTGCGGGTGCAGTGCAGCTTCCTACATCAGCGGGCCGGGGAAGCAAGAGGCTCTGAAGTAAGGAAGCCCACAGCACTCCACCCTCCACTCCAGGGTCCCCTCTGGGCCAGCTCCACGGCTCTGTCTCCACTTAGACCGTCCCCTTCTTCCCACCTCTCTAAACCCTCAGTCACTCCCAGGCCCCACTCCTCTGTGAAGCCAGACTGCTCCCTCCTGTGACCTCTCTTTATCTAGACCAGGAAGATAAAGTGAGGAACGCAGGTCTCCTACCCAGGGTCTGCCTTGTTGTGTGGCCCTAGACAAGTCAGTTGCCCTCTCTGGGATCAAATTTCCCATCTCTTATCCTAGAGGTGGGGGAAATGCCTTCCAAGGGACTTCCAGAGCTGACATCCAGGGAAGGAGTGGGAGATGAGAGGGATGGAGCAAGGGCTCTGGGCTGGGGTGGGCTGTGCTTGCTCGAATGCTGCCCGGGGTCTCACCGGAAACGACACAGGATGACCATGGCAGTGGTGAGGGTGACGAGGGACGTGCTGTAGCCAACTGTGTACAGGGCCTTCACCGACAGGTAGTAATAATCCTGGAGCAGAGCACAGGCCAGGCATGCAGGGCTCCACACGGGGTCTGCCTCCGGCCCCCTGCCCCAGCCCCCACGGAACTGCACCCAGCCTCCCAGGCCAAAGCCTGCCCACCTCTGGGCCTGCCACCCAATTCCTCCTTCCTCTCTTCTCTTGCTGATGGCATCTCCTCCACTCCCCCATCAGTTCCTCCACCACCCCAACACCCCCCCCCCATCCCCACTGAGCCATCTCCTCCCTCTGCAGTGTCCCCACTGTGCAGAAGCTAAGTGCTGGCAGAGGGCAGGAGCACTGGACCGGCCAGACCAGGGAGACCCCCTGCTGGGTCCCACATTAACCTTTCAATGGCTGGACCGCAGAAAGGCTGCCAGTCCTGGAAGAGTAGCCAGGGAGGTGGGGGACACATGCTGGGGGCTGGAGGAGCTCAGGCAGCAAGCCAGATGTTTCCCGGCCCAGAATGAGCGGACGAGGCCCTGCCCTCCACGCATCTGGCCTGGCTACACAGCAGGCGCTCACAAATGCTACAGGGACCAGAGCTTCCTGTAGCTCCATCAGGACACAAGGCCCCTGCTGGACGCACCCTTCCACCCGCCTCTTCAGCCTCACCCCTCCGCCTCCGGGTGGGAAGCAAACACTCACCTGGTCCCCAGGCTCAGATTCGTACTCATCAAACCCACAAGCATCGAAATAATGCGGGAATGGCTCCGACCACCCATCCTCCGTGCAATTCCGGCTCACCACCCTCATGTCTGCAGCAGAACAAGAACTCAGCGCGGCACAGAAATGATGTAAGAGGGCTTCAAAATTCTTAATCAAAAATTATTTCTTAAGTGAGAATTCCTGGCAATCCACATGCCCATCTGGGAAGCATGGCAACTGAAGGTTCAGGAGACCCTCCACTGCCTGAAGGAAAATACTCATTGTTTAGCCTTTATACAAAGGACCTGGGGGGTAGGAGGACAAGGTGAAAGCTGATCTCTAAACACGGGGTGAGGGGACTGAGCCAGGATGAATCCAGCCTCCTTCCCCCTGGGGAAAGGTCTCAGCCCCTCCCCTAGGCCCTGGGTCAGCACTTGCCAAACTTCAGTGAGTAGAAGAATGATCTGGGATCACAAATGCAGATGCCAGGCCCAACGATCCTGGCCCAGGAGTCACCTCGGGTGGTGGTGTGGCAGTTCTCATCGTATCTGGAGACACTCAGCTCCAGGTGATGCTTTCACCGGGCGCCCTGGCCCTTCCAGCAGCTCCAATATCCCGTGTCAAGGGAACACGAGGCTTGCTTAATTAACAAGGACCAGACCTCCATTAACCTAGCATCAGATCTTATTAAGATACATATTTAGGTTTAAAAAAAAAAAAGACTTTTGCCTTTTCAGGTTTAGAGGCCTGTTTCCTGTCACTAATGTACTTTAGTTTTCTTTTGCTCGACTTTAAAGGCCATTCTGCAGGACACCAGAGCGGGCAGGAGCCATCTGCTGGCTGCAGAGTGGAGTCCAGTCTGGTTTTCAGCCCGCCTGGGGCCTTTTAGCCATTAACGATTGCTCATTTCATCCTCCCCACTCCTGACTGTCTAAGGGTGAGCCACGGACGTCTGGGGGAGGGGAGAAGGCAGCAGCCCCTCTGCCTCCAGCCCAGCCCCGGAGTGTGGCCCCCGACTGACCCCTCTTCCCAGACTGGCTTCCTGGGAGTTCACTTGTGTGTTAGGACCCCTAGGTATGGTTCTTCCTTGCACAGGATTCAGGGGCCAGGAAACTGTATACAAGAGACATCTGCATCAAAGGGGCTCCAACACCCATGTTGCTGGAAGAATGCCACCCCTGGGGAGCTCAGGAAGCGGGCAAAGGCAGAGGCCAAGGCAGGAGACCCCTACACTTTTTCAGTCTCGTGTCCTGATGGTTGAATTGGAAGATCTAAGGCCAGTTCTTTTTGGCCAAGAATCAGAAACGCATTTCCTGGGACTCTGGGAGGCAGTGGAGGGTGGCGGATCCTGCCATAAAGATTGCTCTGCCTGGAGCAGACGACTGGTCTCCAGCGCTACTCAGACTCTTGAGTCCTATGACCCAGGACAAAAAAGGATGCCTGGCAGGCCCAGGGAGAGAAAGGGTCACTTCTGTCCCACAGTTTGATGCCAAACGGTTCCCCCTTTCAGCAAATGTGTTTCAGGTCACTATTGGCAACCTCCTTCCAAGTCTCTCTGAATATTTCTTTCAGAAAGGCTGCATGTCCTAGGGGATCATGGCCTTGGCCAAGCCCTTCCCTTCCCTGAGTCCGCTCTCTGCTTTGCCCACACTGGGGTGGTGGGAAGAGGAAAGGCAAGCTGATTTAAAAAACATTGTTTTAAAAAAGTATCCTGGAGATACAAGCCATTTCCTTTCTTTTATTTTCCTTCTTTCTCTTTTTATAATACAGTGTGGGCTCAGAAAAATATAAACCTTTTATTTCAGAAGTATTCCATGAATCTGCCACTCTATTGTTTTGATAAAAACCTCCAGAAGATGGAGTACTCTCCAACTTGTCAACAGCCCGCAGTGGCTGCATCTACTTCATTAGGCTGTTTTGCCCCAGCAACTTCGCAGGAGCACAGACTCTTAGGGCAGGGCTTGTCAAAGTGAGCATCCTCCCCAGATCAGCCCATCAGCATCACCTGTGATACTGGCTAGACATGCACATTCTCAGGCCCCACCCAGGCCTGCTAAATCAGAGACTTTGGAGGTGAGGTCCAGGAATCTGTTTTAACAAGCCCACTAGGTGACTGTGACCACAGTTAAAGTATGAGAAACACCGTTCTACATGTGGGAGTTCAAAGCTATCAGAGGCCATTTACTGAGCTCTGTGCTGAGACTTGTGCTTCCCTGAAATTGTATGCACTGTGCTCTGTCTGAGCACTTGGTGTGCAAATTTCTGTGGAGGAAACCCACAGCTTTATCAGAGAAGGAAAGTCAGATGCCAAAGATCACACAGGGAGACACAGCCCAGCCCGGAAGGGGGTCCCTAAGCTCACAGGTTAGTAGATGCCCTCCCTGCAGCCAGCCCACTGTCAACCCCAGCTCATCCCTCACCTGAGAGATCCAAGGAGTTACTGTCAGCAAAACCAAACTCTCCTGCAAAACAGACGTGGGCATGAGTCAGGACACCCGGTCATCAGCTTGCCAGGGCTCTCTACTGCTTCCTCTGCACCCTGCAAGGCCAAGGCTACCCCTGGTCTGGAGGATGGGGGTTGGGGGAGGTGGGGTCGGAGCCTAGAGGCAGCATCACACACAGCAGCCATGCACACCTGTCTGGCACACTGCCCCTTGCAGCGCCATCTCATTTGCTTTGTATTTCTATAATGTCAGTAGTGGGCCATGTCTCAGTTCTCCTCACTGGACCACAGGGAGTGGAAGTGGGACATTGTCGGGAGGATAGGAGGGCCTCTGGAGTGGGAGACGACGGGAAGAGGGTAACTGGGCCTTTTCTCCTTTTTGTAGGTCCTTGTTGTTTATTTTACATAAAGTAGTATGTATATGTTAATGCCAAGCTCCTAATTTATCTCCACCCCCACCTCCGCTATCCCCTTTCGTAACCATAAGTTTGTTTTCTATGTCTGTGAGTCTATTTTTGTTTTATAAATGAGTTCATTAACTGGGTCTTTTCAAGAAAGGAGCAAAGAATAGCAATACGGGTCCTGCACTTGCATTTTTTTTCTTTGTTGCTCAGCCTGGGATCTCAGCCCACAAACTGCTCTCGTCAAAGGGAACCCGGAACTCCAAAGACTTCCTCCTCAGACATTTTTTCTCTTTCTCTCCTGACTCTCAATTCCCACCTCTACCCTTCTTCTTAGGCTGAATTCCCTGCTAGCAATGAACCCCCATTTCCCCGCTCCTTCTCAAAATTCTGTTTTCAAGGTCTAGCCAACATGTCACCTCCTCCAGGAAGCCTCCCCTGACATCAACATTATTCTGCCTGCATTCCACCCAGTTAGGTCTCTTCTACTCTGGAGCCTGCCCTACATTCCAACTCCACGGCCCTGGGGATGTCAGTATCTATGTGGGCTCACGCACACCGTCAGGCCTGTATGTATACACACATACGTGCCTATGCACACGGGTGGGCTTGTTTGCTAAGCCCTCCACTGGCCAGTCTCAGCTTTCCAAACAAGCCCATGAGCACCCTGAGACCAAGGGCTGCACCTTCCACCTTCCTATGTCTCCCCCACCTCCAGATGGCCAAGGGGGGAGGGGGTGGCGGAGGAGGGATAAACCCAGCCCCTGAGGAGCCTCTCATTCCAGCCCCCGCCAACCCGCTCCCAGCAGTCAGGGCTGAGCTGCTGCTGGATGGACAGATGGACAGATGATCAGCAGTCTGTCCTCTCCAAGGTTCCTCTTACCGATGGTTTCCGTCTCCCAGACTGAAACAGAGAAAGAGAGAAAGAACACGGAGGTGAACAAGAAGGCTAACGTCAAGTCTGCGCTCTCCGGGCCCCGCTGATGCGTTCCCCCTCTTTCCCACTCCCAGACTGGAGACAGGCTCTGCTGAGGGCCCAGAGGCATGCGAACTACAAGCTGGGGATGGACCAGACCCTGGAGACTTGTACTATTCCCTCGAGAACAGGACACAGTTCAAGAGAAACAGAGGCATTTGAAAGGAGGAGAGAGATCGATGTGCCTGTATCTCCAACAGCCTGCAAAGCAACGACTATTACAATGAGCACAAGATGCAGCCCTGGGAACCAAGAAATAAAATGAAAAACTGCCGTCCTCAGATTTCTAAGTATTTAAGGCAAGTCTCACTACGCCAGCCTTGTGAATGGAGATGCTAAAAGGCCCTGCCTTAATGAACCATTAAGAAGCAGGTGTAAATAACACATTCATTGTGCAATTGCCAGAGGGAGGCACAGAGTCTGAAGGAAAGTTTATCTAAAGAAAATTTTACTTTACTGCTGATTCATTTTACCTTGTGTGTGTGTGTGTGGTTGAAAAGAAGTAGTCCTGCCATGGTACCCGACCCAGAGTAGATCTTCCGTCAACTTTAAATAAATGACTGAACGAAGGGAGTACATGAATGGAGGAAGTGATTAAGTTGGTTTCTACAGGAATGAATTCGAAATTGGGCTGAATCACTGGGCTGCCACCTGGCCCAGCATCCCACCATTCACGCTGTGCCTCTTGCTTCTGCCCTTCCGGTCCTGCTCTGGGTTCCACCCAGTCCCCACGCTGTCAGGATGGGAGGGTTCAGCTGCCGCCCGCCTGCTGGGCTGGCAGGAGATTCTGGAGGTGGGAGGTGTGGCCAACAGGCCCCGGAGGGGGAGTGGGGAGAGGGTAGGTGGGGTGCAGTGTAGCTAGACCCTGCCTCCTCTGGTCTTGGGCAGGGAGCCAGAGACGGGGACCTGGCACCCCAAAACACTGCCACTCTCTCCCGCTGCCTTCTCCTGCCCCTTCCCCTGCAGGCAGAGTCAAGGTTGCTGGACTTGCAAGTATGAAAGAATTTGCCCCTGCCTCTCGCACACAGGCTGGGGGGCAGCGGCAGGCAGGATTCCACAGTGGAGGGGAGCTTGGAAACTCTCCACCTCCAGAGGACCCTGGCCAAAGCCTTAAGCAGGTGAAGGAGGAAACTGGAGCCCAGGTCTCAAGGGAGCCGCGCATGGCCACACACAGGGCTCAGACTCTCTAATCCCACCAGGAGCACCCCCCCCCCACCGTTCTCCTCAAACCAAGGCCCCAGTTGAGGGCTCAGAGGTCCGTGGGTGGTTCTCGGTGCACGACCTGCCTGAAGCCCAGCCCCGCCATCTCCCCCTGCCCGGCCCAACTCAGCAGCCCGCAGCTCGCCACCCGGCCTCCCTGCCGCCCACAGCGCTGGGCTGGAGGGCCAGTCTGGCTCCAGGTCCCTCGCAGCGCCCGTGTGGACGCGTCAGGCACCAACCTTCTTTAGGAGTCCACGAGGCCTCCACCAAAGACAGGAACAGGCCTGGGGAGACCACCAGACTCACATCCGAAGGAGATCCCCCAGGACCTTTCCCCTCAGACCCCACCCCACGGAGAGGCGGTCATCCAGGCCTCTCTGTGGGAGTGCTAACAGGGATGCTATCAGCTAACACTTACCACTGACCATTAAGACGTGCCCAGTCCCGCGAAGGGACTTCCACCTGCAGCTTCCACTCGGTTCCCCACAGTCACGTCACGTTCCCATCTGACAGACTACAGACTAGGAAACGGGGGACAGAGGGGTGCATGCCCTGCTCAAGATCCCTAGCTGGGTTAAGTGACGGAGTCCCAGTCCGAGAGCCCAGCCACGATGATGCACCTCCACGTGGACTTGCCACGTCCGAGGGGTGCTTCTGTGTCCCTGGGTGCACGAGGTTCTGCCGTTTCATCTCCCCGGCAGCGTACGAACTCTGCAATGGGAAATATCTGCCTGCAGGGCGCCCCGCGTCTTTGGTGCTTGTCTCCCAGAAAGGCCTGGGGTCCGAGCAGGCTAGACCCAGCGTGGCCTGAAGAGGCCCCGGAGGGAACCCACCTTGGTCGGGGTGGAAGATTCGGAAGAGTTCGGGGCAGCTGACGAGGACTGTCTCACCCACGTGGGCGGGCTTCCAGCACGTGATGTTGTCCCACATCCCGGGGCAGCCTGTGGGGAAGGGGACCATGGTGAGAGGGCATCCAGGCCCCCCCAACACACACACACACACACACACACACACGTCACCCCTGCACGAGCTCTTCCGCATCGCCAGGCTCCACGTCACCGTGGGGTCCCTCTTCAGATCGACCTCCTCGGTGGGAGGGGCAGGAGCTGGCCATCCTGAGGGTGCGGCTCCACGCCCTCCCCACCAGCTGCCCGCCGCCTTTCAGGGCAGGCCTGGAGCAGGGAGGCGGCACGAGGCTGGGACCTGAAGAGGAGCACAGGCGGGCCAGCTGCGGGAGGAGGCGGAGGAGAGCGGCCTGCAAAGCCAAGGTCCTGGACCATGAAAGCACGGGGAGCACAAAAGGGCCGGGAGGCAGGGACCACCTCGGAGGTCACTGTGAGGGGAGGCACGTCCGGGTCAGGTGAGAGCTCAGAGACAGAGACGAGCAAGGACAGACGGAGAGCTATTCAGGAATCAAGACGGGGACTCGCTGGACACGAGCTGCGAGAAGGAGGAAGAGGCCAAGCTTGACACGCAGAGTTTCAGGTGTGAGGCGCTCAGCAGGCCCCCCGACCCCGTGCCTGCCCTCCTGCCGGCCCCTGCCGGCCCCTCTGTGGGGCTCTCGGCACCCCCGGTCACCACCTCCTCACTTCCCCTCCACGCTTCACCCCTCGCCTGACTCCGTCCCTCCTCTCCACTGAGAGGCCTCTTGCCCTTACTGACCTCTTCGCCCTGACCGGGCCCCGCCCTGCCCACCCGGACTGAGTGCAGGGGCTTGTGTCTGCCCTGCCCTTGGGCCCTTGCGCCACTCACCTTAGACGAGACCACCAGGCTCAAGGACTTATAGAATCAGACAGCCAACGCCCAACCCCGACTCCTGCACAACCTGAGGGCTGCCTCCCACGGCCAGGTGCCTGCAGGATATCCCCGCCTTGAAACGCCCAAGACAATCCACACTCGGCGGGTCCAAGACTCAACTCAGCCTCTCCTATGAAACCCGATTTCCTGTCTCAGCCCCAGCTAGAGCCCTGGAGTCACCCTTTCTCGGTCTCCTTCTCCTTCGTGCTCCACAGCCCATCAGTCACCGAGTCCTGCTGGTTTGACCTCCAAACACGTGTGGAATCCAAGCCCTACTCTCCACCCTTGCACTCCCACCCAGCCAAGGGCTGACCACCTTTCACTGGGACCACCGTTACAGCCTCCCCAGGGGTCTTCTCACTCAACCTCACACAGCTGTGACCATGAGCCCTTCCAAAGGAAGGTCTGGCCGGGTCACACGGCCGCCGCCACCAGCGAGCACCAGCCAGATCCTTAACATGGTCCCTAAGGCCTGGCTCTTGCTGTTCATTCTGACACACGGGGCGCAGGTAAGGCCCTGTGATGAGTGCTCAGCCGGGGAAAGGACAAGATGTGAGAGGAGCACGGAACCCCACACTTTCCAGGTGGGCAGAGGAAGCACACGTAGTGATGTAATCGTAACAGAGGGGCAGGGGCAGAGAGGGAGGCAGCCGTGTGGTGTGTCCGACGGCAGAGTACAGGCTTTCAGGAAAGGGAACGCATCCTGCTGAGCGGTCTATAAATAAGGGCTTCGGGGGGCTTCTCTGCCAGGTACGGGACAGCCAGCACACGTCCCACCCCGCGGGGTTGCGGGGAGGATTAATGAGTTCACACGTGTAAAGCTCTCAGAGGAACGGCGGGCTCACGCCACGCGTGCTCGCCGCTGTTCTTACCATTAATTTCGTTATTTCAATTAGATGTCCCTGGGAATCGTTCGCCTGAGAGGGGCCCCGGGCAAAGAGATGGAACAGAGCCCCCAGGTAAGAAGAAGGGCCGGTGGAGGGCCGCTGACAGACACAGAGGAAGCCCGGGCAGGCGCTGGGCAGGGATGGGAGCCGGGGGCGGGCCTCGTGAGCTCACGACCTCTCTGCTGGGGTCCGTGACTGACTTTTCGGTCCTGTTTGGACCAGAAGGCGCCCAAAGCTGCCAGGTGCAAAAAACCCTCTCTTTCAGAATTCAGACCTGGCTACTCTAGAATTCACACTAGCCTACAGCACCCTGCTCCCAGAATGACTGAGTTTGGGAGCAGAAGCACCATGGGAAGCTCTGAGGATGCTGGGGGCCACATGAAGGGAGACGGGTCCCAAGCCTGTTACTGATGATTCCTGTTCGCCCATCACAGGAAGACTCCAACCTGCACGTGGCTGGTTACAACAACACGTCCTTTATGAGACCTAACAGTACATCTTTGGCCGCTGTGGCCTGTGTCGACCATGGAATGGCCGTGGAGCGTGGCTGGGTCTGGCCCACACCCTGGGAGCCCTCGCCAACAGATGTTCCCTTAACATGGCACCTTGGGCCCTGGCACGGCCAGCTGCTCCTGCCAGCTGATGTTGCTCAGGCCCAGGACTCGTCAGGCAGAGCGAGCGAGCGAACAGTCACAGAGGCCGAGGGCCAGGGAGGGATGCAGGGCTCAAGGAGGGATGGCACGATGCGGGAGGGGCTCCCAGGCTGGAGGTCACAGGCGTGGAGGCAGGACAGGGATCCACCCTCTTAGCAACTATTTACGGAGCACCCACCACGTGCCAGGGCCCATCAGGCCCAGGGCTCCAGTGGTGGAGAAAACAAATTTGAGAAGTTTCCATTGGAGGGCAGGGGGAAGGAAAGGGCAGAGTGTCCCCTCCACACCTGCAGGGCAGCCACAGACTCGAGTTCTGTTGTATTTTTTTAAGTTTATTTATGTATTTATTTTTGGCCACAGGAACTGCCCCAACCAGGGATCGAACCCATGCTCTCTGCATTGGAAGCGCAGAGTCCCAACGGCTGGACTGCCAGGGAACTCCCAGACTCAAGTTTTGCCAAGGGCTCACTGCATGATTCTGGCAAGTCGCCACCCACTCTGGCCTGACTCAGTTTCCCTTTGTGCACAGAAAGGGCTGGGCATCTCTGAGGGGATTCCCAACTCAGTGATTGGAACTCAAACCAGGAAGAGAGTCACTCAGGACGTGCTGGGCCACAAGCACAGCTGGGAGGCTGAGGCTGCCTTCCCTGGCCCCACTGCCAGGACAAACATCCTCAAAGGGGCATCTGCCGTGGTCCCCTCACCCTGCCCCCTGGCCTGCCACACTCTGGAGGCCCTCCTGCTTCCTAGCCTGAGTACCCTCCATAGACGAAGGGTCCGAGGGGCGATTCCTGTAGCACCAGGGCAGGTAGGAAGCCTAAAACTAGAACCCCTAACTCCAGGGCCCAATTCCACTGTCTGGGTTTAAGACACTGTGATATTGTGATATAATACGAATTATGCATTTGGTCTTCATCCCAGGTTCCTGGAACAGAGCTCCCAAAACCCTAGGAGCGTCCTGACTGCTGACTGCTGGTGTCAGAGGAGCATCTTTTGTTATTCATAAGCCCCTTTCAGCCAGACCTGAGTGCATGCGAATGAAATGACTCTTGGAGGATGGGGGCTGGTCCCTGGAGGATGGGGGCTGGTCCCTACAGGAATCAACTATGTGATTCGTGAACTGGAATTTTCAGCCCCACCTCTCAACCTTGGGGGAGGGGAGGAGGCGGGAAATCGAGTTAATCACCAGTGGCCCATGATTTAGTCAATCATGCCCACCTAACGGAATATGCATAAACTCCTAAACAATGGGATGTGGAGTGCTTCTGGGTTGGTGAACACACCCATGTGCCAGGAGGGTGGCACACTCCAAACGCCACAGAGACAGAAGCCCCTGCACTTGGGATACCTTCTGGACCTCTCTATGTACCTCTTCATCTGGCTGTTCATTTATAACATCTTTCACAGTAAACTGGTAAATGTGTTCCCCTGAGTTCTGTGAGCCATTAGAGCAAATTATTCAGCCCGAGAAGGAGGCCATGGGAACCCTCGATTTGTAGGCAAGACAGACTGAAGTGTGGGTAACCTGGGGACCCATGACTTGCAATAAGCATCTGAAATGGGGGAGCAGTCTCCTGAAACTGACCCTTAACCTGTAGGGTCTGTGATAACTCCAGGGAGTGTCAGATTTGAACTAAATTGTAGGGACATCCAATGGGTATCTGTAGAAAACTGGAGAATTGCTTGGTATGGATAACCCACACATTTGGTGTCAGAAATGCTGTGAAGAGAGAAACAGTTTTGCTTTATAGGACAAAGTCCCTGACCCCACTGGGAGCTTTCAGCCATCCACACACCTCTCTGGCCTGCATCACTGGGTTCATAGGAGATGCAGGTCTCCGTCTCGGGGCTTCCCAGGATGCCCATGCACATTTCTCCTGCAGTCATCACCTCCCAGCCTGACCCAGACAGGAAGAGAGGTGGAGTCTGTCTCCTCTCTCATTGTTGATGGGTTCTGCTCTGGCCTCAGAAGCTTTGGAGCCGAATCCTCCCAGGAACGCTTTCCAGGGAGATAAGGATGGGATTTGGGCTCCTGAGCTAGCCTTGGGTTTTTCTAACTAAGGACAGCAACTCATTTTCCTTCCCCACCCACATAACACGTCCAGCTTCTCTATCCCCATCTGTTCCAGACTCCAGTCCCAACAAAGCTGAGTTCTGTTGGGGCTGGAAGATTTCAAGATGCCTTTACTCCTCCTCCCCCTACTCCTTTTACCTTTTTTGTTTCTTCTCATTTTCCCCCTCCCCTCCCTCTTCTTCACTCATTTATTCAAGAAATATGAAGTGCCTATTATAAGTCAGACACCAAAGAGCAATACTGGGGTGAACAAAGCCCCCTGGTCTGTGCCCGCACAGGGCTTATAGTCTGTGCTCATGGGAATGAGTTTGGATTTAATGCCAAATGCTGAGAAGACCTTGGATGGTGTATTACTTTCCTACTGCTGCTATAACAAAGCAAATTTAGTGGCTTCAAATGACACAATTTCTTATCTCACAGTTCTGGAGGTCAGAAGTCCAAAACGGGTCTCACTGGGCCAAAGTCAAGTTGTCAGCATTTCTTCTGGAGGCTCTAGAGGAGAACCTGTTTCCTTGTCTTTTCCAGATTCAGGAGGCCACCTACATCCCTTGCCCTGTGGCCCCTCTCTCCATCTTCCAGGCCAGTACCATTGCATCTTCAAAGCTCTCTCCTCTGACCCTCTTGCTGCCTCCTGTCACTTATAAGCACACTTGTGATTACATCGGATCCACTTGAATAATCCAGGCTACTCGCCCCATCTTAACGTAATTACACCTGCCAAGTCCCTTTTGTCATCTAAGGCAACACATTCACAGGCTGTGGGGATTAGGAGGTGGGCATCTTTGGTGGGAGCATTATTCTGCTTCCCACAGATGGGTTTTAAGATAAGGAGTCACATGATCTGATTCAGCTGTGTGGAAGGTGATGTATTTCAAGAACAGGAACGCAAACATGGAGACACGTCTATCAGATGTAGCCGCAGTCCAGAGCGGAGTGGTGGGGCTCGATTAGGAGCCATGGTAGCTGAGGTAGAAAGGAGTTCTGTGTAGGAGGGTCTGGAGGCAGGACCGAACAGGACTTGGTGACAGACAGGCTAGACACAGCCGGTGAGTGTGCCAGGGACTGCTGGTGCTACTCCATCTCACGTGACTGAGTGCTCACCCACGGGAAGTGGGGGGAGTGACAAACAGGTCTCAAAAACATCCCTCACAGACTCTGTACTCTTTCTCTCTCTCCCTTCTCTGCAGTATCCCTGGAGGCCACATATTGAAGGTGGCAGTGTTCTGAGATGGAAGGAGCCTGGATCTCTGAAGGACCAGGCGGAGTTGAACTCCACCTCTCACCTCTGCCAACCACACTGGCCTGTGACGTGTGTGTGCAAGAAAGGTTACAGTGCTAAGTCTCTGAGATGTTAGGGTCCATTTGTTACTGCAGCATGGTCTAGGCTACCCTGACCGATGCACTGAACCACTGAACGGGAGAGAGGGGGCAAGGATGGCACCTGGGTTTGAGTGTCCAGATGGCTGGTTAGCTGAGCCATTGGCCACAGTGAGGAGGGCTGGGTGAGAAGCAGTGGTGGAAAGAATCGGCAAGCTGGAAGTCAGGAGTGTCATCTGGGGTATGTTCAGTTTGAGATGATGCCAAGAGCCAAGTGGAACTAGATTTCAAATAGGCAGTTAGACAAATTTCTGGCATTCAGAGAAGTTGAAATTGGAGAAAGAGAACAAGGATGCTCCGTAGGGCCATGGACCCGGATGATATGTCCAGTGAGAGGGCGCAGATTTGAGAAGAAAAAAGAGACGAGGGCCTGGCCCCAATAGAAGGGATGACACCACTAAGAAGAGGAGCTGGCAGAGAAGACTCAGGAGGGGTGGCCAGAAACACAAGGAAAACCAGAAGATGTTGGTGACACAGCAGCAGGAAAGCCTGCTTCAAGGAGGAGATGGTCAAGTGCATCAGACATGGCTGCAAAGTGGAGAAAGTTCCTCTCCTCTTCCTCCCCATGCAGAGGAAATCAGAACCGGCCCTCTTCCCTGACACTCTGACACCCCCAAGCCTCCCGATTCCCCTCCTCTTGTGCCCCAATTCTACACAAAGCCTGCCTGTGCCCTCCTGGCTCAGTGTGTCCCACCGAAAGCCTCTATGAGACTTGGTGAGAGCAACTCAGGCACCGGAGGCAGGGGGCTGTAACGCGGGTCACACTTTCCGGGGCTACTGCCACTAAGACACTGATACACAAAGCGCCCAAGGAGAAGCAGTGCCTTGTGACAGCAGGAGGGGAAAAGACCACTTGGGCAGGTTGAATGGAGAGAGAATGCAAGAGCCATTAGCCCTGACGGGAAAAAAATAAGGAGCTAATCTCGGGTTGTCATGGTGATGATTCTGTCCAGTTCCACACAGTGTTCAAAACTTGTGAGACCAGGGGCGCCAAGGGGACTCAAACAAAGGCGCCATCCTCTCTTTGAGAAGCTGCCTGAGGAGGCCTGGGTATTGTTAGAACAAGCCCCTCATTGCAGCATGCGATTCAAGGGTAAAAAAATGATTCCATGTACTGAAATTTCCTTTACAGCCAATGTTTCTGACCCATAAAATGAGGACCAGCTGCGAATTCAGTGCTGGGGGAGTGGAGGGAGGACTAAAGATGCAGCCCTTCCCTCTAGAAGTCAGTGGTTCTCAAAGTGTGGGCCCCAGAGCAGGAGCAGACCTGGGAGCTTGCCAGAGATAGAGATACTCGGGCCCCATCAGAGCCACTGAGTCAGAAACTGGGGCTGGGCCCAGCCATCTGGGTTTTAACCAGCCTTCCAGGAGGTTCTGATGCAGGCTTTAGTCAGAACTCCGGACCAAAGCAAAACAGGTTTGGACAGAAACAGGAGCTTTTGTCAGATTTGGGGAGTGCGCTCCTCAGAGGGAGGGTCCCTGCAGACCCCACACTGGGGGCCCGTTTGCTCTCAGAGCAGCTGGGAGGCGCGCGGGCCCAGCCTTGCGGTGGCTTGCCCTCCCTCCTCCAGGCCTCTCTTCTGGTGAGGGGGGAGGTGGAGGCTGGGATGCACACTCCGCACTCTGGACAGGCCTCCGAGGCTGGGTCAGAATAGCAATGAGCAGCCTTTCCTGTCTTTCCTCCACGCCGCATCCCTCCTCCCCCTGCCAAAGCCACTGCAGGCCTCCCTCCTCCACCGTCTCCAGAGTATGGGGCGGGGGACCCCCAAGGAAGATCACACCTGACCAGCCCACTTAAAGGCAGGGAAGGCCTCCAGACTGATGAAAGCCCGCGGCCCCACAAAGAGGAGGTGCTGGCAGGATGCACCCGGGGCAGGCAGGCTGCCTGGGCTGAGCCGAGAGAACAAAGCGGCCGGGCCGGCAGGCGGTGCCTGTGGCTGGCGTGGGCCTGGGGACGCTCCAGAGAGGAGACACTGGTTCCCACGCACCAGAGTCCTTTCTGCTCCTCTCTGGGCACAAGAGCCCTGCAGCACAGAGGGGACTCCCTGGCTGGGTCGGCAGAGCCGGGTCCTGTCTCAGAGCTGGCTCCGGCCCTCGGTGAGACGTGGCCAGTGACGGCCACCTCTGACCTCAGCCTCTGCGTGCGTCACAAGATGGAGCCGAACTTGGTGTTGTCTCACGTTCTGTTTAGCATTTAGGGGTTTGGAACGAGGGACAAAACCACTAAACATATCGCCTCAACACTGGTCCCACAGACATCTTTAAAAGCCGCCAAGGATGGTGCCGACAAAACCACTCAGTCAGAAAGCTCGCTTTCACTCTCCACTATTTCACCTGTCTTTTCCACCCCTTCAGCCACCCGCTGAGCTCCGGCGCCCCTCCCCAGCACACCTCTGTCCCTGGCTCCCACTCTGAAGGCCACTGTATGCAATACCGCCCCGTGTTCTCTTTGAGGTGGAGGTCCCAGGACCAGCGAGGGATAAGGATTTGAGGGGATGCAGGTGCCCTCCCGGGCGCCCCCCACCATCCCCCCAACTAGACCATATGCCACACACACACCTCCCCTGTAACAGATCAGTGTCCTCATCCCAGTGCACTCACTGTATCGGATTTAACAGATCATGGAGACATACAAGTAATACATACACACACACACACACATACACACAAGACATGTACATATATATTTATATAAACACTGCCATGAATTCACACTCACAGCCACCGGGACAACCTGACAGATTTTCTTTCTCAAGTGTGTTTCAGGGACATCGGCTGACCCCTGGCCAGCGTTCTGTGCACGGCGCATGTGCCTGGGACAGATGGGGCAGGGGAAGTGCAGAGAAGGGGTGCAGCAGGAGGGCTGGCCTCTCTCAGTTCACCCTCAGCACAGATATGGACAGCATAAGGCACAACTGCTGATTCTTGGTTATGGTCAGATGGGACTCTTGGCTGCCAGAAGGGTTTGTCTGGACCCTGGGGGGCTGCTCTCTGGCTTGAGTTGATATGAGCCCCCTGGGGGATGCTATTCTTTGGCCCAACCAATGGTTCTCAAACTTGGATACTCTTTAGAATCATCGGGAGGCTTTTAACGCATACTCTCAACAAGCCCCCTGCCCAAATGCCGACCACACTGGTGTGGGGAGGGCCTGGCCACCAGCATCTGTAAACGTTCCCGGAAACTCTGAGGCTCTATCTGCACAGCGCCACGGGATGCATCTCTGCGCGTGCTTCACAAGCACGTTGAATCTGAAGCCAAGGATGCCCTGAGGACCCGGCTTGAGGCTTGCGTCAGGGCCCAGCTCACCCTCCCCCAGCAGCTGACAGCACGGCCAACATCTCCCACAACTTCTGCACTGGAAGGTGCCCAGAGGCCCCCTGCTCTGAAGTCCCCTGGAGTTGGGGCTCCTCCAACCTCAGCCTGCAGGGAAGAGTCCCTGCTGCTCACAGGCCTGATGTGAGCTGAGCTGGACACTCCGCGGCCTCCCTGCCGCCTGCCCCTCTCCTTCCACAAGGCTGGAGCTGGGGCCTGGGCAACCGGGCCAAGCAGGTCACTAGAGACTGAGGTCTCAAGCTGTCCCAGCCCTTGGAAACACAAATGCCCTCTGGCCTTTTGTGGCCAAGAAAAGTGCAGGCCTCTGGGGGACAGGCGTAAGCCCTCCTCTCCCAACTCCTCTCTCCAGCCTCATTTCAACTTCCTCTGCCGGGTGACCTTTCACTGCAGCCAGGGGGAAAGCAGAGGTGGGGCTGTCTCCTCCCTCCTTTCTGAGCTGTGATGCAGTCCAGTGATTAAGAGCAAGAACTCTGGAACCATCGACGGCACATCCCAGCTCCACCTTTCCCAGCTGTGTAACTTACTAGGTAACAGGTAGTGACCTAACCTCTGTGATTCTGCGTAGCCTCATCCGCAACATGAGGGGAAAACTCTACCCAGCCCATAGGCTGCCCAGGTTTAAATGAGCTATGCTGTGCAACTGCGAGCATTTAACAACTTAGAACCTGGCCCCTGGCATCTGAGTGCTAGCTGCTACAACTCCCTGCCCCCTTCCTACCCTCACTGGGGTCATCCCCCAGCTGGAACTTCCCTGGCCTCTCCATGAGCCCTTTGAAGCCCAAATCTGGTCCCCAATCCCTCTCTGTTCTTCCAGAAAGCCCTTTCAGATTGTTCTAACCTGCACTGACCAGCTCCCTAGAGATGTCGCCACACTCCCCAGAACTCTACAGACAGGGCTGTCAGGGTGCAGACCTCCCTCTCTGCAGTCCCCCACCCCTGGCTTCGCCCTCACTGCACCCGGGCTGGACACCTAAGATCCCAGCTCATCCTGTGTGTTGATTGGGTGAGTGAGAGGGTTAAGCGACAAGTGGGTGAGCGAAGGAGCGGGTGGGCGGATCAGTGAAATTCTTCCACAGGCTTGGGGTCCCTTGCCCAAGTTCAGGTTTGGGGGTGACAATGACTCACAGGGCCCCCAAGTCAGGGTCCTGGGGAAAGTTGGAGGGATGGCAGCTCAGGGGAAGCCGCCACTGCCACCCCCTTCTACCTCCAGCTCCAGTGGTGGCAGACATACAACACACAGATACCTGATCCTGGGCCCTCAGCCATACCTCCCTCTAGCCCCACCCCCACTGGCTCCAATTCAGGGTTCCAGATATAGGGACTCACTCCCCTCCCCCATCCACCTCTTGCTGCTGTGGTTTCCTCAACCTAGAATGCTCTCCCCAATCATCCATCCCTCAGTTCTCACCTGCCGTCAAGTGCCTACTCCTCCCTAGGGCCTAACTCAGGGGTTCTCAGCCTAGCTTCTCATCAGAATTGCCTGGGGAGCCCTTAAAAATCAGAGTGACTCTGATGGACTGAGGTTCTGGTTTAATTGGTTTAGATCGTGTCTTGGGTACATTTTCCTAAAAGCTCCCTGGTGATTCTGATGCACAGCCAGGTCCGAGGACCAAGGATCTGGTTTAAATGCTACCTTCTCCACGAATGCTTCCCCACAGGGAATGCTTTTCATCCGTTCTCTCCTGAGCAGGCTGGGGGTGAAAGCCCCTCCCTGCTGCTCTGGCCTGCCCCTCCTGGGGTGGTCTCCATCCTTACCTCTGCCCCAGCCACACTCACGCTTCTGCCTGAACAACCCTGTGGGCGGGGCTTCTTGTCCTCTCCTGCTCAGGGCTCCATGGGTGCCATTCACTCACAAGCCTGCTGGCCCAGTCCCCAGCCCACCTCCCACCTCTACCACCCCTCCGTGATGCGTCCTACTGCTCAACCCCAAGCATGTCTGAGACCTGTGATGCAGGGACAATGGCCCTGGGTTGGGAGGCAGGGCACCTGGGTTCCAGGCCCACCTGAGCCTGACACTCCCTCTTCCCATGGTTCCAAAGAGCCACTGCCCTCAAAGATCCACATCTCCATCCCCTACACAAAAGGCCTGGCCCAGATATTCTTTGAGTCTTCTGCAACTGTGTGCCCATCTAGGCCCCCTGCCTCAGTTTCCCCAGCTGGCAGGGCCTCAAATCCACTTTCAGCATCCGTTAGGGCTGAGCAAGAGCTTGGCCAGAGGGAAAGGCCAGCATGGCTGGAAGGGACTCCATTACCAGTTAATGCTCGCTGAACTGACTGGCTAGGGAGCCCAGCCCAGAGGGACCATTACATTTAACTGGGCTTTAGACTAATCAATATTTAAACAGATGGTGCGCAGAAGAGCTCCCTGTAAGTGGGGAGGATCAGAGGGAAAAGTGGATTCCTCTAGGGTAGGTAGAGAGCCCTCCTCTCCAGTGGCTGAGGCACGAGAGAGTCTGGCGAGTCCTCCAGGGATGCCCCCTACCCCCAAATCCCCAACTTCCCATGCAGAACCCCCCCCCCGGCCCTGCTAGAGTCATGAAGCGGAAGGTGCCCTTGCTCTATGGGCCTCAATGTCCCATCTGCACAGAGTGGGAGTCAGGAGCAAAGGGGTTACAAAGGACCACTGGTTCTCAACCAGCAGCCATGCGACTCCCTTGGGACATCTGCAAAAGTGAGGCTTTGGGGGCTGTCATTGAGATCAGGGGGTGTTACGGGCATCTAAAGGGAGAGCTGAGGCCACTAAGTGTCCTGCAGTGCACAGCACCATCCAGCACAAGGAAGCAGGATCCCGTCCCCCATGCTAACAGCAACCCCAGGAGAAAAGCAGCACCAGACACGCACAGGACTGGGGTTCCCGCCGCTGCCTCACTCTCTGCCTTCTGATGGAGTGAGCAGGGGAGATGGGAATCCCACACCTCACGCTCTGGGTTGACCAGGTGCTCTCTAGCTCAGCCACCAGCAACAGCTGTGTCCCTTCTGCCACCAGGGCCAGGCTGCCTGCTAACAAGCTCTCTGACAGCTGCTGCCCAGCCCAGACACCAGCTCTATCCCAGCCCCCACGGGAGTGAAGGTGGCCACGGCCAGTCACTTGGAAGAGCCCCTTCCAGGGGGAGGCATCCAGGGCAGGCCGTCCTCGAGGAGGGCAACCCCAGCGTCACTGCCCAGAGAGGATCCAGGGCTTCATCACTCCAAAGGGCTTTCTGAAGAACCCGCGGACTGGACCCTCCAGCACTTTCTATAAGGTGGCCAGAGGCTGGGACATCAGTTCTAAGGCTGGCCTGGATGTGCCAGGGATGGTGGCCCTCCCCACCACCCTCCTCACCTGGGGAGGAGTCGTTCAAGCCCATCAGGTCATTTGCCCTCTGGATCTTCTCCAGGCACGTGGCTTGCTCCTTCTTGAAGATGCAGTCGGAGTGCATGGCGGTGGCCTGCAGGGGACACAGGGGATGGATGGTGGGAAGGTGTAGGGAAGTTCACCTACAAGCTCTGCTACCTAAGCCCCAGGGACAGGGAGGGGGAGGGGCAACAGAAGCAGGAAGAGGATGGTGACAGAGAGACTTCAGAGCTAGCAGGGACCCTGCCTCCACTTTGTCACAGATGCCATGAGGGCTCTTCCCCTTCACCAACTCATTGTGGGACCTAGGTAGATCCCACCCCCTCCCTGAGTCTCAGTTTCTATGTCTTATAATAATAACATTAGCAAACATATATATAGCACCGTACTAAGTGCATGCATTACTCTGTCATATGTCATATATATATATATATATATATATATATATCGAGTACTACAAAGTAGGCGCTATTTTTACCATTTCCCATTCTACAGATGTGAAGCTTAAGCACAGAGATGTTAAGAAACTTTCTCAGAGTTTACACAGTTTAGCAGAGTGTACAGCCAGGATTCAAACCTATGCAGTCCAGCTCCAGAGACCATGAGGCTACAACTGCACTTTAGGGGAGCAAGCAGGGGGTGAGAGAGACGAGAGGCTGAGAGAGCTCATCCCCTCTGCTCTGGGGGCCCGGAAGCTGCAGGCAAAGGACAGTGGCAGCATTCCGTGGGGCTTACTAGCCACTCTCATTTACTCCTGCCCCATTTTACAAAAGAGGAAACTGAGGCTCAGAAAAGTTAAGAAACTTCTGCTCAAGGTCACACAGTCAGTCAGTGGCAAATACTGGATCTAAGTGTAGGACCAAGTAACTTCAAAGCACATGGATGTATCACAACAGCTGCATCCTAATGCTGCCACTTCAACTCGAAACTCCAGGGCAGGAATGGAGTTCTGTAAGGGGATGTTGGCTAGTGCGGAGGCAGGTGCAAGGCATCCCAGGCTGCCAAGAGCAGTGCTCCAGAATCCAGGCTACCTCTGACTGCTCACAGATGTGCAGGGACAGGGATGAGCCTGTCTACGGTCACACAGTAAGGCAGGGCAGAGGCAGGACTGGCATCCAGGGCTCTGCAGACAGCTGCACCCATGCTGGTCAGAATTTCCAGGTGGAAGGGCAGGGCCGACGGAACCCTCCACCCCCACCCCTCTTGCTCAGGGAGAGACATGAGCAGAGAGCAGGCTTCTGAGCTCTAACTTGCCAGAGACTAGTGGGCTGCGGCCCAGGATCAAAAGTGCCTTCTACAGCCCTGACGAGGGCCCCTGCACACAACTGAGCAGGTTGCGTCCTGTACAACTCTACAGGCTGCCACACGTTCCTATCGTAATAGATCCGTACACGTTACTATCGTAATAGATCTGTAAATTATGTAACAATTTCTGGTCAAATCGGCACAGGGTCTTGAGGAAGGAGTACCCTTTTTAATTCACACAAAGGTGCTGGCAGAGATACCAGCGGCATGAATTGAGCTTGGCTAAGAGCACACAGAAGACACAGCTTGTCTGGGAGCTTGGGTGAGCCTGGGGCTCCGGCTGGTTATGGAGGGGAGGGTCCCGGGCCCTTACCATAGGCAGCAGGAGGAGAGCAGCCAGGGAAGCCCACACGATGCTGGCCATGATGCTTCTCAGCTCGGAAGAAGGCTCAGCCAGAGCCTCAGAGCAGCCGCTGCTCAGCTCCGGGCATCTACAGGCTAAAAAGAAAGGAAAGGCATGAGTCCTGCGGGTCCGGTGGCACAGGAGGGGCAGAGACAGGGACAGGGACAGGCCCCCTCCCCTACCTGCAGCAAAGCCTCCAGGGGTAAGCCCCTCCACGGCTCTGTGCTGTTCTCTACTCTTCTACCCCACAAGAATCTGTGCCGAGGAGTGCCGAGAGCCTACTCTGTCCTAGGCACTGGGGATGCAGCAGGGAGCACACTGGCTCGGGCGCCCTCAGACTACGAGAACGGTCTGGATGGCTTTCTCCTCTGCAGCAGATGACTGTGTTGCCCTATCTCCCTCCACAGGAGCAAAGCTTTAGCTGACACATGCGTGCCCCCTTGGAGAGGACATTTCCAGGTCCCTCCTGCTCTCGGGTGTGGGCATATGACGAATTTCCCACCTATGGAATGTGGGTGACAGTGACACGTGCCACCTCTGCACCACTTGTCCCTAAGGCATCACACACTCACCCCTGCTGCTCTTTGCCCCTCCCTGACACTGGACCCAACTCTGACGGAGCAGTTAGGACAACACCTGAGGGGTGGGAGGAGCCAGGATGCCTGAATGGGCAGTGGCGCTCAGCCACCCGCCAGCCTGAAGGCCTACCTAGCGGCGGGCTGCTGCGGGACAAGGAGCTGCCCGTCTCTCTGACTCACTCGCTCACACAGGGCCCCTTTGTTTCAGTGGCCGAGCCTGGTCCCCAACAAACATAGCCTCCTTTCACCCTGCCTCAGCCCACCTGGCCTCCAGCATAAAGCCTTTACCAACACAGCAGACAAAAAGAACGACCACTGAGGAGGATGTGCTCGGGCCTCGAGGACCCTCCCCCGGGAGCTCCTGTGGCTCGGAGGCCCGATTCGCTACTGGGGACCAGGTAGGGCACGGGGTGTCAAGGGAGGAGGCTGAGGGAGCCCAGGCACATGCCTGGAGGAAGAGTCCGGTCTGCTTCTAAAATTGATCGTTAACGCATATTCCCTGCAAGCCAGCAATTCCGCATCTGCGTGTCTATCCTAGAGAGATACTTGTGCGTGCATAGAAAGAAGTCTATGCGAGGATATTCACTGCAGCATCATTTCAAATAGCATCGACAGCAAAAAATGGGGCAGCCAACCATCTGTCAAGCAGGCACTGTTAACAGGCCCCTGCACAGCCATACAATGAAACCCTACACAGTAATTACAAACTGATTATTACTATTAAGTTATTATTAAAAAGATTGAGTAGGCCCATGTCAGGGCCACCACTAACCCATAGGTGCCTGGTTCAAGAGGCCCATGGGGGCTGCATCCCAGCCGTGAGTCCTTACACACTCCCCATCGATGGGCAGAGCAGCCACTACCCCGGGGCCTGTTGTGCCCCCAGATCGCTGCCTCCCCACGCCCCACCCCTCTCTCCTTGCCTCTATGAGCTCCCCTTGGCCTCTCTAAGCTCAATCTGGTGACAAACGAGCATCCAAAAAGGAGAAAGAAAACCAGCCACAGGAAGGCTCAAGGAAAGGTGGGCCCTTTTTATCTACCCACTGTTCTGCCTGCTTGGGGCCCACTTGGAGATGCTGAGGGAGGCCTCAGTATCTTTGACAGATGCTCTGAGAATCCCAGGGGTCCACGGGGATGCGGGCCCAGCCTCTCCCCTGCGGGTCAGGATGGACCGGACAGGCTGGGGATGCACTGGCCCCAGCACCCCTGGGCACCCCAAGCACAGGCTTCAGTCTCTGTACCCCCTCCCAGGACCCTCCATACCCCTAGTGGCCACAGGCTGCCTCTGGCATGACCTGGCACTGATGGTTCCCAGGGAGGCCGGTCATCTCCACTATCCCTGGGGAGGCCAAGGCCCTCTCTGCAGAGAGCTGGCGCTCCCTACCCACCCCGCTGCGAGAGAGGAATGCCGGGCCCACAGCTCCTTAGCAGATGATAGACACCAAGGGCTCAGAGAAACCACCAAGTCAGAAGACCTCCGTGATCTGGGCTGAGTCTCCTGCACGTAGGACAACGTCAAGCCAAAGGCTGGTGGGGTCTGGGGTCAGGCAGGCTTCCACCCAGGACAATGCTGGGTGCCCCCAGTACCTCCCTCGACCCTCCTGGCAGGGGTGAAAGCAGCCACAACCTGTGGCCTGCACCTGGGTTCTGGCCTCAGCACTCGGCCACAGTCAAGACCTTTGCTTCTCCGGGTCTCAGCTTTCTTAGCAGAGAGGAAGGTGACTCCTCATCTCAGCTCCCTCCTCAGCCTGCCTGGCAGCCAGCCGGGCCCAGACAAAGCCAGAGGCTGGAAATGGGTGCACTGCCTGTGTCCCTAAGTGGACACACAGCGCTCCTTCCTGGGGGCTGTCTCGCACGGACTCCCAGCAAGGTACCACCAGAAACATATCTCTTGAGAGAGACCTCTGCCCTGGCATAAAGCAAGCTTCCTGGAAGAAGAGGTCTGGGAAGAGGGAAGAGTGCTCAGGGCCCTGAGATGGCAACAGCACTACCCCCTTCCTTCCTGGGCACCCACAACTGGAGACTCATGGCCTCTTACCCTGAGCCCTGACCAGGACCCAAAATACGCTCTGACCTCTTAACCCAGTCCTCAACCTGGGCTGCCCAGCACAATCTCTGAGGAGTATTTAAAAATACCCCAACCCAACTGAGTCGGTATCCCTTGGGCTGGGGCCCGGGCATGAGTGTTGTTTAACCTCTTCAGGTGGTTCTCATGTAGAGATGGGATTATAAAGCCTCTGTATTAACTTTATCAGCACCAAGAGAGCTGGCCTGGTTCTAGGAAGAGCTAGTGGCTTACCCCGTTGTAGTTGCTCTGGAGGGCAAGTGGGTAGCAGTGGGCAAGCAGAAAGGGAGTCTGTGTTTTAATCACTGGTGCGCTCTCTCTTAGACACAGAGAGAGAGAGAGAGAGAGAGAGAAACAGGTCTACAGAGAAGAGCACAGAGACACATCAGCTCCAGAGAGAGAGACGTTTATCCCCAGGGCACCCACCTGAAGGCATCCATACAAACATCCATGTGTAGAATACACAAAGGTGGAGATTGCTTCAGGGACTGACAGACAACTCCACACACCTGCACAGAAGTGCAGGGGCGCACTCACAGAGCACAGCACAAAGGTAGGTGCAGAGGCACCACACAGCGATGTAGGTCTTCAGGTATGCCCGTCAAACCACTGCTGCGTCCAGTCATCCACACCCTCGTCCTGCGAGGACATCCGGGTATTCACAGGCAGCTGGATTTCCCTGGATTCAGATGTGGGTGCAGGCACACACACACACGCAGGCGCACACGCACACGCGCACACACATGCACGCTCACACCAGGGATGCCCAGGCTTGTGGGATGCTCATCCCTCGCAGTGGATAAAAAACAAGCTGGAGCAGAGGCTGCAGCCTAGCCATTCCCCAGCTCTCCGCTTTGTCACCAGGCTGCTCAGACAACACGGTGAACCAGGAGAGCGGTGCGTCCCCAGCCCAGGGCCGCAGGGTGGAGGGCGGGGGCACTCTCAACAGGAGGCCTCCTCTGGAACTAGACCCGGGTTCCTGAGTCCCACGTTTGCCCTCTCCTGTTCACCTTCCCCAGCTACAGTCTACCCTCTGCCCAACGGGATACAGACACTCACTAGCCAAGAGGTGGAGAGAGGGAACCTGGGAGCTCCCAGGCCTTGACCTTCCCACGCCTCCACCTCAGCTGGGCACCTCAGGGACTACTTCCTGCATCCTCTCCAGGACGGTGATCTCAGCCCCCACCACTTCTCCCACGACTCCCGCCCCGAGGCCACGGGGCACCGCCCCTGCTGGACCATGCTCAGAGTTTCCAGTATGAGGCCGCCTGCCCCAAACCTCATACTCCACTGGACCATATTTATGGCCCCTCTGTCCTAGGAAAGCCCCTTGAGATGTGTCCCCTGGGTCTGCCACTCCCCGCCCTGTCCCCTGTCCCAGCTGCCCCCCTCCTCTGGACTCCCGAAAGCTGCCAGTGACCCTCTTAAGGGCCAGGGCCAGGCCCAGCCACTGCAGCCTGGGGTTGGACCCTCCCCTCCCTGAGGGTGGATGCTGGGCTCTTTCAGCCCAGCCATGCGTGCGGCTCAGGATGACCTGCGCACTGATATTCCCAGGCTGTCTCTCAGGTCCAGGCTCTGCTGGGATAAACTGGCTTTTGCAACTGATCTGAGGACAATTACACTACCTCCTGGCATTTAATGTGGTGGACTCAGGAACCATTTTGCTAGAGTTTTCAGCTTAATGACCTCAGGCAAACCACTTAACTTTTCTGTGCCTCAAGTCGATGTTATGCGAAATGTGAATAAGAGTAATACCTACTTCATAGACACTACGGGGAGGCATCAACTAATTTATGTAAGTAAACTATAGAGAGTATAGCCTGGCTCCCAATAAGGGCTATACATGTGTTAACTGTTATTATCTTACCACTTTGTGTTCAGGCTGTTTCACCTTCTTGCTGTCATCTCCACCCCCCATAAGCCCTCTGTCATATTCAAAATGGGAACATCAGGCCTGCTGCACTTTTATCTGCTAATGGCTAACGTTTATTAACTACTTGGTACACGCCAGGCACATTTCCAAACAATAAAAATGCATTAATTCATTTCACCTGCCCCAAACCTATGCAGTCATCGCTAGCATTATCCTCATTCTATAGCTGTGACTGAGGCACAGAGAGGCTAAGCAACTTCCCCAAGGTCACACAGCAAGCATGTGGTGGAGCTGGGAAGTGAACTGAAGCAGCCTGGCTCCAAGGCTTGTGCACACCATCCCTATGCTCCTGCCACTCTCTGTTACTGGTAAAAGGAAGACGAGCTCAGAGTCCATTGGTACCCTATAAGTAATCCCTCTCACATCCCTTGGCACAGGTCAGGCCCTCTGCTACCACTCTGCTCACTCTCCTTAGGAAGAATTAATTACAGACACAGCATTTCACACCTGAAACGGCCACCTCTCCAAGATACTGAGTTTCCTGTGGGGAAGCAGGCCAGAGTTGGGGAGACGCTTCCCAAGGTCACACAGGAGAGAGTCCTGGAGCCCTGCTTGGTGGGAATGGATGTGAGACAGATGCGTGGACTTCAGGGGAGTCCACTCCCCCTTACAGACTTGGGAGGACCTGCCCTACTCAGGCCCCATAAGCCCAGTGACTGGCCTGGGGCCGGAAGAGAAAGAGCAGCCGTGTCCTCAAGCGAGCCACTGCACCTCAAGCGGCACACAGGAAGACGGCATCACCAGTCAGCTCACCGGAGCCAGCAGTGACTCACCAGGCTCTGACTTTCCGCATGGAGTGGGAGGGGACTCGAAGACCCTGCAGCCACCTCCCACACTGCCCCACACCCTGCAGGACCCTTTCTGTAGCCCCCCAGCTGAGAGTGGTCCAGCTCCTGGCCTGAGAGGCTCACCCCTCTCCAGCTGCTGGTCCAGGGCCCTCAGAGGAAGCTTTGATGTCTTTCCACCACACACTTCCAGGCCAGCCCTGAGCAGCACAGGTTCCTTTGCTTCCTGGGAGCCCCCACCATGGGAGGGCAGCATCTCACTCTTCCTCCCTATGGGGCCACAGAGCCCTGGGTTCCTATTCTGCCCTCGTGGAGCTGAGGCATCTCCTCTTGGACTCCTCTGGCCGCTCAGCACCCCTCTCCATCACAGGGCAGTGCCAAGCCTGGGCACCAGACCAAAGATGACCCAGGGAAAGTGGATCATTCACCTCCCTTGCTCTACACAGACTCCCTTTATTAATGAAACCTGAGCAGCACCCACTCCCTACTTGCTCCTCTCCCTCCTAGTACAGGGGACCAGAGATGGATGGCTGAAAGATGAAACACTGCCCTTCCAACTCACCCCTCGAAGGGAGGGAACTGAACTTGTTTCTGGGAAACAAGAACCTCTTTCCTTGTCAATAAAGTCAGAGATGATAAAGGTCAGTGTCCAATGCCGGAGTGAGGGGTGCTCTGGCAATTGATGGATTAATCATCAATGCTGATGTTCCTCTTGATGTTCAAACATTCCCCTTTCAAAGCCTGGTCCCAGGAGTCCTGTGCACAGCAGGTAACAGAAGTCAGGTCCCTGGGATTGTCCCCCTACGATGATTCCACCCAGGCCTGCATTTTACACATAGGGAACCTGGGCTCAGGGCAGGGAAAGGCTGGGCACACAGGCACATTGGTAGCAATGTCTCATTTCACAGGTGAGGGTTTGAGACCCAAAGAGACCCAGAGCTTTTCCCAAGGTCACACTGCAAAGCCCTTCCACACTGGTTAATCCAGGCACCTGTCGCGGAGGGGTCCTGGGAGTCCTCTGCCAGGGACACCCCCCCACCCCCAGGGCCTGGAAGAGAAAAAGGGGCGAAGAATGGGAAGGAGGAAACAGAAGATAATAGAAAGGGGGAAGAGTGGGGGGGGGAAGAGTGAGGAGGGACGGGAAGTGATGGAAGGTAGTGGGAGGTGTGGGGGGAGAGGGTGGGAGGGAGGGAACAGGAAGCAGGCGCTGCTTTGTGGATCGTTTACGGAGCACCTCCCAGGCAGGGGCTGAGGCTCGGGCGAGGGGGGATGGAGACGGCCGCCATGTGCACCGACCCCTGCTAGCCCAGCCCCTCCGAGTGACTGGGAGCCCCTGCAAGGCTGAGCCAGCTCTGACCGGCAGGTGCCCCGGCACCTGGCACAAGCAGGGCACGTGGTGGGGGCACTAAAACTGAGGAGTGCTGGCTGGATGGGTTTAGGAAGGTGACCCCGTGGGGGTGTTGAGGGACTCAGCAAAATACCAGGAGGTGGGGGTGGATGAGAGAGTGGAAGGCTGCTGCCAGTCTACGGACGCCAGGGATGCTGCAGCCTAGTTCCAAGGGAGAGGGCTGGGGGCACTGAAGAGTTTTAAGCAGGGGGAATGAAGTGTTAAGCTCCCCATTTAAGGAATATTCCTCAGAAGGCTGGAGAGCTGAGTAGAAGGACAACAGCGCAGGCAGAAAACCTATCCTGGATGCAGGGTAAAGGTGACGTGGGCCTGGGCGGGGAAGGGCAGCTGGAATGGGAGGTGGGGGACAGAATCCAGAGACTTGGACAAGTGGGAAAAGCAAGTTTCCGCAGCCCACCCCTCCAGGGAGACAGCAGGAAAGAAAGGTCAGAAGGGGACAGGAGGGATAGGAAGAAGCCGAAGGCAGGACCTGGTTCACCACACAGCCTTAAATCAGAAGCTGGGACTTTCGGAGGTGCCCGCAAAGGAACTGTATATTTTGTCTTTTTTTTTTTCTCAGCCACCCCTCTGTGTTGCCCATTTGTCATGGGGGAAAGGTGACAGCTAAGGCAATGCATGGAGCTGGGATGAGAGCATCCAGGTATTCAACAAGGCCAACCCAACCTTCTACCACCACCTCCAGGAAGCCCACCCTGGCTGCACTTACCTCCACTGGCCTCACCCTCCTCTGAGAACTACCAGCCCCTGTAGATGAGCAGCCCCTTACTCCTGCCTGGGCTGTTTCAGGTCTCGTCCTTCTCTTGTGAGTCTGAAGTCTTGTCTGGAAACAAGGGCATGTCCAGGTTTCCCTGAGGTTTTCCTCCTGGTGGAGGTGGGCATGTCCCTGGCCAAAGAGGGTGAATGGGAACGGGGGCTCAGGACCTGTTTGGTGAGCTCAGTGATACGATGTCCTTTCATTTTGGGGCATGAATGTTGTCTCTGGGTGTCCTTAGCATGGGAGATTTATCACAGGAACACAGCAGAGGCCTGTCTAGGGTAGGATGCTGAGGCCAGGCATTAAACAGATGGGCACCCTGAGCTCCAGGCAGGGTGAAGGGAAGCATCCAAGGCCCGCTAGGGCAGCTTGGGCCCCCAGGACTAAGCCCCTCCCTTCTTCCACCTCTTAAACCACTTCTCTTTACTAACCTACAGCCCAGGGGTTCACAAACCCTTTCAGCAGGTCACATCGAGCCTGTCACCTATTTTTGTACAGCCAGTGAGCCAAAAATGGTTTTTCCATTTTCAAATGGGCAGGAAAAAATTAAAAGATTCAAATTTCATGACACAGGAATATTGTACAAAATTCAAATTTGTGTCCATAAATAAAGTTGATCAGAACATAACCCTGCTCATTTGCATAAGTATCATCTATGGCTGCTTTTACATTACGATAGCAGAATGCAACCGAGTGTACGGCCAGCAAAGCTTAAAATATTTACTATTTGGCCCTTTACAGAAAAAGCCTGCCAACCCTCGTTCCAGCCTCACACAACACACACATACTTTCTCCATTCAACGCAACGTGCACCTGTAGCTCATTAAGGACGACTTTGTGATCTTCATTGGGCAGACGTCTGAGTCCCCACTTGTGTCCAGGTCTGTGTGAGAGGGTGTGGCCCAATGTTCTATGTTTGTTGCTCTCTGCTGTTGTGTGTTTGCCCCAGCTCTCTGGCAGGTGTCATGGGAAGTCTTTATGCCACCCTGGCAGTGTGTCACTCCCTCTCTGTGTGTCACTGTGGGGGTGGCTGTCACCATGTGCCTGTGACGGCATCCAGGGCTCAGTACAAACATGCTGCAGCTGAAGAGTTTCCACCCTGCATGTTGCCAGGCAGCTGGACCACTAGGCCCAGCCCAATCAGACCCTGGACTCCTAGATTCCTCCATTCAGGGGTGGCTGAGGCTTCCAGGGCCTCTAGCCCCCCCGTCTGGGGCATGGGACCTCTGCTCACATACCTCCCCAGACAGGAAGCCCACTGTCACGCCAAGTGTCAGCTCCACACTGGGTAGCTCCCAGGGAAACAAGGCCTTCCTGGCACTGAGCTGAGCTCGTGCTCTGCGCTTGGCACACCTTGGTTCTGACCTCTGGCAGACAGCACAAGGTGTCCTCCACTTAACAATGCTAGCCCTGGGTCAATGAAATCTTCACCCCTGGGAGGCCGGAGACCTGGGCCACTGAACCTGAGGCCACATCCCCAGGAAGAAAGCCACTTTGTGGCCTTAGCTCTTGTCTTTCCTAGCCTCTTAGGTGTATATACTGATCTGTAAACACCCATTTTGTTTTGTTTTGTTTATTCAACACAGCTTGAGAGACGGTCCCAAAGTAGCATGGCAGAGAGGGGCAGCCGCATGAAAAAGGATGGATTCCAAAGTGTTTCCCCAATCAACCCCCTGCCAGCCTGAACCTTACACAAAACAGGACCTTAATGAATCTTTTAGCTTGATTAGTTCTTAGAATGTAGGAAAGAGTCCTCCAAGAGGCTCCCTACAGATACCCCCTCTCACTGCACACAGGGGCAAAGGGAATCATATGGTCTTGTCCCAGACACAGAATCATAGATGAACTACCCATGACAGGGGAGGGAAGGTACTGGGTTTGCCTCCCTGGTCACCCACATACACTTGTTGATGAATCGTTTGGAAGATCTGGCCAGGACCTGCCCCAGTGTGTTCCATCTCTAATTTGTGTACTCAGATTTTGACTTGTGTCCAGACTGGCACCTCTGCTTGCCTTCCCCAAGGTCAGTTGGGAGCAGGAGCCCCAGATTCATCTGAGGACTAGGGGTTCTGCCAACCCCCCCGCACCCAGTACCAACTCAGACAGGTCTCCTGAGAAAATCTGAGTGCCACTGCCCCCCAACCAAGGCTCATACATAGATTTTTATTCCCTTCGGAAGCCCACAGCCACTCAAAAGCCTCCAGCCTGACCTTCATGATGCTTGTCTGCCTCTGCCCAAGAGGGTCCCAAGGCAAGTTGCCCTCCACAGACTGTGTAGCCCCCTCCCATCCCCCAGCCGCCGCCCATGCTGGGCAGCTGACTAGAAAAGCCAAATGCAGTGTATTTTCTTTTGATGTGTGTGTTGGGGGGCAGGGCCGGGGGGGGGGGGGGAGGGAGTGGTAAAGGACATATGCACCTTCACTAGAAGCATAGAAATCATCTGGATAATGAGCAGGCGTCCACCATCCTTCCCCCAGCAGCTTTCAGAGGGGGTGTAAGCACCTTCCAGGGCTGAGCTTCCACTCCCAGCTCCACGTGAAATACCATCAGCTTCTGGCGGGGCTACCTCCTGAGCGTCTAGCTCCCGCCATGGGCACCCTGGCCCCTTCTGAGCACCCCGCCCCCAACAACCTGTCCAGGATGTGGGCCCCAGCCTCCCGCAGCTGCAGCAGGAGCCTGTGCCTTTAAGGCAGCAGGCAGGGGTCTCATCTCCGGCGGTCCCCCTTCGGCCAGGGCAGGCCAACGCCTCCCACAGACCCCCATTTCTCCCACAGGCCCCCATGGGGCGTTTCCTCGCCGGACCGCGGAAGCCCAGGCATCCCAACCCCCGCCTCTCTGCGCCGCGGGAAACCGAGGGACAACGCTCTTTTGAAGAATCCCGAAGGTGTCACTACAGGGGGACATTCTACGCCGGCCCATACTCCAGCATCTACGCAGCACATCGCGTGCCCTCCCCTCAAACCCCGTGAGGACTACGGTACCCAGCCCCCTGGGGATCCTCCGGAGTCGCCTTCCCGATCCGCGTAGCCGCGTCCGTCTGCCTTGGGAGTAGGAAGACAGGTCCCTCTGGGTCCCTCCGGCCGCAGTGCCTTCCCTGCCCCTGGTCCTCGCTTCTGGCACGGGGAGGGGCGCGAGGCAGCTAGTCGACCCCACCCCCTGCGGGCTGCAAGGATCGGTCGCCCCCGAGCAAGAGTCCAGATACTGGGGGGGGCGGCAGGGAGGGTGTCAGACCGTCTCGCAGGAATGGAGCAGCGGCGGGAGAGGGCTTCATTTCGGTTTCGGGAGGCTGGCCCCGCTCTGGCGCTGGCCCGCTCTCCGTCGGTGAAGGACGCTGCTTGCGGAGACAGCGGAGCTGGAGGAGGGGGTCCGCGGTCCCCGAGGGACGAAGGTTCTGGAGTCGGGGGAGGGCGGACGGGGCGCAGAGGGGCAGCGGCGGCGGGGCGGCCCTTACCTGCTCACAGCGGGGCCTCGCCTCGGGGCCGCGGGCTGCGGGTGGGCCCGGGGCAGACTCCGCGGGGAGGGCGCGCAGCGGCGAGTCCGCGCCCCGCGCAGCCCGGGGATGGGGAGAGTGTGCGCTGAGCAGCGCGCGCCGAGCCCAGGTCTCCGCGTCCGTGTGTCCGCCGGCCGCCGGTGTCCGCGGGTCCCTGCGCGGCGGCGTGAGCTTGTGCGCACGCGGGGACCGCGCTCGCCCGGAGCCGCCGCCGCCGCCGCCGCCGTCAGTCGTCGCCCGGGGCCGGAGCGCGGCGCCCCCCGCCTGCCCTCGCCCGCCCCCGCCCGCCCCGCGCCGCGCGCCCGCCCAGCCGGGTCTGCCCTGCGGGAGAGGCGCCGCCTCCGCCGCGAAGCCAGGCGGGCAGCAGGAGGGAGGCGACGGACCACCGCCTCCCCCCGCGCGCTTCGTAGGCTGGGGGGTGGGGTGCAGGCCAATGGGCGCCCGGGGGAGGGGTTAGGCCGGGGATGGGGGGAAGCGGGACCCCGCCCGCCGCAGACCCGAGCAGGAGCTTCGGCGCGGAGACCTGGGAGCCAGGATGCGGAGGCGACAATCCCCCTCTGATGCCGGGCTTCCGGGGCTCAGCGTCTGGCCTTCCCCGGGGCTCACCGCCCGCCTTTCAAGCCTCCCAAGATACCCAGAGCGAGAAACCCTCTCCCTCCCACGTCCTCCTGATTCCCTGTCTGTCAGAGCCAGTTCCTCCTCCTCCTCCTCCAGGAAGCCTTCCTTACAGAGCAAGACTCCCCTTGGGATTTTCTTTGCCCCCACAGCCTGGGAAAGTCAGCTAGCTTCGGGATGCCTGCCTGGATGTCTTCAAATATGATCGCCTAGAAAATGCCTCTTTGGCCAGAAAAGGGAGGTGGGGGGCTTTACAGGGGCAGCCTACAGCAACTTAAAATGACAGTACTCTGGAGTCACACTGCCTTGCTCCTGACCCTGATGTGCCAGGGCTAGCTCTGTCAGCTGGGGCAGGTAGACTGGGCGTCTCTGAGCCTCAACTTCTTCCCTGTACATGGGAATCATAGTACCTACCCCCCACCTCTTGACAACAGCATTAAACAAGAATGGTACACACAGCCTTTAGCCTGATTTTCACTAATTTTATGTCCTCACTGATGAATTAATTACTATGGCTACCATTATTGTAGTATCTCTCAACGTCCTCCTAGTACAGATGGATAAATTGAGGCTTAATGAGGGGAACTAAACAGGTCAAGGTCATGTAGCCAGTTGGTGGAGCCAAAGCTCAACTGAGAAGCGTTACCCACTCCCAGACCAAGCTCTTACTTTCTGCCCACCCCCACCTGCCAACCCACTGCTCCCACCTGCCCCTGCTCACAGTTTCTGGTCACTACCGCAGGTATGAGCATCCCAAGAGCTCCCTCCATACTCCCACCCACAGTTCTGCAACCAGGCTCTGTCTTTCCTTATTCAAGTAAGTCATTGTACAGCCTCCCTGTGGGCCTGAGTTTTGAATGTGGCCACCTTGTTGAGGAAGCTTCAAGGAGGAGGAGGGAGGAGAGAGAGACTTCAGCCTATCCTTGGGAATTCTAGTCCAGCTGGAGACGAGAGGACTGGAAGGTGGAGCAGGATTCCATAACAGAAACTTGAAGGCTGTATCTGAGGGCCTGGAAAGATGTGAAGAGTTCCCTGGGTCAGCTCAGTGATGGTGACTTCTCTTTACTGCACAGTTAAGCCTGGCCCCCTCTGGTATGCATAGATCACATTGATTTCAGTCCAGGAAAGCTTCCTGGAGGAGGAGAATGTTAGTTCTTCTCTGTATCAATATAGAGTGAGACCCCTCTGGAGAGAAGAGGGCCCGGTGCCTTGCTAGACTCAGACAGACAAGACAGACAGGACTTCCCTCTGGACCTGGGAATACCCCTTTCTAGACTGTTGCCGTGACCCCTGGGAGCCTACTTTTATCTGTCTCCAACCTGGGTATTTGAAGATCAAATGAGACGCTGTGTGTGAAAGTGCTCTGTAAACTGTGAAACATTGTGAGGGGGAAGGAGGGGCTGCGGCAGTCTCAGAGACAGGAGGGAAGCGTGGAGCACGGGACATTGGAGGCATGAAGTGTGAGGAAGGGTGGAAATCAGAGTCACCTGCAGCAGGCCAGCTGTCCCTGGAAATGTCAATGGTCAGGCTGCCCGATGAGGACCCTTGGCTCTGAGTCAGCCTTCATTTCCAGGTTTATTCCCTTTTCCATACTGCAGATCCCTCTCTGGGCTTTGGATCCCCTGCTCTCTGTTCTGTGTCCTGGATGTAGGTCTTGGTGTGGGCAGTGCACAGGTTGGGCACCCCTTCCTCTCTGCTGGGCAGCCGGTGGACAGGAATGAACCCGCAGTCCTCTGCTCACACCCCTTCCCTTCACCTGTCCTCCCTTTGCTGCAAACGGTGGGCTCCTCGCTGACCACGGCTAGGGGTCAGTCAGGGCTCTAGGTCCCACTGTGCAGTCCGTGCTCTTCATGGGACATGTAGGGATGGAAATCCAGCTCCTGCTCTGCCCACGGCCCACCAAGCCAGGCATGCAGAATCCACCAAAGGGGGCGCTTTTTCTAGTTGGTCCTGGACAGGACACCTCTCTCATTTTCTCCAAGGTGTTGCAGTCCTTGTAGATGGCTTTTTGTCCCAGCCGTACTAGCAGCATCAGCCAGGATGAGGCACAGAAGTAAATATCACCAGAGCTGGGATCCAGGAAGGCTGGCTAGTCCCCTTCTCTATGAATGAAGTGCCCAAGCCCAGAGGGGCCACAGGACCAGCCCAAGGACACATTTAGACTGGGGACTAAAGTTTGTGTATGTGCCCAATTTCATGTTCTACCTAGTGGGCTGCCCCCACCAAGCTGGAGCAGGCAGGCCTTTCATGCCCCGGATTGTTCTCTGCCTGTCTGATCTCTCCAAACGATCTTGATTCTCCTTGAGCAGAAGCTATGCCAGTTCTAGTCCCCCAGACTGGGCCTCCCCAAGACAGGACCAGAGCTTCCTTGTACTTCGAAGACAGCTAGCCCCTCCTCACCCTGCCTGCCTGGCTTCAGAGAGACTAGAGGTTGAGGGACCACCCTTGGGAATGGTTTCCTCCCAGGGGGACTCCTTGAGTTGCCTTCTTTCCCCAAGGTTGGGAGGCTGGGGGTCTCCTCAACAGCTTTTCCCTACCCTGAGGTGCTCACTGCCTCAGCTCCCTTCCACAAGCCAGCCAGCCAGGCGGGCAGCAGCCGAAAAAAGATGTATTTTAATTCAATTTTCTGAGATGTGGCTGAGGGAGATGGATGCCAGGCTGTGCTACCCAGCATTCGTCTCTCCTGAGCACCAGTTCCCTCCGTGACGCCCGGCCCCCACCCCACCCCGCTCCACTCCAGCCACACCAGCCCAGCTGCGCAGGCAGGGAGAACAGCACATTCGAGGATACCAAGGCATGTTTATTGTAAATAGCTGACATTTGCTGAATGCTCACCTTGTCTTGAGCCAGTGCTTTTCAACCCTCCTGGTGCTAAAGAATCCTTGGGAAGCTTTAAAAATGTACCCATGCCTGGGCCTCACCACCAAGATCAGTAGGCAGTTGGTCTGTGGTCATGCCTGGGCAAAAATATTTTTTCAAAAGCTCCCCGGGGGATTGTACTGTGAAGCCAAGGCTCAGAACCATTGCCGTAGGCCCTCTGTTAAATGCTTTACCTGTGCAAGTCCCATGGTGGCATGCTCATATGTCCAGAACCATGAGAGGTGTGCCAAGATGCTGTCCCTCAGCACCCTCAGCAACCACAAGCAGCCTCTTGTACATCCTCTGGCAGCAGTAGACATGTTTTGCTTTCTACATACTCTAGGACGTGAAAAAGATGGGAAATAGCTGCTTTAGGTGCATTTGCCCATTTAATTCATTTGAGGAATGTCCTGGGCCTTGAATGGCAGGCTATGGAGTATGGATTTCTTTCTATGGAGGAGCAAAACGCTGACCCTGGTTCACTTCTCACTCAAGCCAGTGGGAACTGGAGGTCTAGATTGTGCAGCCGTGGGGAAAGTTTGATTCTGAAGGCCCCTTGGTCACCTCCTGCATCTGTGCTGGAGCCAGACAGCCAGGGAGGCTCTGAGAAGGCCCGAGTGCATCAGGGATTGCCCACTAGAAAGCCTGGAAACACAACAGGGCAGGCAGCAGGGAGGCTTTGGAAGGCTCAGCCCCATGAAGGTGCATAGGCCAGTCCCATTGCCTCGTGTAAGTGCCCCCTCCTGCAGATACTCAGGCTGCAGGGACATTCCAGGTAGCAGGGCTTGGGCTCCCATGGGAGAGCACCATTCCAGAAGCAAGCCCCCTGCCCTCTCACCTAGGAGGCAGCATCCTCATCAGATAAACCAATACTCTCCAGAGCCTTTTCAGCTACCGCTTGGACCCTTGGAATTTTCTAAGAAACCAAGGCAATGAACATCAGGCTACTTAGATCCATGGTTTTGAAACTGTATTCCAGGAGCCCTAGAATATTTGAAGCTGCCTCATGAGAAACCTGGAGTACAAGAGGAAGGGAGACCTGTCTTCAGAGCTCTCTGGGAGTTCCTCAGAGCTGAGGAGTCCCGAGTCCTCTCTGTTGTGTACTCCGCAGGGCACAGTGATGGGTAAGGGTGAGCAAGGGGAGGATTGTCAGAGTAGGGGGAAGGAACCAGGGGACCAGGGATTTGGAATCCTCAATTCCAAGTGCAGACTTGACTGGTTAAGCACCCCCTTTCACTGAGGAAGCAAATGAGGCTAAGAGAACAGGAGTGATTGGCTCAAAGTTATAAGGCCGACTAGTAGCAGAGATGGGGGGTGGCACATACCAGGTCTCTGGACTTCAAGTCCAGAGTTCTGTCCCCTGAACCATAACTCTTAGAAGGGAAGACACGCCTCCTGGGAGGTGGAAAGTGTGGGTATATTGGGAGTAGTATCAAAAGAGGTCAAACTGAGGGATACATGTGGAGAACCAAATGTCTTGTCTCCTTCCCCCACGTACACAAATACTCAAATGCAGCCTCCAGCCTGCAGAAGCGTACACCCAAATACACACACGTATTGCTGCAAGTGAGTATACTCTGCACACGCACACGTGCATTTCTGTGCATTATGTATGTGCAGAGGTGCATCCACATAGGCTCCAAACATGCACACGGACACTCGCAAGGGCACCATCCACAGATCTGCCATGTGAAGGTACATCCCACATCATCTCCACCAGGAGAGGTGTTTTCTCTCTGCAGAATTGAACCAGGCAGTGGGCCACTCTGCAGAGGCAGGGCTTCATCACTGTCAGGCAGTTCCCCTCAGAGAGCAACATTTCCCATTCACCTTCCGTAGTCCCTCCCCAGGGACTCAGCTGTTTACCCATGGGAGCTGAATCCCCTGCAGGGAACTCTGGTTGAAAGAGAATGCGCTATTTCCATTCCATCGTCAGTATTCACAGGGCTTTCTTTTCTTCCCTCCACCTCCATCCTCTCCATCATCTTCAGCACTCTCTGGAGTTGATGTCTAGTATTCTGCTGCTGCAAGGAAGGCCCCCTCCTGGGCATCCTACAAATGGACCACATGGTGTGTGTTCAAGAGCCATACTGCTCACGCCCTGCCCTCTGACTGCTAGGTGCTAGCTCACTGCCCTCAATCTGACTCCAGCTCCTGTTGGGGTGGACACCCACACCCGCTCTGCCTGCCCTCCCCTCCCCTTGCAAGTCCACAGTCAAGGTCAGGTCCCACTTGCTGTTGTTCCAGTTTCCTCAGAGCCTGACTTGGGTGCCTTGAAAATAACAGTGCATCCGGCCCAGCACAAGTCCTGGCTTTTACATGGCACCTCGGCAAGCAAGCACGGAGGTGTGGAAATTACAGATAATTCATGTGGGAGGAGGCAGCAAGCGTGAGGCATGGATACAGCCGTTCCCAGAAAAGAAGCTCAGGATAATAGGGGGCCGGTGAAAGGCTGAGCCCTGACTTGGTGTCATGCAAACGATGCCGCTAATTATATTAAAAGTGGTGCAAATAGAACGTTCTTTGACAACCAACTTTGGGAGCAGGTTGGCAGCTGATGAAACAATTCTTTACCATGGCTGATGGGAGCATTGTCTGCGAGGAAGTCACTGGGGCACAGGAGGCTCTAGGCCCTGACTGAGGGCTGGGAAGGTAGTTGGAGTTGGCAGGATGGCGTTGACCCAAGACCTTGCATGCACTCAGGGGCAGGGTTTGTAGATCTGTTCCTCGTGATTGTGGGGCATGGGCCCTCAGCCTCTAGGGCCCATCTGGCCCTCTCTCCAACAGCAGTTTGCTTCCTTGGGGCCAACAGGAGCAAGACAGATGCCTCTGGCTTTGCGTTCTAGGCCCTCTCTTAAAGTGCTCATCTGATTCTCTCTCAAGCCCTCTTGGGATAATCTCCCTTTTGACAAATTTAAAGTCAATGCATTAGGGACTTTAACAACCTCTGCAAAATCCTTTCCCCTCTGCCACATAACTAGCCTAACCAGGAAAGTAAAATCCCGTAGTATTTCTAGGTCCTGTCCACATCCAAGAGGAGGGGCTTGTGTGGGCTCGTATACCAGGGCACCTTACAATCCTGTCTCCCGTAGCCCCTGTCACCTAGAGAGCGAATGTGAGCGGCAGGGTGAGCACAACCTATTGACCAAGACTCTCTGAGGTCAGAACCTGTGTCAGGCTTGTTCCACCCAAGTGCTTGGCATGAATCAGTGCTCAGGAAATATTTTTCATTGCATATGTGACTCACCAACTCCTACCTCCATTGCACAGGTGGGGAAGCCAAGGCTAGAGAAAGCAAAGTACTTTTTCAAGTCATCCAAGGCAACAGATGATGAAGCAGGGACAGCAATAAGCACTACCATTTATTGAGCAGTTACTGTGTGCCAAACACCATGTTCGGTTATTTTACCAGCTCCTTGAATTATCATAAAGCTGTGTGATTAGGGATGATGAATACCCCAGGTTTACAGATGAAGAGACCAAGTCTCAGGGAGCGGAAGTAACTTGTCCAAAGATGCTGCTGGCACAAACACAAAGCCAGGACGCAAGCTCACTCAGCTTGATCCCAGTGTCCCCAGTGCTCCCTTTTCCATGCTGAGTTGCCTGTGTCTGCAGGCGGGACAGACTGAAAGCAGTATCAGGAGGCCAGGTGTGTGGGGATAGTCAGGGATGCTTGGTCACCTTCCCCCTGTGCCTCTGCCCATGGCTCCCCCTTCCTTCCCAGGGGGATTAAGTCATCACTCTGTTTCACATTGGGCCACCCAGGACCTGACAAGGCAGGGAGGTGTTTCTAATTACTCATAATTAGCAGCCTGATTAGTCCTGTCACATGGGATTGTCTCTTTTAGCTCTTTCCTTTGTGTTCTGGGCACACTTCTTTGGAAAGGAGAGGAGCCGTCTGCATAGCCAGGGAGGAGAGGATGCACGGGAATGTGACTGGGGTGGGTAGTCAGGTTGTTTATGACCACAGAGACAAGCATCTCTCTGAGCCTACCCCTCCCACCAAATCCCCATGGGAGCCTTTTTCCAGCCCCAGAGCACAGAGAACATGTGTCCTCCATAGTGGAAGATAGGACCTGGTTTACGCCCCAGGGGAGTGTCCTTTCCAGAGATGCACATGCATCGCCACCTTGCCTTCTGCAAGGCTCTGGTCGAATGTCACTGCCCTCCCTGTATGACAGTGCCCTCACTCCATCACCGTCCACTCCCCGCTGTATGATAACACACTGGTTAAGCACAGATTTTGGAGCCAGACTGGGTTACTATCCTTGCTCTGCCACTTGGACAAATAATTAACCTTCTGTACCTCAGTTCCCTCATCTATAAAGTGGGACTAAACAGTAGCATCTACTTTTTAAATAAATGTAAATAAGTTAATATATTTAAAGTATTAGACTTCCTTGGCAGTCCAGTGGTTAAGACACAGTGCTTCCACTGCAGGGGGCCTGGGGAACTAAGAACCCGCAGGGCGCATGGCATGGCCAAAACTAAATAAATAAATAAAGCATTAGAACAGTGTCTAGCATAGAATAAATACAATAAAGTGTTAATAATTCCTTTGTTCCCTCTTTCTCTTTTAGCACTTATCACTGTCTGACATGTTGCATATTATTTGTCTAATATTTGTCTCCCCTAAGAGAATGGAAGCTGCGTGAGGGCAGGGTCTTTCTTTGGTCATTGCTCTATTTCCAGCACCTAAAGGAGTTGGACAGTGTTTATTGAATCAGTAAGTGTATCCCACATTCCCTCTTCCCAGGCAGAAGTTACATTTCTCTCTGCACTCTTCGGAAGTTCTCATTTAAAGAGACTAAAAATGCAACTTCCATGCCCTCATTATCTCCTAACCTCTGTCACCTTGATTCATGACCAGAGTCTCCATTTCTAGAACCACAGACCCCTCTGTCCTACAATAACCAAATGCCAGCCTCCAGTCAAATGGTATGAAACCCACGTCGTAAAATCCTGGAACTTAAGAATTCATGGACTCCTGGAATGGACTCCAGGCCTTGGAGAATTCCAGAATGGAACTCTGGAATCTCTGCAGGTCATCTGGGAATTGCTGATAGGACCTAGGAATCTTGGAGAGGAGGCCCAGAATTTCAGAAGAGACTCTCAAAACTGGGTCATTGGGAGGATCTGGTGAGACCAGCTGGCTCCACGGTGCTGGCTTCTTCGCAGTGATGAAACACAAGTGGTGCTGGTGCTCAGAGCTGAGGGGCAGGAGAGGGGCCAGGATGGCGATGGGAAAGGGCACCCCTGTGAGGGTTGCTAGGCGCTGCCACTGGCCGAGACAATGAGGCTGGCTGGGTAGGTAGGGCCGAGGGCTGCATCCTAATCAGGATGCTGGAGGAAGGTGGGTGGGGCTTGGAGAGGCAGGCAGGGGGCGGGCATGGCTGGCCCTAATCCCATTACAGCTGGCCATCCAGCTGCCAGGGCTGGCTGGGCCCCAGGCCTGGCTCTGCCCTCCCCTCCAAAGGCAGGCTCAGGCTGCAGGGAGCTTGGGATTCAGAAGGTGCTCCATCTTGTTCTGAAGTCCATACCTAGAGCAGGAGTGTAGTTGGGTCTTGAGCCCCAGGAGACTTAGGGCTAAAAGGAGGATGTGGTGAGGGGGCAGAGGATGGAGGAATGCCTCAAGAAGATGGATTGACCCAGAGTAAAATTGTGGGAAACTAGAGAGGACGCAGAGGACAGTAACTTGGAGAAACCTGCGGAGGGCACATGACGGCTGAGTGACTGTAAACATGCTCTGAAAACAGAACCAGTCTCAAAGGAAAACCAACTGAGATAAGGCAGTCACGTAGCCTGATGGTGCCAGCTCCAGGTTGAAGCTTAGCTATGCTCCCTAGTAGTGACAATATACACAAGGCGTTCCGTTTTGGCTCTTCTGAAGTCTCATGCCTTGTGTTTTTCTTTATTTTGTTTTATAATTTGGTCTCTGCTAGAAGGCTTTTGATCTTTCTCAATAAATATGCCATGGGAATCAGAGCTTGGGGCTCTGGACTGACTTGGTCTTGAGTCCCCTGACCCCATGCTTTCCTATACTCTCGTGTGAATTTTCTTAATTCCACCATACCACTCACATTCAGGTTCGTTCGTGTGGAGGTTACTTCCACATAAAATGGTGGTACTTGGTGAGAAATTCTGGATATAAGACAGAGGGTCAGTTAATGCACACCTGACACTACTTCTACCCTGAAAATTGACTCAATCCCAGCCAACTCTTTGACCTGGGCTGGACACTGAACCCTGAACTTGTCTCAAATTAGGCCCCAATCCCAGTCCCAAAGGAAGCCCCTGTCCCAGCTACAGACTAACCTCTAGACTGAGCCCTGATCTCAGCCACAGTTTCTTTCAAACAGTGCCTTTCAAACATGAGCCCACAGATCTCTGAAAATAGGATTCACCTCAAAGAATCCAAAAGACCAGTAGGATTCCTTAAGACGGTAAACCAGTCCCACATTTCTGAGGCATGCTGGCTTCCAAAAAGCAACTACAAAGACCCAGGCTGAACTCTTCAAAGCCCAGAGCAAGCAGACTCTCTCCTCCCTACCGTGGGAAGGTCTTCTGTTCAGATGTAGCCCTGCTCCACCCTGAGCTCTTTCCAACATGAGAAAGAGAATCTGGAAGGAGGTCAGTGGACCAGGGGTTAACCTGACCCAGAGTCAAGACACTGTTGGAGGTGGAGATGCAGGCTGTGGCTGGAGAGTTGGGAGGGTGGCCATGGATGTGGCCCTGGTGGTGCTGGAAGTGGAAATGGCCATGGGGTGCTTGCTTTGGTGACCTTGACAAATGGAGTTGGTGATGTAGATGAATATTTGTAAGCCTGGTGATAGCCACATACACCTTGCAGGTCTCCCAACTTTTCTGCTCTTCCCTACTGTCCTCTTTTTTTCCCTCCTGCTACCCACTGTCTTGGCTTTGACTTGGCTGGTTTTAGCATCTTGGAACAGGTCACTGTTTTTCCTTAATGAGCCTAGAGCCTTTGGAGGAGGAACTCTGTAACAATCCAAATAACAACTAAATTGGAGGCTTTGTGTGTTCCCTGCTTCTCCTTTTAGCATCTCCAAGGTGGAGGGACAGCCACCTTCTTCCCATCAATATGGTGCCCAGCAGAACTGGAGGCTTCCCCCTGAGGCACATAAAAATGTCTGACATACTGCTCACTTCCAGGAGTGACCCACCTGGAAAGGAAGAATGGACCCACCAACCTCTCAGAGCTATAATCACCTGGACAAAGAAGCAAGCAACTGTCACCCATATTCCAGGGGCTGTGCCAGCTACACGACTAAGCGTCCAGCCTTACTTGGCTCAGACGACCACCGGTATGAGGGTCACAAGGAAAGACCCTCTCTCCTCTGGGCAATCTTCCTTGCTCAGTGCTGCACAAAAATCTCTCCACTGGGACTCATTTTCTGTTGGAGGGAAGTGGAAATATGCAGTGCAGAGAGCTCTTGTCTGATGCGGAGAGAAGCTGCATTGCAATCTGGGTCACCACTCTGCTTCTACCCATGCTTGTGCCACATAACCCCACAGAGCGGGCATTTGGGTTATGATGCTTCTTTATTGCCAGGCTGTCTGTTGCAATGCAAACCATTAAGCATTGGTCCAGCCTCCAGTTCCAAATGCTAGTGGCATTGCCTGGTCATTGCGACATTGAAAACACTCCCATGCAGTCCCATCACTGCCCACTTTTACACCCTCGAGAACTATTCAGAGATTGTCTGTACAGGACTTGCAAAGGGAAGAGCCTCAAACCTGTTTAGCCAACATCATCCCACCACCCGCACTTGCAGGCTATAAGAGAGAGGGTGAGGAGGATATGTTAAAACTACTGAGGACGCATTTGTGGGGGGCTCCCAAGGGAAGGCAGGTAGAAAGGGCACTTGCCCTCACCTCAATCCACTGAAAGGAGCTTGAAGAGACTCACTTGGAGGGCTTGGCAGTTTTTGCTAAAATTAGGTGACACAGAGGCTGACAGCTGACTGCCCAGAGATATGTCCCAGCACAAGGTGTAGGAAGAACTACACCAAGAGATTGGATTTATTTGTGGAGGATACAGCGCCAGGGAAAAGCTTAAATCAAGGGATGGTAAACAGAATCATTTGGACAGCAGGACAGAGGATGTACTGGAGGCACCAAGTAGGTAGTTAGGAACCTACTTCAGCAGTCCCGAGGACAGATGATGAAGGGCTGAACTAAACTAAGGTAGTGGCCATAGAAGGAAAAGGATGGGTCTGGATCTGAGGGGAGGAAAATAAGATAAATGAATGGAAACAGTTTTTGAAAACTCCAAGAGGCAGGACTCATAAGAAGAGCTTTTGTTCTTGTTATTATTCGATGTTTTAAAATGTAAAACTCTCTGGAGAGGGATATTCAGTGCCATTATCAGTCATTAACACTTTAGCATGAATTAGCTAATTCATCCATGGAGCCACTGAAATTTAGCAGAAGCAGGTTTTAAACAACCTGGTGGGGAAAGGCAAAAGGAAAATGAAAGACCTAAGTGGGAATGAATCTGAACAATTGGGGAAGGTGATGCAGACAGAAGAGATATCAAGTGACTTCAGACAAACTGCTCTGGACAGGAAGTCTGGAGAACAAAGTTTAAGTTTCTATCCCATCCACAACCTACCAGCCCCACAATCCTAGCAAGTCACTTAACTTCTCAGAGTGTTATATGACTCATGGATGATACTATTTATCTCACAAGGTCAAGTTCTATAAAGGAATTTTTAAACTGCCAGGCTCTGTGAAGGGCTACTATTCCACCAGGTTGCTGAAAGTTAACCTTGGCAATGGTTACCCATCACCTTTCACTGAAATGCAGCCAGCCCATCAGCTGCCTGTCTTCTTAAAACTAGATTTGTCTCTTCCCAGGAAAACCTGATTAGTCACAATGGGTACAGAAGGGAAAGAGCAAGAGAAAGGTGGAGAGACTTAGTGCAGCTAGGAAGTGTTATATTCACCAGATTGCTTTCCCCATCTGTTTAATGGGAGTGATAACAGCTAGCCTCACTATTCCAAGATAATCCCACACCTCTACATGATTTTAAGCAAAGGGGCTATAGTTTTCTTCTTTTTGCCACCAAGTAGCTGTAATCTTGTTTTGACTTTTTTGTTGCCTTTTTTTCCCCAGCTGTAAAATGTGAAGGATAAGGACACATAGGGTTGTTGTAAGGATTAAAGGTGCTTCAAAATATAGTGCCTAGGGTGGTGTCTGGTGTGAGTGAGTACTCTATAAACAGTAGCTATACTACTCTGCTACTGCCATCACCCTCATGATTGATCCCCAGGGGTCTGGCATTCAGTACACCCTCACGTGTTTGCTGAACTAAGCTGCTCGTGGGTGTGGAGAGTGGTGAGAAGCATGCCCTGTCACGCAGTGGGGGAGAGCAGACTCCAGCCCTCCTGAGCTCACTGTGCTTGCTACCCAGAACCGCGGCTTCCCTGACAGCCAAAGGGCTCAAACAGACCCTTCCAAGAAGAGAACTCAGTAAAGAAAATTGCAATAGGGAGTTCTTCTGGTACTTCCTTCCCAATTCCTCTCCTCTAAAGTTGGACACAAGACCAGAACCCCCATCCTTACTCCCCATCCCTTGCTGGCAGCCTGGACCCATGATACCCTTGAGCTGAGTGGAGAATCTAGTGTCAGTTGATTCAAGTAGGACATCTCCCCAGAAGTCCAGGGTCACTATCCAACAGCTTAGTTGACATCCCTGGCCCAGCATTTCCAACACTGAACACGGGATCCTGCCCCAATCTACACCTACCTCCCCGGGCCCCGTCTTCACAGTGGCACCACATTCATCTCCGTGGTGAGCCAGAGACCTGGCAGTCATTCTTCATGCTTTTCCATGCCTCACAGTTCACCCAGGCAACCAACATTCCCTGAGGACTTGCTATGGGCCAGGCACCTGCCCTCCTGGAGCTTACAGTCAGATGGTGTGCACAGAAGTTAAGCAATGATCACACAAATAACATAATCCAACCTGTGATATTGAGATAAAAGAAAAGGGTACCATAAGTCTATATAACAGGGGGCCGGATCTTATCCATGAGGTCAGAAAGGCTTTCCAGAACAGGAGTCTACTCATTTTCGATCTAAAGGACAAGATCTTTCGAGGCTGGGAGTCGGGGGATGTGGGGGGTCGAGAATACCGCGGCGGAGAAAGCAACAAGAGCAAGGACCTTAAATAGAGAGATGGAGCCACCTGCACTCAACCCACCGGACTCAGACCAGTGCGGCTGGAGAGAGGCTCGATTGAAGCCGGAGGACCAGGTCAGATTGTGAGGGACTTTATTCTGAGGTGGTGGGAAGCTGCTAAACAGATGATCAGGTCTCATTTGCGTTTAAACCATATCACTCAGGATGCAAAGGAAAAATCAAGCTGGAGGATGTGGGGAGACCAGCTAGGAGGGTATTACAGTATATGAGGTAGGAGATTATGGTTTGGACTGAAGGGATAGTGGAAGAAGAAGTGGAGGAACTGGAGACCATCTGAGGAGATAAAATCGATAGGACTGTTTCCCAGTCTCCCCTGCAGCCAGGTGTGAGCCTGTGTCTGATTTCAGGGATGCGAGCAGCAGTGATGTGAGTGTCATCCAACCTGTGCCCTAAGGGAAGGGCCATGACCTCCTCTTCCTCTTCCCCCTTCCCCCTTCCTACTGGCTGGAATGGGGATATGACGGTGGGAACTAGAGCAACTACCTTGGACAAAGAGAAGAAAGCCATTTATGAAGGAGAGCAAGGACGCATGACTGAGCCGGAGCCAGGGCCCCTGTGATGGTGGAGCAGCTGTCCCAGCCCTGAATTTCCTACCCACACTTTTATGTAAGAAAGAGGTAAGCTTCTCTTTTGTCTGGGCATTGCTGTTTGGATCTCTCTGTGACAGCTGCTGAATCAGATCTCCACAGTGACAGATTAGACATGAAGAATATGGACAAGAGAGGCAGGGCTGCCCTCCAAGCTCTGGCTTACCCCCACTGGATGGTGCAGGTCAAGTTCACTAAGACAGGGAGCCGTGGGGGAGAAACAGGCTTCAAGGTGGCATGAGGTGGGGATCATCCATACTGTGAACGTGACTTGGGCAAGTTGAGCTCGAGGCATCCCGGGAGGAAGCAAAAGGCGTTGTCCAGGGAGCAGATGGGGGGCTTAGAAGAGAGACCGAAGTTGGAAGAAAGTGTGATCAGAAGATGAATTCGTGGTTCTCAACTCTGACCGCACAAGAGCCTTTAACAAATTCAGATACCTGGGCCCACCCCCAGAGATTCTGATGTTCTCCATCTGGGACAGGGCTTGGCATTGGCATTTTTAAAAAGCCCCTCAGGTGGTTCTCACATGCAGCCAGGGATGAGAACCAGTGGTGTGGATGGTAAACAAAACAGTAGGAGTGGGTGAGATGGCCTAAGGAAGTGGAGAGTGAGAAAAGAATCCACCTTCCGGTGCTGTCAACTGCAGGCCTTCTCACGCCTCCTGGGCCCCACTGGGAGAGGAGAAAGAGCAGATGACACAGAGCAACTGCCCAGCCATCTCCAGCACAGTTCTTACACAGAACACGGCAAGGAGAGGCAAAGAGGACGCACAATAGCCCGCTCAGACGTGACGGGGCTTTGGAGTGACAAGACGGATTCTCCTCCCTCCCTCCCTCCCTCCCTCCCTCTCTCTTGAGGTTGCATGGCCACCACTCAGGAAGCTGCTCTGCTTTTCACAGCTGACCTGGCCAGAGGCCTCAAGGGAGGAAACTCCACTTCCCCTGATGGGGTGCAGCCCCTGCCCCCGGCAACTCCACCAAGGCTGTCAGGCAGCTGGTCACCCTGTCTGCAGTACCAGCCTGCCTGCGGTGAGCGCACACACAGCGAACCCTCGGGACATCTAATGCTGCCTTTCCTTCCAGCCATTCTGTTTTCTCTGGGCCTCAGATTCTTCTCCATAAAATAGAATAGAATCATCCTTACCAAGATGGTAGGGTTTTTGGTGAGTACCGAAGCCATCAGCCATGAAACCATAAGGATTTACGAGACACCTTTTCCTTCTCCTCCCTCCGCTGTCCTCCAGGTTGGGTAGAAAACAGAGTGAGGGTGGCGAGGCAGAGAGAGGAAAGGGACCTCTTCCCCTTGGGTGCTTACAGAAGAACGTGCCTGACTTCTGTGAAAGCCTAGAGGGGGAAAAGCCCATAGCATTTGGGTCAGGAGGAACCCGCCGTTCGGGAGGGCAGAGGTCAGTGCAGAAAGTCCCCCAGAAGGATGCCCCAGCCCCAGTATTTCCTTGAAATCAAACACTTTCTTCCCTCAACTGGGTCCCCATAGCACATGGCCCACGTCTGTTCTGGGAGGTCAAGGTGGAAGGTGGCGAGGGTCACCAGACCGGCTTGGACACCAGCACGGCCACCCTCTGGTTACGTGACACCAGGCAGGGGGTAAAGCACTTATCCCTTCTGAGCCTGTTCTTCATCTACAAATTACCTTGCATAAAACCTAGACCATAACAGTAGCCAATAATAAATATTAGCTACATTTGCTGTTGACAGGATTATACCAACGTCGCGTGGTTGTCAGCTAATCAGGAAAAGGCCTGACCCAGAATAGGTGTTCAGTTCATGTTCGTTCCCTTTTTTCCTTTAAGTTTAATCAAATAACCATTCAGTGTGGTACAAGTGTGACGTCTGAGGACTGTCAGTTCTCTGTAAGCATGAGGTTTCTGGCAATACTGTGGGCTTGCAGGGAGAGGACGTGGTGAAGCAGCACCTGAAATGACGACCTACAGGATGAGAAGTCATTTACTCCACCTGGGTGCCAGAGGCAGATGCGAAAGGTCAGACACACGGCTGGGATGAATTGACTGACACAAGGAATGATCCACAAGGGAAAATACCCACAGCCCGTGGGTTGGGGAGGAGCCTCCCAGGCAAGAGTTGGTGGGAATGGGGGGTGGGGGCAGCAAAGGAAGGGCAACTAGAAAATGATCTCTGGATGGGTATGTAGATGAATGACGGCCTCCTGGAGCCCATGTGTCTGGCTGGGACTAGACAGACTTGGATAACGGATGCTGAGCCCCTACCTTGATGCTCTCAGGTTCTCCAGCTGCCATCTTTGACTGTTGCTGCACCCTTGGGGCTGGGGTAGCCTGTTCTGCCCTGTGGGAGTAACTCTCCCAATGCCCGGACTGGACCACCCCCCAGCGCCCTAAGTTGGGAGGTTTACCCAGGACCAGCTGCAACCTCAGCCAGCAGTCCCCACCCTCAAGCATGTGGCAGGGCTCAAGTAACTTGAAGGAGTGCTGCATGCATCCTACTCTAAACTCTGCTCTTCCTGCCCTCTCTATTCATTCCTCCTCTTTCTGCTCCGCTAGATGATACGTTAGGGTCCCAAATGCAGGCCATGTCTCCTTGCACTCTGCAGCCTCCCTGCAGGGCGTTCCCTACTTCCATCGCCCAGCACCTGCCCTGCCTTCTCAGTCACCCGGTCTCACCCTCTGTGTGTGGAGCCCAGATACAGTGAAGGGCCTTGGTGGAATCTTGGGGCTCTCAGAGAAGGTGTGCGATACCTGCCCGAGCCCAGTGTCCCTGAGGGCCCCTAGTGATGCAGGGGCTTCCAAAGATCTGGGCCTGTGAGCTTATGAGCTGAGCAGCAGGCTGAGTCTGATTTCTGTGGTGGCTGGACTCAGGAGGTGAGAGGAGGCAGCTACTGACTGGTTGATTTGGAGCCCTGGGCACTAGTAATTGAGGCTCCGAAGGGACCTTAAACACCATCAATCCGACCCCCCTCATTTTACAGACTGAGCCATGGAGTCACCAAGAGCAGAACTGACCTGCTGGGACAAGAAGGTCGGACCATGGTTCCCTTGCATCCCTGCAGAAGGCTATCTTTTCGCACTTTACACTCAAAGTCAGAAAGCTCTCCGGCCCTGCCAGCTTCTCCACTGGCAGGACACGCTCTTTCCCAGCTGGCCATGGACAGATTCGCGCTAGGTGTGAGCTCTGACGGTGCCCTGAAGGCTCCCTCCTGCCTAGGACACCCTGCTGACCAAGTGGCCAGCCTCGCAGCCCCAAAGGCACAGACGTGGATGGTGGAATCTCAGACAGAGCCCTCCTCGTGACATCACCCCCACTGGCCAGCCCCTGTGGGTGTGAGCTCCGACCAGGAGATCCCAGCCACTCAGCAGAAGCCAAAGCAATTGGATTGCAGAAATCCATGAAAAGGAATGGATTTTCTTACTGCGCTGAGTCTTTAATTTCCTGTGTTTGCCCCTAAAGGGCTTTTTCATCGACAAAGCACTTGGTTCTGTGGGCAGTGCGGTTGAAGAGAAGCTGCTGATGAAGAGATTAGTGATCAGGGACATGCAGGGGCTGGTGCACTGGGACGACGGCTCTGATGAAGTGGGAGGAGAGTCCAGACTGGGTGTGGGCTCCGGGCGGGGGCGCCTAAAACGCCAAGGGTGGGCACACTGAGAACAGAAGTCAGGTTGGGCCGTGGTCAGGAGCCAGGTGGTGGCAAGGAGGTTGCCAAAGCAGAAAGAAGATCTCTTGAGAACAGATTCCTGGACATAGAGACCTTTCAAATCAGCAGAAAGAGACAGTGGGAGTTAAGGCCAGGGACCAGCCAGAAGCTTCTAGAACCAGAGCAGGACACAAGAAGCTCAGATCAGAGTTTCTATCCATCTCTCCCCGTGCATCCTGAACTCCAAACTCTGAGCCCTGAGCTCAATTTATGCGCTATTGCAAGGAGGAGAAATTTCTTACCTAGAGTAAAAGAAGGAGGAGTAGCCTGGGAGAGAAGAGGTTGATGGGTTTATGAGAGGGTGGAGGGAAAAAGAAGCATTTTCTGTCTCCAACCATAAAAAGGATGTGTTATGAGGGGGTCTGCTCAGCTTAGCTATAAAGAACTGTAGGCTAACTTTGAAGTAGTTAGGATTATGGTCAGACATAAGGGAGGACTTCCTGGTTGCCAAGTGAAACGTGGGTCCCACTCCCACACCCCAGGGCCTGCCTCTCACTCTAGCTGGGGGCACTTGTCATGCCCCCCACTCCCCGCTCTTTTCATGACCCAGGGATGCCTAGTTCTGGGAACTCAGCATGAGTCTGGCCAGCCTGCAGGGCTCCAGCCCACGTGTGAGCCCAGCCCCCCAAGATGTCCTGCCTTGGGCCAGTGAGTTCTCCTGCTATCTTGCTCCAACCGGACAGAGGCTTACAGGATTACAGGTCAGCCTGGAAAACTGACCATACCTTCCTTCTTCCTTCCCTCTTTCTTTCCTTCCTTGTGGTTTATTTATTTATTTATTTAGGCTGCGTTGGGTCTTTGTTGCTGCCCGTGGGCTTCCTCTAGCTGCCGCTACTCTTCCTTGCAGTGCTTGGGCTTCTCACTGCAGTGGCACGGGCTCTAGGTGCATGGGCTTCAGCAGTTGTGGCACGTGGGCTCAGTAGTTGTGGCTCCCAGGCTCTAGTTGTGGCACACGGGCTTAGTTGCTCCACGACATATGGGATCTTCCCAGTCCAGGGATTGAACCCATTTCCCCTGCATTGGCAGGTGGATTCTTAACCACTGAGCCACCAGGGAAGTCCTACACCTTCTTTCTTAAGAAACCTTCTTTTCCTGCCTAGTTTCCCTCTTGACTCAGCATTCCGTTCATCCTCCTTCTCCATGGCTCACCCTCTAAATGTTGGTGTGCTCCAGCCTCCATCCTGAGCAACCTTCTCTTTAGGGGATCACATTGCCCCCTATGGTTTAAAATTCCATTTATCCACTGCTGACCCCCAGTTGTCTATCTGTACTCCAAACATCTCCCTGTAAACCCACTGCCTTCTTGGTGTCTCTAGTTGGATGTCTACAGTCATCTCAAGCTTAGCAGGACCACCCAGAACACTTGAATCCTCTTCTGAGATTGCTTCCTCCCCTGCCCTCCCCATCTCAGGGACTGGCATCACCCTCCACCTGTTGTTCAAAGCCTACCCAGTGAACCAGCTCTACACTTACTGTGTGGCCTTGGGCAAGTTACTTGACCTCTCTGGGCCACAGCTTTCTCACAGGGAAAGTGAGAATAATAATGTCTCCCTGATGAAGTGGTCATGAAAATTAAGTCAAATGGTATATGTAAAAAAGAACAGTGTTTGGCACACAGGAAGCAGTTTAATCAATATTATCACTGTCTAACTCAGCACCATCCAGTAGAAACATAATGTGAGCTAGAAATGGAAGTTGTACATATGATTTAAAATTTTCTATTAGCCATATTAAAAAAGATGAAAAGAAATGGAATTAGTTTTTTTTTTTTTTATTTAAAGTAGTGGAGTTTTTTTTTTTTAATTTTATTTATTTATTTATTATTTTGGGGGGGGTACACCAAGTTCAATCAACTGTTTTTATACACATATCCCCATATTCCCTCCCTTCCTTGACTCCCCCCACCTTGAGTCCCCCCACCCTCCCCATCCCAGTCCTCTAAGGCATCTTCCATCCTTGAGTTGGACTCCCTTTGTTATACAACAACTTCCCACTGACTATCTATTTTACAGTTGGTACTATATGTATGTCTGTGCTACTCTCTCGCTTCGTCTCAGCTTCCCCTTCACCCCCCACCCCCTCCCAAACCTCGAGTTCTCCAGTCCATTCTCTGTATCTGCGTCCTTGTTCTTCTCACTGAGTTCATCAGTACCATTTTTAGATTCCGTATATGTGAGTTAGCATACAATATTTGTCTTTCTCTTTCTGACTTACTTCACTCTGTATGATAGACTGTAGTTCTATCCACCTCATTACATATAGCTCCATCTCATCCCTTTTTATAACTGAGTAATATTCCATTGTATATATATGCCACATCTTCTGTATCCATTCATTTGTTGATGGGCATTTCAGTTGCTTCCATGTCCTGACTATTGTAAATAGTGCTGCAATAAACATGATGGTACAAGTTTCTTTTGGGATTATGGTTTTCTTTGGGTATATGCCCAGAAGTGGGATTACTGGATCATATGGTAGTTCTATTTGTAGTTTTTTAAGGAACCTCCAAATTGTTTTCCATAGTGGCTGTACCAACTTACATTTCCACCAAGAGTGCAGGAGAGTTCCCTTTTGTCCACACCCTCTCCAACATTGATTGTTTCTAGATGTTTTGGTGATGGCCATTCTGACTGGTGTGAGGTGATACCTCATTGTGGCTTTGACTTGCATTTCTCTGATGATTAGTGATGCTGAGCATCTTTTCATTGGAATTAGTTTTAATGATATATTTTATTTAACCCAATATACCTAAAATATGATTTAAATATATAATCAATATAAAAAGATGAATATTTTACATTATTTTTATTGTACTAAGTCTGAAATCCAGTATGTGTTTTACACTCCCAACACATCTCAGTTGGGACTATCCCATTTCAATGCTCTAAAGCCCCAAGTGGCCAGTGGCTGCTGCGTGGGCCAGTGCGGGTCTAAGTAGTCACGAAGCTCCCCTTCTTCCTCTACAGCAGAGTCTCTCAACCTCTGCACTGCTGACATTTTGGGCAAGGGGTGGAGACAGAATTTGAACCCAGAGTATATATAGAAAGAGCTAGAAATGTGAGTATTGTGACCCTGGGTTATCCAAAAAGAGCAGCAGCTCTGGGGAGCACCAATATTTAGATCAGGGTTTCACAACTGCAGCACTATTGACATTTTGGGCAGATAATTCTTGGTTGCAGGGACTGTCCTGTGCCTTGCAGGATGTGTAACAGCATCCCTGACCTCTACCCACTAGAGGCCAGTAGCACCCCAACTCCCACTCCAAGTCAGACATTGCCAGATATGCTAGGAATGGGGGGCGCTCCTGGTTGAGAATCATTGTGCTTGCGTCTCCTCTGTTTCAATTCCTCTAATGACTTCTCATGGCCCTGCGGATAAAGTCCAGACGCCTCCCTGTGGGTGGCAGTGTCCAGAGATCCTCCTCTTTCCTCAGCGCCCACCACGCTCTGTCTTCCCAGCCTCCTTGCAGTTCCTGCACAGGCCAAGTTCACTGCCTCTCTGGGGCCTTCACCCAGCTGATCTTTATACTTACCATGCTTTTGCACGTGACCTTCACGCTGCTGATTCCTTCTTATCATTCAGGCCTCGGTGTAAGGCTCAGTGGGGCCTGCCAGTCGTCTCCACCTGCCTCCAGTCTCCCACTGCTCTCCTCTCACTCCCCATCCCCGGAGTGGAAGTCTCTGCACTCTGCCTGATATTTTCCTAGCTTACCATTACCTGTTTCTTCTCTATGAAACGTAAGTTCCTGGACCACAGGGACCTTGTCTGTCTTGGTTACTGCTGTCCTCCCAGCATCCTGAAGAGTGCCAGGCAGAGTAGGTGTCCCAATTAGTGCGGAAGGAACCAGTGCCCTTTCTGCCCCAGCCTCCAGGACTCAGCTCAAAGTCACCAAACCTTCCCCACACAGCTCTGCCAGGAACCGCCCTTGATTCTCCAGAGGGTTAGTCAAAGAGTCACTGCTTCTCCAATTGCTGCTTGGCAGGCTACTGTGGGCAGCAGTTCAGGTTCTGCCCCAAGCAACGGCCACCTGCTCAGGAGGCAAGGGACTGAAATCCACGTGCTGCAGAGCTATGTCTGCCGAGAGAGGGCCTCTTTTTCTTTTCTTTTTTTTAAAATAAATTTATTTATTTATTTATTTATTTATTGGCTGTGTCAGGTCTTCGTTGCTGCATGCAGGCTTTCTCTAGTTGCGGTGAGCGGGGGCTACTCTTCATGGTGGTACTCAGGCTCCTTATTGCGGTGGCTTCTTTTATTGCGGAGCACCGGCTCTAGCGGCTCTGGCTTCAGTAGTAGTGGCACACCGGCTCAATATTTGTGGCTCACAGGCTCTAGAGCGCAGGCTCAATAGTTGTGGTGCACAGTCTTAGTTGCTCTGTGGCATGTAGGATCTTCCTGGAGCAGGGATCGAACCCGTGTCCCCTGCATTGGCAGGCAGATTCTTAACCACTGCCCCGCCTAGGAAGTCTGAGAGGACATCTTTTTCTAATTCACACAAAGGAGCCACAGGCGCTGGCAGTATCCTTGCCTATCTGACTGCCCGATGCTGCCAGCTGCCCAGCCCCAATGGAACTCCCCATCACAGCAGTGGTCCCTTCTGGTGCCTCAAGCCTGGCCTAGGACCTGGGGGACCCAGCCTGGATGGGGAATACCTGCCTCTTTGCTCTGGACCTGGGAATCTGCTGGAGATGGAATGACACCTCCTTCCCCTGTCCTTGTCTTATGGATTCTGGGAGATCTCTGCTCCCCCCATCCCAGCTATACACATGCAGAAGCAGCCATCCCCAGGACTCTCTCCTCTCTGCACATCCCCCTTTGGCCCCACTTCCCAGGGCGAGCTCCAACTTCCACATCTGTCAGGACAGGGATGGGATGGTGGCCTTAATGCAGGAGCAGCTCTAATCTAAGAAATAACTGCCTGGCCACCAGAGCCTGCCAATCCTGGGAGTGGCAGCCAGGAGAAGGATGTCACCAGTGGTGTGGAATGAGGAGCAGAGGGTGGCTTCTGGATCTTGGAGCAAAAGGCCCTGGAGTCTTTGTCTAGGAAATGCCATGGAGAGAAACACCCTCTCTGATGTCCTGTTGGGGCATTTGGGGCAGCTTTCCAAAGACTGTGCAGGGCCCATTCCACAGGCCTCTGACATCCCCCCTGGGCTCTTGCCTCGGGCCATTAGAGTCTGGAGGGCTAGAGATTGGCCCCCAGCACTTTGATATGTGGGAAACTGAGGCCCAGGGCCATGAGATTCCAAATGCAGTGTTCCAGAAAGCAGGGGTCACCGAGAGGGCAGTGTGGGGAGGATGAAGTGGGCAGAGAGCAGCCAAGGCTCCGAGCTACGTTCCCAGGCCCCCTGCCCCGGCACCTCCCCTCTCGACCCCACTCAGCCTTTGTTTGATTTGCTCCCTGCGACAGCTGAGGGGCTGGGCCTCACCCTGGCTCTGCCATCAGCCATCTCTGTGTGGCACGAAAGCTGTGTGCGGGAGCCAGGCCTCGGCAGCGAGCTTGGCAGGCAGCTCGGTGTTGCCTGGGAGACCACGGAGGAGGAGAGCTGCTCCACACGGCTACCGAGGGCCAGATGGCTGGTGGTCCCAGAGGTGCCTCACCCCACAGCCCCAGGTGCACCTTGCAGGGGTCTCCTCAACACCCAGGAGGCAGATGGGGATACGGAGGCACAGAGGGTGGATGGCTTTTCTGGTCGACACACTGAGGGTCAGTGGTGGGGAACCCAGGGCAGAACCAGGGGTCCTGCATCCCAGCCCTGGGCTCTGCAGACCCCCAGGAGCCGCAACCCAGGAACACACGGCCAGGGGGCGTATTGGTCTCCGTGGCCAGGTCTCCCATCCGTGCCCTTGGGAAAGACCTCAGGCTTTGTTAAAGGTCCCTGCTACACCTTGCTCTCTGGAATAGCTGGAATGCGTAACCACAGAGTCTGAGGGAAACTCCCAGCTCTGGTTGCGCTGGAAGTGAATAAGCAAACACTGAGAGATGGAAGCTGAGCCCCAATGTGGGGGAGCCAGAAAAGGGGTGCTGAAATGGGGGTGGCGGGACCCTGGAGCCAGGGATGTCCGCCCTCTTCCTTCCACACAGGAGGAAATCAAAGGGCATGTTTGGTCGGGGTGGGGGAGAGTGCAAGCTTCTGAGAAAGGCCGTGTGGCCTGGTTCACCTCCTTAAAGCGGGCCAAGCAGCTATGGGGCCTCCCTCAGACCTGCAGAGACCCCATAGGACAAGGTCGCCATCCTCAGGGTGGATGTGGCTGTTTTACTGAAGGTGATTCTAAAGTAGCCATCCCTCATCCCTGCTGTGTTCAGTACTCAAGGCTTCCGGCCAAGTGCTTAGATACGTTGAGCAGACGAGGGCTTGGAGCTGACCCTTGAGCAGAAGAAGGGCTCACCTGTGGCCTTCTCTTGGAGACCCCAAGGCTGCTGGCTGCTCCCCTTGCCCCGCATTGTGTGAGTTCATAAGAGCGCGTCCCAGCCTAGGCTGGAGTCTGAGGCTGGGCTTCTCCGGGCTGTGGGGAGGGGCCGTCAGCAAGGGAGGCGGAGCCGAGGGAGTCTCCCCAGAGAAGGGGAGGGAGAGGGGACAGTCAGGTGTCCTCCTGCGGGAGGTCAGGAAAGACCCCGCGCAGCTCCCAGCACAGATCCTGACGGGTCTCTCCTCTTGGAGCAGGGGGTGGCTGGATCCGGGCATGAGACAGCCAGGCAGGCTCTCGGGGTTCACAGCCCTGAGCTAAAGGCCCCGCAGCCATCTCCTCTGGTGCAAACGTGCAAACGGAAACCCCCACCTGCCCCGGGTTGGGTTGTGGCCCAGGTAGAGTCTGCTCCCTGAGAGCTGCCTGCAGCCTGGGACCTCAGGCCCCCCACACAGACCCCCCATCGCCCCCTCCAACCCACCCCACCCCACCCCCACTCCAGCCTGCTGCCTGAGCTGTCAGCCCGGCTCCCAAACAAGCTGATGATCCCCATCTGGGGAACACAGAACCGCGGTGACTGAGAAGAGGCCTGTCTTCTTAGTGAGAAGTAATCTGAGGAAAGCTCCCAGCTCTGATCCGCAAGAGGAAGTGAGTGATCATCCTCTGCCTTAGCCTGGCTTCTCCTGACACAGCGGCAGGCTTCCACCGACATCACCTCCTCCAAGAAGCCTTCCAGGCCTAGGGTGACTCTGCCCAGGCTCACGGCAGGCTTCACTGGACCCTCCCAGGCCTGTGGTGAGTTTTCAGTCAACATTCCCCTGTGCAGTCCTAGCTCTTTGGTCTGTATTTTAAGAGACTCCTCCAGGAAGAATTCTGTTCCTGGTTGAATGGGGTGACCTGGGCAAGGAGGTAGGGATGGAGCAGTTTCAGATCCAGCTTGCCTCCTTTGGGGAAGAAAAAATCTGCAACTTAGACCTTCACTCAGTCTACTGAACACCCCTCATGATTTCCTGCCCCTCTCCTTGCCCATGAGTTCCCTGCACCTGGGATGCCCTTCAATCTATCTGGTATGCCAAAATTTCTTCTGTCAAAGCTGTCAAGAACTCGAGGTTTGGGGGGGGCGGGTGGTGAAGGGGAAGCTGAGACGAAGCGAGAGAGTAGCACAGACATACATATACTACCAACTGTAAAATAGATAGTCAGTGGGAAGTTGTTGTATAACAAAGGGAGTCCAACTCGAGGATGGAAGATGCCTTCGAGGACTGGGATGGGGAGGGTGAGGGGGACTCGAGGGAGGGTGGGGGGGGAGTTGAGGGAGGGAGGGAATATGGAGATATGTGTATAAAAACAGATGATTGAACTTGGTGTACCCCCCAAAAAATAATAACTAAATTAAAAAAAAAAAAGCTGTCAAACCCCAGCCAAACAGAACAAAACAGAACCCCAACCCTCTCCAGCTTAAAGGGCCCTCAGCCCCTGTTGTAGCTCAACCTGGCACAGGATTCATTTGAGGGGACATCTTCACCCTGCGCTCTCCAGCCTGGGAGCGCCTGCAGGCAAGGACTATATCAGCTGTGTCTATTTGCTCAGGACCCAGCCCAGGGACCAGACACAGTTTATGTCCAGGTGCTGAGCGAATGAAAATTAAAGTTTCCTCTGTCTCAGCCTGACTTCTCTACCTGTTCCCATCTCTACCGTCTCCTGGTGCTGCTGCTTCCAGCTTCTCCCCAAACTGTAAGGAGGATCCTCGTGTGATACGTTCTCCAGGGTCCTCCTGTCTGTCCTCTTTGGGAGGGGAACTAACATTCTCCGAAAGCCTCCTCCAATGTGCCAGGTAAAATGATAAGCACCTCGCACATTGGTCTGATCTAACACTCGCAGCATCATGGTGTGTTTGGTATAATGCTCCCCACCTTACAGATGCAAAAACTGAGGCTCAGGGAAGAACAGACCTGCCCCAGGTCCTCAGCAGCAGAGCAAGGATCTGAGTTCCAAGCCTCTTGCTTCCAGGACCAGCGCTCTTTCCTCTTCATTCAATCAGGGTTCCAATGACCAAGCTTCAGGTAAGAAGCGCTGCCCCGGGAGAGCTCACCCTGCAGCGCCTCCTCCAGGGTAGACACCCCACCCGAGCCCACTGCACACCAGTCACATCATCATCATTGGCCAACTGTTAGGGGCATTTACCATATGCCAGGTGCAGTGTTAAGGGTTTTGCGTGAACTGATACAGGATAAATTTCACAACTCTTTAAGGTTTGTGCTTTTATAATCTCTACCCTCAGACGAGGAACCTGAGGCACGGAAAGGTTAGCAAACTTGCCTAAGGTCATAGCTGTTAAGTGGCAGAGTCCACATTCTTAATAGCATCCAGGCCAGAGACACAGGAACTATGACGACGTCTCTGCCTGCAGCTAACCAGAATAAAGCGCTGGGGATGTCTGCCATGCTGCCCCCCCCCCACCCCGGTGCCATAGTACGGGGCTGACAGGGTGCCAGCTCCCTCCCCAACCTTTCTGCAGCTCCTGAGGGTGGTCCCAGGGTCTGCCACCCTCTTTTCCCAACGCCCCACCCTGACTGTGAGCTCATCGAGGGCAGGGACCAGATGCAGCCTTTTATTTCCTCTCACAGGGGAGCAGAGACCAGAGCTGCGCAAAAAAGGATCGTGATGATTTTGCATATGCGTTGATGACCTTCCCTCTGCCTGCCTCCAAAACAGATGTAGGATGGTTGAGAATACTGAGATGCCTAATTAGGACAATAAAATTATTCTTTAAAACAGAGCTGTTGGAATCCAATCACCAGTCAGGAAGATGGAGTTCTCTTGGGCAGCTGGGAGGCCCCAGTCCGGGTTGCAGGAACCTGGGTTCATGTCCCTGGCTTTGCCACAAACAACCTCATGTAAATCGTTCCTCCTCCTTAAGTCTCAGCGTGCCTATCTGTGAACTAGGTAGGCGGAACATCATATGCAGAGATTGAAGCTGATATATGGGTTTTCAGACTGTGCTGGCTGGAGCTGCAGGTGTCCAGCCACTCCAGTGGCTGCCGTGGGTGGGCATGGAGGAGAGGGGTCAACAGTGGCCCCAGCCCCTCACCCCCACTGCAGTCAGTGTGATTCCCTCCGTGTACTTGAACTGCTGCTAAAAGCGTTTGAAAACCCACAGCAGGCAAGATGTTCTCTAAGTCTTTCCATTTTTAAAGCCCTCGACCTCCCTCCGTGTTGCCAGCCCACTTACCCACAGCAAGCCTCGTTCTGAGCATAGCTGGGGGTTTCTGATCTTGCTGAGGCCAGGGCGATGGGGTACGGGTGCCCCTTAGGGAAGGGGCTACAGTTCAGGGGCTGGCGTCTGGCAGGGGTGGCTAAAATAGAAATGAAGCTCCCCCCAAAATATCAAATTGTACACTTTAAATACATGCAGTTTATTGTATGTCAATTGTATCTCAATAAAAGTTCTTAAAGAAAAAGAAAACTAAATGGTATATACCTTCCATGGTACCGTTCCCTTGCTCCCGTCTTCTCCTCCTCAAACTACCCGCTCCCCCCAAAAACAAACAGCCTTCTGTTTTCATTTATCTTGAAGATTTATACAGTAATTGATATTAAGAAGAAAGAAACGAAGCTCCCTTTTCTCTCTGGACAGGAACTCGCCCTATGCCTCTAAGACCCCGAGTCTTGTGTGTTGGTTCCGGAGCCATGGATTTCAGGGGCCTCCCTCACCCATCCTCAGCCCAGATCTGCAGGGCCTCTGTGTGGCAGGCAAGTGCCGGGGACACTGTCTCCTCCAGGAGATCACATCAGACACAGGCTGGCAGGCGGATGGCCCAGATAAGCTCCTGTCCACCAGCGGGCACTGGATGTTCCAGCCACAGCGGCTTCAGAGATGACTCAGCCGCTGACCAGACCGCCAGGCGCCCCCTACGTGGACCTCAGAGGCTGTGCCTTCAGCTGCCCAACACCCAGGTGCTGACTGCCTCCCTGGGCCATCGGGGTGGGTGGCACAGACTACCCACTCTCCCACCCAGGGTCCCTATGGCCACCTTACTGGTGCACTGCGTCACCTCAGAGTGTGGTCCCAGCCTAGGCCTCCCCCTCAAAGTCTAAGCACCCCCCAAGCCCAGGCATGGTTTGTTCATGCAGGAGGAGATCTGAACTGCAGCATAAAATTCAGATTCATTCTGCGTGGCACTCCTGCGCCCCTGGAAGTGGGGAGCTCTGGGACCTGGGAGTGAGGTACAGGAACTGGTAACACACTCAGGCTTGTGGTGGCCTAGTCCTCTGGCTCCGAAAATGAGAGGAAGGGAGGAAAGGGGGTGAGGAGGGCCGAGGACAGATGGCCAAGACCCAGGACAAATGGGCTGGGAGAGGGCAGAGATACTGGGCAGTCAGCTGCCTCTTCCCATGGGCACAAGATGCAGGGCCTTCCTGGGGCTTTGGGGGTGCAGAGTGGTGCAGCTTGCAGACCCACCAGGTACCAAACAGCAGGTGCGACGTGGCTTCTGAGACCTGGGCTTTTCCGTCAGCTGACCCCATGCTGTGACTTATGCCTCACTGCGCTCCCCTCTGCAACACGGACACCTATGACCATGCCCCTGAGCTTCCTTAATCCCACCCATTGCCACTCCCCCTCTGCCCCCCCCATTAAATGATGCTTGTCCACAGGGCTTGTGTCCTCACCCTCTTCTCACTCTCAGGCAGCACTTAGGCTGGGTTCTTCGCACAATCTCTGCGGAAAGGGGTAGAGATGGCCCCCAAGGACTCAGACACTCCCACCATCCCCCTACACCCACCCCACTGAGCACCACTCTCTATCCACCATCTATTTGCCAATGAGCCCAAATCCGTCATTTGAGCCCCATCCCATCTATCCCCACTTTGATGCCTCACAGATACTTGGCAGTCAGCCAGTCTAAAATCAAGCTCATTGCTGTGTGCTCAGTCCTTGTAATGACACCACTATCCTCCCAATTGCCCAAATCAGAAACCTGGTGAAGAATTAGCCTCTTTTACATAGCTCACTCCCTTCTTGATCGAATCCACCCAGGCCTATCCCTCAGCTACACCAAAAAGATATTTTGTTTCTCTTTTCAAACCACAAGGAGTTTTGGGTTGAAATACCTTTTACCAGTTGCGATATCCTCCCACCTTGTCACCAGGCCTCTACTCTCACCCACTGTCCAGCCAGGGGTTGAATGAGTTTTGCCACCTCTTAATCGAACCAAGCCATTCCCTTGCTCTAAAATCCTCAATGGCTCCCTATTTCTCATTGCATCACAACTAACACCCTCAGCCTAACTCTCTCCGCCATCGGCCTCCAGGTCTGTCTTCTCTTTCCTGACTCACTCTCCACTCCAAACTTCCTTGATCCAATCAGGTAGAGTTTTCCTTCATCTCCCCCATCCTTTCTCAGTTCATTTTCAGCTCTTGCCCCAACTCCGAAATGATACCTCCACCTGAGGGCTCTTCTGCCTTTAATCCTCATGTCCACGTCCTGAAAGACCAGCCCTATCCACCCTCCTACAGGAGTCTCCCTAACTGCCTCGACCCTTACAGACCTCCCTTCTCTGTGCTCCCCTGTCCCAAAGGGCTGAGCCCTCCCCTCCAGCCAGGCTCTCACCTCAGCCTGGGCTCCTCTCTGGCTGACACACTGGGGAGGCTGATCTCCCACCAGCCAGGGTCTTCCCGAGGGCAGAACCCAGGTGTCTATTCCAGTCTTTCCAGGAGGCCAAGCAAGTGCAGACCAGGACATCCGGAAGGGACTGCAGAGCAGGGTCTTCTTCAGTATCTGGAGGGACCACTGGTGCCCTCCAGCCTTACCTGGCCTGGACAACTACTTTTATTGTTCTCAGGGAAAAACTCTGGTATCCCAGCGGTGCTGGGTGGGTTTTACACCATGTCTTCTTGGGGGAAACAATTTGGGAGGCTGCATTTTGCTGCGGGGAGCCTGGGCCTAGGTCCCCTGACCCCTGGCACTTACCCCCTCCCCAAGCATGAAGCTGGGCCTGGGGCGGCTGCTTTCTGAGGCCCTGGCAAGCACGGACATCCTCCAGTTCAGAATCTGCTCTCTCCTCGCTGACCATTCTGCTGCTCCCTGCCCTCCCTTCTCCTAAACTGCAGGCTGAAAGCTCTAGGCCATTGTAGTTCAAATAGACAGGTGATTGTGGCAGTGAGATCTGGTACCTGCTGTTCAGAATCAACAAGGAGCAGTACATGGGACAGATAATGGGGGGTACTGGGCAGGGACGAAGCAGAAGCCCCTCCTCTTCCTGCCCTTGCCCGTAACACCCCCAGCCGCCTCCCCAAAGCCAGAACCGAGAGGACCCTCCCTGCTTTCCCTAATGGGACCTTTGACCCCAGGCAAACCACCTACCCTCCCCAAGCTCTGCTCTCCTCATCTGTACAATGGGCATTAACAACGTCAAAGGATTAGATGAAGATTAGAAACATTATAAAGAGCCAAGGAGGAGGCCATTGGAATTACTGGAAACTACTACTTTTCCCGTCCATTATCAGCTTGGATCCTCTCACCATCCTTGGCAGGCTGTCTGAGCCAGGATCATTCTCCCCCTTTTGATGGATAAGAATACCAGTGTGCAGAAGTTAAATGTCTGCCTACTGTCTCACATCCATTCAGAGAGCCCCAAGTAAAAACAGCACGCGTCTACGGAGACTTTATGATGTCCGGGGTTCAGGGCTCTACTTGGATTGTCTCATTCAAATCTCATGACACCACTATGAAATGTTCCTGTTATTATCTCCAGATCACAGATGGGCAAATTGAGAGAGAGAGCGTTTAAGCAACGGGCCCATGGAAGCACGTAGTGAACAGCTATCAGGGATTTGAACCCAGGACGTCTGATCCATCAGCGTGCCATGCTCCGTCACCACCAAGTCCCCCTTGAGTCTAAGGACGGACAGGGTGAGCCTGGATGGCTCTGGTCAGCCACACCCCAGGCATCGGATCAGAGCCGCCCTGGGAGCCCACAGACTAAGGAATGCACTGTGGTAGCCCTCACCCATTTGCAGAGAGGGTGGCCAGGCCAGTGAACCCAGGAAGTGCTTCCCGAAGGAGATACGCAAATGGGCAGGATCTGCTTTGCCAGGCCAAGGGATGAGGCTCGGCAGAGGAAACCGCTCCAGATCCTCCATCCCTACTTCAGTCTTCCTCCCTCTGAGTCTCTTTCTCTTCTTCCAGTCTCCATGCCTGCCCACCTGGTCCTGCCCCTGGCTTCCTCCACCTGCCTCTCTCTCCCCAGAGCAACCCCCCACCCCCCGCCCCCAAGCAAAGGCAGGCTGAGAGGAGTGGGGGGTGAGCTGTCTCCCCCATCCTAGCTGCAGAGCTTGCAGCCCAGGGCATGCCCCACATGCTGGAGCAGAAGGTCCCTGTCCCGAGAGCCCTCTACCCCACGCTGGTATGTCCTGCCAGGCAGAAATGAAGCTGGCTGGCCAGAGCTGGTGCTCACACCCAGCCTCCCTCTGGTGCCCAGCCCCTCCCCTCTCTCCTGACCTCTTCCTCCCAGATGCACTCATGCACTCATTCAGCAAACACCAGTCGAATGCATATTCTGTACCAGGTATGAGACCCAATGCTGGAGTCCAGAGGTGAAATGGATACAGCCCAGCCCTGGGCCTCAAAGGTGTGGGTGGACACAGTGACCGTTTCCCCACAGTGCACAAAGGGCTGTACCAGAGGCATTAGCAGGAAGGTCCGAGGGACCCTAGGAAACGGAGCTGTTCTCTGGGAGTCAGGGCAAATGTGTCAAGGGAGGGTTCCTATGCATTTCCAGGGTAACCTGACTTACCCCATCTCATCTGAAAATCCATGTGACTTCCCAACCTCAATGACATAGATGCTGAGTCCTGGGAGAGGAGCAGGGACTCCTGGTGATAAGCCCATCCCCCGACCCTGTCTCTGAGCTCTCCCTCCCCTCCTCCGCCCCGCAACCGCCACAGCCCTGTCCCTAGCCAACAGGGCTGACCCCCAGAAGGTCAGGGACACAGATGCCCTCCACAGCTCTCTGACTGGGGCCAAAACGAGGCACAGGGTCCTTGGGGCTTGATCCTCTTGTCAGTTGGGAAGCCTCTACCCATCCCCTCCCTCCCATAACAAATTCTCTCCCCACCCAAGACCAGCACCATGCCGAAACTGGGCCCCCACGTCACACCCCTGCACTTCACATCCAAGCACTGACTTGGCCCCCTGGAGTCCTCATCCTTCTCCACAGCCAGTTTCCCCCAGGGTCTTGTGCCTGGTATCAGGGTGAGGTCAGGAGATGGAGGACAAGAAGGTGGAGGAAGTCCAGAGACCCACCAGGCATCAACTCCTGTCCCTTCCTTACTCCACAGTCAGCGGTTTCTCTTGTTCCGCTGTTGGTGCCAGGGAGGAAGTGTGGGTGAAGGCAGGAGCCCAGTGCACTGAGGGGCTGGGGAGACCTCAGAGATTGGGAGGGGCCCCTGGCAAGCAGTGAGGGCTCTAAGCCTCTGATGGGGACCTGAACTCAGAGTCCTTGTTTGTGGAGTGCTTTACTCTTCTGCTGGGGGCCCAGGTGGGAGCCAGGAGAAGAGGTTTCCTCTCTTGCCCATGCCCTTAGAGGACCCGCGTGCTCCTTGACAGCAGGAAGGCAGTTTTATGCATCTGTACCCTTTTATGTTACAGATGAGGACAACTAAGACCAAGAGAGATTACCCAAGGTCTTTAACAAGATCACACAGCAGGGACGTGGTCCTGGAGTAAAGCATCTGACACAATCAAGTTCCTTGGGATGGTTCAGTAGATGGGGGACCCCTGTGGCTGGGTGGTGGGCTGTGGGGTAGGCATTGCTACCCATTACGGGTGCCATGTCCTTCCCCAGAGCACTAGGATAGAGGTGGCCCCCACCCAGGTATTGCAAAGGAGGAGCCAGCTTTACCCATCCGCCAGGCTCAGAGAGTACAAGGCCAGTTCATGACGATGCCAGCTCCTGCGAGACTTTTCCTTCCCTTGCCAGCCCTCCCTCCGCCCCCCACCTTGTCCTCCCACACCCAGAAGGGGTCAGAAAGGGCTAGCAAGCTAGAAAGTGGCTGAAGGAGGAGAGACGCACTAGCAATTTCCCCTTCCCGCTGCATATTCCAGACCTGAGCTGGGCAAGGGGGAAAGTGCTGTTAAATCCATTTCAGAGTTTTAATTCATGTCTCCTCTGTGGCCTAAGTGTGAATGGAAAAAACATGGCACCAGCCAGAGTTTTCATCTGAGCAAGAGAAGACTTCCTTAATAATACATTTTAAAGAGTCTGTGGGATCCAAAAGTAAAAATTATTTTCAATAGACACAAGCCCTACTCGTTCAACATATACATGTAAAGAACCAAGATGGATGCCTGTCCTGATAAATGTGAGCTAAAATGATGATGACCTCTAGGTCCTCTCAGCCCACGTGACCTTGACAGGGCCCGGTGCTCATCGTGTGGTCCCAACAGCACATGCATTACTGGGCTGTCTTTCTGTTTATCCACCCGGGTACCTCCGCCTGCAGCCCTGCCACTAACCCATTCAATGCCATCACCCAGGCAGGTCTCTGCACTACCTGGGCCCCAGTTTCTTCATTTGCAGCAGGATGAAACAGATGAGATCATTTCTAGAGTCTTGGCCCATTTTAAATGTTTACGTGCTAGCAGAGATCCCCTTGTCTGTGATCCTTGGAAGTCCTGGGTCTAAGTGGGCACAGGATTATAGTGAGGAAAAAGGTAAAATTCAGGAAATTTCACATAAAGTGGATTTCTTCACTTCTCCTGAGCAATTGAGCCAGCATGGCCACAGGGCAACAGTCAACTGGAGTGGGTAGGAGCATCACCCAGATAAAAGGCTCTCCATTTGGCCACAGCCCCTCCACCACTCCCCATCACCCCTCAACCCCAGTGCCAGCTGCTACGTATCACCAAATGCGTGCCGTTGTTTTAAGAGAAAATTAGTTCTTTGTCAATGTGTCTCTGTCGAAAGTGGAAAATTGAACTGGAGGGACATATGTTTTAAGAAGAAAATAGCAAAGGGAGACTGTTTTCTTAGAAAGATGTTTAACCATCAAACGCATGGTTCTGTGCTCTTATTTGACTTCCTGGCTCAAGGCTTATGGCGGTTGAGTTTGTGTTCTCGGGCCACCCAGGGGACTCCCTGGCACTGCCCCACCCCAGGCCGCTACCCCAACAGGATTAAGGGGGTCAGCACAAGTCCCCAGGCCGTGGATGTTTCTCTGGAGCTCTCCCTCCCCTTTCTTCACCCACACTAAGACATCCTTCTCTAGACCCACAACCTCATGTGGCAGCAGGGGAGGCCCGCATCTGCCCCAAAAGAAGAAGCCTTGCATGGTGCAGAAGCCAGCTTGGGGCCAGGCTGGGCAGGGAGACGTGCAGGCCCACAGGGCCTTTCTCTGGTCCCTCAGTCTCCATCATCTGTAAGTCCCCACTTGGAGAACCAGCTGACGGTGGAATAAATTCACCCCTCTCAGGCCCTCTCCCTCCTTCCCTCCTCTGGAGTTGCCATGACAACCAGAGTTCACCCCGGATGCCAAAAACAATGGAAAAAAAACAACAACGAAAGCTCCACCCTCAGCTAGGAGGAAAGGGGGCAACGGCCAGGCATTGGGGCACCAGCAAGGGAGGCGTGTGATCCAGTGTTCTACCCTTCATAGCGCCCCCCCGCCCCCAGAAGAAGCACAAGCGGGAATTAGGGGATCCGCAACCAGCCAGAGGCAGAGTGGGTGGGGCGATAATGGTCTGAGGGATTTTTCATTTTCCCATTTCCCGCATCCTCCCCCACAAATTACATCTGTCCCAGCAGCTTATCCACAGTATCCACCTAGTCCTCCTCCATTCCGGGGCAGCAGGCCGAGGACACAGCAGGTGGTGCAAGGCCCAGAGGACCAACTGTAGGTGCAGGAGAGCCCAGGCTCCCTCTCTCTCCTGGCTCCCGCTGTGTGACCTCACACAAAAGCATTTTCCTCTCTTGTGCCCTGAATCCTCGGGCTCTACATTCCCACCCCTGTCATTAAAAGCCAAGCTCAGGAAGGAGGGAGATCTCATTCTCACTAAGGCATACAAGACTTGTAAGTCTCCAAGCGGCTCTTCCCAAGAGTGAAGCATTTTAGCGTGGCTTTACCCTGAGGAGTGGACCCCTGAGAGTGGCGTTTCAGTTCTCAAAGGGCCAGGCTGGGTGTTGGGGAGCACTTTCTACTTCTCCGAGCTCCCACAAGATGAGGGAGGGAGTGGGCGCTGAATCCTTGACCGACGCTGGGCACCACTCACATGCTCCCTCCCAGGGAGACTTCGGGCAGTCAGGGTTGTGTGAATCCATCAGCGTTCTCCCACAGCGCAGTTGGATGCAGGAATGGTCGCCGTGGGAGCTCAGGGCACCCCTTAGCGTGGACCAGGTTGTGGTAAGCAGTGGTCGGCCGCATAAGGGCCCTGAATATCTGTGGAGGGAGATGGCAGGTAGGGAGGTCAGTACTCAATGGGAGATAGGAGGACAGAGGCCAGCAATGTGTCCCTTAGCAAATTATTTCCCCTCCCTCAGCTCTACCTCCTGGTTCTGAACAAGGCAGGAACTGCACAGAACCATCACGGAGAGCATAGCTTGTGTGATGGTCCAGCAGCCTGGGAGCCTGATGGGGGTGGGACATCTTTGCTCCTCCTCTGACCCATAGGCCTCAATTTGGAGGTGTGGAAGGAAGGGAGGGCTAGGAGGAGGGCAGGCATGGAGGAGGTGAGCAGAGGTAAGCACAGTCGTAAGTTCTCGAAGATGCCCAGGGCCCCAGCGCCCGGGGCAGGCTAAAGAGCCGCCCTGCCTGGGGACGTGGTAGCGGCTGCTGCTGGTGCTGGGGCACAAGGAAATCACTGTGCCCTGGGGATGGAAACCAGAGACCCTTCCCCGCCCTGTGTCTTGCTTGTCTCATCTACAGAATGTGTGTGATTGGATTGTTGTAAGGACAAAGCCAGTTAGCATGTGTAAAGTGCTTGGAACCGTCCCTGGTGCACATACGCCACACAAAGGGCTGCCAATTCTCGCTGAGCAGGTGCGCAGGAAAGTGTGCCAAGTGGAATTGTGACAGTGGAGCTGGAGAGTGGACTGCCTTCTTCTCTCCAGACAACTACAGACAGCTTGCTGGCAACCCTGCCTCCTGGCTGTCCCCTTCCCCTCTGCCCTCTGCCCTTTGCCCTCTGCCCTCACTGTGGATGGCCAAGGCTAGGCCCTGCCTGCTTCTCTGCCTCCTCCAACTACATGCACATACATGTGCACACGCACACACACACACACACATGCACTCACAGCCTTCCCATGGGCTCCCTTATGTATCAGGCTGGGTGTATATATATACATACATACATATAGTATGTATTATATACAGCTGTATATATAGATATCTAGCTGTAAGTTAATTATAACATTGATTTATTAACATATCCAACTCACCACCTGCTTTATGCCAGGCATTGGCTGGGCTCTGGAGACAGGTATGCCCCCAGGTTAGCCATGACCCAACTTTCACAGAGCTTACAACCTGATGGGAAGATACGGCAGGTGAACAGGTAAGGACTTTGCAAGTTAAAGAGCATAGAGTAGGGGAACCTAATCAATCTTGGTGGGGTGGGGTGGGCTATAGCGTCATGGAGGGCTTCCCAGGGACAATGACATTTAAACTGAAGCCTGACAAATAAAAGAGATCAAGCAAAGGGGAAGAGTCAGGGAGAAGGCAGAGGAGACAGGAGAAAGAACAGAGGGAAGAGACAAGGCCCAACTCCAAGGCCTAAAGGGAGAAAGAACAGTGCACAGTATTTGGAGTATAGAGACACAGGGTGAGAAGCGAGGGATGGGGCTGAAGAGGTTGGCAGGGGCAGTCGGCAAGGCTCATGGGTCAGGTGACAGGGTTAGTCATCTCAAGGCAATGAGAAACCGCTGGACGTGATCAGCTTGAAAGAGGTCTCTCTGGGCCAGACTAGGAAAAGGAGAGCGGTTAGGGGATGTTGCAGTCCAGGTGAGATATGGTGCTGGACTAGTCTGGTCAAGGTGGTGATGGAGACCTGTGGGTGGACTCAAGAGGTGAGTGGGGTGTGATATTCCTAATGCATGATGGCTGTCTGTCTTGGTGGGATGCAGGAAGACCTGTTCCCTGACCACAGAGTGAAGGGTACAGGTATTTATTATTGCAGGACACAGAAGGAAGAGCAGGTTTGAGGGAATGGTGATGAGTTCAGCTTGAAGTACGCTGGAGTGGAGGCTCCCGTGGTCCACGCAAGGGGACGTGTCCTGGACACAGCTGAACGTAGGCCCTGGTCTCATGGGAGAGAGCTGGCTGGAGATTAGAACCAGGATCATCAGCAGGTAGCTGTGCAGCCCTGTCACCATGCCTTCAAAAGTGAGCCCCGCGGATTGAGAACAACCACTGTGTTCCCTCCCCCCGCCCCTGCAAAGCCCCACTAAAATGACAGGAAAAGACAAAGGCAACCAGAGAGGAGACAATAGGACACAACAAAATTTTGGAAAAGGAAAGTGAATGGCAGAGCAGCAACTGCCTTGGCAGGGTTGAGAAAGTGGAAACGTAAATGCCAGTGCAGAGGGAGGGCTGCAAGAAAAGGCAGATTCTGCCTCGATGCCTGGAAAGACTCCGGATGGAGAGCGGCCAGATTCCTCTGAAAGCAGGAGTGAGGCGGAAACAGGAACAGTGAAAGTCTCCTTTAAAAAGGACGTAGACCCACCCTTTTCCCACCCCCTATTCTCCCTGCAAATTCCCTCCCCACCTAGCTGAGGATGGAAAGAGGATTTCTTAGTGACACTGGGACCACGTAGTAGGGGTGGGGATGAGGCGCTATACTGAAAATGGGGGATTACATACAGAACGGTGGCCCTCCAGTGCCAACAGCTACTCCACTTGAAAAGGCCAAAGACTCCCAGTGGGATAGCAGAGAACCCCTCTCTGGAGAAAGCAATCAGCTCAACAAGGAAGCTCAACAAGGAAGAGATAGTAGCATATGCGCTCACCACCTGATCCCCTTCAGGGAAGCCCCTCTGAGGACAAGCCCTCCACACAGAGTTTACAATCAGATTGTGGGTGCCTGTCTTAAAGAAACTCCTGCCAAGGATTCCCAGACACATTAGAAATGCCTCCATCGTGAAAGACACTAAAGAAGGAGGGGAAGCAGGAAAGGAATCAGGCAAATAAAGAAAGAAACAGAGAAAAGTAGGAAGGAAAAAACTAGAAGTATACCTAATACCCTCTGAAAATTAATATAATATGTTGCATCCTTGGGGGGGGAGAACAAAATGCTATTTTTTAAAAGGAACATTAAAAGAATAAGCAAAAACTCATGAAAAGTAGAGGAAAACCATTATAGCTGAAAGCTAAAAGATTGTTTGAAAACATCTTTTCAAAAAATAGAGCAAAATGACACGTTAGAAAGTAAACAATAAATTGGAAGTTCAAATCATCTTAGTGACAGGAGTTCTAGAAAGTGCAAGCAGAGAGAATAAAGGGGGAGAAATTTTTCAGAGGTGATACAAGAAGCTTTTCTAGAACTGAAGGACATGAGTCTCTACATTGAAAACACTCATGAGTACCCAGCAGCAATGAATTGTAGAAGATCTACACCAAGGCACAGAGCATCAGAGACAAAGAAAAAAATCCTGAAAAATTTAGGGACACAAAGGTCACAAAGGACAAAGAATGACATCAGACGTCTCAACAACAATACTGGAAACCAGAAAGCAATGAAGCAATGTTTTAAAAACTCAGAGAAAAATTTATTTGGAACCTAGAATTCTGTATGTAGCCAAATTATCCAAGATGAAAGTAAAATAAAGAGTAAATAAAAAGTAAAACAAATACTTATTCAGACATTCAAAGATTCAGAAAATGTATCTTCTGCGTATATTTCTTCGGAAGTTACTGGAGAATGTGTCACACCAAAGCAAGGAAGTTAGCCAAGAAACAGGAAGGCATTGGATCCAGGAAATAGTGGGGTCAGTTCATGAGAGAGAGAGAGAGAGAAGTAAATCCTCAGGAAGATAAGGAAGGACATCTCTAGAACAACTGTCCTTAGCTGGGGAAGAGACGTGGAACACACCCCTCCACGTGAGAGCGGGAGGATCTAAGGAGCGTGTCTTCAAAAAAAGAAAAAGAAATCATACTTACAGATTATCTACAGAGGCTGACAGAATCGAGAGCAGTTTTATGTTTCGTAGGAGATTGGGGGAAGAATTCATGATAGGTACCTGAAAACTAAGTAAACAACGAACAAACAAAAAATAACTTCAGGGAAAAACAAGTCCTGTGGATTCTACTACTGAAACCTCTCACAGGTGTTTTCCCTCCACTCCTCCTGGATTCCAGGAGGCCAACAGCCACACGCAGCATGCTGGATTCTTCTCAGGAGATCTGAACAAGCGCCTAAAATATACATAAATAAAATCTGATGTTTAGGTGTCCCCCAGCATAAAAGCAGGCTTGCCATCTGACCACCTCCAGTGGAGCCCATCAGTAGCCAAGCGGGGCCAGGCGTGCAGGACCTCTAATCAGCATCTGGAGAGCTCTCTTAGTGGGAGCAGGCAGCCAAGGATCACCAGACGTTTGAGAAAAGCCTCCGACATTACAGGCCAAGGTCCAAACGAAGAAGATAGAAGGTGGGGCAGGGTGGGGGGTGGGGAGAGGAAGACAGAGAAATTAGAGACTATGCAGGGAACAGAAGAAACCTTCAACAACACTAACGATAACATTCTTAATGAGAAAAAGAAAATCACATCCAGACACAAGGGAGTTTTGAAAAAAGAGCAGAGAACAAAAATGTGCTCTCGGAAATTAAAATAAAAAGTAATAAATTTAAAAATCAATAGAAGGGTAGCATATAAAATACAAGAACTCCATCAGAAAAAAAAATTTAAAAAAGAATATAGAGGGGAAATATTATAACAGAATTAGAGCTCCATTTTAGGAAGTCCAACATTTGGCTAAAGGGAATTCGAGAAAGTGAGGACGGAGAAAATGGAGAAGAAAGAATTACCAAAGAAATTACACACAAAAACTCACCAGAGTTGAGGAACATGAATTTCCAGAACAAGAGTCCCACCCAGTTGCCAGCATAATGGTTGCAAAAAGCACCATGAACAAGAACCAGGGTGGTTGTGAAGAGATCTTAGGAGCTTCCAAGTGACACAGCAGGTCGCAGGAGACCAGGATGGCATTGGGTTACGAGCAACTCTGCAGTTTAGAAGTCAGTGGGCAACGCTTTGCAAGGGAAAGGTTTGCAGCCTAGAAATCCATGCTCTGGGAAACCAGCAACCAAGTGTGAGGATAGAATAAAGACATTTTCAGACACAAAAGGATGGAGAATTTTACCTCCTATGTCCCCTTTGTCAGGAAGCTATTGGAGAATGTATGCCACCAAAACAGGGGAACAAATCCAGGAAGAGAAGGAGAGAGGTTCCAGAAATTAGGACGTGAACTTAGATGTGCAATGAAGGTATGTCTCAGCATGAAGATGAAGATCAAGTGTCCTAAGAGGACAGTTGAGTCCCAGGTCCAGTAAGCAACAAGTCCAGCTTAAAACAAGAAATTAGAGGGGAAAAATAAAAACCAATGTGTTTGATTGAGTGGAACTACTATTGATAGGCGAGTGGCAGAAACATTGAAAAATTAACAATAGATACTACACATCAGACAAATTTTAAAAGGCGGTTATTAGCTCTAGAAAAAATGGGCTGTATAAAAAAGAATGCAGTTATAATGTACAACTGGGCTCAGCAGTGCTTTCATTCAGTAAAAAATTAGAAAATTAATCGTATTGGGAGGATGGAGGGAAAGGAAGCAGGAGGGAGATGGGAGATTTAAGTCTTTATTTACCATGGCAGGAATTCAAAAGTGAATGCCCAAAATTGATAAATCAAAAATAAAAATGTGTGTTCATACATTGGGAAAATGGAACTAAATATTAGACAAAACACCCAAAAGAATTAAGGGTGATGAGAGCCTAGAGGTGATGCTGAACTTGGAGAAAGTTGGACCAGAGATTGCTGCTTTTCATTCTAAACCTTCTAGTAGAATTTAACTTTGGTTATATGCTGGCATTATTTTGAGTTCCCTAAGCATAATTTTTAAATTCAGTCCTTGTATCTCCATAATCCAACCTGGCACATAGTAGTTTCTCAAATGTGTGCGTATGGAATGAATAGAGGGAGAGATTCCAGAAACAGAATCTTGAGCAGGACTTCCTGGGAGTGAGAGGAGAGATGCATGGGAGTTGGAAATCTGTGTAGGATTTAAGCAAGCAGAGAGAAGCACCCCAGTTATCTGGAGTGGAAACAGTGGAGTAGAGGGTCCTCAAAGACTGAACAAGTTAACTTATTGTATTGCTTAATTATTCTAGGAGTTTCTGAGTTCTGAAAGAGAACCCACAGAGAAAGTCCCAAAGGAATGAGAGTGGAAAAGCAGAATTTCAGTGCCCTTTGCAGATGCGGCACTGCCTATTTGTCTATCTGTGCAGAACTCTTAAACAGGGGCAGTTAAGGGATCACATAGCATCCCCTCCCCTCCTCTCCCCTCTGCAAACCTCAGACATGCCTGGATTTCTTACTTCTTTCAGAGCAGGATACTCAACTCTCTGCACAGCAGAACTACCTGCAGAGCTTTGCCCAAATGGTACCTCTGTCTGGAACCCCCTCCTAGGGAGTCTGATGCCACTGGTCTGAGAAGGGACCTGAGCTTCAGGGCTGGGACTAGGGTGAGGCCAAGACGGCACTCACTCTCAGAGTTCTGCAGGGGCAGAACCTGTCTTTGTTCAGAAGTGTGATATTTTACTCATTATGGATTTTGAAGTTGATTTTAATGTTTTAAAATATTATTTATCTTGGCCACTGAGTTTGGGGTTGCCTCTTAAATTTTGCATCCCAGGTGTGCGCCTCACTCTCCTCGCCCTAGTTCTGGTCCTGGTGAGTATCAGCATTTTTGCTTAACGCCTTGCCAGGGACTGAACCATGGGGCGTAATCATTGTTCTGAAGGTCCTCGGATGGGGAGCGGGGCTTCCCACAGCACCAGATGCACTGCTTGGCTGAGGGTGGGCTGCAGGTCAGGGCAGTCCTGGGCTTCTGGAGACCTTCTAGAGGACAACCAGCAGCATCCTGACTTGGATGGCTCCCTCTGCCTCCTGGTGGCAGCCTCAAGATGAGCGGGATGGCTCTGTTGCCCCTGCTCTGTGCTGAAAAACTTCTATGGAGGGAAATATGACACCTGTGCAATCTCCTCTTTCTGGAAAAACCAACCAAACAGTCTCCTGACACAGAACCTTTCAATTTTCTGAGGGAGTAAATTAAATGCCTCCTTGTTTCTTGAATGGCTAATGTTCATTGTGGTTCACACTGGTTTTAGGGATGTTTGCCATCCACTGGAGCTGAATGTTGCATGGTAGCTGATTATCACGCTGCTCTTGCCAGATGCTGTTCTGGGGCTTCAGGAGGATTATTTCAGTGCACCTTCATGCCACATATAAGATAGATACCATTGGCAACCCCACTTGACTGATGAGAAAACGGACGCCCAGAGAGGTCAGGTAACTTTCTGGAGGTCACACAGCCAGCAGAGGGTGGAGCTGGAATTAGCACTCCGTCATCCTGAGCCCCATGCTCAGAAGCACCCCCATCATTCTGACTCTGCTGGCAGAAACATCTAGAGTGTAGACTGGAGTTAGGAAGCCAGGGGCTCTGGATGGAGTCACAGCATGAGCCTGGGCACACACACCCTCCCGTGTCCTGTATCTGAGCCTCAGTTTCCTCCTTTGAACAGAAGGGTTGGGCAGCAGGGCTGGCTGATCCCGGCACGCAAGGATCCTGTGACTAGACCATCCGAGTCCCTGTTCCCAGCAGCCACATGTCCTGCCAGTGTTTGCTCTGAAAATACTATGCAGGAGAATGACCCCAAGTCAGCAGGTCAGCGGGTCTGGCCCCAAATTCTGAAGGAAAGGACCGTGGTGGTATTCTGGGCCAGGGCCTTGGAAACTGCCCTGGTCACCTTCTCCAGGACCTCCTGGTCAGAGGATTCAGCAGCTACCCCAAGCCTCCACCCCGGGGGTGGGGTGTGGGAGGGATGCCTTCCCCTGGCCCAAGGATCTCCTAGCTCAGCAGGTGAAGAAGGGGTAAGGGCAGAGCCCAGGCTGGAGGTGGGAAGGGAAAAACAGGTCTTGGGGAGTGGACTGGGGTGGAGTGAGAAAGGCCTGGGGTGGCCAGACCAGGAGGGGATGGAGGTCTGAGAATCCCCGAGTGTCCAGGAGAGAGGAGCCCTCAGGAAATGCCGGGTATGTGCCTTGTTCTGAGGCAGGAAGGGAAAGAGGAGAGAAGGGGACCATCTGAGGTACCCCCAGCCTGTGACAAGGGGTGGCGGAAGGGAGGGGTTCAGGAAGCTGAGGTGTAGCAAAGCCCCTAATACAGGAAGCAGGGCCGGTCCAGGAGGCTCAGGGCCACCAGTGGTCAAGCACAAGGAGCCCTGAGGTGCTGGGAGCTGAGCAGGTGGCCAGGAAGCAGCAGCAGCCACGGCCCAGGAGCGGGAGCGGCTGCCATGTCCAGCAGTGCCCACGGGAGCCCCGGGAGCTGTGAGCTCCTGGGAAGACACAGCAGGGGCAGGGCCTCTAGAAGTCAGTGTCTGGTGACCAGGGGTTCTTGCTAGGATGCTTCCTGCTTCCTGTGGCCAGGTGCGAGGTTAGTCACAGGCCAGGGCCGTGCTCGAGACCCACTGCCTGGGCCGTGTAGTCCTTACGTCTGCCCTGCCTTTCCCTGCATGCGTGTGGAGGGGGGGGCGGTGGGGATAGGCAGCGGATGGCAGGAGTGGCTTCGGGCGGCCTCTACTGGGTGCTGAACCTGCTAACGAATGGCTGCTGGGATCTCACTGTGATGCTCTGTCCCTCCCTCCACGGGGACACAGGGTGACCACCAGGCTCCAGGCTGGACTGGAAATCAAGAGGCTTGCTCTCTGTTGCCAACTCCTCACTGCTTTGCTTCTGGTCACCAAACAAGGGTGCTGTGGTCAGTTGTCTCAAAAGGTCTTGGTCCATTAAAAGCCCTGATTCTGCAGGGCCCCTGGGTGACTCTGTGCAGAGACGGGAATGGTCCACTCTGTGATGAGATCAAGGGGGCTTATCAGGACCACTGCTCCCTGCCTCCAACTCTAGGGGCTCCCATGACCCCTCCTACTCTTTACAGTGGGACAGCCCCTCTCCCCTTGGTCACCCTTGATTCAGAAACACTTGATTCTCTTGCACCATCTCAGGATAGCAGCCATGTGAGAGATTCAGGAGAGAAGTGACTGTCCCTATGAAAGTGAAGGAGTGACTGTCCCTGGTCAGACACACTGACCAGGCCTATCTCCCTCTGCTCTGTAACCTCTGGACCATAGTAACATCCCAGGCCCTGCCCGCCTCCCATTTCCCTCCTTCCTGGCCCCGTCCTTCCAGAGCGTCTTGGTCCCCAATTACTCAGAGCCACGGGAGGCCTGCCAGGGAAGAAATTAGAGCTACACATCAGCTCTTCTATATTTACCACCTGACGGCTGAGGAGGATCTATCTTCTGCACAATTAAATGAAAAGAGTTTTAATATCGGCAGGCAAAGGACTCAAGCATCAATGGAGAATTAGGTTAAAGCCAGCAATTGGATTAGCGCCCAGCTGCAAGTGAAATGAGGACTCGGACACTGGAGGGTTATCCTTCTCCTGGTGACAGGTCCTTCCTTGGTCAGGGGCAGGGAGGCTGGGTTCCTGAGACCAGCCCGACCCCCAACCCTGTGGACCCAAGACCAGGAGGCGCAACTGTTCCCAGAATCCCCTGCGAAGAGAAAGCCCTGGGCAGGGTGTAGCAGATGAGGGGATGCAGGAGTCCCTGAGCCAGTCAGCCACCACACCCCTGCTGAGAATGATCCCTCATCGTGTCCTCTCCTTTATCCCCTCCACTCTCCTGCATCATCCCCTCCCAGCCTAGTTCAGGCCCGTGTGTTCTTTCCTTAGAGCTGGTGCAACCACCCCACTGCCTCCCCTCTCCCCTTCCAGTCCCACCTGCAATCTTCCCTAAGCCACCTCCTTCCGTGAAGTGCAGGAAAGAGATTCAAGGGCACATGTGTCCCCTGGTGACAGCTGTTGAAGGCACAGCAAAGACACTAGTCAAGTAATTGTCCCTTCCTTTTTTTTTTTTTTTTAATTTCACACTGAGTTGGTTTCTTTGGATTTATTAAATGTGAAATGCATGAACACACCCTAGCTTTTCCAAGTGTTTATTTGGGGCCAAATTCCAGCACGGCCTGGGGAGCGACCTTATACACCCATCCCGGTATTTCTGGCCACCGTCTACCACCCCTAGGCCGCCACAGCCACCCTGACAATGCAACCCCAAATCCTTGGCTGGAAACTAAGGCAAGTCCTTCCCGTCAGCTCCCTGAAGGTGGGCGTCACGTTTCTCATTCCAAACAGAGCCCCAGGAGACACGCACTCCAGCCCTGCCTCGTGACAACACCATGTCCCCGTCCTGCTTGCGCAGACCTCCAGAAGGAAAGACTCCACAGCCAACGGCGTCTCTGCTGGCTGCGTTCCTCCTTTCTCACTCACAGTGAGTTCTTCCTTCCTCTTTCCTAAGTTCTCTGGGAGGAGTCCAAGTGTGCTGGCATCACCTCAAAGGAAGACAGAAATCAGCTGGCAATTACCAGAGAAGGCCAGTCATCCTCCTCCAAACCCCAAACCTAACAGCCCTGAGTGTGAACTGAGTCCTGGGCTGTGGTGCCTGTTGCAGAGGGTAAAGCTGAGGCTCCAGGAAGTCAAATGGCCCCTGGGGAATCAGGTACAGAATGACACTGTCCTGAGACTCCCCAGTGCCGAGGTCAGAGAGGGAAAAGGACGCGTGCTTACTGCCCGTCGGCCCACAGCCTGCCCAGTCCTGGGCAGAGCTGGGGTGGGGGTGTCAAGGGCAGTGCAGAGACTGAGACTTTACCTTGTTGCAAGCTCCCAAATTAGCCTGTTACTGTTTCATGGATGTGGCCGAAGAGCCCAGACTCCTGGGTCCGAGACAAAGGACTTTGTTACTTCTACAAGAGCAGTAGCCAGATCTTCACAGTGGTTTGCTCTGGTTCTCCGGTGCCACCCAAGGCCCACAAAGGCAATGCAAGGGGCCCAGGATGGGTGAGCTACTCAGCAGCTGGAGTAGCAGGAGAGGAATCCTGAGCTTGCGAAAGCCCTCAAGCCTGCTCTTTGCCTGGTGGGAGATGTTACCTCTTCTCTCAGGTTGCTTGGGGCAAACATGACCCTGAGGAGTGGCCCGGGTGAGGAGTGCTTGGGGCCTCGCCTTCGTGGAGTACCCAGCAGGAACGCTGAGGGATGCCCACAGCCCGTGGGAGTTGTCTCTCTCAGCAGGAGGGAAATGTAGGAGACAGGTGGGCTTGGTTCCTGCCCTCAGGGTGCCCCAGGTGACCACACTCAATGTGCTGCCTTGTGCATGTACATTGGGCCTCTCCGTGGAGTTCCACGCTTTTACTACAAAAACAGCACCGTGAGTAAGGGCTGGGTCCCCTGGGTATCCCACAGTATAAGCAGATATCTAAAAAGAATTGTGAGCTTAGGTCTAAGGAGACCATACAAAAATACTGGAGAAATAGAGAGAAATACATCTAAATGCCCAGACTAGGACTCATAGTACTTGATGAGTGTACCAGTTAGGAGGAGATAGGCTAGACTGCAAAAATAAATAACCCCCCAAACCTCAGCGGTTAAACCACACCGGTTTTTTTCTTAGTCATGCTGCAGATTTCGTCGTGGTGAGCAGGGGCTCTGCTTCAGGCCTCAGACTGATGGTTCAGCCGATATATGGACCTTTGCCAAGAACCAAGGCAGAAAGAAAAGAACACGTGGGGAAGCACGTGCCGGCTCAGAAAGCCCAGGAGTGATTCCCTTCACCTGCACTTACATTCTGCTGGCCAGGGAAGTCATGTGGCCGTAACTATTTTCAAGTGGGCATAGACGGGCCGCCCCGCCCTGTACACAGAGAGAAAGAGGGCCAGAGAGTGTGAACCATCCCATACCCTCCCTGCTCTACATTTAAAAGAACCAGAATGGGAAACCAAAGATGAGGCATTATGGGTGTGGCTTATTAAAAAAAAAAAAAAGACAAATTGGAGTTCCAGTGAGCAGACTTCTGCTCAAAGAAGAAGCCTTGGCCGTATAGCAAGAGTGGTTAATAGATACATACATTTTTTAAGTTGTCCCAAAATATGTAAGATCCGTGTGCCATTGTTTATGATTCTCCTCTTTAACTGACAATTTTGTTTATCTTAACCTTAGTCTCGTAGGGCTTATCTTCAGATTAAATACTCCCTGGACCCCAGTGGTGAGTTAAGGAGTTCTTCATTGAAGGGTTCCGATAAGTGTCCTGAAGTCACTCCAAACTGGGGGTCAAGGCTTTGGAAGGCAACCCATGTGTCTGCTCCTCTGTGCCCTCACCTTTCCTTTTTCTTCTCTTCAAATCTCTTTCTTCTTACCAGCTGTATAATCTTTGCCAAGTCACACAATCTCTTGTGCCTCTGTTTTCTCATATGGAAAACGGGGGCAAAAATAGTGCCTGTCTCATAGGGTTTTGTGAGGATTAGTGAAGGTGACGTGTAACACGCTTAGAACATGGTCTGTCGCTCGTGTCTGAGAGAGAAAAGGGTTCGCTATTGTTATAGTTGTTCCATGGACACACACCCTGCCCCCCGATTGAGGAGTTTCAGCTCCCCACCCCGTCCTAGAGTTTTGTACATTGCGCTGCCTCAGGCACTTGCTAGATGTCTATGAATTCCTCTTTTTTTTAGACTTTCTGTTGATTCCAGGTGGGAAGAAGGCACCTCTATCCCTTAAATGTCCAAGAGGAAGACAACGGGTACCCTTCTGATCGGTCTCTGTCCTGGCGATGATGTTTCTGGTTTTCACCGACATTCCTAAAGGCAGATACAACTCACTGCTGAGAACTGATGTCCTGTCTGGTTTCCAAGAAGAATATCAACTTCTCCAGCTGCCCCACTTTTGACCCTAATCCACTTTTGACGTAATAACCCAGGAGTAGATCTAAAGGTGTGTCTGTCTCTTCCCTGGCAGAGCATCTGGACAAGGGGTCTCCAGAGGAGCCGGAATTGACCGTGCTTAAGGGAGGGCCGTATTCAACTAGCTTTGCACCTGTGTTAGTTTGCCGGGGCTGCTGTAGCAAATGTCACAGGCTGAGTGGCTTAAAGAACAGAAATTCACTTCCTCACAAGTCTGGAGGCTGGAAGTCCAAGATCCAGGGGTCAGCAGGGTTGATGTCTCCTGAGGCCTCTCTGCTTGGTTTGCAGACGGCCATCTCCTCCCTGTGTCTTCACGTGGTCCGCCCTGTGTGTGTGTCTGTGTCCTAATCTCCTCTTCTTAAAAGGACACAGGCATATTCAATCAGGGACCAACCATATGACCTTGTTTTAACTGAATCCCCTCTTTAAAAGCCTTATCACCTCAAAAACTGGCACAAGAGTGTAAAGCAATTATATTCCAATAAAGAGCCTTAAAAAAACAAAACAAATAAAATAAAATAAATAAATAAATAAAAGCCTTATCTCCAGACACAGGCACATTCTGACGTACTAGGGGTTAGGACTTCAACATGTGAATGGGGGGTCCCCAGTTAGGCCCATAACACCTCCCATCCTGGAGTTTCACCCCCGTTCACAGGGGCGGGAGGCAGGCGTCCAGCCCTCTCAGGCTGCGGTGTGGGTCTCCCACTCTCCATCCCCACCCCGCCTGTCTCCTCCACTGCCTCCCACTAGCTTAGCCGCTCCCAGGCCTGACCTCGCCTGCAGCAGGCCTCCCCCTCGCTGCAGCCCACACTCACCCTCCCACCTCTAGTGTGGGATGGTCCCGACGGTCCCCAGGGAGTGAACGCCCACGGGCTCGGCCACGCCCCTGCCCTGCCCCCCAGCCTGGCGTCCCTGCAGGGGAGCCGACACCCCGTGGGGCCCTGCAGAGGGTGCGCCGCGGGCGGACCCGGCCCGCTCTGAGAGGCCAGAGGTGGCGGACAGGCCGAGAAGGGTCTGGGGTAACCCTGGGGAGACCGCGGGCCGCCCTGGCTTTGGGAGTGACAGTACGGGGGTCTGGGCGTAGGAAGAGGCCCCACGCTGGACCCGCTTGGACTCCCCGGCCCCACCCCCGGCCCAGTCAAGCCCTGGCCCAGTCTCCCTTGGTGGGAGAGGATGGCTAACAGATGTTCCCGATGTTCCCAAGGGTTCCTCAGCCTCCAAGTCCCGGAGAAGGTCAAAGGGCCGTCTTGTAATTTCCTGGCAGAGGAACTGTACTAACCACAGGGCCGGTTGATACGTGTAGAGTTTCCATGTGCCTTGTCCCACTTTCACTCTGAATACTTCTGTTCCGTGTGTCTGTCCCTCTCTGTAGTCTGCCCTTCTGGCTATCGCTTTCAGAGCGGCGTGAGGCTCTGTCGTGGAGACGGGGGGTCTACATCAGGGATGGCGCAAGTCTCCGTTTGGTCTGATACTTACGTTTGTTTTCATGAGTGCATCCTCAGGCCTGGGACGTACCTGGGACGTAGCAGAACATATGTTCAATACGAACGTTTGAAGAAATGAATGACAAGGATGAGAAAACCTCACCTAGGGCCTCTAGTGTGCTGTCTAGAGGAGAGGGGGTGGCAGGAGGACAGAGGTCCCCTCTATAAACATGGACAGACAACCAGCATGTGAGGGTTCTTAGAAGCACCAATGGGGAAGGCAGGAAGGCTCAGAAGCAGGGAACCTGAACTCTAAGGCCTTGATCCAGAGATCAGGAGGAGAGAAATGGAGAGATAGCAAGAGGAAACAGACTGGGTGTGAGTCCCCTGTCATTGGAGGTATGCAGGTTAGCTAGGCCCCAGGAGTCCAGGATGCTGCCCAGATGAAACACACTGAAGCCCTGAAAGAGCGAATATTCTCAGACTTGATGGTGACACAGAACTCTGACTCCAGACCTGGCCTTGCCTCTGGTCCCCTGGGATCTGGGCAGGCCTCTCACCTGCTCTGGGCCTCAGTTTTCTCCTCTATAGTGTGGCAGGAAGGGGTATGACCTTGAATTTCATGACAGCCCCTCTAGGCCTGAAAATCTGTATTCTTGAGCCTTGGGAGAGTCTGCCCCAAAAGGCTGGGCCGTGGTCCCCCTCAGAGCTGCTCTCCAGAGGGAGGAGGGAAGGAGAGAAGGCAGCGCAGAGCCCTGGCAGAGGCATGCAAAGGCGTGGATGAGAACTGGCTTTACCTCGACTCCCACGCTTCCAGCCAGCCCCCACAGGCCCTCAGCCCTGAGTTTGGTGGCCCCAGGGGTGTAGGAAGAGTGGATGAAGGCTTAACAGGGTCAGAGGTCGTGGCATCCTCCAGGGCAGCCCAGGCTGGAAGCAGGGGCTCCAAAGAACACATGTTTGGCAGTGGAAGGGCCTAAGGCTGGGAGGCAGGAGGCCTGGGTCCCAGCCCCTGCACAAACTCTCATTCTCTGTGTGACCATGGGCAAGTCACTCTCCCTCTCTGAGTCCCAGTGTCCTAACTGATCAAGGCTAGGTCTGGGCTGAGATGGGGTCAGGAAGGACACAAGATGAAGCCGACAGGGTCTCAGGCTTCAGGTGCTCTGGATGAGACTGAAATTTGGGAATGAGGAAGAAGTGCCACATAGCAAAGGATAAACATGGCAAAATCTGTGAAATGGGTTTACAAATCTCTGCCCTGCCTTCCCACCTCTTTGTGAAGAGTGAAAAATAAAAATCTCTATCTGGATTGTCCTCCAGCCCATCATCTTATTTGATCTAGAAGCTCAGCATCACCGTGAAGAAACAGGCTCTAAGGAGGTAAGTTACCCACACAAGCCATTCGCTCTGTCTTCTGAGGCACTTTCCCGTTCTGTGGGTGCCCAGAGCCCCTGGTGCTTCCCTGTCACACTCATGTTGTTGCCTCCTGTTTGCCTGTCGGCCTCCCCACCAGGCTGACTTCGGGGGTGGGGAAGCAGGGGGCTTTCTGGTTCGCACCCCTATCCGTGGCCTGGCACCCAGGAGGACGATGGTGGGACCAGGCACTGAATCGGAGCTAAATCCCACCCAAAGAAAGACCTAGAGCAAAGCAGGAATGCCAAAGACAGATTTCTTTAGATGACTTTGGTTTCAAAGAATTTGATATGGAAGCTTCAGGGAATTCATGGAAGAGATCCGAATTCTGGACCTCTTCACACATAGTTTAATTCTCTTTCAGTTCATTTCCAGCTTTTTTTTAATGCCTACTCGGTGTTAGGTACTGCTGAACAAACTAAACAAAAAATCCCACCCTCGTGGAGCTTACATTCTAACGGAGAGAGATAGATGATAAACAAGGTAGCTAAGTCATACGGTATTTTAGTAGGAGGGGCCATAGGAAGAAGAGAAAGTGAGAAAGTTGCTTAAGACATGTTATGGGCTGCAGCTGGGGTTGAAGAGTGCCATTTGGTCAGGGACCCTTGCTGAGGTGAAGGAGTGATCCATGCAGGTAACTGAAGGAAGATGGCTCCAGGCAGAGGGAACCACAGGTGCAAAGGCCCTGGGGCAGGGACAGCAAGAGGCCAGCATGGCTGGAGCCAAGTGAGTGCAAGGGAGAAGAAAGGAGATGTGTCCAGAAAAGCAGACCTTGAAGCCCTTTGTAGGCCATTGTAAGGCCTTTGGCATTTTACTTTGAGGAGAATGGGAAGCTACTGGAAAGTTTGGCAAAAACAGGGTTCATTTTAAACTAGTGTTTGCCGGGGTTGGGGGCAGGGGTGGTGGTGCATAGGCAGCATATTCTTCTCTGAATCCAGCCCTGGCGTGACCGCAGGTCTGACTAACTCCAAACTCAGTGCTCACTAGACCCCCATGCCTCTGAGAAGGGAGAGGCCGGGAGTGGAAGTGACCTGTTAGCTTTAGGGCTGAGCCCTGGGTCAGGGGCTTGGACCAGGGCAGAGGCAGGGAAGCCAGGGGCAGCCTTGCTGCACTGTGAGCAGCTCTGGGAAGGAGTGTGGCTGCTGTGACAGTTCACCTTCAGCAACACAAGGAACGTGACGTTGCCCTTGGGCGCCAGGTGTGGGATTGCACCAGGAAAGGAAAAGCCTGGGCTGGGCAGATGTGCAGGCCCGAGGGTTGTGCAACAGCCTTAGCTGGAGTCGGGGCCAGGCTCTCCTGGGGTGGGTCCCCTTGCGGGTCCCCTCCCTACACTCCCAGCAGGCTTCCCGAGTCACTCCGCCCTGGGGTCACAGAAATCAGAAGCTGCCTTGAAGTAGACCCACAGACTCCCGCAGGCCCTCAGGGAAGGGACCTCAGGGGAGCTCGGTGGCAGAGGAGCTTGGCTGCAGAAGGGAGGAGGAGGTGTCCCGGAGGTGGGTCGGGAGGGTCAGGGTGCACTCTGATCTCTGCTTGCCTGTAATCAGGCCCTACGCACCCACCATCCAGGTCCAGATTTGAACTCAGTAACGATGTGTGTGAGCTGCGTGACTGAGCGAGCAGACGACACACGCTGAGCCTCAGTTTCCTCGTCTGTGGAAGGGATAGAATAGGGCCTCTTACTTCATGAGGCTTAAAAGATGATGCAGGTAAAGCTCTCCGCACAGAGCCAGGCGCCTGGTGAGCACACATCCCATGGTGGTCCCTTGGATTATTGCTCAATCGGTAAGCTGACTTCCATCCAGCCCTCGGAGCTGGGCTTGGCTCTGCAGCTGGGGAGCAGGGGGACTCCTGGGCTCGGCCTAATGGAGCTCCCGGGCTTGCTGCCCTGGACGCAGGAACCTAAAGGGGACACAAGGAGTGAGAAGGCAACCTCTGGGACTGTTCCTCAAACTTGGGTTTTTTACCTCATTTCCATTGTGACTCAGCATAAACATGCATAGATATGTGAACTGGAAATAAAGGTTTCATGAAACAGTACTTACCCTCACCGGGCAACATGCACTCTATTTTTATTCTTCCATTTTATTAAAAATATTAAATGCTGATCACAACCTAAAGAGAAAAAAGTTTAAGCAGCTCACGTGAAGCACAGCCCCAGGTCTGGCAGGCATTCAGGCTCACGGAGGGCTCCCTCCAGCCCTTTGGAGAACAGCCCAAGGTTGTGAGGGCTGGTGGGTGAGCATGTCCATTGCCATGCGACTGTCCTCTTTAAGTCCCTGCAGGGTCACGAAAGGCCTCTTTAAGTCCCTGCAGGGACATGAGCAGACCTAGGAGGCAGACGCTCCTAAGAGGCTGCTTCAGCCTCTCAGAAAGGGCCCTTCTGCCCAGCCAAGCTGCCTGCAGGGGACCATGAGGGTCGTATCCAGGCAGAGACCAGATGGCCACTCACCAGACAGCCTGTACACTGTGTATCTGGCCTAGGAAAGACCAAGGGACTGGGGACTCAAAAGAGGCAATATAGCATAGCGGTTAGCACAGAGCCTTTGCTACCACACTGCCTGGGTCCAAATTCTGCCCCCATGACCACCCAGCTCTATGGCCATGGGCAAACCACTGAACCTCTCTGTGCCTCAGTTTTCTCATCTGTAAAATGGGGATAATGCTAATTCCTCAAAGGGTTCTCTGCAAGTATGTGTATGTGAGTGTGTGTGTGTGTGAGAGACCTAGAACAATCCTTGACACTATTAACATTTTTATTGATCAGTCAGATGAAAGTACTTATTGGTTGGAGGCCAGTTCAGTTGTGTGCCAACATATGCCATAGGGGGCCTCTGGGTTGAGTTTTCTTTCCGCGGCCCCCAGGCCAGTGAGCCAGGCTCCCCTTGAGACAGTGTGTGTGTGTACGTGGGGGGCGGGGCTGGTCACCCGGAGAGCCCAGCACAGACAGCGCGGATGACTGTCCGCCCAGCCCAGCCACTCTGCAGAGGGAGTTCCCTGCCCAACCCGATGCCCCTCCATAGACACCACCCATCACCCACTGTTCACTAAACATCTGCTTGCTGGCCAGGGGAAGGGGTGGGGAGGGTACTTCCCAGGGTCACATTTAGGTCCTTCTGGGCCCAGGGGTCTGTGCAGGGCCACGAAGAGGAAAAAAGAAAAGGAAAAGGTCCTCAGCTGGGAATCCAGGCCCTGGGCCTTGGTGCAGCTTTACACTGTCTCCCCTCAGGCCCACCTGTATGAGGCTGGAGGCTGTTCTTGGGGAAGGGGCGTTCCTGCACCTGGAGCAGGGTCCCTCAGGCTTGACATCACTGTGCACAATTTGTCTGCTTCTTCCCTAGAGGGATATGTGGGTTCCCACAAGGCCACCTTCATCCTAAAGTATTAGCGGGTGTTCCACAGACTACATGACGGGGGGAGGGGGGAGTGTTATGGATGCGGGTCTTCTTTCCAGTGCACCTTACACCAAATACCAAATACTAGAAACCAGAGAATCATGCCTGCTGTGGGACCCGTTCCCACTTAGCCCACAGGGCTCCCCTCTCCCTGCCCCACAGTCCTCACCCTGGAGTCAGACAGCCCTGTGTTCAAACTCCAGCTCTGCCAGTTACAAGCTTCATGACCTGAAGCTCTTCACTCAAGCTCTGAGACCAGGTCTGGCATCGGTACCCCTGGGACCGTTCCTACCTCGCAGGGCCTCTGTGAGGATCAAATACACTGACGCTTGGAATTAACCAGCACAGTGCTTGTCCCTTCATAGGCACATGACAAATACAAGAGGCTTCCTTCCTCTCTCGGTGGCCTCTCTGCCCAGTGCCCATCCCTGTCCTCCCCAGAAGTCACAGCTCCCAGCAGAGCCTCCCGAAGCCTCTTCCGGGTGCTTGGCTTTGTAAACAGGTCTTGCGGCAGCAGCAGCCTTAATTTTAGTTCTGGGCTCAGTAATTTCCCGTGATTACAGGCCCTGTCAACGCAGCAAGCTCTGCAGCTGCTAGGAAGCCAGCAGGCCTCGTCAGGGCAGGCTGGAGCCCGTGCTCACACACGTGCCTGCGCACGAGGGGACACAGCACACACACGCGCACATGCGCACCGTCCTTCCAGGACCGGAACGCGGGGGTCCTCACCCAGGCTGTAACGGACGGCTCGTGCTCACGTGGATTCCTGCAGGAGGGAGTTTTAACAACACACGTGCACACACACAGCTTTCCCTGGGACGAATAAGTAGGAAGAGGAGGCCAGGAACAGGGAAGGTTTTAGGACAAGGACTCTCCCCTACCCCCCTTTTGCAGAATCTTCCTTCTCTCCCTTGCCTCTGGTAGCCAGAAACATGATGCCCCATCTTCTCAGTTCCGAGACCTGATAAGAACTCTGTGTTGTAAGTGTGTGTGGGTGTGTGTGGGTGTGGCAGGGTAGTCAGTCAATAAATTTACCAGGCATCTACTGTGAATCTTGACCTTGACCCTGTTTGGTGCTGGGGATACAGCAGTGAATAAGCAAAGGGAAGCCCAACAATAAACACGAAACACTTGAAAATAACAAATAGTTGATCCTGACTATTTGCAGATTCCACATTTCTGAATCTGCCTGCTGGCTAAAATGTCTTTGCACCCCAAAGCTAATACTCACAGTGTTGTCATGGTCATTCTTGGGCACGCACAGGGGAGGGAAACCTTGAATGGCCCAGTGCACACACCCCAGCTGGGTGCCACCATGGTGACCTCTGCCTTCTTGGCTCAGCTCAGACTTTAAAAAGTGTCCCTTGTGAGATTTACTTCGGGCCATGTTTTTCACATTTTTGTGCTTTTTGTGGGTGATTTCACTGTTTTAAATAGCCCCAAGCATAGTGCAGAAGTGCTGCCTAGAGCTGCTCAGTGCAAGGAGGCTGTGATGTGCCCTACGGAGAAAATACATGCGCAACTTAGCTTTTCTCAATCATGAGTGATAGCACTGTTGGCCGCAAGTTCAATGTTAATGAATCAACAATATATATTAAATCAGGTGTCTATAAACAGAAACACACAGAAAACAAGGTTATGTATTGATCTGTTGACAAAATCTTGTGACTAGAGGCTCACAGGAGCCTAGCCCTTTATCCCTTCTAGAAGCGATGCTTCTGTATTTGCCAACTCAGCGTTCACAGTGACTTTACAGACTGTAACTACCATGAATAATGAGGATCAGCTCTAACTACTGCCAAGTGGCACAAAGAAAATAAAACATGGAAATGCAACATGAACTTGAGAGATGTCACCAGGTGGTCAGAACGAGCCTCTCTGAGGAGGTGACACGGGCGCTGAATCGCGACTCAGGGGAGACGGCAGCCGGGGGAGGTGCTGGGGGCAGAGTGTCCCAAGCAGCAGTCGTTCTGAAACGAGCACAAGCCCGGGGGGTCCTGGGGACCATAAGACGGCCAGTGTGGCCAGGGCAGAGCCCAGGGGAGGAGGACGAAGGAAGGTGAGGCTGGGGAGGTGGGCGTGCCAGACCACACAGGGCCCTGCAGGCTACAAGGAAGGAACTCGGGTTCTTCTTTCCTAGTCAAATGGGAAAGTGGGGATGGCCAGGATGGGCTTCATTCTTCCCTTGTGGGCCTCCTGGAAGGGCCGAGAGGCCGCCAGCGAGGGGTCACCCTGTGGCAGGAGCTCTGGGGGTGTAACAAGGGAATGGCTGACAAGGGGAGGGACGTGGGATACGAGAGGGAGGCCGGGCTTCAAGACTCCCGATGGAGATTCAGAAAGGACTCCTGGAACCCGTGTGGGAACTGGGAGGGCAGCAGGGGGAACTGGCCCCAGATGCCCACAGGGAGCTGTGGAGGAGGAGCTGGGCGGGCCGTGGGGTTGGGTGGCGCCACACGTGGGAGCCTCGCGTGACCTGTAGATCTTCCCTCCAGGCGGTGTCAGGGCGTCCCCTAAGGGGATTTCCTGCTACCCTTCTCTTAGCCCACCCTCCAGGAGAGTTCCTCTGCTAGGACAACCCAGAGCTAAACCTGGAGAAACCTCTGCGCACACACACACACGGATATTCTCTTTTTGAAAGACCTAATCTGATCAAACAGGTCATGTGCTCTGTGCCTCCCCACCTTCATGCCAGCTGCTCCTCCTCCCAGGATCTTTCCCTTCTTCAAATCTCATTCATCTTCATGGGCCCAACATGCCACTGCCTCTATGACCGCTCTGACCTCCACTGACCTCTGACATTTGAACCCCCATCCGTCCTGCTGGCCTGAGTCTTACATGGCTCTGTTCTCGGCATGCCCTCTCCCAAAAGCAGAGCTTAGGTCTCCAGTGTGAGATCCCCAGGGCACAGGCTTAGCAGGAAGGTGTGCAGAAGAGAACTCTAGGGCTGAGGCCAGCGTCAAGGTCACCTTTCCTGCAGGTGGAGGGCTGAGGCCTTGCGCTGTGGGTGGGGTCACGCCTGCCTGTGCTGAGCCAGCTAGCGTGGGAGGCATTTACTTCCATGGCCACCCCACACCCCACGGAGCTCTGGCTGCTGGGCTGAGAGTCTGAGGGGGCCCTTCGGCCTTCCCCAAAGCCAGCCCTGGGCTGTTTGCCTCCCGTCTGACTTCTCAGGCTGCTGGATGCCTGGGAGGGGCCCTGCCTGGCAGAGATCTGTCCAGTGAGAACCCAGAGCTGCTCTGTGCCAACACCATACCAGCAGAGCCCTGGGCCACATGGGTGCCATGGCGATGCCACCACTGCCAGCCTTTCCCAGCCCTGTAACCATGGGAATGTGCGCAGAGCTGCGGCTGCTTATGCAACATCTCCGAGGCTGGGAAATGAACTGCCCATCAACCCCATCCTGCTGCCGGCCTGCCCTGCTCCCTGTGACGCCGCACACAGGCTCTGTGACCTTGGGTTGTGTTGTCCCACCTGTCATCCCCCAGACTCCCCCCGCCCCCCACACACACAATCACCCCGTCTGCGGAAGGGACGCCTGGGGTAGAATGGTCTGGAGGGAAGATGGGGAGGAAAGAGAAAGAGATGTGGGTGAGGGGGGTGGGCAGAGGGAACCACAGAGGATCCTGACAGACGGCGTAGCTGGCCATCTGGACGCGAGTGGAAAGCTCCAGCCACCTCCAGCCAACCCCAGCCCCAGATGTCCAGTATCACAGGGACAGGCCAGCTGCCCGATGGGCTGTTCCGTCACTTCCCACAGCTAGAAGCTGGGGCTCCATGATGAGGAAGAAAGAGACAGAGACAGAAAGAGAGACAGAGAGAAACAGAAGGACAGGGACAGAGGGAGGGAGAGACAGAGAGAGACAGAGAGAGACGCGCACAGAGACAGAGAGGGAGAGCACAGAAAAGAAACATCCACACGAAGAGGTTCACGTAGATGAGAGAGACAGGACAGATTGCCCCTCTCCGGCAGAAAAGTCCCAGACATCTGCGGTTTACAGTTTCTTGCCAGTCCCCAAAGCCTGGCTCTACCTCTGAAGGCAGCCAGGCTCCTAATGGTTCCAGCGCCTGACCGCTGGCGGCCCCGACGTTTGCAGGGTGAGGCCATCACGGGACAGCTGGGCGGGACCGGGACTCACCTGGGTTCTAGAATGGGTGTAAGCGCCCCTGCTCAGGTCCCCTCCGCCTGGGGTCTTGTCCTGTGTCTCCCTCTGACTTGCCCCGTCCTCCTCACGCAGCGTCACCCCTCCCTGCCTGAGCCCCTCTCCGCAACCACCAGCCTTCCCTCATCACCGGAGACTCTGGCTCCACGTCTTCCTTGCCCTCAGCCCCAGGCTTCATCCTGGGTGACTGCGATGCCAGGCCCTTGGGTCCTGCCTCCAGGACCTCCTCCTGGGGCCCCCAGCAGCCCCTCCCCCAGCCAGCACGGAGCCCTTGCCCTGGCTACAAGGGCAGCAGCTCTTGTCCCCTCCGACCACGCTGGGCTGTCCTCTCCTCAGTGCCCCCACCCGCACGGCGGACACTTCTGCGCCCCGGTCCAGTCCGTCCACTGGGATGGCTTAGATCCCGGGGTCATCGGCGCAAACCCACATTTGCAAATACGCCCTAGCAGTCTGGAGGGCCACTGTCTTCTGGGCCAAACCCCACCCTGAACAGGCTCCCCTTGGCCTTCTCGGGCCAGACACTCCCCCCAGGGAAAGTGCCGTCCCTCCAAAATCACCTTCCCGGCTTGCTCCCCCACCTTCTGCCACTACGACCTCCCACCTTCTTCCTTCTCCTCAAGACCCCCACCCACTCTCCTCTCCCACCACGCCCTCCCATGGCCCTGCAGACAACCTTGCCTTCAGGGTGAATGCAGGAGCCGCCCACCCTGGCCCTCCCTCTGCCTGCATCCACCACATCCCCAGGGGCAGGGACCCCTTTCACCAGACAAGGTGTCCTCACCTGGGCTCTGGGGCCACTTTTTCAGTGGCCTCACTCCATGACTTGCCCTCCCCCGCCATCCTTCAGTGACTTCCACATCCACCTCAGCACTTATCCAGGTTGTCTTCTTACGACAAAACAACCCCATGCCGCAACAGACCCCACATTCCCCTCCCGGTACCCTCTCATCTCCCCTCCCCCTCCCGGACTAGCCTGGGAAAAGGCTGCGTCCACACATCCTGCCTCAGCGTCCTCACGGCCCACCCACTTTGCAGCACCCTCCAATCGGCCTTCTGAGTCCCTTTTCTGCCCCCACACGCTCCCGCCATGAGCCATACTGCCATGCCCACTGCCTGCTTTGCACGCCTGGTCTCAGATCTCAGGGCTGCACAGCAGCGCTCACATGGTCCCCAAGCCCAGTCCACCTGAACTTCCACTTTGGGGCTGCTCCTCCAGCCTCCTCAGGATGCTCCTGCTCCTGTAGAGGGCCTGTGGATGTCCAGTCCCTCTGGCCCCCTTCCGGGCTCACTCCTCACTCTCCACCCTCTAAGGGGCAAACACCGCCACAACTCACGACTCTCCCTTGCCAGCCAGGCCTGTCTCCTCAGCTCCAACCTGCTCCTTGGTACCCAACTGTCTCCCGTGCACCCCATACCGATCATGCTCACACTCCTAAAATGTGCTCTTCCCCCTAAAATGTGCTCCTCTCCACCGTGGCCTTTTCCAGGATTCTTCCTACAAAGTTCCCTTCTCTTCGCCTCACACATTAACTTATCACCCAATTAGACATCTTTAATCTGGCCTAATCTTTCCTACCACCATGCCCCAAGCGCAGCCTACCTTTTCAGCATCCCTGCTTCCAGCTGCGGTCTCCACTGAAATTCAGTCTTCCCATCCATACCAGTCAGACGGATTACTGTAAAAACAGAAGTCTCGTTATATCACATACTTCCTTGGGATGAAACCTCCTTACCATGGCTTTCCTGACCCTGTGTGATCCGGATGCTGCCCACCCCACCTCATCTCAGGCCACCCTCCCCTTTTCTCACTTCAATCCAGCCACAGTAACTACTTTCAGTTCCTGGCAAATGACAAGCTCCTTTCCACCTCAGGGTGGACATGCTATTTCCTCTGCCTGGGATTTTATCCACTTCCTTACCCAGCCAACTCATACTCAAGGTTTAATTTCAGCTTACACGTCTCTTTCTCCAGAAATCCTTTTTTTTTTTTTTTTAACACCCCCAGACTAGATCTGGTACTCTAGATGTTTGTTCTTTTGGTACTCTATTTCTCCTCTGTACACATATCGCCATTATCATGCAATTGTTTGAGCTGCATGACTATCTCCCAGTGTTGGACATCTGTCACTTTCGTGGCCATCCAGCTTATTCTGAATGCCCTTCCTCAATCTGAGGACCTTGAGACAGTGCGAAGACCCTTTCCAGGTAGAAGTCAGCACGGGCTCTCCAGTACCCCCTGCAGCTAGTGGGCAGGGTGAGGACCAAGGCCATGCATCAGAGGTTAGCTCTGTGATACTGGGGTTTGGAAAAGAGCACCAAGAGGAAGCCAGCGCCAGGTACAACCGAGTTTTTGGCAAGCATGGTGGTGGAGGAGCTTGGCTTTTCAGGACAGCCATGTGGGGTGTCTGGCATTTCATCCCCAGCATTACTGGTGTGAGCTGCTGTGTCTGCAACCAAAAGTGGTGGAGTGGGGAATTCGCCACAGTGGTCCCCTGGTGGGGGGTGGGCGCTGCCTCTGACTGTTCTCCTGCAGACTGATGAGCTCCCTGATGTCCTTGTCTATGTCATGTTTCTGCTTAACCCAGCCTGAGAGGTCCTGTTGTCTGCAACAGAGACCTCTGACTCGTACCCTCCTTAACCTGACCCCAAGCCCCTTGAGTAGGAATGTTCTGGAATTGTTTGCAGCTGTGTTTCTAGGCTTTAACAAGGTGTCTGCCACCCAAGCAAGTACTTAGCAAATGGATGACCCCACAGAACACAGAGCCCTAACAGGAATGCTATGAATATCCCTGGGGAGAACAAAGCCTGGGTCTGATGCCCACCATCCTGTCCTGCAGACCCCTCCTCCAAGCATTGCTCCCCAAGCTGAGATCAGCCACATTCTTGCTTCCTGAACTGCAGATGGTGGCGCTTGGCCTGGTGGGGTTCTAGGGTCTATACACCCAGCCTGAGTCCCTTCCTCCAGGAAGCCTTCCTTGACTTCTTCTGCCCTCACCAACACTCTGTTCTCTGAGTTCCCACAGCCCAGAGAATTTGAGCCCCACGCACCTGTTCTAACTCACATCCAGGTTTGCGCTCATCCCTGGGGATCTCTTCAACATTCTGGGGGGGTCCCCGGGGACAGGGAATGGGCCCCTCATTTTTACCCTCGCTCCTCCTCCACACAGTGGAGAGCAGCACAGGCTGGCCACAATAGGAGGTAAGTGGAGTTTCTTCCTTCCCTTTAGGAAACTCTTTTCAGGACCTGAGGAGAGGCTGGCTGGAAGGAAAACGCAGCAGTGGATGATGGGAAATCCTACTTTTCCTGCACAAAACCAGGGGCCCAGGGAAGCCCCTCCCATCTGGTGTGAGCCCTGTACAGCCATGCCAGTGGGCACCGGTTCTCCCATCCCTTTAGCTCTCACTCTTCTTATCGGCTTCTTCCTCCTCAAGACTGGGGTCAGAAGGGCTCGGGGGGTGTCCCATTCCCCCCCGCCTCCAGGAGCCTGCTGCCCCTTATACTGGCCAGATCAGGAGGCCCTTCTTCCACCAGCCCCACTGGCTCACTGTGCCCCAGGCCAGGCCCCGGGAGTCCTGTGTCCGTCTTCAATGTTGGGACCTCCTCCAGGGAGCTCGGCCAGCCCAGCCGGGGTTCTTGACCGCAATTGTTCTGCCACCTGGTGGCCAAGTTGAGCATTGCTCTTCTCAACTCGCCTTCTCTGCCATTCAAGGTCCCCTTTTGAAAAGTCCTCAGAGTGACTTACTGACAGAATCCTTCCTGCTACAGATGCGGATGCTGAGGCCCCAAGGAGGGAAGGGTTTGCCAGTCAGCGATCTGCCGAGAAACCTTTGATGTATCCTCAGTCCAAGATCCTTGTAGTGGAAGAGATATCAAAGTGGTGGGAATTCGAGGCTCCAGTAGAAACTGAGAGGGACAAAGGAGTACGCTTCAGCCATAGATGAAGCCTCTAGTGAAGGGATGGACAGTTCACAAAGTGAGCTTCTGCTTCAACCACTACTACCACCACAAACGGCTAACACTAACTGCCAACTAACCACTACTAACTCCAGTTAAAACTTGGAGAGACCACTCTTTGACTATTACACTGACAAAGGTATTATTAATGACAGTAATGCTGCAGAGAAACCATCACATTCACCCTGCTTGTGCAAGAATACACTGAGTCAACTTTCCTGGGAGGCAATTTGTCAGTAAGGTTTAAAAGATATTACAGTGGCTCAAAAATTCTAGGTCTGGGAGTTTACTCGGAAGTGTTTATCTTTTTGAGATATACACGAAGAAGTGTATGCAAAGAAGTTTGTCATCACAATGATTGGTTAAAAAATTGGGAGCAAACTTCACCAGTAGAGGATTTGTAAAATAAGTATTGGCTGAATAAAGAATATTAGATAGACTTTACAAATTACGTAGCAGAATAAAGGTTTGCAAATGTTCCACAGCAACTACCCATTTACTTTGTTAATAACAATTTTATTGAGATATAATTCACATGTCAAAAAGTTTACCTTTTTAAAGTGTACGATTCAGTGGTTTTCAGTATATTCACAGAGTGTGCAATCGTCACCAGTACCTAATTTTAGAACATTTCATCTCCCCTAAAGGAAACCCGGTACCTGTCAGTAATCAGTCTCCATTTCCCCCTCCCCAGCCCTTGGAAATCTCTAATCTGCCTTCTGTCTCTATGGATTTGCCTATTCTGAATATTTCATATAAATGGAATCATACGATACATGGTCCTTTGTGACTGAATCCTTTCACTTAGCATAGTGTTTTTAGGGGTAATGCATGTTGCATCATGTATCAGTATTTCATTCCTTCTTACTATGCATTGTATGGATATACCTCCTTTTGTTTATCCATTCACTAACTGATGGACATTTGGGTTGTCTCCATCTTTTGACAATTGTGAATAATGCTGCTATGAATACTCATGTACAAGTTTTTGCATAGACGTAAGTTTTTAATTCATTTGCCTATATACCTAGGAGTGGATTTTCTGGTTCATATGGTAATTGAATGTTGGACTTTTTCGGAACTGCCAGACTTTTTACTGTTTTGCATTCCCACCAGCAAAGCATGAGAGTTCCAATTTCTCTTATGAACGCTTGTTGTTGTCTATTTTTCTCATTTTAGCCCCCTTACTGGGTGTAAAAGAGTATCTCATTATGGTTTTGATTTGCATTTTCCCAATGACTGACTAACGAGACTGAGCATTTTTCATGCGCTTATTGTCCATTTTTATATATCATTTATATTAATTTTAAATGTAAGAAACAAGGCACAAATTTATGAACATAGTATCACCTCATGATGTTTCAAAAATGCAGAGGAAAAAAATCTTTTAGGAAACATACAAAAATATCAGTGGTGATTGTCTTTAGGTAATGAGATTATGGCTGATTTTTATTTCCTTTTAAAATCCCTTCTATATCTCCCAAATGCCCTGCAGTGAGTATGAACTACTTTTATGATCTGAGACTAAAGGAAGAAATGCGTGGTAGGATTTTTAGACTGTGGCCACACCTTGACATTTGTCTGACCAGGAAAGTGCTGGGCAGCTGGGCATTATGGCCAACAATGTGACCTTGGGTTTCATATGGCTGCGTCTCCTTTCACTGGAACCCCCATGACTGTAAGGGAGAAGATTGGTCATCAGAAAGGAACACAATGGCAGGGAAGGCTGGGGTAGTGAAGGGCAGCTTCCCGGAGGCCAGGGAATGGAGCTGAGTTTTGCAGGACAGATCTGCTATGAGTGGTCCAAAAATGGGAGAGATTTCGTTCTGATCTGCAGCGTCCATTTCTGCCTATTCTCTCTACTGAAGTGTCCCTCCGCCCCATCAGTCAGCAAACAGGTTCCCAAGGAGAGCATCCAGTTCTCACCCTCCTCCCTCCTGCCAAGGAATGGGGTGGGGGAGAGGTGGGTGTGATGACGTGTTACATCAGGGGCCCGCGCTTGGGCAGAGGTCATGGGGGCGGGCAGCAGGCTGGGGGCACAAGAGGGCACATCATGAAGAAGACACAAGAGAAAATCCTAGAACTGAGGAATCTCCACCTTAGAGAAAAGTAGGGCGAGGGACCTCAGCAGCTTCCGGAAGAACAAACCCAAAAGGCTAACAAGCACAGGAAGAGATGCTCACTCATTAGTTATCAGAGAAATGTGAATGTAAACAACAAGGAGATGTCACTTTACACCCATCTGACTTGCAATATTAAAAAGCTGGGTAACGCCAAGTGTTGGCGGAGCTGCTGGTGGGAGTGGAGATCTTTCCGGCGTTCTGGAGTGCAATCTGGCACCACTCGTCACGTTAAGAAAAGGCACAACTGCTGACCCGGCACTTCCACTCCCCAGGATGTGTCCCGGAGAAAGGCTTGTTGGCATGCGGGCATGAGGACACGGGCACGCGAACATTCACCTAGAGGCAGGGGGAGACAGGACCGTCACACATGGGCGGTGACACCATGTGGCACCATACGGCAGTCAAAGCAAGCAACCAGATGAGCACATGGCAACACGGGTGGATCTCTTAAAAGTACCATGCTGAGAGGGAAAACATTAGAAGCAGGATGAGGCATATAACCGACAGCATTTATGTAAATGAAAAGCACAGACACACACAACACTACACATTTTGCAAGAACACAGAAACACACGTAGTCACATTTAACACATTGGAGTGTTTGCCTGTGGGAGGAGGGGAATGGGATTAGAGGCAGAAACCGAAGAGAATACATTTTTTGAGTGAATTAAACGAGAGGACCCTTGCACAATTGATGGTAACGTGATGTGAACTGAGACATGATAAATGCATGTCTGTATCGGAGGTCCAAATAAAGCCTACAGATCCCTCCCCAGCAGAGGCGCATGGGTTCATGCAAATGATGTGTATCTATTCATTTACAAGTTTATTGGCTCCTCTTGCCTATGGCTCAGACTCCAGGAGGAGGGACAGGGTAAGAACAGAGTCAGAAGAACCGAGGAAATCAGATGTGGACACATAGGGACCCGGGCAAAAAGAGTCAGGGGCAGGACAGGGAGGAAGGGCTGAGCAGCAGCTTGGATGGAGCCATGAACTGAGGGTTCCTGGAGGATGGTGCTCTCCCTCCTCTAGGGTGGTGGACTCATGTAGCTGCCCGAGTTCAGGTAAGGATTCCAATCACGTGATATGGCCAGCCTAGCACACAGATGTCAGCACCTTAGCCCTAGAGCGGGAAGGCATCGTCCAACTGGCATGAGTCCTCCAGGCTGGCAGAAGTTCAGGATCATGGCCACTCCATCTCCGTGAGATCTCAGTCCTCACCTCCAAGGACAAAAGAGAGGATGTTAGGAAGGTCCCACTGCCACTTCTTTACTCAACCCCAGTGGGGCTGAGAGTGCAGGGGAGAACATGCAGGGGAAAGAGAGACAGGGGTTCCTGGAGCAGAGGAAGCTATGGCTGGTTACAGCCACTTCTAGATACTACCTCTGGAAGACACTACTCCCTCCTTCCTGTGGACATTTCCAAACATTCCCTTTGGCTCCTTTCTCTATCTTTTAGCATGCCTTTGTCTGGGCCTAGTTAAAGACATTTATGGGTGCTTTCTTGAGATTCTGGGCCAAAAACTACTCTGTCCTCCCCAAATAGCTTAGACCATGCCCTTCTCTGGGACTCTGTCCTGCCCCTGTCCACTTAGCTGAACTGTAGCCACTGGGAAACTGTCCAGAGGACATGATCCAAAGGAACAGAGGCCTCCAAACTGTGTCTGAGGACCTGCAGTTGAGGGAACTGAGAGTAACTGAAAGTAAAGACACTTGGGAGATGGCGGTGGGGCGGCGGGCAGAATGTGTGTATCTGCACATCTTCAAGGGGCTGCTGGGAGCAGAGGGAGCTGAGAGGCTGTGACATTGCTGACAGAGCTGAACCTAGGCTGCGATGAAAGACAAAAGGGAGAGAGATTTCCATTCAACATAAAAGTGAGCTTCTTGACAACAGAAAGCCCCATTGATAGGTAGTAAGTTCCCAGTCTCCAGAGGCATGTAATTTTCTGTTCCCCAAACCTCTTCCTGGGACAGATCACTTTACAGCTCTCTGTAGAATCCCCTTTTCCAGATCCCACCTGCCTCATCCAGGGCTGTCTCTTACCTCTCCCAGCAGCCCCAGGGCCCATGAGCCACTACAACCAGGTCCTGCAGTCCTGTGACTGCATCAGACACCCAACAAGGCTGTGGGAGACTCGGAGAGGCTAGACTGGGAGCAAAGACTGTCAGAGGGGAGGGAGCGAATCAGAGGCAGAGGTGGCAGGTAACGGGGGAGCACTGCTCCACAGCTGGGGGACAGGTCCGGGCAACCAGGTCTCCAGCAGAACACAGAGCCCACAGCAAATCCGTGGCCACCAGGGGGAGCCTGTGACTCTGCCTATGCACACGGTGGCAGGACCTGGTTTTCTGGGGCACTGAGTTAAATTCTCTCACCTCTCCCCATAAGGCAAGTCTGCCCTAGAGGAAAAATGCAAAGTGTCTCCTGGGTGGAATGGTATAATTTACTCCTCTCTACCATCTCTCCATAGTTCTACAAGTGCACCAGTACCAGCTGTTCTGTCTATTCATGTGTTTGTCCATCTCTGTTTGGTCTGTTCTTTTTGTGCCTCTCTCTTCCAGGTGCTCTCTCTCAGAGTGCCTGGCTCTGCTCTCCATTATCCTCCCTGTCTCTGCACCTGAATTTATTTTTGTAGACTTTGTATGTCTACCTCTGACTTTCTTATTTCTTCTATGTCCTCTCTCTGTTTTTCCAGGAGCTGACTTATTTCTTCTCCCGCTCTCCCTTTTGTTCAATTTTAGGTTCACAGAATTGAGGGATCCCTTTAGCCCACCCCTGGATCCCTCTTCTGATCCCTGAAAGGCCTTCTCCACCTCCTGCTGAATGGACAGTAAACTTGGCCCAGCCCAGAGGAGGGATGGATTAAAGATCTTTACAGGAAGTATTCAGGTTAAGCTTGATCCAGAAACTCAGGATAGATTTGCACAAAGGATTGTGGGACTCAGTGTTTGGTCTGAGCTGGGATTTACAGGGACTGGGCAGGAGAGAGGCAAGTTTAGGACTGGCAGGAGGGAAGGATAAGAATAGCCCGAAGAGTCACATACCTCTTGGTTGAGGAAGCAGTACAGGATGGCAACAATGAAGCCCTGTGGGCCAAAGAAAAAGGATCCCATCATCCTGCCTTGGCCTTAAGATATCTGCAGTCTTCCTAGTATCTTTTCCCCCACCCTCTGCCAGGCTGTGACTTGGGCCAGGTCTTTGGGAAAAGAGAAAGTGGATGCATTCATCACTTACTGTGTGCCAGGCATATTGTCACATGTAATTGTCATAGCAAGCCTGTCAAGGCTGTACTGTTGGCCCTGTTGGCCCGTTTCTCTGATTTTCCTTATTTCTGCATCCCTTGATATTGAGCACAGAGCCTGGCACATAATAGGTGCTCAGTAAATGTCGAATAGATTGGATGGGTGGATGGATGGATGGATGGATGGATGGATGGATGGATGGATGGGTAGAGAGGTGCATGGGTAGTTGAATGAAAAAAGAGATGGATGGAGGTGAGAAAAACAGACAGATGGATAGTTGAACAGATGGATGAGTGGCTGGAAGGAAGAATAACCTGCCTAGTCACCCTCACACTACCATGAAATCAACCAAGCCTGTGGGTGGCAGCACCTCCCTCCTGCCCAAGGACTCAGAGGGGAGTGAGTGCCATGGGGGCCCTTACCTGGAAGGAGCCCAGTCCCAGCTCCAAGGGGAGGCGAATGCCTAGGCCAGCACTGTCAGGCAGGAAGTTGAAGATGATGTAGTGAATTCCAAATAGCGGGATGAGGAGAAGGGTTGATTTGGAGAGACGCCTGCAGAAAATGACAAGCCCAGAGCTGGAATTAGAAACTCCCACATGCCCTATGCCTACTTTCACTTCCCACCAGCTCCCCATTTCGACTCTACACACCAGCCACCTGGGAGAACTCCCCTCATGCACCCTGAGCTTCCTTATTTCAGGCCCCTGGATTCTGCTATTCCCTTTGCCAAATGCTCTTGTCTCAGTTTATTCCAGTCAAGTCTATGCATCTTTCAAAGTCTAATTCAAAAACACCTCTCCCAGGAAGACTTTCCAGACTTTACTCCAACCCCACCATACATTTAGAAACGATCTCCTTCCGCAGCCTCCTATAGAAATTGATGCCAGCACTCATCAGCCTATTTGGCCTGGTAACTGGCTGTTCAGAGCCCCCATCCTTCCTATATTGTGATCTACTGGAGGGCAGGGACCAGATCTATTCTCTCTCTGGGAACGTGGGGAGAAGCTGGGACCAGGATCATGGATGCCTAATCGTCAATAACAAAGAACCATGCTGATTCCCACTCCAGTTATGTCCCCAGAATCCCCTGAAACACACATACATACACACACACACACACACACACACACACACGTTACCAGTACTGAGGCTGGGTTTGGAGGCTGCCCTGAGCTGGCTCCAATTTCCTCAGCAGGATACGGATAATATTGAGAAAAAGCCCAAAGTTCACCTGGAAATAGAGGTTCAGGAAGGTGGAAGGTAAGGGTCAGGGGTGACCCAAATGACCGAGGGTGGGGCCTCTTTGGGGACTAGAAACCTCAAATCCTTGAGAGACAGGGGTGTGCAGGTAGATGGATGTGCAGGTCATTGCTCTAGACCTTATCACCTGGAGCCTGGGAGGTTCCACATGGGACTCAGGGCCTAGGGGGCTCAGGGTCCCCTTTGCTGTCTAGTCCCAGGACCAAGGGTGGGAAGTCAGGCCTTGCCATCCTGCCTCCAGCACCTCTCAGGATCTTCTCTGGCACAAAGCATGTGGCCTTCACTTTGCGCAACTGCAACATTGACATAAATGTGTACATTCACCCAGGCCACGCAAACCAGTCCTAGCTACCCTGTCTTCCACAAGGGAGCAGGTGAAGGTTTCAGTCTTCTACTCCCCCCAGCCCAGACTCACTGCAATGGTAGATGATCTGCAACCAGGCCACCAGACTCTTCAAAACTCTCAGCTAGAAGAGGCCTGAGCACTGTTTTTACAAATGGACTACTGAGGTCCAGGGAGGGCCTCACAGAGAATCTGTGGCAGAGCCAGGCTGGAACCCCGGGTATCCTGACTCCCAGCCTCGAGTCGTGTTTCCTGCTGTGTACAGCTGCTTAGTGGACCCAGGGAGATTGGCTGAATAAAGCAGAGGACACTGGCGGCAGTCACTGACCCCAACAGAGAGGACGATGGGTCCTTTGATGATCCACCAGTAGGGGGAGCTGTCGTCCAGGTCCCAGCACCTGGGGAAAGGACAGGCCAAGATTGATGGAGGAGTTGGGGGTGCCAAGAGTACGGTGGCTGGAAAGTTTCTGGGGTACCCATGCTCCTCCCTCCTCTCTTCTCTCTACCTACCAGCCTCTAAGAGCCTCACTGGAATGTGAGCCTTCTAGCTTCACCCCAATCCCGTTCAGCCTTATCTCCTCTCAGACATTTAGGCCCTTTCCAAAGGGATGCCCCAATCCAAGCTGAGCTCACCCTTTCTCCCCACCTAGGTGGATGAGTTTCTCGAAAGTCAGTCTGCTGCCTTCTTGCACCCCAACACTTCCCCTCTTCCAGAAGGCAGCCACTTACAGCCCCCTACCCCCTGAGCCCCAGAACCCTGAGACTCTGTACCCCCTTCATGCCCAGGCTCAAGGTCCTTCTGTGCTATCCGCAGACTGCGTTTCCCAGCCCCCACCCAAGCCTGGGAGGCCTCCTCCTCACAGCTTGGAGGGCAGCCTCATTGCCTGAGTTGTCCAGTCCACGCCCCATAGGAACCCAGCACAGGTGTGATGAAGGGATAGCCCAGACTCACGCAACATCCTCAAAGGCCAACTTGCAACCCACCCAGGTGCTGGTGAAGAGCAGGGGAAGCCCTGAGGGGGTACAGAAAAGACACGAGTAAGGGGTCTGCAGCCTGTGCCCACCTCCCACTACCGCTGCCGGTCACACAGGGCACTGTGAAGCAGGACCAGGCGAGAGCCCAGAGGCCGGGGACCTGGCCATAATCTCCAGCACTTGCTTAGGACTATAAGCCATCTATCCCCTTTCTGGGCCTTGGGGTCATCACGAGTGAGCTGAAGGGACCTTTGTGTGAGCTCCCTGGGCATCCATCCACCCCGCCACGGTGCCCAAAGCAGCCCCTGGTGCTCACCCCAGCCAGCGAGAACCAGCCACCAGAAGGCTCTCCTCGCGCTGGGCGACGTGGAAGCCAAGAGGCAGGTCAGGTAGACAGCTTCTGCCAGCAGCCAGCTGAAGTTGGTCATGGTGGCAAAATGGGAGGTGGCCACAGAGACCTTGCAGAGAACCTGCGGGCCAGGGGCTGGGTGCTTCAGAGCCGGGACACCCATGGGAGCCCCACCAAGTCTCCGCTACCCCACTCAGGCTCCGAACCCCCAGGGGTCCTCCCCCTTAGGCTGCCCCAGAGAGGATGTGGTGGTGTAACGTGGTGGTCAAGAGCACAGATTTGGGGTCCAGACAGTCTGAGTTCAAATTTACCATCTGGATAACCTCTCCACATCTTAGCTTTTCACCTCTAAAAGGAAAAACTCCCAATGCGGAGCTCTCGGCCTCATCATAAGGATTAAATGGAAACCCTGTATACAAACTGCTACTGTTTTTACTGAGCTCAAGTCAATCCCCAGAGCTGAGGGTGTGGAACACCGTGTCTTCATGCACGGCTCCATCCTGCAAACATGCACACATGTAGCCGTGCATTCAGTCACTCACTGCGTGACTCTGCTCATCTGTCGGGCTGAGGAGCGCTGGCCTCTGAGCTCAGGTAGCCCAGGCTGCTCCCACTCCCACCGCGCGGCAGCTGGGACATCGCCAATTAGCCCTCATCTACATACGGGACTAAAATGAAAACACATGTAGGAAACAAAAGGCGATAATACCTGGAACGCATTTAGCGTAATGCCTGATACACAAGTGCTCGATATATACACTATTATTATTTCTTTCATTCATGGATGAAGGTCATCTGTTGGTGTGTTCATTAGTATCTGTTCATCTCCGGCACAGTGTCAGAATACCTGGGCCCCCACACGCAGCCCAACTTCCTTTATCGTCCATCTCCTCTCATTCGCCCGCCTCCCCGCCCCCACGGTGGCGTCCCTGTCTCTCGGACCTGCCCCAGCGTCTCCTGCAAGAGTTGCTTCACCCCGGTCCTCCCCCATCTCTCCCTGTCGTTACTGCCCACGCAGCTCCAAAGCCATCTCTGCCCTGAAGCCCTCTCCTGTTCTCTCCCAGCTTTCAGCTCCCTCTACCTGGTGGTCCCATAATCTGGTACAATCTGTCCCCTTAGGCACCCTGTGCGCTTCTTGAGGAAGGGACCTGGCTCTGCCCAGCCCCTGACACACCCACACCCAGCACAGACAGATGGTGCCAGAGGAAGTGTAGCGTGGAAAGGCTGGGTGGAGTGAAATGTGGTCTGGGTTGCGAGATGGGATGGGGAACGGAACAGGAATACAGAATACGGAGTGGAGAGTGGAATGAGGGAAACGACATGGGCGGGCGCCACCATCCAGGAAACAGCAGGAGGATTTAGGACTTGACCCCAAGGAGGGGTGGGAAGGGGGAGGGGTCTGTCACTGGCAAAGCAAGAGCTCCAGGGTCAGCCCACAGGACTGGACAAGCACATCTACATCTCTAATCCAACCCTCACCAGCACCCCACCCATGGCTGTTACAGTGGAGAAGCTGCAGTGGTCCGTGTTCTCGCTGTGAAAGAGAGTGGCATCCTTCAGGAACACAGCTCCCGCCTTGAGGATAAAGGTGGTGAACAGCTGGGTATGGATGTAGTTCCTGGGGCAGCGGAGCCTCCTGGAGAGGGTGGGAGGGGTGTGGAACAGGAGGCAAGGTGGGAGAGGGGCTTCTGGTGTGCTCAAAGCAGGCTTGAGGAGGCTGAGCAGGGCGGGAGGTGAATTGAATTGGCTTGGATGGGATCAGATCCGATTGGATCCGATTAGATTGGGTCGACTGCATTGAACTTGAGGCTTCAGCTTTAACCTTGCAGGACAGCTGGGCTCAGTGTGGGTAAGGGGACAGAGAATAGTAGTCCCTGCCTTCAGGGAGCTCATAGTGTGGAGGACAGAGGCAGAAATGACAGGGCACTGCCCAGGGGAGCCCCCTGGGTGATCAGGGTGACAGGGCTCATCCCCAGGAGACAGTGAACAGCACAGGCCAGGCTGGGGGCTTTAAGAGAGCAAAGATCAAAGGGTTGAAATAGTAAAGAAGGGTTTCACAGAAAAGACAGAGGATTCTTAAGGTAGATGAGAGCTGAGCTTTGAATTTTAACAGATATGAGGACACTGAGGAAAAAGCAGGCAGGCATTGCAAGCAAATAGAGAAAGTTCCACACCCGCAGAGGTGTGGAGGTGGGATGCCTCATGCATGTGAAAAGATGGGTCTGCGCGTGGGGAAAGGGAAAAGAAAAGTCAGAAACGGCTGTGGTTCCGGATCTGGGAACGTCTTGAATATCCAGGTAAGGATTCTGGTTTGGTGCTGTGGAGGCGGTGAAGGTTCTGGAACAGGTGATGAGGTTGGCGCACCTGAGAGCAACCAAGATGGTGATGGCCACGAAGAGGGCCACGGCAGAGATGCTGTGGCCCATGGTGTAGATGATCCTCACCGTGGAGAAGTAAGATTTCTGGGAAGGGTGGAGACGGAGGAAATCTCAGCCCCTGGGCCTTTGAGGAAAGGGAGGCTTGGCAATCTAGCAGGTGACATTTTCAATTCTACCCCAAAACTGCCAACGTGGGGACAGGGGTGTCTGTGGGGACCACAGTACGCTCCCTCTGGAACTGAAGCGAAGCTTTTGTTTACAGCCTGTCGGCTGGGGGAGGGGTGGGGGAGGGGGTGGGGAGGGGCTGGAGGACGGGCAACAGGATGCTTAACTCCGGCTGCTGCTGGGAGACCCTGGGGAATGACAACGCTCAGGAGGAAATCAGACTCGTTTACTGACATCCAGCTTGCTCACTGGCTCGGGAACACGACGTCCCAAAATAAAGGGAAGGGGGCAGGTGCCAGGAAACGTTCTTTCCAAGAACCAAGTATTTGGATCAATCCAAGTCCAGCCTGGACTCCAGAGACAGAGACGGAGGCTGCAGCCCTGGGGGGAGGAAATCGATCTGGGGCCCAGCTCCCCTGAGGGCTGCAGGCTATCATCGCCCCTCCCAGACTCACTGTTTTTATCTGAGAAAATGTCAGGCTCAGGCGTTGCCTTCAGGGCTAGGGGGAAGAGATGTGGGATTATGGGTGTGGAAGCACCTTGCAAAGGCCCTATCCAATTTGGAAGCGTGGGGTGTGCCGGCTAGATTAGGGGTCGCTGCCATCACTCCAGGCTTTGGTTTCCCTTGCTTGCCCACAGCCACGCACACCGCTCCACAGATTGAGGACCAGAGAGGGCAAGGAGCCTGCCCAGGATCACAAGGAGCCTGTGTTTCCCAGAACCACTCCCACCTCCCTGCCCTGAAGGCCTGGGCACAGAGAGGGTACACCAAGGAGACAAGGAGATGGTAGCCAGCACACCTCCCCCGCTGTGCTCTGCCTCTCCTCTCCCTCCTAGCAGCATGGCCCATCTGTCACCCTTGAGTAAGTTAGCACAAGACCCCCCTCTTCCAGACACTGCCATCTTCTGCAAATGCACTGTAATGAATATTGCAACTGGCTGACTGCAGTGGGAGTGGCGGCCCCTGCAGCTGTACAGTCCACCACCCACACAAACATCCACCAAGACCCTTCCTCCAAGACACCAGGAGCCTCCCACCTCCTCCGTCAGCAGCTCCAGGGGCACAGGGCAGGCCTCAGGATAAGGCTGGAAGGGCTCTGACCAGCCCGTGATGGTGCAGTCCCGCTTCATGGCCCCTGGGAGGCAAGCAGACGTGGGGAAGGAGAGATTTAGTTAGGACAGCTTCTGCCCTTTCCCCAGAGAGGTGGGGGAGCTGGGGAGTGACTCTGGCAGAGAGAGAGGGGGGATCTCTCTCTCTGAACCTGCAGCAGAGAGAGGTGAGTCTTCTCTCCGGAGGCCTGGGGTCCAGGCCCAGCCTGCTTGGGACGCATTCTGGGACCTTCCTTCCTGGCCTCAGACTCACCTTCTGCTAATCGAGAGAATGGTTCCCTTGAGAAGCAGAGCAGCAGGTTGGGCCACCAGCATCCTAAGGGCAGTGGGGAGAAAGGAGGCCCTCTCTGCCCCTAGAGGGCCTGTCCACCCCAGACACCCAGGCCAGTGAAGGGAGGCAGGCAACTGGCAGCATCGCACAGTCAGACAGGCTCTGCTCCTCCACCCCCACGGCCAGCACGCCTGCTCACAGCTCCTGCTCACATCCGGAGACTATTTCCTCACCTCCACGCCCTGAGCTCAGCACTCCCATGCTCTGCCCACTAACCCCACCCTCCGTGCAGTTCGTACTCTTGTTTTCCCCAAGGTCACACTGAAAGAGGTGCAGGGGAACAGCGGTGCTCCATACAGGTCCGCCTGGCCCCAAAGCCAGGGGTGTGGCCACCATACTCTGCCACCCCCAGATGAGACCACCTCACCTCTGCCACCCCCACCCCACCACCCCTCACCTGGCTCTGCGCTGAAGTGAGAGAAGAACGCCGGGCACGGGAGGCTCACCCACTCGCCAGAGCCTGCCGGCGGCCAGCACAGCAGCCCATCCCAGGTCCTGGGGCAACCTAGACCGTGAGATGCGAGCAGAGGAGACTCAGTCCAGGGGACAGGCTTGTCCACCATCCTGAGTGTGAGGCTGGAGGAGATGAAGCAATCCCCGACAAGCCAGCTACCCCCTCCCAAGCCCCGTACCCGAGGTGGAGTTGGGCATCCCCTCTGCTGCTTGTAGACAAGCTTGCTCATCCTCTCTCAGCTGGGTGATAAAGTCACACTCTGGGTGCACATGGCCCAGTACCTGCAGGAGAGAGTTAACGGGGTGAACCAACCCAACCGGACACTTCTTCTGGGTTCGCTGGTCTAAAAACCTGAGGACAGAGAGAAAGCCTGATTCATTTCTGTAGCCATGCTGTTAAGCACAGGGCGTGGCTCATCCAGGTACGCCTCATGGATGTTTGGATGAAAGGCAAGCAGGAAGGGAGGGAGGGAGAATAGATAGAGATTTGAACAGATGCTTCCCCTTTTCATCTCATGAAAGTAAGTTCTGAGACACATTCAACAAAAGTCTTCAGAAGATGTCATGGAGATGGCCAGCTCCATAATGCATCCACGTAGTGGCCTTTTTTCCTTCTTTGTTTTACTCCTCTGCTCTGCACTTCTGCTCCCTGAAGGCAATTCTGCATAAAGTACCTTAGTAGGCAGAGTAATGGCCCCTCAAAATGTCCACGTCCTAATCCCTGAAACCAGTGACTATGCAGCTTTACAAAGAGACTTTCCGGCAGTGATTAAGTTAAGGATCTTGAGATGGAGCGATTATCCTGGGTTATCTGGGTGGACCCAGTGTAATCACAAGCGTCTTTATAAGAGGGAGGCCGGAGTGTCAGAGTGAGATAAGGAGATGTGCTAACAGAAGCAGAGGAGTGTGTGTGTGTGCGTGTGTGTGTGTGTGTGTGTGTGTGTGTGAGCCTCTGTGTGTGTGAGAGGGAGACAGACAGACGGTCAGAGGCAGAGAGAGCGATGAAGTTGCTATACTGCTGGCTTTGGAGGTGGAGGAAGGGGTCATGAGCCAGGGAATGAAGGCGCATCCAGAAGCTGGGAAAGGCAAGGAAGTGAGTTCTCCCCTACAGTCTCCAGAAGGGAATGCAGCCCTGCCAACACTTTGATTTTAAACCACTGAAAACTATCATTTTGGACTTCTGACCTCCAGAACTGTAAGATAATAGATTCATGCTGTTTTAAATCACTAAGTTGATGGCAATTTGTTACAGCAGCAATAGGAAACTAATACAACTACCTATAGAGATGCCTTTGTCTCAGGCTCTGTTTTCAGAGGTACCCTGACAAAAATATGTGAAAAAAAAATGGGTAGATTAGTGAGAAGGTAGATGGATAAATGAATGAGTAGGTAAATGAGGTGAAAGAGCAGATGTATGTGGATTCATGGAGAAATGAATGAATGGATACCTGGGTGGCTGGCTGGTAGAATGAGTGACTATATGTACAATAGATAGGTAAATACGTAGATAGATGGAGGAACGCATACATGCGTGGATGGATGGATGGATGGACGGATGGATGGATGGGTGGACAGGTGGATGGGTGGACAGGTGGAGGGATGAGGGCATGCACATGAAGATGGATGGGTGGGATAACGGATAGATAGATGGGGGGATAATTGACTTGTTGTCTGTCTCAGCAATCATGAAGGATTACAGTTTTAAGTTTCCCAGAAGCTGGTGCTGCCCAGTGACCACAGGGAATGATCTCTGGAGGCTGGAAAACAAGTTGGTTTTCTGGAAACCCTCTAGCAGTATTTCTGAAAGGGTGCCTTGTGATCCAGCTGGAGATCAACTGGGATGGAGCCAAGAATACGCAGAAATCTACGGCGGGATCTACGACTTTCCATTTTAACAAGTTCTCCAGGGAACTGGGAGTCAAAGGCAGGATTTCTCACCTCTCCCTCCCACTGCCCCAGACTGGAGAAGAGCTGAAATGGACTGTCCAGCAGGGCACAGCCCCAAACAGATCGGTGTGAGGGACCCCACTTTGTGAGACATGCTGCTTACACTGCAGACATGATGCCCAGCCCACATTTGTGTCCACCATGCACGTGGAATTCCATCAGTGTAGATTTCTGTCCCCAAGGATTTCACAGGGAGGAGTGGCATGGGGAAGGGAGCCAAGACCTGGTGCTAATAGAGCCAGGACAAACTGATCAGAGGCAGGACAGACACTATGGGAGGGTGGCCCTTCTCACAAGGACTGAGGAGGAGGCATTTGGGCCGGACCTGAAGAAGAGGAGAATTTTTTTTTTAACTGGTGAGCACTTGGGACAAAGAATGTGCACAGACAAGGGAGTGGGCAGATTCCCCTGAGCTGCATGAGGAGAGAGCCCTTCCCATTGCCATCCTCACACCCACATGCACACGCACATGCACACACAAACCCCCAGTGTCTGGAACAGAGGCTGTGTCAGCAGGTGTTTAATTAATTCTTAGTGCCCTTTGACAGAAACCCAGGCACAACAGAGCGCAGTGGATGTGACACAGGGGCCGGGGTCAGAGAGAAGGGACCGCAAACACTGGAGTGGGGACAGTGAACAGCGGGCGACCACGTGGAAGGGACCCAAGGAGCTCACCACAGGCCAGGAAGCCAGGAGAGGACCTGGAGACCCAGTCCAGTAGGTAGGTCACCCCCACCAGGCCTGCCCTACGGTGGAGGACATTCCTGTCCCGACCTGCGGGCCCTGTTCCCCCAATCCAGCTTGGGTTCAGCTCTGCCACCTCCTGCCTGGGCCTGTGGGACCCCAGGTTGCAGATTCCACCCGCTGCCCAGGCGCTGGGTCTCCAGCCTGGGGGTGCCTCTTGGCTTCCTCCCCAGGACTCAGAGACTCCAGAGCCATCTCAGAGCCGAGCCCCAGGCGTACCTCCCGGCCATGTCCCCAGCAGCAGTCTGACTGTCAGAAGCAGGTAGATGGGGAGGGCAGGCTCGCCTGATAGGGGACTGCGTCTTCTGTGTGCCCTTCCTCCCCCTCCACGTCCACAGGCCCATCCCTTCCTGGGACGCCTTCTCAGAGCCTGACTAGGGAACCACTGAGGCCAAAGGAACTAGGGCCCCTGGTGGGAAGCCTCCCACCAAAAGGGGAGGCAGACAGCCCCCACACTTCCTAAGGGAAGGAAAATTCAGGGAAGCCCAACTCATGAGCCTGGTGTACAGTCACAGGTGGAGACGGTAAGTGGGTAGGGAGAGGTGGGCCATTCTAAGACTCACCCCAACTACTGCTACTGCTGGAGCACCCCCCCCCCACTCACCTAGGGCTCGGGGATCACCTGGCCCACGTGCTGGACCCCACTCCTCCTGAGGGGGACTCTGTCACCTTGCATACCTTGGCCTTGCTGACCGTGGCTACAGCTGACCCAGGGTCTGTGCAGGATGGAGGCCACACTGGGAGACAGAGATTTAGTGCTGGCCCTGGCACCAGCTGCTCAATGACCCCACAGGATCTCGTGTCCCCTCCTAAAAGTTAAGCACTTGCTGTGGGGCGCACGAGGATGAGAGGGAGGAGGTGCACCTCACTGAAGCGGGGAGGGCTTTGAGGTCTCCCGCCTTGCACCCATGCCCAGCCTTTGACAAGTCAGATCTGACTCCAGGCACAACAGCCTTGGGGGGCAGATACTATTTTCTTCTTTTACAAAACAGACAAGTGAGGGACGCGTGCAGGTCGCACAGCTAGTTTCACAGCGCCAGAATTCAAGCCTAAAGGCCTTGCACGAGTGGCAGGTGCCGCACGGTGCCAGGGAGGTCTGGCTCACACACACTCACACGCAAGCCAGTGGAGAAAGAGGGCGACCTCAGTTCACTTAGGTTCTCCGGAGCGCCCGGCAGCCACAGCGTCCTACCCCGTCCCTGCGTCTCCTATCCCGGTCCCCACGACACCGTCACTCGCGTTAACTCCAGGAAAGCGAGCTGGGGAACGGCTGCGCATTCAGAGAGAGCCTCCTCCTGGCAGCCCGCTCCCCAGCACTGCAGGCCTGCGAGAACTATCTGGTGGTGGAAAGCTTCTCTGGCCTCAGGGCACATCATAAGAGGCAGAATCCCCCAGAGGCCGGAGGGGAGCACCTGCTCACTTACTACCCAGGCCTGCTCAGTCCCTGGCCACACCCTCTTCAAAGGAAGCCACCAAATCTAGTGGCTCCAGGGGTCGTGGGGAGGGCTCTAGGGAGCTTGTTGGAGGAGGGGGTGTGGAGAAGACTTGGGGCATGAAGGGAGACAGAGAGTGTCTTGTGGGCCCCAAGGGTGCAGACCGGGCCTGGGGGGGAACAACGGGGAGGCTCCTTTCAGCCCCAGGAAGGATGTTTTAATAGTCAGAGCTCCCCAGGGATGAGCAGGCTGCCTGGGAAGGAAGGGGGAGGACAGGAGGGGGCCCTGGGGATCAGGAATTCTCCAAGCCACGCCACCATCTGCTTGGTAGAGAGACTCCTGTGCTGGGGAAGGGAAATGGGGTCCCTACCAGGCTCCCGATGGACCCCAGCACGGCCCTGTGGCTCCCAGATCTTGAGCCCGGTGGGAGGGGCAGGAGGGTCTGAGCTGGCTACTCACGATTAGTAGGGGGCCCAGCAAGCAGAGGACGCAGGCAGCCCACACCCTGCTGCCCATGGCGGGGCTCGGCAGCGGCTCCTCAGTGCGGTGAGCCCCACCCTGCTGCCCACTGTCCCCCGCGGCCGCCCCGCTGCCGGCACACCCTCTGCCTCCCCTCCGCCGGTGGCTGTTTGCATAGGCAGGAGCCAGCAAAGGGGACAGAACCGGCTGAATATTCACCAGCATTGCAGAACACCGTGCCCAGCTCAGCCCCAGCCTTGGGGTGGGACGCCACGTTCCCAGCACCAAGGGGTTGAGCCCTTTCCACCGGGTCTGCAAGTCAGCCTGTGTCTGTCCTAATAGCGAGGTCACTGAGAAGTGACAGCCACAGGACACCTCTTGTCCCAGTTCTTTATTGTTTTCTTCTCTGAGCTCAGCCCTCTGTGGGTCCACCCTGAAGAGATTCCCCCCAAAATGGAGGAGACTCAGAGACGAAGGAGGCCCAGGCTCACCCTCAGGGAGCCCCCAGTTTGGCTGTAATTCCGGCCTCATCCACAGGGCTGAAGGGTGGGCTTGGAGCCCCGGGGACCCAGCCGAGGTGGGTAGGATGTCAGTGGGGGCTGGAAAGCAGGAATGAGCTTAGAAAAGGAAGCGCAATCTCCAAGCACCCACATGGGCTGGTCTAGAAGGCGGTGTATCGGCAAAGCCTTGTTTCTGCTCCTGCAAGGATGCCAGCCTGGAGGGCGAGGTGACGTCTGCAGGTGTCCAGGCTCTGGACTTTACGTGTGGGTTTGTCAAAGTCCCTCCAGGAGTCCTCACGGCAACAGGGGAAAACAGGCAGCGTGCAGGAAGACTCATGGGGTAACCCACCCTGAATGGGGCAGAACCACCGTTATCAGGGGCAGAAACAAGAGGACTCACAGAGCAGCTGGGATTAATTTGAGTATTCATTACCTGCTCATTTTTGTTATAGCTTTAGACTAAAATGAGGGATCCGGAGACTTCCCTGGCGGTCCAGTGGTGAAGACATCACCTTCTAATGCAGGGGGTGCAGATTCGATCCCTGGTGGGGGAGCTGAGATCCCACATGCCTCACAGCCAAAAAAACAAAAAAATAAAACAGCAGCGATATTGTAACAAATTCAATGAAGACTTTAAAAATAAAAATGAAGGATCCCAGTTGGCCAGGCTAAAGACAGTGTTCTAAATTGTCTTGGATCCTGAATAGCCCTGGGGGGATTGGAAGGCACATTTGATCTTCAAGGGCCCTGAATGTGCCGGTACCTGGCAGGTCCCGACACCTGTGTGCAGGTCTCATTCCCAGGGCTTGTCGGGCAGGATGCTGTAACACAGACATGTTTACAGCCTGACGCGAGTCATGAATGATGAAGCTCCTCGCCCCGCCACGTCTGGACTGAGGAATCGTTTTACATCAGCAGGGCTTTATTTTTCCACTTGCGTTCATCTTCAACAAAGAAAAATATTTTGAAAAGAAAATATGAAGCACCTCCAGCCCCTGAAACTCCTGCCCTTGCACAAGCGTTTTCGTGTGCTTGGCCGTGACCCAGGGCAGGTCTCACACCACACTGAGCTCCCACATTTGCAGGACGAAGCAGAGCCCCTCTGTTGACAGGCTGAGTGAGGACGCAGCACTAGGAGTAGAGCACTGAGCAGGTGTAGCTTAAAGGGAGAGCCAGAGCCTCCGTCCCCCAGCTACAGAGAGGCAACAGCCCATGGATAAAGACCACAATTAATCATCGTTGATAATTAGTGTCAATTAGTATTACTGAGGGTTAATAGCAGATATTAATACTACTACTAATTATTATTATCTGCATTAGCGATTCTTAACGGAGCAATTCTGTCACCCAGGGAATATTTGGCAATGCCTAGAGACAGTTTTCTTTTCTTTTTTTAATATTTATTTTATTTATTTATGATTTATTTATTTATTTGTGACTGCATTGGGTCTCAGTTGCAGCACGCAGGATCTTCATTGAGGCATGTGGGCTCTTCATTGCAGACTCTCTAGTTGCGGTTCACAGGGTTCTCTCTAGTTGTGGCATGCGGGTTTTCCTCTCTCTGGTTGTGGCATGCGGCCTCTAAGGCATGGGGGCTCTGTAGTCTGTGGCACTCGGGCTCTTTGGTTGAGGTGTGCAAGCTCAGTAGGTGTGGCTCAAGGGCTTAGTGCTCCATGGCATGTGGGGTTTTAGTTCCCTGACCAGGGATCTAACCCACATCCTCTGCACTGGAAAGCGGATTCTTTACCACTGGACCACAGGGAAGTCCCCTAGAGACAGCTTTTAATATCACAGGCAGGGTTCAAGAGTGGGGAGAAGGCGTGACACGGTGCTATTGCTATGTAAGGGATAAAAACCATAAAAACTGGGAGTGCTGTTAAACATCCTACCATGCACAGGATGAACCCCCACAACCATCTAAAGAATTATCCACTCCAAAGGTCAATAGCACTAAGGTTGAGAGGCCCTGACCTAATTGTTTGTGTTCCCCAAGCTTCCCCCAGGCTCATTGTTCCTTCTGAATGGGCCAGGGTCATTGAACTCCCATTTCTAACTATCTCTATATCTGCGCAGCGTTCAAATTTGACTCCACCACTTGCCAGCTGTGTGGCCTTGGGCAAGTTATTTAACCTTTCTGAACCTCAGTTTTTCCATCTGAAACATGGGGATGATACCTGGCTTATAGGGTTGATGAGATAAGCAAATAAGGAAAAGCATACAAAGTACCTGATACAGAGCCTAACTCACAGAGGATAATATGTTTCAAGGATGGACTATCAGCAAAGTTAGAACAACCAATTCTTTGTGTGTAAAAAATGATAGACTCTCTAACTCACATTTACAAAACATATATTCTAGAAGGCTTAAAGTCTCAACTATAAAACAACAAAATAATAAGATTTTTTTCCAAAAATGGAAATTTGTTTTTATAACCTCGGAAGAAGGGAAACTTTCTTATATACAAAATTGAAACCATAAAGAAAAAGATTAATACGTTTGACGACATGAGCATTAAAAAAAAAGTATATTCAAGAAAGGACCCCATAAATAAAACTATAAGCAAACTACAGATTGAAAGAAATATTTGTGACCAACAGTGACAAAGATATAGTTTCAAAAAGTATTTTAAACTACCTACAAACTAATAATGAGAAAAATAACCCAGTAGAAAAGTGAGAAAAGCATATAAACAGGAAATTTAGAAAATAAGTAAAATAGAACCTATGCCCAGGTGGAGAAATGCTCAACATCACTAATACTCAAGAAAATGTAAATTAATGATGAGCTACCCTTTTTCACCTATCACTTCGCCTAAAATTTTATTGTCTGATAATATGTTTGGAAAATAATGTGGGGAAATGGTACTTTTATCTTGTGCAGATGGGAGTGGACATTGGTACACCCATTCTGAAAATCAATATGATGTGATCTTTTAAATCTACAAATGAACATACCCTATAAACCAGAAGTTTCATTTCTGGATATTTGTTCCAGCTGATAGCACTGTTTATAATATGTGGTAAAACTTAGAAAACAACACAAATGTCCAAAGATAATGGAATAGCTAAATAAAACATGATATATTCACACAATGGAATACTACAGAGCATTAAAAGGATAAGCTAATTCTACTTGTATCAACATGAAGAGATTGCAAAAATATATACTCGAGGAATTTCTGCTTCCCTACAAGACAGAGTAACAGAGAATAATTTACTCTCCTTCTACCCCGACATAAAGAAATTCAAACAAAATATACAAAATATTAGGTTTTAATAAGTGAAGAAAAAAGCACTCGCACTCATCTCCACTGGTACAGAAAACGCATTTGACAAAATCTAAAATCCTTTTGAGATAAAAACACTCAATATAGTAAAAACAGAAGGGAGCTTCCCCAACATGATAAAGGCCACGTATAAAAACCCACAGCCGACATCATACTCAATAATGAAAGACTGAAAGCTTTTTCCTTGAGATGAACAAGACAGGGTGTCTGCTTTTGCCACTTCTAGTCAGCATAGGACTAGAAGTTCTAGCCAGAATAATTAGGCTAGAAAAAGAAATAAAGGGCACTTAAATTGGAGAGGAAAAAATAAAATTATCTCTGTTCACGGATGACGCAATTACATGTAGAAAAATCTTACGTATTTGTGTATATAAAAGTATTTTTTTAATGTCTGGAAGCTACCACCTCAAAATCCTAAAAATGGAGAAAAGAGGAAAGGGACAGGGTATAGAATTTAAGGAATGGTCAAATGGAACAGTTGCTTTAACTTCAATATTCCAGTGTTTAAGAAAAATATATTTGTGCACTACTTGTAAAATTAAAATTAAATGTAAAAGATCACAGTAGCTAGTTAGCTAGTGTTTAGTTTTCCTTTGTCACCGGTGGGTATTTTAGATGTCAGGGTGGAGTCTGTCTGCCCCACAAGCAGGTGGGCTTCTTTAAACGGACCATCAGGTTCTTCCTTGAGAGCCCCTCCAACCCCCAGCAAAACTCCCAGGGCCCCAGGCCACAGAGGCTTTTCAGTCCCACCTCTGTCTGATGCCCCCTGGTGGTGGTGCTGAGCAACTGCTGCCTCTCCCTGACGTCAGCAGGTGGGGCCAGCCTGGAACGCAGCCCCTGTCTCAGGGTGGCTCCAGGCACGTGCAAAACTGGGGCTGGGGTCTTATAGCTGGTGGACAGGTCTCAGGGCGCAGCTATTTCTGGATATTTGGCCGGGATCTCCCTTGCTGGGGTGGGTTCAGACAGAGGGTATTGAGGGCAAGGCCAAAGCGAGCCCCGTCCCTGGCTGAGTTTTAGTCCCTCTCCTTGTTCCATGATGCTGTCCTTCCCTCAGGGGCAGGAACAGGCTAGCACAGGAGCTGGGGTCCTGGGACCTCAGAATGGATCCCTACGGACAGAAGCTCCGACCTTGGCCCTCTGGGGGGCACCCCGCTTAGCTGAGGCTCTGCAGGAGCTCTGGCTGCCTGAGGCCACAGCCATTCTCACAAGCGCCCCTGACCCAGCTCTGCCCGAGGCCTGGCTCAGGGCTCAATCTCTGTCTAGAGTCACAGGTCAGCCTGTGATCTATTGGGGTCTGAGTTGTACTGGACCAGGTTTGGGGTTCAGACTGGGGTCAAGGTCAGGGCTCAGTTTGGGGCTGGGTCAGGGCTCAGTCTCCTGCCAGGGTCAAGGTCAGGATGAGGACCAGGGCCGAGGATGCTTATATTCTCTGTACTCTGAGGGCAAATCAATTTCTGTTACAAGGTTTTCAGGTCAATCTCAGAGTCCAAAGAGATTTTTGCCCTGAGCAGAAATTATGGCCCTGCTAAATGGGGCGGGGCAGGGCAGGACAAGGTGTGGACAGGCGGGGCGTGGGAGGAGCACTGGCCTTCAGCCAGGCAACATGAGGACAATGTGACACTTTGTTTTCCTCTAACCGAAAAAGGTGCTTTGATTTGTGCATGGATAACTCGTTTCTTTATAAACTTTAAACTTCCCTCAGACTTTGCCCTCCTCCTGCAGCAGGCTTTCTCCAGCCTGGTATGACGAGAGGTGCTCCATGTGAGGGATGCAGACCCAACGGTCCCTGGCACACGCCCAGCATGGATAATTGTCCCTGTTTTGCAGAAGGAGAAACTGAGGTGCCCAAGGTCACACGGGAAAGCGTTCTCTGAGTTGGGACTGGGAGCCAGGTCTCCAGGTTCCCAGCCCCGGGTGCTGTCTCCGGCCCAAGTTGCGTGCTTTCATTCACTGTGAGATTCTGATTCAAAATTTCAGTGGCTTATTTTGGCATTGAAGAGGTTGTTACATAGTAACTGAAGGTGCTGGGAGCAGAGTCCCCAGAGCTCTGTGGGATCATCACTGAGGAAATGTGTCCACTGGGCCCCAGTGGGAGGGGAGAAGGAGGTTGCACCCCCCACACACTGTCCTTACTTTCTGGATGGGACAATGAGGCCCCTGCAGGCAGAGGAAGGACTCCATAGCCGAGGCAGGAGGGAAGACTGACGCCCAAAGAGCGCAGGAGACCTACCTGGGGTCACGCAGACAGTCAGAAGGAAAGCCAGCCACTTCTCCCAGAGCCACAGGAGAAGGCGCAGTGCCCATGAAATGTGGCGCTGCATCCAGGGACCAGGCTGGGATGCCAGGGCTGGGGGCTGCGGAGGGCCAGTGCGGGGCTGCAGGGGTGGGGGTTGCAAGGCCCCAAGGCTGGAGCAGCACCGCTGTTGGGATTTGTGCTGCACGAGCCTCTCCCTGGCTGCAGTGTGGCCAGAGGTCAGGAGACGGCAAGAGTGGTGGGAGAAACCAAGAGTGGCAAGTTCTCCACAATAAATGAATTCCTGCCACAGGTGACAACATGGACGCATCTCAGAAACTGAAGCTGGAGGGAACATCCCAGAAAACGATCTACAATATGCTACCATTTCCATAAAGCTCAGAAAGAAAAGCATTAAACAATAGATTGATTAGGCACGAATGCATGCGTGATAAAAAAATAAATAAAACCTTTTTTTAAGCAAAGGAATGATAAACACAAAATTCAAGACAGTAGATACCTCTAAGGGGTGTTCAAGGAGTAGGGAACACATAGCTAGAAGCAAATTACTGGAAATGTTCTAGTTTGGGGGATGAGTAATGGGCTCGTGGGTGTTTATTATATTATTAAACTTAATATTTGACCTCTATAATAATTACTGCTTATATCACGTTTACTATGTGCCAGGCCCTTTAATGAGCACGTTGTATACATGAGCTCATTTAATCCTCTGTGAGGTGGGTCCCCATTTTACAGGTGAGGAACCCGAGGCACCAGTGATTTGTTGGAGATCACATAGCTGAGGTGAGACCCTGGATTCTAGTCCTGGCTGTCTGATTCCAGAGCCTATGGTCTAAACCAGTCTACTGCGCTACATATATTATTGTATGTTATTTTTTAATGTAATTTTAAAAAGTTAAAATGTACAGGGAGAGGTAAGAAAGGAGGCCACCACTGTGTTCCACGTGAGATACAGATGTCCGCAACCTGTTCTCCCCTGCCCCAGCTAAAATCCCTGCCTCCCTCCCCCTCCTCTCCACCCCTCCTCCCTTCCACCTCCTCTCTACCTACCCACCTGCCCACGCCCATCTTCTCTGGACACCGAGCTTTCATTTGCACAGCAGGGTGGCTGGTGCAGTGAGGCAGCTGGGCTAAGTCTGGAAGATTCATGGAGGAAGCAGCCCTGGTCTCCCCTCTGAGGACCTGGGGGCTGGACCAGAGCTCACTGGCCCTGGGGTGGGAGGGGTGGTGAGTAAAGGAGGGCCTGGCTGTCCTCTGATGCCTTCTCCTGGCTTCTCCCTGCAGTCTGGTGCTCACCGTCCCCACCCCGACCGGCCCAGCCCCACCTAGCCCCCTTATTTATAAACCATATGTCCCTGTGTCCCTGCCTGTCTCTACTGTTTGTCCAAAGCTTCAGCTGTTTCCCCTGATAACCCAAGCACCAGAGGTCTTGGGGAACTGGGAGGGGCCCGGAGCAAGCAGAGTTCAAGGATGCTCTGCTGTGCCCCTCCCCCTACTCAGGAAAACTTCAAGGGCTCCCTATGGATGGTGCAGGACCTAATGCAAAGAACTTGTTCAAAAACTGATCATTGTCCCCATTTAAAATTTTAATTTCTGTTGTTGCCTCCCAAGAGTAATTCCAGACTGTTTGGTCAAGTTCCTCAAAGTCGGGAGGGGAAGTGACTTGCCTTCACTCACACAGCAAAGCAGTGTGAGGTTCTCTCCTCTTCACTGCACTGCCTTTCTACTCTACCAGAATGGAGAGATGGAGAGAACTTGGGCCCAGACCATGGCTCTGAATCCTGGCTCTGCCCCTCATAGCTGTGCAACTTTGAATTGGTTGCCTAACCTCTCTGATGTATAGTTTCTTCATCTTGAAAATGTAAGCATTATCTGTTTTGTTCAATACTCAGTACCCAGAACAATGCTTGACATGTAATAGGTGCTCCAGAAATATTTTTCCATTGACTGAATGAGTGAATCCCTAACTCTCAGCTCATTTATGAATATCGAGCAAAGCAACATGTATGAGAGTCCTGCACAGGGCAAACACACAGCAGGACATTGCAAATGGGCTTCATCTTGCCCCTTCACTGACCCCTCTGATCCCAGTCCGGGATCCCCCATCTCGAAAGCCCAGATCCATCCTGAAATTCCCAGGCACCAAGAGCCTGGAGCCTAAGAAGTCTGCTCAGAGCACCCTGGCCAGCCTCCACCCCAGCGGCTTCTCTGGCCTGTGCTCCCCACTTCTCTGTCTACCCCATGGTCCCTTCACTTGGAGCCTGGAGAAGCAGCACCTACGGCTTCCCGTTGAGGTCCAGCCTGGAAGGCACAGATGAGAAATGGCCTCAGTGAAAGGCAGCCAGAGGTGAGGGACAGAGCGAGCTTGGGCAGCAACAAGAGAGCTAGTCCTCGCTAGCACAGAGACCCCAGGTGGGGGAGTGAAGGGCCCCCTTTAATGGGGGCAGGGGTGTAGGTGTAGAAGCAGGGCCAGCATCCTGCCTGTCCCCCCTGGGGCTCTGCTAGATGGCTTCTCTCTCTGTGAATTGGATACAGAGGGTCCTGGAGGGGGCAGTGCTGTTGGTCTGCAGGGTTTTGTGACAGTGCTTCAGGGGGCGTCCCCGAAGCCCGTGTCTTCCCATAACGAGTGCCCCTCCAACATCAGGTTAAAGGAGAAGCTGAACCAGAGGAAAGTGAGATCTGTGTGGGCTGGAGCAATCAGGGGAGGCTTCCAGGAGGAGGTGTGACAGAAGCTGGTCCCGCAGGAAGGGTGGGATAAAAGTATGGAGAGCCCAGTAGGGCAACTGAAGCTAAGTGCCCAGGCAGCTCTGAGGCTGCAGGTGGGACTCATTCAAAGAGAGGGTGGAGTCATTCAAAGAGAGACCCAAGTGGCCCAGGAAGAACCTGTAGGGTGATGGTGGGGGAAATGGGGTGATAGGCTCAGGCTCTGGCCTGTGGGGATGGGAGACCTCATCTGAGAAGGATGGTGGCCGTGGGTACCTGTCTGCCTCCCGCTCTCACATGTATTGCATGGCTGGGGACCAGTCGTAGGCCCTTGGCTCCTTCTTTGGCCACTTTTCCACCTCCCAGAGGTTCTGCTCCGAGTAGCCCGAGGCAATGATCTCCCTCTCAGAGGTGGCCCTCACTCAAAGAGAGGGTGGTTCTCTGGGCCAGAGACCCAAGTGACCCCGGAAGAACCTGTAGGGAAATGGCAGGGTGAAGCAGGGGACAGACGTGGCGCCATCCTGCACCTTCCAGAGCTGGAGGGACCCAATCCTGGCCGTGGGGGATGTTGGGTCTCCCAATGCATCGCGGAGCTTCCAAGGACAGACCCAAGGCCTCCATCCCTCTGTGCATCCCCCACAGCAAGCACAGAGCCCAGGGGGTCTTAGCAAGCGCTGCAGAGGTATGAACCGGGGTGGTCATGCCAAGAACCGCAGGCCCACACCTGGGGAGAGACTTCCAGGCATGATGTTTTGAAAGGCCTTTGAGCAAAATCCTTGATCTGAAAGGGGCATTTTGGACTCTCAAATTCAATCCTCATGGTATTGCCAGGGAAACCGAGGCCCAGAGAGGAAAAGGAACGCATCCAAGATTCCATGGTAAGTGGGTGGCAGAGGCAGGCCTAGAACTCTTGGCCCCCAACTCCTAGCCCACTTCCACCAGCTGCAGTGGGCCCTGGCGGCCAGGGAGCCCTGGCGTGCAGAGCGCATCTTGACGGCCCGGGATCCACCTGTTTCCGAGGCTCTGGGTGAGATCTGGCTCAGCTCGGGCTCACCCCCAGCCTGTGCCACCTTTGCTCACAGCTCCGGGAGTTTGGCACAGACACCACCCCCAGCTCGTTCCAGCACAATGAAAAGCCAGTCAATGATTCATGGAGGCTCCTTTCCTGGAGGCCTTCCCTGGGAACACCAAGCACCTGCCACTGGCCCCTGTACAAGCTCCCCAGGGCCGGGCAGGATGGGGATTAATCAGTGATGGGCCCAGAGGGAGAGTCACTGCAGGGAGGAAGGTCCTCCCCACTCACCAGACAGACGGTACGCAGCCCACCCCCAACCCCCAGGCCTCTCTCTCTCTCTCTGTGTCCCTCAACCTTTGTAATCTTTCTGTCTCTCCTGACAACTGGCTACTTCTCTCGCCAGGTCTTTCCCGCACTCTCTCCTTCTCTGTCTCTCTCTTGCATGCACACGTGCACACACACACACGCACACGCACACACACACACCCTTACCTGCCCCTCTTTCCCCTGCACCCCCAGCACCCTCACTCTACATACAGAACTTATTTTTTTCACCCTCTTCCCTTGCATCTGCCCTCAGGAGAGGTTCCAATAAACTAAGATCCTTGAGGTTTTTAATAGGGGGATCTGAAAGCTGAGGGGGCCTCAGAGAAGATGCCCTGGCCAACATTGACAATATGTGCTCTGTAGAAAACCAGTTCTCCAAAACAGTAATTGAATTGCTTCCAAAAGATAGTTCCGTGGACAAATGAGTTTGGGGAACACTGGTTTCAACAAATAAGTTTTTTTTTTTTATGGCGGGACTTGTGAAAGCCTCTACTATGATGCATTTCCCGGAGGGTGATGTGGTTTTCAAAAGCACCTCAGCACCTGGGAAAGCCAGCCAAGAGCTGGGCTCGCACTCTGTGAGGACCACGGAGGGCAGGTGACCCACCTGCGCCCATTCACGCAGGCTTCGTCTGGGTGTGTGGATGCCAGTAAAATCCGCGTGGCTGCTAGGCTTTGTTTCAAATCTAAGTCTCCAGAATTTTCCCTCCAGCCTGAGGCAGCTGCACAGGGAGAAAGAGGGAAACAGGAGGGAGCTGGGGGCCCTTGGGACTTTTTTCAGCTCAGTTTTCTGGAACTGAAGTTTTGGGTGGCATGGAGGCAATACTAGGCTTGGTATCTCTTGGCTCCACATTCCTGGAGGCAGATGCAGTGGCTCGTTCCAGGCCAGGAGGTCAGTGCCAGTAGCAGAAATTCTTGGAGTTCGTCTCAGATGGAAGGTGCCACTCGCTCATGGGTCACAATCCAGGGGCACCAGCGAATCCTGGAACTTCAAGAACAGTTTAACAGAGTCATCCTCTCCCTAGAGCCCAGCAATCCCCTCGCAGGGTGTGCAGCAGAGACGGAGCAGAGAGGCAGAGAGAGGGGGTAAACGGAGGCAGAGACGAAGAGATACGGGTGTACAGAGGACCAGGAAATTCCTATGTCCCTGTCTTTGCCGCCGAAACCCGGAAATATGAGTGAACGCACAGAGCGCTAGAACAGAAGTTCACAAATGCTTGTTCCAGAGTTATCGCTGTATGCTTGCCAGCTGGCACATGCCCGATGGCCTGTGGCCACTGAGGGCCCATGTGCCCTGTGACTACAGGGGAGGTTGCCTCCAAAGTCAGCCTCGGTCAATGATTTGACCAAGACACGAAACTAGCTCCATCCTTCTTGACATGGAACTCACCTCCCAGTGCCCAATTCCCAAGGAATGTCAGCTGAGGAAACATGGTATGTGAAATAGAGCTTGTCAGCATTTTATCAAATGTATAATTTATTATGCATTTCTCACTGAAAAAAAAATTCTCACTGGCCAAAAAAACACCACCACCACCATGTTATGTGTAATCTACGCAAGCAAGAAGACCTGATTTGGCAAGGGAGAGGAGGAAGCCTGGTCTCTATCAGTCTCCCAGGAACTTGCTTTTCCCAGCAGGCAGATCAACATGGACTGCCTAGAACTCAGCAGATGTCTTGTCCACTCTGTGGTCTGGGTAACACACCTTCATTGTGTTCAAATACTCAAGCTCGATTTAAATAAGGTTTCCTTGGAGTTCAAACAAATAACCAAAAATCTGTGAGTTGTTCATGTCATCCAGTGGCTAGCACTAGATTTCACGATCCAGAAGATGCTATAGTAGGTTCCACGGTCACCTCACGCATCACGGATTCCTACTTTATGGGCTTGACACCAGTCTCCCCCACACCCACACCCACCAAAATATATTGACACCTAGCATGACGCGGGCACCACCCACAGCCATCAATGTCTATGTTATAATTTTATTGGTTTTATGGGTTTAGGTTGTTTGGGTTTTCTATTTGAGTTCCTTAGAGGCATAGGTTATTTATGTCTACTTAAGCTGCATTATGAAAAAGGTAAACTAAGTTTAAAAAAATAAAGCTCATGTTAAGTAAGTTGTCAAGGATATATTAGCCACTTTTCAGAGTGTTCGAGAGTGTTGTCAATGGTAGGCTCCCATCCTTGAGAACTTTTTCATCTTTATTAATTCTTTGAGTTTGGACTCATTGGCTGAATTCACTAAATCAATCTCTCTCTCTCCCCACCACCCCCCTTCTCTCCCTCTCTCTCTTTCATTTTTCTTCCCAAAGACAATACTTTCCTCCCTCCGAACTGTAGTTCCATTGGTTTACGCAGTAGCTTGTTGAAAATGTTTGCCAGCTACACCTTCACGACTACAGCCAGGCCAGCCTTCCCAGGCTCATGTTCTCCATGGAGGGCAGGCTGGCTTCAAGCAAGCCGAGCATAGCACCTGGTGGGGACATCTCTTAAGAAACACGACCGTGGGCAGAGGACATTTCTTCAGCTTTTGACTGTGCGGCAGAGATTGGTCCCGGGTGAGGCTGCAAGAGCTGGCAGAGCTCTGGGTCTGTGTGCCGTGGCTCTCCCATGAGGAAGAATCACTGGCAAGTTCTTAAGACAGATCAGAGCATGACTCCAAATAGAGTACAGCAGGAATTAGTTCTCCCCCAACACACACACACACACACACACACACACACACACACACACACACACGAGTTTCTCTGCAGCAAAGACGGGGACATGGGAATTTCCCAGTCCTCTGTATAGTATATATAATATGTATATAATATATATATATTATCTCTCTATATGTATATATAGAGAGAGAATGCATTCTTCCCCACCTTGAGGTGATATGCAAAATGTATGTCTTGGGTGGCCAAGGCACCGGTCCACCAGAACTAGCCCACAACTGCTCAGCTGGACAGAGTCTTGGCGGTCACCTGTTGATGACATGTTAACCCTTTAAGTGCTGGACCGCGGAGAGGAGGTTAGAGGCGAGAGAAGGACCAGGGTGGCCCGAGACCCAACAGCTATGGGCAAGGGATGGGGGGAGGTACTTGAAGAGCTCAGAACAAATGGAGGTATTTGAATATTACCATATACACACTACTACATATAAAATAGATAACCAACAAGGACTTGCTGTGGAGCACGGAGAACCATACTCAATATTTTGTAATAACCTATAAGGGAAAAGGAATCACTTTGCTGTACACCTGAATCACTGTGCTGTACACCTGAAACTAACACAACTTTGTAATCACCTAGACTTCAAAAAATAATAATAAAAATTAAAGAAAGTTAATGGGGAAGGAATTAAAAGGAAATAAATATTTCTATATTCTTTAAGCGTAAGTTCACGTTTAACCTATTTAGTGACATATTTGACTTGTAGTCAACTTGGTGCCATTTACTTTTTAATCGAAATAAAATTTGTTACTTAAAATATTTTAAAAACAAAACAAACAAACAAAGAATTGGTAAGGCTGTACTAACCCGCATGGTTGAAAATCAGTTCTGCCCTCGTACCATTCCCTATCAATACCCTGGAAAGAACAGAAAAATAAGCACAACCCTATGTACTGAGAATATGATTTATTAGAATGGAGTAGAGTCATCTAAGCAGGGCAACCTTGTTAAAATTTCTGGGCTCCGTTCGCCAGTCACCTCTGTACACCAGGTCCCAAGGCGTTGATAGGAACTGTCTCTTGAGGGCTGAGGACGATGGCCCGGTTGGCAAGGGCCTCACCTGCCTTCCCTACCTCCAGAATTTCCCCTTTTGGGGTACCAAGGACAGTAAACGTCACCACCTCTGTGCCCTCAGCCCCCAAAACTGGCCCCTCCCTGGCCCCTAGCTCACAGCGAATTCCACTCACCGTCCTCATTGTATTCTAAATCTAAAGAAAACAAGGTGTCATGCCCAGCAGCTCGTCCATAAAACATTAATCACTATCTCCTTCCTTGAGAGGCTCCTGACCAGTGGAGTTGTGACCTCCAGGAGTGATGGAAAAATCCTAATGGGTCAGCACGTGGCCAGGTCACGCCATGGGTGGGGGCCCCTGGCACCAGGCCCTCCAGTGCTTTTCCAGACTGGCTCCTGGCTTTGGTTCCAAGGACACTGAGGAACAGCATGGGAACCCCAAAAGGAAGTGAACCCTCCTTGCTTCTACCAAATCCCCAAAAGGCTGCGTATCCTTGAGGTCAAGTAGCAAATGGCTACCATAAGCCACCCACACCCTTTCATTTGGGCTCTCTTGGAGCCTACATGAGCTTTTGAAATGGACAAGGATGCTGCGATCAGGGCCAGAGTTACAGGTCACTAGCCCCATTGAGGCCTCATGGTATCTATGCCTGGCCAGCTGACTGACCCCAGTCCTGGGTAGCTTCAAAGATCAATTCTTCTTCCATAGAACTCGCGAGGGCCTGGAAAGAGGAATCCCCTTGATCGTGGAGGAGAAGAATATATTAAAAGGGAAATGTGGGTCTACAAGGATCCCAGATTCCTGGATATTTAGAAACCTAGCACTGATTGACCTGACACATGAGGTCATATACATGTGTGGCTAAAAGGCAATCTCGGGTTGACCTGGGCATTTCTCACAGGGCTCTGGCTGATGGTCCCTGTAAAGGACTATGGAAAACGGCAACGTGGGCCAGGCTTCCTAAGCCTCAGAATAGGCGAGGCAATTATGGAACCGCAACTTTTTGCTCTTGTGAATTTAATGTAGAGATACATATCCTAGGATTCAGTAACTGCTGGATTCTGTCCTGCTTCCTTCTGGGCCACGCGCAGAGGGCACAGCCTTCCAGACCAGCTGAGCCATCTCCATGCGCAGGTCTCCACTGGACCATGGGGCAGTCCAGTGGAGGAAGCGGCCTGGCATCTGGTCTCAGCGTGCACCCAGCTAGAGGCGGGTGACAGCACCTCACGTGTGTAGTTACTTGAATACTGGGCAGCTGGGGAACCAAGGCTAAGTCATGGAATCTTCCAGGGAATATACGTTCTCCATTAAATTTGATGAACAAAACAGACAAGAGTTCTGGTTTCTCCAGAAGCTCCACTTCAGTTCCAGTTATTCTCCTAAAACCTCTCCTCTGTGTTGGGCTGGACAGAACGTGAGCAGAACAGAGCTGGGAATGACCCTTGAGAGATAGGACACCTAAAGCCCTGAACCCATGGGCTGGAAGATGAGAAGGAGTCTGGGACAGCCTGGCCCCACAGCTTTTGCCCCCAGGCCTGAATGGTGCATTATTATCCCTCAGGATATAGCATTGTCCTACCCCTTCTCATATACTCTGATGAAAGAGGACAACCTCTGGATACCCAAATGGAGAGAGGGGAAGTCAGGCCTGGAGGGAACTGGGTGGGGCCAGTGCCAGGGGAGTAGTCTTGGACCAAGTGGTACCAATAAGTCTCAAGGAGACACAACGGCCAGTTGGCCCCAGAATGAATGGCACTTCTCCTGGTGCTGGAGTCCCTTTCAGCCAGGCATTCTCTTCCCTTCCTTTTTCCTCTCAACACCCTCCAGGCAGAGGGAGTCTAGCTGACCCAGAGCTAAACTTAGTGGGAGTCTTGATGAAATGGGCAAGCATCACATAGTGGAAAGAGCCCTGTCTTTGAAGCCAGACAGAGCAAGTTCAAATCCCAATTTTGCCACCAAAAGGAAGAGCAAGGGTTGAGGTGGGGGTGGCCAGGGCCCCTGATGGGAATCGAGAGGGCTCCATGCCAGAGAGGATGAAAGACACGATAGGGAGGATGGGACAAGATAAGGAGGCAAGCCAAGAAGGGCTGTGAGAGAGAGCCTCGGCACACCCCCACAGGTGGGCCTCGGCTGCTGCAGACTAGCCCGGACACTGTTTCCATAACCTGGCCAGCACCCTCTCATTCGTAGCAGCCTGTCCTCAGCCTGGAAGGTGCAGAGGCAGTTTGCGTGGACTCAGGACCCAGATGCCACTCTCAGTGGTCCATTGCACACTGAACTAAGAACGCCTGCTCCAACAGCACCGACCACCTCCACAGGCCAGGCTGCCTTGTATCACCATCAGCAAAGCCCCCCACCAGAGGGAGGCAGGAACCGAGCATCTCTTAGGAGCAGAGTGGGGATGCCAAGACCTTCCCAGGCACCCGAGATCGGCTCAGCCCACACTGACAACACCAGCCCACGTGGCCCAGTGAGCCTCCCAGACTCTGGACCTCCTGTCATTGGGCTCTAGGTTTCCCAGTATAATTGTTCCTGTTTTGAAAAACTAGCCCTGAGTGCACGTGAGTGTCAGAGAGAGTGTCGGGGGCCTCGGTCCAAATGGCAGCTTGGCAAAGATTTGTCCCGTGGCTGGGGCGTGTCTCTGAGTGTCCACTCCCCTCCATCGAGTGAGGACACCCACGCCTGCTGCGCCCCCAGCACGGGTGGGAAGGGGTTTCGTGAGCTGAACAGGCCTAGATGGAGCCTTTCCAGCCCACACTGGCCTTGGGCAACACGAGGGACAGGTGGAAAGGCAGTAACAGACAGAGAGGTCCTTTCCTGGCTTCCTGTCACCCTGGGGGCAGAGGTCAGCCCACTCTGACCTCTCTTCCCTTCTGCCCTGGGGAGACCCCTTAGGAATCTGACAAAAGCCACAGACCCTCGGTGGGAAGATGCACAACCTCACTGAATGTGGCTCATGATTTCAGAGCAGAGGAGCCCTTGGCCCCCAAGGCCTCAAGGGACTAAGTGGCTCTCCCCCTCTGAGCTACTGCAGGTGCTCCTTCCCCAGCCAGCTAAGCCTCCGCTGTGCCTGGCACTGGCATCGCTCTGACGGGCAAGTCTGTCTCCACCCCCACCCCCAGTGCTGATCTCCCTGGGCACAGCCTGCGGGCCCCAGTGCCCAGCCAGGGCACAGGTGGGTCAGAAACGTGAGAAGGGCCAGAGCGAGGGTGACCTGCGAAGTCCCTGGTGCTCCCTGGGCTCTGCTCTTAGGGGTCAGAGGGGACCCCCAGGCTGTCACCTGCCTTCCCCCATCCCCTTCACACGTCAGAATCGAACATTAGGGGCAAGAGCCTGTGTCCCTCAGATGCAGTTCTGGGCGGGGCTGCATCCACCCCCTGAGACCAGGGATCCTGGGGGCCTGGGGGCGGGAGGGCAGGCCGTGGTTCCCCTTCAGACTGGGTCCCCGGGTGTGGGCCCAGGTTCTCAGACCCAGAGATCCCTTGTGGGAACATGGTACCAAAAGAAGAAAAACTTAATTCCAGGGAGCTTGGATGACCTATATTACTCTTTATTTTCTTAACATATAATAAAATTCCAATTCCAAAGAGACATATATGCAGAGCAGACAGATGCAGGGTCCTGGCGTGCAGCAGCCAGAATAGGACAGGATGGGTCTGCCCCCCTCTCCCCTTCAGCACAGCTCTCACCCCTCCTGGCCCCTGGCCAATTGCCCAGGCAGAAATGCAGAAGCTGGGACGGAGAGGGGCCAGTCTCACGGTCCGGGGGTAGCCAGAGACATGGTGCTCGTTGCTAGGCCTGGCCAAATCATTATGTAGCTGTGGGTCCTTGGACTTCAGGTTCTTTATCTGTTAAATGGGCTAGAAGTTTTTGCTAGGAAATGAAGAAGAGAGTGTGTGGATATCATGATGGGTTGTGACTATTAAGGGCTTCCTGGTCATCCTGCTGCTTCTAGATACCTGTGTATTGTGTCTTTCAGTTTTTGTCACCATCGTGGCCACAGGCACGTAGGGGGACAAGCTCTGGCCCTGGTGGGAATTGAACGCACTGTGTAGATAGCTGGCCCCCAAAAAAGACTGTGCTCTGAATTGTCTTTGGGCTGCAGCCATAGCTCTTCATCAGGTCAAGACCAACTCTCCCCTCCAAATAAATGAGGAGGGAAGACTAGGGCCTGGGCAGCCTATGCAGGTCACCCAGATGCCCCAAATGCCTCCAACAAGGAGCTTAGGAATAAAGGGTGAATTTGTTCCTCCTCCTCCCCTCGGGATCAGCTGGGGGCTTGGAATCCACCCCCCAAGGGTCCAACAAGGGCATCTGCCTCCGAGGGCTGATCTGAATCACAGTCATCTGTCCTCAGGCTTGGTAACCTTCAGACGACCAAGTGCCCCTTAATAAACACACACCTGCATAATGGTGACCTGTGCCTGTGCTGGCAGGAGAAAGTGATGGATCAAATAATGATGGGGGTGATGCAGTGATAGGTGGAAAAGATCAACTACAACTCAGTGAAGGAACATGGGCATTCCTCCCTCACCCTCTAAATGACCTTCATTCTGCAACAGCAGGCTCTGTCCAGTGGAGCCACCATTGGCCCTGCTCCCCCAGGAAGGGAATTTCCAATGGCTGGATGGGCTGTTGCTCTTTGCTTTGAAACATGTATGCCTATGTACACGTGTTCACATAGATGTGCAGGTACAACTATATACTTGTCAAGTGGAAGAAGTAGTGCTGGTCCGGACTACATCTTCCAGGACCTGTGGTGTGCCTACACTTATAGAATCCTAGAGATGGGCCTCAAGCCCATAGAGCTCTCCCTGTCCCTTCCACTTTACACATGGGGTCACTGAGGCCCCAAGACTGAGATGTTCCCAAGTTCATGCAGCACATCTGGGGGGGCCCTGGAAGCCAACCAGGAGGCAAGGACGAGGCTTGTCTGCCACCCGCCCGCACCACTGCACCTGCTGGAATCTCTTTCCCCTCGGAGCATCCTTGGGGGCAAGTGCACATTACAGGAAAGACAGCCATGCCCAAAGGCACAGAGCAAGCACGGTGGAGCCCCAGGCACCTGTAGCAGGTGAGTTGGTGAGCAAATTTGGGATGAGGGGGGACTTTCTGGCACACCTCCCATCACACTCTGAGGGGACAAGTTAGCAAGATGGGCCTCTCCCTTTCACCTCCTTTGTGACTTCAAGGGAGTGGGTGATTGAAAAATCTTGGTTCCCGGGAAGCCTCAGGCCAGGAAACGGAGAAAAAGAAAGAAGGTGATAGAAACATCTTGCAAAAAATCAGGCTTGACCATGCAGGTCCTGCGGATCTTTGGGAAGTGACTTTGGCCAGCTTGTCAGAGTGTCTACGATACGGATTTCACCCCCCCTCCCTCTGCCCACCCCTGCCCCCTGCCCCCCCACATGGATGCCCAGGCCAGGCCCCCTTATTTGGGCTTCATCTCCACCCTGGAGTTAATGTCGTCGGCATCCAGGTCGTACTCCTCCGCCTGGCCACTGGTCCACACCTTTATGCGGTCTGTGAGGTCACAGCTGCGTGGGGCCAGGATGAAGTCATAGATGAGCACAGCCAGGGCTCCTCCGATGAACGGCCCCACCCAGAAAATCTAGGCACAGAGCAGACGTGTGAGAGGGCATCTGATGGGGCCTGCTTCCCCTGAGATCCCCCTACCCACCCCCGCTCCCGCACACTGCTCTCCCACATGTGCCAGGCATGGAGAAGGCAATGCTGAACCCCAGAATCCCCATTCCTGTGCTCCGCACAACGGGCCCAAGCCAGGCCTTTGGTAGTGGGCTTCTCCTTTCCTCTGTGTGGCGCAGCTCCGTGTGCCTGGCGTGGTCAGACCAGCCCCTTCTTGAGGGCGGCCACTGCCCCACCCGCCCCAGCTTTGAAAGGACCCCAGAGACAGTCCGCTTGGATAAAAGGTGGCCTGGAACAGAAACATCAACCGTGGGAACAGCTAAATCCTTCAGGCGCTGACTCCGTGCTGCACTCAGCTTAGAGGTGCCGAGCCCTTTGTCCTGGGGGGGAGGCAGGCACCCTCACACACCCACCTCCCCGCAGCTCAGGAAATGCAGACACCAAGAGGTGCTGGGATGATTGGGGGGGTGGGGAGTGGGGGCAGGTCTCAGCTGGAAGGGGAGGCTGCCCGAGGTGTGAGCCCACCAGCCCCTTCATCTCAGGGTTCAACTTCCCGGTTTCCTCCACCCTGGCCATCTCCCAGAGCCTCTGTGATGGGAAACCGTGTCGCAGGGTGGGCGCAGGTCTACCATAAGGCACCAGAGCCTCCCGCCCACCTCCACCGGGCAGCCCTGCGACTCCTTACCCAGTGGTCCTGGAAGTTGTGCGTGATCACCGCAGAGCCAAAGGAACGGGCAGGGTTAATACCGCAGCCGGTGTAGTCGATCTGTGGGAGGGAAGGGGAAGGGGGAGCAGGGCAGGAGACAGAGAAACAGAGAAAGAGGGAGAGAGGGTGACACGCAGAGAGAAGACCAGGGAGGAAACAGGGAAGTGACAATCAGACCCAGAGAGATGGGCAGGAGGTCCCTGTGCTTCCCTCTCCCAGGTAGCTGGTCCCCCCAAGCCAAGGAATGAGCCCTCTCAGGGTCCCACCCACTTCCCTTGACAGAACACCCCAACAGCCTGGCTCCGCCCTCCCCATCTCCACCCCCACCTGGGAAGGTCCCCCACTCACCGCCAGCAGGTGTCCCAGGGCCACAGAGAGGCCGATGGCTAGCGGGGCCGAGCCCCCAAGGTCACGGCGCCTCCGGTCGGTGGTGGCCAGCACACACAGCACCAGCTGCAGGGTGCCAATGATCTCGATGCCCAGGCCCTGGCCAGAGTTCACACCAGAGGCCAGCTGTAGGGGAGAGAGGCAGTAAGGACTGCGTCCCAGGGCCCCCAGGCCCGGCACCAAGGGCCAGACCCTCCGTGCTCTCAGAGCCCATCACTTCAGACCCTGGCAGGGCCACACTCAAGCACATCCAGCCAGTAGTGGACATCAGGCCTTGTCCCCTCCTACACCTGTTGAGGAAGCACCAGCTCGGCCTAACCACTGTGGCACTCTCCATGGAGCCAGAGAGGCCTGGGGTGAGGGGAGGTTTCTGCATCCAGGTACACCCAGACCAGGGTACCTTGGGGTACCAAGGCCATAGGTGACAGGTGAGCCCTAGACACAGGAGGAGACGGTTAGGGACATTCAGGGACAAAGAAGAAGAGAAACAAATGGGTGGGAGGGCCCAGCTGGAGACATTGCTTCTTATTCTGAAAGTCCTGAACATTCCACCCCATCTAAAATTCCCAAGGATGGGGAGGGTGTTCCTCAGTGAGCTGGCTCTAGCTCTCTGTGTCCCTCTCTCCCTTGAGCCTATGTCCCTTGCAGCCCCGAACCTCTGTCTGCTTCCCCACCTCTGTCTGTCTCTCCCCTGGCCCGACGATGTCTCTCTCCCATTTCCTCTGGGCTCTGCCCTCCCTATCTGCATCCTCCCTCTCCCTCCTGGCCTGGCACCTCTCCCTCTCTCTGGCCACATGGGCCGCCACCACTGTCTGGCTCCCACTTGCTCCTGGGCCACATTTAGAAACATGACTCATGGAAAAAGAAGGGAACTGGAGCTGCTGTGAGATCACCGGAGCCCTCCCTCTGCAGCTGCACCAGGGAGACCCCTCTCCAGGGAGCTCCTGCATCATCCCCCCACATGGGGGTCCCAGGGGCCAGATATGCCCACCCAGAGGAGCTGGGCCACATCAGCAAAGGCCCACTCACAAAGATGCCTGGGTGTGGCCACATGGGCGGCCTTCTCCCAAGCAGAGCTGGTGTGTCCAAATAATACTGACCTTGAAGTCTCATCCTGGGGTAGCAGGGAGGTCTCCAAGGCCACAGGACATTTTGCAGAATCCTAGGTGGAGGGCAGTCCTCCACCAGCCAGAGGTTTTCTCAGCCCCACCCCGAGGCCATCTTACAAGAACAATTCTCTTCCCGCCTTTGTCTGTAGCCATGGATCACGGGAAAGTGACTCACATCCCCTCCCCTGTGCTGCAGCCGCAGCTCTGGGCCTTTCCTGGCCGACCCCTGGGCTGCAGCCCCTCAGCTCAGCCAGCCCTCTGGGCAATACCCAGTTTTCTTCACACCCCAACGTGGGCGGCAGAAACCCTGAGTTCAGGTCCTTGCTCTCCTACTTTCTGGCACCATAACTATGGTCTCCCCACTCTCCGATCCTCAGTTTCCCCATCCGTAAAATAAATCTAATTTTCCCTTCCCATTCTCCAGGGAGGCCAGATGTTCTAAAGGCAGTGGGGGCTGTCTTGGGGGCATTTAAAAGGGGCTGCAGAGGCCGGAGGGATCGGGACAGTTGTCGTGGCTTTGTTCTGGCTCTTTCTCATCCTATCCTCCTGATTGAGGGGGTGGGGGGGTGGGCAGGCAGAAAGGGAGGGGCTCTGCTGAGCAGGAGTGTGGAGATGGGAATGAGGCCTGCCTGGAGGCAGGACAGACTCTGTGAAGGCGACACTGGTGAGGCTGGGCAGCTTGTACCAGTGCCCATCAAGTTCACACCTGCCGCCACCCTCCATGTCTGAGCGCTCAGCAGGCTCGGGGCTCCTGCTCCTGCTCTCTCCTCTGCTCTCCAGGGTCGGTCTAATGGCTAACTGGCAAGAGTCCCAAAACCAGCCCTTCCACACTGATTAATGGCGCCGTCACTCTAAGGGGGCCCTGCCTCCTACCCCTCACCCCCACCACACCCTCCGCACAGATGTAGTCTGGGCAAGCGCATCTCCTCCCCCGGTTCTTAACCAAGACGGAGCATCCCAGCCCTCGCTGTGCCCGACAGTACCACTTTTCACGCAAAGTGAGCAGAGCAGGGGGCCTGGTGCCGTGCCCACTCCACAGGAAGTGGCACATCTCCTGAGAACTCTAGGATGTACTCCTTCCTAGCTCCCTAAAGCCCTTAGGACCTGACTGCTCAGAACCACATGGGTTAGTAACCTTCCTCTTCCCAAACTCATTACCACCACCCGCACCAGCTGGAAGTGCCCCCCCCCGACACCCCCGCCGATGGCTTCCATGTCTATAACCACCTCTCTTTCTACTGCCAAAGCACTGTGTTACTTATATCTGAAAAAAAAATGATAATTCAAAATTGGAAGGAATAGTTAAAGGTCTGTTGAAACGTGATGTCCGAAAAAGAGCAAGTGAAAATTCAGACCCATAACAAAACACTGTAAATCAACTATACTTCAATAAAAATTAAAAAAAAAAATCAGACCCTATGTTCTTGTTTACATCCTATTAAATGTGACACAATTGCTTAAACAGGGCTAATTCCAATTGTGGCTACTTGTTGTTGAAAAAAAAAATGTTTGCACATCCCCAGGTAGTTTTGCCCAGCCCAGCTCTTATAGTTCACTGATGAAGGCCAAAAAAAAAAAAAAGGCAACAATTTTCTGAACACAAGTATAAACAAGAGAAAAATCCACTCATTTAACTAAAGCATCAGAAAGATGCAGGCTCTCCATTTTTGTATCAAACCCATTGAAGCCCACTCTCAAGGCCCAATTCAGATTCCGCCAGCACCAAGAAGTTTTCTTGGGTCTGTGGCTAGAATTAACTTCTGCTGCCACCTCGCCAAGGCCTCAATGAACAACCTGCAAATCCTGCAGAGAAGTGAATTTTCTGCTTCCTGTGTGGGTGCCTCAGACTGCCTGGCCTGGCAGCTCGGTGTGAACAGAATGGGGACACCGTCTCATCTCCCTGCCCACACCTTGAAGGGGACACTCGCTGTGTGGTGACAGAAGTGGCAGACAAGGGAATTTCCTGGCAGTCCGGTGGTTAGGACTCTGCGCTTTCACTGATGAGGGCCCAGGTTCGATCCCTGTTCAGGGAACTAAGATACCACAAGCCCCCCAAAATAGAAGCAGCAGATGTTGCTAATTTTCTAGCATTTCCGCCCTCTCTAGAGGGAGCCGGGAAAGCTCTCTGGAGCTAGGGCTGGTTCATTTGCTTTCTGGGAGACCACAGGCCAGTCATTAGTCTCTGTGGACCTTGCAGGGCAGCATGCTCAAGGCTCTGTGAGATGACAGATGAAGATGCCAAGACTCAGGAAGGAGACAGCAAGGCCAGAATCTTGCCCAAGGGTCTGTGCCACCCACACTCACAGGCCAAGGTTCTGGCTACCTACAGACCTGGCTAAGGGTCCTGACTGTTCCCAGCTTAGACTGAGGCACTGACAGAAGATGCTCTGTAGCTGCCCAAGCACTCGGGTGGCGCAGGGCTGACCTCTCCAGGCAGTGGGTCTCAAACCCTCCCCTCCCCACTGCCCATGGGCAGGCTGACCAAAATAGCTTCTAAGGCCCAGGGCCCCAACTTGGCCTGGGTACCCTGGTGTCCCACCCTTGGGAAGCAGCAGGTTCCAGAGGCAGGCCTGGCTGTGGCTCTGGGCATCCATTCTCAAAGAACAGGGGCGGGAGGACACTGAGGCCTGCCCCACCCACCCACTGCCTCCAGGACTCAGCGCTCCCAGTGAGAGGGACCTCAGTGAGCACTCCTGTGTCATCCCTCTGTGACCGCTCCTGCGTGCACGTGCCGCTGGAGAGCCACAGCTTTGTGTGCCTCTGTATGTCTCCGTAGATTGGTACCTGCAGTGTCTGTGGGTCACCACATGTGTCCAGGTGTGACTCTTTCCTTTTCTTTTTCATTAGATATTAAGAGGTTTATCAAACACTAAGTAAATGAAAGTCTATCCAAGCATTACAAACGTTCTCACCCTGTATGCACTAAACGATACAGCCTAAAAATAGCTTACACAAAAATCGACAGAATCCCAGGAAGAAAATGATCAATCCACTACCAGAGTGAAAGGGTTTAACAGCCCTCTCTTAGAACTGATGGAATGAAGAGTCAAAAAATAGAAATAGCATGAATGGGGAAGATTTGAACCACACAGTTAACAAGTTTGATTTAAGGAAAATACATAAGCCCTGCACCTCCAAATTTGAGAATATACCCTCTTTTTCAGCCCACCTGGGCTGTTCAGACAATCTAATCACGTATTGGCCAGATGCATCTCAACTATCTCTGAAAATCCTTATCACACAGGGTACCGTCTCTTACAGAGACAGGCTCGGTGGTTGAGGGGGGCTGGGGAGGGGGGAAGGGCTCTCTGTGTGGCCCTAGATGTTTGTGTTACGTGTCTGATGCATTTCTGAGTGTGTCCCTCTGTCCCTGTGTGCTGCACTCCCACACACAAGTGCCACTGCTAGCTGGAGATGGGGGAGGAGAAGGGAAGGAAGCCCCCTTGAATACGAGAGAGAGAAGCAGGTCTCAAAGGGTCCTTTATTTGCTCCCAGAAGCCATTTCACCTTCCTGACAAGAAACAATACACAAAGCAATGGCTTCCTCCTTCCCTCCCTCCTTCTTTTCCTTACTTCAGGGCAGCCCTGCCCTCATGCCAGGGAGGGAAGGGGTCCCACTGAGGCGCCCACACCCCACCCTCCTAGAGGCCCAGGACCTGAATGGGACCACGCAGGCCTGAGAACATGCTTCACGCACATGTGTGCGCCCACGTGCCAGGTGCCACTGTGTGTGTGAGTGTGAGGCGTGTGTGTGTGCGGGTGCAGCGTGAATGTGTGCTCTGTGCAGGAGCAGAGGTAATCAGGGGCTGGAGGCTGGGGGCCAGGGGCTCAGGTCTGCACTGCCATCGGCAGCTGTGCAGCCTTGGCTCGTCTCCCCGCACCCGTGGGCCGCGGTTTCCTCGGCAGTAAAATCGAGGCCTCAGCCCAGATTCCAGCTCCAGACTGTCTCCAGGATTCCTCCCCGCCTGACGTGGGGCCCCTGCTCCCAAGACCCGCGGTCACCCTCTGGATCCTGAGCGCAGGATTCCCACAAGGCCATCTGAACGGCTGTTCTCTGTATGGCATGGAGTCTGTTAGGACCTCCCACCCACCTGTAACAGCCAGATGCCCCCCCCGCCCCCCCACGGCCACGTGTCCTAGACCATCTGGCTGCCTGATGGTTTCTACCTGCACAGCCCTGATGACAAGGCGCTTATTGACTCGGAGGCTGCCCCTCCCCAATTTAAAAAAAAAGTTCCCTCTTTACACCGAGCAGATACCTGCCTCCGGTGGTCCTGATGGTGGGATTTCGGGCACTGAAAGGAAGTGCTCATGGGAATAGGCCTTTTCCGGCCTTTCCCACCATCTTTTGTGTTGAGGTTTTCAGCCTTGAGCTCCTTGGTTGTGTGAAGACAGCCCCTCACTTACCCCCCAGGCAACCCTGTGGGTGAGGACCCCCTCTGGACCCCAGAGAAAGGCTCTGGCTGAGGGAACCCCAGCCAGGACAACACTGTCTTGCCTTTACCTGCAGGCGTGCGGGCTCAGTCCACACCCATTCAGGAGACCCCAGACCCACGGGTGCTCCCAAAGGGCAGGGACCACAGCCCCCAGGGGGGCTCTGCCAGCAAGAACCAAAGGCTCCCTGTGCCCCCGGGGGCATGTTGGACCTGCCTGGGAAAAGCCCTGGAGGGTAAGGCTAAAGGCATCCCTGCTGGCCGGGGCCCTAGAGAAAGCGGGGAGCGCTATGGGGACCTGAGATCAGGCTGGGGGAGACGGGGTGGGATTGGCCTGCCGTGAGCTAATGGCTCCAAGGGTGAGGGGAGGCTATGACCCGGGAATGGGGGAGACAAGGCACGTCCCCTCAGACTGAGGGACCCCAGCGGGCCATGTCGCCTCTCAGAGCACAGCCCCTTCAGAGGAGGATTTCCCGAGCAAGCCCTGGTTCGGGCCGGGTGCCGGGGTGGGCCACGTGGGGCTGCCAGGGCTGCTGCCAAGGCTCTGAAGGGGGAAAGAGCCTCCGCGTTTTCCACGGTGAGGGACGTCTCCACCGCAAAGCTCCTGCCTTGCTCTGTGCCTCCCCCCTCATCTGGTTCTGGCTGGAAATAGTAATTATATGTCCATCTGTGGCACCACCGCCCAGCCCCCAGCCCCTCCCTGGGCAGGGCCATCGGAAAACTGGCTTCGTTCGCCCCAGGCCACCCCAACGCCGGGGGAGGCAGAGGGCCCTCAGCCCTGAAAGAACTGGCGGCACGGGGAAGTGGGGGTTAGGGAGTGGGAGCTGCTCTCATTCCCCAGTGGCTGGGGAAACGGAGGCCCAGGAAACTGGGGAAGTGCAAAGTTTGGGGCTAAAGTCAGGCCCTAGATGCAGCAGGTAGAAAGTCCCCAGGTTGTCAGGCCCAGAATCAACGGAGCTGAGAAAAGTCCCCCAAATAAGGGAGGTTTGCACTCTGCCTGAGCCCCCGAAGAGACTGAAATCAGAGGCTTTGAAACGGCCTGGCCTCCAGTCCCTTCTTGGATGCAGGAAGCCCCTGGCCTGAACCCTGAGCCCTCACCAGCCTCCAGAGACCCCGCCTCCCACCATGACCACCCCCGTCAGCCACACCCCGAGACTCTCAGGCCATGACCTCCTCTGCCTGGAAGCCCCTTCTGTCCACCCCGGAGTCTGCACATGCAGCTCCCGTGGCACCTCCGCCCTGAAGCCCCCCTGGCCCTCCCCACGGCTCCAGGTCAGAAGCTCCCAGGTGCCCTGACACCTCTTACCGCACCTGCCTTCTGCCCCTTATCATGGACAGGGGTGCACCCGGCGTGCCTTGCACGGGACCGTGGATTTCCCAGGGCAGGGAGCGCGCTGCCGCTGCCCTGCATTCAGCCTGCAGCAGTGACAGTCATGTTTACAGGGTGAGTAAGCCAGAGAGGGGAAGAGTGAAAAGAGCCGGCAAGTGGTCAGGATTCCAAAGTTCAGGAGCATCTTCCACTTCCCAGAGCCCAGCCACACCCTGCGATGTCCCCATTCCACGGATGGCAGCTGAGGCCACACAGACGAAGTTGCTCGCATCGTCACACAGGGTATTAGTAGCTGAGCTAGGGCAGGGCAGACTGGGCACCAACCCCTGCCTCTGAGCCTCTCGTCTGAGGAGCACAATCAGGGTTTGGCTCTGAGAACCAGCTAGGATGCAGCAGGCTGGCTGGAGGTCCAGGGTCCTTCTGGAGCATATCCTGAGCCCTGACTCAGTGAGGAGAAATCGGTCCCTAACATCTCCCCAGGGGCAACCCCCTGACTCACCGCAACCGCTTCCTGCCACTTCTCTTCCTATTTTCCTTGGAAATCTCCATGCCAATGATTCGTTTGGGCTTGGGTGGGGCCCAGGATTCAAGGGGCTGCAGGAACCTCCCCAAGAGCCTGGAGGAAAGGGTGTGTCACCTGCTCTGCAGACGGATCACTGCCCCTCTTGAGGGGCTGAGACCACCTACCAGGTCCCTACAGATCCCAGGTTCAGTGTTCTGGACACTTTCCCTGTACTTCGGTCCAGGACTTGTGCTTCTGGACCCCAAACTTCCATGGTGTGGCCCGGGCAGCCCTGGCCCCCACCACAGCACTCAGTGCCCTTGTGTTCAGCGTGGCTGCTCATGGGCTCCCCTTAGCCAGACCCTCCTGGGAAGAGTGATAAACTCAAGTCCACAGAGTGAGCTTGCCAGTAGTATGGGTGTGGCCAAGAGATAGCAAGAGCCGTAGGTCCCCTCTTGGAGCCTCAGGGTTCTCAACTCCAAGAAAACTCAGCATGTTAGCAGCTGCCAGGCCTTGAACCCAGCTTGTCTGCTTCCCCGCCCAGGGCTGGGCCTTACACGAGGCTGCCCCTCTTTCTCCCCCTTCTGCAACCCGCCCAGCTCAGGTATTGGAGTGACTCTGGAAAATGGAGGCCTGAGAGAGGAAGGGGCACTAAAGCAGGGCACGGCCACATCAAGATCGCACAGAGGCGCTCACCCTCAGCTCTGCCGGGGGTGCCCATGTGAAAGAGCAAAGTCGGCCAGCAGACGCCTGTCCTGCCTGTCCCTTGAGAGGGAAGGTCAAGAGGGGGCCAGAAGGCCTGGGGACACTCAACGCCTCCCCTAGGAGGACCCTTTCCCTGTCCCCATCATGCCCAGCTGAGCCCCAAGGTGACCCTGACCCTACCCAGTGGGCACTTCCTGAGGTCACCTGGCTCTGCCCCCACTGGAGAGACAGGCCTGTAGGGCCTTACACCCACCGTGACCACATCTTCCCCGACTAAAGTCTAAACTCTGGCCCATAGGGCTAATCTTCAATCCCAGGCTGGGTGAGGTGTCACTGTGACACAAGGAGTGCTAATCCCTCTTGGCAGGGTCGTACCAGCTGCCCTCTGCACTAACCTCACCAAGCCTCCCCCAGCTGCAGCTCCAGGATCTGAACTTTGGCTGGGAAGCCCGAGAACAGTGGCTTCTCTAATCACCCACCACCATCTCTGCAGAGCCCGTGGCCAGCTCCCTTACTGTCCTCACACCCACTGCCCTGCCCAGGCCCCGCCAGCCTAGACCTGATCTGACGCCTCCTCCCTGCTCCTTTGCCTCTCTCCCTCCCTGTGAAAACACCCCCTTGGGCGCCCTGAGACCTCCTCCAAGCCTTACGCAGCCTCCCAGGCCAAATTTCCCCCTGTGGTGGCCCAAGCCAGGTCTGAGTTTGCACTTGGCTGAGGGTCTGGAAAAGCCCAGGTCTGCGACAGCAGGCAGCTGCCGCCAAGGGCCAATTAGCTATGCTAAGCGGCCCGGGAGGAATTCTTTTCCGCAGCTGCCACCCAGTCGCCCACATGTGCTTATCTTGAGTGCCCCCAGGCCAGGCCCCAGCCAAGCCGCAAGCAGTGGGCACACGCAGGTACAGAGGCACTCCCGGAGGTGCTCACACGGCAGCACTAATGTGCTCATGGACACACTCTCAGAAGCAGTGGAGCCCGCTTGCACAGGCTCGGAGACCCATGCGGGCATCCACGTGCACACACGGCTCACAGACACAAACACGTGCACCACACCTCTCCGTGCCCGGCGACAGAGCGTGGATCCGGACAGGAGGCAAGATGTCCCTGCTCCGGCCGCCACCCCCTGCTGTAATCCAGGAAAGCCACCTGCAGACTGTGCAGAAAGTGTTTGCACCCCCCATCTTTGTCCCACTCCCGGGGCCAGAGGAGCAAGGGGAGATTTACCCCTGAAGGCAACTTGTGTGGGGACCTGTGTGAATGGGGGGCTGTGCACACAGTCCGGGACCCGGCTGCAGACATGCCGGGAGGGTGGTGGCAGCAGGCTGGCGACAGTGGGCAGAGGGTCCCCAGGGTGCAGGCAGCTCGGGGAGGGAGCTGCTGCACAGGCAGGGCTGGGGGGGTAGGGGGCGGGGGTGGCAAGAGACCGCAGCCCAGGGGTGAGGACCTGCTGGCCCAACTGTTGCTGCCTCCAGAGCTTATTCCCCACAATAGAGGCCCGCAGGGGACACTGGCAAGACCATAATGCTCCGGGTCTCAGCTTCCCACCGTGCCTGGCAGAAAACAGGCTCTGGAAGGCAGGTGTAGCGGAGTTCCAGTCCCAGCACTGCATGACCTCCAGCAACCTCTCGTCCTCTCTGCGCCTCCGTGTCCCCATCTGCACAGCGGGAGGAGGATGAGGCCAGCGCCGTCTCAGCCCCACTCTAGAGCCCCCAGAGCCTGGGGCCGCCCCACTCACCGAGTTTAGGCCGAGCGAGTTGCCGGGCAAGGAGGAGGTGATGCCCGCGAGGATGGCGGTGGCGACGATGGCCCCCAAGCACTGTGCAATGATGTACACGACAGCCCGCAGGATGCTGATCTGGCAGCTCAGCAGGAGCCCCAGCGTGACGGCCGGGTTGAGATGGGCACCGCTGATGTGGCCCACGCTCTGGGCCAGGGTGGCAATGCTCAGCCCAAAGGCCAGGGACACCTTCACGTTATCCTGGACCGCACCTGTCGTCTGGTTGCTCTGCATCGGGTACTGGAACCCCAGGGCCGAGCCGATGCTGATGAAGATGAAGAGGGTCATGGCCAGGAACTCGGCCACCACTGCCCTCCAAAAGATCTTCTTCTTAAACTCGCTGGCCATGCTGGCAGGGGGCTTGGCTCGAGACCGCTGCCCGGTGCTTGCCTCCCTCTGAGAGCTGAGCCACAGCCTGGGCTGGGCCTATTTATAGGGCCCTGGGGGGAGGAGCAGGGGGGGCGCACAAAGGGAGGAAGGCCTCTCCTCGCTCGTGGCCCGCCCCACACCGCACGGGCCTCCTCTCGGCGGCGATGGATGCAGACACAGCTCTGCTGTCAGCTGGCCAACTTTTTTTCCCTTCCTCCTCTCTCCCCTCCCTCCCTCTCTCCCTCCGCCCTCAGCCCTGCCCAGCCAGAGGAGGCAGGCAGGAGGCAGCCACTGCTCTAATAGGCTTTGAGAAATTCCTCCAAGTTGGCTCCACTCAGGGGGCCTGAGAAATCCAGGTGTCCCCGCCCTGTGTGCAAAGCTCGGGGGGTGCCCAAGGGCAAAGCCCCGCGTTCTGGATGGATGGGGCGGGGTGAGCGGCTGGGCTCCGCAGGTGGACATTGCCCTCCTGGAGGCGGGCACCATGACCCTGCTGGCCTGGCAGCATCCCCATCCAACCCCAGCGTGACATTCGTCTGGAGTCCACAGGTCCAGGGGTCCTCAGGGGCAGTCGGGGCCTCCCACACCTGACCCAAACCTGGCCACTGGATGTCACTGTAGGAATGGCCCAGACCCCCTGGACCCACCGGCCGAGGCTCACCTGATGGGGACACGGAGGCATCAGAGGGTGCGGAGAGCCTGTCTGCAGGCCACCCTCCCCCTGTGGTCAGGGGCAGACCACCCTCCCCCTGTGGTCAGGGGCAGACCACCCTCCCCCTGTGGTCAGGGGCATGCCTAAGATCGGCACGAATGTGGGAGGCCCCCACTCGGGGAGTCCTCCAGCTTCTGGAGCAATTTGGGCAAAAGATTTCGGGACGAGTGGGGGACGATGAGGGCAAGTGAGGACTTTCCTCTAAAAGGCTGTCAAGCTGGCAGACCGCTGGGAGACAGAAGGAATAGCAGCCTAACCTGGAGAGTGGAAGGCCTGGGCGGGAAAGAGGATAGAGAAGGGGAGAGAGGGAAGAAGCACGAAAGGGAGAGGCAGAGAGACGTGGACAGAGAAGGGGAGAGGAAAAGGAGACAGGCAGAGAGAGGAAGAGAGACAGAGAGAAGCAAAGTCAGCAAAAGTGTACGTGAAAGGCATAGGTCCCCAGGCAGAGGCAGGGAGATGGGTCGGGGCTGAGTGAGAGAGACAGAGAGAGAGCACAGAGGGCGAAGAGACAAACCAGGAGGAGGGCGCCCAGCACCGGACCCAGAGGCAAGAAGCCAAAAGAGAAAGATGAGTGAGCAGAGGGGAGGTGAGGGAGGGAGCAGCCCGCGCCCCCAGCAGGGGCAGGAGAAGAGGCCTGTCTGCAGACCGCGCCCCCCCAGCGTGCCCCGCGGTCAGCCTGTGCCCTGTGCGTTCCCAAGCAGAGGCCCAGCGGCAGCCAGTGAACGGAGCAAGAAACTGGACTCCCGGGCCAGAAGTCCGGTCAGGAACCCCGGGCCCAGGGCTCCAGCCTGCTGCACGTTACTCTGTGGGAAGACGAGCCAGGTGGGGCCCTGGGCCAGGTTGGGCTCAGGAGGGAGGGGCCTCCCTGGCCCTCTCCTCCCCTCTCCTGCCTGCCTTACTGCAGCCCTAAAGAGAATGCTGGCTTCTCCCCATGTTACAGGTGGGAAACCGAGGCCCAGCGAGTTCGTTGAGTTGTGTGTGTGTCCGGGGACCATCTGCAGAAGAGGACGCCAGCCCCCACCGGCCTCCCTCCTGCCTGGCTGCAGTGCACCAGGGCGGCCCTCACCCTGGTGATGAACCATCCAGAGGTCAGCCGGGTATCTGCGGGGAGCAGGAGGCCACGGGGGTGGAGGCAGGGGGAGCCACGTCCACCTAGGCACACCGAGGTGTCTGTGGGAACAGGACAGAGGGGAGGGAGTCAGCGTGGCCGGCAGGCCCCGCCTGCTCTGAGAGCCCAGTGGCCAGAGGTAATTGGTGCCTTATTCACCATCTGAGAGAGGGAGCCTGCCCCACTGGGCCACTTTCCAGATCCTTCTCCACACCCTTTGCTCTGGGCAGGCTCAGCTCTCCATGGCCCCTCACGCCCAGGCCTGGCCCCATGGCCTGGCGGCCACCATGCCCCTTGGTGAAGGGTTCTCTGGTCAGTTCCGAGCCGCCGACCAGAGCTCCCTCCACGTGGCTGGGATTCCCTCACCCTGAGGCTTTGGCGGATTCCCCTTAGACCAGGCTCTGAGGGCAGGGCTGGAGTGCACCTCAGGGCAGGGTCTTCAGGAGCAGGGCCATTGCCTTCAGGCCACAGGCTCCATGCTGCTCTGCTTGGTGTGGGGACACGTTCTGACACTGGCAGATGCTGGGCAGCAGCCAGGAGGGCTTGCGGAAGGCAGCAGGGGGAGAGCTGGCACCCGAGGGGCCACGAGACTCAGGCTGGGGGGGGGGGTGCGGCACCCCCAGAGACAAGAATCGGAGCCCGCACGGGCCTGTGTGTGCTCCGGGTTCTGTGGCAGTGTCCACGGGCCAGGTCAGGATGCAGGCAGCAGAGGACACTTCAGGTGCTACCGTGCAGGGGGATGACAGTCACCCGGGAGGTATTAGTTCATCCAACAAATAATGACTTAGCACGGGTCATGGCCCAACACTGTTCCAGGCACTGGCGAGACAGCTACGAACCAGCAGCCCAGCTCCCTGTCCTCCTGAAGCGTTCATTCTAGCACACGAGCCTGAAGGCTCTGTGTGGGTGAGTGAGCGTGTGACCGGGAGGCACGTGTGTGTGTGTACCTGCTAGAGGCCCACGTCCTTCTGGAGCGGGGCAGGAGATGGGGGATGCAGGGGTTGTGACAAAGCACATGTGCCCAGGCAACTGAGGCACCCGCCAATCTCGGGATGATGTGAGGGCACTCAGGGCAACATGCCCCCAACTCACTGCATTTCCTGGCCCCTCTCCCAGGTCGGCTTGGCATCTGCCTTAAATGCCACCATTGTAGCGACGTTCCCTTGGAGGAAGGCATTGCCACCAGCAGGAGGCACTATCAGAACGCCGCCATCTCCAGAATAATGGCAGGCATCTCTCCTCATTGGCCCGCTATCTCCCATAACGCAGAAGGGCCTCTGTGGCCATGACCTGGCCATTTCAGTGGGGAGGGGGAAGCCCCAAACCTCAAAAGGCCTCAAATCCCTCCACCTCCTGCTCGCTGGTCTGCCACAAACCCAGGCCAATCAGGGAAGGACGAAAAGGAAACAGCCTTTGTCTGAGGGCCCATCCTCACCACAACCCTGGGAGGCTCAGATGGTGAGTGGTTTGCCAGGGAACGGCAGAGCTGGGGAACTCAGGAACCCCAGTCTGGTTCTCCGCCCGCCTACCAGGAAGGGCCCTGATAGACCCGGTTACCAGATGGAAACCCCAGTTCTGCTGGCCCAGGAGCAAGTACAGGGGCTGGGGAAGCTGGCCCCAGAGGCGCGAGGGCGGGTGAGCGGTGGGTGCGAGAGCACCGTCTTCACCTCTCCTGCATAACTGGGGCGGGGCCGGGGGTGGGGTGGGGAAGGGAGCGTGGGGCTGAGCGTGGGCACACGGAGAAGCCGGGACAGGCCACAGCCACCCGTGCGGCCGCACCCGCCGGGGAGCGTGGGCTCGGAGGAGGGCACCACCCCCGCCTAGCTCCCCTCCAGCGCGGCCTGACGCAGCGGGCTCCTCCGCCCTCCCGCGCACCACGGCGTGGGCCCGGCCTCCAGAACCCACAGGCCCGAGCCAGGCTAAATCAGGGGGTCTGCCCCGCTCCCCGGCTCCTGAGGCGGGGCTGGAGGCCACGCGGGCCTGGGCACGGTCTGGCCCTGCCAGGGCAACGGTCTCAGCAAACGCTTTTCCAGATGTGCCTTGCTCCTGCTGCGCCCATGAGACCTGCGTTCCAGCCGGAGCTGGCTGTGCCCAGGGCCATCTGGTCCCGGTCCCCACCCGGGCCCAGCGGGGCCGTCTCAGCCTTGTCCAGAGGTGCATGCACAGAGCCTCCCGCGCTGGCCAGGGATCCGGTCCTCAGGCTGTGTGGGGAGAAGACACCCCGGGTGTGGCCGCGTCTGTCACTCCCTCAGCCAGAAGCTTCTGTGGAGCGCGGGGCAGAGGGACCCAGAGGATGGACCCTCCCTCCCGGGCCGACAGGGATTTCCCACCCACAGGCTGAGTCGTGCGGAACCATGACTTCATTCCCTCCAGGACGCCCCCCAGGAGGGTGGAGTTTGAGGTGGCAGGAGACGCGGACGGCAGACTGGCCGCGAGCAGCATCGGCTCACCAGCAGCTTGGATGAATTTCCCCAAATCCCTCAGGCTTTTCTGAATCATGGCAGGGAGCACTGGTGGAGGGTGGGAATACAGGGCAGAGTCCCTGAGGGTCCTGGAGAGGGCGGTGAAGAACCAAAAAAGCCCCCTCCCAGGGAATCCCTCTGGTCTTCCCCTCTCTGCCCCTCAACAGGGCACTGGCTACCATCTCACCATGATCTTGATCTAGGACCGGCCGCCCCTGGCTCTAGGCCTGTCCCCCTCACTGCCCAGGAGGTCTCGCGCCAGAAGCAAGGATTTAGCCCCAGGGTAGAGCCATCGTTCCCGGGAAGCGTGGCCATTCCCCACCGAGGGGGAGGAGAGGAGGGACCCAGGCCCAGAGCAGAGAGACCAAAACGGAAACTCAAACTCCTTGGCTGAGTCCTCAAGGCTCTCCACTCACCACCCTGGGTGGCACGTGTCACCACCCCTTCCCAGCCCCAGACAAGGGCCCGGGCTCCTGTGCCCTCAGGCTCACTGTCCCCAGATGTTCGCATGTACTCCTCCTCCTGCGCCAGCGCCCTCCCTCCTCCTTCTTCCCCACTGCACCAGCCTCCTCTGTCCCCTCCTCCACGGCAGTGAGCTCACCCCAGCCTGGGCCGTCCCCTGCTGACCCTGTGGGGTTAGGCTGGGCCCGAGGGCCTGGGTCTTCTCCATCCCCATCCACCGTGCCCCCAGCAGGGCTGACTGAGCACGGGGCTGGGCATGGCAGGGGATAATCTCGCAACCGTCTGCTGTCTGACTGTCCGACTCCCCCTAGAGACAAGGTCCCCACCTCTTAAAGCCTGTGAATTCCTCCCTGTCTGACAGATAACTCCTGGCCCTTCAGGCGTCACACGATCCCCCTTAAATCAAAACCGGATTTAGCGGGCCACCGTGATTCACCAGAGATGGAACAACTCCGTAATTTTCTAAACTCCAGCCTCCCATTCATTTCCCCTCACACTGCCCTCCCCCCCACCCCTGCCTGCCCTGAGCAATATCAAGTCTTGGTGAGAAGGCGGGAGGATGGGACAGGGTCAAACCTATTTCTGGAAAGCAGGATTTTCTGTCTTGAAAATCCCAGCAACTCTCCAGCAATAGCCCCCACTTGACACCACCGAGCAGCAGCCTGAGAGACAGGGTGGGAAAGTTGCCCCCCACCTCTGAGCCGCCTGGCTGGGGGAGTCAGGCGGGGCTCCCAGGCCTGAACGAGGGTGCCTCGAGGACACAGGGCTGCCCCCGCCCCACCCTCAGCTCCGCGGGGACTGGAGGAGGGCCTCTAAGAGAGAGTGAGGTCACGTTTTCCCCAGCCCTGCCCTGCAAGCGAGCAGGGCGGCATCTCTCACGTCCAGAAAATGTTGGTGGTGGCATTTGTCCCAAGCTGCGAACCACACCCCTGGGGGGAAGACAGGCAGGACAGGGGGCCCCACCTGGTGCCGGCCGCGGCGCCCTGGGTACCTGGAAGGGAAGTTGCCGTTGTGGGTTCAGAGCCCCTCCTCACCCTGGGCCCCGCTCAGGGCCCCCCCCCCGCTCCTGTGGCCTGGCTGCTACTGTAGCTTCCACTTGACTCTCCAAGACCCTACCGCCTCCTGCCCTGGCCCCTCAAGACTCTTCTGTCTTTGCCTTGTTAGAACTTAAAGCAGCAAGACTTGGGAGAAGGGGTCAGAGAGCATGAGATCCGATGCCCCCATTTTGCACCTGGGGCACTGGAGGCTCAGGTAGGCGAGGTGACGTTCCCGAGGTTCCTTGGTGGGTCAGGGTGGAGCCGGGACTGGAGTCCAGGTGGTCTATTCCTGCTCAGGCCTGCTCTGCCAGCCTCTCCCTCCTCCTTCTCTGATGGACAAGAGGGCACCTACTCCTCTGGCTCCAGTGAGGGCTCAGAAAATTGCCTGGGCAGCTGGAAGGTATTTTGTGGGGAACCTGCCTTTTTGCTCCCCTGCCCCTGAACCATCGAGCCCTCACCTGGCCACCATCCCCAGAGGGAGTGTCCAGGTGGGCACTGTGAGCCCTGCAGGCAGGGGCTCTAGGCTCCCTGTCCTCCTGCTCCAGCCCTCTCCTGGATGCCCCCCCGTGCCATCTGGCCACTAGGCCTCCCTGCCCCCTGGGCCCCCGGCTCTGCTAGTCCTCACTACATCTTCCACGGCGCTTCCTCCTCCTGAGAAGCATCCCGGCCGCCAGACCCTACTGTGGCCGGCCGCCCCTTGCTATCATCACACACGCTGGGGGCCATTGCCTCCTTGGGTCCCCACTGCTGGGACAGCTGGGCGCTTTGCAGAGCCACGGCCTCACTGGCACTTCAGTGTTTCCAGCGAGCACGTCCCAGCTGGGTTCCAGCAGCGGGAGCAGGGGCCACCTGGTGCCACCTGGTGCTCCCTGTGGGCTCTACAGCGGGAATTCTCAGGGGCTGCAGGTTCCCGAGCTTCAGGGCAATTCCTCTTTCCCTGTGTGCGTGTTGTTCTCATTCCCCTCACCACCAGGATTAATATATTTGTCTTTAAGTCCACCTAGTTGTACAATCTCATTTTTAATATTTTTATGGAGGAAGGGACCCACAAAAGCAAAAGAACCCAGGGCCCACAGAAATAATAATGCAGCCCAGACCACCACCACGGCCACCACCACCACCACGGCCTAGGGCGGTTCTCAGGATGGGGCCAGAGATGGGCTCACTCCAGCCGTGCTCAGACTGACCCCCGACAAGCAAGGCGTATTCCTGGGCTGAGCTGCGTCCCCCGCTCTGTCTCCCTTCACTGTGAGTCCTTCATCCCTCTTGCCTGCCCTTCCAAGTCACACCTGGCCCAGGTGCCACAACACAGACCAGGTGGTCCCTGCCTTCTCCCCTAACAGTGCATGGACTTGCATGCATATGTGCACATACACACCCAGCATGTGCTCACACACGTGTACACATGGACACATGGACACCACGCGGGCAAATATGCATATATATGCAATGCACACACACTGGTTTGCATACACAAAACATGTGTTGCACTCATGTAAACGTGTGCATGCCTAGATATATACACCTGTGAGTACACACGTCCTCACCTGGACACACGCATGCGAACACACAGGGTAAAGATACGCATCATGGCCGCAAACCCCTGCACCTCCGAAGCCCTCTGCCACATCCCCCGTGGCCTCTGCCGCCTGTACCCTGAGCCCCAGGACCTCCGCATGGTCTCCCTGGCACCTCTTGACCACTTACAGCAGCAGTTACCCACGCTGTTCATAATCCAGGGGCCTCCCTCAGCTCCCTAACACGAAGCTGAATTTAAACGGCGGAGGGGAGGAGCCGTGGGCCAGAGGAACGCAGCGGTGGGCGTTTCTGGGATGCCATGGCTTTGTGGGTCCTCTCTTGGGAGTACTATATCTAGTCTCTCTTCATCTCCAGATGAGACCCCCGCACGGGGTGGGGGTGGGGATGGGGATGACCCAGCTCTCTCACAGCCAGGTAGGGAGCAGTCTCGACGTGCAGGGCAGCTCGGGAAAGTTTTCAAAGGTGAATGGAACCAGCCAGCGGCCAGCCTCCCAGCCAGTGTCGGGAGGGCTGTGCTGGGCCCCCACAGCGCAGGAATGGGCAAGGCCAACTGTGGGACACCCCCTTTCACGCTTCCGTTTCCTAGGATGTCGCGATGCTGTGGGCTGGGCCGGTGGGGGCGCGTCTGGAGGGCGGGAGGGAGCAGGCAAGGCCGCCCTGTCCCCACCCACCGGAGACCCCTCCCTCTGTGGTCCGGTCTGGGGATTCTATTCATGTGAAGCCAACATTCCTGAGCCCACAGGCCAGCAAGCTCGTCTCACACAGGCGGATCGCTGTCCTGCCTAATGAGAAAATGATGACATGGCCCCCTGCCCTGGGCCCCTGTGCCCAGCCAGGCCCCGCCTCCCCGGCCCCCAGCACCGCAGCCTCACCTCAGCACACACACCTCCTGCTTTGTGCTACTGTTTTACAGGTGTGCCTGTCAGTCCTAGGAAGTCGTCTCACAGGGTGCCCGTGGGACCCCCTCCAGGGCCCTCCCGTCACCAGGACCGGGCACCTCTGAACTCCTGAGTATTAGACCATTAGGATAGGAGGCGCGTCGGGTCATTAGCAGCTCATTGCACAAAGGCGCACGCAGGCCCCGGGCGGCGGTGGCTCTCCCAACGGCACGCACCGTGAGCGGGTCCCGACCTAGCCCTCTGCCCCACCGTCAGAGCCGCAGCCAGGCGGGCACACAGTGCGCCAGGAGGCACGCGCTGCTGGAGCGAGGCCCAACTCACTCCCCCCCACGCCTCCAGGCTGCCATCCCTGGGACCTCGGAAGAGCCAGGGCCAGAGGTGTCGGGGCTGCCGTGCCTTAAGTTCAGGAACCCCAGTCCCCTCATGTCGATCCTGCCTCTGTCCAAGCCAGGCCCAGGCCTGAAAGAGAATCAATATAGGTTTTAGGCTGCCTAACATTGCCTACCATCCGACCCCCGAAGCTCCTTCATATCACCCCCGCCAGAGGGCTGTGATCCCCTCCGTGGGTACTTTTCCCCCAGGAGCCTCTTATCTGCTCCCTGTGGGGCAGCGCTTGTGGGGAGAGAGCGGCTCCTCACCTGCCACTTCCCAGCAATGCGGCCACCTTTCTCACTGCTGCCCTTTGGGGCCACAGACCAAGTGCGCCCCCCAACACTGACAAGCGATAGCTCTTTGGGGAAGTGGGGACGTAAGGACTATTTTTCAGGGGCTGTCACTTCTCAGAGGGGCCCTCCCCCGGTCTCTCATGCCCCCGTGCTCCCGCTTCATCCTGGTGGTAGTGGAGAGCCCAAACCCAGCAAGATCACACCAGGACAATTCCACTGCCCCAGGAGTGGCCAGGAGCAGCCACTGCCAAGAGTCCAACACCGTAGAAAGATGAACTTGGTCCATGAAGAAGCAGACGGTTGGTCCACGGAGGGTGCCTTATCCTGGGGCACACGCCCACCCCCTGCCTCATCCTACAGATGGCAACCCAAGAGGGCTTCCACCCCATACGCCTCAGTGAGCCGACCCTGCCAGAGAGCACAACTGAGGACCAAACTCAGAGCCAGGGCTGCTTTGAAGGGGTGGGGTGATGCTTGGGCGGGGCTGCAGTGCAGATAAATTTCTTTGACAGAGAAATCAGGGTAGGAAAGGAGAGAATCGTTACTGGTCATATTTCACATACGCTTTGTAACTGCTGCCAAAGTATCTGAGGATTCCATCAGTGCTTCTCTGACTTTAATGTGAACGTGAGTCCCCTGAGGTTCTTGTGAAAATGCAGGTTCTGATTCAATAGTTCTGGGTGGGGCCCGAGATTCTGCATTTCTAACAAGCTCCCGTGTGATGCCAACGCTGCTGGTCTCAAGACCGCTGGTCTCAGGACTCTGAGCAGCAAGGGGCTGAATTACCAAAACACACAAGCAAACAAAATAAACTCTTGATCACAATCTAGTTAAAATAAAAACACAAAAAGGAAGGAAGCTTCTCATGATATGGGAGAGAGGTTGCAATCGAGTATCACTTTCCAGCTTCCTGGAAGCCATGGCAAGAAAGGAAAGAGATGTTTACCAGCTCTTACTGTATGATAACAGAGACAGCTGTCTGTCATCAGGAGAAAGTCCTTCCCCAGGGAACCGATCAAGCAGATCTTACCATCAGGAGACTTGAGAAACAGGCTGTGTTTTAGGGGCACTGCGGGCCTTTCCGTGAGAAGAACTGAGCCTGGGCACCGCCACGGGGTGCATCCCTGATGGACACTCACAGTTTAGATAAACAGTGCCGCTTGTGCCCAGCCTGGGTCAGCGCCATGGTCAATGCCCATAGGAGACCATTCTTTCACCACCTACTGGTTCAGGCACTCGCTGGCTCAAGGGCCCCTGACAGCAGAGGGAAACATGGAACCCTGATGCTTCACCACGCAGCCCTGAGCTTTCAGGGGAGGGCAGCTAAGGCCCAGGCCTGAGCCTTAGGAAGCAGCGAGGTAGATCTGTGGGCAGCGGAAGAGCCCCGTCTCTTTCCAACAATCAGGAAAGTCTTCCTGGAGGAGGGGACATGGCAGACAAATTTATTTATGCAAAGGAAGGGACGTGGTCTGGGGAGAGGAACGTCCAAGCCAAAGGAGGGGTGGGATGGGGTGGGTTTCTAGCCACAGCAGGGGTGGAGAGGTTCCCCACCGCCACGCTCTCCACCGCTGGCTCAGACCCTCAGAGAGGGGCTGGTGGAGGTGGGATGGCGCAGTGCCTGCCCCCGCCCCTCCCCCCCCTCCCCCCCCCCCCACCGGACATCCTGCATGAGTCTATCTTCTCTTCACAGCCTGAATGTCTGCTTCCCGTCCAGGTTGGTGCCGAGGGGGAGGCCTGGGTCCTGCCTGCTCGGGGACCACCAGTGTTGGGGATGGAGAGGCACTGCCCGCAGAGAGTTCCAGACCAGTGTGGGTGGGAGCTGGGGCTGAGTGAGGAGCTCGGGAAATCTGGCCTCTGAACATGACTGTGGGCACAGCCTCGGAGGGGACCCAGCGGGAGAGAGACTTGGTCAGCCTCGTGCCATGAGACCTCACTGCCCCCACCTGAGGCCCTTCACTTGTAAACAGGTATGTTCCTAGGAAAGGCCAACCGGAGTGGTCATCTTGGCCGGAAGGGGGTCAGGGAGAGCACAGCGGGGTCACCTGAGGGCTGAGTCCCCGGTCTTCCTCACTCGCTTTTCCCAGGGTGACCCAAGACACACCCTCTCTTCCCAGCCTCCTTTGTGATGAAAGGGAGGTGCAGGACCCTGATAACTTCCCAGAAAAGGAAATGGAAAATCTTTAGACAAATAAAGCCAAGGTGTGTCTGCGTTAGCAGGGAAGAAAGACAAAAGCACTTGGCATCTTCTGTGATTGCCAAAGCTGTCGGGAGCTGAGGGGCAATAGGAAGTGGGGTTTGTAGGAGACGCTGGAGCTGGACGGCTGCTCCTGCCTTGGCCAGCCAGGCGTCCTTCTGGGCAGGGCCACACAGGAGCTCTGACCCATCCTTCTCTCCAGGCTCCTCGAGGGAAGACGTCTGAAGCCTGAATTGAAGGAAAGGCTGGGCTCCCACACAATCGCTTGCTGGTGTAGAAACCAGGACACTTGCAGATGTTTCCAGAGCCCCCAGAGTCTCAGGCCTGGGCTGGTGACTGGGGAGGAAGTAAGGGAAGATAGGAGAGGAGGGGTTCCAGGAAGCCCCACCCTCTCCTCCACCCTGCTTAACCTTCCAGGAGGCAGGAGAAAAAATAGGAAGGCTTGGCACCTGCCATCTGTCGGCCTGGGGCCCTGGCCGCGTGCCTTGGCACTCTGAGGCTCAGTTTCCTCATCTGGACGTGGGAGGTTTGAGGGCGATGCCCACCACGTGCTGCCCTCGACGCGGGAGTGGTCACTGCTGAGAGCGTGAGCCCAGCTGCCTAGCGCCACAGCATCCAACTGCCTCATTTCACAAATGGGGACCAAAGCCCAGAGTGGGGAGGCAGGGCCTTACGGGGGCAACAAGAGCGAAAGACATTTCTCCATCTAACTCAGGAGCAGCTATAGGGCCCAGTAAGAGCTGGGGAAAGGAGAGGAGGGACAGCCATTTGGGGGTGGGTTTGGAAAGGTAAGGGGAGAGGGACTGACCTCCAGGGGTCAGTGGACAGACTAAGGTCCAGCTGGCCTCGCTGATCACAGCTTCCACATGGTCACCCTTCCTGACTCTCAGTGAGTTCGTTCCACCCCCATTCCTGTGCCCTCCCATCCAGCTCCCAGTAAAAGAGCCAGCATCTCCCAGGTGCAGACTGGGTGCTAGGCCCTGTTCCAAGCATTGTACACTTACTCTTCACACCAACCTTCAGAGGCACTGAATATGATTATTCCCATTTTAGAGGTAGGGAATCTGAGGTTAAGAGAGGTTTTCATTTTGTTTGCTTGTTTCGTAACTGAGGTGGCACAACTGAGACAGTGGCACTAAGATCTAAACCCAAATAGTCAAGCCCCTTTGTCACAGTGCACACCCCACGGTGGGTGTCGCAAGGATCCTCCAAACCTGGAGAGAGAACAGCCGATGGATAGGCTTGGGCCTTCTGACCTACAGGTCCAGGAGAGCCAGGGCCCCGACAGCAGCCCATGTGGAGGAAGCATGAACCTGGGACCAGGGGCTGGGAGCGCTCTTTGCCTTCCTGCCTGAGAACTTCCTGGTCCTCAGGAGATGAGCATTTTCCAGAATGCCCTCCAACATGTCAAATGGGCGGAACTGGGGGTTTCAGACTGTGAGAACACAAATGGGGCCCCGAGGCCCCCCCATGACAGAGGTCCTCCCCAAGGCCACCAAGAGGCTGAGAACCACCCTGCCAGACTGGCTGTCTTCCATGTGCAGTTGGAGGTGGCCAGGCCCAAGGGAGCCGGCTGGTCCCATCCAGCTGGCCTAAGGTCACCAACAGCTTTGAAAACAATGGGCAGTGGGTCCAGCCATGGCCTGGGCCAGAACAAAGGCTTTGGCACTTCCTTGCATTGAGGCCCCCTCCTTCATGGTTTGCCAAGGCAGGAGACGGAAGAAGCCTTCATCAGGAGGTAGGGATGTTTTGCAAAGACTGTTCCCGGGAGAGCCGGTGCCGCCAGTGCCGACAGGGGAGCAGACGGAGGAAGGGAATGGTTACTCAAGGCTGAGAACTGCCTGCCAAGAAGCAGTGGGGAGAGGGGCCTTGACTCCAGGCCCGTGGGGTCCCAGCTTTCTCCCCAGGCTGAATCACTAAAATGCAGGGTATCGCCTACCTGCTCCTCCTCTCCGTGGCTCTACCTCAGAAGTTGGCATCTTTTCTCTGAGCTGCCCTCCACACTGTTGCAGTGTTAGTCTTCTAAAACAGCCCTGCTCTGAAACCCGCCACGGCTCCCCAGTGCTCACAGAGGCAGCTAAAGCTCCTTCACTTGACGTGCAAGGGCCCTTCAGGATCCAGCCCTAATATCCTCTGTCTTCCTGCTACCCCAGACTCCCGGGGCCCCTTCCCGCTGGCAGCTCTGCCCCCGCCCGCCCCGCCCGGAGTGCCTCTGCCCCTCCTGCTCCCTTACCCTCCTTCAAGTCGGCTTCAATCCTCCCCCTCCAAGAAGCCTCCCTAACGGCTCCCATCCACACAGGTTCCCTCCTCTGAGCCCTATGCCCCCAATAAAACCCAAGAAGGATAGGAGCCCAGGAGTTTGGAGAACAGGGTGTCAGGAGATCAATCGATAATGGAACAATCCCTCCTTAGACTAAGGTGCCCACACACAGCGCAGTCTGTTGACACAACTGTCCGGACATAATTATGAATAACCCCCCATCAGGTTCAGCCCTGTGCTGGGGCAGGGGAGGGGTGAGGCAGAGGGGGCAGGGCTCCGTGTCCCCAGTGCCCTGGGAGGGCCTACCCCTGAGCTACCCAGCAGGGCACGGCGAGACAGAGAGGTGGGCGCTTATCCCCCAGGGCTCCCCTCTGCAGGGAGGTGGGATTTTGCTGAGCCTCACAGATGTCAGTGGGCCTTAAAACAGAACTTGCCAGATAAGCACCCAGGATCACCCTTATCAGAGGCCACAGGAAAGGCGCCACGTTTAATCTCAAAACTACACCCAAGTCAATGGTTTAGAGACCTCAGGCTGTGCCTCCCCCGCCAGACACCCAATGACTGGGGCTTTAGGTTTGGAGGCAGGGCAGGGGGTGGAGGGAGGGGGCAGGTGTGGGCTGGAAGGGGCTTCATCTAAGAGGGACGATGGGACCAGTATGGCTTGGTGGTGGGGGGGAGGGAGAGAGGGAAGACCAGGAGCCCCAGGCCAGGGATAAGGAAGCACAGCCACACTGTGTGGTAGATGTGTGTGTGTGTGTCTGTGTGTGTGTGTGTGAGAGAGAGAGACATGCACATATACACAGTAAAGGGGGAAACCTGTAGCCATGTGACCAACACCCACTCACTGGGATCTGGGCTTGTGGGAGAGGAGCTGACCCAGGGCACTCAGCCAGGTAGTCTAGGAGGGCTTCCTAGAGGAGGGGACTTAGAGACAGACCTTGAGGGATGGGTAGTATTTGACAGATGGACACGGGGAGCTGGAGGGCAGGAACCAGGTGCAACAAAGAGCACCAGCCAAGGCCTCAGGCAGCGAGGAGCTCACTGGGGAAGCAGGGGTCTGCTGTGGTCTGGGATGGGGAGTGCATGGAGCTGGAGAAGGGAGCAGAGGAAGTGGAATTGGAGGCAGATTAGAATCACCTCCCAGCCCACCTCCCCAACACACACACACACACACACACACACACACACACACAGAGCCTCCCCGTCAGATGTATTCCCTTCCACCCAAAGACCATTTTTGTGGTCTGGTCTCCAAGAGACCCCTCTAAAGGAGAAATGTCCTAGGAGGGCTCTAAACTATGGTCTGCTCTCTGGTCATTTCCCCATCTGTAAAGAGCAGGCCTTCAGTGACTTCCTGAGGAACAGGATGGGTATTTTGTGGGAACGGGGGCCAGGCAGTGAGAGGAAGCACCATGTTATGGAAACGGCATGGAAGGAGGGGTGGGATGGCGAACTGAGCGCCCAGCCAGGGAGGTCTGCTCCCTGCCTCGTGCGCAGCGGGTCTGCCGGAGCAGCGTCTCCAGCAACGCGCGGACGCTGGCAGTGTGCGCCCCGACCCATGCCAGGCCACCCCTTGTCCTGCACTAAGCAATCTCCACGATCGCAAATGCCTGGCATTTTTGCCTGGTAATTACAGCCCCCACAACCCTGTAAGGATTAGGGCATGATTAGGGAGTGAGGAGGACTCTGGTGGGTGACGAGAAATACCTGCAAATGGACTTGGCAGCCTCCTTGCCTCCTGTGAGTGTCAGGATCCCATAAGGAATCAGTGGCCAGTGAGGATGGTCCACGGGCTCTCAGGTAGCAAAGCCATCAGCATGTGTCCCCTTCGCCCCCTCCTTGCCTCTCCACCAGGACTGCCCTCCCTGGCAGCACCACAGTAGCCTCTGGATGTGCCCCCTGCCTCTGCCCCACACCCACTCCCCTGCCAAGTAGAAAGGTCTGCAGGAGAGCTCTGAGCAGTCCTTGTCTCCAGAGAAAACGTCCCAGTCTCGGGGCCCACCGTCTAAGGCCTTCACCTACTCTGCCTCCTCTCCTAACCCTCCCACTCTCAGGTCACCCCCGATGAGACCAACAGACATCATGGACTTTGATGGTCTCTTGGCTTGCACCGTTCCTTTCACCTTGATCTTCCATCCAATTCTCCACTTGTCAAAACCCTGCCTGCCTTCAAGGTCCAGGTTAGCTGCTGCACCAAGGAGCCTCTCCCAGCCGCACTGGAAATATTAAGAGCAAACACTTACCGGGTCCTTGTGATGTGCAGGCCCTATTCCGCGTGCTCACAGTGTACTGACTCCCCTCATCCTCATTACAGGCTTACTGGGGGGCGGGGGGCCGTCCTTTTGCTGTTGAGGAAACTGAGGTCCAGAGAGCTTCTGTCAGGTGCTCATGGCCACACAGGCAGGAAGTGGTGAGTCAGTGAGCGGTCCTGATGCAGCGTCTTCCCTTGTGTCTACACGGCACTCCTCTCGCGCGTTCCTTCAGTACATCTTCATCATGGGGACGACTTCTGAATTTCCAAGCTGTCAACCCACCAAATCACAAGCTCTAGGGCAGAGCTTCTAAGACTTGCCCCTCACAGCCCCCAGCCCTCCCAGAAGCCTGGGCCCGCCGCTGCCCCTCTTCCTCCAGCAGTGCCTTTGGTGGCCTAGCCCCGCCGCCCAGACTTCCCTTCTGGCTCAGATACAGAATCCCTGGGGAGCAGCCAGGTGGGGTCTGGACGCAACCCTACCTTAGGATTTCCCTCAGCGGCCCTCTGAGCTCCGTCCCAGCTGTGGTCCCCAGGGAATCCTAGCAGCTCTTCTGACCTGTGCCACCACCGTGCAGAACTTACTTACAGAGAGAGGGGTGCAGATGGTCTTGCCAAGCCTGGCCCATCAGGCCCTCCAGCCATGGGAGAAGGTGCGGAAGCACTGGGCTGGCTGTGGAAGAGGCCAGCAGCTAGCAAGGGCTTCCTTGGGAGAGGCATCCGTGTGCTGGGATTCCTCCTCGTGGAGCATCTCCTCTCCTTAAGCCAAGTGAGGAAGGCTTCAAGAAAACTCCTTGAAAACCTGTCATGTGTGCCCTGCAGTGTGGGACAGTCCCTGACTCGCACATGGAGAGAATGAGATGTCACTGCTCCCGATGGGTGGCTGAGCAGACAGGCAGCCCGAGGTGGGAAGGTCTGACTTCCAGAATTGGGGAGGCAAAGATGTGTTGGTGCTTTGCTTGGTTCAAATGTGGATCCAGTGGAAGGAAGACTCCGGTCTTTTTAAAAGGGGAAGGAGAAAGGTTGACTCCACCAGAAGCTGGGTGTGGGCAGGTTCTGGGAGCCTCCATTAGCACCAGCTTGAGGATAAGTCACCTGACTCAGGAGAGACCCTCTATGGGTGGGACACCCACCATAAGAGCAGGAGGAGAGGGAACTTTCCAATGATGAGAGCATGGAGTTAGGTGTTGCCATCAGCCTGGTCTTACTGTTCACACTGCCAGAAGAGCAGTGGAATTGGTCTGCTCTTTCATCCAGAGACCAAGAAACAATAGAGAGAAAGAAAATCCAATGGGCAATACAGACGTCCCTGGGTTTCCTAGAGGGATTGGTTCCAGGACGCACTAAGGGTACCAAATTCTGAGGATGCTCAAGTCCTATATTTGGGCCCTCAGTATCTGATGCAGAATCCATGGATACAGAGAGGCAGCTGCAATGAGATAGAATAAAGCTGCTTCCTTATCACAACCCACTGAGGTCTGCGTGTTCAGTAAACTGGCTCCCCTGTGCATGTGGAGGCCAGAGAGGGAGAAGCTAAGCCCAGCTTCAGCCTCTGAGTGGCCACTCACCCCGAGGATGTGGTTCTTAACCTTTTGGGGGAAAAGAGCAAGATCAAGGTCGTGAGGTAGGCTCTAGACTCTCTCCCCAGAAAGCTATACAGATGTACATGTACACAAAGATTTCAATATAATTTGGGGGCGGGGGGGGGTGCGCTACGGACCCTCTGAAGCCCACCCACAGTCTCCCTGTGGGTCCAGAGAGAGAACGCTGTGTGCAAGGAGGCAGGGCCTGCATTTCATTCTTGCGGGTTTGGCGGCAGGACCGTGGGCTCACGCTGACTTGTGGACCTGGGGGAAGGTGGTGCCGGGCTTCACTCATCTTCCTTTCCAGAAAATTCCAGCAAGGGGTGTCATACTGCACATGTACCTGGGTCTTGGCTTCTGGAGAAATGCTTTTGTAATTTGTCAGAGCTGGTCTTCTCAAGCAACGCTGGGAATATTTTGGTTTCTCCAGCTCCACCAATGGCACCCTGGTCAGGAGGTTAAATGTTTCATTGAAAAGACACACTTTTCCTTCCCAGGCTGATAAGCAAGGCTGCTGCAGGGAAACTGACTTCCTCCACCCGGTTGCTCAGCTGGAGTGGCCTGATCCTGGCCAAGGAAAACAAATGCATAAACCTTGCAGGGACATATAGGAAGCATTTCTGCTGGCCGCCTGCTGTGAATGGCCACTGGAGTTTTCACAGCAAACCCCACAGGGGCCTCAGCACAGCCTGGACAAAGTACTCCCTGCCCTCTTACTTCCCTCACAGCCCCTCCCTGCTGTTCCCCAGAGACCCGTAGTCCAGCCACTGCTCTTACCCAGCCCACCAGAGCACAAAACATGTCCTTAGTTGTCACCACCACACACCAGTTTTGCTCCCTGCATGCCTGGCATTTAAAGAGAAGGGGTCTCCTTTTAGCCAGTGCTGCACGGGGAGCACGGCCCCCAAGCTGCTTGTGTCCTGAGCCCAAAGGGGCACACGGAGGCTGGGGACTGGCTGTTGTCCAGCGTCTACAATTCTTCCTGGGTCAGGGCAGGTGCAGGAGGAGCGTGTGCCCTGTAAACACCCACCTCCGCAGGCCCCACTCAGAGTCCCAGCCAAGCACATGTGGGGTACAGCAGGGTGGGCCCTGGATGCGGGTCCAGAGGGCTCAGCCATGATGGGGCTCTGGCCTCCCACGTGGGCAGCCAGGCGGCAGAGGTTCCTGGAGGCCGTGCTCTACCTCTGGGCGCCCTCGCTCAGTCCATCGTTGGGAGCCACTGCAGAGGGGTCCTTAGCTTCTGTTTTTGACAAAACTCTCTCTCTCAGGCCTTCTTCACCAGCCTCCCATTGCGCTTCTATACTTGTTCACAGTCCTTTTTGGAATCTGTAGGATATAAAGTATTGGAACGAAGGAGGCTCCAAGTACAATTTTCCCTTCACAAGTGATTATGGAGTTTTCCCCATTCCCATCTCTCCTACCCTCAATCTGGAATGTGAGGGTCTGCACAGGCCCTGTCCACCCACATTTTCAGCCACTCAGAGGACCACGGCCAGTCCCTCTTCTCATCCTCATTTATAGTCCTCCATGGCCAAGAGGTCCCTCCCTAGAAGGTTCTTTCCCCATATCTGCTTGGCCAGGTGTAGCCTACCCTCCAGGTCCACATGACCATCCTCGTGGGGCCTCACAGGGACCCAGGGAGGCCCTGAGATGGGCTCCCAGGGGGCCTGAGTTGCTCCTGGTCAGCACAGCTTCTGGAGCCTGGTGCCGAACAACAGAAGCCAGGCCAGACCAGAAGCCCAGCCAGAGACACCACTGGGCCAGAGGGCATGGTTCGCCTGTGGAGACCCATATTAGGTGATGACTTAGCCCACAGGCCTCTGGGCCTCTGGGGCCCCTCCACCCATCACCATCCCCACCCCAGCCATGAACCGCCCAGACCTCATGTTTCCTTTGTGGCAACAGAACAAATGAGACTCGGCCCTCAGCATGGGTTTGAGTCCTGCTTTATAGAAAGCCAACCATCAGAAATAACAAGTACCCAGGGTCCCCGGGCTGACCATGTCAGATGTCTGGCAGGGGGACGGCCCAGCAGGGACCAAGGGAGGGGTGCAGGGAAAAGGCAGTAGAGGCCCGGCCAGCCTCCCTTGGCAGTCACCACTCAGCCCTCCGGGTCCGCATCACAGTCCTGGGCGGGCCCCTCAGGGAAGGGGCGGGGAGGTTCTGGACGCTTCTGCAGCAGTGCTGGCCCAGGGTCTGGCCCAGACTCGTCCCTGACGCCCGGGGCTCGGCTGTCACCCACCAGTGATGCACGCTGGAGCTGTGGGGCTCACCCACGTGGAGGGTCACAGGATGGGGTCCGAGCCATTCCAGTTCACCAACGCCCCCCTCCACCTAAGAGCAGAGGGACAGAGAAAGAGTTAGAGCTGCAGGGGCCCACACAGGAGCCAGCTCTGCTCCTCACTCCCCTGAATTCCTGTCTCTGGGGCTTCGAGGATTTCAGGTTCCAACACCCCCACCGTACCCCTCCACACTCACAGAAAAACCTACACACCAGGCCCCTAAAAAACAAATGCCCCCAAAACCCCTCCACAGAGGTGAGTGATCGACGTGTATCTGAATCCAGCCGCTTTCCAGAGGTGCCTGATGGTGGCGCTTTAAAGGCACATGGGAAAACCTAGAAACACAGACATCCTGGACAGTTCAAGGCACAGAAGGAGGTCCAGTTGCTGGAGCCCAGAAAAGTAGGCACAGGGCACAGGGCTTAGGCAGCCAGCAGGGCTGGCACCGCATAGGACCTGAGGGGCCTTGCAAGGATTCTGGGCTTTGCTCTAAGAATGGCAAGAAGCTCGTGAAGCTCTGTGAGTTCAGTATAACACAGATTTGCATTTCTTAAAAACTTACTTTATGAAGCCTTAAGAAGCACTGAGTATAGTTAAACAGGAGTCCAGGGTTAGACGCAATTGAATAATAGTTCAATTCCAAAATTAACGTTATTGCTGGTGAGACCAGCACTTGATTTTAATACATGGAACTAGTTTTCTGAAACTACTCAGAGGAATCACATTTATAGCACATGGAATATTTCTGGAAAAACTGGCATAAGTGTATTATACATAGACGTACATCCTAAGATTAGACCAACTAGGAAACAGATGTTGCATACCTCAACAGCAGTACTAGAGCACGGAGTTTGAGACTGGGGTTTAGAAACGCTTCCCAGGCTGTGGGGTTTGGGGAGGGAGCAGACATTTTCAAAACCTACAGTTTTTCTTTAGGACTGGAGTCAAAATTGTAATCGCCACAGAGGAGGAAAACAGGGGTGCTCTTCTTAATTTACTTGTACATCTGCATTGGAAAGTCCAGTACAGGCAGACCTCATCTTATTGGGCTTTGCTTTATTGCACTTTGCAGATTCTGTGGGTTGTTTTTTGCTTGTTTGTTTGTTTTACAAATTGAAGGTTTATGGCAACCCTGTGTCGAGAAAATCTATTGGTGCCATTTTTCCAACAGCATTTGCTCACTCTGTATCTCTGTGTCACATCTGAGTAATTCTCAGTGCAGTCCAAACTTTTTCATTATTATTATATTTGCTATGGTGATCTGTGATCAGGGATCTTTGATGTTATTATTGCAAACAGATTACAACTCACTGAAGGCTCAGATGATAGCATTTTTAGCAATTATTTTCTAATTAAGATATATGTTGCTTTTTAGACATAATGCTATTGCACATTTGATATATTATAGGATAGCATAAACATAACTCTCCTATGCACTGGGAAACCAAAAATTTGTGTGACTCGCTTCACTGTGCTGGTCTGGAACGAACCCACAATATCTCTGAGGTCTGCCTATATCCCTGAGATTAGACTTGCAGCAAGAAGGGAGGCAACAGGTTCTCCCAAAGTAAGGCTGTTACATTTCCCAACCTAATGCTTAGAAGCATCATGAAGTTTCTGTAGTGGTTTGCCATCAAGCTAACATTCTCCATCTTCATGAATAACCTAGACCTCACTGAATTTCTCTATTCCTTCCTCGGGCTTCTGCTCTTTTGTCTTTCTTCTCGCTTGTGCCTTGCTTCAATGGCTGCATCAATGTCTCTGATTTTCAGGTTGACAGGGACAGCCTTGCAGAGGCAGTGGGATTCGTACTCGTTCTGTTCTTCCAACCTACTTTCCTCCTGATTACCGGCAACTTCTTGGTCTCTGTAGACTGTATGACCCCCTGTTGAATACTTTGCACATTTTACACCATTCCATTTCCCTTCGAAGGAGCAAAAATATTTCTTGTCATTTGGAGAAGAAAAAAAAAATCTTAGTGGTAATTGTGTGCATGAGTAGTGTGGGAGACGTTATTTGCATATAGCTCATTTTAGAACAATTGATACTTGCATTCTCCTCCTAGATCCAGCCAGGGTGCTGTGAGGACAAGCCTTCCATAACCACTGGGGAATGTGAGAATGTAACGGTTATCATAGTCTAGACACAATGCACAGCCCTGCCCTAAGTAGTGCACGCCAATCAACATCCCAAGAAATTTTCGTCTGGTCCATATAGGAATGCTGGACTGCATCTTCTTGTTAAAACACTCAGCAAAAAAGGCTGAGATGGGTGGATGATGGAGAAAGCTGCTCAGCCACTAATGTTACACTGTTTCAAGAAACGGGTCCCTCCAAAACTAGCTGTGTGTTCTCTTCAATGTCATTTGGCAGTGCTTGTCATGCTGCAAGGTCTCACCCAAAATGGGACTGTATGGCTTTTTGGCAACTGATCTTTTCCTTCCTGCATGAAAGGCTGAGAGGTACCAGTTTACCACCTGAAACATTTGGTCCCTGGGATCCTTCTGGTCACAGATACTCAGAGGCAGGTCTGGATGTGCAAAAAGTTTGTATATATTTCTAGAAGAGGGCTTCTCTCCAGAGTAATTGTTGGAAGAACTACTACCTTAGTGAGATCCATTCCAAGCCTAATCTGTGATAAGAAATGTGTGATAACCTCTCGTGCTCATCTATGGATCCTGCCTCTGCTTCATCATCAGTCATGTCACGTGCATTGACATGGTCAGCATCATTTTTTCCATTGGATGTGGAAGAATTAAGTGATTCTTTGGTACCCGGATGCTTTAGATTGTTTCCTGAGCTGCTGTGTGTCAGCAGAGGCAGATCTAGAGGAATCTCTTAGACACTTTGCTGTTGTGCCACTTTGATAGAATCCATCAGCATAATAGCACTCATCACTGCTGGAAAGAGAGATACTGAGATGGTCTCTGGAGACAACTTGGCAACCCCGGGAGAAGTCAGACTGCTCCTTGGTGGTGAGTGCCCACTGCCTGCACTTCTGGTGCTGGACCCTGACGACGTCTTAGGGTAGCTAATATAGGTTCAGCTGGTGGGAAAGATGGATGCAGCTCTGACTTGCACAACTGAGCAGGTTCCAGAGGTAAGACGATCTGAGAAGATGCTGAGATGACCACAGGTTCCCAAGGGAGTAGGTGGACCTACTGCATCTACTGGGTTAACAGCACTTTGGCAAAGCCTTATTGATTCTACTGAGCAACTTGAGGTTTTTAATTTTCTTGCTCTGTTCATCATCTTTGCAGTTTTGAAACACATCATTAATAAGCTTTTCCAGTAAGTCCCCTACATACAAACCTTCAAGTTGCGAACTTTCAAAGATGCAAACGCGCATTCCATCAGCGTCAGGTGTGAGTGAACTTGCAGCTTGCCCTCCATCTCCTATTGCTGGTGATCCTTCAGCTCTGCCATCTCCCACCTCCTCTACGTCCTCCAGACAATAACTCTTCTTGCCTGTTCACTCGATGCCAGCCAGCCCCAGCATGCCAGCTGTTGTACTGTACCACTGTCCTTTTCAAGGTACTGTACTGCAGATTAAAAATGTTTTTTTATGTTTGTTTTTATGTATTATTTGTGTGAAAAGTATTATAAACCTATCACAGTACAGTACTATAGAGCCGATTGTGTTAGGTACCTAGGCTAACTTTGTGGGACTCACGAACATACTCTTGGAATGGAACTTGTTCTTACGTAGGGGGCTTACTGTGCTGTTCTGTTAAGATTTGTAGAGGAGCATCAGCCTCTGTAAGTTTCCTATCAAAATCTTAGACACCCTGAATCCGGTTATCCAGGGGTGGCAGAGGGAAGGCAGAGAGGAGAGCAACATTCCTGCCCATAGCCTGGCTCTAGATAGGCACCAGGGACCCAGATTTGCAAAGGGGAAACTACTGCCCGGACCAGTTTGGATTCTTGCCGCCAGTCATGGAGAGAATGAGAGGAAGAGTCAGAAATAGACCAGACTTCCTGTATCCCTATAAAATCCACCCCCAGCCTGGCCCCCGAGGCCCCTCCCTCATCCCTCTCCGTCCCTCACAGCCCTCTCCATACTGACAGGCAGACAGAAGTTCCTCCTCGGAGCTCCCAATTTGACAAAATAGGGTTTGGTTTCAGTGCAGGGGTGAGTCACACTTATCTGCAGCTAGATGCCCATGTCACACCAACAGTCACCGAGTCCTAAGGTCAGGCTGTGAGGTTTATGCTAGCTGTGAGGCTTTCACAGAGGTAACTAACCTACCCCACCCTGGCCAACAGTTGCTGAGGCAGGGAGAGTATTAGAAATACAGAAGGAAGCCGTTCACAATTACAACAGGAAATCAAAGCAATTTTTAAAAAATTGCAAGGGCTGAAATGCTGGGGTGCTGTGCTTATTTAGGGGATGAATGGTTCCCTAGTCGGAATGGTTTGAAAGTCTATGGGTCAATTACAAGGATGAATAAGAAGAACTCTGCATATGCAATTAGGGGCTGATAGAGAAAGCGGATGGATGAAATGGACTGGCTCCTCAGTGCAGAGGCGCAGTCAAGGCTCACTCAGCTATGCTAATGCAAGAAGAGGCTGAGGGTGTGAGAGTTTACAGCAGGGTTCCTCAACCTGGGCATATGGGACATTTTAGGCTGGATAATTCTGTTGGGGGGGGTGCTGTCTCATGCATTGCAGGACATTTGGTACCCTCCCTCAAACCGTGACACCCAAAACTGTATTCAGACATCGCTGAATATCCCCTGGGGTGCGAAACTGCCCCTAGCTGAGGACCACCGGCTTGGGGGTTGAGCTCAGTGGAGATGCTGTGGTCCCCAGAGCTGAGGTCCGTTCAGCGTCACAGGCAGACCCACTGCATGACCACAACTGAATCTTTTCCTCCCGAGTAGCCATCACTGCAACAGAGCAGCAGTTACCTAGCTCCACAGATTTTCAACATGGATAAAACTCGTGAATTTCAGGGGATAAAAGATGCCTTGCCATATCAGCAAAGAGAAAAGGGCAGGCCTGCTTGCAAAGGCATCAGAGCTGACCAGTAGCAACACGCCCCCGAACTCCTCTTACTCACTTTGGATTTCCAGACGCGTATCTTGTGTGCAAGCGTCCTGTCCTACGTGCCAGCTGCTGGCAGCCAGAGTGGCTACAGAATGAGCCCCATGGGCTGTCTCTCACCTGCGCACCTGGCCAGTGCCACACCCTCCACCTGGAATGACCATCCTCCCTCTCCACCCCTCATCCTTCAGGGTCAGATCCAGGAGCCCTCCTTCCAGAAGGATCCTCCCTCAGCACTGCTGTCAGGCTCTCCCCAGCCATACTGTCAAGGGGTCTCCCTCTCCTGCTAGACTGTAAGCCCATACAGGGCAGAGCTGGTCTCCCTTGCTTCCATCCTCTCCATAACCTCTAGCTCGGTGCTGGGCTCCCAGGGGTGCTGCTGAGTGAACACACCCCCTGCACACCCGCTGGCCCTCCTCAAGCCCGGGCATCAGCGGGAAAACCTGTTTTCATCCCCCTTCACTCTCTCTCCCCTTCGACTCCAGCGGTCGCTGAGCCCTGCCCACGGCCCACCTCCACTCTCTCGTCCCTTCCCCTCTGCCTCCTCCCGTTGTTCCTCCTCCCCGCCAACTCATGTGTGAGCCCCCCAAGGTCTCTAAAAGAAAAAGAATGCTTCTACATCTCTTCTCTTGACCTCACAACAGCTCAGGGAAGGCACCATAACACTCAATCGACAGATGGGGAGACGGAGGTCCAGACGGAGCCAGAGCTTCTGGAGGTCGTGCCAGGGGACAGCAGCAGAGCCAGGACTCAGCCGGGGTCTCCAGACTCCTGCTGGGTGCTCTGCTCTGCATCGTGGCCTCGCACGTCCCATGAACAAGGAACACGGGCAGTTGTGAGCGTGGGCTGCAGGGCGGGGACTCAGAAGGGGGGGGCTGGGCAGTGCGAGCATCCAGGAGCCCTCGCTCGATGGGTGAGAGGCACTGTGAAGAGGGCATCTAGGCAAGACGGGTGTCAGCAGAGGCATGAAGGCTGGCGCAGGCTCCTCAGGCGGGCGGGCAAGCAGCTGAGGGAGGTGGGCGCTCAGCTCCAGCCCCTTGAAGGGACCATTCCCAGCAGAAATTACATTTTCAATTTTTTTGTCTGAGCCTCCAAACAGAAACATCTGTGGCCCCGCCCCAGGCCCCGGTGATGAGTTCTTTCCTCTTTTCTCTGACCTGTTGATAACCGTTTCATTTTCTCCCATTCTAGCAAGGCGGGAAGCTTTGAGAGAGGTCACTGTGTGTGTCTTGTTTGGAAATGACCACAAACGTTTTTTTGTTTTGTTTTGTTTTTTTGCTGTGATGGTTAAAGAACAGAGGAGGGAGGAGGGTGAGAGACACAAGCAAAGGTAACAAGAGATTCTCTGAGGCCGAGGTGCACGTCACACCAGAGAGTGGATACAGCACGGGACCTGGGGATGGTTCAAGTTAGGATGCTCTTCTCTGAAAGCAAAACTGGCAGTCTGTTCTTGTGCAATGTCACAGTGGCAACAAAGCCACATGGCAGGAAGTCCCACTGCCTGCACAGTGACCTTCCACTGGGCTGGGACAGCACGGGCCTAAGCTCCAGGCCCTGTACTGCTCTTGACTTGAGGTGTGGTCTGGGGCCAGACCTCCACTCTGAAGACCCCCATCTGTAGAAGGAAGGGCCATACTGGGTGGTGTCCAAGGGCCTTTCTGTGGATCCAAGCAGGTTGCCAGATGGCCAGGCATGTGGCGTGCTCCATGTGGGTCAGCGTGAATGTCAGAGGTTCTTACGGGGCAACAGAGCTGGTTTAGAGGGCAGGCAGTGCATCTCTCCCTGGATTAGAACAGAGCTGATTCTGAACCTGACTTCTATTCGATTGTGAACTCTGAGGGAAGGAAGCAAGTCTTATCCAGCTGTTTCTTCCCTGGAGTCCAGCCCAGGGGTTCCATGGGGTTGAAGAGATGGGAGGGAAACCCCGCCTGCCCCCAGCTTGGTCTACCCTGCTGTGAGTGCTCGGCTGCCTTTCAGCAGGTGCTTGGACTCTGATTGGCCTTGGAAATAACCTGAGCCCGGGCCATACCCCCTTCCTGTCAAGGCAGCAGGACTTATCCCCCAAGAGGCAGGGCTCCAGCTCTAACGGGTCTCACTGACCTTGAAGGCCACTTTCCCAAGTTTCTCCCTTTGAGCTGTTTGAGAATCTGGGATGAAAACAAAATGCAAAGCCTTTGTAATCCAACCCCTTGGAACAGGATTCCAGGAGGCTGGGCCTGCTGTTTCCCATTACAGTGGTATGTTATCTGATGGGTACAGAGGGGGAAAAACCCTGCATTCCCACTATTCACTCACCCGCTCGGCCTTCCGGGAATGATGCTGGAAAAAGTCTCACCATGTTAACTGCCCAGATGGACCCATCATGATGGAGCAAGTGAAGGGGGAAGTAGAACTTGTTTCAGCAAAGTCCACGCAGGGGATGCCACCCTCAGACCTGGGGGGCAGGGGCCTGGGGGCAGCCAGCAGAGCCAGGAAGAAAGTACCCGGGTCCAACGTGTTACAGCAGACCAGACACCAGAGGGTCAGCACCTCACTTGACATCTTACTCTCACAAGGCAGCCAGGGAGGGTGAGGGAGAGGTAGGTAAGGCCCTCACAGCTGCCAGAACATCAGTTCTCAAAGTGCCATCCCAGGACAGCAGCACCGGCAGCATCTGCGAACTCTTGAGAAATGCAAATTCTCAGGCCTCATCCCAGACCTACTGAACCAGAAGCCCCTGAGGTGAGACCCAGCAATCTGGGTTTTACCATGCCCTCCAGGGGATGCCCGCTGAAGCCTGTGGACCAGGCTCTAGAGCAAATCTTCCCAATGGGTGGCTATAGACAAATATAGACCTGCTGGACCACTGATCCCCTCAACCATCAGGGGGCTGGTGGAGTCTGGGCCAACCAGAGTCCCCAGGCCGGTTGTCCCTAACCCTGTGTGTTGCCCAAATATGATGATCTTCTATCTGTGACCAGGACTAGGAAGCACTGCTGGAAGAGATGCCAGGGCTCAGCCTTGCCCAGGCTCCTCCCACGATAGTGAGCAGGGACGGACAAGGGCAGGGCAGGGACTCTGCCTGGACCGCCTGCCCCAGGCCGAAGGCTCACTCCCTGATGTGTGTACCCTTTCCAGATCACTTCACATGCCGTCATTTCACTGGATCATTTCACGGTGCATGGCCCCAGGGGCAGGGGTAGGTCCTGGAAGAAGGGACAGCTGACAGAAGATTCTCAAGCACTTGCCAATTAGGGCTGAGCCCAAGAAGTCCAATCCCTGGGCCCCTGGGAGGTGCCTGGTGAGTCGCGTCCTGAAGCAGAAGCATTCTTGGGGAAAGAGGAGTTGCTCCAGAGGGGGCAGGTGGAGAGATCTGGGGCAGTGGGCCAACCCTGGGAGGGACACAGAGACAGATGGAGGCCTTCAGCAAGGGGTCCCAGGGGTCCGGAGGTGGGTGGGGCCTGTGCCCAGGGTGTGGTCCAGAGCCTTGCTGTGCAGGCCCTCCTGCAGGAAGGATGTCCTGTGGCCTCCCACCCCGTCCTGCAGAAGGTGCCAAGGCTAGTGTCACCTCCTTCCCCTGCCGCTGCCCTTCTCTCATCACTCTGAATGAGTGGCCCTTTGTACATCAAAAGAAAGCAACCTGCATGTGCCTTTAATCCTCCTGACGAAAGACGCGCCGGCACATGACCCCACAGGGATGCTCTGTCTCTGGCCTGGCAGGCGGGCAGGTGGCCGGGTGAGCAGAGGGACGCGTGGGCGGGGCGTAATGAGGATGTCCTGACGTCCCCTCCACGTCCCCTCCCTGGGGACTGTGTATGTGGAGTCCGCTCTCTCCCTCTGGCTCCATTCAAGGGCTCACTTGACGGTGAGTGGGCAGCAGCCCTGGGCTCCAGGAGGGCCCCCGGGGTCTCCGGCAATTGGAGCTGCAGGGCTACAGCCGTGCCCCACATCCTCCACTCCAACCGCCAACACTTCACAAACAGGAAAACAGAGGTTCCGCCCCCCGAGGTCACAGCGCGTCGTGAGCTGCTGCAACAATAATAACTAGAGCTGTTCACAGCACGTGGTAATGTCCTGGGCATTCTTCACAGCAGCCCTGTGAGCCAGGAATGGCCATGACCCCCATTTTACAGAGGACAAAGTGACGTGCAGACAGGAGAGGTCCAACGGCTCCCAGCCCGAAAGCAGCAAAGCCAGGATTCAAACTCCAGAACCCATGCTCACCACCCTGGCAAGTTCTACTGCTTCCCCTCTGAAATCCAGGTCCACTCCCTCCCTGGCCTGCCCCTCCAATGCGCCCTGAGGCCTCCAAATCCCCACCCAAAGGCTTTGTGAAGGGCCTGGCAATTCCCCATGGCCACAACCCCCAGCCCCCCGGGGTGCTGCCCCAGCCCTGGCCCTGGTCGGAGAACTCCTACTCACCCCCCTCCCCTGGCCTGCACCTCAGCTTCCCTTAAAGACGGAGGGCTGGGTGACAGGAGTCAAGGAGCCCTCCTCCAATGCCTGTGGGGTACCTCCACTCAGTGCTCAGAGGGCCCCACCTGCACCAGCAGGACTGGGGCTGCTCCTCCCCCAGGCGGAGGGGGCTGCTGCTCCGGGAGACCAACTCCGAGCACACCTGGGCTGGGCCGGGTCCCCCCACCTTCCAATCCCATCCAAGCCCCGCCCCCGGCCCGACCAGGTAACCTCATCTGTTCTTCCTCCTCTGGGCCTAACAGCACTCACCACATCTGGCAGCTGCTGCCTTGAACGAGGAAAGGCCTCAAGAGGCACCAACGCACCCCCCACCCCCTGCCACGGGGCATCTTGAGAAGTTGTCTGCAGACACGTCATCTCACACATCACACGCTTCTCTCTGGGCCACAGTGACCACAAAAGGCCACACACAAACAAACCCCAAGCGCTGTGTCTCTCGCGTCTGCAGGGGTCCCAGCCCCCTCACCACACCCCTCTTGGTTGGGACAATCCAGGAACCCCTCCCCCTTCCTGCAGGCTCCCCTTCAACCACTGCACCTCCCAGCCACTCAAGCAAGGCTCCAAAGCCAGAGATGGGCCTCACTCACTTGGTTCTGATGCAGAGCTCAAGGGGAGGGACGAGGTCATTGTCTCTGTCCTCAGGGACGGTCTGGGTGGTATCTGGGGACGGGGAGAGAGAGGTACAAGCTCATCAGCCCAGGGCTCGAGCTCACCCTGAGGTCAGCACCAACAACCCTATTCCTGGGACCTGCCCCTCTTCTCTTCTCGTCTGGACCCTCCCTGGTTCCTGCCCATCAGTTCTGACCTGGACACCACAGCACCCTACTCACTGGCTTCCCACCTCCAGTCTCTACCCCACCCTCCTGCCCTCTTTCAGCTACCAGAATAATTCTTTCTAAAAACATATCTCCTCCCATTACTCCCCTGCTCCAAAACCTTCCATGGCCCCACTGCCTTGAGAATAAGACCCGAACTTGCCGGCATGATACTCACTACTATGTAGTCTCAACCCCACCTTATACCCTTAAGGCCATCCGCTTCTCAAGGCCTAGCTCTGGCCCCTCCCGCAGGAGGACCGCTCTTACTCGCCCTGGGATCCCCCAGTCCTGACAGATGAGTCTGCATTGTTCTCTGACGGCCCTGACTGGGTGTGCTAAGGCCGGCGTCCCTGACGGGTCCAGGGCCCCCCAGGGATGCACAGGGCAGGCGGGGAGGCAGCACACCGACGGTGAGCCGGATCTGCTCCTGCTGGTTGGCCAGGCCGTCGTAGTAGTACAGGTCAAAGAGCCTCTCGGTCCTCCAATCTCGCAGCAGCTCCAGCTGCAGGCTGAAGAGGACGCTGAAGTGGCTCTCACTGCACACCACCCAGATGGGGAATCTCGGGGTCTTTAGGAAGCAGCCGACCTGGATGAGGGAGAGGGAGCAGACAGAGATACCTGATACAATGCACCACCCCCGGGGAGGCATGCCAGAGCATCTTCTGTGCAACCCCAGGCCCGGGCTGACCTCAGCGAGGCCCTGGTGGGGATCCCAGCCTGTGTGGTACTGGGGCCCTATGTGCTGTTCACTGACGCAGAGCTATCCCTGCCTGCTCAGCCCACTGCTCGTAGGGCCTCTGCTCCACAGACCGTCACATGGAGATACCCCAGCCTGAAAGCCGGGCGTCCTCCCACCCCCCTCACCTCCCACATCCAGCTGGTATGTGGTGCTGCGCATCCTGCCTCCGAAAACTCCCCCATGCCCAGCCTCTCCAACCCAGGCAATGACCTCCTAACCGGTCCTTCCATACCCCGCCTCCCGCCATAGCCACACCGAACGTCTCACCAGTCCTCACGCTAATCCAGCACAGCAAGCCGCGTGCCTGTGCGTTCACCACCCACCCGCACACCCCTCCTCTCCTCGGGGTCCTGCATTGCCCAGATGACCCCATCAGAGAGCACACATCACGTCCCCCTTCTAGCTCCCGGGGTGAAGATGGGAACTAGGTACTAGATACCAAGTACCCCCCCCCGCCTCTGCTGCAGTGGGTCACTCTGCCTCACGATAAACGTGTCTGCCTGCCTCTGGCACGGACGATACCCTTACCACCAAGAACGGGGGCATAAGTCAACGTAAGCACATGTCTGACAACTGAAGGCCCTCGAGAATGCAGCCGAACTTGAGCTAGGACTTTAGCTTGAAGACAGCTGGGGCTGGAGCCAGGGGGAGAAGGGAGGGAGGGCCTCTGGGTGAGTGGTCTGCGGGTGATGCCAGAACGAACCTCCAGAGACACTCAGGGACGAGCGGGGCGTCAGGAAAGGGGAGGGGAAGGGAAGGATGAGGAGCTAGAGCTTCCTTCTGAGGAGGGAGTCCTATGGGAAGTTCCCAGCAGAGCACTTCCATGGTAGAAGGGTGTTGCGGGAAGGCAGACGCACAGAATCAGCGTCAGAGCCTTCCTGTTGTTCTGCCTGCAGAGGAGAGAGGTGTGGCCAGGCCCTCGGAGGGCCTGCTCAGATGCCTGGCTGGTCTGCCCCTCAGTGGCCAGACCTCAACACACGCTCTCCCTGTCACCTGTGACTCCCCACCCCGGGCTCTCGTTTATTCTTTTCTGTACGTGCAGCGGGCCAGGCTGATTTGGCCTAATCCCCACCAGCCCCAGGGAGATGTTTGCATGCTCAGGTATTTACAGCCGCAGCCTGTGGCTTAAGGAAGGAATGGGAATTATTTTTCCACTGGGGAGATGGGCATACTTTCTCCGGGGCCCGTCACAGAAGAGTGGCTGGCCAGTCTTCCTCGGGCCTCTCAGAGCCCACCTGGAGCTGGGGTGTCTTGGACTGAGGGGCTGTGCTCCGCGGAAAAGCTTGCTCATGCGTCTCCTACAGAGGGTAGCGGGGCGAACTTTACAAAGTGTGCATTGTCTCGTCCAAGCGCCCCACCCGCCCCCCCGCCTGGCCCGTTGGGCCTCACCCCAGTCCCCTGTCAACATTAAAGTGTGGCTGCAGAGCTCACTCCTGGGTGGAAACGGGGGGAGGTGGAATTAGTTGTCTTAAACAGCGTGGCTGGATGTGCCTAAACCCCACTGCAAACTTGGCCTCCATTCCAGGTTAAAAGAGGCTTTTCTTGTGAGGGCATCACCTCGAACAGGGAGCCTTAAAGATTGAGAAGTCAGGGCTCATTCACTGCAGGAAAAAGAGCCATACAGCCCGCCAGGAACAGGCGTCTGCAGAAACAGCCATCCTAAATTTTCCAACAGAGGGACAAAAGGGCAGCTTGCCATTTAAGCAATGGTCAAAAGATTAAGGGCAAAAAAAGCTGCCCGGGGAGTTTATAAATGAGTTTTCTCATTCAGGAGCCCCTTCCAATTGGGTGACATTTTCCAAATATGAAATTCACTTCCTTTGGGTTCTGGGGTAGCTGACCAAAGGCCTGGGGCAAGGAAGGAAGGTGGGGGGCACATTTCCTCCAGCACAGCCTCCCCCCTGGTGGGTGAACATGCAGCACCACCAGGGATTACAGTTGACCCTTGAACAACGTGGGTTTGAACCGTGTGGGTCCACTTATACACGGATATTTTTCAATAGTAAATACTACAGTACAACGCGGTCCATGGCTGGTTGAATCTTTGGATGCAGAAGAACGGCAGATATGGAGGACCGACTATAAATTACATGCAGGTTAATGCCCACGCTGTTCAACAGTCAACCTGTACTTTTACATGGATTCTTAACGTCTTTTGCAGCAGTGAGGTGTGTGAATGCCCCAGCCCATCTGTGGACTGCCAGCTTTGAAGCCCTAATTTAAAAGGACCAACATTAGATTGCGGGCAGAGTGACAGTCTGTCATCTCCAAGGATCACATCCATTCAACATGACTTATATTTTGGTCCCAGGCACGATGCAAGGCAATGGGGTCAGTGGTGAAGGACCCTGGAACAGTCTGTCCTTACGGGGTTACCTGCTGAATGGGGGGGGAGATAGTAAACAAATAATCACACAGACACGTTTGCACCACATCTCACTAAATCTAAGATGCATCCGAGTCATCATTATTTTTTGTATCACTAGGAAAGCACACAGCCTGGCAATTAAAGTCTGACACATCATCAACTGCCATAGTGCATCAAAGTCTCAGAAATGTTCAAATGTGGGGCAGGTTTGCATCTCAAAAGCAATTAAATGGGATATGTAAAACCAAGAGGAGGCCTGTGAAGGAAAGAATTAACACTCTGTGAGAGAGGATGACAAGATGGGCAGGGGACCACAAGAGCAGACCTCTGTTTAGATAGTGATGAGGTCAGGAAAGCCTTCCCTTAGGAAGTGACAGTGGGGTCAAAACGTGAAGGCAGGGAAAAGCAGGAACAGCATGTATAGCTCTCACAGGTCATGGGAAGATCTGGATTGTAGTCTCTGTAACAGTTTGCTAGAGCTACGTAACAAAGTTCCACAGATTGGGCACCTCAAACAACAGAAGTTTATTTTCTCACAATTCTGGAGGGTGGAGGTCCCAAATCAAGACGTCAGCAGGGTTGGTTTTTTCTGAGGCCCCTCTCCTTGGCTTGTAGACGGACATCTTCTCTCTGTGTCTTCATGTGGTCTTCCCTTTGTGTGTGCCTGTGTCCTAACCTCTTCTCATAAGGACACCAGTCAGCTGGACTTGGGCTCAACCATGTAAACTTCTTTTACCTTAATTACCTCTTTAATGGCCTTATCTCCAAGCACAGTCACACTCCAAGGCACTGGGGGAATAGCACTTCAACAAATGAATGTTGGGTCGGGGTAGTGGGGGGAATGATACAATTCAGCCCGTAACAGTCTCAGAGGACTGGGAATCCATGGAAGGTTGTTAAGCAAAGGAATGAGGTGGCTGATCTACTCTTTTAAAGATCACACTGGCTTCAGTGAAGGGACAGGATTGGAAGGAGGTAGGGACAGGAGCCAGAGGCCCGCTGGACTGTCTCAGGTGTCCAGACCAGCGATGCTGGCGGCTCGGATAAGAGGGAAAGTGGACAGACTTGAGAAACAACTTAGGGTAGGAGTCCTGTGACCTCTTGATGGATTGAATGTGCTTCTGGTTTGAGTAACTGGATAGATGGTGTTACATGCAGAGCTGGACAAATGAGAGGAGGATGGTGCTTATAGAGCTCTCCCTGCCAAGCTCAGTCTTTGCCCAGGTGCCTTCATGAAGGCAGCAATGAACGTGACCCACAGGCCATGGGGAAGCCCTGAAGTTAAACTCCCTGTGCTGTGCTGTCCTTCCCTGGCCTGTCAGCCCCCCATCACCACGGCCACCATGAGCCGGGAGGGACTGGTCTTCCCACTGCAGCTTGCAGTGCAGCCCATCCTCACTTCGAGCTCTGGGATGGAGGGAGTGAGGGGGAAGTCAGATGGGTAACGCCAGCCCAGTGGGTCACCGATAGCAGACTGGGTCCTGTAGGACACAGCCAGGCTGGGGCAGGGGGCTGGTTACTAACGGCAGAGGTGCATGCCTTGGCCCAGAGTTGCCTCTGTTTCCCCTGGGCACAGATGGAATGTGGGTCACCTGACAAGCTCGCCGACAGGCTGGACCTATCAGCCCTCACATACCCGTGAGGGCCCCAGAACCCTGGCTCCCAGCCAGAGGCTGCAGTGAGAAGCCTGGAGATGAGCTGTGAGTGAAGGCAGGCCTGGTTCTGCTTTCTACATGAAAGAAAGGCTTTAGCCTTATCAGAACAGCCCCTCTGTGGACACCATGTCCAGGTGGCCCCAAACACCAGATCTTCCCCATAACCACGTCATACTGCCAGGTGGAAGAAGGCCAGGCCAAGCTGAGTGGGGGCCCCAGCTCTGGGTCCGGGTCTGGGCCTGGATGCTAAACCTCCTTGGATTCCTTATCTATCTGATGTGGCTAATCACGCGAACCCCAAGGAACTCAGTGACCAAAGGCATAGCGGGTGGAGTTACGGGAAAGTGCTTTGTCCAACGCCTTCTCCTTCAGAGGCCCGGCCTTCAGTGAGCTCTGGAGAGAAGGAGAGGAGGTCCTGGGGTCCTTCTTTAGCAAGGTTGCAGTCCCAAGGCAGAGGATTAAACCATCCCTTGCTGCAGGGAGGTAAAACTCCCAGTCTTCAACCAAGCACACAATAGCAGAGGGGGGTCCATGTGGATTCAAGGATTCGGATCATTGTAGGACCTGAATTTCTGCAATCAGCATTTTATTCCAAGGAAAGGATGCCACCCAACTGCTGTTCCCATTAATTACCCTCAACAGACCAAAGGAAAGTAGTTTACATTTTGACCAACAGCCTCCACACAAGACTGAAACCAGGGCTCATGGTAAGCCTGGGGATTCTGCAAGCCCGGTCAAGGTTACCTCTCAGCCCATGGAATTTCGGGCTGAATGCCTTCAGAGCCCACCCAAGGTCTGATGCTCAGGGGTCCTGGTGCTTTTCATGGGCCACGTGGTTACATTCCTGGGCTCCCTCCTGACACCAGCACGTCTGGCAAAGTGTCACTATCACTCTTTTCTCCTCGAGTCTGTGGAACCCACAAGTCTGCTTCCTGTCTATGGGGGTGGGGGGGTCACCCAGAGAGGGGATCTGGGGATGGGGCCACCTGAACAATGGTGTTCAAAGGGACAGCACACCTGAACATGTGATCCTGCAGGAAGGGCACAACAAAACTGAGCCACCCTGCATACCCATCCAGCCAGCATGCTCTGCATGTCCCCGGGTCAGTCTCTGCGGCCCTGGTTCTGGGGGTGAACGCGGCCTCATCCTGACCCTCCAAGAATCTTTGCTGGGCCAGTCACCACATAAAGACCACCTGTTACCCCCTCAGGACAACCCTTTCAAGACAGAACAATGTCTTCCCGAAAGACATGAAAACCGAGACTCAGAGCAGGTTCAGCAGCAGGCTGCGACAAGAACACGAGGCCCCGTGGTCCCCTGCCCATGTTGCCCAGAGATACTGTCATCTTACCCTCCGCCCAGCTTCCCCTGATGGTCCCGGGGGCCCTTTCGAAGACCGTGGCTGCAGTGAGAGAAGAGGTAGCGGGACCAATACACTTGCAAACAGACTGAGCAAGGCTTATTATGGGTTGAACTGCATCCCCGCATAAGCTCTGTTGACGTGCTAGCTCCCAGCACCTCAGAATGTGGCCTTATTTGGAAACACGGTTGTTGCAGATGTAATTAGTTAAGAGGAGGTTAGTGGAGCGGGGTGGGCCCGCCATCCAACATGACTGACATCCTCATGAGACAAGGAGACACGGAGGGAGAAGATGGCCATGTGACACCAGAGGCAGAGGCGAGTGATGCATCTACAAGCCAAGGATCACGAAGGATTGCCGGAAAACACCAAAAGCTAGATGGGACGAGGAAGGATTCTCCCTGTGGGTTTCAGGAGGAGCGCAGCCCTGCCGACACCTTGATTTGGGACTTCTGCTGGGAGAACTTCTGCTCCAGAACTACGAAACAACACGTTTCTGTGGTTTTAAGCCACCCAGTTTGTGGTGGTTTGTTGAGACGACTCTAAGAAACTGAAACAAGGCCCAAGACCTCTGGTCCTTGTTCCTAAAGAAGACCCCCTGCCCAACACACACACACACACACACACACACACACACACACACACACACACACCCTGCTGTGGCCACTCCGACACACTGTCACACTATAAATCCCTGTCCCTTTCATGGTGTCCGCTGGCTCTGGGTGTGAACTCCACATCTGTACTGGATGGCACTGAAGCTGCACTTTTCCCAAGTGCTCCGTGATGGAGACGGGACCTGGCTACGGGAGCCGGAGTTGAACTTTCCTTCTCCTCCCTGCCCCCCGTTCGTCCCAGGGAGCCGGGGCCCTGGGCCTCTGGAGGCCGAGCCCTTGGTACCTGGCACACGTTGTAGTGCTCAAAGAGGGACAGGAAGCCGATGTCGCTGCGTGCGCTGATGCCCTTGAGGGGTGTGATGTTCCCGTCCCCAGAGTCCAGCTCAACCACGTCGTTGAAAACATTGGACACGGCTTTCCCGGTCAGGAGCAGATTGACGAGTTCCTGTTGATGAGACAAAGGGGAAAGGCCTGTCAAGGGGAGATGGAGAGCAAGAGAAAAAGGGCACAGAAGGAAAGTAGAAAGCGAGGAGGGCGAGGGGCCGAAATCAGAGGGGGCTGTGACTTCGGCGTGCCCACAGCCCTCAGGGAAGCTGCCAACCCGGCTCTCAGAGTCTCTGGGAACTCATCAACCTGTGTTCCACAAGCATTCACGGAGCACCAACTGCGCCCAGGACCCTGGGTGTGTGTTGGCCAGGGGAGGCGGGGGAGGGGGAGGGGTCCTGCTGGAGGGAAAGAGTGGCTGCTGACCTCGGGCAGCGGGGTCTGGAGGGGGCGTCAGGTGTGGGCCTGCATGCCCGAAGCACGATGTAGGATGTGACCGCGGCTATAAAGATGTGTGCACACAGCACTCGCGGCCCCGCACGGACACAGGCCACGTGACTGAGTCCGAGCCGCTCTGCGGAGAAGCAACATCTGGGTGGGTCTTAAAATTTTGGATCTTTTTCTAATAAGCTTTTTTATTTTGAAATAATTTTAGAGTCAAAAGAAGTTGTAAAAATAGTACAGAGAGTTCCTGTGCACCCTTCACCCAGCTTCCCCCAGCGATAACATCTTCCATAACCAGAGCACATCATCAATATCAGGAAGCTGACAATGGGGCGACACCAGTAACTCAGCTCCAGGCCGTACTGGGATTTCACCAGGGAGGCGGGGTCTTCAAGGGCAGAGGGAGAGGAAAGGATAGCACAGGCAGGGAGGAGGAGGCAGGCGGGCCCCAGCCTGGGTTCCCGTTCTGTCTCTGCCCCTGTCGGCGGCATGGCCGCGTGACTCATGCCACACACCCGACAGGCCAGCAAGCCTGCCAACCCCAGAACCAGGAGACGGTGACTTGTGGAGCACTCTCTGGCCATCTTCTTCAGCCAGTGACTCCTGCACCGGAGTGGCTGCAAGGGCCCTTCGTCAAGCAGAGCTTCCAGGGGTCCAACCTCTCATTAGGAATGGGGAGACAGCCTCACAGCTGGGAAAGGACTCGCCCAGGCCACACAGCTGCTTGGTGACAGAGCTGGACTCCACCCTAACTTTCTGGCTCCCTCTCCAGTGTCCCTTCCCTCTCCTCTCACTTGTTATCCTCGGGGTACCACCTGGCCAGCCGAAGATTCAAGGTGAAGGGCAACCAATAAGTGTCTGCTGCACTGATAAGGAAGGATGCACGTGAACTCAGCCGTGGCGCTGGGGCAGGGCCTTCTGTCTAACCCCGCCTGCCAGGGCTGGTGCGTGCGTGAGGCCAGCTCGCAGGATCTCCCCTATGGTACGTGGGAATGGCCATAACATCCCTTGCCCATCATAAACTCTGGAGGGCAGAGTTCACAGAAATGTGCTCCCCTGAATTGTGAGAGCGATGTGCAGGTTCATAAGTCCCTCCGTCAACACCAGGATCCCTGCCCCAGAGGTAGTAAAAGAGGCCCCTCTGATGGCTGCAGAGGAGCCCTCATTGGAGGCAAATACCGAGGGGGCCTCATTGTGTTCTTGCAAAGGAAACGAGAAGGAATCTGGAGGAAATGTCTGCTCTGAGACACTGCACCTCAGGGGCAGCGGCTGCCTAAGAAAGGCACGGCCTTCTTCAGACACGCTCGAGTATTCCCAACTGGTTTTCAAGGGGAAGAAAAGGTCCTGCTCCCCATCTGGAGTGTGTCTCAAAACCTTTCTCAGAGCAGGAAGCCTTCTCAACATGGAGGCTCCGTGCCCCTAGACTCAAAATCACACAGTGGCAAAGCTTAGTGGTCACCTGGTTCCTCGCTACTCAAAGTGTAGTCCGTGGGCCAGTAGCATCCATGTTAGAAATTCAAAACCTCAGGCCCTGGCCAGGGCCCACTGAATCTCAGCCTGCTCTTCAACAAGACTCTGCGGGACTCGTGTGCACATCAAAGTTTAAGAAGCACCCATCTAGTCCAAGTGCCTCATTCTACAAATGAGGAGACCGAGGTTCAGGGAGGGGAAGAAAGTTGCCCCAGCTTAGGCAACAAGTGAAATTGGCAACACAACTCACAATCCAGCCCCAGACTCTGTTCTGCATCTTTTGTACGCCGCCTAACCGCCCACTCCTGGGTCGCATTGCTCTCTGCCTCGGGTGGGGAAGCTCCCATGGGGAGGACAGGCACCCAGAGCAGGAGCTGGACCACCTCTGCTGGTCGCTCAGCCTGAAACCTTTCTCTGGGCAGTGGGCAGCAGCCAACCTCACATCTCCTGGGTGCCTTGGACAAACCACAGGCCCCGAGCTGGCCCCTGCAGGGTGCCCAGGTGTGTCTTCAGGACTGGCACAAGTGAGCCAGGACCCCTAGGACAACTGGGTCCTCAGTGGGCCCAGCAGCCGGAGCTGCTCCGCCCAGCCTACCTGTGCTGCACACGCTGCCCCCAGGTGCACTGAGGGTCAGGTTTAACTGTGGCCCGGTGGCCACTCAGGGAAGCCTTGCGGTGCAGAGAAAAGCTCAGACAGAAGTCAGGTGTAGCATTTGGCTCCCAGTCCTGACGCTCGCTGACAGGATCTAAACGCATCCCTTTCCTGTGTCACCGGGTGATGGGGAGGATTCATCACGAACAGTTGTGCTAAGGGACCCCTGCCCCCCACAAGGCCCCCTGACGCAGCGGGGAGGGTCGTCATAAAGACAACGTCCTGGGCAAATGTCAGGCGCCGTGGCCGCCAGCTCCGCAGCTGGACCTGAGGCTCCCAGCCTGTGCCGGGCTCTGGGCTGGGCAGCGCCTGCGTCTTTCGCACCTCCTGCAGCTCCAGGCGCACAGATTGGGACAGCAAACTCCAGAAACAGAAGCTAACCTGAGTTCCCGTTCCAGGTCTCCATGATGAGGAAGCCCAGCAGAGGTGGACCATGAAAGCTGCCTGGGGAATGCTGGCATGGGCAAAGACAGAAGGGAAGAGGAGGGGAAAGAAGAGCCTGACTGCCCCACACCCTGCTGCAGCCCTGACCTGCGTGCAGTATCCGTGTGCTCCAATCAGATGGCTGGTGGGGACATCGAAGTCCTGGCGGACGCTGGAGAACAAGAAGAAAGGGGTGTTAGCACGTCTCTGCCTGACTCGGGCTGCCGGGCAAACCTCACTGGGAGGCCAGGGGCTCCCCTTGGGTTCCAGGCTGAGGCCCAGAAGTCTGGATTTGGCGGAAACTGAGCCTCTGTGCTATGTGCTCTCCCTGGGGCTGGAGCCTGGGGCTCACCCTGCTCTGGGCACCGGGCTCCACTCTGGCTTCTCCAGGCCTTCTGCAGACACCAGAGGTGGGTGATGGAAGCATGCCACAGCAGAAAGGGCCCTGGCTTTGGAACCCACGTCCTACATTCACACGCCAACTGTCACTTACTAACGCTGGGGACTGGGCCATCCCCTGCCACCTCCGGTCCTCAGTGTGCAAGTCAGTTAAATGGGAGGAATGGCCTCTAATGCCTCCTCGAGTCCTAAAACAATAGCTGCCACTGCCTGGGCACAAACCCTGTACCAGGCTGAGTACAACCATTATTCCCTAAACCCTGAGAGAAAACCAAGGCTCAGAGAAGGACTGACCAGGGCATTCAGCTCCTGGGCAATGGAGCTGGCAGGGGACCTAGCTGCCAGTCTCGGAGGCCTGGGTTCCCGCCACCCCAGGTCACCTCTGTGGCTCTACCTTCAGAATGGGGTCCCCCCAAAGGCACAAGGTGAAAAGCCCCTTTCCCAAAAGAAATCCCTCAAACTGAATGAAAGAGATTTCTAGGGCTGTATGCTATTGGGTCCAGAATCATGCACGCTGTCACGTCAGCAACGGCCCTGTCACATGTGAAGTCAGCACCAGGAGGCAAGCCCCTGCCCCCAAATCTCAAAACCATCCTACCGTCTAGAAAGCCCACCATTAGGACATTATCCATCTTACCCCAAAGTAAATCCCTCGGGAGACCAAGTGTTATTGTTGAACAGAGCCGTGGGACGGGTAACAGGAAAGGAGCTCCCATCTGCAGACTGCACTACTCAGAGGACAGCATTTCAAACCTCCAGCCACCTGGTGAAGTAGGAATTACTCTATTTTTACAGACATGGAAAGAAGCTCAGAGAGGTAACGCCAGGGGGGTAATGTGAGGCCAGGGATCTGGCTCCCGTGTCGGCCGCCCACCCAGCACGGGTCACGGCCTGGCCTGCCCCTACATCCCCACCCCAAAAAGAACGCCAAGGGGTGGCCCAGAGGTAGGAAGAGCCGAGCCATCGTGACGTTTGTTTTTCCTTTAGTGGAAGGGAAGAAAAACCTGGTCTTAATTTTATGCTTTAAATCTAAGATTTGCCGTAAGTCCACAAACCTAAAACACACTCCCTGGTCCCAAACAAGCTTAGAAACAAGCTCCACGACTCCACAGGAGAAACGCTTTCTTGTGGTTTTTACTAACTGTGGCCCAACAGGAACGGTTTGTGGTCCACATGAGAAGATGGGCTGGGTTGGCACGGCAGGGCCCAGCCGAGAACCATGGAGGCCGGGGATCCTCGGGAAGGGCCTTGGAGGCTGGCCCGCCAGAGACAGCCCAGCGGGCCTGGGAAGGAGCTGGCCGGGGGGACGCGGGCAACTGGCCGAGGGCGGCGGGCGGCTGGCTCTGGGTTGGGCAGAAGAATTGATGGAAATGCTCCCCACGGCATATACAGGCATCCACTGAAGGGAAGAAAATAACCTCAGAGAAGCCCTGGGTGGACTGATAAGCATCACTGGCCCCGAGCCACCTCGAAGCTTTCAGAAGCAGTCTGATCTTCTCACAGCCTCATGTTCACCCAGCGGGTTTGAGCGCCTGCGTCAGCTGAGAGCGGAGGGACGGGCAGAAAGGACAATGGGAGGAAATGGTAATTGCATCCTTAGGTGCAAACACGATGGGAAATCAGAAGTAGGCTCAGATCTTAAAAGGGAGGAACATCTGTATTTCATATTAGGGCATTTGGGAGACGCCAAGGAGCGGCTTATGGCTTAAGAGATTTACAACTTTGGCAAATCTAGATGCCCAGACCTGCCTCCAGGGGAAATCCCTGGAGAGCTGGGTGTAAGGAGTCCTGGAGCAAAGAAACAGCAGCTTCTGCTCTGCTAAGAGAGGAGGCAATTCGCACGGCAGGGTCATCACCAGGCCCGAGTTCTAGCCCCAGCTTGCCGTGTGGCCACAGATCTCTCCTCTCTGGGCCTTGGTCTCCCCTTTTGTAACGTGAGGGGCTTGCACAAGGTCAGGCAGTGTCCCGAGAGCAGGGGTTGAATCTGTGCAGGGACTGCCTGAGCTCTAAGTTTCCTACTTTCTGCGCTTTTGAGCTACAAGCTGTGATAAACCCTCCCCTGGGACTGACCACCATTCCAGTCTAATGAACAGGTTATTCCTTTCACGGTCCTCCTGGGAGCTGGACAACCCGGGGCCCCAGAAAAATTCTGCATAGCCTAAGCACCCAGGCACCAGACTGGGTAACCGAAGCCAGGAGGAGCCAGGGCCTGATGAAGTCTGCCCCCTGAGACGGCCCTGCACTGGGGACCCTTTAGGGAACAGGAGCCTGGATTTTAGATTGCAGGAAGCACAGAGTGGGGGGAGCCTGAGTGGACTTGCCCAGGGCGTGGAAACTCACAAGGGGGGGCTTGGCCCCAGCTGCCCTGCCACCAACCTCCTCAGCTTTCTGGAAGCCAAGGGCCAGAACCTGGACCACTGGTCCAGAGTGGCAGCCTGACCCTGGGGGTGTCTAGTCCACTCGCTGATAGGGGAGGGGGGTCTCTGCCCAGAATGCCAGCAAGGACCGCTTCTCCTAGCTCTGCCTTCCTTGGGAGGTCCCAGAAACACTGCACTGCACCAAGAAACAGAGCAAAGAGGACATAAGGGCTGGCAGAGCCCCCAGGGCCCAGTACTTTGCAGATGGAAGAATGGATGGCTAGAGAAAGGACACAGCTGGCCCAAGGAGAGTGACAGGTACCAGCCCACATTCAGGCTGAAGCCGGTCCGAGAGCTCCAAGGCCTCTGTCCAGCCCGCCCTCCCGCATGGGGCTCACAGGAGCAGAGGTTCTACCACTGAGCAGCTTACAACGCTCGAGCCCCGGATCTGCAGAGTCTGCAGTCTCAGACGCTTTTAGGGACACTGTCCTCCCTAAAGTCTTGTGAGGCCAGCAGGCAAGAGCTGCTGTCTCCATTCTACTGATGGGGAAACTGAGGCCCAGAAAGGAGAAGAGGCTTGTGGTCACACAGAGTCAGTGGGCCAGGACTGTGTCCCTGGCACCAACATCACACTGTCTAGCGTGGCCTGAAACACATGATAGTCAGCCCGGCCAGCCAGCTCTGGGCAGGTCCAGGAGCCCTGAAGCCCCACTCTTGGTCCCCAGCTTCCCCAGCTAGGACACAGCTTGTCCCTTCACTCTAAAGCCTCCCCAGTGTGTGACTGAACATGTGAATTTGGGCATTCTGTGCAGGAGTTTCTGAATAAGAAGGAAAATAAGTCCAAGTGGCCTAGAAATGTGGTTCTGGTCTGCAACCAAAATTCACCTAAAATCAACATTCACAAGAGGTGGGGTCAGTGGCCAGCTCACTCTTGGACTGGCTGAGTGACCTTGGGCAAGTCACTGCCTCTCTCTCAGCCTGTGTCTTCGTGTATAAAACCAGAGGCCTGGAGCAAGGGGTTTCTGGGGACCTTCTGGGATGTGAACAAGAGTGCCTGGTCCACAACTCTGATATTTAAAACATCATGCCTAAAATAGTTGGTAATTAATCAAGGAGGACCCAACCAGCCACCTCCCCTCCACCTGACCTCTAGGGCACCAGGCCTGGGGTACCACCATGTTCCACTGGGCCAGCTCCTGCCTGTCCCTCCCAGGAGACCCTCCCCCGGAGACTGCACCTTCCACTGCACTCCCCGCCGCCACCTGCAGTGGCCTCCAGAAACTATCACCCATTGTTTGGTGGGACTTCTATTGACTCTCAAGGACATTATCAACAGTGAAAGGACAGCTGTGGAATAACTAAGAGAACCTGGGCTCTGAAGTCAGGGAGCCTGGGATTCAAATCCAGTTGCTGCTGCTTACCGGTTGCTCCCCTCTTTGAGCCTCAGTTTCCCCACCTGCAAAATGGGTATGAAGACGCCTCCTTCTATTACAGATTGCTGTGAGAACTGAATGAGATGAACTATATAAAGCATTTGACATTTGGCAAAGTCACTTCCTTTTTCCTATGATAACAGCAGCAGCAATAACAACAACAACAACAACAACAGAACAATGACTGAGAGGTCATGATTCCTGCAACCTCAACTATTCATATCACGGCCAAAAGCCCAGAATAAATGGAGTCTCCGCTCCCAGAGACTGAACTGCTGCCATGAATATCTGAAAAGCATTTGGATGCGGCAGATACTGACTGTTTTTTAGGGACGTCGACAGGAAGTGGGCAATGAGTCTGGCCCCCTCTGCCACCTGCGCTGTGTGACCTTTGGCAAATTGCTTTCTATCTCTGAGCCTTGGGTGTATCATCCCCTAATGGGGATAACAATAACCGCTTCAAAGAGTTGTTGCAATAAGGGTTGAGGCCATAAAAAGGCCTTGCAAGCTGCACACAGCTCCACAGATGGGAGGGAACAGGTGTTACTTCCATCTGCAGTCAGGGGCCCTACAGAGGAAGAGGCCAGGTGGGGACCCAGAAAGCAGGGCAAGGAATGTGGATGGAGTGAGAAGGACCTGCCTGGAGGAAGGGAGAGAAAGCAGGGATGCGCAAGCCCTTCCCCTGCTGCCTTCTGCCTCACTGCCCCCCCATCCCCCCCCACCCCCCACCCCACCCCCCGCCAGTCCTCTCCCACATGCTGGCACATTCCTTCCAACCACGCCTTAAGGAACCATTCCCTGCAAACCCCTCCGCTGGCCTTCACCTACTTTGTTCTTGCTGCCTGCCACAACCCTTTCCTCAGTGCTCTGCTCAATGTCGCCTCCTCCATAAAGAGACACCTCCCTCGTCCCAGGAGAGATGTGTCCCATCTGTCTGCAGACATCCCCCTCCTGAAAGCACCCACCCACTGCTTTTCAGGTGCCGGCCTTGCCCGTCCAGGCAGCAAGGACTTTGAGGGCCAGGGTGACACTGTGTCCATCTGGCCCCATGGTGCCCAGAATTGGGCCCTATCCCTGCAGGTGCATAGCAAATGGGCCCTAAATGATGTGAGCCTGCCCACACCCATCCCTGCGGAAAGGACTCCAGAAGCTGGATTCCAGGCCGTGATCAGAGGCAAGCAGAAATAAGCATCCCACCCAAGCAGCTGAAGCTGGCCTGAAACAGAAGATTCTTTCAAGAGGTTAATGGCCTCTCCCTCCTCCTGAGACCTGTTCTCTCTACCTGGACACCTGAGCCAGCCTTTCGTGGAACAAGGAGGTATAGCCCTGGGGTGAGTGGGTAAGGGTGCTGGATGTACCGAGGGTCAGGAGACCCTCCCAGCTCTGCCACTAACCCCAGTGTGGCCTGGGCTTGGTTGCCCTTCTCTGCATCCAGCTCTCAGGCTCTGTCCGTGGTCAGACCTGCCCCCCTCGGCGACGCCCCACTGGCACTCACTGGCCACGACGTGTCACCTCAGCAGCCTGGGACCAGACCATGCTGGCTGAAATGCGGTGGAGAGTGAAGCTGGTGGACAAGCATCAGTTTGGTCTGGGCCTCCCTGGGGTCTCGTTTCCCATTTCTCCTTCTAAGCCGAGCAGCGCCTGCCATTCTTCCCCCAGCCTAGGAAGGGCGATGCAGGCACAGGAGACTCAGGTGGTGGTGTCAGCTATGCGCCAACCTGCCCTTAATTCTCAGAGCCTTGGTCCCTACATCTGCAAAATGGGATAATGGCCCCTGGCCTATGGGCCTGCCCCTTGGGTTGCCGCCAGCCCCCAGAGCCCAGAGTGAGCTCTTCCAGGCCAGCCTCAGCTGCTCGGGTGGGAGGATTGCTCTTGCCCGCCTCCAAACACCGCCTGGGACCAGCTTCCGGAGGCCATTCCACAGGGTTGGGTGTGGTCAGGCTCACATCATTTGGGACCCATTTGCTGTGCACCTGCAGGGGCCCCTCCCTCTCTCCTCCGCCTCCAGCTGAGGCTGGGCCTCCAGCATCTGCCTTCCTTGTGGTGAGGGAGCCAGCCAGAGAGCTACAAGACGGAGCTCTGGTCACCCAGGAGCTGGGCGACATGGGAGCTGGGGGCTCCCAGAAAAGGAACCCGAGGGAGGAAGGAAGGTCAGTTGAAGAAAGTGGGGACTGGCTGGAGCGTCTGCCTCCCACCCACCACCTTGGCCTCTTCAGACACGTCTGCTGGAAGCACTCACTAGCACAGCCTCCACCAGAATCTGAATCCAGCTTAAAGGCGACTTGGAGTTCATGGAGAAAGTTCCTCTCCTTCTGCTTCCCAGCTATAGTCAAGAAGAGCCTGGCATGTCAGGAGGGAGGGCCGTTTACCATCCTCCTGGGTCTCCGTGTCCCACTTGGAAGACCCAGGGGAGAAAGGCCAGGCTCCGTTCAGGACTGAAAAGCAGCTGCTGTCTGTGCTGAGTCAGGGCACCCCAGTCGGGCGGTTCTGGGCGCACCTCCCATCCTGGGCTGGAAGAGTTTAGGGGGTGCAACAGGAGGGTGGAGGAGAACGCAGACAAGTATCCCATCTATTCCCTCCCCCAGGACGGCACGTCTGGGGCCACCAAGAACCTGGGATTCCCAACCAGAACAGCCCCCTGCTTGAACCCCTACGCAGCCATCCACTGGCCCGCCCAGCCCCCCCGAGGTGACCAAGCTTCAGCATTGTTCCTCCCACCTCTGACAGCAGCCTGCGGGCCCTCCAACAGGCCCAGATCTGACCCATCCCCAAGCTCACGCCTGCTCTCGGCTCCTTGATAACGTCTCATGCCTCCAGTTCCTGACGATACAGCCCACCCCTTCCACTGCCAGTGTGGTAGGTCCCTGGGGGTTTTGACCACCTTCTGGGGCAGCCCCCAAGTTCACGCGCCCCAAAATGGGTGCAGCCCAGGCCTGGCCACCGTGAGGCATCAGGAACAGGGGGGTGGCTCCCCGCAGGCTGAGGAGTGCCTGAGAAAAGACTCCTTGGAGCCCACCATGCAGGAGGCTCCCCCAAGAATACGGCGAGGAAAGAAGAGAGAAGAGACAGAGGGGGGACATCGAGTCCCAAAGACACCATCTAGGTTCCTGGATCCAGCCACTCCCAAAGCCCTGGGCTTTTAATATGAATCAATGAACAGCATTGTTTTCTGCTTACGCTGGATAAGAGCTGCGTTTCTGTCACTTGCCTTTGCGTGACCAACACTCACGGCTGGCATGCAATTCAAGGCTATTTCACTGTGCTGTTGTTGTTTTCACTCTGCTGGAGATGGTTACAAAGAACACAGAGCCACATGGTATGGGGGCTGCTCCATGCCCTCAGTGCCTGGCTTGTGCTGTTCAGCAAATGACAAAGTACAGCCTATTTTGGACTTTCAAGATTGCCCTTGGGCATCCAAAGTTGCCCCGGTAATGAATGCCAAAGGTCTACTGGATGAAGAGGTTTTCTTCACAAGCTGTCTCCCCGCAGTGTCCAGGCCTAAGTCACTCAGGGAGGGGCCCGTGCCTGAGCCCTCGCCTGTACCAGGCGGGCCCGTGCCTGAGTCCTCCCTGCACTGGGGGGCTGGCACGGCCCAGCCCTGCACCGGGCAGGCCTGGCTCGGAGCTGGTCTTGACCCCAGAACCCTGAGCATCCTTGGGGCTTGTGAGAATGCACTGGGGAAAGTTCTGGGCCATGTGGTTTGGAAAGCAGAGGAACTAGGAGAACATGAAAGCCTGTATGAGGTTTCCTGCAAGCAACTCGAGATCTTGGGAAAGAAAATACATGGCTTGAAATCAGGCAGAAAATAATGAAACCTTCTCAAGGCTGTGCACTCCGTTTGGGGTAAACAAACTCAAAGGCAAGCTTTGCTACTGTTCTTTCAGCCTCCGAGGGTGAAGTGGCCAGGCTGCACTCTGCTGCACTTGTGTCTGCCCTTGGCGCCCTCACCCTGGCTCCACCCAGGGCTAGGAACAGCCCAAGGGCAGGAGGCAATGACTCTGGTGCGACGGCTGCCCCTGGGTTTAAGGCATGAGTCTCAGAGCCTTGCTAGGAGGGAGGGACGGCCATGCCTCAGTCACATTCACACTCCCACACACACACAATCACGTCACCCTTCATACAATCTCAGACAACCACCAACACCGGCATCATCTCACACCCAGCCCCACAGACTCACCCATCTTCCATCCACACGCACCCCACCACAAACCCACACATACTCACACTGTGTTTGTGAAGAACTGGGTGTGTTTCCCAGGCCCCCTCCCCCCGACTCTGCTCCTCCTGGCTGATTAGCATATGATTTGGGAGACTCTGCTCTCTCTTTTGAGCTACCACGTCATGCCCCAGGTGGCACCAGATCACCCTGAAATGGTATCGAAGAGTTCAGCAAAGCTAAATCTGAACCCAGAGCAGGAAGGCCCTTGGGGATCACCTGGTCTTATGGTTTTTAAGCTGTGTTTGCAGAACTGGGGGGCTTCCCCCAGAGAGGACTCTCCTGTCTCCAGCGAGGACCCGTCACCCACTGCAGGACGTCCCTGTGGTCCTGCTTCCCCACGAGGCACCAAGACAAGACAGAGGTCACGATGGGGCACAAGAGGCTCCTGAGCACAGCTGGGAGAGGACGGGACCAGCAGCGGCCACTATCTAAGGCCTGCCACCCACCCAGAGCCCTGCCAAGCACACGACATGTATTTCTTCCTTTAATCTTATGAGGCAGGAGTTACCATCCACATTTTACAGACGAAGAAACTCAGGCTCAAAGGAGTATGGAGTCACGCCTGAAACCAAGTCTGTTTTACTCCCAAGTTCAGGTTCTTAAAGAGCAAACCCAGAGAGCCCCGTCTGGGACCAGGCTGCCTGGGTTGAGCTGTGTGCCTTTGGGGCAAGTCACTCGCCTCTCAGAGCCTTGTTTCCTCATCTGAAAGACAGAGATGGTGACCGTGATGGCAACAGTGACACCCGGCAGGGCTGCTGTGGGGATTAAGTGCACCCTGTGCAGAACGCTGCAGCCCGCAGGACGCTTACCAGGCGTTGGCTGCTGCTGCCCTTACCGCTGAGGAGAATGTTCTCTACGCTGTCTTCTTGGGAGGAGGGAAAGGGAGGCCACAGGACTAAGACAAACCCCACCAAAGTGCTGCCGGGACCAAGTCTAAGGCAGGTCTCCGCGCAGGTCCTTCTGGAAGGCGGGGGCCAGGCTGGCCACAGCCGCCCCGGGAGGCTTCGAAACCACTGGCCTCCAGAACCCAGGGAAGGCCCTCGGGGGCCCTGAGCAGGAGAGACTCTTCACATACTCGCTCTGGCGACGAGGGGAAGGAGGGGACCCCCAGCACACTGCATGTCTGTGTGTATCCGTGTGTCTCTGTGCACATCTGTGTGTCTGTGTGTGTGTGTGGCTCTTCCTGTGTCTATGTATGTCTCTTTGTGCCTGTGTCTAACTGCGTGTATGTGTGTGTCTGTGTGTGCATGTCTGTCTATCTGTGTGTATCTAGGTGTCTGTCTGTGCGTCTCTGTGTGCATGTGTGTCTGTGAGTGGCAGGGGGGAGGCGCGTGGCAGGGCTGTGACTGCAGGCCCACGGGCACGAGGCTGTGCAGGTCTAGCAAGGCAGCCTCCCCTACACAGACTCCTCACGGGTGCCACGACCTAGGCAGGGACTGACCCCTGCGTGGCTTGGCTGGACGGGGCGGGGAGGCAGCAGAAGCAGCCCCAGTGCTTCAGCTCCGGACAACGCGAAGCACAGCCTGGCGTGGGGCCCTGAAGGCCCCTCAGATGGACAGGGCTGCCAGAGCAGCTCCCTAAGAAGCATGCGTGTGAACAGGGTGCCCGGCCTCCACGCTGGCAAGCCCCGTGGCACCTAGAGCAGAGACACTCTGAGCACAGAGACCTCGACCCCCCAGAGCCGAGGGGCCCCCATACGGATGGAGAAACTGAAGCCAAGAGGACTGCAAGAGGGCCTGGCCCTCCTGAGAGCTCAGCTTCCCCTCAGGGAGCTCAAGGGTCTCAGCCACACCCCCGTCAGCCCAGGGATTAGCAAACCCAGGCCTGGAGAGAAGGCAGTGCGGCTTACAGTCTCCGTGCACGTGAGCCCGGCCAGGAATGAATCATATCATTATGGCAGGATTAGAAGGAAAATGCCATTAGAAAGTGCACACACACGCATTTAATAAGGTCAGTAGCAGCGAGCAGGAGGCAGGCCAGCAGCACAAGGCTGCAGAGCCCCTGCCCTCCTCCTCCCACCCGCACCAGAGGTCACAGGGAACACGGACGGGGCCCGCCCAGGCCCTGGAGTGGGCTCCAGCGTCTCCTCCTGCCGGGCCTCCCCAGCCTGGGCACCGCATGGCTACTCTTTCCACCTCCCCAGTTCCCAGGGCCCACCTGCTCAGAGCTGTTCCCAAATCTTCCCCAGCACCACGCACCCCCACAAAGGGAAAATTCATTCCCCCAGGTCTCCGTGCCCTCTGGGGTCCGCGCTCTGCTTGGAAGTGGATGAGGCAATCGATTGTACTTTACGAACCTATTAACGTGCTATTAATCGGCTACCCTCCCTGGTGACATAATGCCCAGGTGACAAACATGGAGAAGAGGCCTAGAAAGCTCCCAGGGAATGAGGGTGATGGCGGAACTCCAGCTCTCAGGCAGCCAGGGAGGCTGCGTTTGAGAAGGTGCACGGAGTCCAAGTCGGGGACCTCGCCTCCCTGCTCCCCCGGCCTCCAGGACCCCGGGGCACCCACCCCCTCAGCTCCTCAAGGTTGGCTCTAGACATGACCTTTGAAGGCTTCGGCACTGCTTTGGTCTACAGCAAGTTCACGGGGCCCTGAGCCACCTCCCAGTTCTCACGTCCCTGCACATGTCCCAGGGGAGTCCACGTATGTGCTCAAGTGCTCGCCCACTGCAATGCCGCTGGGACACCATGGGGGCTGTGAGCTCTCTGGGAGGGGGCATCTCTCAGATCCAAATCCCCCCTCACGCCCCAGCACACGTGGGGAGAGGGAGGAGAGGGTAGCAGTGACACACATGTACGGAGATGCAACCGTTCTCTCTCCTCCACAGCCAACTGCCCCAGTCCACTGCTTCATTCACCCACGCCCACGAAGCACCCACTGGGTGCCAAGCTCTGCCCTGGGCTCTGGGGAGGCAGCAGTGAATCAGACGGACAAGCCCAGCTCCCGGAAGCGAGGGAGGAAGATACTCACCACTCTGTGGACCTGGACAGGATGGCCGACAGGGTGAGCAGGACACATCCGTGGGGGCCAGCTTCAAACTGGGGAGAGGAGAAGGGAGTGAGCACCATCAAGTACCTGCACCTCCCTCTGCTCACTTCCTTGGGACCGTGACCCGGGGAGCAGCCTGACCCCGAGCCAGCTGCTTCCAGCTGGGTCCCAGAGGCTGCCAGGTGGCCCCACAGCAGATCCCACGCAGGTCTCACTAACCAGACCCCCTGAGGGATGAGGAGCGCGCCAGCCTGAGTGACAACGGAGCCGAGGCAGTGCCCACTGAGGAACAACCGACGACCTTTGAGTCTCGGACGCTCACGAACAGCAGTGGCCGGGGAAACCTCTACAATGGTGCAAGTGTCTTCTGCGTGCTGTCACATTTAAAGCCACCCTGGGCCTGGGCAATAAATACAGTTATGACTGCCCTCTGCCACGTGAGGAGACTGGGGCTCAGAAATTCAGTGACCGGCCTGAGGTCACACAGCTTGCAAGCAGCCCCGTGGGTATCCAGGGCGCTCTGCCTGATCCCAAATCCCTGACTCCTAAGAGAGTCTAAGAACTGCGCTGGAGGAGAGTCGGGTGGGGCGCTGCCAGTGAGGTGAGCGTGACAAACGCAAGATCCTGTCCTTTCAAATTTTTTTTTGTTCATCATGGATTTCTTTAGATTAATTTTAATAGCTTTTAACTATTGCACTAAAATATTATTTATGCTGATTACTGAGGTTTTGGGGACCCCTTTGACTTTGGGGAGCGCCTCACTCTTCTTCCCATCTTCCCCTAGTCTCGACCTTGGTTTGGAGCCCAGAACCTGGGGCCTGGCTGCGTGGGTTTATACCCCAGCTCTGCCACTCCTAGTTATGTGACCACAGGGACACTGCTTAACTTCTCTGTCCTGTCTTCTCATCTGTACAACAAGGATAATAAAAATAGGACCCATCCTCATGAGGTTGTTATGAAGATTAAGTGAGATCATCCTCGCAAAGCTTCAAACCTGACACCTGTATCTGCTGTCAGTATGATGCTGGGTCCTCACTGCCCACCTGCCCAGCGAGCCCAGCAGACCACGGATTACTGGGATGGACTATATTACTTTTGCGTCCTGGAGGAACACCACCTCCCAGCTGCAAATGAGTGTGACGTCCTTACTCATCCCACTATGGGGACGATACCACTTCTGTGAATTGTGGTTGAAGACGCTGCCTGTTACAGGAGTCAGCACTCCTTATGGGTGATCAGTTTCTTTTTGAACTTAAAAACTAAAAAAAGGTTACTTTCCCAGAACAATGAGAATTATATAACTTAACAGATTTCCATTTTGCTTTGGCTGCTAGGAAGCTCAGAGCCAAATACGATGTGCAACTGCTCAAACTATTCTAGCTCAAACTTCTTTTCTTCCCTCAAAATATAGCTTTATCAGGGGAAGGCAAATATTGTATGTTATCACATATACATGGAATCTAAAAAATAAAACAAACGAATTAATATAACAAAACAGAAACAGACTCACAGATATCAAGAACAAATTAGTAGTTACCAGTGGGGAGAGGGAAACAGGGAGGGGCAGGATAGGGGTAGGGATTAAGAGGTACAAACTGTTATGTATAAAATAAATAAACAACACGGATATTCTGTACAGCATAGGGAAATATAGTCATTATTTTATAATAACTTTTAATGGAGTATAATCTATAAAAATATTGACTCACTATGTTGTACACCTGAAACTAATATAATATTGTAAATGAACTATACTTCAATTAAAAATATATATTTAAAAAAAATATATATATATATATTTATATTTTCTAAATATTATATATATGTATATAGTCTTTATTTCCACCCAGTAATTCAATTAGTCAGTCATTCAAAAAAAAATTACTGCATGAATTTTTTTGTGCCAAGAGGATGCCTGCTAAAGCTATACTTGTGAACAAGGTGGACATGGATCTGCCCTCATGAGAAGTAACTCAGGAAAGAGGGAATAATAAGCAACTTGAAAAAAGTGGGGAAAAGGCTCTGCACTGATGGATAAATACAAGGTTCTCTGGAGATACACAGGAAGGGCCTTCAGTACAGACTTAGGGCTTAGGGAAGGAGGAGGTGTTAAGGAAGGCTTTCTGGAGGAAGCGATCTCCAGACAGAAACCCAATGGACAAGGAGGAATCAGAAAAGGGAACATTGTTCCAGGTGAGAGGAAAAGCACATGCAAAGGCCCAGAGGCAAGACTGGGCAGGTTTACTACGGCTGGAGCACAGAAAAACCCCAAGGGCATCGTTTTTTTAATAAGTAATTTTAAATCTCTTTTTGGAAGCAGAAATGGAGTGAATCAATCAACAGTCTTACATCAACCTCATCTTAATTCTCAGGCCAGTCACTTCACTTCTGTTGTCCTCAGTTTCCCATTTGCAAAGCGAGGATAACGCATACCGCCCTTGCATGTTTCCTCACGTCCCATGAGGCCAGGTCGGCGGAAGCGTTCTGACAGTTGCCAAGAGTAGTGCTGACGTCCCTACGCAGGGGGACAGAGGCCTGGGAGGACTCGGGCCCCTGGCGCCCTTGTCACAGCTCTACTACAGGCGTGCCTGTTGCCTTAGGGAATGACAGAGCTCTCTGTCTCAGGTTCCCCTTCTGAAATGCCCACCTGCGTCTGCCATGGACTCGCACATTGTTTCTGGGGGGTGGGCACGGCACTACCTGGGTCTGTTTCCCCTGTGCCATGCCTGCAGGGCCGCCTTCCTTGCAGGACTGCAATGAAGTAAGGAACACAGATGCCCGTTGTAAGCCGCACTCTCTGTATACATGTGGAGAACTATTATACTCCGGCCAGCATTTTCCACAGCCCTGGGGACGCGTCCAAGGGGACCTCACCCTGAGCCGTGGCTACGCCCCTCCGTGTGGACAGGTTAGGTGAGACTGCAGAGGGTGGGGACACGGCCCCCGCCTGGGGCATCTGGCCCCTGCCAGAACACGACTGAACGGCACCAATAGCCCATTTTGTTTTAAAAAAACATTTACTATTATAAAATTATCTCATCAAATTCCAGCTGCGAAGCCATGGAAGGCCACAGGGCAAAGTGCCTGCATTGAAAGGAGAGCCCAGGCAGGCAACTGGGCCGGGACCCACCAGCAGGGTCTGGACAAGTGTCTGGTACCGCTTGGGAAGAAGGGGCCGTTCCCCCGAGCTGCTCTGGCCTTGGAGAGACCTGAGTCCCCCAAGAACCCCAACGGGAGGCAGGGGCAGGAGCATCCCCCAGCTTGCAGGAGGCGGCAGCCAGACATCTCACCAGGAGGGTGAGTGGTCATGAAAACACAGCAAGGAGGCTATTTATGTTGGGCAGACGTGGCTCCGTGTTCATTTCCAGGCCTGGCACGAGGAACCCCTCTTAGGCTCAGGCCATGAAAAATGAATTTGGTGAGGGCAGTGCTGAGGCAGCTCAACGGCTTCCAGCAAAAACATACATTCAACCGCAGGGGGGAAACACCGCCTTCCAGAGCGAGGGCCAAATATTGACCACTTGTACCCAGGGACCAAGGCGGGGAGAGGAGGGGGAATTGCTCTGAGCCCTGCTCTGTGTGGCGGGAAGAAGGCGGCTCCCGCCCGGGTGAGGGCCCCACTCTCAGAACCTCTTTCACACTCACTGCCTTGCTTGGGCTTCATCGAAACCCGGGGCGGGGGTACAGGCCAAGGGAGGAGGGAGACCCTATCTTATAGACAAGGATGTAGATGATCTTGGTGCTAAAGGGCCACCCCAGGGCCTCAGGGGCAATGATGGGGCCTCCGCTCCTTGGGTCATGTGAGCAATCACCCCAGGGCCCCTGCTCTGCCTCACAGAAGCCCCACAGAATCCCCACAGGGCTTCCCTCCTCCAGCGCTGCTTCACCTGACTATGTGAACACAGGTGCCCTTGGTCCTGGCCTCCCTGAACGCACACTGATGCTGTCAGGGTTTTCTCATCTCTCAGGTGCATTGCTGTATTCTCACACCGCTCTGGTATGTTTAATAAAAGATGTCCTTTCTGCTTATTTAAATTACCTGGTACTTAATATGGAAGACATTCTTTCCCATGCATTTAAAGTTCTTCTTTAAGAATCACAGTTGGACGGTAAAGAGCTAGAAGTTACCCACTAACTGCTCCATCTCCCATTTTCCAGATGAGGCCCAGTGACTTTTCTGAGGCCACATGTGACCAAGGAATAAGCCAGAGGAGGCCCAAGGGCCCCTGCTCCAGGCCCCCTGTGGCCCTGAGCTGGCGGTACGCACGCTCCATCTGCAGACTGCCCACTGGGTTATGCTCGTGAAGCAGCAGCGAAAGCCAGGGACAGGGAGCAAGTGACAGCCAGCCCGGGACCCCCAGTGCAAGGCCAGGACCCTTGCTGCATCAGAGCCCCTCCCATGCACCTCTGGGACAGGCCAGTGCAGAAAGGCAGCATCCCCGCCAGGCTCTGGGCCTCTCCTTAAGAGGAGTCACACCCAAGGTGCTGGGGGAGCGGATTTCAGGTGATCCAACGCCTCGGCAACTGCACTCTTGCCTCCCTGTGGTCTCCCCGTTTTCCTACCCAAGGGACATCTATGCTGTCAGGGCCAGGATACTCCCCAGGCTGTGCCCGGACCCTCAGCGTCTTCCAGGAATTGTGCCTGAAGAGGGTATTCTGACAGCAGGAGTGTTCAGCCTGGTCCCACATCCAGCAAGTTCTCCTGCCATCTGGGCTCACCACCAAATGCACTCACGCCTTCCCTGGAGCCTCAAAGAGCTGATCCCACAGCCTGGATGGCTGAAGGGAAGGCAGAGAGGAGGCAGGGATACAGGCCTCTGCACAAAAGAGGGTGGCCTCCTCGCACATTTTCATTCCTCCAGCCCTGAAACACAGACGTCAGAACTATGCGGCCTGGTGGTCGGGGATGTCAGAGGGCACCGGTCACCCCGCCTCGGCTCAGGTGGCTTCCTCTCTGCCGTGCTTCCCTCCCGTCTCCACCTGTCTACAACTAATCTATCTCAAGCCTGCCTTAAGTGATCATGACCATGGTGATGAAACATGCACAACGAACGCTAAGGACCACCAGGAACATGGAGCAGAACACAGTGGCTCCAGGCACTTTGCACAGTGCTCGGAGGCCGGCACTGCTGTCATCATCCACATGGTGGACGGGAGGAAACTGAGGCACAGAGGATCCAGTAAATTGCCCAAGGTCACAGAGCTACTAAGAGGTGTAACCTAGATGCAAACACAGGCTGTGGCTCCAGAGACAACGTTCTTCACCCACCCCTGGAGCGTTCAACAACCTCCTCCACAAAGCCCCGAGGCTACAGCCAAACTCTAAATTCCCTCGGCCCTCTGACTGGGCTGCTCCCAGGCCGTGGCCGGGTTCCATCCCATCTCACAGCCAGGAGAGGATGCATGGCTCTCCTCCAGTGAATGGGATGCTCCGGAGGCCCAGCCCAGCCCAGCCCTGCCTCCTGGGACACTAAGCGAGGTCCTCTACTATCAGGGTCTCCATCAACAGTGCTCAGACCTCCAACCCAGCCCAGGAACCCACGTCCTTGTCACCTCCCCAGATGGTGCTGGGCCCCACTCACTGACGAAGGGCTCTTTACCTACAGAGGTAGCTGCTTGCCCTCGGACAGAGAGAAAGCTCTCATGACCACAGTCTGACAGCTGCTCCCCTTCAGCCTGACCCAGCTCCATCCCCGCTTCTGCAGCCCCGGCTGCAGCAGCTCCCTTTACCTATAGCCAGCCAGCCCTCCAGGACATAGCGACAGAGGTCGGATCCTCTGCCCCCAAGCACACTCTTCTGCAGCCGACATCACCCCCAGGGAACCCCAGCTCACCAGCATCTCTCCCACAAAGAAACCAGAAGCTGAGCAATGCAGATCCCACAAACTAAACCATTGTTCATACCTGATGGATGCTCTGTTGAAGAAAAGTCACCAGCTCCTCATAGCAGGTCAAACTGTGGAGTATGAGCTGAGAAACACAAACACACAGGGTGAATTGCCCATGCCCGGTGGAGGGTTCCCTGTACTGGATTAGTTTCTGTGGCCCTGACTTCAGTAGCTATGAGACCCCACTGGGGACTGTCCCAGAGAGCCGCGACCTTGGAAGCAAGGGTGGAAAGGCACTCTCACACTTGGGTGTGATTTAAAGGCTGCAGGGCCCAGCTGAGGTCTCTGGGGCTCCCGCCCTTCAGCAACACTGGGCCTGCCTTTAGAGACCCCCGCATTGGAGACATCATGGCATGAAAGCCACAGAGCCGGCATCATGCATGTCCTGGCATCATGCATGGCCCTGCACCCTGCCCGCTGGTCACGGATATCTGAGAAGCACCTTGGGCATTGGCCGGGGGAGGGGGGTGGCGGGACGGGGGAGGGGGGCGGGGAGTTACAGGCTGAGTGACCCATCCAGATTGCCATCGCCAGGCCAGTTCTAACCCTGCAGGCAGTGTCCCGAGTTCAATGTGAAGCAGTGGTTATGGGTCTCCTGTGCTTTCTCAGACAGGTCACAAAAAAACACTTTTACAGAAAACATCCAACAAAGCGAGATCCTTAATTAGGATCCCAGGGCCACACATGCCCAAAAGGTCAAAGGAAACAAACTAAGTAAAAAAAAATCCTCAGTGAAGAGGTTAATTTGTGGGAAAGTGTCACAGTTTCTGCATTTTTCACAGGTCTCTAGCTTCTTTCCTGTTCTTTGTCTTACTTGCGGCTGGCTTTAGGGCTGGTGCTCTATCAAAGCTCTTCCCTGCTCTCTAAATTCCTCTCCCTCCCACCCGTACTACAATCCCAGAGAGGATGCTATGACATAAAGAGGGACACAGGGAAGGCTGGGGTTTAGCCAAAAGGCATTATGTACAGAATGTTGGGGGGACTTCAGGTTCTGTACAACTTCAGCATGACAGGGTGCCCATCAGCCTTCTGGCCATAAAAGCCATAGAGCCCATCTCGAAGGCCCTCACCTCTGCCCCCATCCCAATCCCAGGTGGAGGATTCTGCTGGCCTGGGCCACAGGGAGGGTTGGCCCATCCCCAGCTGAGGAAGGATTTACTTATATGAAAGGAGACTCTCCCCAAACAAAGCCAAAGGTTGCGTGATAATTTTCCAGAAAGCCGTACTGTTTCTAAGACTCCATCTGCTTTGTATTTCCCTGTTGGACTGAACTGCTGTGTTCCCGAAGGCCTAAAAAGGAAAGGGAGATGCATGAGTCTCAGTGCGGAGAGAAGACATGCCCTGGAGCCAGGGCGAAACCACGCGGGCTGCTCAATGAGGACAAACAACAATGTAGCCCAGAGGAAAGAAGGGAGCCAAGCGCTTCTCCTTTTCCCCGCTTTGAACTCCCCCACTAGGCTGAGTCTGAAGAACTCCACTAATCCACTAACGGGGGGCAGGGGGAGGGGGGAGGTGAACATGGGATGGAAAAAGACAGCCAAAGGAGAGCTTGGGGTAACCAAACCCAAATCCTGGCAGCAGGAAGTCTGCCTCTCACCCACTGATGCGCATATTTCCAGACTAAGGAATGCTGACTTGCCCTTTGTTTTTAGGGACTTGAGGAAGTCCAGCCTCCGTCCTCTCAGAGGACATCTGTTTACATAGCACCTGCGCGTGCGGCCCAGGGAGGTATGGACCAGAGGCTGCATTTGGGTTTGGGGCCACTTTGACACGAGCCTGCTGTGCAGCCTCAGGCCAGTCACTGTCCCTCTCTGGGCTTCTGTTTCCTAATCTGTAAAGGGAGGAGAGGTTGAATTTCTGCCCCATCTGCTCTCAGGGCTGCCACGCAGATCCTAAGGGCCAGGGTTGTAAGTTACCTGGAACATGGGTGCCCAGGACAAGCACTCGATGAGAACCACAGCGCTGATGATGACACCTAGCACCGACGTGCTACCTAGTGTGCGCCAGACCTCATCCTCTGTGCTTCATGTTACTATTTACCACTTATTTATACGGATCAATGATTTAAACTGATATTATAATTTATTAGATATCATTTTATTTATATTGACTTATCCAATTCTCACAATCACCCCTTTAAGTAACCATTATTATCACCTTTATTTTTCAGATGAGTAAACAGGTTAGGCAGAGAGAAGTCAAGTCAATTAATCAAGGTCACACAGCCAATAAGTGACAGCATTGGGAGTCAGCCTTTGGATTCTCTTAAGTACTGTGCTCTGTTGACCACTGTGCCCCACCAGGGTGTGGCCCTTGTATCCAAAGGGCATCCCCTTTACTAAAGCTTAGCCACACGGCTGGGATGAAGTGATGCTTCCACTCTGAAGGGGCAGGCTGAAGAGCCGGCAGACCATCCACGTAGATTACAAGGATGGCATCCTCCATCCGTTGGACAGAGGGAGCGGGGAAGAGACTGCGCTGGCTCCACCACTGACCTCTCACCTCTCTAAGTCTCCTCAATGGAACAGGGATCCAAGTGACAGAACAAATGGGAGCATGCTTTGGGGACTGGGGGGGCTCTAGAGGCTGTTTTCTGAGGCTTCCAGTTCAGAGAAATATACAGGGGAGCAGGCTGCCCAAGGCCAGGGGTTTTCTCAGACGGATTACATCCCCCAACGTTCCGCAGGGATGGAGCTCCCCAGACCCAGTCCCTCTCGACTGCAGCCAGGTGGAGGGTTGGCCCTCTCCTGGGGTGGGGCTGCCCAGCACATCAGGCTGACTCTCTGGGCTCCTCCTGGCCTGGAACACAGGGCGGGGATCTGAGAGGACACAGACATGGTCCTTAGGCCCAGACGGCCTGTGTGAGAAGACAATTTCCCCAAAGACAGGAAAGCACACGGCCAGCTTGCCTATAGCTGTGCCCACCTGAGGTTGAGTGGTAGCAACACAGCTCTGGGAAGCACTTACAGTGTGACCACGGCTCTCTCGTGGCCCCCAGCCCGCCACACAATGTCTGCGATGGCCAGGGCCAGGCAGTGGGTCCTGTGGGCATCTGAAGGCTGCAGCTGCCTGAGGACAAAAAAGGAAATGTGTTTATGACTATGCGGACAGAAGTCAGAGACAGCGCAGCCCTGTGGCAGACGGCCTGCCCTTTCCTCTGCCGTCCAGAGGGGCCCTGCAGCCTAGGGACCGGGGCAGAGCCTGGGAGGAGGGGCCTCTACAGATGAGAATCCAGGGAAGCGCCGAGAGGGAGGGGCCCGGGCTGGAGGAGGAGCAGGCGGAGGAAATCACCCACGGCAGCAAAGCGGCCTCTAGAGACGCGGCAGGGCCCCGAGGCGTGTGCAAGAAAAGGCTGTGAGTTCTGATAAAGCCAGGGGACTGAGCCCGGAACTGCTTCCATCCTAGGCACAGGCCCCGCCCTGCCCAGCCCCAGCCTCGGCCAGTCCTGGCACCCAGGCCCCTGGAGACAACAGCTCACGCAAGCGGGTGCCCTGCGCTCCCCCAGCTGATAGGAGCCGAGACCCCTGGCTCAGAGGGGAAAGCGGCCTGACTTGCTGCTTTTTAAACACAGAGCACGGGAAGGGGGGAAGGATTTGGGATGACTGCCGGGTTCTGGGTGAGTGCACGGTGGTGCCACCAGCTGAAATGAGGAACATGGGGCTGGGACGGGGGGGGGGGGGGGGAGGCAGGAGGAGGTGCACGTGGGACCCCCAGGCGAAGCTGTCACTCTAAAGCCCAGGAGAGCAGCTCGGGCTGAGGAGAGGTTTACAAGCCCCCAGCATGTGAGGCGTCCTTGACACTCAGAGTGGCTGAGACTTCCCAGAGAGAGGATGAGGAAGGCAGAGGCAGGGGCCAGGGCTGGAGCCCTGGTGGAAGTCCAGCATACGGGGGAGGCAGGGGAGCAAGGCAGGAAGGGCAGAGCTCGGAGCTGCCCGTGACAGCCTTAGGAGCAGGAGGGCTTAAGAAGGACGGGCGGTCAGCAGTGTCAAAGATGGCAGAGAGAGCTCTCGCCATAAAAGCAGTCACGAGGAGGCCCCTAGTGCATGGAGTCAATGAGGAAGAAGAAGCAGCTGCCGCTTCCTGACACTCTCTCCACCTCCAGGGCTCCACACCACTGTGCTTCCTGCCCACCCCTGGATGCTGGGACGTTTGCTTAAATTCTTCCAAAGGCAGGCGGAGTGTCTGACTGTCTCGCTACCTAACAAATAAAAGGGGCTTGACGCCAGGGCTCCCAGGAACGCAGAGGGAGTTTCCATGCTTTCAGTCACCAAGTAACTCCTGAGCTCCAGGCTGATTGCTGGGTGGGGAGTGGGGAGAAAATGGTCTTTTGTCCCTCCTCTCCAGGGTAGGAAAGGAGAACCCGGAGACCAGGACACAGGTCACCGTGGCAGGCAGCATGTGCTCATGGCCCAGAGCCTGGGACACAAAGCCAGTCGTCCGCACCCAGGCTGCTGTGGTCCAGTGACTTTAAAGTGGGAGGCGATGTGACACAGGGTCCCTCAGTTTCCCCTCCCTAAACTGGCCATGACAGTAGTAGCTCCTTCATCGTGTTGGGCGATTTAAACAAGATGATGTGTGTAAGGTCCACGGCCCAGTGCCTGGCATGTGGAGAACGCTCAATAAAGAGTACCCACTGCTGTTGTCTTTATGGAAACATCAAGTCCCCATTTTGGCCGTGGCCAAAGAGTTCACAAGATGGTGAAGAACTCCCAACATCTTACGTGAAAGTGACGACAAGCCACTAACAACAGGCAATCTTTCAAACCCAATGAGACAAACAAGCACTCAACCACTCGAGAAAAATGCAGACTGCCTGGTATGTCTGCAGCCTCAGGAAGCCTGCCTGCTCCTCTGGAAACAGCTACCACGCCATCAGCAAACCAGGCACCCGAGACTCTGGAAGCACTGCCCCGGGCCACTGTCAACTACTGAAAACAAAGGTGAGGAAACATTGCTCTGGGATTCAGGAGAGGCCGCCAAGGACCAAGGAGGGCCCGGAAAGCAGGCTCTTCGGACAAAGGAGAAAGGATTGGACGTTCATCTCTTTGGAATCAGAACCCACGAATGTGGACTCCGTCACCCCCACAGCTCCTGTTTCCTGCCCTGCCCCCACACAGGTGACAGTCGTGTCAGTCCCACCTCCTGAGCACCCAGGCCCATTGTCTTCTTGCCTCTGCCCAGGACCAGGGCGCCCTGCTCCTCAGCTAAGCTGTACAGCTAGTGCCCAACCAGCACTACTGCTCCATCTTGCCCTCCCACCAATCCTCACTGCACATACTCACCACAGGCTCCTCCTACAGCACAGATGTGACCAGGGCACTCCCCAGCTAAATCCCTCCGCATAGGTAGGTGGGGGGCAAGTTACGCCTAGACTGTATACTCTGCCTAGAACATCTATGCTGGAAAACCTCCAGACAGAGCTACCAGGCCACCTTCCAAACATTCTCTATGTTCCACAGTAACTTACTGAAGCAGGTAACACTTGATGGAAAGCTTCTCAGTGCAGCCACAAATAAGACTTTTAAAACCAATGTATATTAAGTACTTACCACGTGCCAGGCACTGCTAGAAGCACTTTACACATATTATTTCATTAATCATTAAAATCACCCAATGAAGGAGGTACTATTATTGTCCCCTTTTAAAATGAGGAAACTGAGGCACAGAGACTAAATGATTCACCCAAGGTCATAGAGTTAGTAAAAACTGGACCAAGTGAAACAGAGGTGAGGGAAGAAGGAGAGTGTGGGGAGGCAGAATCAGCCGTCTTGAAGCTCCTGGTGTTGGGAACCAGCATCCCTTCGCCTCTGAGCCTGTCTTTCCTACACCTGCAATGCTATCAGGAGATCTGGCTCCTGGGCCCAGACAACCTTCCAGGTCTCACAGGCTTTAATTACAGGCCCTCTGAACTTCCATGTTTCTACACAAAAGTCATTCTTTTCATTGGCTTCCATTTAGCCTCTCCATCCTTCCCTGGGCCTTCTCCAGCCTACTCTTTTGAGACACAGCTTTCCAGAAAAGAGTAGCATTGGGGTAAGTGCGGTAGTCAGGCCTGGGTTCCATTCCTGACTCAAGGCCTTGTGGAAGTCCCTTGCCCTCGCTGGCCTTCGCCTCCCCACCCGGAAATGCAGACCCTGGACCAGATGCCCCCAAGCATCATTCCAGCCTTGCCCTTCTGCCATGTAACCGGCCACAGCGTATTCAGGGCTGTGGTGCATGTGGATGACAAGAGGGAAGACGGAGGCATTGTGGTGAATCCCTGGCCTTCACCTTCCCCAGGAAACTCAGTGTTTGCCTTCACCTTGGTGACAAGGGTGGTCCTGTCCTGCCTTCATCAGTCACATGCACTTATCCAACTCCTAACACGAACCTAGCACCTGGCCGGGCTCTTAAACCAAGCGAAGTTTCTTTAAAAGAGTCTCATTCCTCACAGAAGAAGTGCAGGATTTGTCTAAGGACAGCAGTGGGTGTCAGAGAGTAATACATCCTATATTTGGCTTAATTACCCAAGTCTTTCAGATTAAAAAGATATTTCTACCATCATTAACTCAAAACAGGCTCACCGGTGCATTCTGACATGCCTGCTAGTCTGAGCCTATGGAAGAATCAGAAGAAAGCTGGCGAATGACTGCAGGCCTTTCTGCTCCCTTTCAGGGTCAAACCCTGCCAGAGCTGGCCTGGGGACCACCGGACCTGGGTTCCAAGCCTGGCTCTGCTAACGAGTGTCCACAGGGGCCTTGGGCACGCGCCTTGACATCCCCAATGAGAAGACAGCTCCCTTGCCGGCGGCGTTCCCTGGGCCCGCAGGGGAACGAGGCTCACCATCACTTCCCACGAGCCAAGCTGGCCGGCACAGCCCCTCCTCAAGTGGAAAAATACCGAGCTCTGCCGCCCGGCTCTGTCGCCCCCAACTGAGGAGAGGCCGGCTGCCGGCCTGATGGAATGAGTCTTAATGAAGCCAGACGGTCCTGCAGAAAAAACACCACCCCTGCCAAGAAGCCTTTATTTCAGCATGACTTCCCTGGAGGGCGCAGTCACATCCTCGTGCTGCTTTCACAGGACCGCTTCCCCGTCCGCCGTTGGGGAGACAGCGAGCAGGGGCCAGCCCCCGCCCAGGCCTGCAGACCCCGTGCGGGCAGGCGCACCGACTCTGGTCCTGGAGCTGCCCAAGAGCCCAGCTGCAGGTGCCACCTCTGGGCGGCGCGAGGGCCGTCACGGTGCTCCTAAAGAGAACGGAGGGGCTTGCCTGCTTTCATTCTTTCTTTGCTTTTTTTTTTAAGCCAGATCATTTCTGAAATCTCGGAATTTCAGAGTCAAAAGGGAGTACTGAGCTCCAGCCCAGCTCAGCACACACAGTCTGCGTAGCAACATCAGTGACCCAAACGATCAATATTAAGATCATGCAAACGAGTCAACGAAATCAGAGGAGCCGGGGCTGCGAGAAGTTCCTGCACGGATGTCAAATGTCATCCTTCACTCACGTGAGGCAGCAGGTCCCCAGGGGTTTGCTGTACTACTCTCTGTACTCTTCTATATATTTTTTTTTCCAAATTAAGAAAAATGGGGAGGTCCTGCCCAGAAGCCCTTTGTAAACTACAGAGCCTACAGAGCTGCAGCTTGGTCACTGAGAGTCCGTCTGGGGGTCCAGCCCTCGTGACACTCAGCCTCCCAGCACCAGCCCCTCCTGGCCTCTCTGGCTCTCCTGGTGCTCAGGGTCTCTTCTAGGGCACAGCGTGGTGTGACACACATGCTTGGCTCTGCCCCAGAGGCCAGGTGTGAACCTGGACAAGCATCTTTCCCTCTCTGGGCCTCAGTTTCCCCATAGGTACCACAGCAGGTGATCTCGAGGTCCTACCCACTTGCACAGCCCTTGATTTATGAAGGATTTGGTTTGCGTTTCCTTACTGAGTCAGACTTGGGCAGGACAGAGATTCACAAGTGGAGAAAATGAGGCCTTGCTGGCCCACAACTGTAAGCCAGGTCTCTGGCCAATCCAGTGCTCTCTTTAGCAACCGCCACCCTGGGACAGGCTAAGGACCACAGAGCTGGGCACTGCCCCCAGCCTCAGCACGGGCACCTACAGGCTGCACCGACACCCACTTGACAAGGATGACTTTCTGTGGCCTCTGATCTGCAGGGCCTCACCTCAGCAAACAGCAACCCAGACTCTGCTCTCACCTCCCCACTCTGCTGCCAGCCCCAGGCCCAGGCCCCTCACTCCCCTGGCCTTTGTTTGACCCAAGTCCTAGCCTGAACCCAGGAGGACTCTCTCCTTTCACCCCCAATCGCCCTCCGAGCCCAAGGCAGGCTCACGCCTCAGCAAAGCCAGGCCCACAGCAGCAGGAGCGGGAGGAGCAGACACAGGATGGTGGGGGGAGGCAGCTGGTGCCCCTCGCCCAAGCCCATCACCACGGGGACCGCCCCCAGCTGGTCCCCCACAGAGCTACGTCTTGACTTCCTCAGGCACTTTCAGCAGCCCTGGCTGGACAAGAGAGCCCGGGCCAGGCTCTCCACCCCTCCCTCTCGGTTGGGTATGAAGAATGCCCACTCTCGGGCCTGCTCAGCCGTCAGTGTGAGCAGGAAGCCAGCCCACTACGCTCAGCCTTCATGGAGAGCAGCTCTGGGTGCAGGGCCTGGGGCAGCAGGCAGGGGGGTGCAACGGGGAAGGGACTTACAAGGAGCACCCACAGTGGGGGGGCTCCAGAGAAAGCTGAGGTCACTCTTCTGTAGCGTGAATCCTTCCGTGCTTCCCGTGTGCCTGGCCAGCAGGCCGAGCTCTCCTGGCCGCTCGGCACACACCTCCTCTGGCCCAACCAGGCAGCCTTGCCCCAGAGTGGGGCTCCTTCCCCGCCAGGCACACCCCACACACAACCCCCAGCAGCCGGCAGCTCCTTCCAACCTCCTCCGTCTCTGCCCCACCAGCCCGGCCCCTGAAGGCCTTCAATCTAGGCTGGCCGCAGCTCTTCTTCCCTCAGCGGGTACAGTTTTCTTTCCACCCAGACCGCGTCTTGAGCCCCCAACCTGAATGGCTTTCTGCCTTCCAAACGCTGGCTCCCCTCTCTGGTGTGGAGTGCAGAACTCTCTCTCAAGGACATGCCTGGAGACCCAGAGGCTGTCACATCCCCTTAGTGGAGTTGTAGGGCAGGTGAAAGGAGCCGAGCTTGCCTTGTGCCCTGGGCAGAAACGGCCCTTCTGGGAATGAACTTATACACCTCTTCCTGACTGTTGGGAAATGATCTACAACGTCCCCAGAGAAGACCAAGTTCAAAAGCAGCTCTGAAAGGACATGGGGCTGACATGAATTATAAAACATCTCCCACAAGGGCCAAGGCCAAGGCTTGACCTGAGCAGACTGCTGGGCCCTGAGGACCCTCTGGCAGCCTGGCCCTGACCCACCCACCGGCCTGGGTCTTGCCCTGCCCCCTACACTCTGCCCTGGCCACCCCACGCGACTCTCAGCTCCTCTCCCTGCCCCTGGGCTTCTGCACATGTTGTTCTCCTCACTGGAATACCATGCCCTCCCCTCCCAGTCAGTCTGGATCACTCAGGCATTTCTCCATGCGTTCATTCAACAAAAATTCTGAGGGCCTCTTCTGTGGACTAGGCCCAGGGCTGGATGCCAGGGACGGTCTATGGGCCAGGCAGCTCAGGAAGGCCCCTGTTCGCAGGGGGCTTATGTTCTGGGGCACAGACAATGGCCAGGTAACGACTTAGATAAAAAGGGTATCCAATGGTGGGGGCCTTGCAGGCAGCATCCAGGGAGGCAGGGGAAGGCTGCGCTGAGGTCATGGCCTCTGCGTGGTAAGAAGCCAGGGAAGGAGTCAGGGATTTGCTGGGAAAGGAGAAATCGAGGGAGGAACAAGCCTGGGCAAGCATGTGTGTGAAGCCAATTAGGAGCCCTGCTCATCCTCCAGATCTCGGTAAGATTAAAACGGCACTCCTCCAGCAAGCCTGCCTGACTTCTTCACATCTGGGTGGGCCCTGAGCTCCCTGCACGTCCCCTGTGACCTCCTGCTCTGTCTGGCTCTCGTGTTGGTCATAGGTGCCACGAGGGCAAGGCCACAGCTGCCGTGTTGAGCTGCGCACTCCCTGCAAGCGCCTACAAAGTCCTCCCTGCGTGCCTCGCTCCAGCGCAAGGAGGGAAGGTGGGTGCAGGGGGTGTGCATACATGCCCAGAGAGGGTCCCTGAACCCTTTGGAAGGGGGCAGCCAGAGGCCCCTCCCTTAGCCAGTCCCAGCCAGCCAGCCAGGAGCGCCCCCGACCGTCAGGCACTGTGGGGGCCTCTCCCGGTCATGGTGTGGGCAGCACTTTGCTGGACGGGACTCCAGAGCAGGCAGTGGGGAGAAGCACAGGACAAGGTCAGACCCTGCTGTGGAAATGTTATGTCACTGGGCTTCCAGTTATAGCTGTGCTATGCTTTTGGCTAGCACCTTTCAGCTTGATATCAAACACCTGCATCATTACTTTGTAAAGTAATTAGACAAATCATGCTATTGGACAAATTATAAAATGCCAGGCATGAAAAGCTATCTTCACTTGGATTCTAAGGCCACATCCTCTAAGCTGGTAAAATGTGTTCCGTTTGTACCAAGCTTGGCTGGATGTCTGGGGGACTAGTGTCTTTCCCAGGAATTTGAACATGAATAAACAGGGGATGGGCTTTGTCATCTTAAAAAAAAAAAAAAAAAAAAAAAAAGCAAGTCCCTTTAATTACAGTTCAGGAATTGCCACAACTAAGCTGTGACTTTCAAATCCATTTAATCACAACTTTGAAGAAGAGAACCGAAGTATCTACTGGGCAGGAGGATGCTTCCAGGGTGCTGGAAGTGTTTTCTTTCTTTACCTGGGTGATGTGTTCATGGGTGTGTGATTTTGCAGCAATTCATGAAGCAGAACATACATGAGTTGTGCACTTTTTTGAGTTGTGTACCCTTCTGTATGTATGTTAGATTTCAACTAAAAAAAGAAAAAACAACAAGAAAACAAAACAAAACAAAAAACAAGTGCCAGAAGTTCTGCAGCTCTGAGGGTGACTCAGTACAACTGGGCACACAGCCACTGGTTAAGGTAAGAGGGCTGCCTCCTCAAACTGGCCGAGCTGGCCCCACTGGCCTTGGGCAGCCCCCCGATAATCCTTCCATCTGAGCACCAACCACAAAGTAGGATCATGGTTTTGTCTCCACCCCTCAACCTCACAGAGCACTCTGGAGAACAGGGAATGCATCTATTCCTCTCTGTCTCACTCGTACCTGCACAGAGAGAATGTTCCAGAAACGGCTGTTGAGGGAGGGAGCATGGGAACGCGGGGCCGTGTGCACACTCAGTGTGTGAGGTGGAGAGCGGACGCCGCGGGAGGAAGCCGTGTGCTGCGGGGCGTCGGGAGGGTGTGGAGGTGGCTGCGGGCAGAGGAGGGGCGACGAGGGGGGGGGAGACCCGGGCTCCGCGGAGGCGCCAGCAGGCTGACCCGGGGGTGCACGGGGCTCGGGCAGCTGCTGCGCTCCGCTCCTGAGGAGGGGGTGGCCCGGTTTCAATGCTGCTCCAGCCGCCGCTTCCCAAGTGAAAGAGGGCTGAACAAGCCCCCCTGCTCGTAGAAACAAATGCATGCAGGTCGTTTACATGGGTCAGCACTGGCCCCGTTAGCCAGCCACCATTTCCCTTTCCAGAAGACGGGAAATATCAGGGAACAAACACACATTTCCTTGCTTATTTTTTCTGGACAGTGAGGAGAAGCCTTGGAAAGAGAAGATATTGCCGGAATAAGCGTGACTTACCGAGCACAGTCAGCTCCGCTATCTCCTCCAAACAGGAGTTTCTGTAGGACGCAGGCTTGGACAGCCGCCAGAACCCCGCAGGGACCACCCTGCAAAGAAGGATGCGCGTTACTGCCTGTGAGAACTGACCCAGGGCAGGGCCGTCTGTTCCTCCAGAGCCAGCCTCTGCCCACGGTCACGGAGCCTCAAACAGGGGTCTCCTATGAGGCGACCACTTCTAGGAAGTGCCGACCCTGAGTCACAGAGAGGGGGTGGCACAGGCCCGGGCGCCCACCCCTAGAGGAAGGAGCGAGTCTGCGGCGTGCGATGGGAGGAAAGTGACTCTCCACAGCCTGTTAGGGGTCGTCACCATGGGCGTCACAGGCATCCAGAGACACGTTTCCACATCCACAGGCTGCGGGTGTCAACCGTCTACCCAGGCTTCATGGCCCATCCTACAACCCTCCTCCTCCCTCCCCGACCATCTCAGCTAGAGGCGAGCCCCGTGGGCAGCCTCCACTTTTGTAAGCAATCTTGTCCCTGGCTGGGGGCCTGCCTCAGCGCCCAGTAGGTGTGTCTTGGAGGGAGAGGGCTCCTTGAGGAGCTCACCCCTGTAGGCATCAACAAACACGAGGACTGTCAGAGCAGCGGCCGCGGGTGCCCCTGAACTTGGGGTGCAAGAAGATGGGCTGACTTGGCCAAGTTAGGGACAGGCGTGGGTGGTCTTGGGGTTCTTCCTCAGACAGTGTGTGGCAGGGAGAGGCTCCTGGACCTTGAGAAATGGAACCCTGGATGAGCTGCCGGATTTTACAGTATCTACTGGCCCTGAAAACGTGTATCTTGGCAACTGTCTATAAGCCATGTTCAAATCCTGCCACAATCTTCCTGTCTTATATCATATCCTCCTCACACGCTTCTGGTCCTCACGCTCGATACGTTTGCCCCTTCCTTCCATCCCCAGACTTTCACACAGCCTCTCTTTGTTCATGCTGCCACCTGCCTCCAGGGTCCTTTCTCCAGCTCCACCTGCAAAATCACCTCTCAATACTCAGCTTAAGGACCCTCTCTGGTACCCCCAACCAGACGCTGGGCCCCATCCTGCGCCCTCTCAGCGAGGACTCCAGCATCATGCACCACCCACAGCAGGGGTCATGCTCTCTCACTCTGCTCCGCCAGCCACATGTGAAGTTCCTGCCCTGGGTGACAACTTGGCAAATGTGGAGCTGGCGAAGGCCACGCCCATCGGATTTACCACACTGGGGGATGTGCGCCCCTGCCCGTGATGGGCCCACAGAAGGGTCCCCAGAGGCACTTAAAAACAACCTGCCTTGTTCTGCACGATGCCATATTTTAATGATGCTGAGTCATTAAAGGAAAAACTCTGAAGTTTCCACTCCTCATTGAAACAGCAAAAGCTGGAACCAAACAGAATGGTCTTTAGGTCCTGTCAAAAGAAGAGACAATTTTATTGGTTGTTTTAAAAGCAAACAACAATACACTGCTGGCTGTTTGCATTCCCACAGGAGATGGTCTTGAATTCTATCAGAGTAGTCTGTTTTCCAGCAGGGTAATCCATTTTCTTTTTATTTTGTAAACCCATTCTTCTCATATTTGAGGAAAGAGAAAACTGACCTTGAGGGTCTTACCTCTGGAACAACTGTAAACCCCACCAGCCTGTGCTGACCTGGCCAAAATCTTTTTAGATTCCTTAGATGTTCCTTGATACACAAAATGTTAGTTTTGCAAGGGACCCTAAGGTTCTAGACTGCACGTTATCATTACCTACAGAGCCCTGAACAATCCTGGCGCTCAGGCCCCGTGCCAGGCCAACTAAAGCAGAAGCCCTCGGCAGCAGACGCCTGTATCTGTACTTCTGAAAGCTCTCCCAGGTGATTCCAATGTACAGCCAGGTTTGAGAACTGGCGCTCTAGCAAACTATGACCCATATGTCAAATCTGGCCCTCCACTTGCTTTGTAAATAAAGTTTTATTGAAACACAGCAATGCCCATTTGTTTACATATTGTCTGTTTTCTTTTACATTACAATGGCAGAGTTATGTGCTTGTAACTGAGAGCCAAAAATACACTATCTAGCACAGTATGGTTGCCAGGTCACAGGGTTACGAGCCTGGAAACCCGGGTCCTGCATGCCATACGTGCTGGGTCCTCCTTTCTCTGTGTGGGCCTCGAGTTTTTCAGCTGCTTTTAGAGATGCTACGACTGGGTGGTCTTTAGAGGCCTCTGAGGACCCTTCCCAAAATAGCAGTACCCACTGCAGAGAATCACAGCCCTGTGGCTACAGACAACCAGAGCACTTACTCCCAGGCTTGGGGCCCCTTAACTGTGTCTGACCCTCTCTCTGTGGTTTCAAAAGAAGGAGGGAAGAGGAAGGACAAAACCCCTTGAAAAGCTGTTGACTTTTCATCTGTGTGCTGAGTAAATACTTGGTAAAAGAGGAGGAGAACAGGGTCAGCTGCGCCCCCAGGAGTTTTATTTTTCCTCCTGGATCCTGGCTGGAAAGCCAGTGGAGGACAGCAGGAGCAGCATTCCATCCCGCAGGAACCGCGGGCCGCGGGGAAGGGCGAGGCCCTCTGGCAGCAGAGATGCTGAGGAATCCAGGACATCCCCGCAGAGGAGGCCAGGAACTGGCTCCTGAAGTCTGACTCCACAAGGCCACACTGGTGTGAACCCAGGCGGTGCTGAAGAACTGGCAACACTTCCCTGTCCTTCCTTCACTGCAGCCCAGCCTGAGCCCAGCTCAGGGTACCAGTGCGGGAGCAGACAAGCTAATGAGGACAATTATCCCATTCTCATCACAACTCCGGAGTTACTGGTTGCCGACGTGGTGAAGCAGTTCTGGGCCAGGAGAAAAGCTGGATCCTGGAATGTTTGAATGGGAGGCGGCTGTATCCTCACCTTTTGTCTCCGAGAGGAAGAGGGAGCTGCCAGGGCTAGGCCCCCATTTTCCGAACTCTCCGTTCAGGTTTTCTTCCACATGACATGCAAATTTCCATTTTAACAATGACTGAGAGATTGTAACAAGATGAATGGAGCCACAGAGATGAAAATCACCTCGTCCACACCAACTCAAATCAAGAGGCCTTCAATTCACACCATGCCAATTCACACACCATGCCAATTCAAATCAAGACGTATCACCTCGCAGTTTTCAGCTGACACCTACCTTTGCCACTGAGAGGTCGATGGGCTTTGACACTACCTGCAGCTTGAGCATTGATGGGACTGGAGACAGGATGACTTCTTCCCTTACCAATTCATCCTCCACGTCCTCTGAAAGAAAACCATGGCCACGGGAGCTCATTGCTATGACCCACAGAAAACGGACTAGGAAGCCATTTAACACCCAGGACACTGATGAGTGTTGAGATGGCTGGGATGAGAGGAGGGCTTCTCCACCATCTACCCCCAGTCCCCCAGGGCTCCCAAGCCTTCAGCAGAAGGAAGAAGGCAGAGTGAGAACCCTTGCTCCTTGTCACGCCATGCTGGTCCAAGGACGCTGGCAGGTGGGACTCGGCTATCAGTCCACTGGAAAGGTCTGCTTGTGGACACGCAGAAACAAGAGCCTAAGCCTAAGCGGTCGAGTCAAGCCCAGAAAAGCCTGGCTCAGATGCGGTTTTTACCAAAGGTGGGCATGACCCACAAATCTGTCCCCCTGAGGATAAACATGAAGAGGGCAGAATTAGGAAAGATAGCGCTGCCCTTCTTGAGAGAATAATAATAGTTATCATAGATTATCACTATCATGGTGTTCATTTGCTAACTATCGTGTTTTATCACCGAAGCCCCACAACAGTGCCATGAGAGGGTAATCATCATCCCCATTTAAAGAGGAGTTAACTGAGGCTTACAGAAGTTAAGTAACTGACCTAAAGGCACACAGATGGAAAGTGGCAGGATAGAATATAAACCAGGGCCAACTCCTAATCGCTCTGCCATCGTGCCAGTCAGACCTCCCTGGACCTCCACCCAGCAGGGACACTAAGTCACATTCCGAATATAGTCTTCTCACAGCTGGGGTGACTGAGGCCCAGAGAGGGTCCCCGTGTGAGTCTTGGTAGCACCGGCCTGAGCCTTGCCAGCCAGGCAAGGCTGCCACTTGCCATCATACCCACTGCTGCGGTATTTACCAGAACCCAAGGGAAAACAGCCCAAGGCAATTATGCTGGCAAAGCGGAGCAGGCCTGTCTCCACAGAGCCTCAGGAGACTTCCCCCTCTCCTTTCCCCAAGATTAAATGATGACTTAAAAAGCACACCACGCTACACTGTACAGAAATCAACATTCTCTGCAATAATTCTGTGCATCTGGGATGAGAGAAATGCACAGTCCCTGCATCTTCTGAGATGGTGTCCCAGGACCCATGCCTTAAATCTTATTCTACAGCCTCCTTTTCTCCTCTGGAGGGAGACCAGACACAGCAAGAGGCCAACTCCTAGAGGCTCAGTCCACTGAAATGGAGACAGATTCTACCTTTAGGCTGAAACAAAATTTTTAAATAAGTCTGGAATGTAAATGAGAACCTTCCTTAGTTAGGTTCTCTGAAAAAGCCACCCTGTGACTATGGCCTTACAAAAACACCTGAAATAAAGACCAGATGTTCACCCAGCAACATACACAGGTCTTGAAAACATGGTGCTGGGCAGAGAAAGTAAGAAAGCAAATGGGATATATAACAACATGATTTACATCCATTTTAGGCACGTGCACACAAAACAACACTAAACAGTTTTGCAAGAACACACAGAAGCAAAGAGAAATCACTAAATACATGAGACTGGCTGCTTATGGAGAGGCGGGTCATGGGAGTATAGAGTGTGGCTAAAGGGAAATCAGGAAGGAAAGGCTAGAGGGAGGCCAAAGCGGAGGCTTTGCAAAGATTAATACTGAGAATGTTCATTAAGGAACAGAGATGTGTGATTAATTCAACCCTAGGCATCTGAGGCCCAAAACAGAGAGGAAGAGAAACTGAGTGATTCCGCCAGGCCCTGAAGGTCCTTGCAATGTCTCAGTCCAGATTGTTTCCTGGAGGGCCAGAGGGGCCAGGATTTAAGCCTATTTGGAGGCTTCTGTTTCGTCAGAGATTGTCCCCTAGGGAGCCAGGGCTGAAACGTGCTCTGCTCGAGCCCCATGAACTAAGTCTGAGGATAAAGGCTGGGGGCCCAAGGGGAGCCGACCGGGTGCAGCCCCCAGGAGGAGGCAGCCTCCCTCGGCTTCTGCCAGGAAGCAGTTGTCACCTGTGCAGGGAGTTGGTTCAGGACCATAAGGCAGGCCCAGATGTGGCAGGACGGCCATGCAAAGGAAAACAAAGCACTTCAGCATGACATGGCCAAGCAGACAAAACTGGCTGCAAATGCCAGTGGTTTGAAAATGCTATTTTTAAGGCCCTGGCGTAAATGTCTGGTTGAAAAGAAGCAAGGGATTTTGTGTGCCGTACCATTTTATTTACCCTTTAGAGGAAAACATACACGTATACTTGGTAGTACTTAATAGAGGCCCACATATCCCTATTTCCAGGTTCCCACTCAGTACTTCCTACTAATGGCAAGATATCTTCCCCTGGAAGTGCCCCAACACCCCAAACTCAGGAATCTCAGGACAGAACCCCTCCAGGCTTCCGTTTTGATCACAGACTCCATCTCCCCAACCCTCCACCAGGGACCCAGGCCAAACCTCAACCCTCTCCCACACACCACACTGCTCCAGCCTCCAGATCATCCTGCCTCCGGACGGCCTCATACGCTGACCCCCACCTCGCCCTTTCTCTCCCCACGGTTATAGGAATGTGTCGTTATTTTTCTATTTGTTCACCAAGCACTTTATTGAACACCCATGATGTGCCACTGGTTATGTGGGACAGAGGAGGTCCAGAGATGATGAAAACACCACCCCTGCCTTCAAGGAGCTCACTGCCCAGAGGGAGAGACAGAGCCCCAAACAAATACCATGATGCTAATGCTGAAATGGAGGTGAGTGCAAAGGTTGTAAGAGCAGAGGGGAAGAGGCAAATAATTCTGCCTTAAGGGGTCAGGGAAACTTCCCATAAGAGGTAATAGGATTTCCCCAGATGGAACAGGGGCCCCGTCACCTCTTTTCTGAACTATTTCAAGAGCCCCCTCATCAGTCTCCCAATGTGCAGACTCTTACCCCTAAAATCCATCTTCCACACACATCCAGAGATGGCCTCAAACATTGTTTGTTTCACATCTCTGCTTGACAGGATCTTGTTCATCCGTCAAAGCCCAAAGTGCCACCTCACTATAGAAACTTCTGGAACCCACCACAGACTTGGCTGACTCACCGCCTGAAGCAGTGAAGAGCTGCTGGTCATTTGCTTTGTGTGTTGCTATCAGAGGACACCTCTAGTCCTTCGTCCCACCCAATCCCGCCCTCCAAGAAGGCAAGGCCACTTTTCATCACCTCCATCTGCTTTCAACAGTCCTGTATGTGCCCAGGCATGTAACTGCTAACCCACGTTTGCTGAATTGAACCAAAGAAAGATGAACTGGGGTGGGGAAGGGAATGCGGCTCCTCTAAGCAAATTGTACTCCTTGTTTCTGATTCCCCTGCCCCAAATTTCTCTTCCCCTTTCTCTGGGTGACTGGGTTCCCTGCCCTCTTATCTTTTATCTCTGTCTCCTTCTCCAAACCGTCAGCTGGACCACTAGCAAAGAAGGGTCGGCTTCCCTGCAGAAAACACACACGTACTTCACAGAGCCGGGTTCTGAGAGAACTGCTAAAAGCCTTCCTCCCAAGAGAAGCCCTCTGGGTTCTGCTTTGCTTTCTGTCCAAACAGGAGTGGCTTTCATTAGAAAATCCTAAAGCGCTTTACAGAAAGGCTTCGGATGCCAGCGTTTCCCGGCTCCGTACTTCATCCTGCACAGCCGTGTGCCCAGCGAAATCTGCCCCTTCCTGGGTGGGCCAAATAATCCCACCAGCCACTTCTGATGGTTAAAACTCAGAGGAACTGTTACCTCTGAAGAGAACTAAGCAGCATAAACAAAGCCCTGCCTCTGTCATTCGGAGGCTTGCCCCTGCCTTTCAACTCCATCAAAGCAAACTGTCAGACAGCATGTCTCACACAAGTCACTTCTGAAGGGCGAGCTGCCTTCTTCCTTCATGTAAAAGGGAGTGCTTAAAAGGAGAGGAAAAGGATGTGAGCAGCTCTCAGCTCTTGTGTGCCAAAATGGTCCAACAGGTAAATTGCCGGCTTCCAGGAGAAGGGCAAAGGTCAATGGCACTCAAGCCTCGTCCTTTCATGTCTGGTCCTTGGTTGTCATCCTTTATTCTACTCTTGGCTTTTGCCAAGGCCTGCAAACACATCAGTCTTTGATTAGAGAATTTCAGAAAGAGAAAAAAAGATGGCTTCAAAACGAGAGTGGATGGACATGTTCTCGTCTAGATCTTGCAGAGAAGGTGCACCGGTGTGTACACATGTGGAAGGGCACTGAGCTGAAGGCGAAAGGTGCGTGCACTGATGCACCTCACAATTTGTATTTTACACTCAGTGATATGTGGGTAAACATTTTTAAAGGATGGAATTCTCCAGGCAGAGATGTACTAATATTTTGACTAAGCACTGTCTTCTAGAGACTTCTGTAGGTTCTGAGTAACCCTAAAAGAACCTCCAAATGCAGAAAATGCTTCTCTGTCCCCTCTCTCACATTTCAGATCTAGAAATGTCTAGACTTCTTATAAGGATTTCTCCAAGAGAAATAGGCAGTAGAAGATGGATTTGGACATCAACCAAAAAAGAGAGAAGCCTGCTCTACTCCCTGGGCCAGCCCCTCCTTCCTGAGGTCAGGTGGGAGGAAAGGAGCCCCACCCCAGCCAGCAGAGAGCCCCACCACCCACTACCTCCCAGACAGACCAAATAAAGACCTCTGGACCGTGATGGGCACAGAACAGAGGCCCTAGTGTTACCTACCAAGCTGCAGCACACCCAGCTCACCATCAACCTTGTTGCACATCAGCAACTGATTTTTCCTAGGAAAAAAGGGAAATGTCAATGTACCATAGGAGAATGACAGAGAAATTCAAACAGTAGAAAAGAATGGGAGGGGCACTAGATGAAGCTTCAAGAGAGAGACGGGTTCTCTCCAGCTCTGGCCCTGCTGCTCTGTGTGTACCTTGCACCAGCACCCTCCCTCACTGAGCCACAGGTTCCACATCAGATGGGACCAAATCACTTCTGGGGCACTTTTCAATTCTGTGTACACACACACACACACACTCACGCACGCACACACACACACATACATGCATGCACATCAGTCAATATAGGATGACAGACCCTGTAGTTTGACCCTTGCCAAGAACTGAATGCAAGCTGACTTGCTGATGCCACTGTAATACTGCTGGGAAACACACTCACACGTGCACATACACACACACACACACACACACACACACACATAAATCAAGTTCCTGCAATCACTGCACAGATTTTCTTATCTCATGTTTTTATTTGTTTCCTTTCTCCCAGCTTTCTTGTAAAGCTATCAGCTAGCCATTTATCAGAAACCTCGAGAATGCACCAAAGAATACATATTGTGATCCTGACGTGTAAATTCAGGGATGTGCACGCAGAACTTTCTTTAAGTAGCCTCCCTGTATTTTAGCTCTCTTTAGATTTTTTTTCCTTCCAGCATGCATCAATCTGAACCAAAGTCAGATCATTTTTTAAAAAGAATGTATTAAAAATAACAGCATTAGATCACCCTCTTGAAAAATCCATTTACTATGTTAAAAATGACAGCTCTTTTGAACGTGGCATTGAAATATATTTTCCTCCAACATCCTTGCAGGGTAAGATATGATTGAAGTAACAATCGTAATCTTGCCACAGTAGGTCCTATTGAATTGGCTTCCTCCTGAAGATGTATGAAGGGGCATGAGGGGAAGACCGTGGAGGACGTGCAGTACCAAACCCCTGAGACTGTACTGCTTTGGACTCCGGGTTTCTTTCTCTGGCGCCGGAACACAGAGCTCCTCCCCCTCCCTCCCAGGCAGGCCTAAGCCTCCCCTCTTCTTCCCCCACTCAGCCAAGCCCATTTTCCTCAATTCAAAACCACAATATTCCAACGGCCCTACGCTACCAGGATTCTGCAAGCGTCCTTGTGGGGAATGGTGAAAGAACAAGTCGGAAAGAGGAGCTAAGGCACGGAGGGGTACCAGAAGGATGTGGAGGGGAGAGGGGTCAACACAGAGGCTGTGTCCCCCGCCCCAGTGACCAGCAATGAGGAACTGCACTTTCAGCAGGTGCCTCCACCGGCCACACCTCTCCCCACTCCCACCCACGCTGCTACTAAAGCTGAGGACCTGAGTCCCATCCCTTTGATCCCCTCTGTCACTATTTTATCTGAAGACTAAGGCAAGGTGCCCTCTCCTTGCTGCGCCTCAGTGTCCCTGTCTGAAAAGCAAGGACTGAGGTGCAGGTGCTAGATGGCCTACCTTGAACCGTTTTGAGCCCAGAACATCAGGAGTAAAGGCACCTCCGGCACATCCCGATGGCAGGAACATCTCTCGTGCCCATCTCTGCTCTCTGCCTCTTCGTCTCTCACCCAGATCATTCTCACAGCCCCCTAACTAGTTTTCTGACACCCATATAATGCCCCACCCTGTGCTGGCCCCCACATCTTCACATGAATGTCAAAGGCATCTTTCTAAAAAGCAAATCTGACCATGCCATGCCTGGCTGACATTCTTCAAAGGTGCACCATCATCATCAACAACAATAGTCATCAAATTTATAAAAACGATGGCAATTATAACAGCAGATACTTTCTGATTCCTTTGACTACAGCGGGCCTTGTGCCAAGTGCTTTGCAAACATCAAAATTCATCGGCTTCTCAGAAGAGCCTCATGAAGTAGTCAGTGCACTGAGTTTCAGAGAGGTCCAATAATTTCCTCAGAGTTACACAGCAAATAAGTGTCAGCACAGGAATCTGAACCCAGGCAATGACTCTAAAGATAATGGCAGCAACCACCACATATACTGCTTCCTCATGAAACAAAACCGAAGCCCATTAGTGTGCTCACTGGGCTGTCTGTGACCTGGCCACCTACCACCCCAGCATCACCGCCCTCTGCACCCTCCCTCTCCACCTGCATGTCCTCCATGCTAACCTCTCAGCTCACACCTCTACACCTTTTCATAAGCTGTTCACTCCAGCTAGAATATCCTTTGGCAAACTCACACTTATCCTCTACAGCCCAGTTGGAATGTTACCTTCTTGTCAACTCCAAAGCACACATTCATCCATGTCTTCACTCATTCGCTTAGCGAACGTGTGGCAGTTATCCGGCAGGTCTGTCTCCCTGCCGCAGGGAGACCCAGTTGTGTAAAATAAACAGACATAAATCGCAATACGACAGGGTGTGGTAGGCTGAATAATGGTCCCCCAAGATATCCACATCCGAATCCCTGGAAATGGAAAAATCGTACCTTATACGGCACAAAGAACTTTGCAAATGAGATTAAGTTAAAGATCTTGAAATGGAAGAAAGCATCCTGGATCATCCAGGTGGGGCCAACCTAATCACAAGTGTCCTGATAAGAGGGAGGCAGAAGGAGATGTGACACAGAAGAGGACAGGGAGGATGACGATGGAAACAGGGGCTGAAGTGATGCACTTTGGAGACGGAAGAAGGGGCCACAAGCCAAGAAATGCGGGTGGCCGTGAGAAGCTGAAAAAGGCAGGGAAACAGATTCTAGCCCTGCCAGCACCTTGACTTTAGCCCAGTGGAACTGATTTCAGACTTCAGTCTTCCTGAACACCGAGATAACAAATTCATGTTGTTTTAAGTCACTAAACTTGCGGTAATTTGTGGTAGCAGCCATGGGAAACTAATACACACAGTAAGAGAAAGAGCCTTTGCTTCGAGGAGGAGCAGAGGACTGTGGGATTCTCTCGCTTGCCTCTGCAGCCTGTGTGTCCAGCACCTAGTCGCTGCTCCACAAATGGGTGCCGCACAACTTACGCGTGCCAGAGCCAGGGCTCAAACCCAGGCCGCTGGCTCCAAATGCTCTGCTTTGCTCTTTCTTCTACTTTATGCTTCCTTTCCCTGCCCAGAACCCTCCACGGCTTCCTGTGGACCAGAAGACAATGTCCAAACCTCCCACGTGGTCCGCTTGGCTCCCAAGGGCAAAGCCTCTGGGGCACGCGGATGGCCACGAGCCGTGGGGAGAGGGTGGGGATGATGTTCCTGTTGCATAGAGTACAGCTGGGCCTCCTCCCGGTCTTGAGACTTCCGCCCCGAGGCCATCCATCAGCTGCGAGAGCCCAGCTCAGATGCTTTGTGCCTTTTCCCATAGATCTCTTCACCAGAGGAGACTTCAGTAACACTCACACTTAGGGAATGCACTATTGTTCCTTTCATGTGTTCCTTTGTGGTCAGTTTAAAAGCATGTTCTTGCCTTTGAGTGAAAACTATTATGAAAAACAATGACAAAAAGATAAATCAAGGATTCAAAACACTTTTTCAAAATGCAACTGTGCAGATAACCTAGAGACATGTGTCAAAGTGTGCATCTAATAAATCCATGGGAGCCAAGCTACAAACACCCGCTTCTGTGCCAGGTCTGAGGCCTCCATCTCCCAGACAAGATCCCCTTGGTGCCCCCAAGGGAACGACAAGGGCCAGGGCACCGCAGGCGTTTGGGGCTACATAGGGCCAGGATTCAATCCCTGGATAACTGGGTCTTGGGTGGGTAGAAAGAGCCACTCTGAGACCAGAATCCTTGTCCCTGATCCCCCGACTCTGAGTGACCTTGAGCAAGTCACTTACGTCTATGGGCATCAGGTGCTTCACCTGTACCTTGGGGAAAGCCTGAGCAAGGCCACTCGCTATGGAACGTGACCAGGTATGGGGGCTGTGTGAGAAATGACGTGCCTGGGTCATGCTATTCTTGAAGATGCTCTACTGCTTATGCACCCAACACTCAGAATAGTTTACCAGCTCTCAGCATAAAAACAGCCAAGGAGATGCTCCTTCCTCTGTGTTTGGTACTGGATACTCAGCTAAATTAGTTACGCTTACAAAAGAAAGATGTCCCATGAGAAGAAAGATATTGATCACTTACTACATATTCTATTGGATGAAAACACTGAACCCAGTGTGAATCGACCCCACTCGTGCAGCCCAAGAATCCAGTGATAGCCCAGCACACCTAACTGAAGCAGTATAAAATTACTGAGGGGGCACTTCCACAGGCAGGTCACACAAGATTCCCCCAGAGGAGAGAGACTTTTCTTTAAGTCCCACTGAAAATATGCTCAAAATAAAAAACTATTAAATATATGAGAAAATGATCCACCATATGTGAAAGCCAACTGACACAAAAAGTAGGACCCTCAAGAACTTGAGATAATAGAACAGCAATCTAAAAGAGGCTGTAATTAGAGAGAGTAGGGGACTTTTTTTAAAAAAGGAATGGAAATCATACGAAAAGATATAAACACTCTGAGAAAAGAACGGGCAGCTCTGAAAAGCGAATACAGTCATGGAAATAAGAAAACTTTGGGGCATACAATGATGGTGATGGATAATAACGTATTAAATACATATTTTTTAAATCCATGAGTCTACTACTAGAGGAGGAAGGAGGGGAGGGATAGATAACAGAAAGCTCTTTTCTATACAACACCATCAATTAATAAGTGGAAAAGGAACGATAAAATGACAAAAATTTAAAAATCGCCATTTTATAAATTCCTAATATGGGAAAAGATCATCAATGGATGTTCAAACCACGAGTTAAAAGGTTTTTGAGGCGCAGGATATTCATATGGTCTCAAAGTTACAGATTCTTTATTAATGTAAAAGGGAAAGTTACCTTTACAATAACAGAGAGATTGGCAGAAACCCTAATGGACTGACTTAGCATCACCAAAAATAAAACAAACTGACATTAGGTGCTTCTGATGTGATGTAATGGGAAGTACACAATATCACATATGTATTGTCCTTGCCAAAAATTGTTTAACATAAACCCAATAATGAAACAGACATAACTTGAATGTGGTCATTCTATGAGACATCAAGCCTACATTCATCATGAAAAACTGAAAAAGAAGGGAAATTGTTTGAGGTTAAAGGAGATTAGAGAGACATGGCAACCAAATATGAGTGAACTTTAAATGGATCCTGGGTTGAAAAACTAAAGTCTCAAAGAACATTTTGGAGCCATTTGGGAGAAATTTGATTGTGGACTTTATGTTAGTGGATGTTACTGAGTCGATGTGAAATTTCTTTGGTGTGATAATGGTGCTGTGGTTATGTTCTTGTCCTTAAGAGATGCAAGCTGAAATATTTCGGGGTGAAACACCATGGTATCTGAATTTTACTGTCAAATCAATCATCAAAAATGCTTGTGGGGGAGGGAAGAAAAGGAGAGAGAAAGAAAGAGAGAGAAGAAAAATGCAAAAAAATCTTAGAATTGCAGAAGGTAGGTTTCATGTACTATTCTTTCAACTTTTCTATGGGTTAGAACTTTTTTAAAGTTTGGGGAAAACTTTTGGTAAACTTAAAAAAGGAGATTAGATATAGCAAAGAGATAATAAATTACTAGGAACAATCAGATGACATTTACTCAGAATGCAAGTCAATCAGAAGAGAGATCAAACATATTAAAGAACAAATGAGAGACGTGGAGGGAAAAAAATTTAAGTCCAATATGCAACTAAAAGGAATTCCAGAAGGAAAGAATAAAGAGAATGTGAGAAAGGAAATTACTGAAAAGATAATTGTTAAAAACCTACCAGACATGAATCCTCAGAAAAACATAGTAAGTCTCAAATGATATACAAGAAAGTAAATGCACACCTGGATATGTCATCTTGAAACTACCAGAATACCAAAGACAATGAGAAAAATCTTAGAGAAAAGGTAGATTATCTATAAACAACAATTCCTTTAACAAAAGACATCTTTAGTATTCAAAATATTAATGGTAAAAACAAAATGAAAACATTTTCAGACAAAAACTAAAAAGGCTTACCATCACAGATCTTTACTGAATGCATGACTAAGAGACTTACTTCAGGAGAAGAAAATTGAACCCAGAAAGAAAGATACAAGCAAAGAAATCTGTGAACATTTAGGTAAACCTAAATGAGAGCTGACAATAAAAATAGTAGCAATAGCAACTAATCTGAGGCAAGTTAAAAACAAAGGGATGATACTAGACAATAACAAGCAGGGTACCTGGGAAGGGGAAATGATCAGAATTAAAGCTTTCTAATTTGATGATGGGTGATGACTTAGAGGGGTGGGAAAGGGAGGGTGGGAGGGAGTCCTGGGAGGGAGGGGATATGGGGGTATATGTATAAATGCAGCTGATTCACTTTGTTGTACAGCAGAAATGGGCACAACAATGTAAAGCAATTGTACTCCAATAAAGAGTTTCAAAAAAAAAAAAAAGCTTTCTAAAATCTTTGCATTTTTGAGGGGGTAGAGATATTGATTAAATTTAAAAATTTAAGTCAATTATGATCAAAACTTAAGAGTAACCACTAAAAGAGTAACTTCCAAATCAGAAAGCAGAAAAAAAAGAGTGCATATCAGTTAATTCACAAGAAAGTGTCACTGTGAAAAACAGTTTGGCAGTTCCTCAAAAAGCTAAACATAGAATTAACATATGACCCTGCAATTCCACTCCTACGTCTATAGCCAAAAGAACTGAAAACAGGGACACACGTTCACAGCAGCACTACTCTCAATAGCCAAAAGGTGGAAACAATGCAAATGTTCACCAATGGATGAGCAGATAAACAAAATGTTATACGTCACACAAAGAAATACTATTCCACCATAAAAAGGAGTGAGGTACTGATACATGCTACAAAGTGGAGAAATCTCAAAAACATTATGCTAAGTGAAAGAAGCCGAGACAAAAGGTCACATATGATTCCATTTATGTGAACTATTGTGGATTGATGGTTTCCAGGGGCTGGGAGTGGGAGGAATGGGGAGAAACTGCTTAACAGGAAGAGATCCTACTTTGAAGAGTAGAAAATGTCTTAGAACTAGGAAGAGGTGGTGCTTACACAAATTTGTGAATGCCACTGGATTGTTCACTTTAAAATGGTTAATTTAAAAAAGAAAGGAAAAGAAAAGAAAGGGGCAAAAAAAGAAATTAGAAGTATGTCAAAATCAATGTGTAAAATATAACAGGACAAATGAATTCAAGTATATCAGTAATTACAATAAAGGTGAACATATTAAACTTGCCAGATAAAAGACAGAGACACTCAGATTGATTTTTTAAATTAGCAATATGCTGTTTCACATGATATATGACACAAAGGATGGGGAAAGCATGGGGAAAAATATATCACTTGTATGCCAACCATTTAAAAGCTAATGTAGCTAAATACTATGGGATAAAAATAAACTTTTGGATAAAAAAGCATTATTAGTGATAAACCTGCTTGTTACAGAATAACAAAAGGAGAATCCAACATGAAAATTTAGCCATCACGAACCTCTGTAAAATGCTTTATAATAGTCCTACTTCAAACGTTTGTGGTGAGAATTCAACAAGTTAATATATCAAGTGCTGAGAATAGTATCCGACAGAGTAACTGCTATGTGTTAGTTGAGATAATGATGATTAATGATGCTAGTATAACCTTGATTCCAAAAACCTAACACTTATAAACCTAAGTGCAAAAATATGAAATAGAATAAAAGACCACTTCATCAGCCATGAGTTTGAAAAAAATGTTGACCAAGTAGGGATGCAAGAATATTTTAACATTAGAAAATCTAATGATTCCCTAGAAAACCTACAAATCCCCCAAAAGAGGGAAGAAGTGTAAAATAATCTCAATAGATGCAGAAAAAGCATTTGATAAAAATAAATACTCATATATATTTTAAAAATAAAAACTTAGCAAGCTCAAGGGAAGGGAAGGGTTTTGCTTTACTTGATATGTACATATTTGAAGCCTACAGAGCATCCTAACACTAAAGCATTGGAGCTTCCCTGCTGGAGGCAGTAGCCCAATGAGGATGTCTATTATCCCAGGAGATTACAAACTATATCAGAGATGCGTCAGAGGCAGTACAATGAGACAAGTGAAACTGACAACCCCAGGGCCAGAGTCCAGGCTTCCTGACCCGGATTCACCACTCTTTCTACTACCCTGCTTCAAACAGAACATCCTTTTGGAATGAACAAGAAGGTTGGATGGTAATGAAGCAGAGAGCTGTTCAGTTGTCAGTGGACATATAGGAACTGGACAGATGAGCCACAGGACCAGCTCCTGCCAAAGAAGATTGGCATCACCTGGCAATAAACTGATTGCCTCAAGTCTCAACTTCCCTTTCACCAGCTACAAGGGTCATAAACTCTAGTGACTCTGGGTTTCAGCTCTTCAGACCCAGCGCATGCCCACGGGCACTTAGGAGGCACCCTGGGAGGAGCGGCTCCTAAGTGTGTTGTGTTCCTTTCCTGCCCTCCCAGCAATGTCTCTGCACAACCGTTGTGATTAAAGGCTCTTACTGAAGACTGAACTTCGGGAAGGGCAAGCTAATGTAAAAAGAACTTTAAAAAAAAAATTCTCCAAAGAAAAGATTTCTTCTTTCAACCTCTTTGGCTTCCTGTAGAGGCTCAGCCAAGCTCCCCCAGATGAAGACGAGGTACAGAAGCATGGTGAGTTAGACTTGGAAGGCGCTTGGGAGTCACCTGGCATAACCTCTGGTTTTACAGATGAGGAAACTGCGCTCTGGAGAGAGGAAGGGGGCTCCTCCAGTGTCTCCACCTCCCAGTGCGCAGCCCGAGCAGATCCGTGTCCCAGCCCCGGGAAGCGCTCCACCTCCCTGGGCCGCCACATCCACAGGCGTTTTAAAAATTAAGCTGTCAAAGAACATGAGGTCTCAATAAGGGCTGGGTTATCAAGAAGTCATCATGTGCACAGATCTCAGTTTTATATTCGGCAGTTGCCAGTTCTGTTGACCTTCAACATATAAAAGGAATCTTTTTTTTTTTTCCTCTCTCTTTTCTCTTAAGGATGTGGAAAACCTGACTAGGACTGCCTGGGTCTGACATTTCCTGTGAGAAAGAAACCTGCCTGGAATACTGTGAAAGCAATCTGCCTTAACAATCCAGCCCAAATAAGTTATCTTCCTGAAACGAGTGAAAAACTTTAATTGGGAATTGGGCTGCATACCCAGGACTCTCTCATCCGGGCTGGACAAAGGTTGGACAAAGATAGGGATCTCCCGGCAAGAACGGACTGGGACGGGAGGGGTCCCTGATGGCCCTGCATCCTCCTGGAAAAGCCATTGGCTCAGCCTGTCGAGCTGCAGAGAACACACGCTGTACTCTCGCCTCCTGAACCATTGTTCTTTGGGGGTGATGATTTCTCACTGTAACTATCTTTCCGTATGCACACCTCCCCACAGGCTCTGGCACGCGCCCTTGGCCAGAAGTGTGCAGAGCTAGAGCAAGATCCAAAACCACATCCAACATTTCTCCTTGGCTGAGTCGGTCTGGATTCCAGCACATTCCAGGAACAGAGAAGAAATTTACCCTGGTCACCAAGGCATCAGACTGGAAGGGTTCCTTCAAGGCCATACAATTGGCAAAAGAAAATGGTACCAGATGTGACCTTCCTTCATGTTATTCTCCCGATTTGGCTCAAGGCCTTGGTATACAACTGGAGTTTAATGGATGCTCCCTTTGGAAGCTGAGGAGTACTCAGAGTTCACCTATATAAGACTCATCCATCTGGAAGGGCTGGAAAGGCTAACCCAGACCATCTAGTCTAATCCTGCCACTCTGTCATGGGGTAGGAATGAGAGGCAGAGCTTTTACCAAGAGCCCCTGGGTAGTGAGCAAAGGCAGAAATAGAATTTTAGGATCCAGACTGTCACCTCAGTTCATTTTCATCTATCCCATGCTGGATGTTGGAGGCACTGACTGTGTTCTCTTCTTTCTTTCAAGATTTATTTATCATTTATTTATTTATCCATTTTTGGCTGCATTGGGTCTTCGTTGCTGTGTGCGGGCTTTCTCTAGTTGTGGCAAGTGGGGCTACTCTTCATTGCAGAGCATGGGCTCTAGGCATGTGGGCTTCAGTAGTTTTGGCTCTGCGGGTTCATTAGTTGTGGCTCCTCCGACTCTAGAGCCTAGGCTCAGTAGTTGTGGTGCACGGTCTTAGTTGCTCCACAGCATGTGGGATCTTCCCGGACCAGGGATCGAACCCGTGTACCCTGCCTTGGCAGGAGGATTCTTAACCACTGCGCCACCAGGGAAGTCCCCCTGACTCTGTTTTCTTAAGACCCAAATGCACTGGGACACGGTGGTCACTCTTTCCGTAAGGGATGCACATTAACAGGACTTGAGGCTCTTCCAACTCCTATCTCTCTGCCCTTCTCACAGCCTGCAGTTGCCCGGGTGTGGCTGAGCTCAGCTCCACAAAGCAACTGGTGCTGAGAGGCAGGCATTGCTCGACAGGCAGTGAAAAGTCAGGCAGAGAGGATGTGGCTCCAGGGAAAGAGAAATATCGTCTTGAAGGACAAGTGGTGTCTATGGAGTACACCTCTGGGACACAGCCACATCCACTGAGTAACCACTCATTCACCCAAACTGTGCAGTCCACCAAGCAGAATGTTGCTGGCCCACGATCTTCCTTCCTCTGGGTCTTGCCTTCCTGCGCTCTGCCCACCAGCACTTGGCTGCGTGGCTTAGCCAAACCCAACCATTGTGAGATGCTGGACGAGCCCAAGGACCAGGGATAGAGTGAGAGACAGGATGTGGTACCTGGCCCACGCCCTGAGCCCTGGCCTCTCCCGGTGTGAGCCCCAGACTGCACACCCAATAAGTCAGATCACTAAGGCTGCCCCCCGTTACGGCTCCCGGCAGTGGAGTGAGGACCTAATGGGAGGATTCTGTCCGAGACAAAGATTCCTCCGGGCCCCACCCTTGCCGGGGCTAGGGTGACAGTGCAGGGTGGAAAGGATTGCCTCTACAACCTTGGCCCTGTCCCAGGAAGGCTAAAGTCACACTTGGAGTTATAAAAAGGAAGGTTCTAACGTGCGCCTGAAAGACATTACATAAGAGTTGCCGCCGGTTTCCATCGTGGATTGGAAAGCTGTGCGGAGATGTTTACTTAGCTGCTAGGAGAAGCTGCTTTTTGGCACCATGACTGCTCTTTACTGTCCTAATAGAGAACATCCAAGGAAGGAGCTGTCCCAATGAGAGAGGCCGACTTTTTCCGAGTCCCATTAAACATTAAATCCACTTAGGTTCTGTTTGGTAAAATATGCCAAAGGGCAGCTTAAAACAACTTCTGGGACAAAATATTTTCATTTTGAACCCCCGAAACATTCCCCGGCATAAGCGTTAATAAAAGAGCCAGTCTGAACAATCACTGTCTGAGTCCAAGGTTAACTTTATATCAATTTGAAAATAGAGAAATTGGGGGTCATTTATTTTAGAAAGGGTGAGGAGCTGTACACTTAACACATGGACCAATCTTCACCTTCCCTGGCCTTCCACTGCCCTTTCTGTGGCATTCTAAGGGTTCTAAGTTTTGTCCTTACGATAAGAATTGTTTATCTGGGTGTTTATTTCTACCTTACCAAGCGCTTTGAAAGCACAGTTTTTAATTTATTTCTCACAAAAAGGCTGTGTGGGAGGCAGCAAAGGGACGTTGAAGCGCTGCTTTCAAAAATGAAGACACTGAGGCTCAGGAAATCGGAGATCATCCACCACAAACCAGTTGGTGGCACCCAGGTTTGTGGCCAAATGGGGACCCTGAGCAACAACAGAGTGAATCTTTCCTGAGGCTTAATTTGCCCACTTCAAAGGCTGGACTTTTTTTTCAAGATTATATCTATATTTAAATTTTACAAAATTGTTTTAATGTTCTTCGCCAGAAAAATAATAATAACAACAACCGGAATAGTGTCTGATGTATCAGGAAGTTAATGGGGCTTAAGCTTCAGGGACCCTCACTGGCACAGGCTCTTCCAAGAGGCCCCAGCACGAGTTGGCATGGTCTTCTACATTTGTCAAATTTGCAAAATTGAGAGAGTTTTATATTAGTCTTCAAGAGGCACCCAAACTCTATAAGTTTCAGGCTCACAACATTTGGATCTGAACCTGAACCCAGGGAGTTTGTTCTTTTGTTTTTGTTTTTATTTTGCTGATTCATGAATTCCCAGTGACCTGCTATGCCGACAGATGTCCCAAAGTCTCCTCCGCCCCAGACACCATATAATTGTCTTGTCCAAGTGCGTGCAGAGAAAGGCCCAGCCAAGACTGGCTCCTGGAGCTCCCCTTTCTTCCACCCTATGCTGCCCCATCACACACACACAAAAAGAATCTCCAGGAAATTTTGACCTACTCCAAAAACACAGAGGACTGATTGTTTTCTGGGCATTTCTTAGAAAAAGGAGAAAGAAATGTTGCTTTAAATCCAAGTGAGCCTTGCAAACTTTGAGCATTGCACCACTCATACACATAAAACTGGAGAGCTGTGGAATTTCCGTGGGTGAGCCAGCCCCCATCAGGACACGCACGCCCTGGGCTAAAATTAGATGTGCCCCTGAGCCAGCTAGGCAGCCTCCTGTGCCTCTCCAGGCAGCGTCTGCACTTGAAATGAGGTATGAGGGTCCTCAGGTACCAACCACAGCGTGGGAGCCCTTCCCCTTCCTCCCCTCCCCTGTGGGGTTACCACCCATGCCTCTAGTGAGGGTTCTCAGGCATTCAGCACGGGCTGCTCACAGGTGGAAAGCCTGGCAGGCGGGGGTATTCAGTGGGAGCGGGGATGAAGATAAGCACAGCTGCCCAAAGTGGGGAATCTGTGCTGGAACTTTCCACAAGCTCCAAAGCAGAGGAGCACAGGACCCACCTCACAGGGAAGTCAGAAGTGGGGACTCAGAATTTTAGTACATGACAGGTACTCCTTCCCAGATCCTTACGAGGTAATAATATTCCATGTGAGTCTGCAAGAAGCAAAAAAAAAATCAAAGCAGCACATTCTCTTTTCTCCTTAAGAGTGAAACTTCTGCAGAAGTGGAATGAAGCCCTTTGGCCAGGCTCTGACTCCCTTGGTTTCTAGGGATCTAAATGCAAATAACACATGCTGGAGGCTGAAAGCACATGCTCTCCAAAACCCCCTGGGGTCCTTGCTTCTCCGGGCCACACCCTTCTGCCAAGGTTACCTGTTCCTGGCAGGGTGGACATGCAGGGACCTACAGACTGCAGCCCCTGCTGGACTGCGTGGGCGAGCAATGGTCCCAGCAGCACAGCCAACAGGAAGAGCTTTGACCAAAGGTATCTGGAACTTTTTCCAGCACAAACAGAAAAATCATGTGAAGCAGCTGGACTCACGTTGGGGAGTCTCCTGTTGGAAATGTCACGTTGAGCACGATGTGGGTGTAATCAAAGGATTGAGAGTTTCGAGAAAACATCCAGAAGGTGGGGAAAGGGAAGACGCGGCCAGCTTGTGCGGCCAGGCTGTGGGCGTGCGGACTCCAGGCCCAGCAGCGCGGGTGGAAGAGGATGGATCTGGTGAGGGGGTAGGAATGGGCTTCACAGTGCCCACCAGGATGACGCCGAGAGAGGCTGCTCTCTGTGCACCTGGGAAACACATACGAGCTCTTGTTTCTGTCGTGGCCCCTGGTTCCTTGGAGGTCAAGAGGCTTGAGGATGCCCATATATGACAAGGAAGGGGCTGTGCTGGGGTGTTCCCTTAGTGTCTCCTGGGCTCGCCTTGTGTCCATACCATTACCTCACCCAGATTCCAGCATTTAGTGACCCGCTACAACCCTATTACATTCTTCAAGAGCTTTACTGAGAGTCAAAAGACAGATCCTATTGACTATTCTTTTTTCCTGTTTGTTCCATACATACGTTCCCTTTCTTATTTTGAAAGATGTTAAACCTACAGGAAAATTGAAAGAATTAATACAAAAACATCAGTATACCCTTCACTCACGGTGACAAATTGTTAATATTTTGCCTTATCTGCTTTCTCTCTCTACATCTCCCTCTCTCTCTCCAAACACACACATACACACACTTTTTTTTTTCCTTGTTGGACTATCTGAAAGCAAGTTGTAGATGTTACTTCAGCCTGTAACTCCCAAGAACAAGAACAGTCTCCTACAAAATCCATGTGGGGTCTATTTGTATGACAACACTTTTTAAAACCAGGAACCTTGTTTAAGCTCTCCCGGACTCCTGCATCTGATAAATACACCATTTTTGGAGTTATTGTCTTTAAAAAGAATGATAAATCAGTCATAATGTCTTTAATGGGCCAGATCTGTTTTGGGTTCTTGTCTAACATGGATACTTTCCACTTCTTTCTTCTTTTAATACACTGTGGGGCAGGGGGGGGAGGAGAGGCTCTGGGTTGTAGAGTTGTGTGGATGGATCTCCTTGGCAGCTTCTGGCACCAGCTCCTAGACACTTGTTGAAATGCCCTTATAAGTTCATCTGCCCTCTGGATAGTAGCTTCTGGAACAGGAACACTCAATATGTCATTGCTCCATGAGTAGGTGAATAAGAAAAGCAAGATGGCTCTAAGCCTTGTGAAAAAGACTCCAGTCCCCAGATGAGTACTTGGTTTGGTTTCTATCACTGACTTTTCTAGTTTTGCTCGATTTTTTTTTTCCTCATCCAAAAGAAGAAGGGAGAATGTTGAACAAAGTGACATGGAAACCAAAGGAAGTGTCATCATCAATTATAGGAACCCATCCTCCATCACGGACTCCCCGTTTCACTACACTGCCATACAGAATCCAATGAAGCCCCAGGCCCAGAGCAGAAGCCATGAGAGCGTGGGCCCGGGCGAGGGCAGCTCGCTGTGCCAGCCCACCAGCCAGGCCTGGCCTTGGAGAGCTTCTAGAAAAGACAAATGCAGGAGTGCACACCCACGTGGCCCCCGCTTTACCTGGGCCCTCAGTGTACAGGGTGGACACGCCCCGCAGAGGAAGGCCTGCTCTGTGCCTGAGTCAGAGGACCCAGCCCACACTCAGCCTCACCGCCCTTGGCCATGGACCACACAATGGGGCTGAATTTTTCTCTTTGACCATCATCATCTTGTGTAATCTGCCTCTAATCTCACTTCCCATCTCTTTCTCACAAAATGTCCATTTATTCAGGAATACGTCCATCCATTTAAGAAATGTTTGGACTAACTAAATAGTGGCAAAGAAAGCAAGTATTTATTAAAGTAACTATTGTGGACCAAATATTTTACATACATTATTTCCTTTACTCTTCATAATATAAACATAACATAAACATAAGAGTAGGTATATCATCCCATTTTTTTAGATGAAGAAACTAAGTTGTAAAGATTTTTTTTTTTAAACACACACACACTGTGCCCAAGGTCACCCTGTTAGTATGGGACAGATCTGTCCAATTCTAAATCTCGGGCCCTTTCAACCTCACCAGGCTGAGTTACTAAATATATTAAAGATGAAGAGCCACGTTGCAAAGTCTCAGAATACAATAAAATGCAATGTTTCCCGAACAGCAGTCCTCAGTAACTTAACAATGCTTTGCTTCATTGGAATAAATTTCAAATAACTCAAAAACTCTGCTGAGCAGAATCAGCTCTTTCACTGAGGATTTAAAAGGTACTTTGGGAACTTGTAATGCCCCGGGCCCGTCATCATGGACATCAATTATCACTGTGGAGCGTGGCAGAAAATGAATCTGGCTACTGTGGCCGCTGCCCCTTCCCGGGCCTGCCTAGGCACACGCTTCCTTCCTCCTCAGAGTCTCTGTGAGCAATCGGTTTCTCCCCTCCACTGCTGGCACCTAGCCCTTGGCTTACAAACGTGCCCATATCTCTCCCATCCTGGAAAGAAAGACTCTCCTCCCTCACCCTCTACCCTCTTCAGCTGCCATCCTGTCCCGATGCTTCCCATCCCCTCTAACTTCTTTTAGAAAGCTCCATATTCTTGTGGGTGTCCTCACCCCGCTGCAGGTGACCTTTTGCCCCTCGTCCCTACTGAAAGTGCTCTCTCCAAAGCCACTCCATCACCAGACCTAGTGCCCTTCCCAGTCTCCCTCCTAAGGGTCCAGAGCTGCCCACACCTCCTGCTTCCTGGGACCTCCTCCCTCACCTCCTGAGTCCTCCTCAGCTCTGACCGCTCCTCCTCCTTACCGCATCAAACACATGGCTCTCCTGCCGCAGGATTCTGATCTTGGCACTTTATCCTGCACCCTTGGCCATGTCCACCCTTCCAAGGACTTCAGCTTTCAGCCCCATGCCAGCACCTCCCAGATGCCCCTCTCCCAACCTCTCATGCAACATTTCCCAGGATCTGCATTTCTGCCCCATTCCTGACTGTGGAAACAACAGCTCCCCTGGACATCTCCGGGAACAGCCTCCTCCTCTGCTTCCTGACCCAGTGCCTCCCCCGGCCTCCCAGCCCTCCAGGCCTGCAACCTCCTTGTACGCCAAGTCCCCAGGATTCTCCTCCCAGATCCCCTGCTCCTCCCTGCTCTGGTACAGTCGGATCAGGTACCACCCCACCTTCTAGGTCAGGCTCCTGCTACTGGTCACCCTTCTCAGTCCTGCAGCGCCCCTGGACCAATCTTCCTAAAGCACAGCTCTAACTAGTTAAAAAACACAACCACCACCTAACCAAAAATGCAAGAGACCTTTCTATTGCTCTTTAGCTTGAGACTGGTCCTCCAGTCTCCTCTCCTGCTAGTCCCCACACATGCCCTGCATTCCAGCTACACCACCGCACCTGGCCTCTTCACACCTGCACACCCTGGCCCCTCAGCGTGGCATGCGTCCACCCCCTGAATGGCCAGACCAACCCTCTAAGTCCTTGTCCATGCCAGCTCCTCATCAGTCCTTCTTTCTCAGACAGGGGCCTGAGGATAAGGGTTAAGACTGAGGTCCCTAGAGCCAGACTGCCTGCATGCACTCGGGCTGGTTGGTCATTCTCTGCCTCAGTTTTCCCACCTGTAAAATGGAGCTGATAACCCTCCTAGTGTTGCTATCAGAATTAAATGAGGTAATACACTGAATGCTCTTGCAACACAGCGAGTGTTCAATAACTATCAACAGCTTAATTATCCTTGAAACAATCCAGACTCTCGCTCTGTGGCACTCTGCTCTGTCCCCTCGTCATTTTCTTGCTTTCTTTTCTAATCCTGTAGAACAGTTATGTGTATGGAGGTCTCGGTCCTCTTTGGGGCAAGAACCACATCTTTAGCATCTCTCTCCCCAGCACTATTTGAACAAGCAAGAGGCGCTCCATAAATGCTTTGTTGAACTGAATAAAATTTAAAAACAGGTATTTAGACAGAGATCAAAAGCTGTTTACTCTGTCAGGAAGAGGTTCTACTTCTGAAGGACCTATGGCTGCGAAACTGGCCTCAACAGGAAATGGAAGGAATCCCATGGCTTTAGTAACTTCTTGTGGAATGAGCAGAGAAAACAAAGTGGAATTTTCTGGAATGAGGCACACACATGGAATCCAGCTACACAGGAAACTGCCCTGGCGGGTCATCTTTGTGATGTGAAGAACTCTGCCCCAAATGCCCCTGACAGAACTCAGCATCAAAGGCTATCTTTCCAAGGTGGAGGCACCAGCCCGAGTGAGTCATGGCCACCGTTTAGGAAAACCAGCTGAGGAGTCATGAGGGAAGGTCCACTCCAGCAGGATGGAATCGGATCTGGCAGGGGAAAGACGTTAGCTCTCTCAACCCAAGGTCGCCAGCCTATCAGAGTTACAGTCAGGGTGGGAACAAGGATGCCCGTCTTTTCCCTAAATCAATGCCCTTTCCCAATCCTTTGGAAAGCTACGAGCTTAGGCTCTTTCTCCACGAGCCACCATAAGTGCGCGTTATCCAGAAATGTCTGCAAATGCAGCAGAGCCCAACGCAGGCCCCAGAAAGAAAAGGGAGGGGGGGATGGCTGAGGAAGAGCAAGGGAGCTGCTTTAGTCTTTAGGAATGAGATCCCCAGGGACACGAGCAAACTTCCCCCTAAAATCTCAGGCTTGGAGGAAGGTGCAGAAGAGTGATGAGTATGTCAGGCACAGCAGCAAGGCCCTTGGCTGGCCCCCAGCTAGTCTATGCCAACCCCACTCAGCCTTCAAGGCCCAGCCCAGGAACAGCCCCTGCCCCCTTAAGGTCCTATGGCATCTCAATGCACCATCCACCTGGCTCTGGGACAGTTCTGCCTCCTATTTTTAGGTGATTTTCCTGTTTGCTAAAGCACTAGTCCCACTCTCCTGTGTGTCCCGTGAGTGAAGGGAAGACTTCACATTTCACCTTCCCCTCCCCCAAGGCCATCCCAGTAATTCAGCTCCATCCAATACGGTTGGAACAATTCTGAGCAAAACTGAGGGAGGCAGGGTCACAGACAACTCACCTCCATACTCAGGTGGCTGACAATCCAGCAGGAGAAACACGGTAGCCTGTCAGCTCTCTCCAGTGTGACATATGCTGTGAGAGGTATGAGAAGGGGATCATGTCCAGGTATAGAAGCAGGGAAGAGATGGGAAAGGCTTCCTAAAGGAGGCGACATTCAAGATGACTTCAATATTGGACATCACAGTTGTGATGGGTTGTGTTGGTTGGTTGGTGAGTTGGTGGGTTGGTGGGTTAGTTGGAAGGATGGTTGGTTGGGTGGCTGGATGATTAGTTGGTTAAATGAATATATGAATAAAAAATAACTAAGCGAATGAATGAATGCTAACAAGTGAATGTGAAAATAAAGTTTGGATTGTTCTAAGTCTATTAAAGATTATCAGTTTAAGTTTCATGACACTGTCCCAAACAGATCAGCATGATTTTCCTTTTCATTCTCCTTAATATGTACATTCTGTCACTTACTCAATAAAGATTGCCAGGTGCGGGGACACAACTAGGAAAAACAACCACTACACTCCAATCCTCAAAGAGTTCATGGAAGTGAAGATGAGCTATCAAATCGTTTGGCTCTGTTGAGAATTATCCGTGACACTGAGGAGCTGAAGAGAAACAGCCAGACTGTGGACCAGGCTGCAATCAGGGTGAAACACACAAGGTACCCAGGATGCAAAATTTAAGGAGGTACTCAGTCTCAGGTTCACGGAGGTGCCTACACTGCGGCTGAAACGTTCAGAGTGAGTGTCTCCTTAAGTTCTGCACCTCGGATACCTCACTTGCTTCACTACCACCCTGACCCCACTGCTGATCTCTGTATCGGCCTCTCTCTGGGGTTCTGGTAGCCAGGGTCTGCTACTGATATGCATCTTGGAGTGAGGGGGAGAAAGCACCCAGGAAATAAGAGACTCCATACACTTCCTCTGCCCTCTGACACTCACCTCCCAAAAATTATACCTGAGCCTCAACAGCCTCTTTCCATCCAGCAGCAGCAGCTTCCCCTGCATGGAGCACCTTCCCGGCCTGCATGTCATGGGCTTGGGCCTAGGGCAGAGCAGGCAAGACCCAGGCGTGAGCAGAGGAGGATCTCAGAGCAGCCATTCTGATGTTCAGAAATGGACAAAATGAGATCATTCACCCTTCCAAGGAGAGATGTGGACACTCTCTTACCTCTTTAGCCACATTTTCTTGATCTCAGAGGAAATCTGAGTCATGAGAAGTCTCTTTCCCCTGAGGGATGCATTGGATCAAAGACTCAGAAAACCCTGGAACTGAAGGTATGTAGCAGCTATAATTACCGCACAGGGGTGAGAACGTCAACCCTGCTCCTGGAGGGGTTCTGAGTGGCCTGTAATGTGCGCTGGAGCTGTTTCTCATGTTTAATCTCCTGAGCATGCTAGGGAGAGACCAGCATTCGGAGGAGCAAGAAGTGCCATTCCACTGTGGAAAGGGGGCACACATGTAGGGTAAATGTGGGTAAGAGGTGTGCAGGAGAACCAGCTGGGCACAGGGCACCGACGGCAGGTGTGGAGGGCAGCCGTACCACCCCAGAAGACTGGTCCCTGGAGTCAGTTATTAAGGGGACGCTGGACCAGCACAGGAGCCCCAGGCAGGCCACCTGTTCACACGGGGCTTCTGGCACACAGGAAAGCAACTGTGTGTTGTGTATGTTTCAAGAGTCAGCTAATTTCAAACCTCCCTAGTCTGACATAAAGTCCAAATATTGTGCAGAGACAAATTAAAAGGGAAATTCTACCCATCACGCGTCCCATGCAGTGCACATGTTGTCAGACTCGGGATGCTCGGATATGGGGAACAGTCAGTAAACCGCAAATGCCACTCCTGCTCAGCCTCTGCCAGGCCCCAGATGGCATCATTCACTCCCTCTTGGGAGGCAAACAGGCCTCGGCTAGTGATCTGGAGCCCGGGAGGCGGGGGTGAGGACCCGGGAGGAATTGGATCTCGTTCATCTCTCTCCCACCCGAGCGCGCTGTCATCCTTGTTGGTAGGAGCCTGGTGAGTGTCTGCTGGATGAAATCACACAACAGGGCCAACGAAAGTTTCTGGGGTCCTGAAGATGGATGAAGATCTGCTGCCACCTACTGTCCTTTCTTCTGCAAAACCCAAAAATCTGATGGGGGCAACACCCAATGTCAGAGTCACGGAATCCCTGGAATTGACTACTGGCCTTGACACAGTGGCAGGGACACTGCTGCTTTGCCGGGGCCATGGCTGTGTCCAGGCTGCAGAGACCCACGCAGAACAAGGCAGGCTAATCACAACTATTCCTCGCCCAAAGTTACTAGTTCACCATGCAGTCTTTACATTAAACACGGCCTCTCCAAGCCCAAGGCCCACCTGCCCTGCCAACAGTACTCCCATATGCTCCCAGACCTTCCACTCCTCTGTGAGGGCCACAGTTTAGCACCCAATTACATAAGGCTACGGGTGGGCCCTGGGCTTCAGAGCAGGGAGCCATCTCATCCTTCCACACCCCCAGTGCCAGATCTGGGCACCAAGAAAGCTCAAAGACACCTCCTGTCAGGGCATTACCCAGCCATGAGGCCACCGACGGGTTAGCATGGCACTCTTGCAATGAGAACCGCGGGTGTCGTGATGGGAGGGGCTGTCTGCGGGCCTGCAGCGGGATTCATTCCAGTGTCCCCCTCGGGGGTCTGTCTCCTCGCCTACAAAGGATCCCTGCTTGGCCCTGCCTCACCAGGGCATCCAGTGCAGCAGAGGAGACGGCCATGAGCAGCCTTCAGCATTGTCTATTTCTGTTTCCCCACTGGGAGCGGGGCGAGTGCAGAAGGAATCGAGAGAACTGATGTGGAAGACGTGGGTGCCCCCCATGGACGTCCCTGACGGGGCACACCTTCCCAGCCACTGTCCGCGTTGGCTGCTAAAGGCTCACAGCTGCACCCTTCTCCCGAGACCTGTCCTTCACAAAACTCATCCAGGAGGTGGCACACTGCCCGCCCCACCCACAGCCAATGATTGACACAAAAGAAGCAAGCCCTCTCCTGGTTTAAAGGTGGGAGCAGCTCTGGGTCAGCTGACACTCTCACCTCCCTGTGGGAACAGCCTGACCCCCCCACATCCTTGCTGAGACCTTCCCCTGCCCTGTCCTGCTTCCCTCGCTGCCTTTCTCCTGAGAGCACACCCCCAGCCGATTACGTGCGCCTGACCCTCCCTCTCAGGCATAGTTTCCAGGGCACTGGAAACTTGGCCTGCAGCCTATCACCTGGAGGACCTGTTAAAACACACTGCTGGACTTCACCCCCGAAGTTCCAATTCCAAACACAGGTCAGACAAGCTGTGTTTCTAACAAGCTCCCAGGCGATGCAGGTGCTGCTGCTCCAGGGATCTCAGTTGGCGAAGAGCTGTTCTTGGGACTTTGACCTAAGACAGAAATCATTCAACAAGTAACAGGCAAAGGGCTTGGAGGTGGCAAGATTTAACCACGCAGCACTCAGCTGCCTCCCAGTCCAAAGCCTGCAGCCTGAACAGGAGACCATCAGGCCTCCAGCAACAGACCCGCGTGCTCGGGGCTGTGGCTGAATCCAGGTTGCTGAGCCCTGTATCACTTCACTATAGGAGCTCAGAGGAGCCCACAGTCTAGGAGGGACTTCCAAGGCAGGCACAGGACCCCGTTTATGTGCTCATTCTTTACACAAGATGAACCTCAGAGGTAAGCTGAATAGACTGATTCTTGGATCACAGAGAAGAGGAAAGTTTGGTCTGGACATGCCCAAGGCCATGTGTACAATGTAGGATGAGGGGGATGTCAGAGATGGAGGAGCCCCTAAAGAGCAATCCATCCAACCCCTTCCCTTACAGACAGGAGAACGGAGGCCCACAGAGGGCCAGAGATCTGACCAAGGCAGACATTCAACCTGCAAATACAGGAAAAATAAGTGCTCAATTTAAAGGCAAGACAATTGCTTTCACTATCCTCAGAGAATAGCTGTGAGCAATCCTATTACGTGGGCTCTAGTCACAGTCCTGGTGTGAGAAACAACTTCTTCACAGCTTCAATAAGACCCCAAGGCCAGAAAAGAATTGTCCTGTCACAATAGCATCAACGGGGCCTGAAATGAGAACCACAGGACAGCTGACTGCTCACATCTGTGGATTCCAGACACATGGTCCCTGACTCACAGGCCACCGGGAGGCCAGTCAACAAAGAAACACCACTGCCTGATAGACGTATCAGGGCAGGGAGGGCAATGAACTGTGTGTGGCCCGATGCCCATGACCTAAACCTGCTTCTCCCACCGTCTTCTTCATTTCAGGGAAGGGCAACCCCATCTTCCGGTTGTTCAGCCAAAAACTTTGGAGTCATCCTTGCCTCTTCTCTTTCTCTAATGAGGCAAATCCAACACATGGTCAAATCCTGTTGATAATACCATATATAGGTTTTCCCTTTTACCGGAAACTAGAGTGTTGCTATGAAACCTTTCCTAAGCTGAAATGGTGTAAAGCAAAGAAGCAAGGACCTTAGGACAACATCTTGCTAAGAGAGGCACAAAATAAATAGAGATCAAGCACAGAGGCTCACAGACAAGTTCAAAGCTATAGTGGCCTGATACTGAGATGCTAAGTGTAGCTCCTGGGGAAGGAGCTGGGCAGTGCCGCTCTGGCTGCTGTTCAGGGTGCGAGCCGCCTTTGTAATGACTTATTACAAAACGCTGATCACTAGGTTCACTTTTTGCCTTTTTCCTTAAAAGTGAAAATCCTCTTTGGATTTATTTTGCTTAGCTAACATAGGTCTTTAGTAAAAGCAAAGTGGAATAAAGCTAACTCGAAAAGCAGAGGATCTCTGTGTGTGTGTCACAATTCGGCCCACAGCTCACCACCTTCACTGCCACTGCCCCATTCAAGCCACATCAGCTCTCCTCCAGACAACTGCAGTCACCCCCTGCCCGGTCCCCCTGCTTCCAGCCTTGCCTCCTGGAGTCTATTCTTAACCCCAGCCCGGCAGCCAGAGGGATCCTATGGAGCACACGTCACGGCAGGCCATGCCTCTGCCCGACCACCAAAGGCTCCTGCTGGCCTAGAGGCAAAGCCAGCACTTTCCGTGGCCTCCAGGCCCCTGCTCCCTCTCCCCATCCCCCTCCTCCTCTCTCTCTCATCCACTCAGCCTGAACAAGCAACATGCTCCCACCGCAGGGCCCATACACAGCTGCTCTCTCTTGGCTTTTGCTCCTGGGGATCAGATCCTTCTGGTCTCCTCTCGTGTCACCTTCTCAGAAAGGTTTTCTCCAGCTACCCCTTTGTAAAATAGCAGCCCCACACCCAGGGCTCCCCATCACCCTTCCTTGATTTACTTTTGCTTTCACTTGTTGGGTTGTCGTTGTGGGCGGCCTCTCCCCAGCAGAAGTATACATTCCAAGAGGGCAGAGGCTTGGTCTGTTTCATGTACATAGAATCCCCAGTGGCTAGAACTGTGTCTGGCATATAGTAGGCCATCACGGGTGGTGTGCTGGTAGAAGTTAACAACTGCCTCTCTAGGGAGGGGAGAATGCTAATTTGCAGCATTTGCCGATGTCCATGGTGTAAATATTCCTACCGTGACCAGTTTAAGCTACCACCTTGATGTCAGAAAGACATGGCAACAATCAGCTCCGTGAGCCAGTACAAGCTGACTCTGACACACTACGGCACTCATTAAAAACTTGTTAAGAAGTTAATTGAATAAATGGATATTTCTGTGAATTGATGGGGATTTTCTGAGGACAAACTCCACGAACTCAGAGTCTGAAATCAAGTCTCTCCAAAATCAAATCCCACCAAGGGAGTGGGATTCCCTGGTGGCCCAGTGGTTAAAAATTCGCCTGCCAATGCAGGGGACACGGGTTCAATCCCTGGACTGGGAAAGATCCCACATGCTGCGGAGCAACTAAGCCCCCTGCGCCACAACCACTGAGCCTGCATTCTAGAGCCCGCGAGCCACAAGTTTTGAGCCCAGGTGCCACAACTAATGAAGCTTTCGTGCCTACAGCCCATACTCCACAACAAGAGAAGCCACCGCAATGAGAAGCCTACACAATGAAATGAAGAGTAGGCCCTGCTCTCTGCAACTACCGAAAGCCTGCGTGCAGCAACGAAGACCCAACACAGCCAATAAATAAAAATTAATTAATTAATTAATTAATTTTTAAAAACTCACTAAAAAAAAAAGAAAACAACAAAACCAAGGGAGTTAGTGCGTGAGGAATAGGCTGTCATATGTTGGCTGGTGACAATTGTGCTGGAGGCTTATACTGAGTACAGGAAGGACCATACGTATTTCAAGCAAAAGCTCTGTACATAGCTAGACTCTGAAAACAGAGCTTGGGAAAGGACGGTACGACACCTGCAAGAGCTCAGGTGAGCCACTTCCCCTCTGCTCTCTGGGCCCTGTTCCCCAACTGCCAAATGAAGGGCTTGGATTCTAAGGATCTTTCTAGCCCTGCCTATAAGGTTATGAACTGAGTCAGATCCTAAAGCAGCATCTATTCTACTCTGCTTTTAAAACACCCAATTTAAAATATCTTTTAAAAAATCCAACGAAATTAAACTTCAATTCCATTCTATCATACTTTAAGCTTGTATTCTGGGAGAACATCCACCTTCCCCAGGGTGAAATCCATCAAAGCTCATGAAATTCACCACTGCCCTGAGCTCACTGGACACACCATGACAGCCCCATAGCCAGATATCTTCTACATGCTTAATTCTGCAGCTCCCAGGGACCACGCAGCTGTGGATTTTCCTGGTTCCCTTCACACACATGACCCACATAAGAAAGAGAGGGACATAAAGACAGTCAGACAAACAGGGGATAATGCCTGGAAAAGGTGAACACAAAATTTCTCCTGGGAGTGGCAGACAGGGAGACTGAGAGGGTAAAAGTAGACAGTTTAAAAATCGTAAGGAGACCAAAAAAGATTATAAACACTGCAAGAGAAAAACAGTTGCCCTCCGTGGCAGGCAGAATGATGGCCACCCCTAAAGATGCCCATGTCCTAAGGCCTGGAACCTGTGAACACGTTGGGTTACATGGCAAAGGAATTGGGCTCCTGATGGAGATAAGGCTGCTAGTCAGCTGATCTAGAGATGGGGAGACGACCCTGGATTATCCGTGAACACAATGGAGCCACAGGGGTCCTTCAAAGGGGAAGAAGGAGGCAGAAAAGGGAAAACCAGAGAGATGGGAGCCTGAGAAGGACTCGGCTGACATTGCTACCTTTGAAGACGGAAAACAGGAAGCCACAAGCCAAGGCATGTGGGCGGCCTCTAGAGGCTGGAAAAGACAAGAAAACAGATTCTCCCCTAGAGCCTCTAGAAGGAACACAGCCCTGTCAACACATTGATTTTAGCCCAGTGAGACCCAATTCTGACCTCTACCTTCCAGAAGCTAGACAACGCTGCTGCAGCCTCTGCCACAGGCTGAACTCCCAAGGGAGGCCAACAGCTCTTCTCAACTTCATGACACTGATTACACCCATGTTTCCAAAGGAGACTGGGCCAAAAGTATGTGGCTGCAGCTTCTGCAGCCCACACACATCTGGGAAACATAAGCTGAAGCCAGTTCTTGTTGTCAAACACCCAGCATGATGTGTTTTGAACTAACGTGCAGAAAATGAACCACAGCAGGGCCCATGTGGCCATGAGAAGCCCCAGGGATTCACTCTGAGGGACTCAGACAAGTGACAGGCCATCAGAGAGAGTGTAAGCACCACAAGTGAGACTGCCCCCAACCAGCCTGTCCACCTTCACTAAGTGCCACGTGGGGAGCCGCAGGCTTGGAATTCTGGGTTTTGGGGACTTGTAAATAAAGAATCACTGCTCTGATGCTCTTAGTCCCGCACCTGAAGTTTCTAGAGGGCCTAGTCTAGGTGAGGTGTGTAGATGACAGCAAGATATGCAAATATGTAGTGGAGTGGAGTGAGGCAAGGGTTACAGGGCCGCCCAAGCTGGGGCCAGAGTCCCAACAGATCTGACCGATTGCGAAAGGAACCCAACAAGGGCAGCCCTGACAAGCCAGTGACAAAGGACAGATGGCCCCAAAGAGCCACAACCCCCACAATGAGAGCCCAGGTGACATATTTTCTAAGCATCTTCTAAGATCAAAGGATACAGGAAAGAAACAAAAATCAAAGCAAAAACTAGTTCCTTTTTTTTTTTGACTGAGTCAGATCTAAGGAGTCAGAAGGGCCTGACTGCACAGATACTCATGTTCCCTGACATCTCAGCAGGTCACCTCCTCCACCTGCCCCCTCTCCCAGGACACATGTTCACCCCCCCACCCCGCCCCCAGGTGTGACCTCCATGGCCATCCCTGAACTTGATGCTAAGGCCCAGCAAAGTCTCTCAGTAGCCACCTTTCCTCCAGCTTCATTAGGGCTGAGTGATGGAGCATGTGAGCCAGCTCTGCTGTCATCTCACTCCCTTGTCATGTTTTAAAAGAATTACATATGTACATGACTCTTTTACCTGAAGAATTCACATGATCTTATACACACTAGGACTTAGACCTGTGTTTACTGAATTGAATGAAAAAAAAAAAAAAAAAAAAAAACCGTGGGCAGACAAGACTGTTGGACAGAGGTTGGGAGGTGCAGGTAGTTTTAGCAAGTAGGATTACTTTGGCCCTGCTTTCAAACCAAGGGTGCCACATACAGTTGAGTAGTATGTGCACTGCACAAAGCTGCCTAACTGAGGGGATGAGAGAAAGCTGAAATCCAACCCATATTCCATTCGCCAACCTGTAAGCCCTTAGATCTGAATCTACCCAGAATCTTAACAGGTTCTTTCAATTCTCTATGCCTCAGTTTCCTCATCTAAGATGGAATGACAATTGCTGGCATGGGAGGATGCTTGTTCTCAACTCCCAGTGTCTCCTGAGAGTTTGGAGGGAGTTCTACTGGTACACCTGGTAGACCTTTACTCCCCTCCTTTTCATTCATTTCATCCTGAGGGAGAACGGGTGACTTGTCTGATTGGTTAATTTGGGAAAGAAAAGAGAGAGAGGCCTTGGGCTCAGCTGCACCCTTTCTCCTCTGGGAGTGAGCTGCTCTTCCAGGGGCCGGCCCCTCCCACCTCATGGCCTTGGGCCTGCGATGAGGTAGGGAAGTCTGTCCAGCTCTGGGCCCACCAGGCCCCATGATTGGCTGTGTCTCCTGTGATGGTAGGAGACAGATGGGATGCCTTTATCAATCACCCCAACATGATTGGATATGTATTTTACCTCAAACAAATTGATATCCTTTGTTTCACTTGGTAATTTGTTCAGATTTCGGGAGGAGAAGAATACTCTTTAATGAGAATCCCCCCACCCCGAAAAAAACAAAACCAATAATATCCACCTCAATGGATTATTGTAAAGAGCAAATGAGATAATATACACACGTGCTTAGCATGGTGCTCAGCATATAAGGAACAAGTAGTGGGTAAACAACAAAGCTCCCAAAGCATTTACTGACATAAAGATCAACACTATTATCACATTAACACTCCTGGTTATCCTTTGCCTGGTACTGAGGGAGGGGCTGTGGCAGCACATTGACACTACCTTTCTCTCCCTATAAGACAAAGTCCATACCATCTTTCAAGGGCTTAATAACTGGTCCAAGGCCACATGGTTACAAAGAGCAGAGCTGCTTCACCAGTCCAGGTCATTAGACTCCAGAGCCCATTTCAGGTAATGATAGCTGCTGTGATAACAATAAAATAGGCTAGAGGTGAGCAGGTGGAGGTGACGCCAGTCAAAGACAACCACTATGAGTGCAGAACACCTGATTGACAAGAAAGAGATACTCATGAGATGGTTTGAAAGCAGGGCCTTTACAGCAAAGGGACAAACCAGTTCTCCCTCTTGTAGAAATAACCTAGACATGTTGGGTGAACAGGAAAAAAGGCCTATAGAAAGAATAAAGATCTGTATATAGCTATGCCAATCCTAAAAGAAAGGAGAAGTAGGGAACTGACCCTACCAAGACACCAGGCTATAACTACAAAGCCATAGTAATAAAAGCTATGGTCATGTGGTTTTAGTTTAAAAAAAAAAAAAAGACAAAAGACCAATGAAACACAAGAGAGAGCTCAAAGACCCATAACTATATAGGTACTTAGAAAAGAATCAAGGCAGCTCCATAAATCAGTGGGGAAAAGAACAAATTGTAGAGTAGGTGGTACTAGGAAAACTCTCTTATTATATGGAGAAAAACAAAAGTGAGTCTTTCAACCTAACAAATACAAAAGATTAAATACTTAAATGTGAAAGCTAAAATTACAAAGTTAACAGAAAAAATACAGAAGAATATCATTGAAACCTAAAGGAAAGAAAGAACTTAATAAAGAAAAAATTCAAAAATGCAAACCATGCCAAACAAGAGATTGATTAATTACGCCAAAACTAAGAATTTCTGTTCAACAAAGGAAATAATGGACAAAGTTATGGGACAGATAACAGAATGATAGAAGATATTTTACAAAGTCTAAAACTAACAAGAGATTAATATCTACCAAAAGAAAATTAAATCCTCTTTGGAGGAAGGTAACTTTAACCAGAGCCTCTGCAATTATTCATATGCAATGTCTGGAATTCAATCAAAATTATCAAAAATGCAAAGAAACAGGACAAAATTATAGAAACCCAAAAGAAAAAAAGACAATATCAATAGACCTATAGGTGCTCCAGATATGGAAGTTATCAGACAGGGACTTTAAAATGACTAGGAATAACATGCTCAAGAGAATAAAAGATGGAGAATCGCACAAAAGACTGATATCTACTTTTTAAAAAGAAACAAATTATAAAACTGAAAAATAACTGAAAGTAATAATTTATTATATGTATTTACTAGCATGGCAAAAGAGAAAAAACATGAACCAGAAGATAGACCAAGAGAAAATATCTAGATTAAAGTACAAAGAGAGAAAAAAATGGAAAATACAGGAAAGAATATTTTCTTTAAACCCTATATAACGCAATGAAAATATCTAGTAATATATGTATAACTGGAGTACCAGGAGAGAAAAGAGAGGATGGGATAAAAGCAATATTTGAAAATATAATAGATAATAATTTTCAAAACTGATGAAAGGTATCAACCCAAAACTGAGGAAGCTCTACATATCCTAAACAGAATCATCAAAGAAAACCATGTCCGGGCACATCATAGTAACACTGTTGAAAATCAAAGAATGAGAAAAAGCAAAAAAAAAAAAAAAAATTAAGAAGCAGTCAGAGTTTTAAAAAAAAGACACATTACCTTCAAAAGAGTAATAGTAAAAATGTCAACTTATTTATCAATAGAGATAATGAAAGACTAATATAAGACAATGGAATTAAATACTTAAAGTGTTGAAAAAAAATTAAGCCACAAATCCAAAATTCTATACCCATTGAAAATATCCTTCAAAAATAAAGGCAAAATAAAGACATTACCAAACAAAAATTGAAAAAAAAAATTATTGTAACATATCTGCTAAAGGAATACTAAAGAAAATTCTTCAAGCAAAAGGAAAATGTAAATCAATAATTATTCCAACTAAAACCAAAAATTATCAGACTGAATTAAAATATACAAATGTACACTGTTTATAAGAGAAAAGCTTTAACTATATACTAGACCATAAAGAAATCTCAACAAATATCAAAGGATTGAAATCATACAAAATATATTATGACTAAAGTGGAAATAAGCTAGAAATCAAAAACAGATAACCAGAAAAATAGCCCAATTGCTTTGAATTAGTCAATAAATGTCTAAATAACCCACAAGTCAAAAGAATAAATCACGATGGGAATTAGAAAATATTTAAACTAAATTATATGATTATATAATTTATTAACTTCTGGGATACAGACAAAGCATGATTTAGAGGGAAATTTGTAGCCTTAAAAGATATTACAAAAGAATAAGGCTGAGGTGGGTAGAAACTGGGAGAAATGGGTGAACTGGTTTTGTTTTGTTCTGTTTTGTCTTGTTTTAGTTTAGCTTAAATAAATTATAATAATTCGTTTTTAAAAGGGGGAAGGATCCTGGTAAACCCTACAGGCTTTTGGTTGGCATCCTTAAATATAAAGCTACAGAATGGATGAAAGTAAAAAGATGGAAAAAAAGACATACCATGAAAATACTAATCAAAGGAAAGCTGGAGTAGCTATATCTAAATAGATGTTAAGACAATAAGCATTACTAGAGACGAAGAGAGATTTCATAATGATAATATCCAACAGGAAACTATAAGAATTTTATATGAATATGCATCAAATAACATAGTCACAGAACATATAAGCAAAGTAGGCCCAGCTTATCTATGGTCACAAAGGGAGTTAATAGACTATATCTGTTCAGCTTTCCTTGTACTACCAGTGCCTAAGTGCCTGGCACATATTAGGTGCACAGTAAATGACTTTAAAAGCCAGTATTACAAACTAGGATGCCTAATGTTTCTTATACCCACTCCTGCAGAAATTCTCCAAGCAAATTACTAGTGCTTAAAACACACACAACACACACAAACAAAAACACAATAACCTAACTAGTACAGGATGGTGCTTACAGGCATGATGGGCTTTGGACTCAGAAATGCCTGGCTTCATATCCAGCTCCTCACTTACCGGCTATGTAACCTTGGGGGTGATAACCTCTATGAGTCTGTATTTCCTCATCTGTAAATTGAGGAATAATAATACCTCCTTGCAGATTTTTTTCAAGTATGAAATAGAATAACATATGAAAAGTGCCTAGTATAGTGTCAGGCACTAAATAAACTCTCAATTAATGGTAGCAATTAATATTAATAGTTATATATAAGAAATACTGAAAATAATCGTGGAATAGCAGTCAAGAAGCTGCCTAAAAATCAGAATCAGAAATGCCAAAAGAGGAGGAGGAGGAAGAAGAAAAGGAAGAGGCAGGAGAAGAAGAACAAGAAGAAGGAGGAGGAAGAAAAGGAAGAGGAGGAGGAAGTGGCTGAGATTCAAATGATTTAAGATAAAATAGAAATAAATAATAAAATAAAACAGAAAATAATAGCAAATTAAACTCATAGAAAGCAAAATGAAAGAAAGAATAAAAGTAAGAGTAGAAATCAATTAATTAGAAAACAAAACCACAAAGTCAAAAGTTAGCTCTTTGAAAAAAGCATATACTTCATAAACCTCTAGTAAAACTAGTAAGAAATAGAACACAAATTACCAGTATCAGGAATGGAAACACAGATACCCCTGTAGATCTCACAGACTTTCAAGTGACAATAAGAGGATATTATAATTACACAATTTTATATCAATAAAGTTAAAATATAAATTAAGTGGTTAAATTCCTTGGAAAAAATGCAACTTGCCAAAACTGACACAAGAAGAAATAGAAAATTTTAATTTTAAAAAAAACTGTAATTGAATCCACAATTTAAAACCTTTTAACTCAATGCTCAGAAGGCTTCTCCAGAAAATTCTCCCAAATATTTAAGGAAGAAATAACACCAATCTTACACGAACTCTTCAAGAACATAAAAAAAGAAAAAAAAAAAAACAAAAAAAAGGGACCACTTCTAGCATATCCTAGATACCAAAATTTGACAAGGCTGTTGTTGCAGGGAAGGAAATTTGCCAGCCAGTCTCCCTTATGAATTTATATATAAAAACCCTACACAAAATATTAATAAATCAAATCAAACAATATATAAAAAGATAATATAGCCAAGGGTAGTTCATTCCAGAAATGCAAGGTTAGTTTAACATTCAAAACTCAATCAGTGTTAGAATCATCAAGGTCTACTGTGAAAGAATAAAAGAGAAGGACTTAGGGTTCAAGGCCCCAAAGGAGCCTTGTGGGAACTGATTCGCCTCCATACCTCTGGTCTAGACACATCTCTTGTACCATACCAGCCTGACCATCGAGAAGTAAGAAGGGCCAAAGAAACACCCCCAAAAGCCTCCTGGTGTGTGCATTCTGGGCTGCTTTCACCCTGGTGAGGTGACCATCATCACCTCCCTCACTTCACAGCCTCGCTCTGAGAGCCCAAGGAGCCACTCGGGACTGGATGGCTCTCCGAAAACCGTCACCTGGGCACAGCGCACTCACCTGAGGGGCAGGGGCTGGCTCCCCTGCCTTTTGAACGCTCTTTCCAGCCTCTCCTGGGTCGTCGGGGCATTCCCACGGGACAAGGAGAACGTTGAGGCAGTCCTGTCGGCCTCTGGGCCACTGCCCACAGCTGGGCTTTCCTCCGAAAGATCTCTCCTCCGGCTGCTCCCCCTCTGGGCCAGCCCTTTGCCTGGCAGGTGAGGAGGGCTGCTGGGTGAGGTTCTCCGCTTTTCCAAGATCAGCTCGCTGAGCAGGCCCAGGGGGCTCCTGAGGGTGGAGGTGGTGCTGGAAGCCGGGCCCTCCTGCGGGCTGCGACAGCCTAGGGTGTGAGCGGAGAGCTCGGGCACTTGTGGGTTCCTCCCTTCCTCGTGGGCTTGGGTCGCGCTGCTCGAGGCCGGGGACTGTCGCAGTGAGCGTTTGCGGAGGGAATCCTGAAAGGGGCGAGGACAAAAGCAGCAGGTGAGGATCCCTTTGGAGGGAGGTGAGAAAATAATCCAGTTCAAGCATTTACCCATGATCCTCCCTCCCCCAGGAATGTCTTTCCCATCCTCACTTCCTTCTCTTAAAACCCTACCTACCCTTTAAGACACGTAGAGGCTACCACTTCTGTAATGCTTTCGCAGCACCCCACCAGCATAAACCCCAGGAGCATTGCCTCGGCCCCACTCCCACACCCCTTACAGAGAGCTCCAGGGTCAGACCTGTGCTCTAATTCCTAGGACACCACCTGCCAGCCACGTCCCCTGTGGCCAGTCATTGAACTTCTTTGTCCCTCACTTCCCCTACCTGTAATATAACCTGCCCACGATCCGCTATCTATAATTTCTAAAACCCAAAAACCTCTAAAAAATGAACATTTCTTTACGAATCCCATGGCAAATTCTTTTTAATTGTTATGAGGTTGTGGTCCCTTTTGGGGGGGGCAGGGGGGAGCTGTGTGGCTTGTGGGATCTTAGTTCCCAGACCAGGGATCAAACCCGGGCCCTTGGCAGTGAAAGCATGGAGTCCTAACCAGGAAATTCCATTGCAGTCTTTTCTTAAGTGTGAATGCTCATATGTATTGTTGCAGAAATGTTTTGTTTATGGGGTGCTACTCCAAACCCTACTGCAGGTGTTCTGTGGTATGTGGTTTACACATTGCATTTCCTTTCTGAAGTTTAAAAACAAAATCTAAATCCCAAAAGGTTTTGGATAAGGGATTGGGGACTTGCAGTACTGATCTCCCACAAGACCATGGTGAGGACTAAAGGAGAGACCTAGACCCGTGTAAGGCACCAGCACAGAGCCAAACCCCTCACAGCAGCCAGCTAATTAGCTACCACTATGCATCTTTGCCCCTGTCCACACTTACTTATGGCCTTAACCCTTCCTGCCAGTAGACCAGGTGGTGGAGGCCATTCTTCCTTCAGTTCTGGTGTTCCCAGAGCTCCCAGTTCAGTGACCTACACCTAGTAAGCAATCACTATTTGCTTACTTTTTGAAATGAAGAAATTTCAGAGGAGTCAACAGAAATGTCCTCTCTCACTATGAATCATTAACCAATGAAATGGGAACTCACGTGTTTACCAATCTGAGGTGGAGAAGTAGGGGGAGAGAATAAAAATTCACCTGCTGGGTTTTCCTGGGTTTAAAATTCCGGACCTCTCAGCATTTCCAGAAATAATTCTGAGCCAAGTGGTAAAGCCTGTGCCTGAAAAAGAACAGCTAATTCTGCCGAGTTCCCGCCCGGTGGAAATTACTAGGCACTAAACCTCCTCCGAGAGCCACCCAGGGCATCCCCTGCCACAGACCAAGGAAAACACTAGTCATCATTCCCAAGGGGACCCAAACTTCTGGCCAAGGGCAGCGAACCCAGCCTCTTACTCATCCTCCAAAAGTGCAGCGCTGATCTAGCAGTAAAAAATGATGCAATACCTAGCAAACCTTGCTCTTTTCTCTTGAGCAACCAAATAAGTATGGCCAAGGTACTAGAAGGCCCACAGAACACCTTCCAGAAAACCTGGAGAAATTATACTTCAATGACCTTCACAGGATTCAGATATCCCAGGGGAAAAGAACACCTCTGAGAACGTTCACTTCTTCTTTGGGGAGAAGTTTGCGGCAATCTCTCAGCAGTAAAGCAGGTCCAAGCCACCTCCCTTACACCTTGGTTATGAAGGGGTCTAAACTGCACAGACCTGATGATTAGAAAGTCATGGCAGAACAGGACCCTAGTGTTTATCTGGTCCACTAGTTTCCAAAGTGCAGTCCACTGACCTTAGGGGTCTGTCCCCAAACCGTTTCAGGGAGCTCAAAACTATTTTCATAATAATAATATGACATGATTTGCCTTTTTCACTGTGTCGACATTTGCACTGATGGTACAAAGCACTGGTGGGAAAAACTGCTGGCTGGCTCTTAGCACGAATCGAGGCAGCGGCACCAAACTTGACCAGTGCTCGAGGTATTCAATGCCACTTGCAATAAAAGTAGATAAGTAAAATGCTAATTTCACTTAAGAATGTCCATGCTGAAGCATGAAGCATATTAGCTGTGTTCAATCTTAACCCTATGTTCTACATCTTTTTAATAGCCTGTGTAACAAAATGGGAGGCATATATGAACATTCTGCGGGATGCAGAGGATAAAGGCTGTCACCAGGAAAAGCATTTATGCAGCCACCTGAGGCTGTGAGCTGAACTTGCTATTTTTTTCACAGAACAGCTGACAGATGAACCATGGTGATTCAGGCTTGAGTATTTAGCAGGCGTTTTCTTGAAAATAAATTGAGCCTGTCACCGCAAGGAAAACAAATGATACACTGTTGCCAGTGATCAAATACAAGTTGTCAGGTAAACATTAGAATCTGGGGAAACTTGTGTTTGCCATTGTGAACTGGAGGGCTTCTCAAAAACTTTCTGATAAGCTGAGTGGTGACATCAACAAATGTAATTTTTTTATTTTTTATTTTATTATTATTTTTTTATTTTTGTATAATGAAATGTCTCAACGTTCAGAAGACCTCTATAACTTAGTAAACCAATAATTTCCACATGACCAATGCATCATGTTACTAAACCATGCAATGGTAAAAGATTCATTCAAAGTACAAGACAAACCAATGGAAACTGATAAAAGTACAAAAAGTTCACTGGGATGGTTTCAGATTCCACATTAAGAAACTACAACTTGTCTAGCTTTGGTGTAATATTAAAGAATACCCCTAGTTTCCTGAGAAGACTATTAAAATGCTTTTTCCCTTTTCCAACTGCATGACCATCTCTGAGCTGTGAAATTCCAGATCTCAAATGGATCTTAGACACCTGGTCTAAAGAACGAGACCATGGCCAAGAGGAATAAAGACCTTGCCCGAAGATGTAGGCAGAGGCAGGGAGGGGGCCCACTGCTTGCTGCCCTAATTCCAAATAAACTGGGAGAACAGTGCTGGCATTTGCAGCCATACCCACCATAAACATGCAGCATGTGAGAGTGGAGGTGACCAGGTGGACACAGATGACCTACATTTGATGGACACAGACTCCCCGATTTGACTGGTACTACACTTTGAGTTTGGCGTTTGACTTTCCTTTGTTTTTCCTTGGTTTCTCTTTTGTTTTACAAACTCCTTTTACATTCATTCTCTCATTTGGTATAAGCTCCCACCTGATGGGACCCTACCACAGCCCCTCCTTAAGGGAGACTGTAAAACATTGGTGTTAAATTTTTAGAATTTTTTTAAAGCAAAGCAAAACTACAAGGATTGGGATTTCTTTTTTCCTTTTAACTATCATGTTTTAAAAAATAAAAAATATGTTCTCTAGACTGGGATGGGTCCCCCCACTCCTGAAGGGCAAAGATAAAGCTGGGTAGATGTGTTCTCACTCAGCAAAGGAATATAAAACCATGGCAACTACCTGGTTGACAAGATGGATAAACCAAGGGCAGGGAAGGTGATGAGGCCTGCCCATGGTCCCACAGGGAGCTGACAGTAGAGCCAGGGAGAAAAAGGAGGCTGGTGTTCTTGCCATCCTACCACACAGATCCTCCCTTCTTGAGCTGTCTTGTGGGGTACCCCCAAATAAACCCTGGCAGCCCCTTAAGCACTGCCGGCTCCTCACTTTCCATGCTCATAACAACAGTAAGAGCACCAAGCCCACCTGTGGGGAGCTGGCGATGGGCCCGGCCATCATGCCTCGGACAATCAGGCTAGACTTTGGCCTGATCTTCTCTCCCATCCTCTTCGTGTCCAAGGAAGGCTCTGACGACTGAAGCTTGTCCATCTTCTCCCAGGCAGGAGCCACAGGAGGGCTTTCACTTGGGACAGTCTGTGTGGGCTTACTTTTGTGTGAGGGCTTTTTGGATGATACAAAATTACCAAGTACATCCCCATCAGGATTGTCATGTCTGCGAAAAAGGGGTATTTCCATTAAAACAAATTCCCCAAAAGGAATCACTAGCAATAATGATAAATTCCACATTCCACTGATGTCCATAGCAAGCCCATTCACAAATTTGTGGTGATTTCTAACCAGACAGTGGTTTATCATTAAAGGTAAGGAGAAGAAAATACTTTTGTATCAGGGCAAGTCTGGCCTACAAAATGAGACCAGAAGCAAGAAACAAAATCAGAGTGGATGACTGATGATAGGACCCCTTGAATCCCCAACATAAAGAGAATCCTTATTTCTTCCAGACCACAGTGATTAAGGAAAACTATAGCCCTTCCGTATAATAGCTCCCCTCCCCTTATAGTATATACAGGGCTCAGTACTATCCACGGTTCCAGGCATCCACTGGGGGACCTGGAGTGTATCCCTCATGGATAAGGGGGGACGACGGTATAGTCATGAAAGCAGTGGAGCTCAGTGAGTGCACGGAGGGTGGTGGATAGAAATCTTTGACAAACTTGGCACTCCCAGTCAAGGTTCAGTAGGGTTAGGCATGTGAACAGCTTCTTTTCTTGTGTTGCTTGACATTGAGAGAGAGAAAGAATAAGAAAGAAAGAGGGTGTGTGTGTATGTGTGTGTGTGTGTGTAAGACAGCAAGAGAGAACAAAAGAGGGTGAGAGACTGAGAACAAGCAAGGAGTGAGGAAGGACAAGAATGAAAGAGAGACAGAGCAAGGGACGCAGGTAGAGAGGAATCCCGCCTGTGGTCACTGACAGCCCAGCGCTCCTCTGACACAGGCTGGGCTATGCTCTGCTACTGGCTCCTGGCATAAAGGGGCATCGACATCTACTCTGTGCCAAGATGCTTACCAAGCACTGGGTCACACATGACAGAAGTGGTCATGTGTGCTATGATTGGAGCACGCCAACCAGAGGAAGGGTCTGGAACCAACCCGGGGAAATCTAGAAGGGCTTCCAGAGAAGGCAGCACCTGGTCTGAAAGAATGAGTAGGCAGGAAGTAAGCAGGAGAAGTCCCCAGGCACTAGCACAGAGTTCTGTAAAAGCAGGTCATGCTCAGGTAAGCTGGAGGGGTGGGAGGGTGTTGGAGGGGAGGTTGATGGTGGAAAAGGCTTTGCAAGTTCTCCTAAGGAGTTTGGACTTTATCCTAAAAGCTACAGGGGGCGTCTGAAGGCCTTCCTTTCAGCAGACAAGAGCGTGGCCAGACTTGTTTTATGAAAATCTCACTCTCTCTTAGGTCAAGGGTGGATCTGAGGAGAAGACAGATGACCAGGGCCTGGAGATGAGAGAAGAGACCCCGGGAGTTAGCCAGGGAAAGAGGCGAGGGTGTGAATGGAGGCCGCTGTTGTCGGGGCAGAGAAAGGGAGGAAGAGTCTAGCATCATTAAGGACACAAAGATGCAAAAATGATAGACAAGCAGAAGTCAAGGATAACACCCAAGTTTACGGCTCCGGCAACTGGGTGGAACTCAGAAGCTTCAAACTCTGCATTGCTGGCTTTTTATCGTTTCAGAAATATTTCATTTCCCAGCCAGGCAGCAAGTACCTTTGAAGGAAGAATCATCTTTTTCATTCTACTCTCATCTCCTTTCACATCTTAAGCCTTGAGGTAATTTTTTAGTGGCCCCCATCTTTTAGCAGCTTGACACCCAGACCATAAGCTTTAGCTGCCCTCAGGAAAGGAGATGTTTTTCAACAGAGCTGGAAGAAAACACCCTTTCCCAGGAAATTAGACCCACTATTGGTGACTACGTGCATAACTGCTCTCCAGTGGTGATCATTTTGTAATGTATAGAAATATCAAATCACTATGTTGTGTAAGAGGAATTAACATAGTGTTGTAGGTCAATTATACTTCAAAAACAAACAAATAAACAAAATAGAAAGAGAGCTCAGATTTTTTATTGCAAGAAGGAGGGGGAATTGGATGAAGGCGGTCAAAGATGCAAACTTCCAGTTATAAGATAAAGAAGTTACTAGGAATTTAACGTCCAACATGTTAAGTATAACAAACACTGTTGTGTGGTATATGTAAAAGTTGTTAAGAGACTAAATCCTAAGAGTTCTCATCACAAGGGAAAATATTTTTTTCTTTTTCTTTTCTTCTGTATCTATATGAGATGACAGATGTTCACTAAACTTATTGTGATCATTTCATGACGTATATAAGTCAGATCTTTATGTTCTACAATTTAAACTTATACGGTGCTATATGTCAATTATATCTCAATGAAACTGGAATAAAAAAAATGTTTTCCAAATAACAGAGGTACAATGAAGAATGCCAGTTCATTTTCTTCCTGAGTTCCAAAAGGTCTTATTTTTCAGATTTTTTCCATCTCTCCAGTGTTTTGTGGCCTTTTAGAATTCTATACCCTTGTTTTTAAGAAAATGCAACCAAAGGAAGCCCCTGAACCTTATGAAGCATGGAATTTAAATTAAACGTTTTGAGTCATTAGTATACGCTGTCAAAAAGTGGTCCACTCTCATGGCCTCTAGAGAAAAATAACAGTGCTCCATGACAGGGATTCTAAAAACACAGCGTGTGGGAGGCTGAGTGATGGCTTCCTGAGGATGTTCACACCCTAATCCCTGGAAACTGTGAATATGTTACCTTACATGGCAAAAGAAAGGGACTTTGCAGACATGATTATGTTAAGAATCCTGAGATGGGCACATTATCCTAGATTGACTGGGTAGGCCCAATGCGATCACAGGGGTCCTTATTAGAGGGAGACAGGAGGATGAGAGTCAGTAGTAGGAGATGTGACACAGAAGCAGGGGTTGTAGTGATGTTTTGAAGATGGAGGAAGCAGCCAAAAGCCAAGGAATGCAGGCAGCATCTAGAACAAGAAAAAGGAAAGGAAACAGATTCTCCCCTCAAAACCTCTAGAAAGAACCAGCCCTACTGACACCTTGCCATTAGCCCAGTGAGACCCATTTTGGACTCCTGACCTCAGAACGGTAAGATAAATATATTGGTGTTGCTTTAGGACACCATGATGGTTAAACTTTGAATGTTAACTTGGCTAGGCTATGGTGCCCAGTTGTTTGGTCAAACACTAGTCTAGATGTTGCTGTGAAGATATTTTTTAGATGTGATTAATACCTATAATCAGTTGACTTTAAGTAAAGGACATCACCCTAGGTAATATGGGTGGGCCTCGTTCAATCAGTTGAAGACCTTAAGAGCAAACACAAAGGTTTCCCAAAGAAGTAGTTCTGCCTCAAGACTGTAAAACAGAAATCCTGCCTGAACTTCCAGCACATCACATCAGTCTGCTCTATAGATTTCAGACTTGCCAGCCCCTGCAACCACATGCACCAATTCCTTAGAATAAATCTCTTCATTTAAACAAAATATTTATGCACATATATATTCATACATACACACATTTATACATCCTATTGGTTCCTGTTGGTTTTGTTTCTCTGGAGAACCATATGACAGCCACTGAGTTTACAGTAATTTGTTACAGCAGAAATAAGAAACTAATCCACTGCATAAATGAGACGAGGTACCTGGCTTTGCTTGTTTCTGACAATGATGTTCTCCAATTCGCATCTTCATCTGCAAGGTCATATATGTTTACCAGCGTGGTCTCTGAGCATCTCAATGGTAATTTTTTACTTTTCTTTGGTATTAAGAGTGCAGGGATTGGTGTTTCTTGAGTAAAATTGTCACCAGTATTTCCAAAGTGATCCAAAAAGTATCTGGTGATGAGTTCAAGGTTTGTTTTTAGCGGATTTTCCTTTGCCTATCATCAGAAGAAAAAAAATCATTAATTTTATGTACAGCTTCAGGGGAAAGGTGGGAAAGACAGCCATTGCAATTCTTGGACATAGTTTATCAACTTCTTACTCATCCATACATTCTTTCAGCAAATATACACTGACTGCCTATTATATGTCAGGTACTATGTTAGGTAGCAACACAGGGGAAGTCAAAACCAGTACCCTAAAAGAACTAGCATCCAACACATGAGTCAGGAGATTCAATGAACAATTGTAATAAAATGTGATACAAAGAGAGCAATACCCAAGCAAAGCTCCTCTTGGTTTTTTCTCCTGGGAATAGCTTTTTAAAATATATATCATTTCATTCAAAAAACTAAGTCTTTCTGATCACCAGCTCTACAAGTGTAGAAACATTTGGGACCTGAATGATTTCTTAGTTTGTGTACTCTATATCTAACACCGGACACAAGGAATTACAGAGACAAGGCAGCAGAAGGTTAGTACAAGAGCACAAAGAGACAGTCAGGATTGACTCAGTTTACACCCCAATCTTTAAAAAAAGATAAAATGAAACTCTTTAGTAGTAGGTTTTGGAAATAAGCAGTATCAGTATTTCCTTACCCTGACAGCACTAAATAGTACCTTTGGAAGTTTTTTTAAAAGACAGATTCTCAGGCCCCGCTGAGTCTTAGTAAGTCAGAGAATCGCCAAAATTAGAGCCCTGCTTTCTTTTAGAAATTCTCCTAAGTAATTTGTACAGACACAATTATCCAAGCAGCAATCCACAGGCTGGCTTCAGGGGCTAGTCCATGTGTCAGTCTACCCCCGACTAGCCTGGTAACACCCAGACCCTTCTGAACTGCAGCCAGGAATGGGGATTGCAGTAAATTTGCAGTCAGAGTGGTAAAGTGCCTGATAAAAAGCTTGGCATAGAGGGAACCTTTGGGTGTATCCAGTCTTTCCCCCTTTCTATTTCCCTGATCTATTTCCCAGCAGAACTCTGGGACCAAGACCCACAGAATTATTATGACCAAACTCAACAAAATTATCAGGCAGTCAAGATCAGGAGACAATTTTATACTTTTAGAATGGGATCCGAAAAAACTATTTTGTCTAAGTCTAAATGAAACACAAAAAAGAGATTTGGGGCGGGGGTAACGTTATATAATTTATTTCAGTCTTGTTTTCCTTTCAATACAAGAGATTTAGGGCCCTGAATACCTGAAATATACTTTGTGGCTTTTCATATCACTTTGCTCATAATAGATATAGCCTTTATATGAACCCAGATACCATTTTTCAAAACCTGAATTTTACATAGGCATTTTATCTGCTGCATACCTAATAGGGAAAAACAAATGACTGGAATTAACATTAAATTGCAGGGCTTTCCCAGGATCACTCTAGCTTTGTGCTGAGTGAACATCAAAATTATAATGCCATAGATAGATTAATGAGTATATTTTCCTATAAAATATAAGCTGCAATTCATTATATAACAGCTAACTACTGTATAAATCAAATAATCAGGGCACTTATCAAGATGTAACGAAAATACCATAAGCATCCTAAGATAATAGAGACTATATTACAGTGAAGAAATAAAAATAACTTGAATGGCAAAGATGCTTCTGGGAAATTAGGTAAAGTTACATTTATATAAAAATCCCACTGTGCCACAATAGTTAATTGAATTTTCTGCTTAACTGTCTCATTCTTTGTGGAAAATCTTTCTAAAATGTGCAGTCCACTCTCCTGCCGTAAAAGACAGTTAGTGGAGGATTGCTGAGAATCTGCAACAGTCCTGGGGCAACAGTCTCCCGTGTACAGGACTTCTGTCTACAGGAGATAGAGGGGCCCGAGTGTCACCACAGGACCCAGAGGATGAAGGCCTTTACTGGGCCTCTGACAGCCAGCCTCTGACTGGCTGCCACTTGTGATAAATGCCCACGGACATGATCACAAGGTTCTTTCCGACTCGGACAGTATGCCCTCCCACAAGGCAACATCTGCCAGAGAGCCCATTCTTGAATCAAATATTAGATTCTCTCTTCCTAACAGAAAGAGCAACTAGTTGAGAAAGGTAGCTTCATTCCTTCACTCATATATATTCATTCACTGCTCACTCATTCATTCATCCATAAACACACACTCTTTACTATGTCACCAGGCAGCATCCAAGGTGGGGGGGGAGGGGGCAGGTCCTAATTAAACCACCACACAAATATTCTATTATATGCGTAATAAGTACAATACAACAAAGGAAAACTACGGGGAACCCTGACGGCTTGTAACAGAAGGTGGGGGGATCGAGGCTGGGGGATCAGGGAAGCACCCCCACCACCACCTAAGGAGGTGCGTGTTCCATTTGCCCCATTTGCTATCTCAACTCCAACGTACTCGGGTTAGCTGAACCGAAGCCCCGCATCCGCCTGAATTAAATGCCACAGTGGCCTTAGGCAAAAGGTGTTACTCAGAACTGAAGGAAAAACCATATGCAGGGAGAGAATGGAAAATTTCAGCATAACTGAATGCTATATTTTTAAGTATAGTCTTACTAAAAATAGCCTCATGGGGGAGGAGAGAGCACAGGGAATAATTGTTACAGGCTCGGGTTCAAAATGAGCCCCACAGCTGCACACGCGCAATATGCCAGTGGGGTGGAGCCGACCGAGGCCGGACACCCCACACACAGTTGGGATTTGTCTGCACTCAGCCGGGTCTGTTTCTCCTTGACCGCACGTATGGCAAGCGTCCGGCAGCTAGTCTCTGATGACCTGGCAGGGCTCGTGAGTGCTTTTGACGATGCCAGATTCCGTTCCAGAACTCCATACCACACTTTAAAAGTATGTACCTTGTTCTCCTTGTAGAGAAATTCAAGATGCAAAACCTTCCGGAGATCGTTTCTGCTGTTTATGCTGAGATCCGAGCGTGGGCGTTCCTGGTCCATGGTCACACACGTCTTCTTTAAGCCCTGAGGGAAGCACTCTGAATCACTATTTACCATTTTCAATCAAAACCTTCCGCGCTCTGACGCAGAGGACAAACAAAGGCTGTTCCCTATGATCATCTTCTCCTGCCGTCCTCACAGGATACTGGGAGGACCAAAAACTGACTTAAGAATTTATTTTTATATCACCTTTACACTTGACATCATCTTCACAATTATTATGCCGAATCTTACAGTCACCCTGTGGGCTGAGCTCAGACTGGAGTTGTCAAGAGTGTTTTATAGAAAAGGAAAGTGAAATCCGGGTGCCAGTCTCGCGCAACGCTGCTCGGGAGCCCTGGGTTTGGCCTAGATTTCGGGCCACAGGATATGAAGCTTTAAAAATAAATAAAAGGGAAAGCATAAGTAAAAGGCCGATATTCATTCCCTTCTTTTTTCAGTTGCGGCGTCAGGGTTGACTTGTCCAACATAACACAGTGGACTCACATAGTGGGAGTTCTGACCATCTCCGGCTGTGAGGCGGGGATGCGGGCACGCAGACCCACAGGACGCACGTGGTAAGCGTCTGCTGTGCCCGAGCGCAGCCGCTTTCCGTCATCCAGCCCTGAACTCCCAGAAGGCCCAGGCATGAGAAGGGCTGTTCCCCCTAAGAGCCTGGCTTCTTCATTTGAAAACAACCATAGCAGCTGCGGCTTGCCCGCCTCCCCAGATGCTGGTGATCACCAAATGGTGAAAGATGAGATGCCTTGCACACAGCTCAGCCTGCACTAAGGGAGCCCCTTGCACTTGATGGATTCAGACCCCAGTGCTAGCCAGGCCACAGCGGCTCCCCTAGGTTTGTGTTCAGAATTTTACAGAGTCTCCCAGAGCTGGGAAAACGAGATAAAATCTGCTACCTGCCATGAGTTGGAGCAAGAAGAATTTGTGAAATGAGATGTATGAACACAGCTTTGAACCAAAGGGAATGGGAAGGAAGTCTTAGAGAAGGGGGAACAGAAAGAAATGGGTGTATATGTTGGGGAAAAGGTAAGGCCATGCCTGGGTCCATTAGGGAGAGTCAGCCGGAAGGAGAGGTGGGACTCAAGAGGTACCCGCATTTCATCTGGGCTTAACCATGGTTTTCCCCCCAGAGTGATGTGAAAGCCTCCATGATGAGGGTCCCTCTCTGCTGGGTAACTCTTGATGTTTGTCAACTGTTCAGATCAGCAAGTCTTGGCACATGTAACAAATTCCCTGGGGTTGTGGGGCACACTGTCATTTGAAAACCACTGGAGCAGTGGTCGAGAATGCCCTCAGAAATCAGCCAGCCCTTGGTCCCATCATTCACTCAACAAACACTTGTGGTGCACGTACTACATGCCAGGCTCTGTTCTAGATTCAGGAGATTAGATGGAATATGACCAAGTCCCACCCTCATGGAACTGACATTCTGTTTAGGAAGCAAACCATAAACAAAGGGGTACAGTATACCAGCTGCTAATATGCTCTATCATGGAAACAAAGACAGAGAGAGGAGACAAAGATGAAGGCTGCTAATTTAGATAGTCAGCTATTTACTGTGCATCATGCATGTATGCATTCCTGGCTTCCAGTTTCCCCATCTGTGAAATGAAAGGAACTAGTCCCCTAGTTCATTTGCTAGAGGCAGAGCAGTGAACAGAGCAAAGTCCTGGCCCTCATAAAGCTCACCTACTATCGGGGAAAAGAGAACAAATACCATACCCTATGGGAAAAAATACAGCAGAATCAGGAAAAAGAAAGACCAAGGAGGGGTGCTGGGAAGGGTTGCTACTTTATAAAAGGTGACCAGGAAAGGCTTCATGATTAAGTGACATTAGAGCCAAGACATGAGAACTAAGGAAGCAGATCATGCAGACACTGGTGGGTAGAGTGTTCAAGGCAAATGACAAGTGCAAAGGCCCTGTGGCAGCTACAAGGAGGCAGTACAGCTAGAGCCATGTAACAGAGGAAAGTGGCACGAAATGAGGTCAGAGAGTTTGCTCAGAGCCTGCTCAGGAAAGGCCTTGTTGGCTTTAGTGAAATGAGGAGGCTATTGGAGGATTTGAAAAAATGAGCATCCTGGACTAACTTATACTTGCAAAGGATCACTTGGCTGCTAGGTTGAGAACAGATTGTACAAGACAAGGAATTAAGCATTAACATTAGGAGGCTACTGAATAATTCACATGAAAAATAGAGGTGGAGATGGTTCAGGATGGTGGAGTAGAAGGACATGCGCTCACTCCCTCTTGCAAGAGCACCAGAATTACAACTAACTGCTGAACAATCATCAACAGAATGACAGTGGAACTCACCAAAAAAGACACCCCACATCCAGAGACAAAGGAGAAGCCGCAGTGAGATGGTAGGAGGGATGCAATCGTGATAAAATAAAATCCCATAATTGCTGGGTGGGTGACACAAACTGGAAAAGAGTTATACCACAGAAATCCACCTACTAAAGTGAGGGTTCTGAGCCCCACATCAGGCTTCCCAACCCGGGGGTCCAGCAACAGAAGGAGGAATCCCCAGAGAATCAGACTTTGAAAGCCAGCAGGATTTGACTGCAGGACCTCCATAGGACTGGGGGAAATAGAGACTTCACTCTTGGAGGGCACACAAAAAATAGTGTGCTCACAAGGACCGAGGGGGAAGGAGCAGTGACCCCATAGGAGACTGAACCAGACCTACCTGCTGCTGTTAGAGGGTTGCCTGCAGAGCTGGGGGGCAGCTGTGGCTCACCGAGGAGACGGGGGCACTGGCGGCGGGGGTTCTGGGAAGTGCTCATTGGCATGAGCCCTGCCAGAGTCCGCCATTAGCCCCACCAAAGAGCCTGTAAGCTCCAGTGCTGGGTAGCCTCAGGCCAAACAACCAACAGGGTGGGAACACAGCCCAATCCATTGGCAGACAAGCAGATTAAAGTTTTACTGAGCTCTGCCCACCAAAGTGGACTAAAGTTTTACTGAACTCCACCCACCCAGTCCTACCTGCCATCAGGCCCTCCCATCAGGAAGCACCCACAAGCCTCTTAGATAGCTTCCTCCACAAGAGGGCAGACAGTAGTATCAAGCAGTATCAGCAGTATTTCATTCTGTGGAACTGAAAACCACAGTCACAGAAAAATAGAGAAAGTGAAAAGGCAGAGGACTTTGTACCAGGTGAAGGGACAAGGTAAAACCCCAGAAAAACAACTAAATGAAGAGGAGATAGGCACTCTTCTGGAAAAAGAATTCAGAATAATGATGGTGAAGATGATCCAGGACTTTGGAAAAAGACTGGATGCAAAGATCGAAAAGATGCAAGAAAAGTTTAAGAAAGACCTAGAAGAATTAAAGAACAAACAAACAGAGATATGCAACACAATAACTGAAATGAAAAATACACTAGAAGGAACCAATAGCAGATTAACTGAGGCAGAAGGGCGAATAAGTGAGCTGGAAGACAGAATGATGAAAATCACTGGTGTGGAAAAGAATAAAGAAAAAAGAATGAAAAGAACTGAAGACAGCCTAAGAGATCTCTGGGACAATGTTAAACACACCAACATTCGCATTATAGGGGTCCCAGCAAGGAGAAGAGAGAGAGAAAGAACCCGAGAAAATATTGGAAGAGATTATAGTTAAAAAATTCCTAACATGGGAAAGGAAATAGCCACCCAAGTTTAGGAAGCACAGAGTCCCAGGCAGGATAAACCCAAGGAGAAACATGCCAAGACATATATAGTAGTCAAAACTGACAAAAATTAAAGACAAAGAAAAATTATTAAAAGCAACAAGGGAAAAACAACAAATAACATACATGGGAACTCCCATAAGGTTAACAGCTGATTTCTCAGCAGAAACTCTACAAGCCAGAAGGGAGTGGCATGATATATTTAAAGTGATGAAAGGGAAGAACCTACAACCAAGAATACTCTACCCAGCAAGGATCTCATTCAGATTCGATGGAGAAATCAAAAGCTTTACAGACAAACAACAGCTAAGAGAATTCAGCACCACCAAACCAGCCCTACAACAAATGCTAAAGGAATGTCTCTAAGTGGGAAACAAAGAGAAGAAAAGGATCTACAAAAACAAAAACAAAAAAAATTAAGAAAGTGGTAATAGCAACATACATATTGATAATTACCTTGAATGTAAATGGACTAAATGCACCAACCAAAAGACACAGACTGGCTGAATGGATACAAAAACAAGACCCATATATATGCTGTCTACAAGAGACCCACTTCAGACCTAGGCACACATACAGACTGAAAGTGAGCAGATGGAAAAAGATATTCCATGCAAATGGAAATCAAAAGAAAGCTGGAGTAGCATACTCACATCAGATAAAATAGGCTTTAAAATAAAAAATGTTACAAGAGACAAGAAAGGACACTACATAATGATCAAGGGATCAATGCGAGAAGAGGAGATAACAATTATAAATATATATGCACCCAAAATAGGAGCACCTCAATACATAAGGCAAATGCTAACAACTATAAAAGAGGAAATCGACAGTAACACAATAATAGTGGGGGACTTTAACACCCTACTTACACCAACAGACAGATCATCCAGACAGAAAATTGATAAGGAAACACGAGCTTTAAATGACACAATGAACCAGCTAGATCTGATAGATATCTATAGGACATTACATCCAAAAACAGCAAATTACACATTCTTCTCTAGTGCACATGGAACATTCTCCAGGATACATCACATTCTGGATCAGAAATCAAGCCTTGGTAAATTTAAGTAAATTGAAATTGTATCAAGCAACTTTTCTGATCACAATGCTATGAGATTAGAAATCAATTACGGGGAAAAAAATGTAAAAAACACAAACACATGGAGGCTAAACAATATGCTACAAAATAACCAAGAGGTCACTGAAGAAATCAAAGAGGAAATCAATAAATACCTAGAGACAAATGACAATGAAAACACAACAACCCAAAACCTATGGGATGCAGCAAAAGCAGTTCTAAGAGGGAAGTTCATAGCAATACAGTCCGACCTCAAGAAAGAAGAAAAATACCAAATAAACAACCTAATCTTACACCTAAAACATTTAGAGAAAGAAGAACAAAAAAACCCCAAAGTGAGCAGAAGGAAAGAAATCATAAAGATCAGAGCAGAAATAAATGAAAAAGAAATGAAGGAAACAATAGCAAAAATCAAAAAAACTAAAAGCTGGTTCTTTGAGAAGATAAACAAAATTGAGAAACCATTAGCCAGACTCATCAGGAAGAAAAGGGAGAAGACACAAATCAACAGAATTAGAAATGAAAAAGGAGAAGTAACAACGGACACCACAGAAATACAAAAGATCATGAGAGACTACTATGATAACCTGGAAGAAATGGATAAATTCTTAGAAAAATACAATCTTCCAAGACTGAACCAGGAAGAAATAGAAAATATGGACAGATCAATCACAAGTATGGAAAATGAGAGTGTGAATAAAAATCTCCCAACAAACAAAAGCCCAGGGCCAGAGGGCTTCACAGGCGAATTCTATCAAACATTTTGAGAAGAGCTAACACCTATCCTTCTCAAACTCTTCCAAATTATAGCAGAAGGAGGAACACTCCCAAACTCATTCTACAAGGCCACCATCATCCTAATACCAAAACCAGGCAAAGAGGTCACACAAAAAAGAAAATTACAGGCCAATAGCACTGATGAATATAGATGCAAAAATCCTCAGCAAAATACTAGCTAACAGAATCCAACAGCACATTAAAAAGATCATACACCATGATCAAGTGGGGTTTATCCCTGGAATGCAAGGATTCTTCAATATATGCAAATCAATCAATGTGATACATCATATCAACAAATTGACAGAAAAAAACCATATGATAATCTCAATAGATGCAGAAAAAGTTTCTGACAAAATTAAACATCCATTTATGATAAAAGCTCTCCAGAAAATGGGCATAGAAGGAAATTACCTCACCATAATAAAAGCCATATATGAGAAACCAAAAGCCAACATCGTTCTAAATGGTGAAAAACTGGAAGAATTCCCTCTAAGAACAGGAACAAGACAAGGGTGCCCACTCTCACCACTATTATTCAACATAGTTTTGGAAGTTTTAGCCACAGCAATCAGAGAAGAAAATGAAATAAAAGGAATCCAGATTGGAAAAGAAGAAGTAAAATTGTCACTCTTTGCAGATGACATCATATTATACATGGAAAACCCTAAAGATTCTACCAGAAAACTGCTAGCACTAATCGATGAATTTAGTAAAGTAGCAGGATACAAAATTAATATGCAGAAATCCCTTACATTCCTATACACTAACAACAAAAAGCAGAATGAGAAATTAAGGAAACTCTTCCATTGACAATTGCAACAAAAAGAATAAAATACCTAGGAATAAATCTGCCTAAGGAGGCAAAAGACCTGTATGCAGAAAACTATAAGACACTGATGAAAGAAATCAAAGGACAATACAAACAGATGGAGACACATACCATGTTCTTGGATTGGAAGAATCAATATTGTGAAAATGACTATCCTACCCAAAGCAATTTACAGATGCAATGCAATCCCGATCAAATTACCAATGGCATTTTTCACAGAACTAGAACAAGAAATCTTACAATTCATATGGAAACGCAAAAGACCCCAAATAGCCAAAGCAATCTTGAAAAGGAAAGAAGGAGTTGGTGGAATTAGGCTTCCTGACTTCAAACTATACTACAAGGCCACAGTGATCAAGACAGTATGGCACTGGCACAAAATCAGAAAGGAAGATCAATGGAACAGAATAGAGAACCCAGAGGTAAACCCAAACACATATGGGCACCTTATCTTTGACAAAGGAGGCAAGACTATACAATGGAAAAAAGACAGCCTCTTCAATAAGTGGTGCTGGGAAAACTGGACAGCTACATGGAAAAGAATGAAATTAGAACACTTCCTAACACCATACACAAAAATAAACTCAAAATGGATTAAAGACCTACATGTAAGGCCAGACACTATAAAATTCCTAGAGGAAAACATAGGCAGAACACTCTATGACATACATCAAAGCAAGAACCTTTTTGACCCACCTCCTAGAATAATGGAAATAAAATCAAGAATAAACAAATGGGACCTAATGAAAAAGAAACCATAAACAAGACAAGAAGACAAACCTCAGAATGGGAGAAAATACTTGCCAACAAAGCAACAGACAAAGGATTAATCTCCAAAATATACAAGCAGCTCATGCAGCTTAATACCAAAAAAGCAAATAACCCAATCCACAAATAGGCGGAAGGCCTAAATAGACATTTCTCCAAAGAAGACATACAGATGGCCAACAAACACATGAAAAGATGCTCAACATCACTAATCATCAGAGAAATGCAAGTCAAAGCCACAATGAGGTATCACCTCACACTGGTCAGAATGGCCATCATCAAAACATCTAGAAACAATAAATGTTGGAGAGAGTGTGGAGAAAAGGGAACTCTCCTGTACTCTTGGTGGGAATGTAAGTTGGTACAGCCACTGTGGAAAACAGTTTGGAGGTTCCTTAAAAAACTAAAAATAGAACTACCATATGATCCAGTAATCCCACTCTTGGGCATATACCCAAAGAAAGCCATAATTCAAAAAGAAACATGTACCATAATGTTCATTGCAGCACTATTTACAATAGCCAGGACATAGAAGCAACCTAAATGTCCATGAACAGATGAATGGATAAAGAAGATATGGCACATATATACAATGGAATATTACTCAGCCATAAAAACGAATGAAATGGAGCTATATGTAATAAGGTGGATAGATCTAGAGTCTGTCATACAGAGTGAAGTAAGCCAGAAAGAGAAAAACAAAAACTGTATGCTAACTCATGTATACGGAATCTAAAAAAAAAAAAAAAGGTACTGATGAACCCAGTGACAGGGCAAGAATAAGGATGCAGATGCAGAGAATGGACTGGAGGACACAGGATTGGGGGGGGGGGCAGGGGGCTAAGGGAAAGCTGGGACAAAGTGAGAGAGTAGCATAAACATATTTACACTATCAACCGTAAAAATAGATAACTAGTGGGAAGTTGCTGTATAACAAAGGGAGATCAAGTCAATGATGGGCGATGCCTTAGAGGGCCAGGACAGGGAGGGTGGGAGGGAGTCATGGGAGGGAGGGGATATGGGGATATATGTATAAATACAGCTGATTCACTTTGGTGTACCTCAAAAGCTGGTATAAGAGTATAAAGCAATTATATTCCAATAAAGAGCTTAAAAAATGCAATCCCTATCAAATTACCAGTGGCATTTCTTTACAGAACTAGAACAAAAAATCCTAAAATTTGTATGGAGACAAAAAAGACCCTGAATAGCCAAAGCAATCTTGAGGGAAAAAAATGGAGCTGGAGGAATCAGACTCCCTGACTTTAGACTATACTACAAAGCTACAGTAATCAAGACAATATGGTACTGGCACAAAAACAGAAATATAGATCAATGGAACAGGATAGAAAGCCCAGAGATAAACTATGGTCAACTAATCTATGACAAAGGAGGCAAGGATATACAATGGAGAAAAGGCAGCCTCTTCAGTAAGTGGTGCTGGGAAAACTGGACAGCTACATGGAAAAGAATGAAATGAGAACACTCCCTAACACCATACACAAAAATAAACTCCAAATGGATTAAAGACCTAAATGTAAAGCCAGACACTATAAAATTCCTAGAGGAAAACATAGGAAGAACACTCTTTGACGTAAATTACAGCAAGATCTTTTTGGACCCACCTCCTAGAGTAATGGAAATAAAAACAAAAATAAATAAGTGGGACCTAATGAAACTTCAAAGCTTCTGCACAGCAAAGGAACCTATAAACAAGACGAAAAGACAACCCTCAGAATGGGAGAAAATATTTGCAAATGAATCAACAGACAAAGGATTAGTCTCCAAAATATATAAACAGTTCATCCAGCTCAATATCAAAAACAAAACAAAAAACAACCCAATCAAAAAATGGGCAGAAGACCTAAACAGGCATTGCTCCAAAGACGACATACAGATGGCCAAAGGCACATGAAATGCTGCTCAACATCACTAATTGTTAGAGAAATGCAAATCAAAACTACAATGAGGTATCACCTCACACCGGTTAGAATGGGGATCATCAGAAAATCTACAAACAGCAAATGTCGGAGAGGGTGTGGAGAAAAGGGAATGCTCTTGCTCTGTTGTTGGGAATGTAAATTGTTACAGCCACTATGGAGAACAGTATGGAGGTTCCTGGAGAAACTAAAAATAGAGTTACCATATGACCCAGCAGTCCCAGTGCTGGGCATATACCCAGAGAACACCATCATTCAAAAAGACACATGCACTCCAATGTTCCTTGCAGCACTATTTACAACAGCCAGGACATGGAAGCAGCCTAAATGTCCATGAACAGATGAATGGATAAAGAAGATGTGGTACATATATACAATGGAATATTACTCAGATGTGAAAAAGGAACGAAACTGCGACATTTATAGAGACGTGGATGGACCTAGAGACTGTCATACAGAGTGAAGTGAGTCAGAAAGAGAAAAACTAATGTTGTATATTAACACATATATGCAGAATATAGAAAAATGTTACAAATCAACCGGTTTGCAAGGCAGAAATAGAGACCCATATGTAGAGAACAAACATATGGACACCAAGTAGGGAAAGTAGGGGGGATTGGGGGGCAATGAATTGGGAGATTGGGATTGCCATATATACATTACTAATAAGAAAAAAAAATCAAATTGTACACTTTAAACATATGCAGTTTATTGTATGTCAATTGTATCTCAATAAAAGTTCTTCAAGAAAAAAAAATAGAGATGACTTGGACCAAGGTGGCTGTAGCAAAAGTTGAAATAAGCAACTACATTTTTTAAGTGCTCTGATGGTAAAGCCTTCAGACTTACTGATGGACTGCATGCAGGGTGCACAAAAAGGAAAAAAAAACCAGGAATCGTTCCAAAGGCTTTGGCCCAAGCAACCAGACAGTTAGTGATGCTACTTACTGAAGTGGGAAAAATTGCAGGAGGTAGAGGTAATCAGGAATTGAGTTTTCTTTTGTTTTTTGTTTCTTTCTTCTCTTTTTTTTTTCTTTTTTGTATTTTTTTTTATTTTTTTTTTTTGGGGGGTACACCAAGTTCAATCGTCTGTTTTTATACACATATCCCCGTATTCCCTCCCTTCCTTGACTCCCCCACCTCGAGTCCCCCCCACATGTTAAGTTGAGATGTTTACTAGATTTCAAAGTGGAATTGTAAAATAAGAAGTTGGAAAGAATGTAAGAGTTCAAGAGAGGTCTTGGCTAGAGACAGACATTTGGAAACTGTCAGCATATCAATGGTATTAGAACCCACGGCAGTAGCAGAAGTGGCTGGAAAATGAATGGAGAAGAGAAGAGGCCCAAAGACTAAGCCTTTAGCCCAGCAGCATGCACAGCTCAAGAAGCCAGGGGAGACTTACCAGGAACCTGAGAAGGTATAGAAGGAAAACCAGGAGGGGATGATCTCCAGAAGCCAAGGGAAATGAGTTTCCAAGAAGGGCACAATCAGCTGAGTTAAACACAATTGTTAGATCAATAAGTTTAAAGACTGAAAATCAGAAGTCACTGACGAACTTGACAAGAGTTGTTTCCATGGATTGATGGAGACAAAGCCTGAGTAAAGTGGGTTTGAGAATACAAGGAGAAGAATTAGAATCAGAGCATTCATAGCCCTTTCATAGGGTTTTGCTATAAAAGGGAGAAGAAAAATAGACTAGTAGCTGGAGGGGCTTGGGGGCCAAGATGGAGTTTGTAAGAGCACATTTACATGTTGATAGGACTAACCGGTAGAGAAGACAAAATGTATGATACAACAGAGAGATATGATGATAACTGCACCAGTGTCCTGGAGCACAGAAGAGGGGACAGGCACACAGGGAGGGGTTGGCCTTACCCAGGACGGAGAACTCATTCCTAAGGACAGGAGGCAGGGTGGGGCAAATGGTTCAGGCCAAGAAGGGTTAGTTATTGTGGTGGTAGGGTGTGCTGGAGTTTTTTCAAGACTGCTTCTATTTTCTTAGTGAAATTAGAAGGGGAAGGGGCTTTGGAGTTTGAGGAGAGAGACGTTTGAAATGGTCATCCAAGATTTGAGAGAGTGAATGGGCTGGTGAGGTACAACCAGGTGGCCAGGTATCCCTGAGACATCACAGGGGTGTGTGCTCATGAATTTAGTGTGAAACCGTCAACATGGTGCTGTGTTTTTCCCACCCCATTCAGATCTGCAGTGTAGGCACAGAGTAGGTTGAGTTGAATTTTTAAAATTGGGGGAGTATAAACAAGGGAGAGACAAGCCAGGGAGCTGAGCATAGTGTTGAGGGCGTGATTACAATTATGGGTGGGTAATATGTGGGGAGAGGTCAGAAGAGGTCTGAGGGATGGTGAAAAGTTGGCAGGAACAATGGAATGGAGACAGGAGTGAGGCTGAAGAACAGTTTGTAGTAAGTGCCCCACATATGTGTGTATACGTATGCACGTGGGTGTGTATGCCTTTTCCCTCAGAGTGAAAAACTATACCTACGCATATATCTCTGATTTCTAACTCATTCTTATGCACATTTAGTCAGTCTTTCAGAGTTTATATAACTCTCTATTTATTTTTCTCCTTAAAATTAAAAAAAGAATTGTGGTAAAATATATAGAACATGAAATGCATCAATATTAGCTTAACTTTTTTAAGTATACAGTTTAGTAGTGGTGAGAACTGCATTCACATTGTTGTGTGCAAGCAACCTCCAAAACTGTTTTCAACTTGCAAAACTGAAACTCTATACCCATTAAAGAACTCCCATTCCCCACTCCCCCCAGTCTCTGGCAACCACCATTCTACTTTCTGGCTCCATAAATTTGATTTCTCTGGTGCCCCATGTAAGTGGAATCAAACAATATTTACTTTTTTTCTGACTTGCTTATTTTGCTTAGTATAACATTCTCAAGGCTCATCCATACTGTAACGTGTTAGAATATCCTTCTTTTTTAATGCAGAATAATATTCCATTGTGTGTATAAACCACCTTTTGTTTATACATTCATCCACTGATAGACACTTGGGTTACCTCCACATTTTGGCTATTGTGAATAATGCTATTATAAACGAGAATGTACAAATTTAAAAAAAAAAGATACTGTACTACTGTACTCTATACAGCACTGTACAATAAAGTACACAAAAGCCCAACCACTTGTAGAGGATGCATGCATGTGACAATGTACGCCAGACACGTGAACAGCATATGTGATTGGACATGAGAACACATATTCGCATCTTTGAAAATCTGCAACTTGAAGGTTCATATATAGGGGTCTTACTGCATATCGGGCTACTGATGGGGGTGAGCTGGAACTGAGGATGATGGGATGCTTGGAACTGAGATTATGGAGACAAGCCCAGGGCATGACCACCTGGAAGGGGTGGCAAAGGTAGGATGGGACAGGTCCCTTCAGGAGAGGGAGGCTGGGGCATGAAAAGTGAGAGACCCAGAAGGCTAGGGTACCAGAAGAGTCACCTTGGTGGACGCTTCGAGACTGACATGATTCTCCCTGCCAAGGGGATCACACTTGGAGGAGGTCAGTGTAGCCGGGTACGAAGTAGGATGGACGGCAGAGGAGACAGTAGTGGAAGCTGAGGTTTGAGAGGGAGCTGGCAGCCAGGTCATAGGGAGCCTGGAGGCCTTCCTTGGGATTTTGTTCTAATTGTAAAAAGAAGCATGTGGAGGGTTTGGGGAAGTGGAGTGACATGATCTGACCTGCTCACGCTGGGCAAGTTTCTTTGCTTTCCAGTCTGATCATAGTCTTTCATGAAAGGGAATAATTATACCTGTCCTTCAGGACTGTTATGAGGATTTGAGAAAATAAACAGGCACCTAGCAGGTACCTCGCACCACAATGGGTACTCTCTTGGTTGGAATCACTTGGTACCTGCCTTGTGCCAAGCCCTGAGTGGAGTACAAGGTCTCTGCCTCAGAGCAGAAGGTGATGAGCAAAGCAGCTGACCTGGGCTGCAGTCCCAGCTCTCCACCCCTATCTGAGTGACGATGGGCAGCTCCTTTCTCCTCTCGGGGCTTTAGTGTGCCCCGATGAAAAGTAAGACGGAGAGGAGGCCAAGCAAACCAGATGACTGCCAAGGTTCCGCCCAGTTCAGGTGTCAGCTCTGTGGACCTGTCTAATGGGTGAGACAGGCAGATGTATAAACTATAACATGACCGCCAATGAGCAAACCACAGATAAATGAGTCAGTTATCCCAGCCGCAGTTACCTGAGACCTCTTGAAGGTATTGGGACTTGGGGTGGGCTATGGGTGGAACAGGGGAAAGAAAGCACGTGAGAGAAGCTGGAAATGAGATTGGGCTGGTAAGCTGGGGTCACGCTACAGGGGAGCCTTGGATATCAGGTAAGGTCTTTGGATTTCGTGTGTGCTCAAGAAAGGACAGGCATGAGGATAACTGTCAGAGAGTTTTGCTTCGTAGCCCAGACTTAAAAGAAACGATGGCAGTGGTCGGCCTCACAGAGTTAGAGGATATCCCGTGTGCAGTCAGGACTAGGTGATGGAGGGCCAATTAGCCATACAAACAGAGCAGAGACAGTGAGACCACAATGCATTTTAAATAAAATACATTTTCAAAAAGCAAAGAAAGACACTTTCAAAACAGGTGCACATCAGAGATGCAGGAGGAGACAACGCTGAATGGCTACTAAGTGCCAGATACAGTAGCTGGGACCTGCCCGTACATTATTAGTCCTCATTATAAATCTGCCAGGGTAGGTCTTATTAGTCCTCTTTTACAGATAAGGAAATCGAGGTGGTGAGTAAGGTACTCAAGCTTGAGCTGCTAACTAATAGTGGATATCTGAACTTTTCCCTCTGCCTCCAAAACCCTTCCCTTTCCCCCATTCAAAACATTGTTTATTTTGTTTGTCTTTTAGTGCCAGACAAGAGCCCATCACCCCCACCCAACATGACACCAGGAGGACACCAAACATAGAGCATGTGGCCAGCCTGGGTCACTTGTGTAGGAGCAATGGGAGCTCTCCCTACACTCCCATATCTGGTGACCCCCAGGGACCTCTTCCCCAGCCCACCCTCATCGCCACTGTCTGGGCAGGTGAGAGCCAAGGACCTCCCCAACTTCCGAGTTCTCTGAAAACTCTCCTGGGACAAGACAATAGGAGAACTTAAAAACAAAACGACCTCAACGACTGAGCTTTCCACTGATGAACAGGGTTTGACTGGCAAGAACTTTTTTTAGCTCTTGGGGTTCGCTTTGGAGGGAAGTTCTTTCCTAGTGGGATGTACGTCTTGGGACTGGTTTCAGAGTCGGGCAGCAAGGCCGGCCTGCTGGGCTCCCGGAGCCTCGGAAACTTTAGGAAAATGGGGAGGGCGCAGGCCCCTGGTTCGCCCGCCCTGGAGGGAGATGCCCGGGAGGGCGACCGCGGTCCTGCCCCGCTTTGCGGGAAGTGCACGGTGACAGAAATGGCTCCTGGGAAATGTAGTTCCCTAGGCCCAGGAAAGTGGCACTCGCATCGGGCATCTCTAGGGCAGGCAGCGGTTAGGGGAAGGGCTCCCTCTCCGAAGGCGCAGAGGTTGCAGCGGCGCCTCCAGACTGTTCCCCCCGCCCACCCCCCAAATCGAGCAACTTCCCAGGGCTATGAGGGCGGCGCCACGTACCTTCCTGCTGAGGAACTCCCTGACTAGGGAGGCCGCCACCTCCTCCACGAAGAGGCTGTCCATGCTCCGCTCTGCCCACGAGGCCGCAGTGCCGCAGCCCCAGACCCCAGCTCCGTTGGGGCCAGTATGGCCGCGTTGCCGTGGCGACGGTGTCATCAGAGCCGGAGAACTCCGCCCCTTCCCTAGGAGCCGCCCCCTGGGAAGGCGGGAGGGAAGGGGAGGAGCAATCTTCAAACTTGCTCTAAGAGCGGGAGGCAGAACCCAGAAGGAGCAAGCCCAACGCATCCCAGGGACCAGGCCATGGGCTCCTGGCTTGAGTCCTGGCACTGGCCCTGTCCATCTCGGTGGCTTAGAACAAGTCACTGTTCCGATCTGAGTCTCCATCTCTCAAGGCGTGAACTGGTGAGAGTGCCTGCCTCCTGGTTCCTAGAGGAGTAAACCCACGGTGAAGTGGCCTCTAGAGGTACCCCCCCACCCCACCCCACCCCCAGCACCTCAGCCATCTCCTGGGTTCCCCCAGGCTGACTGACCTTGGTTGGCTGGGCTGCAGGGATAAGGAGACCCAGGACTCTCTGCTGACTTGGTGCTGAAATTAAAGGACGCGTCCCTGGCCCCCTTGGTGCCTGCTTTCCCATACGGAGACTGCCAGTTATTGAGCACCAAGCATTTACACACATTATCACATCTTTAATTCTACAACCTCCAGGCAAGGTGGTTACTATTGGCCTATTCTTTAAAACAAGCCACTGAGATTCAGAGAGGTTAAGATTGTGCTAAAGGTCACACAGCTAGGAACTGACAAGGCTAGGATTCCAGCCAAACCTATGCCTTTGCCCAGTACCAGCTTCCCCAGACTCAGTCACTTGGGGACCACCTTCACAATCTTGGCCACATCCACACATCACCCAGGGTAATGGTTTGCTAGCGCTGGTATACAGAGTACCACAGACTGGGTGGCTTAAACAACAGAAATGTATTCTCTTACAGTTCTGGAGGTTAGAAGTCCAAAATCAAGGTGTCAGCAGAGTTGGTTCCTTCTGAGGTCTCTCCCCTTGGCATATAAATGGCCACCTTTTCCCTGTGTTTTCACATGGTCTTCCCTCTGCTTGTCCGTGTCCTAATGTTTTCTTTTTTTTTTAATTAATTATTTATTGGCTGCATTGGGTCTTCATTGCTGCACACAGGCTTTCTCTAGTTGCAGCTAGCGGGGGCTACTCTTCATTGTGGTGCACAGGCTCCTCATTGTGGCAGCTTTTCTTGTTGCAGAGCACAGGTTCTAGGCACGTGGGCTTCAGTAGTTGAGGCACATGGGCTCAATAGTTGTGGCTCACGGGCTCTAGAGCGCAGGCTCAATAGTTGTGGCACATGGGCTTAGTTTCTCTGCGGCATGTGGGATCTTCCTGGACCAGGGATTGAACCCGTGACCCCTGCGTTGGCAGGCAGATTCTTAACCACTGGGCCACCAGGGAAGTCGCCTAATATTCTCTTCTTAAAAGGATACCAATCAACTGGATTACAGTCTACACTAAACACCTCATTTTAACTTAGTTACCTCTTTAATGACCCAATCTCCAACTACACATACATTCTGAGGTCCTGGGGGTTAGAACTTCAACATATGGATATTGAGGGACACGATTCAGCCCATAAAACCTATACTGTTATTTATATATTATTGTCTTGAAGCCAACATACATGTTTCTAGATTTGTTTCAAATGAAAACTATGGAAATCCAAGATCAAGTCACCAGAAGATTCAGTGTCTGCTGAGGGCCTGCTTCCTGGTTCATAGATAGCTATCCTCCTACTGCATCCTCACATGACAGAAAGAATGAGGGAGCTCGGTGGGGACTCTTTGATAATGGAACTAACCCCATTCACGAGGGCCCCACCGTCATGACCTAAGCACCTCCAAAGGCCCTATCTCCTGATACCGTCATGATAGTGGTTAGGATTCCAACATATGAATCTAGGGGACACACAAACATTAGACCATAACAACTACTTAGATAGTAGCATTTCAGCAAAAACCTGAAGACAGAAAGGATAAAAGCCATGCGGATATTTGGAGAAAGAGCACTCCAGGTAGAGGAAACAACAAGTGCAAAGGTCCTGAGACAGCCTTGAGCCTGAGTGCTTGTGAAACAGGGAGGCCAGGAGGAAATGAGGCAGCAAGACCCACTCTGGAGGCCTGTGGCTCTTGGAAGGACTTGAGCTTTTACTTTGAATTGGCTTTTAGCAGAAGGGAGACAGGATCTAAGCTAGGTTTTAACAGGATCTCTCTGGCTTTGGGGTTGAGAATAGACTGTGGAGGGGTATGTGTGGAAACAGAGAGCTGAGTTAGGAGGCAATTACAACAATCAGTAATCCAGGTAAATTTTAGGTTAGGTGTGTGTGTGTGTGTGTGTGTGTGTGTGTGTTATAGGAATGGAATGGTTAAGCGAGAGAAGCAAAGGAATGCATTCTTTTTCCAGATACATAGCTGGCTCCTAGGGATACAATAACCTTGAGATAACTTTAAGATGCCACATAAAGGGGGACAACCTGGTCAGTATGGAAAGGGTAAAGGATGTCCTGCCAGCAATCTGGGGGAGGGAGTGGATTGCATCATATATCCCATTTCTTGCAGTAGATCCCTGCCAGTCGTCCTGACTTTTTTGCATTGTGCTCCTGTGAATCGGAAAACCCCACAGAGCACTGTAATGGAGTCCAGCTCTCCTGCTAGAAGGTGAATGGTGAATGGTAGGGGGGTCCTCAAAAATGACTCCTCAAAATGAACATGTAGAGGTGTGACAAAAACATCATCAAAATAAAGACCCAATCATTATAAATACCCATAATCATTTTTTTAATGCTTGTCCAAGTTCCATAAAATGGGGACCCACCCCTAAATAAACAAGAGCTATAGAGCATGCAAACACAGTTCCTCCACACCACACACTGGCAGAAAACCAGCCTTAGCCAAGATGAGCGCTGGCCTCACTAGTGATCGGCAGTCATTTCATTTGCCTACTCAGAAATTCAATGGACTACTACTCCCTGGGCTTAGCAATGGGATTGTGAGTGAAAAAGTTAACTCCCAAAAGATTGCAAACAGCAGATCTCTGTGTAAACGTAAAACGATGTAAACCAAAAAATCATAATTTGTAGGAAATACAGCTTCAGTATAGCATTTTTAAAATAAAAGCGAGGGAGTGAAGACCACATGGTTCAGGACAGCAGTTGCCTCGGGAGTGGGAGGCAAGGGGACAGGGTAGGAGAGAATGAGGAGGGTAAGTATAAGTAATTGTCAGTGTTGTGCGTGTCATGAGGGCATTTGTTTCATAAATTTGCTATAATATTGCTCTTGATTCATCAGTTAATAAAAGATGGCCTTGCAGGGACCAATGATGAGAACATGTCATGAACCAAGGCATATCATTAATGAATTCTATGCCCCTGAGGTCCAGAAGGAAGTTGGGGAGGAAAGGGGAGTGGAGGGAAGTTCAGTGGACTTTACACTGGAGGGACAATTCGGATGCCTGCTCTTACAGCACGGAAGGGGTTCTGTGAGCCTGTGTGCGTGCGTGCATATGTGCATGTGCGTGTGCACACATGGGTGTAAAGTCGTACACATCACTGTGCAGCAGTCACTCTGTGAGCTCCTGCATGCGTGTGAGTCTAACTGTAGAAGTTTACGGGGTCCCTGATTCTGCCTAGTGCCCGGTTGGGCTCTGGCAGCAGGGCACAGCAGGCATGGTGTGGGCCTTGCAACAGCGAGGTGGGCCAGCTGCATTGTTTTGTTGGAGTTGAAGGTCATGTAGTGCCTCCTCCAGGATGCTCCAGGGAGGGCACTGACCGAATGTATCCCCCGCCAACTTAGGGCCCCTTAATGGCAGGGCAGGGCTGGGCATTTCCCTGGGTCAGAAGGTCCCAGAGAACAGAAGTACACACACTTGTCCCCATGACCATGTCCTCCCCAGAGACCTGCTCTCCAGGCTCAGGGAGGTGGGAGCATGTGTCTGACCAGGTGCAGCATGTCCAGACAAGCTTGGTTGGAAAAGGATGTTTTGAAAGTCCTTTAATGATGTGACTCTCAGTCTTCCCCAACTGTTCTGGCCACCACTCCCAGAGGTCAGGACAAGGGGTCAAGCCCAGGCCACTGTTTCTTGGCAACATGGAAAATTTTATCCACATGCTCTCCATGTGGCCTTATCTCACTGGCCACCTCCCAATCTCTATTCTACAAGGCTACCAACATGAGACTGCAGATGGAGGGAAGACCCAGGCCCAAGCTTAGCTCCGGCAGGATGAATTGGGGCAGCCACAGCCCCAGTAAGACTCTCAGCCTTTCATGCCCACAGCATCCAAGACCCTCTCACTTTCGGGAGTGATGGAGTCCAGCCGGCCGTGCAGGTATGTGCAGCAGGGCCATTCAGGCAGGCTTGTATAGTAGGACCACCCAGGCAAAGGGTGAGGCAGAAGCAAAGGCATCCAATGAAATTTTGAGAATGTGGCTACTTTAACCAAGAAGTGTATGTAATTCTACATCTGTGCCCATTCAGCTAGGTCATGGTACCCAGATATTTGGTCGCGCATCAGTCTAAATGTTGCTGTGGAGGTATTTTTTAGATAAGATTACAATTTAAATCAGTCGACCTTGAGTAAAGCATATTACCCTCCATAATGGGGTGGGCCTCAACCAATCCATTGAAAACCTTAAGAAGAAAAGATGGAGGCCCCCCCAGGGAAGATGGCATTCTGTCTCCAGACTGCCTTTGTCTCAAGCTGCAATATCAACTCTTCTCTGGGTCTCCAGACTGCAAGCCTGCCCTGAATATTCCTCTCTCTCTGTCTCTTTATTTATATATACACCCCATTAGTTCTGTTTCTCTGGAGAATCCTGACTAATGCATTGCCCCTCAACCCACCTTGCTACACACTCACTCTGAAATGGCCCTGAGAAATTCTTGAGCAGAGCTCCTTAGACACTGCCCAGATAAAAAAGATGATTCTCTGGGGAAAACTCTAATCTTTGACAGTTACTCCACATCCTGGTGCTTTCACCATCAAGTGCAGATCCCAGACACTCAGACACACCTGTCAGTGCCAACTTGTGAGTAGTTCCTGATTGAAATCACACGATGTCACCCTTTGGTAAGCACAATATCCTCTAAGAAAACATTCTACATAAAAATTCTGGTCCAAGTAAATCAACGGAAATTTCCCAAAGCACTGTGGCAAAATCCACTGATTGCCTACAGAATCTATTCCTTCCTTCATTTGTGATAATATATTTGGAGCTGTGCAAGTGGCTTCCCAGCCATACTTGTATCTTCCAGGTTTTCTTGCAGTTGGAAGTGGCCATGGAACTAAGTGGTCACCAATGAGAGGGAATGAGAGGGCCAGCACTTTAAGACCATGTCCCAGCTTCTCCATACTCTTCGCTCTCCAGTAAGCCAGAGCACAGCAGCACCTATGGGTGTGTGCTGTGACCATAAACACAAGACAACACCCTAGGGCAGTGATTGTCAAACTGCTGTGACCATAAACACAAAACACCAGCATCACCTGAGAACTTGTTGGAAATGTAAAGTGTCAGTCCTTACATCACATCTACTGAATCAGAAGCTCTGAGGGTGGTGCCAGCAATCTGTATTAAACCAGTCCTCTATGTAATTCTGCTGCTCACCTGCATTTGAGCATGCTTCCCTAAGGGGTGGCAGAATAAGACAGAAGGCACCTGGTTCCCTGAATGACTGCTTGCAACAGTGTCACCAGGTGGCCTGGAATTCAGATGCTTACAAGTAAGAGAAGTAAACCTCCACCTGGTTTGGGCTTTACTTATCTGTTTGTTTTTATTTTTAGAAGTGGGGATGAGGGTGTCTTTTGTTACAACAGCTTATCTTTTCAACCTAAATAATACAAACCTCCAGGAATGAGTGATAACCCAACTGTAGGCAGTGGTCCCTTTCTCCAGGGTTTGCTAGACCAGAGCTTCCCCATGGGAGCATCCACACCAAGCTGCTGCAAATTGGGTATGGGTGTGCTGAGATCATGACCTCCTAGGGCCTCAGGCAGCTGGCTTAAGCCTATTGGGCCAGAGACTGCAGGCTGTACAGCCATGAGCAGCCTTCTCCATTTACCCGAATACGCATTATCATTTTTGTGTGTGCCCTGACATAAAAACTACCCTGGGGAGGACCCTTACTCTTCACAATGTTCCATCTTCTGCTTCTTGTTCTCCCCTCCCCTGGTTTTCTGACCTCTTAGTACACACAAGGTCTGGGTCTCTTGCTCCGATGGCCTGATTTGGGTGCCTTCCTCCAGGTTGGCTGTCTGAACATGCCATGGCCATGCTCCTGAGCTGATGGTCATTGGGATTTTCCCTCCTACTCCAGTCTCCTTAAAGACAGGGGGATCCATTCTCAATTTTAGGGCAGTACTTGGAGATTGTTGTAGAATTTCTTTTCTCCCACATTTTTCTGCCTGAGTCTTTTGCTCCAAGGAGGCTCTTTGGAACAGGTCAACTGAAGCTCAGGGTGGTTTCTTCATGGACCACTTTGTGCGCTGGCAGGCAATGTGATGGGTCTCGGGGACCAGAGAAAAACAAGGCAAGCTAGAGCCCTCAGTCCCTTGCTTTCCCCCAATGCCTGATTATATTGGTTAGCATTAGGTTTAGTTGAGAGTGACAAACGAGAGTGACTTAATAAGGAAGTGCTCAAAGAATGATAGGGACATGTCAACACACAGGCCAACTTAAAGGGACTCCTACTGGCCACATCTGTGCATCAAAGTAAGCAATGACAATAGTATAGATCATAACATTGAATGAAATAAGAATTCATGAGTCTGTATTTATAGTAAGAAGGAGAGAAGGAAGGAAGCAAGGAAGCAAGGAAGCAAGCAAGCAAGGTCCTTACCTTTGTATGTCAACTAATAAATGTAGAAGAATGATAGAATTAAGAAATCACCACTTGGCAATGAGCATAATAATAATTCATTCAGGCCAGAATCATTAATGGGTGTTAAAACTAGGGGGTAAAAGTTTGATGAGGAAAGGGATGCTTGTACAGTCTCAAAGTGAGGTAGGAGATAGTTGGGCCCCTGGGCTGGAGAGCTGGTGTTTGTCAAGTGGAGTAAAATAAGCTTCGTTCTCACCCAGATACTCCAAGGACAAAGCTAGTGGCAGAAGCTGAGCTCTGCTGAAGTAAAGAGATAAGATGACCACTGCTGAGGTCAAGGAAAACGTCCCTGTCTGCACATGTGCAGGAAGGCTCCATGGTGGTCCAAAAGGGAGGGGGCGCCACCCCATAGTACGTGTGGACATGCCCCCACAGGCCTCTGTGGTGGGATCCGTCTTAGCAAACATCTGCGCATGCATGTTGGGGAATGTCCTGGGACCAGTCAGTTGTGAAAAGAGAAACAAGACAATTGGCCGAAGGTAAACAAAGACCTGGAAGGACTCTCCTACATGAGTGATTTAAATCACCTCTTTGCTGTGCTCCTCACTCAGGAGGCCTGCACTCCTCTCCAGGTGTGTACTGCTGCCTAGCTTCTGACTGACTGCACTCCTCCTCATTAGAGAGGATGCTCATACCCTTTCTCTCTGGGTGTGTATTTCTCCCTTGTTGCTGTCTTAAATAAACAGACTGTTTCTCTGTGTGTTCTCCCAGATGTTGTGCTGTGTCTCTAATAATAAACTTTGTACCTGTTCTTACAATTTTTGCCTCCTTGAAACATTCTTGCTTTCAAACGGGGGAAAGAGCCAGGGCCACTCTGCTTCTAGCCTCTAGTCCCCGGTGCACGGGTGTCTAGGCTACCCAGGTTCAATTCCTGGGCAGGGAACTAAGGTAACTCTTCAGGACCGCTGACTGCTGACCCTCCGAGATCAAAAGTATCTGTCCATAAGATATTTCTATATTACAGAGGGGGAAATGGTCACTTTACAGTAAAGAAAATTGGCTGACCCAACATTAACCAAGCAGTAAAGCCAATCTACTGACACCAGGTTGTGGTGAAGGAAAGCGCAGCGTTTATTGCAGGGCACCAAGCGAGGAGTCCAGGGCAGCTAGTGCTCAAAACACCCAGACTCCCTGATGGATTTCAGCACTGCATATTTAAAAGCAAGATGAGGGAAGAGAGTCCCAGGATATGTGATCAGCTCATGCACAATTCTCTGATTGGCCGATGGTGAGGTAACAGGGCGGTGTCACAAGGGTTAACGTTATCAATCATCAGGGACCAGTAGGTCTGGGGGCTACATGTTCATGGTCAGCAAGTGGTTAATTTCTTCCATCTGGTGGTGGTTTTAGCATCTACAAAACAACTCAGGAAATAAGTTGATACTCATCAGATACTATCATCTGGGCACTTCAGAGAGGAGCTAAAGCAGAGGATATGGGGGAGCGGTCTGTCCCTGGGAGGCCGCATAGGCTCCTGCTCCATTACATGGGGAGCTGTTTTTTTTAATGGGGTGCAGAGTTTCAGTTTGGGAAGTTGAAAAGTATTTTGTGAGTCTGGATGCTGGCGGTGATTGCACAACAATGTGAGTATACCTAATGCAGCTAAACTGTGCACAAAATGGCTGATACATTTCATGTTATGTGTATTTTACCACAATTATAAAAAATATATTTTTAAGAAGTGGCTGACACTTAATAAGTGCTGTGAGGGTACAAGCTATTAACATTAGCACATGATGTATGTATTGGTTACCTATCCCTCTCCTCCAGGGCAGGCACTGAAGGAGTTCAATCCTGGTGTAATGAGCACTCACAAAGGGCAGGAGGAGGGCTGAATCTGCACAATCCATGCAGAGCATCTCATAGGGATGGATGGGAGGACAAGGCAGGGAAGATCCCAAATGGAAACTGCCTCCAAGGAGAGGGGCAAGGCATAGAACTCGCCCGGGATGAGCCTGTGAGTGCAGTGTGAGACAGACAGAAGTCACAACACAGGGAAGGCCCAAGGAGAGCCGGGAGCCCCTTCCTCCTCAGGGCTTGGGGAGGGCTACCTGCAGCCATCATGCTGGCCACACCCCCTCTGAGTCTTCCCACACTGGTGTCTAAGAAGCAGCTATCACATTAAGGACAGAGCATACTAGAAATGGGGGTGTCTGAGTCATTGGGAGAGACTGAGTCATTGACCTCTAAAAACAGGCTCTCACCCAGCTCCCGGCAGATCCCACCAAGGAACACATGAAAGGGGCCTGAGGCATTAGGGTGGGTGCAGAGTGACCCCTCTCCTGTCCAAAGAGGGGTCTACTCAGATAGACACACATTCGGGGAAGAACTGGGACTGCTGTTGCTGACAAGCCTGTACTAGGAGAGACCCAAGGTGAAGAGGAGTTTCCAGCCCTTCCACGCCTGTGGGGACACCTAGTGGAGTGGAGGATACACTGGACCAGGAGTCAGGAAACCTGATTCTCACACCAACTCGGTCATCAGTTTGCTGTGTGTCTCTGGGCAAGTCACTTACCCTCTCAGCACCCTCTTCCTGGACTATAGAACAAAGGGATTGGACTAAGTAATGTCAAAGGGCTGTTCCAACTCTTATTTGGGGAAATAATGCCAATACTCAGTTTGTGCCAAACCTTTTACTTTTCAAAGCACTTTCATATCAATGATTTCCTGCTCCCAGAACTTCCTCACAGATAATTAGATTAGGTCCCATTTCCCCTACTTCACAGAAAGGAAGTATGAGGCCCAGAGAAGGGAAAAGACTCACCTAAGTTCACCAGGTCTCCTGACTCTTGCTGGGGTTGCTGTGACCAGCTCTGCTGGGTTTACCCTGCACATAGATGCAGACTACAGGGGAAAGGAGGCTGAAGGGTGCTCGGGGACAGGACCAAGTCAGCCTAATTGGTCTGCCCAGAGGGGCACCTTCTGTTCATAGTCTTCCCAGATGGTCTACAGTCTGTCTGTCTGTGTCTGTCTGTCTGTGGGAGCACCTTCTCTTAATTTACACAAACGCACCTTATGTGTTACAAGCAGCCATGACTCCTGGGCTGTGTCTCTTCCCATTTAGGGCCAGGGTTGCCAGACAGAATACTGCACATCCAGTTAAATTTGAACTTCAGATGAACAATTAAGACTTATTTAAGATAAGTATGTCCTATCAATTGTCAACAGAGTTGGAAATAACAAGTAGTATCACTAGTAATAGAAGTAGTCTCACAGCAATATTTAGAATTGGAATTTACCCATTGAAATTAGTTATAGATTATTCCCTGTGGTGTGAAACTGACTTGAGCATGGCACTGTTGGCTGACAACTAGACATTTCCATTTGGTTTTGTGAGTTTTGAGAATCTAGATACTGGATATTAATTTTGGAAAGATTAACAGCTCTGTTTGCAAGGGCTTATTCTTTGAAAGTGTAATTTTCCAAAAATGATACCTAAAGGAAAATAAAATATATGCATACCTAAAAAAAAAAAAATATGTCCTATGCAGTTTGGGGAACACACATCCCCCAAAAACGTATTTTGTTTATCTGAAATTCAATTAACTGAAAATCATGTATTTTTATTTGCTAAATCTGCCAGCCCTAGTCTGGAGACAATTGTGTACTCAAGCTGACTCGTATCAGCTCATGAGAGCCAATCGTTAAATTTTTAGGAATTTTGTGTGCCAGTTGTTAAAACACTGGGAGCTTGATATCAACCACAGTGGGAGTATTTACACCATGGAAACTGGCAGTCACCACAAATCAGTGCTTTTCTTTTTTTAGAGCTGATCATAAACATTTACCAATATTCCAATGTCTGCAGATTTCCTTGTCTTTAACATACTGAGTCAAGACTCTAAAACTCCCTGGGTGCTCTACAGTTGCATGGGAGGCACACACTCAGGGGGGCAGCCTCACGATGGTACTAGAAGCACTTCCTGTCCAGGTACTACCTGGCCATCTACTACCTTACCCTCTCTACCTCTCTAGCACGGCTTCGACTGCAGCCTATTGTCCAGGGTGAAAGGCTGAAGTTTAACCTGGAGTGTCTCCACAAGACCTTTGGTCAGTGAGGAGAGGGGCCGTTTCTGTCAGCCTCTTGAACATCTTTCCAGGAACCTGGATGGGGGATGGAGGAAAGGTGTCCAGGGCGGCCAGCCAGTGTGGAAGCCTGGTCTTCCCTAGGGCCTTCAGGGAGTGAGGGTTAAGGTGGGGGGCTGGGAGGGCCCTGCCCCTCTCTTTGGGCAGAATTTATGCAAGAGGCGAGGTCTGTCTCCCTGTAGCTCTGGAGCTGCATGCTGGACCGGAAAGCAGGAAATGCAGTGGGGAGATTACAGCACCTGTTCCCAAACACTCTCCGTTAGCCACTAGATCCTCAGGGTAGGGCAAGGAAGGCTCTCCAGGTCTTCAAGCCCAGCCCTGCCCTAGCACAGCCAGGCCTCAGAGACCCCGAGAAGGCCAAGGGCAAGCAATGGGATTGTGGCAGAGTCAAGATGTGGTTGTAATGAGGGTCTGGAAAACCTCTACAAGGGGAGTCAGGAGTGCTGGGTGGCGTCTCAGTTCTGTCAAAAACCTGTTAGCAGAACCCTCAGCCTCCAAGGGCCTCGAACCATCTGTAAAATCTCTCACAGCATCTGCCGGCCACCTCCCAATGGTAACTACCTTCCCCCAGGCGACATAGTGATTGGGCAATGGTCTCTGGGCCCTCGTGGCTGTGATGTCACTCTGCAAACTTGATTGGGAAACAGTGAGGGGGATTGTCCTGGTGAGAAGGGCAGGAGAAGGTTAAAATGCCAGAAATCTCTGATTTTAGGTGAATTCTTGAAAGAGATTTTTTTTTTGCAGTTTTTTTTCTTTAAGAACTTTTATTGAGATACAATTGACATACAATGAACTGCATCTATTTAAAGTGCACAATTTGATATTTTTTTTCTTATTAGTAATGTATATATGGCAATCCCAATCTCCCAATTCGTTCCCCCCCCAATCCCCCCTACTTTCCCTACTTGGTGTCCATATGTTTGTTCTCTACATATGGGTCTCTATTTCTGCCTTGCAAACCAGTTGATTTGTAATATTTTTCTATATTCCACATATATGTGTTAATATACAACATTAGTTTTTCTCTTTCTGACTCACTTCACTCTGTATGACAGTCTCTAGGTCCATCCATGTCTCTATAAATGTCCCAGTTTCGTTCCTTTTTCACACCTGAGTAATATTCCATTGTATATATGTACCACATCTTCTTTATCCATTCATCTGTTCATGGACATTTAGGCTGCTTCCATGTCCTGGCTGTTGTAAATAGTGCTGCAAGGAACATTGGAGTGCATGTGTCTTTTTGAATGATGGTGTTCTCTGGGTATATGCCCAGCAGTGGGACTGCTGGGTCATATGGTAACTCTATTTTTAGTTTCTCCAGGAACCTCCATACTGTTCTCCATAGTGGCTGTAACAATTTACATTCCCAACAACAGAGCAAGAGCATTCCCTTTTCTCCACACCCTCTCCGACATTTGCTGTTTGTAGATTTTCTGATGATCCCCATTCTAACCGGCGTGAGGTGATACCTCATTGTAGTTTTGATTTGCATTTCTCTAACAATTAGTGATGTTGAGCAGCATTTCATGTGCCTTTGGCCATCCATATGTCGTCTTTGGAGCAATGCCTGTTTAGGTCTTCTGCCCATTTTTTGATTGGGTTGTTTTTTGTTTTGTTTTTGATACTGAGCTGGATGAACTGTTTATATATTTTGGAGACTAATCCTTTGTCTGTTGATTCATTTGCAAATATTTTCTCCCATTCTGAGGGTTGTCTTTTTGTCTTGCTTATAGGTTCCTTTGCTGTGCAGAAGCTTTGAAGTTTCATTGGGTCCCACTTATTTATTTTTGTTTTTATTTCCATTACTCTAGGAGGTGGGTCCAAAAAGATCTTGCTGTAATTTACGTCAAAGAGTGTTCTTCCTATGTTTTCCTCTAGGAATTTTATAGTGTCTGGCTTTACATTTAGGTCTTTAATCCATTTGGAGTTTATTTTTGTGTATGGTGTTAGGGAGTGTTCTCATTTCAATCTTTTCCATGTAGCTGTCCAGTTTTCCCAGCACCACTTACTGAAGAGGCTGCCTTTTCTCCATTGTATATCCTTGCCTCCTTTGTCATAGATTAGTTGACCACAGTTTATCTCTGGGCTTTCTATCCTGTTCCATTAATGTATATTTCTGTTTTTGTGCCAGTACCATATTGTCTTGATTACTGTAGCTTTGTAGTATAGTCTGAAGCCAAGGAGTCTGATTCCTCCAGCTCCATTTTTTTCCCTCAAGATTGCTTTGGCTGTTCAGGGTATTTTTTTGTCTCCATACAAATTTTAGGATTTTTTGTTCTAGTTCCGTAAAGAAATGCCATTGGTAATTTCATAGGGATTGCATTGAATCTGTAGATTTCTTTGGGTAGTATAGTCATTTCCACAATGTTGATTCTTCCAATCCAAGAACATAGTATATCTCTCCATTTGTTTGTGTCATCTTTGATTTCTTGAAAGAGATTTTAGAACATTTTTTTTAACATAAAACTTTTTATTTTGAGATCATTGTAGATTCACATGCAGCTGTAGGAAATAATACACAGATATCTGTATACGCTTTACCTAGTTTCCATAATGGTGGCATCTTTCAGAACATAGTAAATACCACAACCAGGATATTGTCATTGATACAACCCACTGCTTTTATTCAGCCTTTCCTAGTTTTATTGGTAGCCATGTGTGTGTGAGTGTTTGTGTGTGTGTATGTAGGTGTGTGTGCACATGTAGATTCTATGCACTTTAATCACGTATTCTGTTTATGTATGTCAACACTTTCTAAATGGTTTGTACAAACAGAGGCTTCCTACCATTTTGGGGGGCCCTGGTTAAATTTACTTTTACCCTTAGCAAAATAAAGGATTGATTAAGCAAATAGAGTAAACAGGATTGAAGACAGGAAGAAATGTTTACCCAAGTTCAGGACAAACAATTTTCAAGAGCAAGATCATTGACCTCAGTAAGTGAAATCTTAGCCATCTCTGCATCCTGTTTTCCACCCTACGGGTTTTTCCTTTCTGGGTCTCCTTTTTCCACCAGACCCAAAGAGGGAAGCATCCTTGACCTACTCCAGATGCTTGGTCTCTCTGTGTCTTTGTCTCTCTTTTCCCATCTGTGTCTCTCTTTTGTTTTGTGGCCCTGTGCCTCTGCTTCATCCTCTCCCAACACTAAACCCCGCCAGGAGCATCTACATTCAAAACACCACCTCTTAGGAGCCAAATGCTGAGAACCCCCAGTACACATGTTGGCCACCCTATTGCATTTCTGTGTTTAGATAATCATCAAACAGATAAACTCCAGCCAGAAAGCTAACATTGTGGCCTGAGTCCAGCTGTGTAGAATCCAAGCTCCACCCTGGGAGGAAAGGCCTGTCTAATGAGATTATGAAACTCCTGATGGGAGGAGGCAGGGAGAGGAAGGTGGATATAACGGGAATGCAGAAGTGGGGAGACACAGCCAGGTCCCCAGCCAGAATGGAGGGCAGGCTATACATAGGAGAGGACTACAAGAAAGAGTTTCACCCCCAGGACTACTTAAAGACCTACTATGCCTTCGATTTGGGCAACGTAGCTGAATATGAAATCCTGAAATTCAACCTGAAAAACCTCTTTGAAACCTTCTCTCCAGGTGAGTGGCTGGTCTCCATCTCAGGGAGAGGATGGGGTGCACCTGACAGGAAGAGCCGCCGGTGGCTGGGGACTTGTCCTCTGGGACACTACTCACCAAGGATGCTGCAAAGGCAGCCCAGCCTGTGAACCCACGAGGACCTGTGCTGGCTTGAGTCTATGACCCTCAGCCTCAGTTTCTGCCCCTGTGAAATGGGAAGGTAACTCCTGAGCCGTGAGGCTCACAGGCTCATGCTAGAGGGGATATGAGACAACAGACATGAGCACACTGCCTTCCTCCCCTGTTGTGACCTTAAAGCCAGGCTTTCTAGTCTGGGCTCATGAGCCCCCTTGAAAATCTAATGAAAGACCTGGTGCATACACACACACACACACACACACACACACTCACACACACACACACACTCACACAAACACTCCTAATCTTTTACACAAAATCAAGAGAGTTCATGAATACCCAAAGCCAAACCACAGAGCTCTGGGGCATCAGGCTGGGTGATCAACAGAGATTATCACCCAACTTCCTCCGTGCACACAAGGGGAGGCTGAGATGGGAGACAGCAGGGTAGACAGCCCAGGTCAGACTGCCAGTCAGTGGCAGCAGTGAATAGCAAGATCAGTTCATTCAGGGCTGCCATGCACAGTTGAGCAGGGAGTGTACTGAACAACTAGGGGCTACTCAGTCATTGAACAAACCTTGCCTAATTATATAACCAATGCCAAGAAAGATATATCAAGCAACTGCCACAGAAATAGAGAGGAAAGAAAGTTTAAGGCTCACAGAGAAATCTTAGGAGACTTCCTAGAGCAGGGACTGGCACTAAGCATTGGATATCGACAGGTGGGTTTCAGTGGAGAATGGAGGAGGGAGGAAGCAGGGAGAAGAGGGCAGGGGACGTAGTGCTAGCCTGAGGCAAAGATCCTTGCTCCCGAATTCATCCCCATAACCCCTTGCCTTCCCTGACTGGCTGAGCCAGTTTTGAACCCACTGGCTCAGGTCTCAGCCCTTATCAGAAGCTCTGTCCTCTGCAGCAAGGAGGTGGGAGAATGGGCCGTGGGGGGTCACTCTCACCATTGTTTTAAACCCAGAATCCGAAGACTGTTGGAAATAAACCAGTTCCTACCAAGAAGTCCATCTGAAATCTGCCCAGAAGTGCAGAACTTGCCCTATCGGGCCTCCAGAAGCAACCCCTGGGGAAGCAGGGGGACTTGGTGCGTGCCAGGCTGTGCCCCACCCTCCAGTTGTCACCCACCTGAGACCCGGGCATGGGGTCTGGACTCCTCACACAGCCTGGGTGCTACCCAAGGCAAGGTCGGGCCCGCTGTGAGTCATCTCCCCCCCCCCCCCCCCGCCTCCGTTGGCAAGTCCTGAGGAAGGCAGAGCCTGGCATCTCCATCCACCACAGCTGGGCATGGAGTAGGGTGCCCCCCCCCCCCCACACACACACCTGGAACACTCTGTCTCCTGTAGGAGGAGTGGGAGGCGACATCCTGATCGACATTGGCACAGGCCCCACCATCTACCAGCTGCTCTCGGCCTGTGAGGCCTTCCGGGAGATCATTGTCTCAGACTACTCGGAGCAGAACCTCCGGGAGGTGGAGAAGTGGCTGAAGAAGGAGCCGGGGGCCTACGACTGGTCCCCAGTCGTGCAATCCGTGTGTGAGCTGGAGGGAGACAGGTACCCACAGCCATCATCCTTCTCAGATGAGGTCTCCTATCCCCACAGGCATCACCCTGCACTTGCTTCCTGAGCCTCTTGGGTCTCTGACCCAGAGCACCACTCTCTCTTTGAGTGAGTCCCACCTCCAGCCTGAGAGCTGCCTGTGCTCTTAGCTTCAGTTGCCCTACTGGGCTCTCCACACTTTGTATCCCACCCATCCTGCAGGACCAGCTTCAGTCCCGCCTCCTCCTGGAAGCCTCCCCTGATTGCTCCAGCCCACACATATCTCACTTTCCTCTGGTTCATCTTCTCCTTTGACCTAATGTTAGAGGGGCACTTGTCATGGGAAGACACGGGCTTCAAGGAATCCTCCTGAAGCACTGTTACAAAACCCCGCAGACCGACAGCACTGCCCCACAGTGGTGATAGTTGCACACATTGTGAATGCAATGAATGCCCTTCAAGTGTACATTTAAAGTGATTTAAGGGAGAAATTTTCGTTATATATATTTTACAACTTGAAGAATAAGGGAATATACCCCAAATTGAATTATTTTGAATTATCAAGAAGAAAGATAAATAGAAGGAGGGGGAAGAGGAAGAAAAGGAAGAAGGAAGAAACAAATGTCAAGTCCACTGTCACCTACCAGCTGTGTAACCTTGAGCAAATCACTCAACCTCTCTGTGCCTCAGTTTCCTCATTTGTACAATGGGAGAAATATGATCTCCCTCAAAGAGCTGCTGAACAGGTTACATCCCAGGCCTGGCCCGTAGGGAGCCCCCTGCGTAGCGGGCAAGGGGCGAGGGGCGGGGGGTGTTGTCCTAGTTCTCATCATCACCCCCGGGACCCTCCCCCACAGGAGCAGGTGGCAGGAGAAGGAGGCGCGGCTCCGGAGGACAGTCACGCGGTTCCTGAAGTGTGATGTCAACCAGCCACACCCACTGGGGCCCGCCCAGGTGCCACCCGCCGACTGCGTGCTGACCACGCTGGCACTGGAGTGCGCCTGCAGTGACGTGCACGCCTACCGGGCGGCCATTCGCAACCTGGTCGGTCTGCTGAAGCCAGGCGGGCACCTGGTCACCGCGGTGGCCCTGCGCTTAAAGGAATACATGGTGGACACCAAGAAGTTCTTTGGGCTCCACCTGGAGAAGGAGATGGTAGAGAAGGCCTTGCAGGAGGCCGGCTGCCAGGTGCTGAGGTGCCAGTACGCCCCCTTCAGCTACTCAGAGGCCCACTGCATCAACGATGGCATCTGCTTTGTGGTCGCCCGCAAGGGCCCCGGGGCCTGAGGCCAGCCTGGGAGAGAGGGCCTGCCCCAGAGGGGATGTCAGAGAGGGTCTGCTCCAGGAGGATGAGTCAGGACCAGTGTTCCTAGAGTCTCACTCCGCAGCCCCCTAATGCAGGGCCAGCCTAGACTCTACCACATCACTCGTATTACTTCTACCCAAGGTCACAGGGGAAACGCAGGGTCTCCCTGCCCCTGGCCCAGGGATCTGGCTCCCACACCCCCTTCTGGTTCAGCTTGCACCGAAATCAGAAAAATAAAGTGGCTCAGATACATATTGAATTGGTTTGGTTCCCCCTACCCCCGAAGCAGACGCTGAGACGAGGATATGAGAGCAAAGAGTTTATCTGAGAGAGGATCCAGGAAGCACCAGCAGGAGCATGGGAAGGAAAGGAAGGAAGGTAGACAGGCAGGTGATAAAGGCTGTGTCATCAAGCCCGTCACCACTGCGGGCAAGTGGAGATCACCTGTCGGGGTGTGGGGGGGGGAACTTGGAGTCGCCCCACCCCAGGTAGCTGGAGTATTTGTCCACCAGCTCCCAGGTCGTGGCTGAGGGCTGCCCCTGGAGCATTGATTGGCCAGCATTTTCAGCCTGCCTTTTCATCGGTGTGAGGAGGAGACAGGCTCAGACAAAGATGTGCAGGGCTGGTCTCTGGAAGTTGGGCCCAGGCCAAGGGGATACGGAGTGCCTCCAAGAGCATCTGCAACAGACACAGATGCCCCATTGGCTGGAGTGGGGGGCTGGTTCTAAGCAGCCCGGCCCTTCTGCTGGAGGAACAGGACCCCAGGTGCTCAAAGCCCAAAGCTTTCTGTAGGAACTAGATGATTTCTGGGCCAAACTCCTATTCCCCCTCCAGTGGGAAGACTGAGATCTGGGAGGAGAGGTGACTGGTTCCTGATGGTTCGGTGAGTCTGCTGCAGAGCCAGAACTGGAGCCGTGGTCCAGGTTAGGATGGGCCTGGGTGGGGATGGAGCTGCCAAGAGAGGGTACAAGTTGCACCTGGAGGACCCAGGGGGAGGCAGGCGCCTGTACTCATCCCATGGACCCTGTGCCCCTCGTTCTTTCTTCCTGAGGTCACCCCTTGGGTCCAACATCCTGGGCTTGGGAGGGGAACCAGAGGTTCCAAAGTGGCTCCCCCACAACATCTGTGAGGTGAGGTTCCTATGAGCCTGGCAGGTGATGGAGCCCCAGGCAGTGGTCAGCTGAACCAGGGCAGGCAGACAGGGAGTCAGGCTGCTCCATCCATACAACCAAGCAAACGAGCCCTTGGAGCTTTGGGAAAGCCTGGGTTTCGTCCCTAGAAGCACCTCCAGCAGGTGGTGTGTCTCTCGAGACGCTCCCTGCCCACACAGCCGGCCAGCTCTCATCCCAGCCAGCTCCTCTCCCTGGGCTGACATGTTCTCTCTGTGATGTGGGAGAGTGTCAGCCTTTCTCCACCAAAGCCTGGCTCATGGGAACGGTGACATGGGGTCACTGATATGTCTGCTCCGGATGTCCCAACCCCAGTCCACGCTCCACCAAGCAGCCTCACAAAGCCTCTGCCGTGTTGGAACCTCGGGCCTCGGGAAAAGGTCCCAACAGGTAACAGCCTATGAGGCTCTCCACAGCCTGGCTGCTGCTTCGTGTCCTGCAGCCACCACGCAGGGCTCCCTGAACCAGTCCAGCCACCTCTCCCCGGCACATCCTCCCTACAAAGACTCATTCTCTCTCCTCTAGCCCATGTTCCAGCCCTGAACAGTTTCCAGTAAGGTGCCCGGGACACAGCAGTGACAGGGAGAAGGGCAGAGCCAGGACTCCTCGCCCAGATAGAAGCACAGCCTCTGTTTGTTAACCTGCTGCCAGAGCCCAGTGTTTTCCAAACTGCTTCCATTGTGTTCTTGGGGGGGAGCCCTGAGCCTTATGGCGGAGGGCAGCAACGGGACAGTCCTCCGTCTTCCAATGTCAGCTGAGACTCGGGGTGCTGACGAGAGAGAGGGGACAATGGGAGGCGGCAATGGGTTCACATGACCACCAGAGGGCAGTGCAGGGCAGAAAGCTGTCCGGCAAGGGGCCCAGAGAGCAGATGTCAGAGGCCTCCCTAGGAAAGAAAACTCTGTGCTTGGGCCCCTTTTTGGCTTGCTGGGGTCCTGCCAGGTCTCACTGAGCCCAGAGCCATGACCAGGCCGCTTAGAGGAGCTTGGAAACCGTTGGACAGGCAGGGCCTCCATGAAGCCAGAACTTCCTGTCTCTGTGGGTCCTGGACACTGCATTTCAGCTGGGGTCCAGAAGACTAGGGCTTTCCAGACGAATGTGTATGTGAGTCTCCTGGGGAGCTTGTTAAACTACAGGTTCTGATCCAGTGGGTCCAGTGCAGGAGGGCCTGAGATTCTGCCTTCCCAACAAGCCTCAAGCGATCCTGATGCTTCTGGTCCAAAGGCCGTGCCTTGAAGATCAAGGCATTAAGACATGCATCTTGATTTCTGCTTTCTCCCTGAATAACAGGGTTCCTGGGCACACCCTGGAGGTGGCACATCTAACTCCCCGGCTCCTAGCTCCAGGTGAGAGAGGCAGGAGGCCCCGCACTCCATCCAGAAAACACCCCCGGTACCGCTTCTCTTAACCCCAGGCGTGAGGAACTCTCCTCCCTCTGCTCTTTGACACCTTCTCCTCCAGAAGGAACTCCTCAGGGCAGGGACTGAGGGAGCCCCCACACACCTCACGCGGCAGGATTTGTGTTGCTGAGGCTAGCATCACACAACTAGATGCCGTCCAGCCAGCCCTCCATGGCTAAGACCCCCTCAGCCCCACTGATCACCTGCCCTGCACTGAGCTCCCGCCAGGCAGAGGGCACTGGCTGGTTTTTGTGGCAGATTTCCACCTTGAGGCCCAGACATGCACAATGACTTACACAAAGGTGCTGCCTGTCAACCATGCCAGCTCCAGTCCCTCAGAGAAGGCTGGGGAGGGTGGGGCTGGGGTTCTCGCCCCCCGTATGTATGAGAATCATCCAGGGGGCTGGAACCTTCCTGCAGCCTGGGAAATCCCCCCAGACCAACCACATCAGAAGCTCTGGGTTGGGGGACCCAGGCAGCAGTGTTTCATAACACGCTCCTGGGCATTCGCGTGGGTGGCCCAGATGGAGATCTACTCACCTGGGCCAGAGGTTCTGAAATGTGACTTTGCTCCTGAACTCCCCGGGCTCTCATAAAAAGCAGATTCTGCGTGGGTAGGGGCGAGGCGGGCTGAGAATCTGCACTGCTGCCCCCAGGGGATGCTTCTGCTGCTGATCCCAGAACCAGTCTGGGAAACAAGACTACAGACGGGGGGACCTCCTCTCGGCCCCCCAGCCTGGGCCCCTGCTGGCTGGGGGAGGGGGACTAGGGAACACAATAAAATGGGGTCCGCGTGCAAAGCAACGACCCCGGCTGGACCACATCTTTCAGACCTGGGGTCTTGAATGATTCACGAAAGCCTTCTGAATCAGCAAAGCCAGATCCCTCTGCACTGCCTCTACTCATACGCCATTGGGCGTGTCCAAGAGTCACTCATTCCTTCTGGAAGTTCATCCACAGAGCAACTGCCTGTGTTTTAGCCCCACTTGCTCTCCTGCCCTCCCGATTACCGTGTCTAGCTGCCTCCACGTGCCTGACCTCGGCCCCTCTAACTCACCAGGTCCAAAGGTAAAGTCCCCGACCCGCGTCCCTGCTCTTCCTCCCATGTCCCCACCCCGGTAAGGACACTTCCATCCATGCCCTCACCCATCTCAGCCTCCTTCCTCTCTCTCCCTCGGTTGTCACCGTGGCTCACCCGGGCCTCTCAAGATTACCTCCTAAACCATCCACCCAGCTGCTCTCAACCCCACCACTGCCTGAATCCAGCTATATTATCCTCATTTCAGTTCTGCAAGGGTTTCCTGACCAGCCCCGGCCTCCACATCTGCCATTTTGTGTCTGTTTTTTATCTTCTCCCCCAGCCAGAGAACACTTTGGAGCACATGGTCCTTAACCCCCTGCAGGGTCTGCCTCACAGGACGAGTTTGATAAACGCTGTCTGCATGGAGGAGAAAGTCAGGGGCCCTGGTGTCCAGTCCTGGCTCTGTTCACTTACTCACTGACCTTTGGCAAGAACTTTCTTTCCCCTGGCATCACTCTCCTCATCTGAAAAGGTACCCAAAGATGCTTAAGCATCAGTTCTGACATCCCTGTGATGGGAGCGTGATACTCTGTAGCTTACTCCTCCCCAGGGGCCAGGAGGGTCAGCTGAGTGTCCCGGGAGAGAACAGCCATGGGGGCCCCTGAGCCCAGGGGTGACCCTTTCTGCTCTCCCTCTCTCCTCACCACCAGCCAAGCCCTTCCCTGAACCTGGACGTCCCAGACTGAGAAGGGTCAGGGCTCCCCCACCCCCAGACTCTGGGCAGCAGGATGGCATCACAGGGAGCTTGTTAGAAACGCAGGCTCTCGGGTCCCAGCCCCGCCCTGCTGGAGCAGAACTGCGCTTTAACAAGATCCCCAGGGGCTTCCCATGCATATTACAACCTGCAAAGCACTGATCCAGAGATGCAGAGATGAAGACAGGACACAGAGGGCAGGAGGGGCAGAGGAGAGGGAGCAGGGCTCCTTCCCAGCAGTCTCCTCTCTGGCCCTCCTCACCCTTGCCTCTCAGCTCAGTGGCTGGGGGTCCCCGCCTCCCCACCCAGAGCACATTCTCCCTCACTGCTCCATTCCCACCGCATCACCCATTACTTCCTGCATCACACAAGTTACTCTGTTTCCTGTCTCTATCCACTTCCCTCCCTGGAGAGGACATTCTCTCCTTTCCCTGCTGTACCGCCAGTGCCCATCACATGGTACATGCTGCACGAGTATTGCTGAATAAAGAAGGTGACTGTGTGAAACTTACGATTATGGACTTGTAGCTGCTGCAACCTTCACCCTCTGAACTTCAAAGGTGCTAAAGCCATCTAATCCATCGGCTTTCTCTCATTCTCTACATTTGGGTTGGGCCACAATCCAACAACTTGGTGCTTCAGGAAGAACATCCATAATTCGAAAAGCGTGTACCAGGGTCGGGTAGAGTGCAAACCTGAGCAAAATTCTTCCCTTCCCAGCAGGCAACTTGTCTTTGCAAATGACGTTGCTGCTCCTCCCACTGGGAGGTCACATCAATTTCTCCCCATCACCTCCCCCCTCCCAATCTGGGCTTGGCCATGTGCCTCGCTTTGGTCAATGCAGCATCAGCAAAAGCGTTGCAGGCAGGGGCTTGAAAAGCACTTGCACGTGGGGCTTGTTTCATCTCTTGCTCCTTGGTATATACTCAAGAGAGTTGAAAACGTATGTCCACACCAACACTTGTACACAGATGTCTATACCAGCTTTGTTCGTAACCGTTGAAGCTTGGAAGCAACCAAGATGTCCTTCAATAGGTGAATGGATGAGCGTACCGTGTTCCATATAGATAATGGAATATTATTTGGTGCTAAAAAAAATAATGATCTCTCAAGCCCTGAAAGTCATGGAGGAACCTTAAATCATATTACTAAGTGAAAGAGGCCAATCGGAAAATGTTACATAGTCCATGATTTCAACTATATGATGACATCCTGGAAAGGGCAAAACTGTGGAGACAGTAAAAGGATCAACTTTTGCAGGGATGGGGGAAGGAGGGATTAATAGGGTGACCACAGAGGATTTTTAGGGGTGTGAAACTACTCTGTATGGTACTGAAATTGTGGATACATGTCCTCATACAGTTGTCATAACCCATAGAATGTACCCCAAGAGTGGGCCCAACGAAAACTGTGGACTTTGAGTGATAATAATGTACCCATACAGATTCACTGATTGCAACAAATGTACCCATCTAGTGGCTGATGTGGATGGTGGGGGAAGCTGAGGGATGGGGGACTGTGGGAACCCTCTGGACTTTCTGTTCCATTTTGCTGTGAAACTAAAACGTCTCTAACAAATAAACTCTCTTTTTTAAAAAAGTGCTCATGCACTGGAGCTTGTTTCCTCTCTTGCTGCTCTGGGGAACCCCATGCCCCAGAGCATGTGGAAAAGCCCAGGCAGCCTCTGGATCCTGGTGGCCACACCTATTGGCCCAGCTGATACGGAGCCAGGCCTGTGAGTGACCGTCAGCCCAGCCAAGGTGCCAGCCGAGGGCAGAGAGTAGCCAAACCAGCCCTGCCCAGCAGCCCTGCCCAGCCAACTCACAGGATCATGAAATAAAAATAAATGCTTCTCATTTTCAGTCTCTAATTTGGGCGGGTGAGTGACTACAACACAAAAATAACTGAAACACAGATTTTTCAATTAAAGTGACTGATCAAACACACATTTGAGCTCTGTCTGTTCTGAAACCCGCCTAAAGTGACCCACCATAAACCCACAAGGACAAACCAGAGAGGAGATGCCAGCACTATCTTTTGAAAGCTGGGTGTCAGCCCGACGAGTCGTCCCTAATTTAGTGGATTCAAGAGAGCCGCACCGTAAGCCCGTAGCAGTGGGTGCTAAAGCAACGTGATGTGCTTTAGGCAATTGGACTGGCTGCTCTGGAAAGGGAGAGGGTGGGCTGATGGTGGGCTCACGACCGGAGGACTGTGCAACACTGCGTGGGACCAGGCCAGGTGCTCACGCCCTGCTCATCAGCCCAGTGCAGCTGGCGCTCCTCACCCACCCACCCAGGACCAAGCTGGGTTCTCAGAGACGGTGAAACAGAGGGCGTCTGGACCGCGGACTATGAGTGGATGGGAGAAGCACCGTCCTGAAGATAAAAGGATTATGAAGACTTACAGGCCGCATATCTAGACCATCCCCTACCCCGGCCTTCTTCCCTCTCGGTCAGCTCCCAGAATGCCTGCTGCTAAGGGTTTTTTCCTCCAGCAGGAGGCTGGGAAAGTCTTCTCCAGAGAATCTGACCAGCACAAGAGACACTGACGTAAGGTGTCCCATTGACCTAAGAAATTGACATCAGCTGTCCCCCAACAAATAGCTCAACCAGATCACCCCACCTTGAGGACAGAGCTTCTAACCTCTGCAGTGCCCCTCTCCAAGCATGCGCAGACAGCTGACTGCCACATATGTGAGGGGAACCATAATCGGCAGAGAAAAAAAATCAACAGAAAAAAAAAGGCAACATAGAAGAAACAGATTGTGTAGGAAGAGGAACACTTTTAAAAAGGATCACCCACAGGCTCTGAGAGACAGGAGAGGTTGCATGCGGGAGACAGGAGCAGGACAGGCCCGCCAGCCGGGCGCACCCGCCCACGTCGCGTTCCCCACCCCTCGCTGCGGCTGCGGTGGGCAGTTCCCTGCTCCCTGGTAGCTGGGCTGTGTCCCACCTCAAGTCAGAGCCTGCCGTTGTCTCTCCTCAGGTCTTGCTCTAAAATTGCAGCAGCCACCTCTGCCCGCTGCAGACTCAGCCCAGCCGTATGGGGGGGTGGGGGGGTCAACACCCCTTGGGAGGTGCGAAGCAGGGGATAAATGCCCCAGCCTCATGTCCTCTGAACGAACAAGGAGGAAGCAGCATTGCCAAGGCACCAAGGGGCAAAATTTGACGTTAGAAGAGCTCGAAGGAAGATTGGGCAGCCCCAGGACCCAGATGTGGAGGGAGAGGCAGGCAGGAGGCAGCTCAGCAGCCCCCAGGCAGGGGATGAGGTCTGAGGAGGGGGCTCTCCCGTCCCTGCCGGGGTCACGCGTATTCTGGGAAGTGGTGGGCCCCTGCTCCCGGAGGAGGTGCCGGGTGACACAGAGGCACGGGTGGAGTCCTAGCCTGCGTATCAGGAGGCCCGGGTTCCAACCCTGATCCAACCAGTGGCAGCAGTGTGACCTTGGGCATGTCACGTCCCCTCTGAGCCCCCTGTGCGTGAGACCCACGCCCTCACCTGGGGTGGCTGCACAGACGACATCCGTTCCCCCACAGACTCGAGCCCCCTGATGGCACCCTCCTGCTGCAAGTCTCAGCCTCCACATCAAGGGCCCCTGGTCCTCTCTTTCCAGACAGACAACCTCGGGTCATGGGAGCCCTGGGAGAAGCAGCAACTGCCTGCCCCAGGCAGCCTGCTCTCTGCCTGAGGGCCCCAGTGCACGCACTCCCACCCTGCACCCCGCGTGCCACACCACACACACACACACACACACACACACACACACACAATGTCGTATATGCACACTATACACACGCATCACATGCACACCTGCACACAGGTAGATATATATCATATACACACACACACTCGCCTCTGCTCTCCCCTGTCCCCTCTGGATCTCTGGGTCCGTCTGCACTGGCGATTGTTAACTCTAAGTCTGCCCACCCTCTCTCCAGCTTTCCATTAAATGAGTGCACGTGTGTGAACACACAGCGCACCCTGAGCACTCTCTGTGTGTTCGCTGGGACAATTAGTGCTGGGCTGCTCTGTGTGTCTCACCATGTCTCTCTCTGTCTCTTTCTCCCTCCCATCACTGCCCCATCTGCATCTTTCCCCTCTGCCCCTTGTTCTGTCTCTTCCATCCCATCCCTACCCTATAGTTTCTCTCTCTTTCTCTCTCCCTCTCCACACCCACTCCCCTTCCCTCTGCCCCAGTGACTCATTCCCTTCATCCTCAGTCTCTGCTCCCCACCCCAGGTCCTGTCCTCTCCCATCTGGGCACTAAACCCTCCCTGAGTTGGTTCAGAACTTCACGGAGTGCCCGCCTCTCCCACGTGTGCCTTTCCCAGTCTGGGCTCAGCTGCCTGACGACGGCTCCATGCCTCATGCTTCGGCTCTGGAGCCATGATGCTCATGCCAGGCCCTGAGCTGGTGGCCCATCTCCAGCAGGCAGCCAGCCCACCCAGAGGCTCTTCGAGCCCTCCTTGGCTCTGGCATCCAAGAAACAGGTTCTGTCCTGCTGGGGCCAAATCGGGGCTCAAAACAGCAGGAAATCTGGAGATCCAGGAAAGCCAAATGTAAGTCTCAGCAGAGGAGGCTGGAATTCTGCAAGGGAAGGGTCCTCTACCCCAACCCATCACACCCCAGATGCTAAGATAACACAGATTCCTCCAAACTTCCTTCAGGGTCACCCCATGTGACTCAACACTCCAGCCATATTGACCTGACTATTCCCAAACCTTGGCCCTCCCTGCCTCAGGGTCTTTGCACGTGCTGTTTACTCTGCTGTGCATGCCTTTGGCCTTGGCAGTGGCCATTCTTGGTAGATCCTCCCCTTAGCTCTAAACCCGGGTAGTTTATCTGCTCCACCTAGAGCCTCTTCCCTTCCCCCTTCACGACCAGCACGATGCCACATGGCTTTGCAGGCCTCTGTGGGCCCGTCATCTTGTTTGCCAGGATCCTGTGAGCTCCTTCAGGTTGGGGACAGGTCTCAACTACCTCTGTACCCCCAGGGCTGGAACACGGCAGAATCAACGTGGGAATCAGCACAAGTGAGCACATCCTCAGTTAGCCATTGTCCACTGAGCTCATTGTCACTGGGCCCAGCCCTCAGGAGTCCTCCCCATCGCTGTATCACAGAGGGCAGTAGAGAGCGGAGGTCAAAGGCCTGGGTTTCAATCCTGACCCTGACACTCAGGTATATGAACCTGGACAAGTTAGTTAAACTCCCTCCAACTCTGTTCCATCATGCACAAAATGGGCTGACAGTTCACACATGGTAAGCACTCAGCCCTGCACTTGGTGCCGGGTAAGCACTGTGAAGTGATGGCTCGTGTAAGGACTCCTCCCCTCTAATTCCGCTCCTGTCCCGAGAGCACAGAGGAGGAGCAGCCCCTCCCCTCCCTGCTGGGCATCCAAGGACCACACAGAGGCTCACTTAGAGGTGGCTGGAGGGCAGCTTCAGCACTCAGAGTTGGGGGACTCCCAAGGAGGTCAGTAGGGATTTAGGGAACCCCAAGGGTGTCCGTGGGCTCTGAGGGAGCCCCCCTGAAGGCAAGGCGGGGCACAAGCTTGACCCTGAAGAAAGAAGATGAGGAGGACATCACATTTCCAGGGTGACACAACCACAGGAAGGAGACGGAAATACCTGACATGTGGGGTTGGGGCAGCGTCACGGGGAGACTGGGATAGGAGAGGAAGCTGAGGCACAGGTGGGGACGGAGCCCAGCTGGGTTGGACGGGTGGGATGGGCGATTGGCTGGACTGGTTTGCCCTGTGGTGGCCGGCAAAGTGCAGGCAGCCCTGGGCGCCTGCTTCAGCGGCTGCCTGGGTCACAGACAGCCTTGCAATGGCCATCGAGCTCTCTGAGGACCAGACTGTGTACAGGAAGTGGAGCCCAGCACCCTGACACACACCAAAGAACAAGCGTGCACACCTTGGGAATTCTTGAACTTGGAATCCAGACTGGGATTGGCAAATATTCATGGAATACTTGAGAAGAGTCTTAGAACCCAACTTACAGGTACACAGAAGCTGAGCATTCTGTAAACTTCTAGAAGACAGGCGTGTTCAAGGCTGGCCCCATTCTCTCCCAGATTCGGCCTGTGTGGTAGGACCCTGGTCTGGTTTTCAGGGTCTTTGGAGGAGAGTGGATCGGGCTCTGAGGCCCTGCCCTCCCCACACTCCTGGATGACAGCGGCTGGGCGCCTCGTGACATGCGGAGTGACTCTTCACCTGCTGGTGGTCCCGAGCTCCACCTCAGGCGGACAGCCCAAGGGCGAGTCGGGGCAGCCCAGGTCATATTGCACCATCAGAGGTCTGAGCAAAGGGCAGTGGGGTGAAGGCTGGCTCAGACCCCCGCTTCGCCCCAGCACAGCTGTGAAGGCAACGACCTCCTGCCCATGTTGGTCTCCCATGGGTGTCGTGATGTCTGGGGCGACAGGAGGGCCTCGGGTGGCAGGAGTTCTCCCTGGTGCAGGTGGATGGGAGCTTAACACGAGGAAGGACACGCATTCATCCACTGAGGAGGCTGCTGGGCGAGCGTGTCCGGGGGTGTGGGAGGAAGGCAGTGAGCTCCCTGTCACTGTGGGCTGTGCAAGCAGAAGCTGAGAGCTGCTGCAGGATGGAGAAGAGGGGCTCCTGCAGCCCAGCACCCAGTGGGCAGTTGGTGTAGAGGAGGTACCCTGTGGCCTTCCCTTTAGTCCTCAGGCTGTGACATGGATGTGGCTGGCTGCCCTGAGAGGGGGCACAGCCAGGGCGACACCAGGAGAGGTGAAGAGCATGGGCCACTGGGAGCGTCATCGGGGCTCCTGCAGGGGCTGGTGTGGGCTTGGAAGGGTTTCCACAGGCAGAGGGGCCAGGCTAGGGGTTGAGGGCTGGAGATGGGGTAGCAGGGAGGGGGCTGATCATCCTGGCAGAGAGACTGGTGTGATCAAAGGCAGGGGGAGGGTGGGCAGGGGTGGGGAACCCAGGTCAGGAGGGCCGGGTGGCTGGTGTGTGCTGGCCAAGCGGATAAGAGGCTAGAGAAGCAGGGGGGGTCCGAATAAACAGGGTGTGGCATGTCAGGACTCCGATGCCTCCTCTTTGGGAAGGGGAGGGCCAGGAGCCACGAGAGTGATGTGCTTCTCCGTGGCTGTGGTGGCAGGAGGGTCAGAGGCTTTCCCAGAGGGAACGTGGCCGGGAAATCTTTACTGTGCAGGTGCAGCCACGCGTGCTGGAGAGGCCAGCCCAGCTGGGACCCGACGGGGGCCACACGGCTACAGACAGTGGGAGCGCACATCTGTCATTAAGGGGGAAATCCGCTTCCTGCTCTTGGTAGACTACCCCATAGGCTGAAAAGAAAACAATGAGTTTCTCTTTGTAATGATAACTTCTGGATCTGGGAAAGATGTCCGCTGTCAATTCTGCCGGCCAGTAAACTACCGGCCCCGCCTCTCCCCCACAGTCATAGTGCTCATTTTAGACCTCAGAAGGCATAACTGCTTGTATTCCCTTCAATACCACAAAGAAGAAAATCTTTTCTACTGTGGCAGCAAAGGCAAAAAGCTTCTGAAATCCATTAAGAGAGCCCAGCATTTAGCTTTCAGACAGCCAAATGACCCTCCTCACTCCTGCATTGCGGTGCTTGGGGTGCGTGGGGGTGGAGAGGAGGAAGGTGGGATGGAATCTCAACGTGGTTGGGAGAAGGGCACCATGGATGGAACCTGCCCAGTGTCTACCTTTTCCAAGAGCTGGCAGGAAAGGGCAGTCCCAGCGCAGGCAGGCCCCTTGAAAGCTGTGGAGTCAACCACCCAATTCACAGGTGGCAAAACGGAGTCTCTAGGAGAGGGGAGCAGCCTGAGGGTGCGGAGCTGGGTGGTAACCCTGTGCCCTGGAGTTTTAGCCAGGAGTCAGGAAGCCTGGATTCCAGGCGCAGCTGAACTTCTCATCAGCTGTGTGGCCTTGAGGGTCGTAGGTCACCCCCTTCCTGACATGAGGTAGTGGAAGGACGGTGTTGCACAGGGTCTCCCGCAAATATCCGAGGCCTCTCCTCTCCATCTCATCTCTACAGTGCAGCAGCCTAAAGAACCTGGTGGGGCACAGCAGTGTCCACTGTAGGGCCTCCCGGAGGGCCTCAGTGACATCTGAGGAAGGTGAGGGAGGGAGTCACGCAAGTATCTGGGCAGGTGCCTCCCAGGCAGAGGGAAGAGCAGGTGTAATGACCCTGAGAAGGGAGAGCGGCTGGCAAGTTCCAGGTGCAGGGGTGTGTGTGTGTGTGTGTGTGTGTGTGTGTGTGTGTGTGTGTGTGTCTGCAGGCATCTGTGTGTGTGTTGTTCATGCAAGGGTCTGTGTTTGTGCACAGAGGGAACACGTGCCTGCAGACGTGTGTGTGAATGGTGTGCTCTTTGAGCGGGCATGTGTGTGTGTGTGTACACATGCCTGTGTGTGCAGACAGCCTTGAGGGCCACTGTAAAGCCCAGGCCCTTCCTGGAGTGAGGTGACAGCCATTTCAGGCACTTGAGCAGGGGAGTGACATGACCAGACTTCGCCTTCAAGGCCCGCTGAGGGGACACGTGGGAGGGCAGCTTCCGGGAGTCATGATCTACCTGGTCGCCTGGCTGTTGCCTGGGGCCACCCCTGCCTGGACCTAGGGCTGGGCTCAGCGGTGCCTCCAAAGCTCTGTTCACCAAGGCAGGAAGCAGCAGGGTGCAAGGAGAGGGGAGCGGGGTGCAGCAGAAGTGGGGGAGGAGGTTGGGCTCAGCCTCGGTGAGTAATTGTAGAGAAAAGTCAAGAAGGGAGATCAGAATCACCCTCGGCCTGGGCCTCAGCTCAGAGGGCTTTGTAAATAACGCCCCCGAATCATTAAAAAGAGATTGTGCTCCCTCCTCCTGCCTCTGGGAGAGATATTCACCTGCAAGTAAATTACAACTGCATCCAGCATCTGCCTGAGGGCAGCGCTCAGGCTGTGTGTGAACCACCCGGTCCCCTGAAGCGGCCTGAGCACCAGGAGTGGCTCTGCTCGTGCGGCTACGGCTGCAGCCCTCGTGGGCGCCTCGGAGCAGGACCAGCGGTCTGTGCTCCTGGCCCACCAGTGGCAGGGGCTCTGGCTCAATTGCTGCCTACCCCATGGCCAAGACACCTTGCAGGTGGAAGAAGCCAGGGGGACTCTTGGAGCCTAGAAGGCCAAGTTTTGCCTGCCAGGAGGATGTGTCCCACCTCACCTGCAGGCTCTCCAGCTGATGGCCCCACCTTGCTGAAAACCAGTACACCCCATCCTGTCATGGCAGAGGCCCAGGGAGGAGACGTGGGAATCGTCTCTTCTCTCCCTCTCCCCCGCTCCCCCTCACACACGCACACATAAATGAGGACCCATGCCTTCCTCCCGGCTAAGGGCTCCAGCCACCTGCTGTGTGCATCCTTCACACAGAGCACTCCACCCCCCAGAATCTGTGACCGCCCCCATCCAGCAGCCAAAACCAATTACTGGCACCCAATTAATCAACCCTTCCTAGACAATGAACTCCCAGGCCGAGCTGCAGGGGCACACTGAGGCCTGACGGAAATCATGAAAGGGAGTCCGTTTAAGTGTTCTGAGCTGGAGGGCCGCAGAGGCAGATTCATCCCCCTTTGCATCTGCTTCAGGTGACAGAACTCTCTAGAACCCTACGCCCCTGCCGGGGAGCTGGAATCTGATCAGATGCAGTTATTCCCCACTACCTACCTGCCCTGGGAGGATTATCTGGGCAAACTTTGCTTTCAAGTCCTTGTTGGCAGGCAACGGTGGTGGTAGTAGTAACAGCTCAGTGATGAAATACCTACTATGTGCCAGGCACTGACTTTCCATTATCTATGACCTTCTACTTGAGCTAGGTGCCATTGTTTGGGTTTTACAGTCAAGGCAACTAAAAGTTGAAACTTTAATTGAAATCAAGAAATTGGCTGAAACACACAGCTGGCGAGTGCCCGTGTTAGAACGTAACCCTCACCCCATCCTGTTCCATCCCTGGCGTGCTAATCCCCCTCCCCTGTTTCATTTCACCTCATAGCACCTACTCCATGTGACTTACTATGCACTCAATTCAATCATCTTGTTTATTGTCTGCCTCCCACAACAGAATCTTGGATCCACAAAGGCAATGATTTTCATCTCTTCTATTCCCCAGTGCTACAACGGTGTCTGGCACAGAATAGGCACTCGATAAATAGAAGTCGAATGAATAAATAATATGTTATGAGGATGTTCCAGACCTTGCTCCCTGTGTCCAAAATCCCAGTGATCCAAGTTGAAAAGAGATAGATGTCCAAAGGGAGGTAGAAACAGTTCTCGTGAGAACCTGAAGAAGGCATCGTGGAGGCGGTGACCTTGACTGCAAGCCGTGGAGGGTGGGGAGGATACACTTAAGGAGAACCAGGGGAAGGGGATATTCCAGGCTATGGGTTGATATCAGCTAAGGACCTGTGGAGAAGAGGAAGGGTCTGGAAGCCTAGAGCAGACCAGCCTCTGGGTAGGGTACAGGTGATGTGAGGCTAAAAAACCAGGTTTTTGCATAGACTGTAGGGGAAGGTGTGAGGTCAGAGGCAGCCCGGGGGAGTCTCATCCCAGCCAGGCAGCTGCACCCCAGGGAGCTATAACAAGCCTTCCCATCAGAGCTGCTAGAAAGGTGGACTGCCTTCACCGAGGGAGCGTTACTGCCTGCCCCTTTCTGCACCTCGCCTCGGAAACTCAGCGCTCCCAGCCCACGCTGGAGCCAGAGTGGGAAGGCAGAAAGCCCGCTGGGGTGATTGAAGCCCTTCACTCTAGATGAATCACACCTTTAAGTTGGCCCCCCACCCACCCTGCGTGGCAGGATGTAGCCCCTTCCAGGCAGGGACCAGGGAAGCCTGCTGATTAGCAGGAGGCCTGGCTGTCAGCTCCAGAGGTCTGAGCTTGACAGGGGCTGGGGGGGAGGGGCGGGGGCGGCGCTCCGGGGCAGCCTGGAGGGAGCCTTGGCTCTGGGTCAGATGGAGTCCCAGGCCCGAGAGCCTGGCCCTGTCGCTCTCTAGTGCCAGACAACAGCTTTGGAGTCTCTGAGCCTCGTTTTCCACATTTGGGAGAAAAGCTGCCCTGAGCTGGACCCGTCGGAATCTCTGGGGTTTGGAACTGGGATTCACAAAAATCTTGGGACGTTGAGGGCTTGCGGCTGAGGGCGCTGTCTTGAGACAGCCTCACAGAGCCTATGAACATGGAAAGCAGAGAAAACTGGTGTGCAGGGGAGGCCTTGGTTCCCCCAGGGAGGTGAGAGGGATGCAGCCTGAGTTTTATTGATGGGTTTTCCCAAGCCAGACCTCCCTCCACTGCATTTCCTGGCCTGGGCTTCTCTGAGACACCCCATGTTTTTATAAATTCTCCTCCTTTCTCTCAGTCTGTTTTGAGAGGATTTTAGCTGTGTAGCAGATGGTGTTTCCAAAGGCTACAACAATCTCTCTCAACCCACATTCTCTTTAGCAACAGGCCTTTGCCACTCCCCCACCAAGAGTGAAATCTATTTCCCCTCCCTGGCCCTGCCACTGGTTTGGCCAGGGGTTGAGGCGTCAATGACACTTTGGGGCTTCCAGATCCGGGCATTAAGCTTTCACTTGTGCATCCTGAGGGGAGTCAATGGCCAGGTGAAAATGTCACTTACCTGAAATCACCATGCTGTTAGGAGGGCTCCGCTAAGCCACCTGGAAAGGCCATGCAGCACAATGCCCACCCAGGCCCCAGCTGGTCCAGCCATCTTGGCCCAGGCCCTAGCTATGTGAATGAAAAAGCCTTCTTGAATGATGTAGCCCCAGCAGCCAACTCATGGAGATGGCCATGGACAAGTGAGCTGTCCCCATTGGGCCCTCCCAAACTGCAGAAGCTTGAGCCAACCAAGATTGCTGTCGTTTTAACAATTACCTTTGGGGAAGCTTGAAACAATGGGTAATAAACAAATTGTAGCCAAAAAGACTACAATCCTCCCTTCCCACATCTATTAGGTTCCTGAGTCCAGACAGTGACAGATCCCACAGTGAGGGACACCAGTTAGGGTAACATCCCACGAGCTGAGGAGGCCTTGGGTTCAGGTCCCAGTTTGGTCTTTGACAGTGTGACTCTATTGCTCTAAGTGTCAGAAATGCCTTCCTCACCCTGCACCCTAGCCAGGTCCTGTGAACATCCCTCCTGGACCAGCCGCCGTCCTGGACCTCATAGAGTAATCTGCCCCAAGCTGCGTTACTCTTCTCCTCCTTTCACAGTATCTTTACTCAGCACCTAATTCATTCGGTGAGCGTTTCCTCTAAAAATGGTAATAACCATAAGAAAATATGCTTAGCCTCATGAGTAATCAGGGAAATGCAAATTAAAGCAAGAATGAGATTCACCTCCCTGTTTATCAGATTGGCAAAATGAAGATTGATAATAACTGCTCTAGACATGAATAGGAGGACATATTGGGGGTCTCAGGTGCCGGGAAGCCAGCAATTTGGAGGACAATTTAACAGCATCTATTAAAATACAAAATGTCTGCATCCTCTAATTCAGCAATCCCACGTCAGAGTTTGTATCCCAGGGAAATACTCGCACATGTTACACAAAGAGGCATGTGCAAAAATGTTCTCTGCAGTGCAGTCAATAACACTGAAACTCTGGAAACGAAGCACACCTCCATCAACAAGGGCACTGTACCCTGCTGCTCTCGTACACAAGACTGCCGTTATCATGAATGGTATTTTATGCCATATTTATGCCATAGCATAGATGACACACATAGACAACATACAAAAATGACACATAGCACATAAGTGCTGATACTGAAAGATCTCTAAGACATATCGTTAAGTGAAAGTGCGTCTGTACAGTATGACATTTGCGTAAACAACCTCACAAAAAAAAAATAGAAATACAAAAACTCAAATGTAAATGCAAAATTTATGGTGTGAAAAGGAACTCGGGAAACTGATAAAAGCTGTTCTCTGGGGAGGTTGATGGAACTCGGAGGGCCAAGGGGGCTGTTTGTCTCTCTTACTTTTATTTTTTAATAATGATAGTGTATTTGGGTGTTTCTTACGGTATGATACTGAAAGATCATAACAGCTTATGTTTCTATGTTATTTTTAAAATTACTGCTTATGAATACCCATGGGTGCAAGTGAGAAGAAACCAAGCTGGGGAGAGATCCAGGGCTAGCGTGTGAGTCTCAGACTCAGGGCACCACAAGAGTGGGGAGATCACTGGGCCCAGGATGGTCAAGGAAGGCAGCCTGGAGGAGGGTGCCCCCAAAGCCTGTACGATAAAAGCAGACTTCTAGAAAAAATGAAATAAACCATGAAGATACACAAAATATATGTTCACATTTTTATTATTAGATTCAGCAAGCATAAAACTACTCTGTTAATTGCCATAAAAGTTTCCACACACTTACTCTCAATTTCTATAATCACTGCAAGACAATAGCTAAAAGCTTACAAACGGACAACATCTACAGCTCCCCCACCATCACCACTTTGAGCAGCCTTGGGAGGGACCCTCTAACTAACTCTCAGGGCCAGTCACAGCCAGACAAAGATGACCAACAGCCTAACTCTACCTTTCCCTGATGAGTCATCTCCCTCCCTCACTGTGTGTCTTTAAATGCTCTTTCCTGTGTCTACAGACTCCATCTTTAATAAGGGCCAGAGTTGGGGGATTGTCTGAAATACTTTTTTTAAAGCATTGCTACTGGGAAAACCACTGTGAGGAGGCTTGCTGAGAAGCACTGTTTTCTTGCAGTCAGATTTCTGGTAGGGAAGTCAGCAATTCTGGGTTCTGGTTTTCAATCTATCACCAACAAGCTAAGAGACAAATAACATTTCTCTGGGTGTCCCTTTCCCTCCCTGTGAACTGGACAGAAAGACATCTCCGGACCTTGCAGTGTCATCACTGTGGTTCGAATGATCTAGAAAATGCATATTTCCCCATAGGTTCACACATCGATGGCCAGGATAGAAATTGTTGTGAGGTCCTCTGGGAAAGAATTCCCGAGTTAACTAGTCACGTGGGTAATAGGTCTTCTTAAACTGATGGCTGCTGTCCCTCCCTAGGTATATCCTGGCACCACCACAGTGCCAAACTTGCTAACTTGTGTTTGTCTTTTCCCAAAGGCAATCTGTTGACTCTTTGACATTCAAACCTGTGATCAGTTCACAGCCATGGACAGACAAGTGAACCTGGAGAAGCAGTGCAGCCTCCCATCCAGAGGGACATAGGTCCCATCTGTGAGGGCCTGAGCACATCCCTCCCCTCTCTGGGCCTCAGTTTCCACATCTACAAGGAGTGGAATGAAACTAGATGTCCTCTAAAGTCCCTTGCAAAGCTCTCTATTTTGTACATTAATTTACCAATTATCACTAGACTTTCATCATAACATAAACCTCTGTACAAGATTAATGTCCCTACCGGCCCGGATCACCATGGTGACCACCTCCATCCTGACCACATTTTCCACTCACTCTCCCATGTAGAGCCTGTCGCAGCAGCTAGACCCACTGAGAGTGTACCACAGTCCAGGCACAATGTCATCCTCAGGGCCAACTGAGGAGGTAAGGACTATACTAGGTACTACTCTGAGCTCCACTTTACAAAGGGAATTGTGACCCAGAGAACTGAAGCAACTCACCCACAGTCACACAGCTAGAATGCAGTAGGTGGTCTGGCTTTAATCAATGTCTATTGAGCCCCTACTATGTGCATATGATATGACCCCACACAGAATCAATATTTGGGGCCACCTGTGATGGTATTTACATTATATTCAAAAACCAATTTCTCCTTCTTCCCGAGCAGCCAAGGGAAACACAGGACAAGCTGAATTTCCTTTGTCGATATTCTATATACAAGCCAAAAAGAACATTAGCAGATTGTGCCAGGAGATGCAGTTCTCCACACAAACACCTCCTATTATCACTGAATCAATGGCTCCAGGGCTCAGTTTGAGAGCACTCCTTAAGAAAAGAAAAAGCTTTTGAGTGAAATTCCAATTCTCCCTTTACAAACAGCCTCCCAGTAAGACCAGACAGAGGGCCAGATGGTTCATGCCCAGGTGGGCTCTGAAATCCAGCAGGAGAGCTGGGTACAGGGAGAGCTAAGGTTCTCACTTCATAGCAAATCCTGGGAAAACAGGAGTGGTATTTCTAAAAACCTATAGACCTTAGGTGGTCCTTCCTGCAGAAAGACACCTTAGCATGTGGCTAAGAGCATGGCCTCCTGACCCACAGTGCTTGGGTTCGACTCCCGGGGCCACCAGTTATTGGCTCTGTGACCGTGGGCCCACTGCTTAATCTCTCTGTGCCTCAGTTTCTTCATCCCTAAAACACAGACAACGGTAAGGTTTTGTAAGGATTCTCTAAGTCCATACTGTGTATGGAAATGGATTAGAATCATGTCTAGCAGGGAACAAGGCTGTGTGCATCAGCTGTTATTATTATAATTTTCAGTAACTCACAAAGCCCACGATTTGGAAATGCAGGAGTCAAGGGTTTAAGTGTGGGATTTCACTTCCTCATGAAATATGCTTCCTTAGGGACTTCCTAGCTGGCACAGTGGTTGGGAGTCTGTCTGCCAGTGCAGAGGACATGGGTTCAATCCCTGCCCTGGGAGGATACCACATGCCAAGGAGCAACTAGGCCCATGCGCCACAGCTATTGAGCCTGTGCTCTGGAGCCCGTGAGCCACAACTATTGAGCCCCTGTGCTGCAACTACTGAGGCCCGTGCACCTAGAGCCCATTCTCCGCAACAAGAGAAGCCACCACAGTGAGGAGCCTGCACACCACAACAAAGAGTGGCCCCTGCTTGCCGCAACTAGAGAAAGCCCATGTGCAACAATGAAGACCCAACACAGCAAATAAAAAAAGAAAAGAAAAGAAAAGAAAGAAATGTGCTTCCTTATAAGAATAGTGTGATGACCTTCCCTGAACACAAAGCAACAGGAAAGACTTTCTTTCCCTTCTTGCCGCTACCATCTAAGTGCATCCATCCTCCAGCCTGCCTGCCCTGCCCTGCAGATTTCAGACTCAAGACTGCAGTACAAACTCTCACCTGAATTTTCAGCCTCCCAGCTCACCCTATGGATTTCAGACTTTCCAGCTCCCATATCTGCAACAGCCAACTCCTTAAAATGAATCTCCTTTTATGTATCCATATCCTACTGGTTCCATTTCCCTAGAAAACCCTGATGAACGCAGGCAAAGCCAAAGAGCAGAGCAGCTCTGAGACCCGCGAGGGCGGGTCACGGCAGGCCGGGGGCTGGAGGCGAAGAGTGGCTTGAATTCGCCAGGCGGGTGCTCCTTTGAACGGTCTCAGCCCCGCCTCTCCGGTGGCCTGCGGCACACATCCACGACAGGAGCTGTCCCACGACGCACAGCCACAAGCGCCCTGCTGCAGGGCCTCTAACGGAGGGCTCTTCTCCCTTCCTATTTCCCAGCAGACAGTTTTCTGGGTGCTGCACACCCCCAGTCCCCAGGCTGGGGCGAGTGGGGCTGGGACCTGGCAGGGGTGAGGTTCAAGGTGGCAGATCCAGGCAGAGCCAACGGGAGCGGAAGGGTCTTGCTTCAACAAAGGGGGAGAAGTGTCTCATGGCCGAGCTCCCACATAGCAGGAGTGGCCAGAGGCTCAGGGGAAATGCATGTGTAGGCCGCCTGTGCAAGCCAGACAGAAGAGACCAGGGCAGGACAAGAGGCCAGCAGAAGCTGGGACTCTGACCAGAGGTGATCATGAGGACACGAGCTCCCTGGCATACATGACCACCTGGAGAGGTCACTGAAGCTCCCCTGGGATGCCAGATAACGTGCTTACACCAACTTGAGCTAAATCTCAAAGATCAGCTGTTGTCACATGGAAAGAGCTACGGATGGGAGAGGCCAAGGCGAAAGCAGCCCTCCCACAGTTGGGACACAGGCATGTTGGCTGGAAGGCAGGGCCCAGAGCAGCCCCGCGTCCTGTTTGAGGACTTTCTCAGAGCTGTGATTAAATGTCTCCTTGTTTCTGGCTTCTCTCTAGCCTGCGGCACTGCTGTGACTTATTGCGTATCTTGGGAAGGTGAAAGGCGGCGAATTAGGAGGTGCACGTCTTTAGCTGTCATAACCTGCATGTCCCCTAATTTGTCATTTTCAGGGCCTTCTCTTGTTCCAGGCACAGCTGAGGATGGTAGAGAAGAGGAGATCAGAGTGGAAGGAAGTGGATTTAACCCCACATCACTGACAGGCTGGCACTGGCCCAGGCAGCAAAGCAGAACTGCCACCCCCGACTGGGCCAGGAAGTTACCGGAGTGTCTGCCCGAAAGGCCATCAACCCCTAGCGTGGAGAGTGGCCAGGCAGAGACCAGGAACCCTGACAGGGAGACCAGCCCTCTGGGAATCTGAACTTCTCCATCCTCTTCCATGACGCGGGATAATGTAAGCCAGCCCAACCACAGAGGCAGCCTTATCCCCACTTGACAGATGAGAAGCTTGAGGCCCAGAGGGTGAAGCTTTTTGCTAAGGGCTGACAGCTGGTAAGACATTCAGTAGGACTGGACCCTCCCTCCCATGCAGGCTTGAGGTCAAGTTCAGTCAGATGCTCCCAGGTTGCCCAGCCAGTGGGCCTGCCTTTTGCCAGCAAAGGGCGGAATCCAGCCCCCACCAGCCTCACAGACCACTCACCTTTTATTAAGCTATGTCTCAGGCTCCTGCCTTCTGGGAGACCTACAAGTTACTCCGAAGCAGAGGCAGCCTGGCCCAGGGGAAGAGGAAGGGACTTGTGATGTGGCCTCATCTCACTCTGCAGCAGAGGTGGGAAGGAGAAAGGTCCGTGGCACAGCCAAGGAGCAGCCTACGGAGGAGTGGTCCTCCTGTAGGGCGCTCACTGGGCCTTGGCTTCTTCTCACCTATACAGTGGGGATGGGAACTGAGTGACGGTTAAGGTCCCTTCCAGCTCCAATGTTCTCTCGTGAGCAGCAACAGGACCAGAACTCAGGCCACCACCACTTTCTACCCTTAGAGCCTCCTGACTTGTCTCCTGCCTCTGGGGCATGTCCCAGCCAAGCCATTCCCCACTCTGTTCTCTCCAGAGGGCTGATGTGGCCACGTCACCCCCATGACCAGTTCCTCCAGCGCCTGCCTTCCCCAGCCCGCACGCCCCCTGGCCAGGGCTCTGCCCACTGCTCAGCCTCCCCTCAGTGGTCCCCGCTGCCCATCCATGACTGACACCACCCCCACAGCCTCGCGGGGATCCCCAAGCCTGTCTCGTTCTCACTCCCTCATGACCGCCTCTCCCCTGGCCTCCACTCCTCTGTCCTCACCCCGCTGAGCTCTGCTCATCCTCCACCACCCCAGAGGCTGGGTGGCATTGGTGACCCCACACTCACCGGCCCTCACAGCCCTTGTCTGTTCACTGATCTGTCCCCCCGACCATGCTGGGACAGCCACCGCGTCTTCTGTCCCTGCACCTGCATTTAATAGGTGCTCAATAACTACTGAACTCCCACTGACTGCCCTCTGCCTCCCTGCCCAGTGCGCGTACAGGAGTCCGGGAAAGGCAGGCTTGGGGGGAAACATTCAGAGTCTGCCCGTTGTGCCAGGGCCTTCTCCAATCTCTCTGTCCCTGACCCCTCCAAGCCCCCAGGCCCCCGTGGTCATCCCCACTCATCTGTCTACTTGACAAACACCTGTTAGGAACCTGCTCCATTCTAGGCACCCACAGTCACGCCTCTCGCAGGATCTTACACATAATGAGTCATCAGTGTTTGCTGACTTTGAACTGGAAGAGACAGAGTGACAATAATAACATCCCCTCACATTTCCAGGAAGTGGTGTCCTCCTCCGACCCTCACAATGACCCTGTATGGCAGGTGTTATTATTTCATTTCACAGGTACGGCAACTGAGGAGAAAAGGTAGAGGGAGATGTGTCATAGGGGCCACAGCAAGCACTGGAGCAGGGCAGACACCATAGACCAGACCCCTTCCCGGGGGACAGCAGTGGCCTGGTCCCCACCACCCTCGGGACCCCGTCCGTGGGTTTGCGCCCAGCCCAGCCCATGGCACCTGTCCCCGGGAGGAGCCTGCACCGGGGACAGGGGCAGCTGTGAAACCACAGACACGACCACCAGGAGCCAGGACCCCAGTGCCACTCAGCACTGGAGCCCAAGCTCTTTCAGAAAATGCAAGCCCCACAGCTGTTCTCCAGGCACAACGTTCAAGGCTCCTTGGTGAGCAGGTAAAATCTCTGCCAGAGCTGCCTTAATCCTTATTAATTAACCAGGATGACTTGTTTTTCTTTAGAGACGAGTGACAACAGAGCTGATCATAACTCATGCTTGGATCTGGCCTCCCTGACCCAGGATTTGGGAGGAAAGAGAGAGAGAGAGGGAGGGAGGGAGGGAGAGAGGGAGAGACAGAGAGAGAGAGAGTGCGATCAAAGTAATATCCCACAGAACCGACAGAAAAAAGCAAAAATAAAAAGTGAGCAAAATCAGTGCCTGTCCTTTCAGCGATGCTATAAAATCATGTTCTGAAATTGCATTGCAAAAGCATACTCTGCAGTCTGAGGCTAAATGGGTGTGACCACAGCTAAAAGAGGAGGTAGTATCATAAACCTGGGGGGCGAGATGTCACCTGGCCATAAGGGGGCGGTGCTCCCCCTCGTCTGCAGTGGCACCGGGTCTGAGAGGTGGGGTCAGTGTGGTGGCCCCGCAAGGCAGAGCAGGGAGTCTGGGCAACGTCCCCTTCGTGGTGCAGGCCCTGCCTTTCCCTCAGACTCTGCACTGAAATGCCATCTCATCTCTTAGGGCTGCTGCACCAGCCACTCTGCTTTCTTCTTAACTTCAGACTTGTTTTGCTATAACCCAAGACCACCCTGGGGCTCAAGCACACATTCTAGAATGCAGCTCCAACCCTGTTCCTCTTCCGCTCAGAGATACATGCAATCTGTGTCCGCAAGAACCCCAGTCTTCCAAAGTCACTCTTTCCTCTCATAGCCACACGTAACGACCTGACTGCCCCAGTCCATTAGACTTACAGAAAGTTGGGCTCTCCCCAACAGTTCTGGTTCCCAGACATGGGGATGGGGTGTCTTCCATTTTCCTGGTCACCTTTTACTCTAAATTCTACTCCTGTTCAATTCTTGATCCTTCTGTGTTGGTCAGAATTCTTTGGGTGGTAAGTGACAGAAACACACTTCACACTAGCTCAGGCATCAGGGAAGATTTATTGAGTCCCTTTTTGGGGGCAGAGGCAAAGTGGGTTTCCAGATGGACTGGAACCAGAGCCTCAAAGGCTACCAGGACCCTCTCCCCTCCTCTTTTCTCTTGCTCCCCTTTCCTTCAGCTTGGCTTTCCCCAGACAACAGTCAACAACCAAGCAATGGCTGCACTTTGCATCGGTCAGTTTCTCCAAAAGAAGAATAGTCTTTCTCTTTAATACAAAGTTTAAAAATCCCAGGGAAGGACTCTGAGTCAGTTCAGATCAGCCACCCACTGCTGTACCAACCACCTGAGCTCAGTGGGCTGAGGCCCTGTCGTTTGTCCAGCCTGGTTGATTGCATGAGGCCAATCCAATCACATGGCTGAGTTAGAACATGCACTGGTGAGTGGGGTGAGGGAGGAGAATCGTGCCCCCCAAGGAGGCAAAGAGTGATTCTTGGAGGGCAAAACAATCTTAGATATTACAATGGTTTATGACTCTCCGAAGAACCACAGTGCATAAACAGATACAAGTATGTCTATGGTATTAAAATTTCATAGGGGGAGAAGGCAACTAGGAAAAATTCTAAAAGGGCTCATTTTGGGTGAAGGTCTCACAATGAAAAAAAAAAAAAAACATTGAGAAACACTGGAGCAGAGGATGGAGCATTGCTCAGAAGGACAGGACCATTCCCGACAACGTAATGTCCAGTACCCCTGCCTCCTGCAGCTGCTGAGCCCTCTCCAGCTCTATCCACACAGGCACGCAGCACCCGTCTTCATTCCCCACGCACCACTAACACAGGGTGTCATGTAGGATGGACTATTTCTGAAAATGGGGGGTAGTGGAGGATAATTACAGCCCCATCACTAATGTTCACTGACTCTTCACGCCTCCAGGAAGCCCTTCCTGCCCATCCCTCCTCAGACCCAGCCTGCCCTGCAGTGCTTGTCCCCCTTTTCTCTCTGAGTCCCTGGGACAACCCTCAGCCCAGATCCCAGCCCTTCACCAGCTCAGATGCCAAACCAAGCTAAATCTCAGAATTTCCGCTGCTTTATTTTACCAAGCACACCACCCACCTCCCTTCTAGACCACCCTCGGTTCATCTTTCATAATCAAAAAGGGTCATAAAGGGCATAAGGCTCCTCTGTCCCAGTCTTCCCTTAGGAACAGAAAGCTTATACATGACAATCTCTATTAGCCTTGCGCAGATCATAGCTGCAGGCAGGGTTTCCTCTGCCATCAGCAGTTTCCGAAAGCAGAGAAGAGCTGTCCAGGGGACAACTCAGGGCCTCAGAGGTTTTTGTATGTTTTTTATTGTTGCTGCTGTTTGTTTTTAACCCATTACATTTAGGAGGGCTGACTCCAGACTTTCCTAACCTTCTAGGCTCCCTTAGGTCCCCAGAGGTGAGATGAGCATACCCATAGAGCACTCATAAAGGAGGTGCTGCCAGAAGAGGGGGCAGAGCAGGATACAAAAGGGAAAGAAGACTGGCAGCAGTGAGATGCCCGGGAGGCCCCCGTGTTAATTACATCTGGAGTTGGTCCACCTCCAGGGAAAGGAGCACCAGCCAGTCAACGGCAAAGCATGCCGTTGGGGGTTGGCAGATGTAAACCCCTGGGTTCCTGGGGCTCGATCCCCACCTTGGTGCAAATGTGGCTCTAGTTGTCCAAGAGATGGCCTTCTACGAACATTCCAGGTTGGGGGAGGGCACTGATTTAGAAACACAAGTAAAGCCAGGGAAGCACACACAGAATGCCCTGCTAGGGAGGAATCAGGACCCAGCACCCACGTGCCTGCTCTATAGATCTTCCTAAGAACTGGAGCAGATCTAGCTTCCCTGCAGCTGTCCTCCACTGCCTGGCCCTACACGGTCCCCACCCCAGCCAGACGCCCAGCCCAGCCAGCTGTGCATGTCCAGCTCCTTGCTCCTGCTCTTCCTGATTCCACCATCTGGAGGAAAGGTCTCTCCCTTCTCCACCTGCTTAAGTCATTCAAGGAGCTCCTGTAGCACCTTTCCCCCAGAGTCCACATCCCCCACTCCCAGAGCTGCCTTGCACCTGTACTATCTCTCAGCTCCCATCACAGTTACTCATGCCCAGATCTCACAGGTCCCACATCCCTTCCCTCTGCTGGTACTCTCTGCACAGGCAATGAGGCTGGCCTCAAGGTCTGAGCCTCTGCTCTGAGCTTAACAGCACCCATTGCGAGGCTGGCCATGGAGATGCTCCAGTAACACGTGCTGAAAAGACTGTTGAACCTCATGATGACCCATCAGCTCTGAGTCTACCCACCCTTCAACCAAAGCCTTGCTAAGTGGTCATCTCCTGCTAGGAGCCCTCTCTCATCAAGCCCATCCGACTGGGTCCAATAAAGCCATATCCTGACTCAGAGGTTTCCACCCGGTCAACTTCAAATGAATGGGGAGATCTGGCCAACTCTTCCTTTGTTCTCCCCATAAAGTTACCCCTGCAACCACCGGTGCTAGGCTCTGTGCAACAGAGGAAAGCGGGAGGAACAAGTAAAAGGAAGTGCCTCCCCTGCCTCCCCACCAAGCTGGCTGGAGGCCAGCCTCATCCAACGGGGCCATAAGAGAACAATCCACATCAAGCAGGAGCCGCGGGCTCAGATTTAGGCCCTGAGATTTCAGGGGAGGCCAATGTGGAAGCTGGTGCAGTCAGGAAGGGCTGCCTGGAAGAAGCAGGTGGAAGACAGGAAGACCTGAGGGATGGAAAAGTATTCCAGACAGAGACCAGAGTGAACAGAGTGTCTAAGTTTCTTGAACTTGGACTGTATGCACCTCATCTGCACCCTCCAGGAAAAGCTCGGTGCCTCACTAATCACATTCCTCAAATGCTTTCCCCTCAGATCCTAACAACACTGGAATTGCTGCTTAAGCTTTAAACTCTGTACACCAGGCCCACCCGTTAGAACAGTTCCACAGCCTTCTTCAGTGGTTCCCAGAGCCCTCACCTCCTGAGGCCTGGCCCAGCCCTAGGTTGGAACTGTCCCCCTCTGAGAGCAGCACTGCTCAGCCCTGCCTGATGTCAGGATCCCTGTGAAATTTGCTGAAACATATCCATGCCTGGGCCCTGTCCAAACCCATAGAATCAGAAGCTCTGGGTGGGGGCTGGCATTGCTGCATTTGTTGTCGTTGTTGCTTTGCTGTTTTGTTTTGTTAATACATTTTTTAGCATTTTATTTCAAATTTACAGAAAAGTTGGAAGAATGATCCAAAGTATACCCACTTACTCTTTGCCCACATTGACCAATTATTTACATTTCTCCTTATTTGTTTTACTGTTCTCTTTCTCTCTATATATGTATTTGTGTGTGTAATTGTGTGTGTATTTCTGAACCATTTGAAAATAAGTTAGAGATACAATATCCCCTTAGTCCTAAATACTACTCCCTGAGAACAAGAATATTCTCTTACCTATCCACAGCGCAGATCAAAACTGGGGCTTCATTTGAACATTGATACAGAACTATTATTTAATCTGGCCTCCACATTCAAATTTCAATCGTCCCAATGGGCAGTGGTGCTTGGTAAAAGCTGCCGGGACAATTAGAAGATGCTGGCAGGGCTGAGAAGCCTGGTGGGGATGAAATCCACAGAGCCCAGTCTGTGTGCTGGCCACAACCACAACCAAGACCCCCTCCTCCCTTTCTCAATTCCTCTCTCCCCAGGGTGGGGAGCTACAGCCCTGGCAAAGGTGGGTAGGCTGGTAAAAGGCATTAACCCCTTTCTGCAGACTGGAGGTAGAGTCTGGCCTCCTGGGCAGAAGCTGCTGCTCAGTACCGCTATAAATAACCTGGAAGGGGCGGGCTGTGGGGCGGTGTCACTGCGGACCCGGGAGGGGGGAGAATCCCCCCCGGTGCCCTGGGCCATACTTTGGCCGCCTGGCGCGTTGTGGAGGGAGGGGCCGGCTCAGCTCTGGCCGAGGGCGGGGGAGGGTGGGGGACGGGCGGGAGGGGCGGGACCGCTGCCCTGGGAGGTGCGCTCCTTTCCGCAGCCTGTGAGGGCATGGGGGGTCCTACCGGGACGCCGCACCTCCTCCACGCCCCGTACCCCATCCTCTGCCTGCTCTGCCTCCTCCCGCCTCTGCTCAAAGTAAGTGAGGGGAGTGCGGGGATCTGTTCTCAGGGTGGGGGCGCCGGGAGCGGGAGCTTCGGGCTCTCCTGGCTGCGGCGGTAGGGGGTCTCATTGCTCAGTTACTGGGCTCGATTTCATTCAGCCCTGTTAGGAGTTGGATGGAGGAGGTCTTAGGGCATGGTGATGGCGATGGGGTTGGGGATCCCTGCATCCGGCGATGGGATGGAGATGTCCTGCCTGGATGAAGGGGCAAGTGGAGGGGAGATGAAGCTCTTCACACCAGCTAGGATGGGACTTGGAAGCTCTTGTGGATGGGCAGAGCGCGTAGGGGGCACCTTAGTGTCTAGGACATGCCCTTCCTCAGGTCCAGAAATTCCCTGTCCCTTGTCCACTCTGACACCTCCTCCATCCTGCTCCTTTTCCCCTGCAGGAGCCTCAAGTCCCTTCCTCACCCCACCCCAGTTCTGGCCTTTCCCCACAAGGGACCATCAGAAAGCTGTCCCCCTTGTCCTGCAGCCTGGTCCCCATCCTCATCTCAGTGGCTGAAACCAGGCAGCCCTCAGTATCAAATGAGCAATGGGGCAGAGGGGGCACTTGGGGGCACCTACCTTGCCAAGGGTTTCTCAAAGCTGTGGGTGTCCCCCCACACCCAAAGCTGTGAATGTACCCACTGGCCAGAGTCAGGATCTGCAGGTGGAAGCCCAGGATGACGGGATGGAGAGGAGTTGTACAGAAACAGCTGAAGAAGTGGGGGTGAAGCTAGGAGGGAGTGATTTCCAGAAACAGATGTGGGAGGAATCTACCTCTTATCTTCTCCCCATTTTACAGATGGGGAAACTGAGGCTCAGCGAGTGAGGGTGTGGCCTGTCTTAGGCCACACTTTTCATGAAGAGCCACAACATTTGAAGGGTTCAGAGGCCATGCAGTGCAAGGGATGGAGCTAGGCTGGAGGTCAGGAGGCCTGGCCCTGTCCCCATATGTACACAGAGGACTCCTTCGTTCAGCACTCATTCAACAGATGGGTAGTGAGCGTCCACCGTCTGTGGCAAAGTGGCTTTGCAGACAGACCTGATCAAATCCCTGCTCTGTTGCTTAGTGTGTGACCTTGGACAGGCTGCTCAAATTTCCCCAGCCTCAGTTTCCTCCCGGGTAAAATGAGGATGATTTTGGTGCTTACTGAATAGGGTTGTCATGAGGAATAGCCGAGATCGTACAGGTAAAGCTGAGTACCGTGCCTGGCACAGAGCAAGCACTCAGTAAATGCAGCTGGGTTTTGTGCCAGGCACTAGAGATGAAGACACTAGGGGCCCTGCCCTTCCCGTGGGTCTGGTCAGGTGGAGGAGAAGAGAGGGCACCATGCCGAGGTGTGGTCAGTGCCCCGATGGGCAGATGGCCCCTACACCTGGCAGGTCCTTTTAATGACATGGCAGGGATGCGTGGAGGCTGTGCAGTGGGTTCACTACCACCTCCACCGCCCACCCCCCTCCTGATGTCTTGAACTCTGAGCTCTTTTTGCCCCTTTGCGCTTGTTCCCGGGATAGGTGCCTTCCTAGAGAGCTGGTGTTAGAGCCAGGGCTGCCCCTTGGCCCTCCCCCTCTGCCGGCCGTGATGCCAACCGCCCAAGCTGGTTAGACAGAGGGGGTTTCTGGTTGCTGTCCTAGAGCCTGGCTGGGTTGAGGGGTCTGTGGGAGGGTACCCTGGGTCCCGGGGATATCAGAGCTGGGAACCTCAGAGGCAACAGTCTGCTCCTCCCTTGGAGTCAGCCCAGGCCCTGCCCCAAGCTCCCTGGATGTCCCAAGACTAGAGACTTGTTACTCACCCACTAGAGACTGGTTACTCATCATGTAACTCGCTAGAAAGGACCGTGGTCTCTCTGGCCCCAAAGCACACGCTTTCTTGCTCTGGGTCTTCGTAGTAATGAGATTTATTTCTGAGTCCTTGTCTAACTATTTGGAGATTTCTGCTGTCTGAAAAGAGAGTAAGTGATCTGGAGCGGATGGTAGAGAAGGAAGGCAACCCAGGAGGGGCCTGGCCCCCAGCCCTCTCTTTTATTCAATAATACTTGATTCAACCAGTATTTAAGAAGGATCATGCCTGGTAAAGACATAAGGGTGAAAACACCAGCCCATGGTCCCTGCCCTACGGAGTTGATAGCCTAGAGAAGGCACTGGCCGAAGCAAACAATGGCTAAGAATTAAGAGTGTATTTACAGACTCTGGTCATGGGAACTGAGAACAAATGTGTGCAGGTATAAGAGCCTCTGCCAGGATTGGGAGGAAGTCCGGGGGGAGGTGGGCAGGATGGTAGGGATGGAGATGGGGGGGTCCTAGAGGGGCCCTGAGGAAAGAGCAAGCGGGGCTTGGTGGGGGGTGGGGGGGCTTCAAAGTCCCAACCCTGAGAAGTGCTGTGAGGCTCCAGGGAGCCTGGCGGGTCCTGGTGGGATCTGATTTCTATCCCAGGGCACAGGGAGCTCAGTGTTCGCTAAGCTGGGGAGGGGCCTGATCTGAATTGCAGCTGTGGAAGTTCCAGCTGATGTTCGAGTGGGGAGGACACCCTTGGTGAGCCCACACTGCAAAAGCCTAGAGGGGCCAAGCCTGGGCCCTGGTGCTACCAGTTACCCTCTGAGGCCTTTGAGAAGCTACTTTGGGAAGCAGTGCTGAAATCACGCAGCCTTCTTGGGCAACAGGAGCCGTGCTAAGCCCTTTACTAAAACACTGGGAAGGTTGGGACAGTTATTTACAGATGGAAATGGAGGTCGAGTAAGGCTAAGAAATATGGCTGCTGGATTCCAAAACCCTTGATTCTAAGCTTGCCTCCCCCTCGGTGAAGACCCTAGAAGTCTTGTCTGGGTCCAACCCCTTGGACCTTTGAGCAACAAAATGCTCCCCCCCCAGGGCCTCAGAACAGCACTTCTATGGTCTCTTGCCCCAGGTTCTTGCTTCTGGTGGGGCTCTGTCCTGAGAAGGGTCAACCAAGAGGGAAGTCCCAGACTCCGGAAGCCTGGACCCTCCCTAACCTGCACAGCCCTCCCCAAGACCAAGGCCAGAGCCCTGCACAAGGCCCCCCACACACATCCGGGGTCTGCAGGTGGGGGCAGGGGACTCAAGGGCCATTAACCAGAAGTTAATTCATCTAATAGCTCTTCCCCCAAATTCAACTACTCTCTGAGTGTTTTCTAACCTAATCAGCTAATTTAGTCTCTCTGTTTTTGCCATTTTGTCCATGTTTTAGTGTGGTTTTAAAAAACCAATTTGTCTGAGGACACTGCCTGTTTAATTTCATATTCCTAGTAAGTCTGAGATTTGCAGCACTTTATGAATTATGGGACTATTCTGTATTTTCTTAGCTGTCATTTTCTACTTTATCTAATTTTAAGCATTTTTAGGACTCAGTTTGTCTAAAGGCACTGTATTCAAAATTCTAATATTTTAAGATGTCATTTCAAATCTGCCAGAGGGCGGGATATATTATCCAATAAGCTTATTTTGTTTAGTCTATTTAGCATCTACACAGGGATTACCACATGCTTGGTACTGTTCTAAGCCCTGACACATATTACCTGCTTTAAGCTTCACAACCACCCTGGGGCATAAGGCCATCATTATCCCCATTTGACAAATGAGAAAGCTGAGGCAAGGTCATGTGCTCAAGGTCACTCATCTGGTAGTAGCAGGGCCAGGATCCAAACCAGGCAGCCTGACTCCAGGCTCCCTTCCATTTATGAAAATGCAAGCTACTCAGATGCCAAAACAAATTAGAAAAAGGTGACTTTTAGGCAAACTGACCGTAGATGAGTCGATCAGTAAGGAGATAATGTTATAGGACCTCCTGCTGGCTAGCTCCCGCCTTCCCTCCCTCCTCAGTCCCTCAGACATCTGTGTGCAGGACCCAGGGCTTGACACAGGTCAGGTAAGAGGGAGACACGCAAGAGGGAGCCACAGGCTCTCAGAGATGAGAGAGAACGCGTGACAAGGAGAGGCCTGGGAGTTTCTCCAGGCATGTTGGCTGCTGGATTCAGACTGGAAGGGAGGGTGGGACATCTCAGGAAGAAGGACCTGCTGGAGCACTCAGGGAAGGGACAGCCCGCTGGAAAGCTGCTGTGCGCTCCTGGGGTCCTGAACTGAGCATCTAAAGTCTCCCCTTCCAGGAAGCCTGCCTGGATGCTCCAGAAAATAATTACCTACTTCCTTCCTCTAACTGCCAATCCCTCACCCTCTGCCTCAGCCAGCCTCAGCTCCAATACGGCCTCTCCTGTGTCTGTTTAGGGCCTAGACTCTGCCTCCCCCCAACTTTCCTCCCTCTCTTCTACCCCTCCTTTCCCTTCTACTCCTCTTCCTCCTCTCCTTTCTCCAACATCCCCTCTCTCCCGCTTCTCCTCCCCTTTCATCCTCCCTCCCCATTCCCCCATCTCCAGCGTCCCCATCTCTTCCTCCTTCCCTGGGGCAGGGCCTGAGTTTCTCCTTCCTCTATTCCTAGCTCTGGCTCAATGAAACCAGTGAATGAAAGAAAACACCGGGGAGGAATCCTCCCCCTCCCAGAGGAGTCCTCTCTGACCTTGGGCAGAGAGGGAGGAGGCAAGGAGGGAGCTCACCCCGTTCCCCTCCAGTTACTGGCAGCCTGGCCGCAGGACATGTGGTCCCAAATCTCCCAGGCCTAGACCAGCAGCTAAATTTAGTGGAAACTTTGTCACCAAGCCAAGAGGGAGCTCTAGGCTGGGCCAGACCCCCTGGCTCCAGGGAGGTGGCACTTTGAGGCCCGCCTGGCCCCTGGGGCACAGGTTCTGCCTGGACAGGGCCCAAGGTGGAGGAAGAGCAGCTGTCATCTTGGCTCTGACCTGCTGCCTTCTCCCCTGCCAGGGCCTCTCCCTTGCCCTCATCTAAGGTGAGGGCTTCCAACTCCAGGCACAAGAGGCTGGAACTAGGAGCTGGGCCGTCCTCAAAGGGACAATTCAGAGAGAAGGAAACCTGACAAGCAGGAAAAGCCCAGAACTGAGCTCCCAGAATTAGGGGCAGGGGTGCAGCTCTCCCTGGCGGAGGGGGCCATGGTCTCAGCTAAATGAACATTTATTGAGCACCTGCTACGTGCCAGGCTCTGGACTGGGAACTGGGGACCCAGATGTGAAGCAGACAGATTTAGGCCCTGAGCTCCAGCAGCCTATAGCCTCATGGGGCAGGGCTGAGGGGTGGGGACAGCTCTCTGCCCCATGACAGCCAAGAGCTGATCAGTACAGAAGCCCAAGGTCCCCCACAAAAGAGAGATAATGGGGTCTTTGGGTGGTTCAGAGTAAGTTCTAGAAGCCAGACTTCTCATCTCCCTTGAGCAAGGCCCTGCCTGACTGGCTGGGTCTGGCTTCCCTCCCCGCCATGACCTAGCTCTCTGCCTCCAGGCCCCCACTCCACTGGTGAGAGCAGCTTCTTACACACTCTGTTTGGGGAGAGAGTCCTCCCAGCATCCATGGATCACAGGCCTTCACCTTCTCACCCAGGACCATCTCTTCTGTGTGTATCTGACCAACTCATAACCTACTAGACTGTCCAGTCCTGCCTCCATCCTTGCCGTGTGGCCTTGGAAGGTGACTTCACCTCTCTGGGCCTCAGTTGCCTGACCTGTAAAATGGGGTCATTCGCAGCTACCTTAAAGACTGTTGTGAGGAGTAAATGGACCTTCCTGAAGCATTTAGAGCTGCGTCTAGCACAGGTAAATGCTGACTTCACGTCCAAGAAGCCTCTCTTTCCCACCCTCCATCTTCTTAATTGCTGTTTCCTGAGCAAGCCCTATGCTACCCTGCCTCCTAGCCTTTGCTTGCTCAGATCCTGCCCCTGGGACTTCTTTCTGCTCTTCTTACCCTCCCTCCTACCTCGGGCCAGGTCCTTCCCCGCTCTTGGACTCGGGTGCCATGCCCAGCTTCCTCACCCAGCATCCACTGAGCACTGTTGAGCAGTGAGCCCAGTGAGGGAGGTGAAGGTGCATCTTCAGGGACCACTGTCTGCAGGAGGGGGTTGCTGAGGGCTGAGGTGGAGCTGCTCTGGCTGGAGAGTTTGGAAGGTGGAACACGGGGTTTCTAGGAGGCTTTTCTGGAGGAGGAGGGCTTGATCTGGGCCATGGGACTCCCCCAAATGAGGTTTGAACCCTCCATTGCTGAGCTTGTCCTTGACAAGAGCTACCATGTAACACATGCTTTCTCTGCACCAGCTCTTGACAGTCAGTGATGTGTTTAATGTGCACAAAACCCCATGGGAGTTGTATTATCCCCATTTTCAAGGAAGAGGCCAAGGCTCGAAAAAGTTAAGTAACTTGGCCAAGGCCACAGAGCTGAGAAGAAGCATCCCCAGAGCCCTGAATGTAGGCATGTTTGCAGTCTGCCACCTCTGAGAGCTCATTGCCCAGGCCGGGGGGGTAATTATTTATGGTATGTCTCTTCTTTCCCCGGCCCACCACTTTCTGAGGGCACCAGTCTCTTCTTTCTTCTCTCTGCCCATCCACCACCAGCAGCAGCAGCAGCTCTGTCCAAAATAGGCACCTCTAGGGTATATTGTGGGTTTGAACTGAGTCAAATCCACCCAACCAGCCTCTTAAAGAGAATGAACATCTTTGGCTTTGCCAGCTTATTGGACCAGTGAAGAAGGAGATGGAGATGGAGTCCAGACCTTGGAGTTATTCCAAAACTGCTTCTGATGTGATCGCCCATTTTGCTCAGGCATGGACAGCACACATCAATACTGAGCACGGCAGCCTGTGTCCCCTGCTTTGTTCAGCAAGAAGACTCGACCATGGCCTCAGACCACAGCGACTGACACAAGGACAGCCCCACAATGCCCGAGTCCTGGCGGAGGGTGCCCTGCTGCCCCTGTTGTGAGCTCAGAGCCCAGTGTTCAGAAACCCCCAAAGTTGAACATGGGATGGGGCCATAGCGTGGCCACTGGGGGCTTTGAGAGAAGGACTTTGAATGTTAAATGCAAAATCTGGTCGGCCAGAGAGTCCACCATCAACACCACATGACTCTGCTTCAAGCATTGCCTCTGCCGTGACCTCCGGAGGCTGGTGGCTCACTGGGAACTTGGTCCCCACCCCCCAGGAAGAGCGTTATTAGCTGCTTCTTAAACAAAGAGAAGGGGATTGGGAAGGGGTGTTAGGTCAGGCTTAGGGCCCACACTCTCCCCAGACCTAGCTGTGTGGGACATCAGAATTCTTCCTGGAAGATCCCAGCATCCACAGTGTCTCCTCCCCCGCCCACCTCACCCCTGGCAGGTGGCTCTCTGGGCAGCTGGGCCGTCCTGCTGCTCAAGAAACTGATGCTGGGGAGCTCCTGGCAGCCCCGGGATATGTGAACAGCAAGACCACGGCCCCCAGTGTCTGTCCTGCAGGCCCCGCGGCCAGAGCTCCCAGCGGGTGGCTCAGGAAGCCCCTCACAGCGCACGCACGCGCGTGCAGACGCACACACTACACACACTACACACACTACACACATACTACTCACACATACACCCACACACCCTACACAGACATATACACACCCCGCACACATACCCCTTACACACACACTAATCTCACACACAGTACCTCTGCTCCCCAGCACTTCCTCCTGCCCCCAGCCCTGTGGAAACAGTTGGTGGAAGCCAGGTGCAGTGAGTGCCTGTAGGTGGTGGCCGTACCGCCCTCAGCTCTCCCATCTGACCAAGGAGGGTCACTAATTAGGAGCTCCAGGCCAGGGTGGTGAGACTGAGCGTGCAGTCTCCAGCCCCAGCACAGGAAATGGACTGAGCCCGATGTAGGAAACGTGATGTTTGAGGGCTGTCGGGCTCTGGTCCTGGGGACATCCTAGGGCAAACATTGACCTAGCTGCCAGGGAGGGAACATCTGACAGGCAAGAGAAAGGGGAGGGGCTGCCCACTAGTGGGGCAATGCCTTCTAGAATCCCAGAATCAGGAATATTGGTCTTGGGGGGAGTACAAAAGTCATCTTGCATACACATGCACAAGTGCACACACACACACACACACATGCAATGGCCACTAGGCAAAAAAAAGTGGTGTTCTTGGAAAGAATGGGAGACGTGTTAGAATCTCAGAGGGCATTGTTTTTGTTCAGTCTCACACCATGCATTCCCCAGCCTTTCTGCCTTTGCACAGGCTTTGTTCTCTATCTAATACGCCCTTCCTGGCACCACCCTACCAACTGGGGAAACTCCTACTCAACCTTCAAAGCCCGCATCAGCATGACCTCCTCTGTAATTCTACCCCATTTCTTCTCAGCAAATTGTAGACACTGTAACAAGTTGGTTATGTATCCATCTTTCCCACCAGAAGATGGTCCCTTCAAGGGCAGAGATAACCACATCTACTTTATGCCTCTACATCCAGAACCCTTTCGTGACTTTTTTCAGGAAATGGGATACTAGATGGTTTCTGTCTTTTGGATGGGATTGCCATCATTACAACAACCATGTTTGTTCCTTGGCAAGTGCCCACATTGGCACAGTGGTCCCTTCCTTTCCCCCTACTCATCCTTCTAGTAGCCCCCAAAGTGCCACCTCTTCCAGGAAGCCTCCCCTGCCTTCCCAAGTCCAAGTTAGGAGTCTCTTTCATGTGTTAACCTTTGTAACCTGTTTACCTGTGTGACAGGGAAACAAAGTCAATCCATCCACTCTTCTCCCCTCTTTTCTGCACCTTCCAAGTCTAGGGGTTCCCTACCTGACCTAGGACTACCCTGAGGACACGCACTGTGTCCCCCAGCCAGGGCCTGACACACTGTAGGCACTGTATGAATGTTTGCTGGGGAAATGAACAGCCGCACCCCAGCTTTGCTGACAGGACACAAGACACATCCTATCCTGAGGAGAGGACCTTTGGGGGCTGAGGGATGGACAGAGCGTATTCTTCCCTTGGGGCCAAGCCAGGCTGGACCACTTCTAAGGCCTTTTCAGGGTTCCAGGCCTGGCCAGGCTGCTGTTCTGTTGTGTGGCCTTGGGCAGTTCCCTCCTCTGTTTTGTCCTCTGTACTGTAGAGGAGTAAGGGATGAGTGACAGGACATGGCGGGATGGGGTGAGGGAGGGGCGGACATGTCCCGTCACTCTCTAGCCAGGACCTGACCCTCATTTCTCCTGTCCTCTAGGCGGCTGGGCCCAGCCAGGCACACAGAGACCAGCCCGTGTGGGCACTGCTGGAGCAGTACTGCCATGCAGTCACGACCCTCGCCAACCTCTCAGGTATGCCAGCCCCCTGCCACCACCGGCAGCAGATGCAGGGAGATGAGGGCGGGCCCCAGGGCCTGGGGGAGAAGCAGGCTCTCCGGGGCCAGCCAAAGCTGTGGGTGGTGGACGGTGATTGGATTCCAGGTCTGGGCCTTGTGTCTGTCCTCGGGCAGCCCCCTTCCCCATTTGGGGCTCAGGTTCACTGATGATGAAGGGCTTGGCCAGGAGTCCTCCACCAGCTCCCGGCCCCCTGCATCTACACCCAAGGAAGCTGTGGCTGATAGTCACATGCCCGAGGAGGGGGCACCTCTCTGCTTTCAAACTCGGGCAAGACGGGCAGAAGGTGTAAAACACATTCTCCTGTTGCCGTGGCTACAGGTGTCACCTCCTGGTAAGAACTTGTGAAGTAGCAGCTGGGCCCCTGAGTTCTGACCCCTTAGAGTTTTCTGGCAGCTGATTCAGAGTCAAGTCACTGCAGAGCTCAGAAGAGTCCTGGGTCTTAATGGGTTCTGGAAAGATGTCCCCAAGGCCCCACCCAGTGTCCTGGCCTTCTCAGGGCTGCATCTACAGAAACAGCAAGAAATGAGGAGGGCTTCGGGTGCCCCTGGGATCTGGAGCTACTGCAGGGGCACGAGGAGACAAGGGTGCTGACCCGAACTGAGACCAGCATCAAACAGCCTGAGTCACGCGTGAAGAGGAAGACCTTGTTGTCTGCCCTCCTTACAGTGGAGTGGTCAAGAGCTCAGGTGTTGAGATCAGAGAGACCGGAGTCTGGATCCTAGCACCTCCGCCTAACAGCTGTGTGGGCCCAACCCATCTTTATTAATCTGCTTGGGCTGCTGTAAAATCCCACAGACTGGGTAGCTTAAACAACAGCAATTTACCATTCTGGACCTTAGAAGTCCAAGATCAAGGTGTTGACAGAGCTGATTCCTTCTGAGGCTCCTCTCTTTGGCTGGTTGACGGCCGTCTTCTCTCTGTGTCTTCACGTGGTCTTCCCTCTATGCTCTTCTGTGTCCTAATCTCCTCTTTCAACAAGGACCCTCGTCACATTGCATTAGCGCCCCCGCCAATAACCTCACTTTAACACAATTATCTCTTTAAAGAATCTATCTCCAAATACAGTCAGCTTCTGAGGTCTTAAGGATTGGCGTTTCAACATACGGATTTGGGGGACACAATTCAACCCATAACATCTGAGCCTCTGTTTCCTCATCTGGTAGAAACAGGTCAAAGTCAACCTCAGAGGCTTACTGCGAAGGTTGAACGAGAGACCATGGCTACACCAGCGTGTCAAGCAGCCATCAGACAAAAAATGGAGGACCCCCATTTCAGGAGGGCCCCCACCTTCCCTTCACCAGCGCTCTTTGCTCTCAGAGGCAACGCTTGTTTATCAGCAAACCCACCGCCATCTCCCTGCCCTCCCTCCTCACCCAGTGCGTGGCATGGACCCTCTCCTTCCCCGTGACCTCTGGCGGATGATACCCACGCTCCCCACCGCTGAGTCTAGTGGGGAGAGTCCCGGCCTCTCCAATCACAAGGCCTCCTCTGCTTGACTTGTAATATCATTCCCCCGTTTATAAACGGAATACAAATTGTATATATTTAATTTGGAAAAAAATTTTTAAAAATCAAAGAAGACAATAAGTGCTCATTATCCCACAACCCAGGAAATTTTTATAATGTTTGCATCCGCCAGAAATTTATCAAACCATAGAGCCTCATGTTTTTTTCTTTTTTTCCCACAAAACTGAGATGATCCTGTCCACAATTTTGTAACCTGCTTTTTTTTTTTTTTTAACTCACAGTGAACATTTCCCTTTGTCATTAATTATTCATCCACCACATTGCAGGTGGTGCTGCCTGGCATCGCTTGTGGGGATGCATCGTCCTTCATTAACTGTGCCCCTGCAGGGGGGCTTGCAAGCTGTCAGGACACCCTTGGACTTCAGGAATAGTTTCTTAGGTCCCATATGGTAGAGATCTCCTTTCAGGTGTCCACTGATCGGGGTAATGCATATTGACTAACAACAGGTTCAGAAACAAGTAAAACCAAACAACCTATTGTTTAGATGTACATACATGTGATAAAACTGAAAAAACTAAGAGCAAAGCAATGATAAACACAACATTCAAAAGAACGTTCCCTCTGAGGAAGGAGTATGTAGATAAATTTGTAAGTGACTGGTAATGATTTCTTTTTGAATTGCACAATAGATTCCTTCTATGTGCTACTACATATAAACTTCCATAAAAGAAAAGACTAAAATGAAATAAAGTTGGGCCATGTATGGGCTAATGATGACAAGGGGTAGTGAATGATGATCAATTAAATTGTGTGCCCCTGAGGGCCAAATAAAGGAAAAACACACATAATCACAAGAGACCTCAGGCCAGCTTTAAATGGGTTATTTCTGTTTTATTCATCACAGAGGAATCTAATAGAGCATGTACTGTAAGTTGTAAGGCATATTATTTTTTCAGTCCATAGGCAAAATAAGGGTCCAAATGGAATCAAGGATCCCTTGAAATAACTCCTTAATCCAATACACAGACACACACACACATCCACACACACATCCATCTACACACATATGCACACACATACATCCACACACACATCCACACACATCTACACACACACACACACATCCACACACATACATCTACACACACAAACACACATACATCCACACACACACACATCTACACACACACATACATCTACACACACACACATCCACACACACATACATACACACACACACACACACACACACACACACACCAGGGCTGGTCAAATGGGAAGAGAACCTTGGTCCGGGAGGCAAGGCTGCTGCCAAGGCCTTTGTTCTTTCAGTGGTGACCCTCTAAGCACAGGCTGGAGCATTCTGATGGGTGCTGGGGACTGCCTAGTGAACATGGCCAGCCCTGCCCTCCAGGAGTCACTGTAGAAAAATCAACGACCTTGATGTGACATAGACCAGCCCCCGAAGATGGCAACACTGAGGAGGGCCACCTACCCCAGAGAAGACAAAGGAAGTGAGGGCTAAGCTGAACATTGGAAGGGTGAATGGGAGTCGGCCAGGCTGACTGGAGGACAGCGGTAAGGGCATTCCCGGCAGAGGGAACAGCACATGCAAAGGTGCAGAGGTAGAGAATGTTCCCAGGGAATGGCGAGTTGTTCCAAAGCCCATCTCAGGTTGAGCAGGAGGGAGAGGATGGAGGTTAGATACTCCTGAAGAATGTTGTTTGCAATGCTAAAGAGCTGGGGTCCTCCCAAGGGCATGGGGAGCCCCTCCTGTCAGAATTCACATGATCGTAGGAAACTCACTTCCTCTGCCCAGTGGAGGAGGCAGGGGGCCCAGTCTGCTGTGGAGATGAGGATGGTCGGGGCGCGGTTGGAGGGGAAATTCCCTTTCCTCCTCTGGGCCTCCCTTTGGCCATCTCTAAATGACAGTGTGGGGTTGAACGGTTGCCAGGGACCTTCCTGGTCCACAGCCTGATCCCAAGGCTCGACCTGAAGACACCAGGCCATCCTCCCTGTGCCAAGGTGGAGTGGGTATGGTGGGGAAGGAGTATCTGACCTGGCCTGGGGCACTGTCCTTTTGGCGTCTCCCAAGCCTCCACGTCGTCAGCAGTCCCACTGCAACCCCGCAGGACCTGTCCTAGCCCTGCATACTCCCTGTCTCTTCAGCTGACGGAGCGCAGCCCCTCAGACATGCAAAGACAGATTCTGTCCCCTTAAATCCTGTTTTCCGCTGCTGTTTGATGGGTGGTGGGATGAATGACAGAACACGTGTGTGGCGTGCAGACACGTGACTGTGCGAGACGCCGTGTGTGTTTCTCTTGTGCTCTGCGTGCCTATCTGGTGCTAGGCTGTGCACTGGAGGACCATCCACCACCACCGCAGCTGACGTCAGAGGTGGGCCCAAGGCACCTGCCCTTCCCCCACGCTGCTCATGACACTCAGGTATCTTCCCCAGCACCTGTCACACTTCCCTGAACTTATTTGCAACCTGTCCCATCAGTCTGGGGACACATGGACTGTCCCAAATACCTCTGCCCCCATGGCTGGCCTGGGAGCTCACCTCCATCCCAGGGACCTCCCACCCGCCTCTGCTTCCTTAGCTAGCAAAAAGGCCAAGACTTCATTTAATTGTAGTTGAATTTAAGTGAGGAAAGTTTTCAGTCTTTACAATTTCTTCCTCATTTAATTATTTGCAAACACTAAAATGAGCTGTAAAATCAACTTGTTCCAAAGCTGCTCCTTTTTCCATTTTCCTCTCTGTCACATCTAGAATAACAGGCAGTCATGTCTATGATGATAAACTCCACGACGAAATGACCCTGCATCCTAGAAACCAGGGGACCTTGGGTCTGTGGGCCTGTGCTCAGGCCCCGACTGTCCTATCAAGATGCAGAATGACCTTTGCCTCTGCCCCTGAAATGGTCAGTTCCCAAAGGAACTTTTATCCTATGTGCTTTCCCAGTTAAGAGCAATCCAGGTCACCCAGGCCATCCCAACGTTCTGCATATGAGACGATAAGCCCTTGGCCTCTGGACATTGGGCACTCACCACCCCCTGAGATAGCTGCTTTTCCTGCACAGCAGCTCTGGTGATGAACAGGTTAATAACTTAGCTTGATCTCTCCTATTCCCCCTGTGCTGGGATCAGTGTGTGGAGCCCTCTTTTGTGCATGAATGAGACTAATCCCCAAAGAAGAAATGGGCTGATCCTGCCAGCCACTCTAGCCTGTGGGACAGGGCTCAGCCTGGGATTGGCAACGGGACTCTGCCTAGGGCTGGGGTTGGGACTCAACTGATCCTCGCCTGCTGCTGGCACTGGTTATTAGGGACGCTTAGGGACCTCTGCTTCTGCAGCTGCCCAAGCTGAGCCAAGGGCTCTGTCCATTCAAAAGGCAAAAGGCAGACCTGGATGGCTAGTCTGCACCTTGTACCTGCCAATCAGCTGGCCCTGGAGAGATTCCTGTGCTCAGCCCCGGTCTCGGTGCTCTCTGACTCTGCCTGGGCAGTGACAGCAGCATTAATATGGAGGCTGGTGAGACTGGAGCGCACAAAGGCAGCTCAGCCTGTCTCTTCCCCTCTCCCTGGTCAGAGCATGACGCTAGCTCAGGGTGGTCTCAGCCTTCTCTGGCAGCTTTGTTCCCAGTGGAGGATGGCAAGAAGGGATAGGTCTAGCTCCCCTGGGGCTTCCAGCCAAGCTGGGACTGGGTCCCAGCTCTCCCTGCCCTCTAAAGATAGAAACACACACACACACACATTCACACACATGTACACTCTTCCTCAGCCTTTGCATCTCGTAACTCAGAACCAGAGATCTCAGGGCCTCGAAGAACATTTCACTGATGGAGAAACGGCCCCAGAAGAGAGGGTGAGAATTGGGGTAAAATGCAGAGAGAGTAGAGGCAGGCCAGAATCCAGCCTGAGCTGGGGTGAACAACACCCCAGGCTCAGATCCCGCACTCGGCGGGCATGAGCACTGGGCCTGCCCTCCGCACCCAGAGTGGAGCCACAGGGAATGATGGAGCTGGCAGCCCTGAGGGGCCTGGGCAAATGGCAGATAAAAGTTTTTAGCTCCTGCACACTTGCTGCGGGGGCTGATGTCCCCTACACACACACACACACACACACACACACACACACACACGCACACACACACACACACACACACACACACTGCTGTGGTAACCAGTTTCAGGTGGCCCTGCCCAAGCCAACAGGAAGACAGGTGGTCACTTCTCACCTGATTCCTCTGAAACCCAGGACAGTAAGACCCAGGTGTTTGAAGTCCTCCAGAGAATTTCAGCCAGTTTCTCCCCTGGACTCTTCCATCTCATTAAATGGCAAGTCCACCCCCGCCCCCAGTCACCCAAGCGGGAGACCTGGCATTATCTCTGCCTCCGGACTCCTGCTGGAAGCCACCCACCCACTCCTCTCTCCAGTCCCTCCTCACCAGGGCTGGTTCTCTTCCGAAATCTCTCTCCATCCCAGCCGCTACGGCCTGGTCCAGGTCTGCACCCATTGAGGCGACTCGATCTCACTAGACTCTGCGGTGGCTCCCTTGCTTCCCTTGAAGCCCCTCAGCCCCTCCAATCCACTTCCTTCCCAGAGATCACGGGGACTTTTCTAGATCTGCACATGGACTCTCCACTCCCCCTGTCGCCCCTCCAGTGTCCTCACTAAAGGAGAAGAAACTCTGGCGGCGAGTCATCCAATCTTGGCTCCTCAGGCGGCGGGCGCGCTTTGCTGCCCCCTGCAACCCTCGGGCCTCGCTCCTCGGACGGGTCATTCCTTCACCCCAGGCCCGCACTCTCCATTCCCGCCGCCCTCCTCCGGACCTTGCCCGGGCCTGAGAAGGCGGACTCGGGGCAGGGCTGGTGGGCAGGGGGCGGGAGCCCGGGCCGGGTGAGAGGAGCCGCGCGGCCCCGCCCCCTGGTGCCGCCATTGGCCGCGACCGAGCGGGTGGACCCGCAGCTCCGTGCGCTCTGCAGCTCCTCTCGGCTAAGGTCCCGACTTAGCAGCTCCGGGCGGTCGGGCGCAGCGCCCGGAGCCCGTCCGGCAGATCGGGGCTGGGCGAACAGGACCAGGACCCTGCGCTCTCTCGGCCGCTCACTCTCGAACCCAGCCCCTGGCAGCCACGCCGGGCGCGCACTCACACTTCCTCTCGGCTCGCGGCTCCGGGGCGCGATGGACCCGGCACTGCTCCACAGCCTGATGGAGGCCAACTGCAGCCTGGAGCTGGCCGAAGAGCTGCTCTTGGACGGCTGGGGGCTGCCCCTGGACCCCGAGGGTAGGCGGGAGGCGAGCGGACCCGGGCGGCGCGGGCTCCTTCCCTGGCACGCCGGGTGCGCCCAGGGCCCCGCGCTCCAAGCGCCTCGCGCCCCGCGTCCTGCGGCGCCCCGCGCCCACAGCACCCCCTCTGAGCCCTGTTCCGCTCTCTCCCGTCGCCAGGTCCCTATTCCTACTGCAACACGACCTTGGACCAAATCGGGACGTGCTGGCCCCGGAGCGCGGCCGGAGCCCTGGTGGAGAGGCCGTGCCCCGAGTACTTCAACGGCGTCAAGTACAACACGACCCGTGAGTGTCCCCCGGACCCTCCGCCACGGGCTCAGCACCCGCCTCCCAGGAGGGTGGTTTAGGGCGTAGCAAGGGCTGCAGACCCAGCGTCGAAGACCTGAGGCCGCGGCACGGTCATACCGCCGGCGTTAAAGACGTAATATCGAGGGCGCTCCCTCTGCGCCTACCTCACCGTTGCTTCAGACCTCAGTAAGGCAGTGATTCGCCCACGATTCCCGTGCTCCATGCGCTGAGAGCCCAGAAACGGGAGAAGGAAAGCCTTCCTTCTGAGGACAAACCCCTCTCCCACATTATATACTCTGGGTACCCGAAGTTTCTCCATTAGGGCTTCTCTTTGTTTAGCAAATTTCTGCCCCCCACCTCCCGGGGCGGTGGGGAAGGGTGGGACGAAGAGGCTAAGTTCCCAACCCCCAGGGTGAGTGCGACGATCAGACTCCACTGTGGGGGAGGAGGAGGGCAGGAGGCAGGAAAGATGGGGTGAGCATTGTGTTGGGGGCATGCAAAGCGGAGCTGTTTCTGGGCCAGAGTGTGGAGTGTAGCCTCTTCCCTACCCGGATGTCCCCAGACTGGCCCTCTGGGCTGGGAGTCAGGGGCGGTGGTCAGCATGACTCCTGCTACCAGGTAATGCGTGGTGTCTGAATCAGGGCCACCCCCACCTCCCTGGGAGAACAGCCTGTGCCCTTCTTCCTCCTGGCAAATCACTGGCTGGCTTGACACTGGGGAGAACAGAGGCAGAGGCTGCTGGAGTCACACAGCATCCAGGTGGGGTTGTTCCGTATAGGCTGTGGGAGGGGAGGTGGTGCCTGAGTCTATATCCTGTGGAAGGTCTGATGGGAGCCAAGTGGGGGTGTCTAGTGAGGCTGTGGGACGCAGTGTCACCAGCCCACCCTGAATGGCCACTCACATCTCCAGCCCCACCCCACCAGCAAAGAGCCTTCTGAGACCTGGGCAGGAGTGGAGGGCCTCTGTTTGTCTGAAGCCCCTCATCCTGGAAACATCATAGCAACCTCTCTCTGAATATGTGTCTGTATAGTGGCACAGTTCCCCCATCACCTTGCATACTTACACACATGCCTGTCCAAACTCAAGCCTTCACCCAGAGAGATGGTTAGAGGTCTAGATCGCAGCACCTACATCTGATGCTAAGCGGCACTCCCCTGTCTGTACCAGCGGAGGGCTCTCATGGACCCAGAGAGCAGCTGTGCTCGAAGGAGTCCAAAGGCAGTGGTGCTTCTAATGGAAGGGAGTGGGAGAGGTAGTGGGGCTGCTGAGGAAGATTTCTGCGTCATCGGACCATACTTCCTGTCCATGATTAAAACAGACCCCCCTGGGAGGAGATGAGGTCCCTGATCCAGGAGATGCGCAAGCAGAAGGAATGGCTTCCACGCTGCACCCCAGTCCTGAGATTATAAAACTGTATTTTTAGGATCTTGTGAGCTGTGTGGGTTGGGGCAGTGGAGATCAGGGTCCCTGACCCAGTCTGAGCGCGGAGACGAAGGGCTAAGTGAGGTGATGCAGCCCCTCCACCGCACAGCCTGTGGACCGGAGGCAGCTCTGCTCTGGTTCCTACCCCAGCCTGGGCTGTCCTCTCTCTCCCCAACCAGCCTGGAGCCCCCAAGGACAGGGCCTGGGTCTCTTCTCCATGGCCAAGCTGAGCACCGTATTCAAACGGTTTATGAAACAGCTACTCTGTGCCAGCCACTGCGCTGGCATTGAGGCCATCACTCACAAGTGCAGCAGACAGAAGTGATACAGAGTGATAAATGCCCTGATTGGGGAGTGCAAGGGGGCTATGGGATGAGGAAGAAGGGGAGAGGGGAGGCGGGGAAGACTTCCCAAAGGAGGTACCGCAGCACATACCAGACCATTCACATCACATCAGATGAGAAGTTGAAAAAGGTCAGGGTGCCACCGACATTGACAAATGTAGTGCCAATTAGCCCCTGGTACTAATGAACAATTTTCTTCATTTGGACCAAAGTACTGCCCGCACTCTGACTGCTGGCGAATGGGAGAAACATGTGGGGCAGGAGCAGCGTTGCCGTTAACCAGCGCAACAGCTGAGGTGGGAAAAGCCGAGGCCGCAAATGGCGATGGCGATGGGGCGGTTGATTTCTCTCCTCCCCTGCCTCCTGGCCACCGCTTCCTCCTGCTCTGTTTGCCTTTTCAGTGGGATCTTTCCTGGAGAAAGAAAAACACGGGGAGGGGAAAAGCTCCTATGAGAAGACTGGGGGAAGAGGAGGAAGGGTCGTGGCTCCTCTTCCGGCCCAATTTTGTTATGCCCCAGCCAGACCCCTGCTGAAGCCTCATTCTTTAGAGGGCGGGCATTGCCCGCATGCGACAGCAGCGTAGGCGTTAGTCCTCATGCACTTTTGCCCACTCAGCCGAGCACAGAGAATCGGCTACAAAGCTACCAAGTGTGGATCATAGTCCAGGTGCCAGCTACCACTGAGAGCTTTGCATACATAATCCCATCACCCCAACCTCCCTACGGCCCCCTGGGATATGCAATGCTCTTATGCCCATATTGCAGATGAGAAAACTGAGGCTCAGAGACATGAAGTCACTTTTCAAGGTTATAATCAGCTCCCTCAGCCCTCACTCTTAACCACTGGGCAGCATTGCATCCATGAGAGACAGTTTGTGAGAAGAGCTTAGAGGGACAGGAAAAAGACTCATGCCTTCACCCTGGAGGATCAAGGAGGGCTTAGCTTCTGAGCTGGACTTCTGGGGACAGGTGGGATTTTAGTAGGTGAAAGTATAGTAGTTCTGGGGAAAAGATGGGACCCTGCTTTCTGCCTCAGGACTGGCCAGTGTTCTATGGAGCACAGGTAGTAGGAGAAAGAAGCAGATGAGACCAGGTGGGTGGATGTTGGTCAGATGACACAGGGTATTGCAGAGGACTTCACCTTTGGTGCAGGAGGGAGCCTGCGGGAGTTTGTGAGTGGAGGAGTCCAGCTTTGGGGCACAGAGTCTCTGGAGGCAAGAGAAGGGGTTAGGAGGCTACTGTAATTGACCCAGGTCAAGTGGAGGCTGCCAGAGCAGGGGAGGGCATGGATGCATTTGTAACTGACAAGACTGGGGTGAGACTGGGAAGAGGGAGGAGTCAGAGACCATACCAAGAAAATGCTGAGCACAGTAGAGGATGTATGGACTCTGAGGAGCTGGAGGGACATCTCAGTGAAGATGTGGAGAACACAACTGGCTGGATGAGGAAGCCCAGGCAAGCACCTTGGGCTGGCGACCAGGTATTTGGAGTTCTTGTGTGCTTAGCTAAGAGCTACAGGTAGCAAGCTTGGGAGGTCTGGTCAGAGCCTTCTTATTCTCACCCAGAGACTATTTCCAGATGTAGCAACAGCCAAGGGAAGGGAAGAGACTTGTTCAAGGCCACATATGCTAGTCCTTGCCAGAACCAAGTTAAGTGTCCACATGTCCGAGTCCCCTCCAGTGTTTTCCCCACCCCCCACACTGCCGCTTCAGTGGCCCAGACTCTGTGTCTATACTGTTGTTTGACCTGTGTTAACTCATGAATCTTTACACTCATCCAATGACAGAGACATAGTATTATCCTCATGTTACACATGGGGAAACTGGGGCACAGAGAAGTTAAATGACTTTCCCAAAGTCACACAGCTTATAACAGAACAAGGATTCTAACTAAGGCTCTGCTGCCCCTGAGAAAGCAACTCTGATGGGTTAAACAGAGAAAAGGATTTGTTGAAAGGCTATCAGGGAGTTTATGGAATTACTGGATGGGATGGAGAAATAGATATGGGGTCCGCAGCCAAGGACTCAGCGCAGAGCTGGCCCTGAGTGGGCCCTGACAATGCCACAAGCCCTGGCCATGAGATGGGCAACAGCCCTGCTTTGGGTTCTTAAGCTTCCTGCAGTGGTCCCCAGGAAGCCTTCTGCCCATCTCCATTTTGTGGGCCCCCAGCTCACTGATTTCCTCGGGGCCAGTGCATCTGATGAGGTGGGAGGAGTGTGGAGCTTTGGGTCCCACACTCCAGCTCTGGCTACAAGGGGGCCTAGAAGGTGAGGGCCTGGCATTTCAGCTCTATGGCAGGAGGTGTTCTCTGCCTCCCGCAGGTTTCCCTGAGCCTATAGGGAAGCAGGTTCAAATTCTAGGCCACCCGAAACCATCATAATGTCCATACACATTAGAACCTGGGGCAAGTCCCACCCGCTTCCCGGGCCTCCGTCTCCCTGTCTGTAGGGAGAAGGGAAGTGGATTAGCACAGCAGTGGTTTGGCCGGAGGTGGGCACTGTATTCCATTTTCCTCCCACCTCTCACCTGTGTTCAACTCCTGTGCCCGTATCTGTGTATGTCTCTCTCTGTGTTGCTCTCTTTGTCTCTGTGACTCTGTTTCTATTTCTATGTGCGGTTCTGTCTCCATCTCTGGGTATATTTTCTCTGTCTCTTTCTGTATGTATGTCTCTGTGTATTTCTCAGTCTCTCACTTGTTTTCAGTCTTTGTGGTTCTCCCTCCCTTCCTCCCTCCCTCCCTCCATCTTCCCTCTCTAGCTCCCTTCCTTCCTCTCTCTCTCCCTACCCCTCTCTCCATCCCCTCTCCCTCCCTTTCAACTAAACCTCTGTCTCTCCCTCCTCCCATCCCTCCTTCTATCTGCCCTACTCTGGCACTTCCTTTTGCCTGTCCCTGTGGTCCTCATAGCTGCAAAGGAGGGTCTTGCAGCCTCGGGGACAGGGTCATTTTTCTCCTGTGGAATCACTAAGCCCAGCCCGCCTCAGCCTTGGCTCCTTGACCTCAGGCTCCCACCATGTCCTGTTGAGAATGGAGGCCCATCAGTACTGAGGGACCTGCCAGGACAGGGGAAGAGACACTCCACCTAACCAGACCTCATAGGGAGGACTAGGAGGTCTCCACTTCTCAGAATCCCAGTCTAGAGACATTCTGAGGCCCTAGTTGTGTTAAAATGGAAACACATAAACTAGGCGGTCTCCAGCCACAGGGGTCTTCCCATTGGGTGCCTGCTTGCGCTCAGGAGCCAGGGGTGATGAGAAAGGCCAAGCCCTGTCCTCTGACAGCCCCAGGCTGCTTAAAGACCAAGTTCACACAAATCAACCATCAGGGATTGGAAAGATGGCTTGGTGGGCACTGGAACATTACTGGAAGGCTTCCTGGAGGCGGTGTGAGTGGTTCTTGGCGGTCTTGAAGCAGTGGGGACATTATATTTGTTGAGGACAGGCCTGGTGCTGGAGTGGAGCCCCAAGAGGGTGCCCCAGGTAGATGGTACTCTGGGTTGAGGAATAGAAGCTCTAACTCCAGGAACTCAGGTCTGCATTCCCAGTCCCCAGTGAGACCCAATCGCACCCTCACCCATGGACCAAGGGTCAACAGTCACCCTGTGTGTAAGAACTGTCCCCTGCTGGGAGAGAGGGAAAGTAGGACAGGTATGACCATCACTGAGGGTTTGGTTGAGGGAAGGAGGAGGAGAGAGAGACAGAGCAGATAACACGGCCATCCAGGTACGTGAGAACTTCCCAGCTGTGGGGCCTTCTGTGCAGAGTCCAGCCCTCCCCTCCCTTGCTGCTTAAGGCTTGGAAATGACTGGCCCAGAGAGGAAAAGACACTTACCCAGGGTCCCACAGAAAGCCAGGGCCCTGAAAAGCCTCTGCTGGCTCTGGGAGCTTTTGGCCCACACTCTAGCATCTTTCCACCTCTGCATCCACTGGGCCTGGACAGCTAAGAAGTGTAACAGTGGAGTCTCCACTGTCCCTCTGCCCAAGGACCCTTCATCTCAGGGAAGACCCAAGATACAGCCGCCCGCGACTTTCCCTCACCGCTTCCCCAGGAATCCTCCACTTAGTAACCCTTTCCCTGCCCAAGCTCACCTTTTATTGGGTTTGTGAGTATGTTGCCCTTTCTCCACTAGCAACAAGCTCTTCAAAGAGGCATAAGACCTGAGCCAGCCTTCCAGGGGCCTCCTGTTTTAAAGAGAGAGACAGATTCTTTTTTTTTTAAAGCTCTTTATTGGAATATAGTTGCATTACACACTTGTACCAGTTTTTGAGGTACACCAAAGTCTATCAGCTGTGAGACAGATTCTTAAAGAGAGCTTTTAGATATTTGCTCTTAAGTGAAATAGCACAGCCAAGGCTGTAGGAGTACATGGGAGGAGGCTGAGTCCAAAAAAGAGGGGGAAGCAAGTTGGGAAGACTTCATGGAGGAAGTACTATGGAGCAGGGCCTTGAAAAATAGGGCCAGAGATGTGTCAGGTGGAAGGGAGAGCGGGAACAGAGATGGAGAGGGAACAGGCCCAGATCACGGAGGCCTTGAATGCCAGGGCACGGGCCTCAGTTCTGCGAGCGTCAGAGCCCCAGGGGCTCGTCCACAGCGTCTTGATGCTCAGGGTGTACCACCTAAATCAGAGTCCAGGTTGACGGAGAACTTTAACCTCACCCTTGCCCTCCCCTCCCTCCTGTTCTTAAGTCAGAGGCTGCAGCACCCTTCCCTGCCCACTCCCCCCACACCCTGGCAAGCCCAGCAGGGTCTGGAAGCCTCACAGCAAATTGCCACCCCCAGTGACTCTCAGGGACCACCCCACAGGACCCCAAATGCAGTTCACTCCCCTCAAACCAGGTACGCCAGAGTCTGGCCAGTGCCTGCAGGGGTGGGGCTGGGGGCCAGGAATAGCGGGAGGAACCCAGACCCAGCTTCAGGAGAGCTCACCTAAGTCCTGGCTGTGCTGTGATTCACGGAGTGACAGGCAGGTCCACCCCATCTAAGTCTCAATTTCCTTATCTGTATGCAGGACACAGAAAACAGACTGACCTCCTGGGGCCCTGTCACAACTAGGAGATGATGCTGCCTGGGGCTCCCCGCGCACAGCTCACCTGTGGTCAGCAAGGGGAGTAGAGTGTGGCCTAGGGTCCGGAAGGAGGAGCCGTCGTATCTCTGGGATCGATTGGGTCCCTGAGGGTCCCACTCACACTAAGCATGGTTGTCCTCCTTCTGGGGTGGTGTGGCCTCCTGTTGTCCCTGAGAGGCACCAAACTGTGTGGTTTGTGGATGGTGTCTTGGGAAGGGGCAGTCTCTATGCTAAGAGGGTCTGATCCCCAAAGGCCTCTGGAGATAAGCAGCCCCTTGGCCCCCAGGAACCCCTGTGTTAACAGGAGGACATAGTTCACTGCCAACCAGAGATGTCTTCACTGCCTGCCTCCACCCGCCCCCACCATCACTTCACAGAAATAATGGTTGGGAGCCAGTTCTAATTCTGTTTGTCTAACCTTTGGGCAGTTTTTCTTCCTCTTTGGGTCTTGGTTTCTCTGTACGAGGTGGGCAGTGAGCGGGATGAGTTCTCACGGCCCCCTTCCCCTGACATCCTCCTCTCTACAGCAGCATCTGCCTCAGGGGTGCTTCTCCCTGCCTTCCTCCGCTGGCCGGCGTCATGGCGACGAGCTGGTTGAGCGTTGCTAGGGATGACTGAAAGGAGGGGACCCTGCACGACAGCAGCCGGGGCAGGGGTAGGCACCTCCTCCCACTTGCCCCTTCCCTGGAGAGGCCAGTGATCTCACACAATGAGCTGGATTCCACTCACACCTCTTCCCTTTTCCATGTGCCCAGTGTGGTCGCCATTAATCTGCTTGTGCCTCCCTGACTCAGTTTCCCCACTGTCTGCTGTAAGTGTGGACGTTTACCCCTGCCATATCTACTTAAGGATGGAAGGGCATCATGGGTGAAAAGCCCTTTGGAAATAGAGAGCTGAGGGTTTGGGGAGGTCCAGAATGGACAATGAGGTCTGGAGAGCTGTGTCCACACAGCACTGAAGAAATGGGCAAGAAGATCCCTCCTCTCATCCCAGATGGCACGAGCAGATGGCCCTGAGGAGGTCCTTCCCAACCTGATGACTGGGTTGGTGATGGCAGATTCCCAATCTCTCAACTCAGCAGGATGGTCCCGAGCTTGGGTGAGCATTACCAGCTGCCCCAACCTCTACCGCCACCAACGTGCTGTGATCAGATCAAGACAGGAAATGTTCAAGCTTAACTCAGGCACATTGCTTAGGAAGCTCAGGGAAACTATGCTGTTGACACCATGACTGTGCCATGTTTCCCCAAAAGGTCTCTTAACTGGAGGTGAAAAGCAATTTGTCATGCCCACAGTATCACTGCCTAGTCCAGGCTGTAGAGATTTTTCCCACAAAAGATAAGAAAAGGGACCCAGGGTGAAGGTCAGAGATTTCCCAGCAAGGTCCCAAGTCAGACAGGAAGGAGATAGCTAGGTCTGGAGTAGTCCAACTGCAGGGAAAACCAGTAAGGGGACTGAGGGGGGCATATCTGGCCCTTCAGGCATTTTCTGCTCTGGGGGTTAAGACACTAAGTGGCTAGGACACTGCAGAGGTGGCACAACTGACTACATTTTTTTAGAACACAGGGTAGCAAGGAGAGCCTCTCCCTTCCAGAAACACTTGACTCCAGGATCTCCCATGAGAAAGTGTGTCCTAGGGGAGAGACATCCAGTTCTGCCTCTTCATTGCTGGTGACCCTGGACATACCTCCTTTTCTGAGCCTCTTTAGACCAAATGAGGGAGAAGTTGCTTCCCCCTCTTAAATTCCCAAGGAGATGCCTGCTGACTCAGTTCTCAATTTACTTTCTTGCCTTGAGTCTAGAGGATGCTGACTACAGGTTTGCTATTTCAGATGGACACCCCTAGCCCACAAGGGGTTGGACTTACAGTGTCAACAGTCTGGCAGCAGGGCTCAGCCTGCTTGTGACATGAGTGTGAGACTCAAGATGCCTCCTGCATGTGGGACTGTTCTGCATTTGCCATGCAGCTTGGCAGAGCCTGGGTATCCGAGGTGACAGACTGTCCTCTTGGCCTTCTCCAAGCCTCTCATTCTCAGTTGGAGTTCCCTGATAACCTAGACAACAGCACCACCTCGGTCCATCCTGAGCCTCTGTGGGTGCAGCTCTGTGTAGCCCTTAAGAAAGGGCCAGAGGCGACCCAAGCCTTACCACCCCTACTCCTTGGCTAGCTGGGAAAGCATAACCCCTTTACAGAAATCAGTGAGAGAAAAATACTGACCCAGCATGAGCTAAGAGAAGTAAGCAGCTGACCAGCGGCTGGAGCAGTCGTGGAAGCACTTGGAGGGACTAGGACTGAAGCTGGGCATTGAAGAGGGTCATGAATTAGCTTGACCTTCTTGGGCTCTGCCCAGGGCTGTGGGCTGAATGGGCAGAGGCAGGAGGACTAGGTCTTAGGAGCTCTCCAAGGTCCCCCACATGCATTCGTGGTGGGAAGAGGGGCGTGGTAGCATTCTGCTGTCCGTGGTACTGAAAGTCCTGCACAGAGACCTCATTTCTTCACTAAATATTGCTTCTGGCCCTTCACATCTCCCTGTCAGCACCTTCCCACCCTCACTTCTTGTCACTTTCTTTCCTGACAGCCAGTGGCCACATTTCCGCCCCTCCACCACAGTCCCACTCATGCCCATGCCCAACCTGTCTCTTGCACTCTCTTCCCCATAACTACCACCAAAAAATGGTCCCTCATGGTCCCCATCTCTCGTACATTGCCAGTTCAACTATTGGAGATAGAAGTGCCAACCTTGGGAGTACTTAAAACTGATGTATGGATGTCTGAGTTTGTCACACTTGCTTGAGGGTACTATTGGCATTTAGCAGATTGAAAAGTCCCACAACAACAAATACTTGACCCACCTGAGATGCCAATAGCATCACTGAGAAGCAGTTTACTTTTTTTGAGTGGGGGAAATGAGACCAAGAGGGATGGGACTTAGCCAAGGTCACTTAATCAGCCAGAGACAAAACTACAGCTAGAATTTAGGCTTCTGTCTTCTCCCAGCCAGGCTCCTGGACTGTTCAGGTGACTGTCCAAACCAGAAACTCTTATCAAAGTGCCAACATCTGAAAGGGAGAGAGCACATTGTAATGGAGGCTTTCAATAGGCCAGGGCCACTCTGGGAGCAGAGTCCTAGCATGCTACAGGGGATAGAATCCAGGCTTCCCAGATCACACAGCCCTGGAAGAAAAGACCTTGCCTGGATTATCTAGACTCTAATGCCCCTGGCAGACTACACTGCACACCATTGGCATCGATCTTCAGCAGAGGCACCTGTGTTGCTGTGGTAACAGGCACCCACCTCACTGCATCCCTCCCCACAATTCTGGCCTGACCACCTGCCCTCAGACTCTCTGTGCCCGTCTTCCTGTGGTTCCCAGTGGGGGGACTCTTCCTGTCTTACTTTCTCCTGTCCAAGGCTGTGTCTGAGGGCTCAGTGGCCTCATTAGCCAGCTCCCCCAAAGTGCTGAGAACATCTGTCTTCCAGTCCCCTGGTACCCAGAGTCTATAGCCAGAGCCTCATTCCCAGCCATGGCTGGGCCCCCACAGGGAAGCCCCCTCCCACCATTACATCCCACATCTCAGACCCAGCTTTCCAAGGTTTCAGCAGACCTGAGTCAACTTGATTTAGCCCAAGTGTACCTGATGGTTGACTCCTGAGATCTGTTGACTCCAACATGGTTTCTTCTTGCTTGTCTGCCCCCAGGGAGCTCAAGTTCAAAAGCAAAGAAAAGAAGGATCACTCTAAAGAGATGAGACCTATAATGAATTATGGGAAGTGCTCTAAAAGAGATATTTCTTTTTCAAACTGTGTTGTACAATAGTGGATTGTGAAGTAAATTTAGTGGGTTGTGATTAGCACTTGTATTTAAAATAAATATAATTCATTAGAAAGGAATGGAAAGAAAAATATTATAGCTGTGATCAAGACAAATTTTGCTTTGTGAAACTGGAGTCAGTCGTGTGGGTGGATGTGTGTGTGTGTGTGTATGTGTACTGGACTCTGATATGAAATGGATGTGTTGCTGTAGTTCAAGGGCAATAGAGTGTGAAGGCCTATGTTTCAAGAGATGGGAAGACATAGAGAAGGTGTTTATAGGGAAAAAGAAGAGGTCACTTAGTACCTTGGAAGCTGAGGAAGCCTCCAGGAGGAGGTTGCATTAGAGCTGGGGGTTAGAAGATAGGTAGGAGTTAATGAGTAGTGGGTGAGAGTGTCTCAAGGGGTGGGGCAGTATGGAGCTCCGTGTGTGCCAGGCCTGCTGGTGCAAATGTCAGCTGTTATGTGGAGCAGTGAGATGGGTCAGGAAAGTTCAGCTGGGGCCTGAGTGTCAATGGCCTTGAATAGCACACCAAGAAATTTGGTCTTTATTCTCAAGAGCAATAAAAAGCTGCAGATGGCTTTTAATCAGAAACCAACATAATCACTCTGGCAGTGGGGGTAAAGGATAGAGAGTCAGGGAGGGGGGCAAGAGACGAAGCAGGGAGGCAAGATAGGAGGCCATCGTGCCAGTGCAGGCACGATGACTAGAGAGAGGGGTGGAGGGCTGGGCAGGAGAGGAGTGGACTCCGGGAAAAGAAAGAGGAGACAGAATCCACAGAGCTTGGTACCTCAGGGGCATTGATGTAAGGGACCAGAAAGGTCTCAGGTCTGTAGCATCTCGATCCTGACCCCTCCCCCACCCACAAGCCCACCCCATGGTCAGTACCACCCCAAGATATCATATTTGGAAAATGAGTATTCTGAGGTCTTGTCCTCAGGCAGCCCCATACTGATCAGAGACACCAGACTCACCCACCTGAACAACTCAAGCCAGGTCATGTACCAGGGCTAGAGTGTGGGGCTCAGGCTCTCAGGACTGAGGGGGATGGGCGTGTTGGGAGGCTCAGGAGAAAGAGACCCATGAGATGGAAGCAATCAAAGAGGCCTTCCTGAAGGAAGGAGCTTAGCACTGAACTTCAGGAAAGCTGGATGACATCTAGGAACACATCCACAGAAGATAAATCTTTCTGCCCTTTGAACCATAGCCAGGAGCAGCATCTGTCTCACCTCACATAGGCCTGTTGAAAGGGACTGTAAACCCCCATCAGGGAGGGACTATTCATTTTACAAAAGCACCCACCCTCCCAAAGTGCCTTTATGTTGGTCCTTTTGGCTTCACCCCATACTCTGTCCTTTCGTTCAGTAACATCACTGACCCTAAGCATCAAATTCTCTTAACGTAAATACAACATTTCCGTAGTAAAACAACCCTGTAGGGAGAAAAACCCCAACTGGCGGGATTGCGTGCCATGATCAGGGATAAGGAGCTGGTGTCTGGCATTGGGGCCAGAGTCAGTGTCAGACCAGCATTGGCCTAACTGACTCAAACTTGGGCCAGGGACCTGCCAGAGGCCGACAGATGACAGGCCAGGAGGCAGGAATAGGCCGGTAACAACCCCGAAGTTGAAAAATCTATGAGCTCAGAGCACCAAATTAAAAAACAATTAGGCTAATAGAATCTCCCCCATTGTTTCTGCTCTTCAGCAAGTGTTCCTTCATAATTCCATTGCTTTTAACTCACTGTTAGCTCAGCGGAAGTGGATTTTTAAACTAACTTAATTATTTCAGAACTCACTGCTTCCAAAAACAATCTAAGGTTCCCCCTCCAGCTCTGTGACTCTGTGCTCTATGAGCTATTCATTTTAATTAGCTTAATATTGTGATTCTAACGTAAGCCCAAGAGAAAAATCCACAAACAACTGCCCATTAGCCAGAGAGCAGAACCCTGGTACAGATTATCCCCAAACAATAGATCATTTAGAATTTGTAGGTAAGTGGGGGAGGTAAGGTACATAAAACAGTGAAATGCAAAGCAGAGGCCAGCAGAGGGCTTTGGAGTTATCACATGTGAGGAGTTTCTCCTGGTTGAAGGTGATGGTGGGCTACCTGGAGAGGGTGGCTTAGGCGCTAGATCTTGACAGTCAAGCTAGGATTTAAAGAAAATATGAGCATTCCTTGAACTTCATACACCCCGCTTCAATACTTCTGTACATCAGACACTGATGCTCTGAAATATCTTTTCCCACATCATATTTCAACTTTAACACAGAGAGAGATTCTCATTTAGAGATCACATGGTGGTCTCCCAGGAAGCTGCAGCTCAAGGTCAGCAGCACACTCCTGTTTCCCCAAATTGCCATCACTCCCGTACCACTACTCAGTAGCCTAGGGGTTAGGAACATAAACCCTGAAGCCAGACCTTCTGGGTTTGAGTCTTCTTATCTTTGTATCGTTGGCAAGCTGCTTGATCTCCCTGTGCCTCAGTTTTCTCATCTGTAAAATGGGTTAATCTTAGTACCCGCTCTATGGGGTTGCATGAGGATTGAATGCACAAGTGTAAACAAAGCAGTTAGAAGAGGACCTGGTACGGGGCAGACACCTGCTGTGTAAATAGTGACTATGGTGAAGATGGAAGTGCTGATACTGGTGGGAAAAGTATGGATCTCATGAGCATAAAATGATTGCAGTTAGGATGGAAACTCTTTGGCTGAAAGCAGTGAATCTTCAGCCACATCCCAGGGCTCACAGTGGGTTCAGTTTCAAACAAAATTAAAGGAAATGTACAAAATGCTAGTCAAAAATTGTATCAGAAATGGGTTTTATCATGCCTTTTAGCTACTGTGGGTAGTAAGCCTATTGTGCACTTTTCACATTAATGTCTTTCACATGAACATTCACACGTGTTTCCCAGCCTAGAGGAGCTGAACATAGGGACCTTATCCTGTGGGTACCAGGGAGCCAGGAGTATTCTTGAGGAGGGGAGTGACCTGCCTTTTGGTGTTGGCATCTTGTAGGGAATGCCTACCGAGAGTGCTTGGAGAATGGGACCTGGGCCTCACGGATCAACTACTCACAGTGTGAGCCCATTTTGGATGATAAGGTGAGTGGCCCCTGCCTGCTGCACCCTGGGCCTTGTATAGGTAGTAGGACTCAGGTTGAGCACAGAGGATCCCAAGGGTGACAGAACCAGTCCTTGTGTCACCCACCCACCCCCTTTTGCACCTCTTGCCCCCACCCTTATGTCCTGCCCTGTGCTCAGTGACGTTGTGGTGGGGTAGAGAAGGCGATGTGGAGCTGGACCTTCGGGAGAGCTTGGCTGGTGAAGGACACAAGCAAGTTGGCACATGACACAAGCAGGGAGTGACCGTGTAACCAGTGCCCCAACATCTAACAGGCTGTGTGGATTCCTTCCTCCTCTGGACCTCAGTTTCCCCATCTGGCATTCTGATTCGATGACTCCACATGGAAACAAGTGCAACCCCCAGAAGGACAGTTCCCACAGAAAGCGGGGTCCCACCAGCCCCCCTTGCTCTGGAGCTGGATTTCGTGTTTTCTACAGTGCCAGCCTCCTCCCCCTTGAAGTTTCGCCTCCTGCCTGACCCCAAATGATACATCCTACCTCCATCCCTCTCCTCATTCCCCCATGACAGCTCCCAGTGGGGCTGGAACTTTTCCCCAAAAGAAGTCCAAGTTCAGAGGAAAAACATTTGTCTACCCTGAGGAAGTGATTCTACAAAATGTGAGCCAAAGGGGGTCTGCAGTGAGGGCCACACGAGTGGCAAGCAGGATGGGTCGTAAAGGAGAGAAACGGTCCCCTCCAGCCCCTTGCTCTCACCTCTCCATCTCACAGCCCCCTGAGCAGTGGCGAACCAAAGTCGGGGTGGGGTCGGGGATAGTCTGCCTGGCAGGAGGAAGCGTTTATCATTGCCTCTGTTTAGAATTGTCAGCAAGTGGTGATAATAAAAAACGGACTGACTTTTATTTGGTTTTAATATGGTTCTTAAAATCTCTACAGACAAGGTACCCCCTCATTGCTGCACCCAAGGCAGACTGATCCCAAGGCACCCCCAGACCTGCCATAGGTTGCTGCTTCTGAGATAGGAGGGCAGGTTGGCTCCATTGTACAGATGTCAAAACCGAGTCCCAGAGCTATAAATCAATGCACCCTCAATCACACAGCCCATTAGGGTGTGAGCTGAGATAAAACACGGGTGTAGCAACTCCCATTCCAATACATTGTGTTCAAATCTGCCCCCAAATTGCATGTGAGAACGCCTGACCATAGGCATTTATACCAAGAGCCACGCAGGGCTGACAGGAGAGAGCCCTGGGAGCCAGGCGTGGGATGACACTTGGAGCCCCTTCTGCCCCCAAGGTCAGGACGCACAGGCTGGGAACCGCTAGAGTGCCCTGCCCCACCCTCCACGTGCCCCAGGCCTCCATCTGCCCGCATGTCTGTCTGTCTGTCCAGCAGAGAAAGTATGACCTGCACTATCACGTCGCACTCATTGTCAACTACCTGGGCCACTGCGTGTCTATGGCAGCCCTCGTGGCTGCCTTCCTGCTTTTCCTGGCCCTGCGGTGAGTCCACCCCACCCCTGCTTTTTCTCTGCCCTCCTCCCACAGCACCGCCTTCACCTCTCCCAGACGTTCTCACCTTGCTCCGGAGGCCCTGGAGCCAGTGGACAACAGGGGCTCGGGGAGGTGCCCAGGCACTGACCGCTGGTGGGCATGCAGGATGCAAAAGGGAGCTGGCTCAGGGAGACCCAACCGTGGTCACCACGAGTGGCAATTTGGATCGGTGCAGCCCTGCCTCGGGAGGAGGGGTGGCAGGGGCCGCAGGCCAGGGGGACCCATGACCCCAGCTGACCCTTGACCCCTGCCCTAACCAAGCTCTGAGCCCGGGTGCAGCCTGTCCGGGCTGACCCCTGACCTGGGCCTCCCACAGGAGTGTCCGCTGTCTGCGGAACGTGATTCACTGGAACTTCGTCACCACCTTCATCCTGCGAAACGTCATGTGGTTCCTGCTGCAGCTCATCGACCATGAAGTGCATGAGAGCAACGAGGTCTCTGGGTGGAGGTTTGGGGCTGGACCTGGGGGGCTCTGGGGGCCCCCATCTCTCCTGGCCAGTCCTCACATGCAGGCCCGGATCTGAGCTCACCTCCACCCAATCATTGTTCCTCCACAGCTGGGGTGTTGGGAATGGGGCTCCAGGCCGGGGTCTTGGGAGTAGCACAAACCCAACACTGGACTTTGGTTTGTCCTGTTCCACTCCCCATCTTGTACATTCAGCACCTCCCAAAGATCGCTTAGAGGAAAGGAGGCTGAAATTAACCTCTATTGAGCTTTAGATCACTTAATTCCAATGAGATACCTATAGGGATTTTCCTCCCATTATACAGACATGGAAACTGAGGCTCAGGGAGGTTAAATGACACCATAATGATGCCCCTACATCTGGGCCACCAGGGTCTTGATCAGGCCAGCACGCTAGCTGCCCTCCCTGGATTTGTGTCAACCGCTGTTGTACTGTGTCCAAGTTGTAAAACCAGAGCCTAGAATGGGGCCATGTACAGAGCTCTTTGGCACACCATTAGAGACTGCTCAATATATTGCCTTTGGATGACTAGACCTGAGCACACACCCAGCCTGGTTTGACCCTTTAACTTGGCTCCAGGTTGAACCCTGCCTCAGCACCAACAGAATTCAGTCAGTTTGAGGTGCCCTGCAGCCCAGTGTTGGCTTGTACTGACAAGGCATTGTTAACTTGGAGAAAAAGCAGGATTGGGAGGAGGGGATCTTTCGAATTCGACCACAGCAGGACTGTCTCAGAATAGAAGAGACAGAGGGCCACGTGGGGTCCAAGATCAGGGCTGGAATCACGGAGGAAAGCCACGGGGTCTGGGATCAGCTCAGCTGATTACCTGACAGCCAGGGCTGTTAGAGGTGGACAGAGAAGCACTGAGCTGTCCCTGGGGGCAGTCAGCTCCCGTCACACGGCTCCTCTAACCACCATTCCCCATGGCCTCAGCTCTGAGGGTGCCCTGGGGATGAACCCCTAGGAAAGAAGGCCCAGTAGGGTTAGTTGAGAAAAGCTCTAGCCTGAGGCCAGACCTGGCGGTGGCCTGCAATAGCTCTGGGCAGGCTTATCCTCTGAGGGAGGGGTAGTAGCCCTGCTCAAAGGGACAGGAACAAATCCCCCTTAGCTGAAAAGACAAATGGCAACAACATTCATTTCTTGGCACCTGCCTTTGCCACCTCCATCCCCTTGAACCAACCTGCAAGATGGCATTTTCTCCACAGTGCAATGAGATTCAGAGAGGTATGGACACTTGCCAGAGGCCCTGGCATAAGCAAGTGTCCCTCCAGAGACAGCAGTGTTCCCACTAAGCCCAGAATCTCCTAAACCCAGAGATTTGGGAGGATCACCTCCACATCTGCAGCCCACCTTCACAGACCCTGTACTATTTCAATAACAATTTCTTTTTAATTGACTCACTAATTTTTTATACATGAAATTTCATAGTCTGTCCCAAAATGGAAACCAGTTGGACTCGCTGTGAATTGAAGGTGACCCTCAAAAAAATAACGGTGAAACACAACCGTTGCTGTTCAATTCTAACCTCTCCCCACAGAAAGCTCAGAGCCAGACTCCTTCTTTTATGAAAAAGGAGATTAGAAAGCACTATGGAGAAGTCAGACACCCTTGTACCTGGGGAGCCTGCCACTTTCTGAAAAAGTGAAAGAGAAATGATGAAGGATGAAGCTTCCCAGAATGAGATTCGAAGGTGTTTAATGCCATGTCCATGACCCAACACAAACGACCTCCCCTCCATCAGTGCCAAAGCTGTGAACTTGAGCTTGGCCCCAGGCAGCCACTGACTGCTGTCCGCCCCATGCAGGTCTGGTGCCGCTGCATCACCACCATCTTCAACTACTTCGTGGTGACTAACTTCTTCTGGATGTTTGTAGAGGGCTGCTACCTGCACACAGCCATCGTCATGACCTACTCCACTGAGCGCCTGCGCAAGTGGCTCTTCCTCTTCATTGGATGGTGTGAGGGTCCCGGGGGGACCTGCAGGGTCTAGTGGGGGAGGGTTCTGCTGACAGGGTCTCCTCCCTTCACCTCAGGTCCAAGGACGGGACCACATTCCTGTCTACCATCCCTAGGACAGTTCCAAGGATGCAGCCACCCCTCTCCGTGCTGGCGAGGGAGAAGCAAATAGTCCCTCTGAAAAGACAGTCCACAAATAGCCTTCCTCTTCTTGCCTGGAATGGCCAATCCAAAGACCTTTGTCTCTGGCTTCAAAAGAAAAGCTAGCCAGCTCCACTGCACTATCAAAAAATCTCAGAAAATCACACAGTCCCTCATCTCTCTGACCTGCTTGGAGGGGATGGCTATGAGTGGGGGAGGGTGGAGCAGGAGTGTAGGGACAGGGTCCCCCTGTATGGGTGGCCTGCATTTGGATGATTGGAAACAAGATCCCAGCCCTTCATGGTCCCCCCATGCTGCGTTCTACAAGAGGGGCTCCTGACCTTCTGTCTGTCCACTGCAGCCATGTCTGTCCTTCTTTCAGGCATCCCCTGCCCCATCATCATCGCCTGGGCCATTGGCAAACTCTACTATGAGAATGAACAGTAAGTAAGACAGGCCAGCCACGGGGCCCAGAGGGATGTTAGGGCAAGTCAGCCATGGGCTCTGGCAAAGCCATGGGGCAGGAATTGCCGCCACACCAGGACAGTTCACTTTTCCATTGTCCTTAAATTATAAGAATATCTTTGGCACCCAGAGGTACTCATGTGATAGGTGTCAAGTCAACTTTGTTGAATTGAGTTAGGAATCATGGTTCCTTTAAGTGCCCAATGCATGACCCTCTTGGCCTTTGGTAAGGCCTCCTCCTGGAGTTGGATGTGGCAAGTCTGGCCTGGGACGTATGGAGGAGGCCAAGGGGTCCTGGCTTTCAGCTCAGAGCACATCCAAGGCTGCAGCATTGAGCCTCTCACAGATGCCCGGGCCAGGCCAGTGGGTGCTTGTTTCATTCTGGCATCCCAGTCTCTGCTGGGGTACAGTGTCCCATGCTGGGACCCTCTCTGCACCAGAGACTTTGAAATACTCAGCTTCAGCCCAGATGATGGCAACTCTGGCCACAGGTCAGCCAAGGAGTGGCCGGGAAGTTGGGTGCCACCAGCTGAGAAAAGAGGAAACAGAACGTCAGTCTCTGTATACAAATATTCAAGGGGTCTCTGAGGCTGGAGAGAGCAGATGGGATTTGGGGGCAGGGCCAGGAACGGGATGGGTTCTAGGAGCTCAACATTAGGAAGAGCTCTTAACAATAAGAGCTACCCAAGTGTGAGAGGGCTGCCTTGAGAGATAGTGAACTTCCTGTCAAAGGGGGTGTTCAAGCAAAGAAAAACCCTGGTGCTGGGAGGCTGCAGGGGAGAATCCTACATGAGGCAATGTGCACTGGATGACCCCTGAAGTTGTGGAAGAGAGAATTTCCTGAGGCTTGAAAGGAAAGGCTCTGTGGAGCCCTTTCTGAGGTCCAGTAGAAGTTGCTGGCAGAGCCAGACTGGGTCCTGGGCCAGCCCTCCCCCCAGATCCTGAGGCTTCTCCACGCCCAGCATCCCCAGAGAATAACCAAGCCTCTAGAGGCAGCAGGCTTCCTTCCCTGGGTGAATGAGGCCAGGGATCAGGCTGGGAGAAGGCTTCCGCCTCCACATCTGCTGCTTTGTGTGGCCAAGTGCCTGGCACAAGGAGCGGCAGGTTCCAAGCAATGTGGAAACAGGTGGTACGGGCGGCTGGGCCCTGGGCCAGCGAGGGGGAGCCCAGCTCTCTATTCATGAGTCTCCTGCGAGTCCAGCCCTGAACACAGCAGTCTGGGATGGGGTGGGGGACCGAAGAGGAGGAGGAGGAGGAGGAGTTCCGGGGCCTGCCTCAGTCTGCTTGGGGAGACCAGACCTGCCATGTAGGGCAAAAGGCAGCCCAGGAGTGAGCCAGGGTGGTCAGTGGGGCTGGGGCTGTCCACCCAGGCTTTTTGGGAAGGAGCAGCCATGGAGATTGGGTCTCAGAAAAGATCAAGCCAGAGGACCCTGGCCCCAAGGCTACAGTGGTCCCCAGGCTGTAGTTCAGCAGGCCACTTACAGCTACTCCATCTTTGCAGGTGCTGGTTTGGCAAGGAGCCCGGTGATCTGGTGGACTACATCTACCAGGGCCCCATCATCCTCGTGCTCCTGGTAGGTCCTCAGTGGGAACTGGGACAGGTCTGGGCACCAGGAGGACAGCAGAGGACCCACCCAGCAGAGATGTTGGGGAAGGACAGGGCTGGATCAGCCCCCTGCACACACTCTGTACACGTTACCCCGCTGCCTGGCACCCTTCTCCCAGCTCTCCCTTGCCCACACTCCACACCCTGATGCAGCCCCCTCCCCTCTCTGGCCCTTGGGTTCTTTCTCTGGGCAGAGAAAATCTGACTGGCAGATTTCTAGTGCCTCCGACATCTGACATCCCCTTGCCAGGTACAATGCTGGGACAGCCAGGCGAGGGGGCAGCTGGTGGCAAGAGAAGGGTCTGCGGGATTCTGTTCAGCCCAGCCCTGCACCTCCCTCTATCCACAGCGACCCCCTCCAGGGCCCAGCCCACCACCCCCACCTGGGACAGTGGGACGAATGAAGCGTAATGAGCAATTGTTCCTCATCCAGCTCCCCGCCCTTTGCCAAACGTATTCACATCTAAGGTATAATTGCCGCCATGTCTCTAAACCACAACGAGCTTTAATTAAGGCAGAGTTTAAGTAGAGGCTGCATTCTGCAAAAAATGAATTCATTATATATCATACATTAAAAAAAAAAAAAGACATTCAAAAAAGCCCCATAAGAAATTGGCATTTATGTAAGATTTATTTCAGGCTTGGTAATTTCAGGCTCCTGTATGTACCAGCTTCCTTAAAGGGCCACACGCTTCCTGTGGGAAGCTTGAGAGGGAACTCCATCCCCCTCTTGCACACAGCAGGTGCCTAACGGGGGGTTCTTTGGTCTACCTTGGAGACAATGACTGTTTATCTCTTTTTATTTCCTTGATTTCCTCCCTTTTGTGACTTCCTCCGGGATTCATTTGACCCCCATCTTTGTAGTGTCCTTGATGTATATGAACCAGAGATGACTAGGAAGGTTTTTTACCCATTGCCTGAAATTCCACCATCAGGGCTCCATTCACTTCAGAGATAGAAGCCAGTCCTTGTGAGCAGCCAGAGGGGGAGTTATTGTCCTTGGCGTCCCAGCTGCAACGCGTCACTGATTCTCTCCCTGCAACGCGTCACTGATTCTCTCCCCACCCAGTGTGAACGGAAACCCCATGAGACTTCTTCCCTCCCTGCCAGCTGCTGAGAGCCCATCCTGGAGGGAGGGGACTCCTAATGAGCCTGGGATGCGGCCAAAGAAGGCTGGCCAGGGTGGGGAGCGAGCCCCCTCTGCAAAGATGTTGGACAGCAGTGAGGAAAGGAACAGAGAAGGGGGACAGGTTTGGAAGGCCCAGTACTGTTACCCAACTCCCGCCTCCTCTCCGTGCCCCCTTCTCCTGTTCCACCTCACCAAGAGCCCTGTGCTTGTCTTTCCCTTCGGACCCAGCCCACACCCAGCTATATGCACAGCCAGGGCTTCCAGCTTCCAAGCTCAGCACCTCCAGAAGCTCTATCTTCATTACTTCCAATCCTCACATCCTTGATGCCTGGAAGTAGGGATGATGCTCCCCATTTCACAGATGAAGAACCCGAGAGAGGAAACGGCTGCCCAAGGTCACCAATAATAGCTAGCTGAGCTGAGACTGAAGGGCAGGTCACCCACCACCTCCTGCCGTCCTTTCCATTGGATACCCTGCCACCCCTGGCCACCCCCAGCGGTTCACCGCTGTCTGAGAGACCCGTGATCACTTCTGGGTTCTGGGAAGTGAGTTGGCTGGTTGAGTTTGTAGGAGGCTGTTGTCACTGTTGTTGGCATGGGAAACATTCATTTATCAATTTATCTACCCACCCACCTACTCACCCACTTATTTAACTGGTAACATACATACAACCACTCAGTGCTCTCCGTAAGTATTTAAACCTGTACCGGCCTTCCCAGACAGGCTCCGTAGCTGTCCCCGTTGGACGGGCAAGGGAGCAGAAGCTCAGAAAGGTTAATTGAGCAATTTGCCCAGGGCCACGCAGATGCCAGTTGGAATAGCTGGATAAGAGCCACATGACAAGGACTTGGCGCCAGGTGTTCACGTGGGAGGTGGTCCCAGGAAGCACAGCGAGGGGTGGGAGTAGAAGACAAGGAAGGGAAGAAACCAATAAAGGTGAAGTAATGAGCAAGCTTCCATGGGGCAACACGTAGCAGAGTCTCAGAACTGACCCCCGCTCAGGAAGCTGGGCTATGTATCCACACACTTCATGCCCCATCAGTGGAGGTTGCCCTGGGGACCTTGAATCTCCACATTTCCAGCCCTCCCTCCCCTTCCCATTTTCAGGCTGAGCTAGCTCCCTTGGCACCAGAGAAAGCTTCAGGCTGGGAACTGCCCCCTGCAGCTCCAGGTGAATGGTGTGTGGCACATGAGGTCTGTCTGGAGAAAGCCTTGGTTTCTTGTTCCATGGATGGTGTCTTCCCCAGAAACATCCCAGCTGCCCCTGTTCCAAATGCAAATCCCAGGGCCCCCACCCGCCACTGGGAATCTCTGGGGTGGGTCCAAGATCTGCATTTGGAACAAGTGCCTTTGGTGTGCATACTCTAGTTTGGAGAACTGTGGTGTCCAGGGGCCTTGTGGGCAGGGATGTGAGTTGTCTGGGCTTTCTCCTGGCTTTCTCATCCAGGGCCCTGAATGCAGTAGGACTGAGGACTTGGGCCTTTGAGACTCACCAGAATCCACAGCTCCGGGTGGGACAAGTGGGCTGGCTATGTTGCTGTGAATGTGCGCTACAAGAAGCTGAGGCTGGGAGGGGTAGGAAGAGGGAGCTGAGATGTGCTGGCAGCGCCCCAATATTCAGAACTGGAGGGGAGCAGAGGACACCCCCAAGAGCTGGGACTTCCTCCCCCAGTCTGGGTTTAAAGGACGGGAGGAACCGTGTCCGAAGCCAAGAAGGAAGAGATGTCAGTCCTCCTTCCTCCTCCCTCCCCGTCCACCTCTGCACACGTGCAGACAGGCAGGCTTTGAAAACTGGGTGGGAGGCTGGTGTCAGCAGCTCTCTGGGGGAGGGAGGAAGGTGCCTGTGGTGAAGTGAGACGGCGAGGATGTTGGAAAGGGGCAGGCTGGCAACCAAGCTCAAAAGGAAAGAGTGACTTTCCTTTTGAGGTGGGGTGGGGGCAGCATCACCAACTCCTGCCTAGGGTGAGCAGAGGGGGTGAGGCCTCGTCTCCCAGACCCTCTACACCGGCCCCCGTCCCTGGTTTTGCTTCAGCACATGGGACAGGGGCCTGTAGACCAGAGGTGCTCAGCAACTGCTTATTGACTAGATGGAAGTGTGGGTGGATGGTTAGTGGATGTGTGTATGTTACCTGTTAAATAAGTGGGTGAGTGGGTGGGTAGGTAGATAAATTGATGAATGGAATGTTGAGTAGATATTTGGATGGATGGATGGATGGATGGATGTTACACATTAAATAAGTGGGTGCGTGGGTAGATAAATTAATGAATGGATCATTGAGTAATGTTTGGATAGATGGATGGATGGATGGATGAATGAATGGATGAAAAGATGGATAAGAGTGGGTGGATCATTGAGTGAATTGGTTAGTGGGTTTATGGACAATTAGTGAGTAAGATGTAATGCAGGGAAATGTGGAAGAAATGAGAATATATTTTGATTCCAGCAACCTCTATGCTCACAGAAGTCAGGAAGAATCAGAAAAGGTCAAGTATTTTGTATCACTTGTATGAGAAAATTAGGATGGACCTGTGTGTTAAGGTGACCTCATGATCGAAAAGAATATGCCAGAAACCCAGGAGCTAGAAATTAGCTGAGCCTCAAGAGGAAGCAAGGTGCGGCAGGCCATGGGCAGCCATGGCTGAAAGCATCCCACCAACCCTCACTCTGGGTTCATCAGGCCATGCTGCTGTGGTCGCGAGAGCAGCAGGCTGTGGCTGAGGAGGGAGCCCCCCAGGCTCTCAGAGCATCCTCAAGCCTAGGGGTGATCCAGATGCCACAGGGATGTCTGTCCCATGATGTCTGCCTATGTCCCCAAACTTCCAGCCTGGGATCCAGAACTTAGGAGGCTTCAGAAATGATGCAGTCTCAGGCCCAGGACTTGGGAGGTGTCACACCCCACCCCAAGGTGTGTGTTGTGAGTGTGTGTGGGTGTGTGTGTGTGGGTGGGTGTGTACTCAGGCAAACACATGCACATACGCAGACATGTACACACACATGAGCCAGCAGACACCCCTGGACTAATATGTATGTCCCTCGGAGCCATGGGTACTTTCCTGGGAGAGATTCCCAGGGTGTCAGGCCTAAAACACTCACTTTCCTGTCTACTTGCACTTGGAGATGGATGAAGAGAGACACAGGTGTGTCCGTGTCCCCAGATACATGTTCACACATGAACACACTCCAAGGCAAACACGCAAGCACAGAGCACAGACCCACACAGAGCATTGAGAGGGCAGCACACAGGCACGCAGACAAGCCGACGTGGGCTTACAAGACACCTGCACGCCCACAGAGACTGCATGCAGCACAGGGCTGCCCCCGGAGACCACACGCACAGGTCCCAGGGAGACGCTGGTGCGCAGGCTCCCATGCTGAGAGAAGGCCCAGAATGAAGATAAATGAGGCCCTCCCAGGAGCCTCGGAGTCAGCCCAGCAGCCTGTTCATCTCCATTGCCTCAGGGGTGTCTTCGAAGATTCTAGAGTTTTCTTGGGCACAGGGGACGCGTGGTGAGAGATAATCACTCCTCCCAGCAACCGAGTTATTAATCACTCCATCTGGCCGGTCCGCTCCACCAGGGCAGGCTGTCCTCTGTGCAAAGGGCCTCAGGGAGACCCTCCGTTGACAAGTGGGGGCCCTGCAGCAACAGCGGGGGAGGGCCAGGCAGAGCCCTGGGCTCCCGTGGCGCCCCTGGGGAGGGCACGGGTTCGGGGACACTGAGGAGTCGTGCCTCAGTGTCTCAAGTCAGCTTGACCTTTGTGACCTTGTTCACTGCCTCCAAGGCTGCTTTTCCTCCCTCGGGTCTTGGGGTGGAGACACAGGCCCTGGAGCCCTCAGGTGACAGGGGACTGAGCAAATGGGGTCCCTGCCTGACCTGGCAAGGGAGGAGCAGAGGCTTTGGGACCCCAGGCAGGTGCTGGGGGGTGACAGGGCGGGATGGATGTGCGCCCGGGACGTGGACTTGCAGTGGGAGCAGGGGGAGGTGGCTGCCTCTCGGCTCATCCCCACCTCATGGTCCTTCCTTTCTCCCTCTGCCCCTCCGCCTCCAGATCAATTTTGTATTTCTGTTCAACATCGTCAGAATCCTAATGACAAAGTTACGCGCATCCACCACATCGGAGACGATCCAGTACAGGTAAGCGATGGGGGCTTGACCCTCAGCAGGGGAGGAATGAGGAGGCCATCTGGGCCATTCCCCTGCCTCTGGGGAGGGTCCTCTGAGTCCTCACCCAGAGGCCTCGCTCAGCCTCCCAGGAGACACATCAGCACGTGAGGCCCCGCCTGCAGCGTGGGCTCAGACGGGTCTTGTCATCCTTCCCCCCCCCACACCCCAGGAAGGCGGTGAAGGCCACCTTGGTTCTCCTGCCCCTTCTGGGCATCACCTACATGCTCTTCTTCATCAACCCTGGGGAGGACGAGCTGTCGCAGATCGTGTTCATCTATTTCAACTCCTTCCTGCAGTCCTTCCAGGTGGGGCCCATGGTGAGATGCGGCCACAGTGAGCATCCCTGACCTGGCGTGCCCAGGCGCCCGTGCTCTGGTTGGCGTGGTTCACGTCATACATGCTGAAATACAAGCACGTGCAAACCCTGAACCCAGGCCCTGGCCCCGTCATTCCCACCCCAGGTGGGCCCACGCCTGCTGGGTCAGAGTCACCCTCGCCTTCACCTCCTGCCAGCCCAGCCCCTGCTCTGAGGATTCATGGCAGCCTGTCACTGTCACTCACAGGGGACCCTGGTATGCCTGCGCCACAATGGGGGTGCCCACCCAGCTCTAAGCCTCGGGGTCCTGAGTCAGAGGGCTCCCCCAGCCATCCTGTACCTGCTCCACCCCAGATCCCCCAGGCAGAGCGGCTCCCCGAGCAGGTCACTGACCTCTCCCTCTTCCTTCCCAGGGTTTCTTTGTGTCTGTCTTCTACTGCTTCTTCAATGGAGAGGTACGACACCGGGCCCGGGCAGGCCTGTCCTCAGACCCCACTCCAGGGCAGTTCGAGGGGAGCCCCCCGGCCTTTTGGGAGTCCCTGGCTGTGCTCAGCTCTGCTCTGGAGAAGGGAGGGGAAGGCTGGAGAAGCCACCCAGCTTTGGGGAGACAGGAATCCTGCCTTCCAGCTGTTTTAGAAGGTTGACTCTGCAGGTCAGAAACAATATACTGACTCTCCCCAGTGCACTTGGGGAGCTGGATGGGCAGGAGCCCAGGCCACAGGGGCTCACAGGAGAAGGAAGCCAGAACACAGGTGATGACAGGAGAGCACGTTCCAGGAGCAAGTCAGGTGTGAGTCGTGCATCCAGGCCTTTGTGGACCCAGGGAACAGAAAGACACCTGAGCATCCTCTCCCATCCCCCACTGCCGCAGAGAAGACTACACAGTTCTGGGTGGGATCCAGGGACCCAGGCTCCGGTGAAGCTTGGTTAGCTCAGAAGCCCCAGAATCCCTGTGCGGCAGACTCGGGGGAGATGCTCACTCAGGCCCGTGGTAGGTGGGGCCACACAGTGGGTGCTGGGGCAAAGTGCAGACACCCTCCCAGGGCCCAAGAACTTCCAAACACCCCAGAGGAGTGCCACTGCCATCCTGCGGCCCCTTCGCCTGCCCACGCACAGGGCAATGGCAGGGTCCGCAGGCCTGGGCCTCTGTCAATCAAAGCAGACCCCCTGTAGGAAAGTCCAGCAGAGGAGCCCGCCATCGGCTGGAGAGCAGGGAGAGAAGGAGCCGCTGAAGCCAGCAAATGAGTGCTCACAGAGCATTTACTCTGTCCAGCCACGTGCCAGGTTAGCACGTGGGGCACATGACCCATTTTGCAGACGTCTTCCACGGCAATCCAAACAAGAATAGAGCAGCACCAGGGATCATCAGGTCTTGAGAGGAGTAGCGGTACCTCTCAGCTGCGTGCCGTGCTAAGCCAGGCGGGTCTCACAGGAGGTAGAGGAGGCCCGCGCTGCAGAGGGAGTCCAGCCTCCCTTGATGGCCCCACAAGGGGCAGGGAGCAGGGGAGAGGACTGGCCGGACCCCAGGATAGGCCTCCGCGGGCCCAGCTGAGTCTCCGCCTCCCCCGCAGGTGCGCTCGGCTGTGAGGAAGAGGTGGCACCGCTGGCAGGACCATCACTCCCTCCGAGTCCCCGTGGCCCGGGCCATGTCTATCCCCACATCACCCACACGGCTCAGCTTCCACAGCGTCAAGCAGACGGCCGCTGTATGACCCCTCAGGACCCCCACCTCGCCGGTCACGCCACCAGCGGGACAGCCTTCCCATCCTCCGCCAGTACCTTTCTCTGGGTTCTCCTGGCCGCGCGGGCCCTGGTGGGGGCAGAGGGAGCGGAAAGACCAGCTCTCCAGGCTGGCAGGGGAGAGGCTGTGCAGCTGCTCGAGGGGCTCTCGGCAACCAGCGCCGGCTGGGCCCCAAGTCTCAGTGTGAGAGGGAGCAGAGCGGAGGAGTCACAGGAACGCCCGGAGAAGGGCGGGTCACCGATCTTCAGGCATCGCCCACACCAGCCTCGCTGGCTAGACCCTCACTGTCGCCTTGTTCACCGACGAGGAAGGTCCAGAGCCAGGAAGGGCCTGCCCAAGTCACACAGCTAGTTCATGGCAGCCCTGTGGCTCCTCTGCCCCACGCAAGGCAAGGGTCTTCCCACCAGCAGCAGGGTGATGGTGGGCCCCGCTCCCTGCCTTCCGCCTCTGTGTTCAGTGGCGCCCTCTGCAGTTGGGGGGGAGGCACGGCAGCCGGAGTAAGGGATTCATTCCTCTGGCTTCATTCCAGGGACTCTCACCCAGAAGCCTCACCTACACCCCACCCCTGACCCCATCATCCTGCCCCCGGACCCTTGGAAGGGTGCTGCGTCCTTTCCTGAGAGCCCTCTTCTCAGCCTAGTCCACAGATTCGGGGCCTTGGGGAGGGGCAGATAGGGAGGAAGACGCTGCCAGGGCAGCCATATACGCTTAGACCAAGCGGATACATAATGTAGGACGAAACGGGGCGGAGACGCTGGGGGATGGGCTGGGAGAAGGAGCAGGGTAGAAACAGCAGAAACCAAAGTACGTCTTTGATGATCGGAACGAATCCCTCAGCCCCCACCTGAGACTGGCCTTCAGCCTCCCCTTCAGAAACAACATCTGTGCTGTCTGTGAAATAAACCATGCGTCTGTGGAAACGTGGCCTCCCTTTAGGTGAAGCGGTGCTGTGGGCCAAGAACGCTGGGCTGGGTCCATCCTCATCTGCAGAGACTCCTGCCCTGGCCTGGGGCTGGTTCTCCCTCTCCACCTATGCCTGTAGGTCCGTCCCACGGCCTGTTCCGGTTCCCCGCTCTGGAATGGGGAGGGACGTGTAGACCAGGAAACACTGCGCGCCCCGCTCCCCCCTCCCCGCCCCGTCTCCCTGAGCAACCACCAGGGCCGTCTCCATCTTGGCCTCCATCCACCCTTCCCTCCAGGAGAGGGTGGGAGGCTAGGGGCAGGAGCAGTCATCAGGCCGGGGTTCGAAAGGCCTTTTGCTCTAGGCATGGCCCTCCCCGTGTTTTTTTTTAAATTATATATCCCATCTTGCACATTTTTAGGTCGACATCTAATATTTTTCACGAGTTTTAAAACGTGTGAGGGATGTGATTTCTGGCATTTGGTAAATATTTACATTTTAAAATAAAACTGCCACAACACTTTAAAATACATCATATGAAACCCAAACATAGCAGTGATTTAATACTCTCGTCTATTTAAACACAAAAGCAAAAAAACACAACCTGCTCTTCTTTAACAGTTGGAAATTTTAGGTTGTTCCTTTTCCTTTTGAACTTGTATTTTCATTCCATTCCCCCTACAGATTTTTTTTTCACTAATGCAGCATTTTTTATGGTCGAGAGTTTTCTATTGCTCACATTATCATACTTCTCTGCCACGAGTATATATTTAGAAATTGGAATTGAAATAATTTCCCGTGACCAAATATTCTAAGGGTTTTTAAAAAAGTATTCTGGATTGAATTATTACAACTAATTTTTGATATAAGATATAATGTACGACTGATTAAACAACATAGATAACTCAAAAATTTTATAAGTAATTATTAAACCTAAAAAGGAAAATATTGAAAACACATCTTATGAAACATAGAAATTGTTTGTGAATCTATGGATGAATCGACTTAGCATAATTTTTCTCTTCACTTTTTATAGCTCTACATGCTGAGAAGCCTTTCACACAAATAAATAGATGTCACCCAATTCTCTGAACCCCTTCTGATATGCATGCCCAAAATTGCATAGTGATTTATCATCAAAAATGATGTCAACTGGTCACTTTAGTCTGCTTTAAATTTGGCTGGGAAAAATGAAATGAAAAGTCTCAGACTTGCCAAGGGCTTTGCTGTCTGGTGAATGTGCTCCTTTGGTGGTTCACCCTGGGTACCTGGGTGCCCTCTGGGGCTTGGGTCGGGTGGGGTGGGGTTAAGAGCCGGGCGGTGCACGCGTGGGATGCGCGGGCGCCCAGCTTCACACCTGTGCAGCAGAGAGAGGTGGGGCGCCCTGACTTCGTGCGTCCCCCAGATACAGAACACTTGCGGGTCTTGGAAAGTCTTCCTGTACCCTCAGAGGCGATGCGATGGCCGCTTCCATTAGCATCGTCGGGGGCTCCTGTAGAGCAAGGAGCTGCAAGTGGCTTGGCCCCAAGAGGCCACGTGGAGGGAGCCGGAGGAGCTGAGCCCTCATCAGAGCAGCACGGAGAACTCAGGCCTCCGCAGAGCCTCAGCGCCAAGTTCCGGCCACTCATTACCCTCTGGGCCTGCTCCCTGAAGGGCCTGCCCCGGAGCACCCGGAAGTCGCTAACCCTCGTGCAGCCAGATTAGCAAGAGGGAGCAGTTTGATCTGCTCCCTGTGCAGTTCAGGGAGGTGGCTCCGCAGTCCCGTGCTGACCCTGCGTCCCTTCATTACCGGGGCCCCTGGTCACCGCTCCGCTGAGCTCTGGCTTTGAAATGCCACCAAAGCCATTAAGTCCTCCCTCTGGGTCCTCCACTTGTTAACCTCACTCGGCCCCTGTTTCTTGCAGCCAAGCCCATCCTCGTCCTCATTAGCATCCGCTTCAGTGCAGGCAGCCCCTCACCTCTGGCCTTCCTGGAAATTGGCCTCATTAGCAGACCCTCCTCTTTAGCAAGTTCCCAGACCCCTGTGCCCTTAGGCTCTCCTGTGTAACCCTTTCACTCCCCCTGATTTATAAAGCTGGGGAAGACTTGGGACCACAAAGGTAGTCCTCACACCAGCCTTCTGGCCCCACTGCCAGGGAGAGACCCCAGACAGAACCCTGTCCCCAGCACGGCTGCCACCCCCTGGCCCATCATCAAAGTGCGGCCACAAAGTGCCTTCTGGGGTGATGGTGGGAAGTGAAAGACAAGTCTGACATTTCCCTGCTGGGAGGGTCTGTGTAAGGTGCTACCTGGGGGGACTGAAGCCTCCAGACCCCAGGTTTCCTGTGGAGGAGACTCACTAGCAGAAGAATAGAAAAGGGACTCAAGGTGGCATTAAGATGCAGAAACTGACTGCCAGCATATGGACTTAATGGAGGTGGAGACACACAGAGACTCCCAGGTGTGGAGGCAGACACCGCTGAGGCCACAGAAGGAGGCCCAGATGGACACAGACACACAGAGGTAGACCCAGACATTAGACACACGCGTGCCCACCAGTCATTCCCCGCTTACTGAGCACCACTGTGTGCCAGCTATGGAAATAACACTGTAAATAAGACAAGCTTCCCATTTCACGAAACTCAACATCTAGCTGAGAAGAAACAGCTCCCACATAGTACAAGGTAAAAACAGGAAAAGGGATTGGTGCTCTGTGTCTTTACCTGGGTGGATTTCTCAGAGTCCATTTCTGTCTGTCCTCGTGGGGAGAAGGGGTCAGTCAGCTTCTGCAGTCGCCTCCTTCCTCAGCCCCCTGCTTTTTCCACATCTCTGAGCCTGTGCCCATGGTGGCCTCAAGCCAGACAGGGTTTATGAGACACAACACCACAGCTACCCTCCCCTATTTCTTTCCCACTTCTCTCCATCCAGGCCCAGGAGCTCCCTGGACTGACAGACACAGGCCCAGGTCACTGCTCTTCCTTCCTGAGCACCTCCGGAGCCCCAGGGCAGATGGGGCACAGGTGCAGTGAGGCAGCTGGATGAGAAGCAGGCTGTCACAGGAAAGACAGGTGAAGGGCATACTCAGAACAAGCCATCCCTTTTACATGCCTGGTGCCATCGTGAGACAGGTCTGGGGTCTGCAAGGCCCCAGGGGAGTCATTTCCTACAGTGACATTTCAGCCAGGCTCAGGGAGAGTTTGGTGGAAAAGAGCTGTCCCTCCAGCCCTGGAGCCTGGCTAGGGACCCACTGCTCCGAGGACACTCCTGGGTCTCTCATCAGAACCAACGGAAAGGAGACTTGGGGAACCTCTATTTCCAGACCGGGTGGGATCTAGGAATCGGCACTTTTAACAAATGCTTCTGTCTGGCGTGGGAGCCGCTGAACAGGAAACATCCCTTGTCTCCTCTTTACGACACACACACGCACGCACACACACAGTTTGTGGACTGTAGGAAGGGAAAGTGGTGACCTGCTTTTCTGGAAACCTTTAGGGAGGGGCAGCTGTGGCAGGAGGGAAAAAGGCAGGTTTGAAACATGTAAATTTGTTCATCAGTATGCTCAGTGTGGTTTCCAGGTTCTGCCCCTAAGGTGCCGCTCATTCTCCAGAGGGGGCCGCCCACTGAGAGCCGGTAATCGGCAGGAGGGATGGGCAGAGGGTGGGCTGAGATCACTGCCCTGTGTTGACTGAGTTTCCTCCAGACTTTCTTGTCAGGGATTTCTTCGTGTAGAGCTTAAGGCCCTCCCACAGAGCTGTAGCATGCCTCCGCCACCACGGAACCGTCACCGTGGCCTCCATCTGTCCTAAAGGACCTGACTCAAAGAGTCTTTCCTCCAGGAAGCCTTCCTGACAGCATCAGCAGGATATGTGTCCACTGGGCGCTCCTACCAGAATCCCCGTGAGGCTCCTCCGCCGTGCTGGGGACGCTGGAGGCACGTGCTGTTCCTTATGCCTGCAACTAGAACTCCGCGCCTAGTAGGCGCTCTAGAAACATGCATTCAATAAACTGGCCTTTCCTATTTGTTCCACTCAGAGCTGGTTAACTCACAGGCTAGAGTCCAGTGCTAGCAAGACAGACCATGGGCACAAAGATGCCCAGAAATCTCTCAGCTTTGCACAGAGGAAAGTGCAACATTCTCTGGCGCCTCACCTCACCACCACCAGAGTCCAGAGGCCAGGCCCAGACTGAGGGCACCCCCTGTTCTCCACTTCACGTGTAGACAGAAAACCGGAGGAGCAGAGCTTCCACATCCTTCCAAGACTCTCCTGCAGGTATCCACAGATTCATCCCACCCAAGGGGTCTCGTGCCTGGGTGAGTCCTGGCTTCCTCCTGGGTGGGCGGTCAGCCTGTCCTTCACTAGGTAGGGTGACCAGACCTGGTCTGCCCCAGCTCATCTAGGTTTACACCTGTTGTCCTGGTGTTATTCAAAGCATTCCTCTCACTCTCACAAGTGTCTTGGTTTGGACAATAAACTACAGTTGATCCTTGAAGGATGCTGGGGGGTGCAGTGCCAACCCCAGGCAGTCGAAAATCCACATATAACTTATAGCTGGCCCTCCATAATCGCTGTTCCACATCTTGGGGTTCAACTAATCTCGAATTGTGTAGTTCTGGGGCTCACATTTAGTGGAAAACAATCTGCCTGTGTAGACCCATGCCGTTGACAACAACAGCAAACCTGTGTGTTTCAGCGGTCAGCTCTATATGATCACTCTATTTAAACCCCACATTTGTCTGAGTACGTAGTAGGGGCCGCACATGCTGCTTGAATAAATGAATGAGAGCCAGATCTACAGAAACTTCCAGAAGTTAGCCACTGCACTTCCTTGAATAAAGGATGGAGAGCCTGCGTAGAAGGGACCCTCTGAGGCTGAGTCTCGAGTCCAGTCTGGATATCTGCTTGTTGGACAAATGCGTGAGCAGGGAGGGGCAGGGAGAAGCCAATTCTAGCTCTGGAAGAAAGAAAATCATCCCTCAGTCTCTGCTGTGAATGCAACAAAGTAATTAATTGTGATTCTTAATTAGCTCTGCAGGGCACTAAGGAAGGCCCCCTCTGGCTCCCTGAGGCCCAACTGGTGTGTTAAACAAACTGGCATCATGGATCTCCATGGAGGACCCTCTGTCCAACAAGGCGGAAAAACTCAAAGACCTGTCATTTCTTCCTGCCTCCCCCAGTTCTGGCCTCCAGTTTTCTGGGGAAAGCTGGTGGTAGGCTTGTGAGCAACTCTGCCGCCGCCTCCTTGCCTTCTTATTCTTCCAGCTCAGCCCAAATTCATTGTCCTTTCAGGACTTTCCAAAGGGTGCACTATGGGGTCTGTGAAGCTAGTTCCTAAGCAAATGAACACCCCCAGGCTTGTGTCTCCAAATCCACCTCATTCCTCCACAGACACAGATTCTGGGCTCTCCCCTACACCATCAACATGCAGATTTCAGTGTTAAAGTCTTCGCACCTGAAGGAATGAGGAGAAAGGAGTCCTTGCTTGCAAATGTGATGGAGTCCTTCCTTGCAAATGTGATGGAGTCCTTTCCCTAAAAAATGTAAATGTATAACATGCAAAAATATAGCGTATTCAGTAGTGCAAATGGCTACAGAAATCGTCAAAGGAATCATGGATCCAAGTTGAAAAGCCCCTGACCTCAGGATAAAATTAAAATACTTCAAGTTAGCTAATAAGAATTCCCTGTGTTGGTGGTGTGTGTTAGAAGCACCAGGTGATTTAAAGCTGCACAGGTTTCTGAGCCCACTCCAGACCTCCCAAAACAATCCTGGGAGGTAGAAACTTGCACTTTTAACAACCATCCTCACACAGGAGGGCCCTGGGAGCCGCCAGCACACAAGGCCCTTCCTTGGCTGTGTCTCCCATTCTGCCCACCTCCCCCAGCCGTGGGTGACCCCTCTTCCCAGGGTCCCTCCGTGGGGGCCACACTCCCCTGCCGTATGTAAGGTTGGGTTTCCCCCAGCAGGTTGTGAAGGGTGTCAGGGCAGGGCCTTGTCTGCCCCAGCCCTGAACTGCTAGCACCCGGGAAATGTCAGGCTTTCAAAAGAGCTTTCATCTGAACTAAGGATTCCAAGAGCATGAAACAGAAAACCACTAAATTTACACAATTTTAGTTCCTTTGTTACTGACCCAGGTCCTTGGATTCTTTAATCAATAGAAATGGATAAGAGGCCAGACGAGAAATTCAGGTAAGGCTTTTTTGGGACTCACGCTGCAGCCCAAGGGAATCGAAAACAAGGAACAGGTGCCCTTGATCACTCCTGAAGGAGGGAGAAGGTGACAAGCTGGTTCCTCAAATGGGTTAGGGGTGGATAGGCATGTTGGGTGGGAGGGACGGCTTAGGTGGTCTGCCCACCCCCTTGGTGGTGCTGTGTGCAGAGATCACGCGCAGTCCCCTGCTTTCGCTCCAGGCACCTCAGAAATGGCGGTTGGTGGCCTTTCTGTATCTTATTGTTCATAATTGCCCCAAGTCTCAGCCTATCTCACCTTGGCCTCTTTCCTTTTGGTGCCTTGGCGTAGGAAGTAGTTTTCCAAGTGGAATTGCTGGAGGGACCTTCTACTGAGGCACAGTGGAATGAAAAAAAAGAAACAGCACACAAATTTGTACAGGTTGTAGGTCCAGATGGATCACTGCATTGAATGTGGAGAAAGGAAGAAAGACATGAATATTACATGCCTCTGCATGGCAGATTGGACTAAAAGTTTTTCCATGTACTTTCTCATTTAAATCCTCTTAAAAATGCTGCAACACAGGCACTTCTCTGGTGGTCTAGTGGTTAGGACTCCACACATCCAATGCAGAGGGCACGGGTTCAATCCCCAGTTGGGGAACTAAGATCCCACATGCCCACATCCCGGGCATGGCTAAAAATAATTTTTTAATTAAAAAAGAAATTCTGCAATATAGAAAACTCAGTTTAAAAAAAAAAAAAAAGGTAATTACCATGATTTACCAGTTCCTTTCAGGGGGCCTCCCCCAGATCCAGGAACTCTTGTCGCTAAGAGGCCTTGGAATCAGGCCTTTCTTTCTCTGGAATCTCTTCTTAGGTCTACAAGTTTCATAAACATTTTTAAATTTACTACTTTCATTTTGGTTATAATCTTAAAAATTTAGTAGTAATTGTAAAACATTTTTACCTTAAAACACCTTTTTCATAGGATCAATTGAAAGACAATTTAACAGTACAAAACGTTAGCTCAAGTTTCTCAAACTGAGGATTCCCTGATGTATTCCAGAGAGTTAGAGATTCTGTTTTTTCTACAAAGTCCACTATGATACTAAGTTTGAGAACCTGCCTTGATCAGAACTAGTCAGAAGCAGTGGGGTTTTGCCAAGTGGGGCAAGAATTTTGAGCCAAGAGTGGCTCTATGTATATATGTCCAGGGAAATCACCTTGAAGTAAGCCAGTTTTTGCACCAAAATACTGAATGTGGCAGCTACTCTGGAGAAGATGCTTTCAGAAGTCATTCAAGTATTGATATTTCTTGAGCACCTAGTGAGTGCTAGGTACTCCTCTGGGCATAACGGAGGATATAGCCCTGAATGAAGCAACCCAAATCCTTGTCCTCATGCAACTTACATTCTGATGAGGAGACTGAACATTAAATAAGACAAAGAAGCCAGATATATTATAAAGTGTTAAGCTCTAAAGAGGAAAAGAGGACAAGGAATGGGGGTATGAAGTGTGCAAGGATCTGAATGTGCCTGAGCCGGTGTGGGGGTGGGGCGGGGAGGGTGTGGCTCCATGTTAAAACTGTAGATGAAATGGCTGGGGGAGGGTTCACTGGCGTGGCGCCTGAACAAAGTCCTGAAGGAAGTGAGAGAGAAGGTGTGAGGATCGGGACCGAAAGCACTGCAGGCAGGTGAACAGCGAGGGCCAAGGGCCTGCTTGTGGAACACAGGACAGCGATCCGTGTGTGTGCGTGCGTGCGTGCGTGTGTGTGTTTGGTGGGGAGGGAAATGGGGGTTCACACAGGTGTTATTCTTAAGTGAGAAGAAAGGTCACTGTGTTTTTAGGCTTCACTTTGGCTGCTGGATGTGAAATAGATTGTGAAGGGGTGCAGGTACAGCAGAGAGTGCAGGTAAGAGTCTTCGGCGATAGGCCAGTTGGCAGATGGCAGTGCCCTGGACCAGGGTGGTGGCCGGATTCCGAATAGCTAGTGAAAACAGATCCGATGGCCTGGATGTAGCATGTAAGAGAAAGAAGTCGTCTGGCATCTGTTGTCACTAACCCAGGGGACAGGTTAATGGAGTGGACCAGTTTGCAAGCTTGCTTCAGAATTCTTTTTAGAAAGATGGAAGCTCTGGCCTCAATTTTAAAAAGAATGTTCATAAAGATTTTTTAAAGCTTGTCAGTGCTTTTTTTCTTTCCCATAACCTCATCCTGCTTAATCTCACTATCAATTAATTCACCCTCAGATGCAGAACGGAGGGTTTTGAAGAGCCAAAGAAGGTTTGAATTAGCCTAAATTGGTTTAGTTAGCATAACTGCTTCTGCACTAATTGTTGGTGATTGAGTTTTAAGACCCAAGAAATGCAGACACTGGCTGGAAAAATTCTACTTGAGCTCACTTCTGCACCAAGTCCTGAACGGTAAAAGAGGAGGGCAGAGAGCTTTGGCTCACAAAGAGAGAGGGGCTCTCTCTTCCCAGCCCCAAGCTCAAGAAACTTTCATTAGGTTCAGGCTCAGGCTGTGGCCTAGGACAGAGCTGTGGAGGGTTAGAGCAGGGCTATCACAGCTAGATTCTTTTTATTTATTTATTTATTTATTTATTTTTTTGGGGGGGGGGTACACCAAGTTCAATCATCTGTTTTTATACACATATCCCCGTATTCCCTCCCTTCCTTGACTCCCCCCACCTCGAGTCCCCCCCACCCTCCCCACCCCAGTCCTCTAAGGCATCTTCCATCCTCGAGTTGGACTCCCTTTGTTATACAACAACTTCCCACTGACACAGCTAGATTCTTAAACAGAACTGGAGTCCACTTTACTAGGTTTCCAGCACAGAGCTCACAGCTTCACCCACCCCCATACAGCAAGATCATGGCTCCTTAGGTAAAATCACCCAGAAACTGAAATCCCACTTCCCCACCCCACACCTGCTTGTCTAATTGTCTCACTGGATACAAGGTTCTTATAAATCTACACTGTCAAAGAGAAGCTCCTTTCCGGAGAGCAATGGGTCCAGCATTTCACCTGGTAAGAAAGTGCAAAACGGTTCAAGAGGAGGGAAAACACTAAAAAGAACAAGAGGAAGGACACCCCCTCTGAGGGATCCCCTCAGGCTCATCTTGACTACACTGTCCCTGTCCCCAACACGCACAATCCACAGAATCTGGGCTCCCACAGAGCAGACAGCCAGTGCACATTTGCTCGTTCAAACAGACCCTTTCTCTTTGAAATCCAAGTAACCCAACTGCCCATGACCCCGGAGTGGTTCTCTCCATCCAGTGTCCACAGTTATAGTTCTGCAGTCTCCTCTCTGGCTGGCTTGGAGTGGACTGATTTAAAAACTAAAACATCAAGCTTTTTCATTTAACACAAGAGCCACTCCCCACCCCCCCCCACCCCACTGGGCCCAACACAGGTTCATCTGCCTAAAGTTGTGCTGATGGAGGGCTTTTTTCTTCTTTCTTTTTAAATGAGGGCATAGTTTTTTTAATAGTAAAGAATTGTCAGCTTTAGGTTACACACATTGCCCACGGTAACACTGCCTGCGTGTCTGAGTCGATCCCCTCGCGGACACGTCTGCCTCCAGAGTCTACCCTTTACTATGATAATACCTCACCAGCAGGAAATGACACTGGGCAGAAAACGAGAATGGTCATTGATTCCAAACCCAAGTATCAACAAGCACAGAGCAGTCAGGCCAGACAGGTGCCTCCTGCTCAACCAGCTTTGGAGGTAACTCAGAAGAGTGAGGGGGAAAGATATTACTCGGCTGTTTATGGACAGACCTACTAAAACCTGAAATCAATTCTGTTCAACCCGCTTTCAGAAAAGGAAATGAACCCTCAAGGGGAGTAGAAAAAGGAACGAGTGACTCAGGTGACAGCTCTCCCCTCTTCAAGCGAGAGCCTCATATGGTCCGTGTGTAATATCTCTCTCAGCACTCCTCACAGCCCCAGACAGCAGACAGCTCTGCGTATGTTTATGCCCTAGCTGCCTGGACCGAGGACTCAGTTCTGACACGTGCCCTATCCTGGGCAAAAGATCTTAAACGGCTTCACAAATAACGCCTAAATGGTTTTGGCAAATCTACATATTGAGGCAAACAGGAATGTTGTGAACATCCTGATGCCAAGTAAAAATTGTATGCTTTTTATGGTAAATACCCTAAATGGGCAAATGTTGAACAGTGGACAAAAGATAAACGTAGGAAGATGAGCAAGGGTGAGAGAGAAAGAGAGAGAGAGAGGGAGAGAGAGGGTTGAGAAGAGGAAAATTTTACCTTGATAGGGAACTAAGCAAAATTGGTAGTTGAAGACAGAAATGGGTTCGTGGAGACAGAAAATATCAGTGCCTGTGGACAGTCTTCTTGCCCCTTCTCTCATCTTTCTCTCTAGTGCTGGCAACACCCTCCTCTAAGAGAGGGAGGTCTACAGGCACGGCTTCTCATGAAATGAGTCATGGCTGAGAAAACTAGACTTCCTAACCTGGCTGAGAATCTACTTTCACAGACTCCAATGTGTGGGACAAGAAGGAAGGGTCTTGAGTTGTAGGGCGAGGTTATATACAAGTAACCATTTCCCAATGGCAACAAACTGTTTAAACTTTGTAAGAAGTGACTGAGTAAGGCTCAGGTGCAGTTAGGATGGTGACAAGGACAGGAAGTAAGTTGTAGTTTCCTCCAGGAGCCCCATCCCTTACAGAGCTAGGAGTCTGTCCAGTTAGCCACAAAGCCAACTCCATGACTCCACAGTACTGAGTGATTAAGCTCAAGGTCAGCCATTTTCTTGGCAAAATCTCAGGCTTTCCCAATATTTGAGAAGGTAAGTTTACATGGCTGTCAGAGAACACACAGATCTCATTTCACTGAGGCTGAATACAATGGACCACTTCTCTTCTTAAAGGGAACACTTTCTTAGACCCTTCAAGGTACCCTTTCTTGAGCCATCTTCATCCCCAGCCACCAAAGGCAGATATTAGCAGAGCACGGATAGCAGCATAGTGTGATACGATCATGTACTTTGAACTTGGTTCAAAACTGGTTCTGCCCCCTACTAGCGGAGTGAACCTGTAAAGGTTCTGCTTCCTTTTCCTTTTATGTAAAAGGACGATAATGATACTTAAATTATTGTAAGGGTAGAAAGAGAGAGCACACAGGACCTCTCTTAGAACAGAGCCTGGCAGGTGGTAGGCACTCAGCAAACGTGCCCTTCTCCCTGGAAACACTGTGCTCCAACCACCGAAGTCCTGGGGAATCAGTCAGGCCAGTCTATAGGGCAGAGAGGAATTCACCCCCAACACTGGGCAAAGGAAGCAGGATGTGAGCTGTAGAGGGTTCGTGAGCACATGTTTACAGTTACCTCAGCGGAGCAACACAAAAACAATGCCTCCTAAATGCATTTTTTTTCCTGGAAACTTTGGTGTTGACAACTTTGACCCCCACTGTCATTAAATACTTCATTCAGAAGACCCTTCCCCACCCTGGAGCTGGCGGGGTGGGGAGGGCAGGGTTCAGGCTTTTTATGGCTTGAGCTGAAACCTCCATTATAGCAGAGGTTTTCCTAAGGTGCTTTCCAAATATTGATGCCCGGGCATCAGAACTCAATAAATTGGTTTGAGGGGGCACAGACATGGGCATTTTTTAAAGCTCCAGTGATTCTAGTGTGCAGCCAGGGTTGAGAACTACTGCCCTAACTCTTTCACTGCTGCAACAGGTTTAAAAAGATGTGTCCTTAAACATGCAAGGAAGATATACCATGCCAGCTGGGAGAACAGAAGTCACCAGCACTAGAGGAGCTCCTGGCAGGAAGGCAGGGCCACAGGCTACTGCTCTCAGGCATTTCCTGGTGAAGCCCCCAAGTTATATCCCAATTTCCGGAAGAGACATTAATCCCTTTCACATGGTCTTAACACAATTATTGGTTAGACGCAGCCCAATAACCAAGAATTATTGAAGAGACAAGAGGTAAATTTTGAGGCGCAGCAAAATTATTTTCATTCATTTGCTGAATCTTCAACTAAATTTCTTTGTGGTGTAGGCCAAATGCCAAACAAACAAAACCTGTCTTACACACAGTCAGACTATCAGCAAAGATGCTGGTGCAAGGCTCTTTAACATGAGTGATGCTATCAAAACCTCTCCATTCTAGACCTGCCCCCGCCAAGAGATACAGATTAATAGTTTCCCCTGGTGATAGGAGGTTAAGTGCAGCTACATCCAGAGACAATTTGGATTTATTTCCTGGTCATCTGGTTCTCCTGTGAATAGACTCCACTGGCTATGACAGTCAGTACCATTACCCTAAGTCTATACTGGTTGAGGGATCAATACATAAAGGTCTAGAATGAATCTATTTCAAGTGACTTATTGAACAAAATAATTTCGCAAATTTCGTCACAAAGAACACTGGACATCTGACATCTCTAGTACCATCTCATCCAATTAGTAAGATCATTTCTATACTTATACGACTTGGCAATGAATTCCTTTCTTGGAACACTTATCTGTATTCAGTGTTTTACTATTATGAGCCACTAAGCAGTATTAAGGTTCTAGACTCCTGCAGAACTCAGGCACAGACCACCTCTCTAGACACAACTCCTGAATTCCAACCGAAGTTTTAAAGAAACTCCTATGTTCCTATATACATTCCATGGAAACCAGTTAGAATCTGACCCTTCCAGCCATCCCTATTTTTGGGGAGAGTGAAGACCAGGTGTGCTCCTCAGAGAGGGAGTGCTACTTATCCAGCTCTTGACCTAGCCCAGTTTGATACATGCAAATACATTAATAATAAAAGGCCTCACAGTGTATCAAGCCAGAAAGCTTTAAATATACATTGGGCTTGAACAGAGGAGAGGAGCGTGTGCACACAACCCTTGTGTGTGAAGTCTCTTCGTTTAGAAAACAACTCTTCCCCTGCATGTGCTTAGAATCAAGCATATATGACACAGACAGAACCAGAGAGCTCTGCTACTGGCCCATCTTCCCCACTCAGGTAATCAGTCACTTTAGAGATGGTGGGTGTTCTCTCGGGAGAAACTGTGCATTGCACATACAGAACAGGGAAAGCGGGGCTTGCAGAATTAATATCCAGCGTCTAACTCATGACAAATGCATTTTCCAATGAAGAGTGAAGAGAGCTTTGGTTCCAATCCCTTTATGATCCAATGTAGGCAAATATCACAGTGTTTAATATTTCTCTTCCTATTAAGGAGCTCATAACAATGTCTGAGGTGGTGGTGACTGTCTGACTACGGAGGTGCCCACTGTAAAAGGAAGTTAAATAAATGGGAAGAAGTAAAGACAACTGCCCTCCACCCCAGCCCCGAAGTAAGAACGCTAGACTATACGCCAAGTTCAGAGCTGTATTATTAGGAATCTGAGGTGAAAAGAATCCCTAGAAAAACTCAGTGTATTTAAGTTAGTTCCTTCTAATTTAATAATGAATACTTTTAAAAGCATAGGGCAGGAGAGAAATAAGCTTCAGTGAAAGGCTTTCTTCCCCAGAGATTTGTTCAAAAATTCAACTCATGGAAAGTCTATTTACTGACTTCCTACTATGTACAATACTGTGGTAGGCATCACCGGTGGGGAGACAGAGATGAGAGAATCCCCGGGGGATTCTTCAGCTGCTCTTCACACCCCAGACAAAGGAAAACATTCTGGAGATGCCCCCCCCCCCCACCACTGTCTGAGAGGAAGATGGGAAGCTAGACAGTCTTAAGTCTGCAAATAAAGAGCTGCTCAAATTCACACATCCTTGAATTTTTTTCCTAACAAACATATGTGTTCTGAGTGTTCTATACAAAAACATCATAGAAGTAAAGTCCCTCAAAAGCTGAGCCAAAAACTACTAGGCTAGAATCAAGACACTGTGATGGCTGAGAAGTGCTAAGTCAGACAAGGCAGATGGGGTTCCTCTAGCATCAGTTCAGTGATTTCCAGGGCTACCTGGGAAGCCAACTACATGCACACCTTGAAATTGAGGGTCTCTGTCAATGCACCCCCTCCTGGAGACTCTGAAGAGCAAAGACTCTGTCAGCTGGACATCGGGGTGAACAGCCCTGACCCCCACCCAGCAGGCCTCCTCCTTCTCCACTACTGCAGCCTCCTCCACACCTCAGCCCCTCCCAGAAGCCGGTCCACCTACTCAGAGACTGCTGCCTCTTTAGCACAATGCGTCATCATCGTCTCAGAAAAAAACAGAAAGTATAGAAAAGGCAAATCCATAGAGACAGAGAACAGATGAGAGGCTGCTTGTGGCTGGGGCTGGAATGCGCATGAGATTTCTTTTTGGAGTGATGGAAATGTTCTAAAATTGGATGGTGGTGGCAGTTGCACAACTCTGTAAATAAACTAAATGTCATCAAATTGTACACTTAAAACAGGTGAATTTTATGGTTTTCTGAACACAGCTGATTTTAAAATGTATTGATTGTGTTTAACATTGAGCCACTTAGTGTCGACCCAAAGACAGGAGAAACAGCTCTGCTGAAAATGTGGAAACACGAGCAAGTGAATTACAGGTCTGTTCAGAATTCCTTCAGCTTTAATTGTGGGAGGAAGATTAGGCAGCCACGCAGGATAAAATGCAGTCCCCGGGAGGAAGTGCAATGCTGTTTTTTTTTTTGTAACGTGGACACGATACGAGTTATTCTTTTATTAGCGCAAATGGTCAAAAGTTGCCAAAACTGTCCTCATTCTTCAATTGTCTCTTTTTTCCCAGTTTCTTGACCTTCAAAGAGAGGATATCTGGCCTCCACATCAGCCCACGTGATGCTGCCATTGGCCAGATCTTGGACTACACCGGGCAGTTCAGAAACCTGGGGTAAAAAGAAAGAAATCCCAGAATCAACCAACTCGACCAGACTGTCAAAAAGAGGATTTACCCTGAACTCAGGAAACTATATAGAGAGCCAAGTCAGTGTCTACACAATGACAGGATCCCACTATAGACCGGTCCCTGCAGAACGTTTCTCGTGACTCCCACTGAAGCCTCTTTACCTAGTTATACTCACCTCCTTCCCAGGCCTGGGTTCATGCCCTTCTTCCAGCCCAGAATGCCTGCCAGCTCCCCTGGAGAACTCAATTCTCCCACAGAGCCTTTCCTAATTATTCCAAATCTCCGTGCCCCCCGAAGTTACTTCACGTATGTTAAATTTAACTCTTAGAACGGGGGTCAGTTAGGTAACATGAGTGAAGCGAGTCCGGAAACTGGAGAGCCCCCACGAAGGGGGCCAGCCGTTCCTCAGCCAGAACCACACACTGGCTGCCACACAGGAGGGGTTCTCAAAATCGAGCGACCATCAGACTCATCTGGAGGGCTTGTTAAAACAGTTCTGCCCGCCCTCTCTCCCTCTCCAAACAGAAACCCCATCCTGGTTTCTGATTTAGTAGGTCTGGGGTAGAGACTTCTCTTTTCTAACAAGTTCCCAGGTGATGCAGATGCTGCTGGTCCAGGGACCACACTTTGAGAACCCCTGCCTGACAGGAACACAGGTTCAGAACAGCCAGATTTGGTTTTGTAAAAAGATAAGCCAGAAATCTGTGACCTCTGCAGCAGACTACAAATTCCCTTGGCAAAAAGCTGCTCCTTGCTGCAGCGCAACCCCTCACTCATACCTTCGCTTCTGTTTTCCCTATTACTAACTCTCTGTGACAAGCAGAGCACGTGATAGGCACTCTAAATAAAAACCTGCTCTAAATAAATGAGTCAGGTGGCTGTCAATTAAAGTGACCATTCTTTCCTTTCCCTCCGGTACTTTTCCCATCTCCATCGTTCCCTTCCCATTAAGTAAAATTACGAAAACATTCACTGTTTTGAATTGATTAACATGAAAAAGTTTATACATACTCATGTGTACGTTTCTTCAGAACATAAAGATAAAACTGTCTAAGCCCCACAAAGCCTGCCAATAAAACTATGGCAACAACCACTTGGGATCATATTTCTTTTGTCCAAATAAAGAACTATAAAAGCGAACTGTCAGCGAATGAGCCCAGAGTGATCTAAATGGCTATAAAATATTAGAGACGTGTTAATGAATATTTTCATAATTAAGCCAAGGGGATTTGGGAATCTGTGCTCTGATACAAACATGATTAAAATTAAAAAGAAAAAAAAAGGAAGGGGAGCATAAACACAACAAAATGCATCTCATATCAGAAGGAACCAGTACACATTTCTAAGGTGAAAAATGCCAAAGAGAAGGCAGCCACCTCTGCTCTTATCTGCCGCATGGAGTCTCGGTCCCTCAGGGTTGCCGTGTGAGGGGTCTTGTTCACTGTATCGAAGTCAATGGTGATGCCGAAAGCCACGCCAATCTCATCAGTCCTGGCGTAGCGTCTTCCGATGGACCCCGAGGAATCATCTACTTTGTGAGAGATGCTGTGCCTGGTCAAGGCTTCCGCTATCCAAAATAAATTAAGTAAATCAAAACTGTAAAAATGAGAAAGTCCCAACGTCATCTAAATATTGTCATACAAGCTCAGGAAACTTATAAAAGGGACTAACACAAAAGAGCAATAAGTTGTAGTTGCAAGAGAAGGAAAAATTTCAAAAGTTGAATCCTTTGCTGGAGCCCAACCCCTCACTCATACCTACATCTCATTCGGCTGCAGGGGAACGAGCACCAGGCTAAGAGCTAAGGCCAGGAGGCTTGCGTGACCCTGAGCAGCTCAGTGAACGCTTCCCATTTCCCAACTCTGAAATATGCAGGCCACACCAGACAGCCACTTGGATCCCTTGTAGCGCTGTGGGCCCAGTGGCTGTAGGTCCACTGGAGATGTTACCCTCCACTAGGGTTCCCCTGATGAAGTCAGCAGCAGGGTCAACAGGAGAAGCAAGGATGTTTGAAATCTGACTCTTGGGTCAGATTTCAAATTCTAGAAGAAAAGACCCTGAGCAAGCATACGCTCTCTCTTAGAAATAAGAGCAGATGCTAAAATCCCTTAGATTTAATCTTTATTCAATATGTTATTTTTTACTGAAGAAAAAAGACATTTCCTAAAATTCAGTCTACTTGACAGTATTCCCATGTAGATTACCCAACTGGATTTGCTTACATAATTCCTTCACAAATGGCATGAACTCCTGGTTTTGGCTCAGTGGAAGGACGGAACATTTGAATGGAGCTACCACGGCAGGGAAGCTGAAGAACTAGATGGTTTGAAAAGAAAGAAATCCAAGTCTGTTAGTGTATAAAGATCTAAACATTAATGTCCAATCTTCACTATCAAAATACTAGAAAACATGATATGTAAAAACAGTGTGACAAAACAGAGAAAGCAGGATAACCAGAACTAGAATCAGAAAGATCTCGTTTTCAGTTCTGAATTTGGACCAACTCAGTGAACTCTACCTCTCTGGACCTTAGTTTCTCCATCTAAAAAGTAGGTCTCTACCGTCTGTTCTGCCTACTTGGCAGGTCTATCGTAAAAAAGTTAAACGACGTAAAAGCATTCTGAAAGCCACCGTCTAAGATGGTAATTATTTGGTACCACTTAAAAGCCTTACTTCTTTCTGTGGAGATCCCTAAAGAACCTCCCCCTAAATCACTAAAAGTAGTGTCAAAAGACAAAATTCCATTCTGTCCTTTAAGAGATTCAGCACAGCTAAAGGCTCTCCGAGCCTTAGTGACTAAGTAAAACAGAGAAGTTTAATTATCTCACAAATGCATGTCCCAAAGACACCATAGAAAACAAACAAAAAAGATGCTCTGTATACCCACAGAAAAGTACAGCCCTCCCAAATGGTTCCTGAAACAGGTTTCAGAGTTATTCAGAAAGAAAACAAAGATATTCTATGGAAGGCAAACTAGTCTACCATTTGGGGCTGTAAATGAGAGCTAAAGATAATTCTTAAATAATATCTGTACAAAAGGTTCACTTGAAGGTAAGAATATGGGACTCAGAATGAATAGGTCCCTTTAAAATAATGAATGACACAGGGTCCAGTTTAGCCCCCCAAAGCCTAATTAATCTTAAATGCCAAGCAATGGTGACTATTCCTCTGTAAGTAAACCCTAGACTCCACCAATATGGCACCTGAATCATGGGACACTCAGAATTCTACTCCTCTCTTCCATCGTGTGATAATTTCATTTAATGTGAGGGAGAAGTGGGGACCTGCCTTTATAAAAAAAATTTTTTTTGTTATCTTACCAGCAATGCTTTTATACCCAATTTATAGGAAGATGAATAGAGGGACTATGCGCTAACAATTTAGAAACATTTTTGGCTTCTCACAGCCTAATCAAATTTCTCTTCATGATGAGAATCTCTATGCAATTCGTAAAACACTGTAACTAACTTATTCTTGCCTAGCCTTTATGAAATTTCTATTAAAACTCTAGTTATATCAATATCATTAGATTCAAAGGAATAGCAAAAAGACTTTTTTAAAAAAACCTTTTCATTAGAAAAATAAGCAGGAAAAGCTTGAAGCAAACTTGACCTCTAAAAAGAGCACATTCAGTTAAGTATGACGTCATTCATCAGGAAGAACCATGCCTTATATTTGCATGTCTGGTGTCCAGCTCAGGTTCATACTATCTGTTAATCAATGAAAAGCTGCTCCTTAACTGTCAGGAAATGAAGATGGAACTTTAGGGCACAGAATAAAACAGTGGCTTTATTAGTTGCACATTACCAATGGTACGTCGGACTTTTAAAAATACTGGTGCCAAGAACTCATCAGTCCGTTTTCAAGATGAAACGCCCTAGAGAGAACTACAGAGCTCATGTTCAAAATTGTGCACACACTCAGCTTTAGCTGGTCATGCAGGTAAGAACGCTTCTTTCAGTTAATCTGACCTATACAACCTCTCCTCCCTAGCCATTCTTCTTCTGAGTGCTTTTCCTGGACACCTAGAGCTGTAAATTAAAGGAATGTAATTTCCACAGGCAGAGGCAAGGTGAGAAAGGTGAAATTAGCCAGAAAGAAGGGATATGTGGAAAGCATGCAGCAGTGATTCAAAAGCATCAGAGCCAAAAGAAAACTTGAGGGAGTGGATGAAGACTTCCTAAAAACATTTATCTTTAGCTAGGTTTGAATGCTGGGAAAGCCTACACCTCACATACTACTGCCCAATTTATTATCTGTCAATCTCCCACACTGGAATCACCTGAGGTTCTTATTTAAAAACAACAACAAAACCAGATCCCTGATTCTCAGACCTAGTGAATCAGTATCTCTGGAATAGAACCTAGGAAATTACACCTTTACCCCCAAAATACCCCAGACTATTTTATGCAGTTTGAGGAGGTTACCCTCAACGCTTTGCCAACGTATAAGTACAGTTTTTTGGTTTGGCCAAATTCTGTGAATCATCTCCTCCTTCCCAATTTTCTGAAAATACGAGTATATCCAGAAAGTACCATTCCTTCCATTGATGCAATACAGATAGTTCTCCCAAAGTAACATCTGTCTCAGAACTCAGATGCAACTAAAACAACGGCATCTAGAATAACCTACACATCCTAAAGCTGAAAAGAGATAAGAAAGTGCTTTGCTTTGTAAACAGTTAAGCAAAGGTGTTAACATTATAATAAATAACAACTAACTGATCGTTTCAGAGTTATCTTAACATCACTCAGTAAATGTTGTCCTCTGACACTGTAAGAGAACAAACAATACACTGCACATGACAACTCACCGTTCTCTGTTCATCTCCCTCACGTATGTGAAATGTATGTTCAAATACCGTATACATGATCCTGCCCAGCCCAAAGGAGGGTTCGATTACACTCGGAACAACTTCTTCCACTGCAAGAGAGAGAGAAATTCAGTAACACTCTCTCACACCCCACAAAATGCAATTCGGGTCCTCTCTAAACAATTCTTACTAGCCCTAAAAATATCTCTATTTTTTACCAAATTTAATTCTTTGTTTATATAGCACAAAAATGAAACAAGATACCAGGGTATTCCTTCCCCAGTTGGTAATCTATAAACAATAGCAGCCATGCTCTATCAGCTGCCTTGGCTATGCAGAAAGCATTAAAACCCTAGAGCGTCTGCAAGACTTTGCTAGAATTAAAAATCTACCACCACAGCTGGCAAAATTAACAAAAACAACCGCTACATACAACAAGTATCATCGGATTTGTTTTACTCTTTATCTTGCTATCTGGATGAGAACTCCTTGAGACAGCCAAGTTACTGCTGTTGTATTTCCAAGGTTCTGGGGTCAGAAGCCCCTTAGAGAAGAGCTGGCTCAGGGATCAGCACTCAATCAAATACATTTACCAGGGGCTCCACAGCTCTTCCCATGGGTGAGGTTATACCTGTGGTACACACAGGAATTGTCCTCATTCTTAATTATTATTCAGAAAGGAAGCATGGCTAAGCACTCTCCAGGTCTAAGGCAACTGACCCCAACCTTGCAGAGTTTTACGTTTCAAGAGAAATGAGATAATTGGAACCAAAAACTTACACATGAGAACAACATTTCAGAAATATGATCACGGCATTTTTCTGCCCATCCTTTTGTGGCATCCGAGCAATGGTGAAATACAGGTCTAAGCCAGCTGCCAGGATCATGGCTAAAAAGCCCCAGAGCATGAAGAAGGATTCCCTGCTTTCTCCTATCACTTTTCAGACTGCTTTTACAATCTGAAAAAAGCGTTTACAGCTTACTGCAGCCTGGCAACAACGATACAGGCCAAAAACAAATGGAAAAGGAGGCCTGCTTGCTCCATGGGCAGCAGAATCTCAAATACTAAAACTACTCTTAGTTTCCAGGAGCTACAATCCAGCCGGTTAACCACAAGCATCCTTCGTATATTCTCCAAAACAGTCATTTCCCAATTCATGGAATTTGTTCTCCAAAAAATAATCATCTCCTTGGCTTTTAAGAAAGCATGAAAGATCACTAACCAAAATGACTTTTAATAAGTTAATTTGCCAAAATAGAAGGGATGAGCTCTCTCTTTTGCTTAAGAAACAAAAGGACTTGTCCTTACTGTGAGGAAAAAAGAAAAAGAAAAAAAAAAGATGTTTTTAATCAAAGAGATATTCTTCATATGTACCTCAGGTCACAGGAAATATAAAGGTGGCATTATAAATCATTCTTCTGTATGAGCATAATTGTTTAAAAGAAAATCCAAGATAATACCTTGAACATATTCATCAAATTTAGGGTTATAGCATTAAGGATTTATTTTTCTTCTTCAAATTTTCCATAAAATGGTTATGCTATGGAAACCCAAAAAAACAAAAGCAAAGAAAAAAATGCCTTTAAGGAGTAATGATTTTTGTTTGTTCCTTAACTACTTTTACAAATTTACCATGTAGTGTTTTCTGGAATCTCTTCACATTGACCATGTCTTTTGTCAACTGAAATGTTTTCCCTTCAGTTTCAATAGTAAATTCCCTACAAAGAAACAAAGCACATTACATATTAGTGAAAACATATACCCCCATGCCTTAATTTAAAGAAGTTTTACAGATTGCTAAACTATTTTTTCATTTTAAGTGTATTACAATCTCGCCAACAATCCAAATACAACAGCTGAAATCTAATTTAAATTATTTTATAAGAAATACCAAATTAAGTATTATTCTAACAACAGTACCAAACAGTATTCTGGGAGGCACCCAAAAATGTGTCGTCTTATAAAATTCCACAAGGGACTTAATGACAAATTCCTTTGGTTTTGAGATCAAGGTAAAACCAAAGAAAAATAATTTTTAAATTTAGTTTTAGAATAATTACAATAAATTTTTCAGAAATAGGTCTACTGGCAAAAAGACCACTGTTTTCACTACTGTTCCAACAAATGTAAAAATGACCAACTTGTCATCTTACAGAAAGAAATTTTAAAACTCCCATACTATCTCCAAAATAAACTTTGACACTTATGTTGATTAGGATCAGCTTAAAAGAAGTTTAAACATTTTGCTTGATATGTCAATACAAAATACATCACTCTAAAACCACTGACTGCCTTCCATATGTTCATATCCTGAGGTATGCCCATTCCATTTCAGGGTATAAGAATTCACCTTTATAAAGCTCTTCATGTAATACCTGTATCTCAGCTTATGAGGTATTTCCTCACATTATGAAGATCACTTTGGATGTGTCTGATCACATAAGCAGCTCAGTGCAAGGAAAAGAGAGCCCTCATGTGGCTGTCCTTGAAGCTGTATGGCTGATACATGGTACACTGCATTTTGCTGGTTTCTATCCATGATAATCTCATGCCCATATGAATGGTTTTCATTGATTTCCTCCGTTTTTACTATTATTTGAAGGCTGTGCGTGCATGCATTAGACTCCATATAAACAGTATCATATATATTGTCTCTGTGAGCACAGTCTAAGTGTAGAGTAAGTAATAGTTACAAAAAACTGAAATCAGCAAGGAGATAGCCATTACTTGAGAATAATTTTTTAAAAACTGTCGTTTGTAGATAATGATATCTGCTAGTAACCTATGTTTATTTTATTGGAATTTGATGTTATTTTAGCATAAACAGACATTAATTCTGGGAAACCAGAAATGTTTTAAAATTTTCCTACTGAAATAGACAATTTTATCTTCAACTTACAAGAGTTCATCTTATGACAGTTCTTTTGACAAATACACATACACATGCAACCACCATCGCCCCAAAGGTTCCCCTGTGTCCCTTCTCTTTCAGTCCCCTCCGCTCTTAGTCAACCACTGATGTGCTTTCTATTGCTATAAACCAGGTTTGTCTTTCCTAGAGTTTGGCATATACTCTTTCGTGTAAAACTTCTTTCACTTAGCTTAATGTCTGTGACGGGGTTTGGCAAACCTTCTGTATATGAAATATTCAGTTATAAGATACTCAGGGTTTGCAGGCCATATGCAGACTCTCATACTCTTCGTTTTTTTAAACAACCCTTTGAAAAGGCAAGTCATTCTTAGCTGGATAGTGATACCAAAAAAAATGTGAAAGATGTTTCAAGTGTACTTAAATTTTATACTCTTTGGTTATCAGGTATTCTATAAATGACAAGTAAGTTGATTAATAGTGCTTATATCTTCAAATTCCTATTCATTCTTTTTTTCTACTTGCTCTACCAATCACTGAGACATGGGTATAGAAATCTCTAACTGTAACAGTATATCTGTCTAATTTTCCTTTCAGTTCTGTTAAGTTTGCTTTATATATTTTGAGGTTGTTTTTAGTGGCACACACGGTTAGAGGGGATGTGGCTTCTTGATGAATCGATTGCTTTATCATTTTGAAATGCAACGTGGTAGTTTTCCTTGTTCTGAAGTTTACTTTGCCTGACGTTAATAAGCCACTCCGCCTTCTTGTTTAATGTCTGTACGGGAAATATTTTAAAATTCTTTTCCTTTTAAACCTACTTGTTTACAGGCATACCTTGTTTTATTGTGCTTCACAGATACCACATTTTTGGAAACTGAAGTTTCATGGCCACCTAGCATCGATAAGTCTATCGGTGCTTTCTCTAACAGCATTTGCTCACTTCAGGTCTCTGAGCCACACTTTAGTACCAAATTCCCACGATATTTCACACTTTCTCATCATTATTATATTCGTTATGGTGATCTATGATGAGTGGTCTTTGATGTCACTAAGGATTTCAGCTTGCTGAAGGCTCAGATGGTTGTTAGCATTTTTCAGCAATAAGGAATGAGGGTGAGTCAAAAATTATCTAAACTCTAGTTATATTAAAACTTCTATAAATTCTACAGCCAGAGTGTGGATAATTTTTGACTCACCCTCATATTTTTTAATTAAGGTATGTACATTGTTTTTTATTTTTTATTTTTTTGGCCATGCTGCACTGCACGTGGGATCTTAGTTCCCTGACCAGGGAGCGAACCCATGGCCCCTGCACTGGAAGCATGGAGCCCTAACCCCTGGACCACCAGGGAATTCCTTATTAAAATACAGCACTATTGCACACTTGATAGAGTACGTTATAGCGTAAACATAAATTTTACATCCACTGCTAAGCCAAAAAAAATCTGTGTGACTCACTTTATTGCAACATTCACTTTATTGCTGTGGTCTGGAACCGAACCCACAATATCTCTGAGGTATGCCTGCATATTACAATCACAGTCAGTTTCCTGTGAACAGCATTTAACTGGGTCTCAAATTTTGTAACCAGTCTGACAATTAAAGGCTGTTTACTTGCGTGTTTAGATCATTACATTGACTGTAACTATCAATATTGTTGATTTGAAATCTACCATTTCCTGAGTTATTTTCTATTTGTCTCATCTGTTCTTGGTTCATTTTTCCTCTCCTGTCTTTTTCTGAAGCATTTTTTATTATTCTATTTTAGCTCCTTTATTGGTTTACATCTCTTTGTTTCTGTGTGTTTTATCCAGGCCATTGCTCTAGAGTTTACTATGTCCTTTTTTAAACTTATCATAGTCTACCTCCACATGCACACACCTTACAGCAGTAAACATATTCTTACATATTCCCAATTCTTCACTCCCTTCTGCACATTGTAAACTTCACAATACATTGTTATTGTTTTTGCTTTAAACAACCCATTATCAAGAGATGTCACTTTAAAGAAATGAAAGAAAACGTTCCTCATATTCACCCACATCTTTACCATTTCTAGAGCTCTTAACCTCTTTGGGTAGATCTAAATTTCCACACTTCTACCCAAAGAACTTCCTTTAACATTTCTTGCAGTGTAGGTCTGGCTAGCAATGTATCCTCTGGGGTTTTCATCTGAAAATATTTTCTCTTCATTTTTGAAAGATATTTTTGCTGGGTATATGGCTTTTGTCTGTAAGCACTTAAAAAGATTTCATTCTATTGTATTGTGGCTATGTACACACAATTTCATTTGAGATACTGCCTCTAAATGTTCTATTTGGTTCTTTTTTATATATACATTTCCATTTTTCTCCTCATATGTTCACGTTTTCTCTTACATCCTCAAGCATGTGAGGCATATTTATCGTAACTGCTTTAACATCCTTCTGTATTATTTCCATCACGTTTGTCACTTCTGGGTGTTTCTTTTGACTATGTTTTTTCCTTATTATGGGTCATATTTTCACGCTTTCTCATATGTCTATAGAAATTTTTTATTGTTTGCGCCACATAGTAAATTTTATATTGTTTAGTGCTGGATTTTGTTGAATTCCTTTAAAGATTCTTCTCTATTATTTTTACATTTATACTTGAACAATTACACAGGTGACTCCAAAGCTCAAAAAAAGAGCAATGACTTGAGAGACAGATGTAGTTTCTAATTACCTTGGATAAGTCTCCTCCTCTAAGAAAGTTATTGGGGAAAAAAAAAAGATCTTTATAGTTCATTTCAAGTCTATTTCCAGGCCATAATGCCCAAATCTTGACAAACATAGTCAAGAGACAGTATTTACCTGCAAAAAATTTCTAAAGAAACTAATCTCACCCTAACTTTCAAAACCTGGCAGAGAGGACATAGCTAACTGGAGCCCACGTAAAAGTACACATCTTAAATCTTACCCTTTTTCATTCAGTAGTTTCTCCATTTCTGAAACATAACACTCATCACAAACGGCAAGGTACTCCATCACCAGCTTTGCATCCTTCTTATATGCCTTACCAATTGCTCCCTTATTGGGCTCAAACTGAACAACATTGACTGTTTTGTATGAAGTAGTCAAGGAATACAAAACTACAGAACTGCCTCAGGATTTTGGGAAATGATCTTGAGGATAAGCCATCACCGACTTTAAACAACTACCAGTTCCCTATTGCTACCCGAGATCCTCTTTATACCGATTTCAAGTGCAAGATGAAACAACTACCCACAAAATCATTCAGATAAACCTCACTCAAAATAAGTAAACACCATCAAGAAAGACTTTTTCAAAGTTACAGTGAGATAAAGGGATATTATCCAATCAGCAACATAACCCAATACATAGCATAATAACCTCTGAAAACAATTCATTCATTTCTCAAATGTCTCAACACGACAATATCTATTTCCTGTCACTGGCCTAGCCCTTAGATCAGCTCACAACCTTATGGCCTTGTAAAGGAAGGAAATTTCTCCTTTGCTGATCTACAGATCAAGTGAGCTAAATTACTTCATCTACCATAAAAGGGCACTCATCTTTTAACAGAGAAAGTATTCACCAGGCACCCTTTAATTAAAGAGCATGTATGTAGATGAAGGTGTGGGAAATGGCTGAGAAAAACTGGTCAAAATCCTGAAAGACGTACAGAGCATTTTTCTTTCAAGGACCAAACACTGAGTGGGCACATGTCAGATTACAAGTAAAGAGAACAGGAAACGAGTAATGAGATGGGTAAAATAATAGGTTTAAATAAAGTGTCAAAACATCTCGGTTTATGCATAGAACAAGGTATAGACTTGGACTTATCCATTTCCAAGGCAGTCCTGAGCTGTTGAAGTGACCAGAAAGGATATGGGCTCTTTCAGAGGTTTCTCAGCTACAAGTGGGACTTTGGTGGCTTTCGCGTGACAGGAAAGGTCGTAACAGGAACGGTCAGCACATCCGACAATCTCAATCCAGCCCTAAGAAGACATAACAGAGAAAAACATTTGTAACTCACACAAGGCTCATTCACAAATGCATGCAGATTATAGGCAACTCTTTCACATACTCAAGAATAATACAACTACAGAATCTTCACTCAACTTTTATAAATGTTTGAAATGGGAATAGTTTTATACATCAGGCAATAACAACCTTATAAAATATAATTCACACGCGTACACAAAGCAGTCTTTTTATTTTCTGGACAGAATTATTTTGCCATATTGTGAATGTGGGGTAAACTAACATTTTCTAGGATTTAGTTACAGAAGTAAAATGCGAACCAAGACAAAACTGATAGATTTGTTTCAAATTTGTGACCAGGATTCAAAAGGAATCTGGCAGAAACCACTAGTGCAACACTGTGTTACATAAGGGGCTTTAGCACCGTGGCAACCATGGCGGGGTCCTGGATACCAATCCCCGAGGTTACCGAGGGACCACTGTAATGGTTCTTCCCCGCTCACCCTTGCACATTTTTGTTGTTAAAACTCTGGCTCAAATCAAAGGAGTTAAACCTGCAAAGTCAATACTCTGTGCACTTTTAAGAACTGCCAAAGAGAAGGTCATGGCTAGTTCGGAAAAGCCCTAACTAGCAAGTAAATCATATCCCTAGACAGAATCCGACTTTCATTCACACAACAGCACATTTCCAGAGACTTCCTATCGCCGCACACATGGAGGGTCCAGGAGTCAACCAAGAGCCCTTTTGTGAGTCCACACAGAACACATGCACCCACAAATCTAAACCTGGTGCTCACCTCAAAAAAAAGTTTGTGGAGAAGGAAAACAGGAAAACGACTTTCCTGATCTTTTAAAAGCATGGAAAAGAGTTAAGAAGAGGAAGAATTTCACCAGTCTTTACCACATGTAACAATAGTTCATGGGTTAGTGACCCAATTAGCCACTTGAAAATCCCTTTAGGGTTCTGAGGCCAACACAGGTGACAAAAAAATAAGGCCAAGAACAGCAGGAGGGAAGGCAAGGAGTCACCAAAAGGATGAGCAATCTGGGAGGAGGAGATATTACAACAGACGTGATGTTACAACAGAGCAGCAGAAATAAGAACATGCTATTATGATGCTGTGGTGATGGTAAGTCTGAACGCAGGTGACAAAGATACGGAGGATAACGTATCAGGGGAAATCTGTTGGAAGTCAGTTATATCACAGCATGCCCTGCACCTCTGTCAGTCAAGTTCATAACTCTCCACCAGAAGATTCTCATGAGAAATTATAAAGAAAATAATACAGTGTGTACACATTTTTCTGAACCATTAAGAAGGAAAGAAAGAGAGTTGCCTGGTTGCCCAATGGTTAGGATTCTGGGCTTTCACTGTTGGGGCCTGGGTTCAATTCCTGGTTGGGGAACTGAGATCCCTCAAGCTGTGTGGAATGGCCAAAAAAAAAATTTAAAAATAAAAAATAAAAAAAATAAAAAGTAAAGAAAAAGAAAAGTAATAGGAGATTATGATGCATCACAAGGAGGAAATGAACAGAGTTCCAACACATCCCACCAGCCTCGAAGGGTAAATAGAACAGACATATGCCCAGATCAGGACTTAGAGACCCAGGAAAAACCTAAGAACTAAGAAAAATGTCAGCATGCCAGACTAACAATGATGGTGATACCGAACTCACCCTCAATTTTTTATGTTAGGGAGGCATTAATGAACTGGAACATGAATTTACTAAATGTCACCTGTTTCCTCCTCTTTTTAGTATCCTATCTGTTAATTCAAGTGGGTAAACTCTGGGTGGTTACTTACCATATGGAAAGATCAAAGGAAAGACCACACAAAGGTAAACTTAGCTCAGAGAGTACAGATGCTCAAAAAGGAAAAAGGAACTTTTTCTATGTTGCTATTTCATTGTTTTATTGACCTTCTCCCTCTAAAAAGTTTTTGAAAAAACTTAAGGGTGTATTTAAGTGTTAACACCAATAACACAGCCAGCCCTCTGTATCCATGGGTTCTGCATCTGTGGATTCAACTGACTGTGAATCAAAAACATTTGGAAAAAAAAATTCCAAAAAGTTCCAAAAAGCGAAACTTAAATTTGCTGCAAATCTGGCAACTATTTGTGTAGCATTTACATTGTGTTCGGTATTATAAGTAACCTAAAGATGATTATTATAACCTAAAGATGATTTAAAGACTATGGGAGGCTGTGCATAGGGTCTATGCAGATACTAAGCCATTTTATATGAGACTTGAGCATCCAAGGATTTTGGTGTCTGTGGGGGTCGTGGAACCAAGCCTTAGCAGACACTTAGGGATGATTGTATTTTCTTTGTATGAAGTGTCTACTGCTTTCAAAACTTGGCATCAGGTGGCTATACTAAACACACACCTCGGCTGGCCACAAATGTGGGCACTGGTGCTCAATTCAGTTTCCTACCCAACAAAAGAAAACTCAGTAAAGAACACGCACTGTTTAGGTCACAGAATAAAACTTAGCATTACTGCCACGGGGTGGCAGATCCCATCTTGTTAATGCCTAAGTCACTTTTGCAAAGCACAATCTAAAGTTCTTTCAAAGACTCTTAAGAACCTGTTATCTGAATAAAAACAAAAGAGACAAAAGGCTTAGTTCAGTAGATATTTAGTTAGTCCTTCTCATGAATACTTATTTTTGCCTTTAGTCCAAAGGGTTTGGGAAAATTCAACCATCACAACTACTAAGTTTTCCAAGCACATGTTACCACATGGGGTACTTCAAATAAAGAGGCAAATATGAAATTCATAAGCTCAGAAACACCAACACTTAACAACAAAAAAATAGGAATTAAAGAAAAGAACAAAGCCTAAAAACAATGTGTAACTTGATCACTTAGTCACTACAGATGTCAACTAGTATATTTATGTTCTTAAACATAAAAACTTGCTCAGTATCATTTACTAAAGATGTCAATGAACATATTTATGTACTAAAAGGTGATACTACAAAAACATGCCTAAGAATGGTAGCCAACAACTTTGGGATCGTGGTTACCTCTGAGCAGAGAGGACAAGGGTGAAACACTAGCTGTATCAGTAAGTTTTTTATTAAAAACATAAAATATGAAGCACACAAAAAGAAAATATTAAAGGCTTTAAAGGAGTTCTCCCCTCTCCTTAAAAGTCTGTTACTTCGGAGCTTCTGGTTTTGTTTAGTTCAGTCTTCCAATGACCTTACACAAAACATTGTAGCCTAATCTCAAAGCTAGGCCCACATTTCTTTTTTTAAAAATTTTTTCTTTAATTCTTTTAAATTTAGGTATAATTAACGTATAAGATTATATTAGTTTCAGGTGTACAATGTCATGATTTAATATTTGTATATACTGCAAAATGATCACCGCAATAAGTCTAAGTAACATCTGTCACCACACAGTTACAATTTTTTTTCTTGTGATGAGAACTTTTAAGATCTATTCTCTAAGCAAATTTCAAATATACAATACAGTACTATTAACTATAGTTATCATGCTGTATGTTACATCCTCAGGACTTATTAGGCCCACATTTTCTGATTCCTCATCCCTGAGGGTCTGGCCACAGCTCACAGGGACACTCAGGAGAGGATGGGCAGGAGTGCAGCAGGGTTTATGAAAACAATGTAGCACAGAGGTTAAGAGCAGGGGCCTGGAGTCAGACAGCCCTGGTTCACACCCCAGCTCCAAAACTTACTCCAAAATTACCTCACTTCTCAGCACTTCCGTTTCCAAGGAAATAGGACCAACAAACAGAATTATTGTGAGGGTTACATAAAATAACACACTTAGAACAGTATACAGCCCTTAACAGTTACAAATATTAAATGAACAGACAAATGAAATGTAATCCAGGCCAGATTCAGAATCTAAATTGAGACAGCAAGAATTTGTGCCCAGTTTAACTTGAAATCTTCTCATACAAAACAGAAAAGTTTATTGGCTTCATTCGAAAATAAAAAGAAATTCCAGAAAATGTAATGCATGTAAAGAAATTAATGATAATCTATAATCCAAAAATAATTACCACTATCATTTTACCATACATGTGTCAAGTAAGCTTGTGAAGAAAGTAAAGTTATAAGAAAAACCTAACAGGTTCTTTCCTAATTCCACAAAGGAAAGAGAATATGTTAAAAACAACATCAATAACAGCCACTACAGACAAAGGCATATTATTATGCATGTACACATGTGTATATGTTGGTAAAGCACATAAAATCATCTTGAATAGGGGTTGACAAACCAAGGCTCATAGGTTAAGAATGGTTTTTACATTTTCAAAGGGTTGTTAAAAAAACAAAAACAAAAATCCCCAGCCAAGAAGAGAGGCAACAGAGATCCACAAAGCCTAAGATATTTACTATATTTACTAAAGAAAACATTTGTTTGATCCCTGATCTAGAAAAGACACATGAAACGCTTCTGGGGAGCATAGAATTGGAAGTTTCAATTTCTACGTAACACACTTAGGAATTATTTTTTGCTTTTTGTTTTACAAAAAAGGGTCATCATTTTTTTTAATGACTTATTTTTTAACTTTTTATTTTTTTATTTTTTACAACAAACTGCATATATTTAGAGTGTACAATCTGGTATCCCAATCTCCCAATTCATTCCGCCCCCAACCCTCCCCGCTTTCCCCACTTGGTGTCCATATGTTTGTTTTCTACATCTGTGTCTGTATTTCTGCTTTGCAAACCAGTTGATCTGTACCATTTTTCTATAGTTTAATGACTTATCTGTAATTAAAGAAAATGTATCTATTAAAAGAAAGTCACTTTAAAAAGTAAAAAGTGAAACCAAGGGCATGTGGGAACCAAGGACTCCTGGGCTAAAGTCGCTATATGAGTGAAAACCTCTCTAGCACCAAATAAGGGAAATGCCAGAGGGCTCTCAGCCTCCTTGTTTTGGATGCCACCCTGTTCCCACCGCCACCAATGCAGGAAGCATCTCCTATATCCAAATGCCTTTTGATCCTAAGCTTCAGCACTAATGTTCATGTTTGGGGGTTGGAAGGAACAGTGAAGAGGTAACCTGGAGGTCTTCTGTAAATTATTATTAAATATACAGAATTTGAGAAAAGGTAGGTCCTAATCAAGAGATCAGAATCTACTGGTCTAGCCCCAAAATCTACCAAACAACTCTCTAAACTAAGAGCACCATGACCTTCTTTACTCAGCCCCACCACCACAACTTCCAACATCTGCTGGCATCCGTGTCAAGAAGGAAGCCACCCCACCATAGCTGCACTCAGGGCTATTACCAATCACACTGCCCACACCAGGAAAGAACACACCACCACCACCCCATCAGTGGCCTTCTCTCGTTCTCTCTCATTCTTACTCTCTCTCTAAAAGCCATCCAAGTCTACAAACGGCTTCTGGGACACAAGAGTAGCCCCCCACTTATGAGAGTGCAGGGGGGCAACTACTTTTTCCATTTTGCTCAGGAAGAGATCTTTTTTCTTTTTGTTCCACTGACATGAAACACACAAAAGGTAACTTTGATACCCATGCTTCTAGGTTAACAGTGAAAATCATGTGGTAAAAACCATTGCATTCTACTTACATAGGATGTTTTGGATTCGGCATCCCAACAGTCACAGGCATAATGGGCCATCTCATTCTCCATGTGCTGCCGGAAGCGGAGCTTATCTGGGGATACACCAACCTTCACGAGGTAGAGGTAGATGCGGCCAATGAAATAGCCTAATACTGAGTTGTTAATCACACCCTAAAAATAAATGAATGAACAAATAAGTAGATAAATAGGCAAGCAGCATGCAAGTAAGCACGGAGGAACAAACAAAAACACAAATATTAATGTTGCTGAAGGCCAAGGTACCATTTTCCATTGAGTTATTCATCATCTACTGAAACATTTTTGAAACACAAGGTAAGCTAATTTATCCAGCTTTCAGAACAATCTTAAATACCCGAAATGTGATCTTGGCTCTTTTCAAAAGGTTTAACTGTCAGGTTAACAAGCAGATAGTAATGGCGTCACTCAAAATCTTTCTACTGTACTCCCTGGGTCAGCAAAAATTCAGCCTAATACCTCATACCTTCTAAATCTACAGTACTAAAAATGACATTCATAATAATGACCCTAAGGAACTGTAAATGTATTCCTTCTGAATTAGCAAAAAGTCATAAGACATGTTGAGGGGATTTTAATGTATTCTTATCCACTGAAATTTGTGAACCCCATATAGTATATGTAATCTTACATTTTTAGTACAGAAGGATCTTAGAAATCATCTAGCCCCATCTCCTACTCCCTGTAGGGCTCTTCTCTGCAAAGCAGCTGATAAGTTATCACTCAGCCTCTACCTGAATAGCTTCAGACAGGAAGCTCATCGTTCCCAGGACAATTCATCCCACTATTAGGCAGCAGCTACTGTTGGAACGTTTTCATTCACTTATTTCTCTAGGCAAATAATTAGAGAAATTCTATTATATGCAAGGCCTTATCCCAATTGCTACAGATAATATAGAAGAGTTTAAAATCCAGAGGGCTTGCTTTCTGTGACTCAAAATGTCTCCCCCAAAGTAGTATATATTGTTAAAAGTTAGATTGAAGGGGCACAGTTCAAACCAAGAACTTCTTTCCAAGTACTCTGCTAAACATATTTTTCATGTTAGCCCCAATGACCCACACACTGGCATGTTCAGGTAATTTCCTCATACTATAATAATAGTGTATAATAATAAATCCTGTATAAAAACACATACTGTACCAAAATAAAATGATTGCCAAAACAGAATTCTGTGTCACTTAATACACAGAATTTGCTAAGTGCTGAAAACCTGGAACAGGTATAATCTAAATTAAGTTACCTATGGAATATTACCTGTTCAACAGCATCTCCTAGGCGCATTTTCCGAGCAGACTGTCCGCTGACCTGGGCTTTCGCTGAATACAAATAAAGGTGGAGGTCTGCCACATTCTGGAACTTGGGATGGTCTTTTTCACTGGGATCTACAAAGTGCTCAATTTCTGCCATTGTGAATTCTCTGAAAGCAAAAATTAAGGGATAAAAGTTGCGTGCTTCCTTATAAAAAACAATATACAAAGCACTTATTTTCAACTTCATTCTACAATGATAGAGAACGATATGGAAAACAGTTTTTAGAGAACAGATTGATAGTTTAAATTAGGAAAACCTGAGCAAACATCAGACATAAAAAATGAGATACTGAATCCTGGCTTCCAAAGAAAATGATTTTCCTTAAAGCATTAACAAGTCTTTATAAACGTACACTAGACGAAGCTCCTGATATTTACTTCTGGAAGAACGGCAAATTAAAAGTGAACTGAAATTATTCTTTAGCTTTTATAACAGTTTGATTTCTTCCTTTTTATTGCTCTGAAAAAGTAAATGACTGATAACGGCACCATACAGCTGGTGTCTTTAGAGTAACAGCTTCTTAAATAAAGTGTTATTCAAGGCAGAGGACATGAGGCATGAACTGAACACGCTAACATCAAGCTAACTGCATAATGATGAAATAAATATGCACACAGTAATGGTTTCCCAAAGAGATTTCCCTGAATGGCAGTTTAGTGGCTATTGGGGGGAAAAAGTGTTTTAAGTTAATTTTATGAGTCAAAATCAAATCTCTCTTCTTTAAAACACACACAAACACACTCAATTTACTAGTGCACTTTCATGATTATCTCAGATGTTTTAGAAGTAATGAAAAATTGCTTAAATGGTTCCTAAAAATAGATGAAATGCATTGCAAAAGAGCTTTGATTTTTTTTTTCAATTTTATTTTTTAATGGTATCCCTTATTTGGTCCAGCAGCACCTATGTCTCATCTTTCAACAGCTATCAAACATCTTTTGTGTACACTGAAATATGAGAGAGAAAGACAGAAATATGTCTGTCCTCACATAGCTTCCAACAGAACATCTAAAATGAAGGGGAGATGAAAATAAGGACCTTGCCCAGAATCCCAAAATAATTTGCTGCCAAAGTGTTTCCATCTGCTCTGTCAAATAATTCCAGGTCACAGACAGGGGATGGAAATCAGCACTAACACTGACTGTATCAGCTGTCTCTTGTCTTTGAGTTCAGAGACTCTACCTGGAACTGTGGAGATACAAAATAGACACAGGACTAGAAGACAGAACCAGCCAATCAAAATAAAATTTAATTAAAAAAATTTCATATGAACAACCTAATAATCCCAACCTAAACCAGAGGAATCATAGCTGTACAAAGACTTATCACTCGATAACTGTTATGTAAAGAAGAAACTGTAACACTAAACAAACAAGCCCTAGCCCTACCATGAAACAAAAGCCATGGGGATACTGACTCTTGGAAAGATAAGTGGATTTCTAGCCAGGATCTTGCAGAAGCACACGACAAAACCAACCAAAATCCAGATGGAACACTTTGAACTGAAAGCAACCAAGGAATAAAACGTGAGGACGTCCCAAGGGCCTTTCCCCAGTTAACTCCTGGGATTGCTCCTCTGTTCTGAGCTGGGTTTCCTATTTACCACTTTTTATTCCATAGGCCCCGGGTTCTGCCTTACTTCATGGTCCTTTATAATCATCCAATAGCCACTCTACTTGATGTAAATGCTCTCCAAAACACTGCCTTTAGACAAGCTCAGTTTCATACAGCTTCCTCAGCATTCTGAAAGCATGCTTGCAGACACTCCTGGGATAGAGGGGAAGCCCAAAAGCAAAAGGAAAAAAGATACGAAGAAACTCAGACATTGAGAAATAAAACAGATTCAAGCCTGACAAGTTTTTCATTGTTACAACACCTAGTTCAAGTTTAAGACTACCTCTTCTCTCTGCAGCAAGGCCCAGGGGGGTTCGCCCCACTCCATTTCTCTAGGTTGTGCAAGCTCCTTCCTCTGAAGTCTCCCCTTCCTAGACCACTCAGCTGAAGGGACTATAGGCCTGAAGATATACTCTGGTGAGAACATAGGAGCATTTCCTCAGAGGGTGTCACAGGGACTGACAAGATTAGGCAGGTGCTTTGGGTGCTTGATGTAGAGTTGCAGGCTGAGATATGCTATGACTGACACCTGAAATTTCAGCAAGTAAGAAAAGAAGAGAGGAAATGGGTGGCCCACTGGGGCTGTGGAAAATACTCTGGAGTCTGGGAAAGTTAAGTTTACCTACACACCCATTTTTCCTATGGAATTTATTACCTTAAAAGATAAGAAAATGTATAGAAATCTCAAAACACTTAAGTCATAAATAGCTAAGTCATAATAAGTTTCTAAAGAAAAACTTAACTCAGCAGTGCCAGATGCCTTTCCACATATTCCTGGACACGTCTGACAAAAGGAGGTCATTAGAAGAGAGACAAGAGAGTGTCTGAACTAGAATAGATAGGGGTAAGCTTGCTAGCTGGACTTTCTGTCATAAAGATGCCCCAAATATCTGGTGGAACACCAACTGGCCACTGAAACACCCTCACCCCAACACCTGCAATGCTGTCTGCCCTGGACACCTAGAATGGCCATCCTGCCATAACCATCACCTCCCTCCCCACCTCACCCTACACTCATTCATACCACCAGTGCCAGAAAATGCCTTGGTGTAGACAATTAGATCTTGCCATCCTCAAAACATAAGAAGAACAAGGAGAAAAGATCACTTTGGATCAGATGGGAAACTTCAGCTATTCTTTACCCTCCTTCCTTTTCTTTCAAGTCCACTTCAGTCACTCAAAACTGCCCGTCATCCCAGAGGTTACATTTGGAGATGACAAACGTAAAATAAACTTTTTCGGAGGATAAAAATAAATATATAATCACGTAAGAAAGCAGAAAGTTGTTTCAAAATAGCAAGGTTCTGTTTCCACTTCAATGCTGAAGTCACTCACTAAGTTCAAGAGAAGAATAACACGGGCAGTACCTGACTCTGATCAGTCCAGATCGAGGCGAGATCTCATTTCTGAAAGAATTTCCAATCTGGGCAGCAGCAAAAGGCAACTTCCCTTGGTTGAATTCTAAAAGTCGTTTGAAATTCAGGAAAATCCCCTGTGCAGTTTCTGGTCTCAAGTATCTGTAAATTTAAACAAATCAGTCTGTTATAAAGGAAGAAATTATGTTTCCCAATAAATCTGAAATTGCAGATACAAATCCTAAGAGTCTTAAATATACTATTTTCATGCAAAGCTATATGGGCCCGAAAAAAAAAGTTTTAGAAACAGATATTTTCCTCAGTAGCAAACATTCTCAAACAGGTAATAGAGAAGGTATCAGGTGACTGGCATGGCAATACCACTGTCAGACATGTCATTTAATTTCATCACTCCAGTGAATCAAACGTGACCTCTCTCACAATGTCTCTAAAACCTCTGATATTCTCCTGACTAATCACTGACTTTGGAGGCAGATGACAATTTTAGATCCTTTTGAAAACAAAGTAAGTACACCTCTGCTGTGAACCCACGTTTATTAAAGCATAACCCGTGGAGCTAAAATGAAGCCGGAATGGGCTGACATTCAACATTAGAGCTCACTCGTCACAATCACCACACCAATGGCAGGCAATTTTCAAGGTTTTTCATACCATTTTCTTCTTTGTACCCAGAGACACAAAGAAATACAGAAGTCCAGAATGATCAAATCTTTGTGGTACTTTATACTTTCAGCCAGAGGCCTCTTCTGTATTTCTCCACATTTTCAAAAGACATAGTCACTCAAATACACCATTATAGCCATTGTTTTCTTCTCAATTTCACAGAAAATATTCTGTGTAAAACATCACATAAGAAAGTACTCCCAACAGCCTACTTCAAAAAAAAAGTTTTATGAAAACAACTTTAAAGCAAAGAGAAAATAAAATGTTACTCTCTTCTCATTCTTCTCTTCACCGACTCTTCATTTTGTGATTTTTATCCAAATAAGTAGAGCTACAGTTAATATGCATATTTATTAAGTAGAATGTACTAAATTATACTTTATACTTTTCCATTTTCTAAAAAATCGTAAAATTTTCTCATATTTAACAGTTGCAGAGTATTCTACTAATATAATCTACTTTACTATCATTTATTTAGCTGTCCTCAAATTATTGGATAAATAGGTTATTTCTACTTTTAATTTATACACTTTTCATAAGTATAGCTTCCTTCCCTCTCGAATTATTTCCTTAGGTAAATTCACAGGAGTGGGAAGGCAGGTCAGAGAGCATGACCCATTTTACGACTCTCTGTATGTGCTGTCAAAATGAAAGGCTCACCGTTGGCCTCCTGCCATAAAATACCCTAAATCAATCCATGGTCTTATTAAAATAACTCCAATAATAGATTCTGTCACAATTAATTTTTATTGTTCTTTAGTTTCCACTCCAGAAAACATGATCTATCTAGCTTCATCTAGCAAAACCCATCCTCTTACCTTAAAATGAGACCATGAGAAAAATATCTGAAGCTACAAAATGGAAAACTTTGACTAAGTTTGTTAACAACAGACAAGGAATCTGGACATACAGATTCTCCTTCTGAATCATACTGTGAACTGTTCAGGTTTTCTTTACTCTATCTGTGAAAACCACACTTTAGCTTGAATCAACAAACTAAACCTATCCTGTCCAACATGATAGGCCATTAGTCATATGTCTATTTAAATTTAAATTCTTAAAATTAAATAAATTTAGAAATTCAGTTCCTCAGAAGAACTAGCCCCATTTCAAGTGCTCAACAGCCGTATTTGGTTATTGGCTACCATATTGGACAGCACAAATTACAGAATACTCCCACCACTGCAGAAAGCTCCTTCAATGGTTAATGTCTTTCAAAATCATTCTTCGACTCTCTCTCCTGCCCTATGCAGCTATAACTTACAAGCTGTGATGATCACAGACTTCTGTGTTCATGACCAAAAAAAAAAAAAAAAAAAAAAAAATCATATACACTAAAAAAAAAAACTATATTCAGAAAGAATTTGAAGAAACAAAATTTAAGAATACATGTCATTATTTCTCCTTAATATTTTTGTCTGCACTTCTACAAATCACTTTTCAATCATTTTCCTTCATGGCTGCTACGGATGTTTACCTTTTATTAGTTTTAATTCTATTAACTTTGTTACATAAACAATAACCAATACATACCCAGGCATGTTTCCTCCAGGTCCAATGAAGGTCTTGAACATTAAGTTAAAAGGCACTGGAGGGGAAAGATCATTTCCAGTAGTGGGGGATTTTACATTATAGTTCACAAAAAGATCCCCAAGTTCTTGCTGTCCATAGTTATCAAGCTAAAGAAGACACCAAGAAAATGATTAGTGTAAAAGACAGAAAAAGCAAGGCATACAATAAAATATTACATACCAAACCCCATCCATCACTCAAATTCACCCAAAATAAGAACATCAGAATTAACCTAACCTTCAAGACATCTATCAATACATTAAAACCATAACCAGTTTATACTTTTTCCATTTATCAACAGAGAAATGGAGTACCTTTCTGGGACTGACCTAAAATTCACACACGTACCATTTCATAATAAAAGATAAGGTAAAATATCTCTTGTTCAATTATAATAGTTAATGGTTGGCAAGAATCTGAATTATGTAAATAAGTTTTCACAGCTGAATTTTACTACTCTGTACATTTAACAGCCAGCTGCACTTCCCTGTCTGTTAATTAAATGTGTATGTAACTTTCCTTTCCCACTAGATATTAAGTTCCTTGAAGGTAGAAGCTGTGTCTTGTTTACTTCTGCATTTTCCACTGCATTGCACATCCTATACATTGATGATCAATGCCAAACCCTCTAAAATCATATATGATCTTCAATTCAAAAACTTCAAATGACTATGACAAACCATCTAATAGTAAAGAATAGTTAAAACTTAAAAAAAAAACTTCTAATAGAAATAAAATAATTAGATAAATCAACTAATGATTTACGGCCATTTGAGGTCAGAAAAACTAGGGTAAATCGCCCAACCCCACCATTTATGGGTTGTGAGATTCAGGATCAAGTTCCTACCTAATCTCTCTGAGCCTAAGTTTGCTTATCTGTACAATGGGGAGAACAAACTCTACCTCGCTTCTTAACAACAGAGGGTGAATCAATGCTTTTTAGATAAACTATCATGCTTTATCAAGCTGACAAGGAGTCACAGATGCAGAAAATGCTATTATGTGCTGAAGCAACAGATGGGCCACTGGGGCCATTTCTGAGTATTAGGTCATTTCCATGGGTTCCTAACTTTTCACTGAAGATTAAATTGACAGCTATATACAGCTGACCCCTGAGCAACACATATAACTTGTAGCCGGCTCTGTATCCGCAGTTCTTCTGCATCAGCAGATTCAACCAACCACAAACCGTGTAGTACTGTAGTATATGCTACTGAAAAACAGCAGAGTATAAGTGGACCGGCACAGTTCAAACCCATGTTGTTCAACAGTCAACTTGTGTGTGTGTGTGTGTGTGTATGTATGTGTGTATGTGTGTGTGTGTGTGCATGTGTGTATATGGCAAATCAAAACCCAAACTGTTCTCCTAGAACACACATCTGAGATGAAACAGAAAGTCAGTGCTCAAACTATAAAATATGACTTAACAAAACAACTAATTACTTCCTGACAATTTACTTCTGACAATTTATTTGGAAATGAACAAAACTGTTAAGATCAAAGACACTCAAAGACACATACACACACAACCTTAATAAGTCTAAAATTCTGAATGGGAAACAGAGTAATTTAGGGGTAATTTGAGGTGCTTCTTATTTTTTCTTTGGAAAAGGAAGGAAATGAGAAACGAGGGTGTGGCCATCACAGTATCAAAGTACAAGAATCGATTTTGTAAACCATAAGTAACAACACTAAAGCAACGAGCTGCAAGCAAGGGATAAAATATACCTCACAAGGTCCGAAATAAATTGGCAGATGATTCAATAGCCAGATTAAGAAGTTTTTCAATTTAAATGAGGAAGGAGAAAATTTCTCAGTTAATGTTGAAAAGCTAGATACCACAGAGGAGAATTAGCATGTTTAAAAAAATTAGGGCAACAGTGGAGAAGTATCCAGTAATTTTCATGAGAGAAAAGTAGAGTTAGAGAGTCCTACATTCAGCCTCACTTAATTTATATACCAATGTAAAGAAAATATGTATAAACATAGCACTGGTTGTTGTTTTCTTTCATCTAAGGAAGTAAATAAAATTTAAGAGGTGAGCCCTGGTGGACCTCGTGATCAAACACGGGGCTGGAGAAATGTACTTTGCTTAATAGGATAAATGAGGTGAGAAACCAGCAACATTCACATGCAGGTTTGTGCATCTCCCTGGGGCAAAGGTGTGTAGTTTTCATCATATTTTTAAAGTAGTCTGTGACCCAATAAAAGGATAAAAACTACTTCTGATATAGAAGGTATTTCTGCATTTGGTAAAAGTCAGAACAGATGATCTTAAATACCTTCCCTAAAACTTGCCAATGTAAATACGAATTATAAAACTTAAGGCCTACAGGAAAAGCAGGGGCCTGCTCCATCAGGTTCTGAGAAGAACAGCATGCAGTCAGGGACAGTACAACCAGAAGCAGATCAAGTGGCTGATGAGACAGCGTTCATACGGGTATCTGCCCCAAATCTCCACGCTGAATGCTATCCATCGTTAGACACCGTCCTGGCTTCTTCTATTAAATCCAGAAAACTGGCTTCCAAGGAGAGAGAACTAATTTCATGCCTATTTACACTGACTTGCTAGTTTGACAGAAATAAAGGATTAGCTACAAAAGGCTGACAGAGAAGAAAATAAAAATTCAAAAAGAGATGATATGAGGGACAGAAGGTAAACTCTTTCTTTACTATTGTGACCAGGTCAGCACAATTCGACAGTTATCAAATGCTGAAAGAAAGACAGCACATACCAGGGTTATTGTGATAATGTCTCTCAAGTACTCACCTGGGCCAAGACACTTTCCATCTCCGATTTCTTCTCAGCAGAACACTTCTTATCAGACATCAATTTCTGTAAATGAGCTACAAGAATAGTGTTAGTACATGTCAATTTCAATAATGGAAAAAAGGACAATGTACTTTTGAGTTTCAATGTTGCGCAGGTAAAAAAAATGAACCCAAGGATAATGTTCTTAATTTATATGAATCCCATGGTTGATTCTACAGGGACAGTCATGATATTGTCTTCATTCTTTCCATGACTTAGAACTTCTAATTATCTGTATGTAACTTTTTTTTCCAATAAGGGACTTGTTCTGTACACTTAAGATCTTTGCTTACTCTTTATATGTTATGTCCCAAGAAAAAATTTTAAAACTTGACAGAAAAGTTTACTCCAAACCCCTTCTTTTGATCAATCCTACTTGAAAGGGTATTTACCTAAGATGAAGAACCATACCTTTCAAGAGATGGTCAGCACGAAAACACTCTCCATTTTTTACATCTTTCACCATGAAGTCAGCAAATTTGTCTACATGACCAGAAGTCCTAAGTTAATAAATGCCAAGCCAATTAGTCATTTTCATACAAATTAACACATAAATTTTACCTTATAAGACAATCTCCCTTCTATAATTTTATCCATAGTTTACATCTGTATATGTGAAAGATGAAAGCTCCCATATCTATTATGATATATCCCATGGCAGATAAAAATGTACGCCAGAGAAAATTCTTCCTCAAATCTATTCCCACCCTCTTCCCAAGTTCTTCCTCCCCTTAGTAAAAAAAATATTAACTAGGTTACATTTTTCCACAAATTGTCATAAAGTCTGTGCTACTCTGCAGAATCAATTAATCCATGCCTATCCCATAATTATTAGTGATCCAAGCAAAGGCCAAAACCACGGGGAACTTGACTAGCCAAGAATTTGTGATAACAGTATACACACTGACCCTTAAGGAAAGAGTTTTCTGCCACTGAAACCTGTATGGACACTGGCATTATCTCTATACAGCTCCTGTATGTGGGGCAAGTAGCTAAAGAATAGGCTGTCCTGATCTTTTAGATCCATCATCAAGAATTCAACTTGTTTTAATTAGCTGAAATTATTAAGAGAGAGCCTAAAGTATACAAATAGCGAAAATCAGCTCTTTAAAAGGCAGCGTTAAATGAATGAAGTGATAAGATACAAAATGTAAGAATTCCTCTTTCGGTTTCGTATTTGAGAAATCCTGACCTGCTTCCAACAATGTTGGTAGGAATAATCTAAATTTCTGCATTGAAACGTCAATACGAATAGTAGTATTTGATTTAAATACACGCACATCTTTGCCCAGAGCCTCTCCGAATTTATACTAAGGAAATAATCAGGATATACATAAAAATTCATCTGTTAGGATATTCAGTGCAATCAAACATCAGAAACAACTTAAACGCCTACACTAAGGCACTAGTTAAGTATATTATGGCACATCCATAAAACAGAAGACTATTCTGTCATTAAAAATACTTTAGAAGAATACTTAATGACATAATGTGCACCTACATTATGTGGAAAAAAAAGCACTGTGCTACTAAACGCATATATATATATATATATACACACACACACACACACACACACAAAATATTAAAGCATTTCGGCCCTTAAAGTAGAGATCTTACTTTAAAACTGGCTCAGGGGTGAGCATGGTGCAATCAATCTCCAGGATCTGTTCCTCTTGGATAAAGTGCTGCCTCCAGGTCTGAATAATATTATTTTTCAAAGCACATCCAACTGGCCCAAAATCATAGAGACCACTAACACCTGCGAAACATGAGAGGAAAACATGTACTCTACCTTGTCACTCTGGACAAATTAAAGCAAGGAGACATGACAAAGTGATACTTGTGAGACCTCACGTACTCTCTAAAAATGTAGTCAAGTCAATACTTCGAATCCCCCAAAACAGAAGAACCTTATTTCCAGCTAGCTGACAGAAGTAAAACTAAAAAAGTCTTACTCCATTTACTACAGTATTTCCAAATTTGAAATTTCAAGTAGGATTAGCAAAAAACTAAAAACAAAAGAAGTTCCTCCATATGTAAGAAACAAAATGAAAAAGCAAGTTATAATTTTCTGACACAGAAATTAGAAAATAATTTGTTGCATCAGCTGAATAACAATGATTTCAAATTTTAGCACCCAATTCTCTGATTTATTCTTGGGTATTTGAGCCACTATTTAAACCTCAAGAAGTTAAACATTTAGAAATCTACTCAGACTAAAACTCAAATCAAGTTTCAGTGGCAAAGTACTGCAAGTTTAATATTGTTTCAGTAATCTCTGTTAACTATGAAAAATATCAGTGAATTATATTTTTCTACATAAATTCATGTAGTGTTCAGAAAGGTGTAGAGATTTATCTGCATACCTATGAAGAACATTTTCTCCTGGCAGATGCCATAATGAATAACCTCGGAACTATGGTTTATTACTGTCCTTGTGGGGAGGGACACAGTGCAGGCGGCCAGTGCTACAAAAGCCCTCTCCTGCTCCCAAGCCTCCTCTGGCATTGTAAGAGTCTGATACGTACATGGACACATCAAATGCTTAATATCTGCCCCCCCTCCCCCAATTCCCTAAGTTCTAATGGAAAAAAAGCTGTCTTCAAAAATAAGTAGGGTGGAAGGAAGAACTGATATCATACCAAATGAATGACTCTAAACAAATAAAAGCAATGAACGACTCTGCTTTGCGTGACCTGATACAAGTAGATATCAATTGGCAATCTGTGTTTTTGACTTAAGAATAATATTAAAGCCACTAACAACGCAATCGTTCCTTCTCTCATTAATCCCCTACCTCCATAAATAGCAAAAGCTTGATCGTAGAAAAACCTCCTCTTCAGGGTATCTTCCATTTTTGCTCTGTCTACAACATCATCTTTGGGCTGTAATGCTAGCTCCTGTAAGGGATTTTTAAAGAGAAAACATGGGACTGAAGGAATGAGTGGGAATTTCAATTTATATATGCGAATTTATTCCTTAGCAGAATTCAATATTAAATTTATCAGACAAGATTTTGATACCCTTAAAGCTTAGGGTTTTTTCCCCTTTGAGTTACAGAAAATATACCTTTACCTAGTTATTTAGGAAAGCATATGATTATTTCCACGATTATAAGATTAAACTTACTTAGATACAGATACTGATAAGCAATATCTGAATTTTTAGTGGATCACTGTATCAAAATAGGGATTTAAAACTCCAAACGGAGAACTCCCTGGCAGTCCAATGGTTAGGACTCAGCACTTTAACTGCCGGGGCCAGGTTCAATGCCTGGTCAGGGAACTAAGATCCTGCAAGCTGCACAGCTCAGCCAAAGAAAAAAACTCCAAACAATTTCAGTTTGGTGATGGGAGATTTACAATTTGAAAGGTTTGGGAACAGGTATCAGGTGAATAGAACTTTTCCTTAAAAGAAAAACACTTAAAACAGCATAACCATTATTTGCAGGTATAGGAGAATTCATCTAGAAGAACATAATGCCTTCCAGGGAAATTCACAGAACATAAGCAGTCGAGGGTTTGAGTCTGTGGGGAGAAGGAGTAGGTCCGGGGTGAGGAAGGCTTTGTAGAAAAGCTGACATTTTGAGTTACACATTGAAAGGATGAGGAGTCAGCCAAGCAGAGGAAGAGGAGAAGGCATTCTGGATAAACACAGATAAAGCAACTTTTAGATCTTTTCTAGGTCTCTCCCACCCAAAGAGACTAAATAAAGATCCTATACCTACCTATGTTCCCTTTTTTAGGATCCTGAGACTCACCTTTGCTTCCAGAATCCTCTTCCGGGCTTTGAGCTCTGCTACTGCTTTGTCTACATCTACTTGGGGTGCTTTATCTTCTTTTAGCTTTCGCACAAGATCTCCCTAGCCAACAAAAAGAATTTGTATTCATGACTGGTTTCAGAAGTCAAGAAAAGTCAGAAATGTATTTTTTTAAGCTCTTTATTGGAGTATAATTGCTTTATACTCTTGTGCCAGTTTTTGCTGTACAACAAAGTGAATCAGCTGTATTTATACATATATCTCCATATCCCTTCCCTCCTGGGACTCCTTCCCACCTTCCCTATCCCAGCCCTCTAAGTCATCACCCATCATCGAGTTGATCTCCCTGTGTTATGCAACAGCTTCCCACTCGCTATCTATTTTACATTTGGTAGTGTATATATGTCAATGCTACTCACTCACTTTATCCCGGCTTCCCTTTCGCCCCCCCACCCCATATCCTCAAGTCTGTTCTCTATATCTGTATCTTTATTCTTGCCCTGTCACTGGGTTCATCAGTACCATTTTTTTAGATTCCATATATATGAGTTAGCATATGGTATTTGTTTTTCTCTTTCTGGCTTACTTTGCTCTGTATGACAGAATTTAGGTCCATCCACCTCACTACAAATAACTCAATTTCATTCCTTTTTATGGCTGAGTAACATTCCATTGTATATATGTACCACATCTTCTTTATCCATTCATCTGTTGATGGGCATTTAGACTGCTTCCATGTCCTGGCTATTGTAGATAGTGCTGCAATGAACAGTGTGGCACATGTTGCTTTTTGGTAGAAATGTATTTTTAAGCATCCCTTTTAAAAAGCATCTGTGCAAGAATGAAGAAATTCAAATGTTTATTATCTGAAAGGTCAATATGAATAACTGGGGGTCTTTGTCCTCAGCATTTATAATCTAGCAGAATACACAGACAAGTACATAAATAACTATGCTTGCAAGGTGATTATTAGTGGTTTCTTTGTTGGTTTCTTTGTGGGGAGGAGATGGATGGAGGAGAGAAAAAGCACTGATAAAAAGTGAAGAGCAAGGTAAGTACTAAGAACATGGAAGAACCAATAAATAGACTACCATCTCCTTGAATCGCTCTACTTTCTTGCGTGCAAAAAAGAAACGACTGTCTTAATTTTCTACTTACTTCTCTGACCATTTCTTCTCAGTCATTACTGGCTTATCTTCCTCTGCCCTTTAATGTTGGAATTTTTTCCTTGCTAATTTCTTTAGATTGCTTTTTTTTCACTTCCAACAACCTACCACCTGTACACTGATTTTCTTACAATAATGTGGTGGAACAGGTAATCTGAGAAAACAAACAAAACACTACCATATGGTCTCAGAAACTTTAAGATGAGAAATTAAAGTTATCAAATTAATAGAGCCCTTGGGTGCCCAACAGAAGCAACTACTCTCTAAAGGAGGAGACCCTCCATAGGCCTTTTAGGATTTTCACAGATCAAGGTTACCAAAATAATAAGCACTCAGATCAAAAATTAAAAATCCATGAGGAAAGAAGCCACCATGAGTGAGACTCAGCAGAAATGACAAATAACAAAACTAGACCCTTTAAAAGTATTAGAATGACCAAATATACTTTTTAAATGCTCAAGATGTTTACAGTAAAATAAAAGGAGGAATCAAAAACATGAGCAAAGAACAAGAGACTATCAAAAACAATCAAGGGACTTGAAAAAGAACCACACAGATCATCTGGAAATAAATCACTGAAATTAAAAACTCACTGGACAGTTTAAATAGCAGATCAGACACAGCTGACGAGAGAATTAGTACCTAGAAGAAAGCCCTAAAGAAATAGTCCATGGATAATTTCCATTCCATGGAATGCAGCAGAGAGACAAAGTCGAAAATATAAATGAGATAATAAGACACACAGAGGAGAATGGAAATGGGATAGATGTCCTCCTTATTCCCCTCTGTACTTTTGAACGGATTCCTCTTTTTTCCTTCTACACTCCAACTCCTTTGAGCGGCCGGTCAACATCCTTTCCCCCTACTGTTGATATTTTCCAAGCTCCTGCCTACTTCCTCTCATTCAATGACAGTCCTCCTCTCCTGCACTTCATGCTACTTTAGAATGTCCCAGTTAGGAGGTGAAAAAGCTGTTTAAAATTATCCGAACCTAGAACCTAACTTGCTTATAAATAATGAGAAGAATTTTCCCAGTTTTAACATAATCTGAATTTTCCAGGAGTGCACCCAGGAAAATGTAATTTAAAGGAAGACTAAAATCAACTATACTTCAATTAAAAAAAAAAAGACTATAACTGGTTTTGTTCAGAATTTTACAAAGTTGTTATTATTTGAAACAAACAAAAAAACCAAGCAAACCATGTGACCACCAGCTATGCTGCTGTCCTATCTGAGTAAACAATAAAATATACATTTATCAATGTGCATTTATAGAAACTGCATTCACAGTAAATCTGTGTAGAGGTAGAGGTATAAGCATCTGCTTACTTCAACAAAACTTCCAGTGGAGTCATACCCCCAAATTTACATATTGAAATACACATTATTTTAAGTTACTTTTTATTTATTTGTATTACATTTAGAGTATTATGTGTATACATATTTTTCTTTCATTTACATAGATATTTCATATGAATTTCATTATAGGGTAGTAATGGAGAATTCCAAAATATCTGGTGTAAAAGGGGACACTTGGTCTGATATAGTTGAGAGCCACTGAATTGGTTCTTCCTCTCATTCTCTTATTATATACAAATAAGTCTGGTCTGTTATTACACTAGCAATTTTCATTTTATTATCTTGACCTCCCTAGCTAAAGCAACATCCTCAGATACCTTCTAACTTTATTTTAACTTCTTTATTACACATACAATACCTGAAATCACCCTATCAATATGGATTGGCTTATTTGTTTACATGCATTTTATCTGTCTCTGTCATTATAAAGCAGGCTCTTTCAAGACAGGAACTCTGGCATGTCAATTCTTGCACTCCAATATTTCTTGCCTGATACCAGAACCTAAACCTAGCACAATGCCAAGCACTTAGTACTTGGTAAATATCTACTGGCTTATTGTTTACTCATTCAGTGGTTCTTTCCCTTCCTCTACTGGTCAGAACACTTACCTTATAAATGTTCACTAACAGTGCTTTTTGATTGGGGATAAGAACTTGTGAGTGTCTGTGTTCTGAAAAGAGGGTGGCAAGAAGTTCTTGAATGTCTAAAAGAAGTAATCAAATAGCTGTTTTGAATATCTACCTCTGTGTGTCAAGTATTGGCTTTCCCATAATTTTTTTTTTTTTTTTTTTGGAGCTTTTCAAAGGACACTGGGCAAGCAAGGCCACAAGATGGCAAAGGTAAACGTAGGAGGAATTTAAAATTAATTTTCCTGAATCATTTTTCTGTCTTTTAAAGTTCAGGCATAGACCTAGGTACACACAGATCCACGGAGAGGCTAGCTATCAACAGAAGCAATGGGAGAGTGAGGATTCCAACAATGAGTTAATCATCTCTAAAAATCTCAGTGAATTAAGGAAACAATCCTGTTTATTCTGGAAAACAGAATAATGAAAACCATGATTTATAATGATCTGTAAACAAAAGAATTGGAGGTGATCTAAACATGGAAAAAAAGTACTTAAGGATTCCTCATTTGTTATTATTTTCTTCCCTTTCTTCACCACTGACTATAGTGTGTGTGTGTGTTTGTGTGTGCGTACTAAATGAAACTGATGTAAAACATCATCAATATTTCTAAATTACCTTTACAAAACATCAACTAGAAGCTTAATTCCTGCATAAATTCTTAACCATAAAGACATACACTGGAACTAAAAGTCTGTGATTATAAAGCAAAATAGTTATTAGGTAAGAAATCATTCCAAGGGATCTTTTTCATGCATCTTTCATATATATCATGGTGCATATTCACCAAGAAAAAACAAGAAAACATTTTCTCACCTTTTTAAGATGTTTGGCTTTACACATATGGGTCTAGAGGATTCTTGTTAAGATCAGTAAGTCAATTTCAGATTTCCAAATGTTACTTATAACTATTGACAAAAACTTCATAAACTTATCATTTGTCCTTTGTGGATTAAGTAACAGCTTTAATGGGTACTCTCAGTTCAGAATATCAAAGCAGAGAAAAATCCAGAGCTCTAAAATTTTCCAAAATTTAATTTTATTACTGGCCACAAATACTATCAGTTGCTTTTTTGAAGCGACAGTCTCACTTCACTCATTTTCTGGGAAATGAATGAATGCCCAGTACCCAAGACTGAATAACAATTGTTTGTCAGACATTTTAGAGTGTTTCATTCTTGCAACTCAAACAGTGGTAAGTGCTTTTTCCTCAGACAATCATCACTCCTGGGTATGCTTTATGCATACTTCCCATTTTAGTCACACAGAATATTAAAAAGATATGTGCACAAAGCTCTGAATTTAATAAAATTAATAACTCTTACTGCTTTTTCAAGGACACTCGAAAACAAATTTTGTTTTGTTTTTTTTAATTGTGAGAGTGTGGCAGAGAATATAATGACTTGGCTTAGTGTCCCTGACTTCATAAGTGCTAAGGGCCAGCAGTTTTACTCACCATGCTTTGCACCATCGGTGCAAATGTCAACACAGTGAAAAATGCAAATAACATCTTAGATTAATTATGAAAATGGTTTTAACCTTGGAGACCTCCAAGGGTTTGCAGACCACACTGAGAACCACCTCCCTAGAGCAATAGTTCCCAAGCAGGACACTCCAGGACAAAGTTGTCACCAATATGTGCTGGGGGGGAGGCCACGCTCGGGAGGGATGGACAATGTACGCATATTAGACCTTTTTTCAAAGCTAAACCTGTTAAATATAAAAGACTTCTTTATTCTGAGTTATGGTCTGTCCTTTCCTTGGTAGTAAAATATACTTGCTTTTACAAAATGAAAGGGGAAATCAATGGTAGTTTGTTAGCACTGTTTTGCTTTTTTTAAATGTCCTTATTTGGCAAAATAAAGTCTGGCCACTCTATGCTAATGCCCAACTTTTTTTTAACTCAATTGCCCTAGGTTGTCCTTCATCAAACAACTACAGTTTTCTAGATGCTCTGAGGCCCTCTTACAAGCTCCATAGCTAAATTCTCCAGGAAATAATTAAAAGTAGGCCAAGGGAAAACACATTTCAGTCAATCAACAAGCCAAATCTTTAAAAAAACAGCAGCATCCACACAGCATAACAAGTTGGCAAATTTGTATGAAATACACATTTATCTGAAACACGTGCCACTAACAAGACCACTTATTAAGCACATTAAAAATCCCACTCCAAGGATGCCTTCAATTGCACAAATTTCACAGTGGAAACATGTAAAATGCATAGAGGTGACAGTGTGTCTCATTTTCTCAAAAGCAAAAAAAAAAAAAACCAGTATAACCAGATGATCTTTAAATTCCCTTCCAGTTGACCCTGGAATCAGTGCGATTCAAAGTTCCAGGTAGTTAACTGACACATGTGTGGTCCTGGAAAATTAGGAAAAAAACAAAAAAACAAAAAACACAAACTAACTTACATAAACTAACTTACATATTCAGAAAATATCTTGAAGTACCAGAAAACTAGCAATTAAGCCAACATAAACAATACACAAAACAGTAATAACATCAGAAGGCTGTTCCATCATCAAAGTTTACTTCAGTTAACTAATCCCCCAGTCTTACTACAGATGGATAATGTGCACTGCAGTTCCAGGCTAACGTGGCAGAGGGAGGGGTTTGGGTGTGCGTTTTTCCAAATTAGATGTATTCTCCCTTCTAAAGTGAAGGCTTTGGGGGGAAAAAAAGTTGAGAGAGAAAAGACAAAGGAACCACACCTAATTTTATTTGGGGAGGGTGGATGGAGGGAGATGGAGAATAAGCATTTAAAGAGCTCTGATACCAAGAGTAAAGAATAAATTAAGTCCATAGTGAAATTTCAAAATAAAACACTATTGAATCAGTCCGGCTCAAACTAGAGAAAAGTAGATAAAGTGGCAGAATTTGCCGAATTTGCTGCAGCTCTGCCCCAATGAATTATTTCCGAAGAAGGGATCCGCCCTCCCGTAGCTAAGGCAAGTTATTGCATCAGGCGCCCGTGCAGGAGAAACCCGTTCGGTTTTTACTACTAGGTCACCGATCCTCGGAGTCCTATTCCGAGCTTTTGGCTCTACCTGACTGGATGTGAGAATTCCTTTGAGAATCCCTTGTCCTCTCTAAATTCTGATATCCATGCAGTCCCTATAAAAGGGAGGCCCGTATTAAATCACCAAGCCCTCCAGCCCATGAAACCTCCTTCCCTTCCGCAAAATCAAATTTCAAAATGTTCCATACGCAGGATGACTGACTTCACCCAGTAACTCAGGAACATTTACAGCTTCCCACGTTTACGATCTGAAAGCTCACTTATTCCAAATGGCCCTTTCGGAACCCAGAAAAGATGACAGGAGCGAAAGACGAAAAGAAAAAAAAAAAGGAAAAAAAAAAAAAAAAGTCCAACACCTCCCCACATCCACGTTTCAACAATTTTAATTTCCTCAGCGGACCACTCGGCTAACTAAGCACGGAATGAAGGAAGACGTCAAGGAGGAAACACTATTCAAAGCATCCTGAAGATTAAAGAGAGGCAGTAAGAAAAGAGAATCCGCAGCTTCGGCTCGTAATTGATCAGGGAAGAATTAGGAATCTCGCCACCCAGGAAGCACAGAGAACACAGGCGGGACTGGAAATCTGAAGTTGACGGGTCACAGATCCCAGCCCCACCGGAGAGGGAAGAGGCACGGGCAGTAACAAGGATTGGGAGAGGAGAACAGATCGCGAGAGGAGGGACGCAGGATGTCGAGGGATCCGAGGGAGTTACCCAAGGAGAGGGGAGGACAGGAGTCCACGGGAGGGAAGGTGGCCGGCGCACGCGGGGACTTGGGTCCAAAGTGGGGGAGGCGAGGAAGATGCCAGGGAACCAAGGGCTTCCAGAGAATGAAGGAGAGGGGTCATCAGAGAGGTGGACCGGTGCTCGGGGCAGAGGGAGAGAGAGGATGTGGAGGGGACCCAGGGGAGGAGAGCCGGGGCTCAGGGGGAGGCGCAGAATGCCGGTACCTGCTGGCGCACGGCTAGCCTGAGAGGTGCCAGCACCTCCTCTGTCCCGGCGCCGTCCATGCTGCTCCGGGAGGCGGCGGCGGGGAGCGAGGTCGGGGCGCGGGCGGGCTTGCTGATGGTACGGCAGGGCAGGAGCGGGGGCCGGGCCGGGAGCCGGGGTGGCGGCGACAGCAGCAGAGCAACGCGGGCGGCTCTAAGCAGCGCCGGGCGCAGACAGGGCATGAGCCGGCGGCCCTGGGACGTCCTGAGGGGGCGACGGCGGAAGCGGCGCGCGCGGCCGGGCCCGGAGCATGATGAAATCGCCGCGTAAACGCCGCGGCGCGCGCGCAGCCGCACATTCCCCACCCCGTGACGCGGCGCCGCTCGCCACCCGCCGATTCGACACGGAACCCCGGAAGGACCCGCAATCCTTCGGAGCCCCGAGAGGGCTTGACCCCCGCTGGGCGCACGGGAGGGCTGCGGGGCCCCAGGTAGACCCCCGGAGAGCACATGTGCACAATGATGCGTCAGTGGGCATTCAAGGACGCAGCTCCGTGCGAGACATGCAGACTGAAACTCACGAGGACCTTCAGAGCACAGGCTTGTGCAGGCGTACGGACGCTCTGGCTGACCCACGGGAGGACACACTTCTGTTTCTGTTCTTTCGCCACCTGGTTCTTAAAGGGTCATTAGACATCCAGTCAGTTAGGGACTTAGACTCAGTGTTGCTCAGATGATCCTCAGATAAGGAAACAGGTCAGGAGAGGTTTGCCCACCTTCATTCATCCATGCCTTGCCAATGTCGAGACAAAAGCTGAGGAAGAATGACGCGCTCTTTGGAGACTAGTGCTGACCAGCCTTTGAAGGGCAAACAAGATTTAAATCAGCAGAGATGAGGAAAGACAAGAAGGAAAGAGACGAGAAAAGGCTGGGAAATGATAATGTGCCAGGGAGTGGAGATGAGTGTCCAGGTGCCTGGGCTTTCCTCTGCCTGGCCTTGCCTCAGCTGACCTGCCTCTTATGGTTAGGCCCAGGCTGTTGGACCCTCCGGAAATGGCTTCTTCCCTCCCTCCTGCCCCATGGCGGGGTGGCTGAAAAAGCTGGATTCCCTTTCCACAGAGGAAATAGAAAAATAAAGAACGTGTTAGGTATAGAAATAGCATCGCACACACCCACCAGAATGCCTAAAATGGAAATACTGGAAAATGCCAAGTGATGCTCTGGGACTCTCCCACACAGCTGAGAGGAATGTGGATTGGTACAGCTACTTTGGAGAACTGTTTGACAGTATCTACTGAAGCCATCCTTGTGGATGACCAACAGTTCCACCCCAGGAGTGTAAAAGAGTAGACAGTCTCAACAGAGTGAAGTCACCTTTCCCAGAGCTGTGAAAGTTCTCTTCCTGTTCCAGTCTGTGGTTCTGGAGAAGTACACACAATTTAGCATAAGCAGAGCAGGTACAGAAACACCTTATGCAATATGAAACAATATGTATTTTTAAAACTTTTATTTCAAGATTTGATATTTATTAATCATAATTTTTATTTGGCTTTATTTTAAAAGGTAATTTTTAAATTTTTTAAATGAAATATAGTTGATGTACAATATTATGTTACAGGTGTACAAGATAGTGATTCACAATTTTTAAAGGTTATTTATACTCCATTTATAATTATAAAATATTGACTGTATTCCTTGTGTTGTACAATATATCCTCGTAGCTTTTTAAAAAATGTTATTTATTTATTTATTTTGTCTACATTGCTGCGAGCGGGCTTTCTCTAGTTCTGGCTTGCAGGCTCTAGAGCACTGGCTCAGTAGTTGTGGTGCACTGGCTTAGTTGCTCCATGGCATATGGGATCTTCCTGGAGCAGGGATCAGACCCGTGTGCCCTGCATTGGCAGGTGGATTCTTAACCACTGTGCCACTAGGGAAGCCCCTGAAGCTTGTTTTGTACATAATAGGTTGTACCTCTTAATCCCTTGTCCCTGTATTGCTCCTCCCCCTTTCCCTCTCCCCACTGGTAACCACTAGTTTGTTCTCTATATTTGTGTCTCTTTTTTGTTATTGTCACAAAACAAATATAGTTTGTTTTATTTTTTAGATTCCGCATATAAGTGATATCATAGAAAATTTGTCTTTGTCTGACTTATTTCACTTAGCATAATACTCTCCAAGTCCATCCATGTTGCTGCAAATGGCAAAATTTCATTCTTTGTTATGGCTGAGTAGTATTCAATGTAAATATGTACCACATCTTCTTTTTCTATTCATCTGTTGATGGACATTTAGGTCACTTCCATATTTTGACAATTGTAGCTAATGCTGCTGTGAACATTGGGGTGTTGGTATCTTTTTGAATTAGTGTTTTCCTTTTTTTTTTCAGATATATACCCAGGAGTGAAATCTTATGGTAGTTCTATTTTTAGTTTTTTGAGAAACCTCCATACTGTTCTCCACCATGACTGAACCAGTTTACATTCCTACCCACAGTGTATGAGTGTTCCATTTTCTTTACATCCTTGCCAACATTTATTGTTTGTATTCTTTTTGATGATAGCCATTATAACATGTGTAAGGTGATATTTCATATCTCACCGTGGTTTTGATTTGCATTTCCCTGATGATTAGTGATGTTGAGCATCTTTTCATGTGCCTGTTGGTCATCTGCATCTCCTTTTTGGAAAAATGTCTATTTAGTTCTTATGCCCATTTTTTAATCGAGTTGTTTTGTTTTTTTGATGTTGACTTGTATGAGCTGTTTATATATTTTGGATATCAGTCATATCATTTTCTCCCATTCAGTAGGTTGTCTTTTTGTTTTGTCATTGGTTTCCTTTGTTGTGCAAAAGCTCTTAAGTTTAATTACATCCCATTTGTTTGTTTTTACTTTTATTTCCTTTGCTTTAGGAGACAGAGCCAAAAAAATATTGCTATGATTTATGTCAAAAGAGTGTTCTGTCTGTGTCTTCCTCTAGGAGTTTTGTGGCTTCTGGTCTTACATTTAGGTCTTTAATACATTTTTATTTTATTTTTGTATATGTTGTGAGGGAATGTTCTAATTTCATTCTTCTTTTCTCTGTTCTTGCCTCCTTTGTTATAGATTAATTGACCATAAGTGTGTGAGTTTATTTCTGTGCTCTCTATTCTGTCACATTGATCTATCTGTCTGTTTTTGTGCTGGTACATGCTGATTTGCTTACTGTAGCTCTATAGTATAGTCTAAAGTCAGGGAGCGTGATTCCTCCAGCTCTGTTCTTCTTTCCCAAGATCATTTGGGTTATTTGGGGTCTTTTGTGTTTCCATACAAATTTTAAAATTATTTGTAATTTTAAAACTTTTATTTCAAAATTTGATATTTATTCATCATAATTTTTAGTTGGCTTTATTTTAATAGGTAATTTTGAATTTATCTTAATAGTTTTAAATATGAAAAGCAATTAAAATTTTTACATATACTCTCACATTTTTATTAAAGCATAGTCAAATTCTGTACTCTTTGAATACAATTATATATTTTTAAAATTCTATAGATCAACAATGTTTCATCCGTGTTTGTGTGAGGATAGTCTTATCACTAGTCTCCAAATCTATCCTTTCTCCCCTCTAGTTGATCCTCCCTCAGTGATTATTTATAAAAGGCGAAGCTGTGCTTTTTGTGCCTCTGCTCAGGACATTTCAATAGGTTCACGTGGCCCTTAGCAGAATTTCCCAAGTGGTTTTCCTTAGGAAACTACTTCTGCAAGATGATAATAATAGCTTATATTCATTGAAGGCTTATAATGTACCAGGTAGTGTTCCGAGTTATCTCATGTAATTTACTCAACAATCTAATGAGATAGGCTCCATGATTCCCATTTTACAGATTTGAGATTCAAGGTACTAAGGTATTAAACAACTATGGTCACACAACTACTGAGAGTGAAGGGCCGTAATATGAGGCGGGGGTGGAGTGGGGGGGGGGGGTGGCAATTTTGCCATGCGGCTAATGCAGCTGGTGAAGCTTTCAGTGAACATGAGGACCCCTCATTTGGATGGGCTCTTTCAAGGCCCTGCAAGAGGCCCTGGCACTGTTTACACATGGTCATATATTTTTCTTTGTTTATTAAAGTTCTTTTCTTTAATTGAGGAAATAAAATTTTCATACATTGTAATGCACAAATCTTAAGCATACAGTTCAATGGGTTTTAACAAAGGAATTCCCACCCACATTCCAAACAAGGTAATGAGCATTTCCCTCAAGTCACAAAGTTCCCTCCTGGGCTTTGTTAATATCCGCTATTGTTTTGTCCATTTTCTATTCCATTGATTTATACTTTTATCTTTATAATTTTTTCCTTTTACTTAATTTGGGTTTAAATTGCCCTTATTGCAGATCAACTATAATCCAATAAAATTTTTAAAATAATATAGTAAGTCCCCTACATACGAACCTTCAGTTTGCAAGCTTTCAAAGATGCAAACATGCGTTCACATGTCCAGTCACATAAGTTAGTTCACCTGTCTGGTGTGCATTGTCAGATGCATACGTCCTGTACAAGTGGTTGCGCTTCTGTGTACTTAGTGTACAGTACTGAATAGAGTACAGTATCTTTATTTCAAGCCCAGGATGTCTGGAAGCAAGCATAAAAGCAGCAGTGATGTAGCTGGTACTACTAAGAAGCACCAGGAACTGGAGGCCCAGAGAAAGGATGAAGAGAGACAAGAGGAAGAAGAAGTAACTGAAGAACCGAAGAGATTCACGATGCAGGAAATGGCAAGGGTATTTTCTTTATTTGCGAGGCACTGTTAGTTTTTGAGGCACAGGACCCGAATGTAGAACGGTACACGAAGGTTGCAGCAGCCGTTCAGAATGCAATCCAGTGCTACCGTGTCACCTATGACAAGAAAAAATGAGCTACTACCCAGACATCACTGGATCATTTTTTCAGGAGGGTAGATAGACTTGAAACCAGCAAGGAACCAGAACCTGTGCCATCAGCATCAGGCATGAGTGAAGTTTTCTGCCGGTGCCTGTTTTTCTGCAGAGGAGGTAAAGTCATTTGTTGAATGTGAAGGGGCAGGTTGCAGGGCTGTAATGTTGAGGAGGTGGAGAAGGTTTGGAAAAGCCCTTGTGAAGAACAGTAGAGTAACCCTGTTGGGGAATGTGGACAGGAGTCAGGCCAGTACTGGAGACCCAGACAAAGGCGGAGGCTGTTCCTAGTTGAACTGTGCTCCCCCAAAAGTATGTTGAAATCCTAACCCCTGGTACCGCTGTATGAAATTAGCAGGTTCTGGGATTACCCAGAGCATCTTCTGTTCACACAAGTCTTGTCCTTTACCACCTGGGTTAAACTCTCATTGGGGTAGTCAGAATACCGGGGAGTAGTCTCCTGGGCTAGGCTGAGTCCTCCAAGACTCAGACACCAAGACGGGATTAAGTGTGCAGGGATTTTAGGGGAAACACCTATGTGAAAGGAAAGTGGGAGGGAGGCTGGGAGAACCACCAGACCACGATTCAAGTCTGACCCTGAGGGAAGGAGAGAGGGGGCGACAGTTGGGTGAAGCATCCTAGCCTGCCACGTAGTCTAAGGAAGGTTCAGCAAGGCCACTGGGAGCTCTGGAACCAAAACTGACAATACAGGAGTCCCCTGTACTTCAAGGAACCAGCTGCCTTAGTGCATCAGCTACACTCAGTCACTGGCAGGCATCAGCCTGTAGGGGGCGTGCTTTGGCACAAACTCTGTCATGGATTCCAAAGAGCAGCAGCTGCGGTAGGAGGTCTGTGAGGTGTATTCTTGTGTATTCTTGCCACACCTCCCATCAGATCACCATATAACCCAGGTTTTTCTTGTCCTTTCCGGATCCTCTGAGTTCTGGCTAATGGAACATGACTAAAACTTGCTGTACACCACTTCCTGGCCTGGCTTATGAGAACCCCTGTGTGCCGTCCTCTGCACTCTTCCCTTTTCTGTTGATAGGATCCTGATGGCCATTGTTGAAGACAGCAGAGCCTGGTCCCTGAGTGACTATGTGGAACAGAGCCCCTCGCCCCACCCCTTTCTGATAAGCCCTATGAACTGTTGACACAAGTGAAAAGTAAGTTTGCATTGAGTTTGAGCTATGATACCTTCTGGCCTAATTGAGCAGTAAGCTTGTCCTAACTCCTGTGCTACCACTGGGCCACGTGTGAGAAAGATGGTCAGGGTATCTGGGACACAGGAGAAGGAGGGAGAGGGTAGAAAGAGGATCTGATTTACAAAAGTTCTGTCTGTATATGACCTCTTAGGAGTATGGAGTTAGGCTATGCTGGGATCACTCACACAGGCTGATGGGGAATCATCCAGAGTGAGTGGACCAACTGATGGTCCTGGTTCTCTTCCCTGGGTCAGTGTCTGTCTAGCTTTCTGATGCCTCTGCTTGAAGTTAGGTGTCCCCCCTTCTTTGCCCTCTCCTTCTCTGGCCATTTGTCCTCCGTGCTCAGCTGTGTGCAGACTTCCCCGGAGCCCTACCCTGGCTTTCTTCCAGCCCATGCCTCCAGGATCCTAAGTGCTGCTTCCCAGACCTTGGTGTGGAAGAGAGGCGGCACATGTCTGGTCTCTGTGTGGCCTTACACAAGGCCTTTCCCCTCTCTGGCCTCAATCTCCCCCGCTGAGAAATGGGGGAACTGGCCCTGCTGACCTCTGGCCCCTGACTGTTTTTACTATAGGTATGTGAACTTGTGACTTAGGGAGACAAATCCCTAAGAAATGGAAGGACAGCAGATTTCCCTCTGTCCAGCAGAGGGGAGCATCTCCCCACAAACCAGCAGCTAAGCAGCGCAAGTGCTTGACAGGCCTGTGCAGGCCCAGCCTTCTGGGGCCTTCATGCAGAAGTAGCCTCTGAGCCAGGGTTCCAAGCACCAGAGACCCTGGCCCCAGAGAGGGACCGCAGGGAAGCCCTGGAGCCCCTTCACAGCCCTTCCCTAAGGCATCCTAACCCTCTACACCTGTCTTGCAGAGAGAGGGTGGGTCAGACACTAAGTATCAGTGGGGCTCTGGCTTTGCCAGTTAGGTGGGGAGGAGGAAGCTTATGAATCTGGGAAGACAAGACAGCAAAACCAGACAAACAAAAGGCTCATCAAAGCTAGCTGCTACCTCTGGGTTGACACGTCTCCAGCTGGACAGGACCTCAGACTCCCAGTTATGGTTTGAATTGTGTCCCTCAAAAAGATAAGCTCATTGGGATTGCCATATATACATTACTAATAAGAAAAAAAATCAAATTGTACACTTTAAATATATGCAGTTATTGTGTCAATTGTATCTCAATAAAAGTTCTTAAAGAGGTGGAGAAAAAAAAGATAAGTTCACCTTAGAATGTGACCTCGTTTGGAAATAGAAGTGCAGATGTAACTCATTAAGTTAAGATGTGTTCATACTGGAGTAAGGTGAACCCTTAATCCAATATGACTGGTGTCCTTGTAAGAAGAGGGAAACACAGGGGGAAGCTGGCCATGTGGAGATGGAGACAGAGATTGGAGTCATGCTACCAGAAACGAAGGAACACCTGAGGCTGCTCGAAGCTGGAAGGATCCTTCCTCAGAAGCTTCAGAGGGAGCACTGCCCTGCCAACACTTTGATTTGGGACTTCTAGCCTCCAGAACTGTGAGATGATAAATTTCTGTGAAGCCACCCAGTTTGGGGTCCTTGATTATGGCAGCCCCAGCAAACTGATACACTCCACCCCTGACCTTCCTGGGCAGGGGCTGTGTGTCCACTCAGTCCCACCTCTGCAGCAGACTTTGTTCCATATTCACAGTGCTTGTTGTTGCTGCTGTTGGTTTTAATTTTGAATTTGTGTGCCTTTAGCTGGACCCCTCCTACAAGTGCTTCACCTGGCACCTGTGGGCATTTAAGCTGTGGTCCCTATTCCACACATCCCTGGTATCTGGAAGGAGGAACCTCTCAGCTGCCCTCCAAACCCCTCTCAGCATAGGCTGTTCATTCCCTCCCCAGGCTTCCCATCCACACGGGGCAACTCTGACCCAGAGAAGGTTTGTATGTTGCAAAATCTTCCTCCCTACAGCTTCGGCCCACAAGTCCTTGGTCTGTACTGGGGCCACTCAGAACCCACTGCTCCCTCTGCTTTTAGACATTTACCCACAGGAGCCTCATCCCCTTAAAAATTGTCTGGTCCCAGGTCCCTCAGAACGTCCTCATTGCTGTGGTTTCCTGATGGTCACCTTACCTGGACAAGCTCCAGTTGTTAAACTTCTCTTTGTGGATAGAGACCAAGACTAGATACAGTACACCTAGTACATGTTCTAACCAGAGTCAAGAGGGCAGGAGCATCACCTGCCTTGTTCTGAACTCAGTACCTTTGATGATGCACCTGAGACCATCTGAAAGGCTGTGACCATTGTGACTCCAGGGGAGAGATGAGAGATGGTGGGTTCTTTGGTCGCTGAGAACACTTCTGCAGGTACAGGAGTGTGGTGTGAGGATGAGAAACTGCCTGCTGGAGGAAAAAAGTGGCATCCATCTGGGTGCTCAAGAAGAATTCTTTTTTTTAGTGAAGTACAGTTGATTTACAAGATTATGTTAGTTTCAGGTATACAGCACAGTGATGCAGTTGTATATATATATATATATTTCAGATTCTTTTCCGTTATAAGTTTATAAGATACTGAATATAGTTCCCTGTGCTATACTGTAAATCCTTGTTGTTTATTTTATATATAGTAGCGCATATATGTTAATCCCAAACTCCTAATTTATCCCTCCCCTCACGTTTCCCCTTTGGTAATCATGTTTGTTTTCTGTGTCTGTGAGTCTGTTTCTGTTTTGTCAGTAAATTCATTCGTATTATTGTTTAGATTCCATATATAAGTGGATATCATATAATCTTGTCTTTGACTTACTTCACTTAGTATGATATTCTCTAGGTCCATCTATGTTATTGCAAATGGCAATATTTCATTCTTTTTTATGGCTTAGTAATATTCCATTGTGTGTGTGTGTGTGTGTGTGTGTGTGTGTGTGTACACACTATATATATATACTGCCTCTTCTTTATCCATTCATCAAGACAGAATTCTTGATTCTGAACTTGACATCTTTTTCTCCTTTGCCCACCAAATATAGTTCTTGCTTATTTTATCTCCAAACCTCTCTAAAATGTGTTTCTCCTTTCCCCACTGCCTCCATCATTCCTTATCTGCATCCCTGCAACAAGTGCTATCTTCAAACTGGCTCCTTATAGCCCTTTCTCCTTGCTACACTTACAGTGAGCTTCCCACTTGGGAAATATGGTCATGGGACCTATACATACACACGTAAAACCTTCCCATGCCTCCCCATATCCTTGGGGTTAAAGTCCAGTCTCACCATAGCCTACCTTGCAGCCTCACTCTAGCCAGTCCTCCCTTGCACTCTATGATCCAGCCTTACTACCCTGCAGGAGGTGGTCTTTCACCTTTGGCCCCTGCACATACTCGTATCTCTACCTGGAACATTGTCTTTCATCTCCACTGCCCCCTCACCTGCATCATGTCCCTAATCTCCTTAGTCTTTCCCACCTGGCTTGTGCTTTATACCAGGAGGGTTCTTGGATACAAACAAGATCCCATTCAGGCTAGCCCGAACGACAGGACACCTACTGGAGGGACATTAAGAAGTCTCACAGAGTCAGTGGGAGCCTGGGGGCTAGGCTCAAGAATGCTCAGGCCTGAGAGGGGTCTGAATGGTTAAGAAGCAGAGTATTATCTAGGAATTGTTTCTGGCTGCAAGTAACAAAGACATGAAAAACAGGCATGACAACACAGTGCTCTATTTTCCTCTCATCTAAAAAGAAAGCCCAAAGGTGACAAGTCCAGGGAAGGTGCAAGGCTTAAGGATGTTGGGACTGAGTTCTCTAAGCTCCTCTTGGCTTTTCCAGGGCTAGTTCAAGATGACTAGTAAAGTGCCAATCACTAGGCTCACCTCTCAGGCAAGAAGGATGAGGAAGAGGAGTCAGGACATGGGCAAGTGTAGCTGCCTGCTTCTTCAGGAGTCCTCCCCACTCAACAACTTCTGCTGACATCCCGTTGACCGGCACTGGGTCATACAGTGTGATGTTTAATTTTATGTGTCACCTTGGCTAGGCCACTGTGTCCAGATATTTGTTCAAACACATCTGGATGTGGCTATGAAGCAATTTTTTAGATGAGATTAACATCTAAATCAGTAGACTGAGTAAAGTAAATTTCCACCATGGGGGTGGGCCTCATCCGATCAGCTGAAGAAGGCCTTTAGGAAAAGAATGAGGTCCTCGGAGGATCTGGCCCACAGGCTATAGTTTGGAAGCCCCTCTCTTAGGGTAGCAGCGGGCCAGGAGGTAGAAAGGACAGTGCAGGGGAAGAGAAAAAACTGGCATGAGAGCTAAGGAAATATTGGCAAAAGAGGAGCCCTTTAAATCTGCCAAAGATCCACCACCCTCCCCTCCCCCTTACCACAGACCAGGGGAATGGACACTTGGAGAGAGGAAATCCAGTTATCAAAGTTGACTCCAGAAGAGAGAACCTAACAGACCAGTAACAATGGAAAAAATGGAGAAAATTATCAAACATCCATCCCCCAAAACACCAGGCCCAGATGGTGTTTCAGGTGAATTCTTTTAAACTTCAAGGAAAAGATAATTGTGATAAGATTTAAATTGTTCACCAGCTTAAAGAAGGAAAAATGACATTTCTTTTATAAAGCCAATGAAACCTTGACACCTGAACTTAATAATACTGAAATTGGAAACTTGATTTAAAAAAATCCTTTGCGAAGAAAGATCTTAAGCAACATAATGGATTCAGAAGCTCATGAAAAGAGGCCACCAATCCTAACATCTTCAAAGCAAGAAATATCACCTCATAGTGCAAGTGTTAGTGAAATGAAGCATTACTTGTGTGGTTGCTGTGCAGCTTTCAACAATATAGCAATCACATTTCCCATTCAGAAGGTCCTCTTTCGGCAACAGCTGTGTGGACTCAAAACCCGGGATGCAGTACTTCAGTTGAGGAGGGATGGATTTCGAAACTTGTATTATGGAATCCTTCCCCATTAATGCAGAAGACAACTACACTGGCACTTATGTTTGGTCTGTATGAGGATTTATCTTGCCTTCTCCGTAAGCATATCAGTACCCCAGAGTTTGCAACCCGTAGCATGGCCACAGTACTTGCAGGGACAACAGAAGCAATTTTCACTCCATTGGAAAGAGTTCAAACATTTCTTCAAGACCACAAGCATCATGACAAATTTACAAACACGTATCAGGCTTTCAAGGCACTGAGATGCCATGGAATTAGAGAGTATTATTGAGACTTGGTGCCCATTATTTTTGGTAATGGATTCAGCAATGTCCTTTTTTTTGGCCTCCAAGATCCCATCAAGGAGCACCTGCCAACGGCAACGATTCACAGTGCTCATTTGGTCAATGATTTTTATCTGCGAAGGCCTGTTGGGTATATTGTTTTTCCGGTTACTGTTGTAAAAACTCGCATGCAGTCTCAGATTGGTGGGGAATTTCAGTCTTCCCTTAGGTTTTCCAAAAAATCTGGCTAGAACGGGACAGGAAACTGACAAATCTTTTCAGAGGTGCCCATCTGAATTACCTTCGGTCCCTCATCTCTTGGGGCATAATTAACGCGACTTATGAGTTCCTGTTAAAGATTATATGAAAGAAATCAGTTAAGTGCCATTTATCAACTGAATAGACCTAAGAAGAATGCAGTTTGGCCTTGTTTCTAATTGGCCAAATACAAGTTGGTCTCATAAGTCCAGGGCACAATGAATTATGGGCAAAGCTGTTTTCTTTAAGCACCAACAAATTCAGAATAAAAGGTTTCAGCAGGAAAATTAACTTTTTTTTCATTTTTTTTTGGGGGGGGGTCCGTTTGGTTTTTTTAATCAGTATCGGAGAACTTTAGGCTAATTGCCTGGTTAATAGCTGTCTATCTGATGGCTTTTGACAAGGAAACTAACAGCCAAGATATGATTCTTTTTCCCAAAAGTCTTCTGTATTGAAACATACGTGGCCATGACCAGCCAGAGAAAAGGCTCTTAGGGTCCCATGAATTCTCAGGCTTCTATTACTCCATTTCTTGCTTCTCTGCTCTTAGGAATTGCAAAGGGTAGTTTTTGTTAACTTAAACCTATACATGGTAGGACAACGGAGCAGAACAGAGAAGAAAAAGTTTATCATGTGTAGACTTTTCATGATAAATTACTTGTATTTATTTTGAAGCTAAGCACCTGTTGGGAGGGTCATTATCTGAATTATTTCTTTTTAGATGTGGTAGACTCAAGCAACTAATGACGTCTCCCATTTTGCTTTCTAGGGTTGAAAGTTTTCTCTGTAGCTCTGAATGTGACCTTAAACCGTTTCAAAATAGTTTTATATTAACTTCAGTTACTTCATTGTGAAAAGATGTGGAGACAAATTTTGTTAATGGTGTTTCATCCCATTAAGAAGTTTCAAATTACAGGTATCCCCCACTTTTCCACAGTTACCTTTATGCCACTTCACTTTTACAAAAGACCTGCATTAGCACCTGTTTTCACTAACGGAAAGAAATCCAAAGATGATTTTTGCTTCTACGAAGAAAGGTGATTGCTTCTTCACTCTATGCCGTTTCGGCTTACAAAAGTTTCCACAGGAATGCGGGGGGGTGGGGGGGGACCTGTAATTGCATTACAGATCCAGCTCTTCAGCTCAGCTTCTTTGAATTGTTGTTGCCAATTTAGTGAAGAGCTTTGGAGTTTTGGATTTTTTTCCTTTGAGTAGTAATTTGTCATATTCAAGTATCCTGTTCTCTTGAAACTCCCTTTAAAAAAACAATAAAAATGCTTCCATAAAATTTTATTTTGGAAGTCTGTTAATAGGACCTCAGATTTTTTTTTTCTGGTTTCAAAGTGTTCTGGGGAAGGGGAAAAAAAAAACTCAGGATAGCTTTCACCCCACAGTGTTAAGCTGTCTTTTTTATTTTATCATTTAAACATTAAGACAGTTTGAGAGGATAAGACCTAAATAAAGATATTCAAAGGGTTGGTTTTAAATTCCAGCAGTTGGTGGTAGCTGGATAGCATATTTATCCCTTACCTAACAGACGAAAACTTACTTGTCAAAGGAATCAGATTTTAAAATATTTTTTCCAGACAAATAAGGCAAAGTGACTCATACACCAATTGAATTAACTGATAAAACATACAAGACATCCTAGAAAAGTGGTTTATCAATCTTTTAAAAATCCACATATGTAAGTGTTATGTAGTTAAGATTGCTTTCCAGCATCTGACATGGGGTGAAGCACATAGGTTTTATTACCAGTCTTTCATCATTCTGGGTAATTGCATATGAATATGTGCACATGCTGACCAAAATGAAATCAGGATCTCAATTGGTAGTTCACTCAGTTTCTGGACAGATAGTCTGAAAAAGCTGTTTACCTCTCAATGCAGGGTGGCTGGTCAAATGACAGGAACATACTCCTTCTGGCTGTGAGGCATTAGGAAGCATTGTCAAGCATTTGCCTGGTGGTAATGAAGTTCACTAGCTTTACAAAGGCTCTGTTTGACAGCGTTGTGCTGGAAATGGCAGTTTATTCTAGAAAACAAGGTGCAGATGTAAGTATTTGAGAAAACAAGAATTTGACACCAAATAAATGAGAGGAGCATCCTTTGGCTTATGGAGTCTGGATTTGAAGTGGGTTGAGTTTCAGGAATGAGTGGCAAAGGCACTGTAGTGCCTGACCCCCTAACTCATGTGTCCCGCACCCCTGGGCACATCTGGGTGCTCAGCATGTGGCGGGTGAGTTAGCCTGGGGTCACGTCCTGGCCCTGGGAGTGGACTCCACTGGCCTTCGGTTCCACGGGGCTTCCTTTTGCCTATACACTCCATGTAGGTGATAGAAATCTAAATTCTAAAGCACTTTTGTGAAATACAAGTGAAGTGAGAATTTGGAGGAGGATGCTTTGGTTTCTGCTATCTCAAACATGTGGCATTTAAAAACAATTTTTCAAATGGTTTTAACTCATTATATTTTTCTATTTCTTTGTCACTTTTTACAGCTTTTGAAGACCAAACTGCAAATACATTACCAGGGATGGTTTTGTGTTGTCCTATATTTTCTTAAATTTGACAAAAAACTCAACAGAACTTGTGGTAGCCAACAGCTTTGTCTGAAATTTAAAAGAAGTCAAAATGTGTTATTAGTAAGTAAGAGATTCTAACTATTGTTTTTGCCTTCGCTGTGAACTAGTATGGTAATAATTTTGAAGAGGTAAACCTGATCGAATAACTTTATCTGAAAAGCTTTAAAAGTGGCCTTTCTGTTACATGTGTGGCACAGATGGCTGGGGAGCACAGGGCACTTCTGGTCTTGCCTCCTATACTTCATTCTGATGCCACCAGAAATATGTTATGGATTCTGTATTTAACACCCTTAGAGTGCTGTGAGCCCTCAGGACTGCGCTACAGAGTAAACACAGCCTCTATATGGTGGCACATGTGTGTGTCATTGTTTCACTTGTGGTTGGAGACAAAGTTGATGCTTTTGTCTTAGTAGTCAGCATTCATCTTACATTATGGTTGGTTATATAATCACCTGCTATATATTATGAACTGTGCAATGAGACCGAATTGTGTCTATATAATCATTTTCGGAGACCTGAAGTTCCCTAGCTTGATTACAGTGGTGATACCCAGTTATAAGGCTGTACAAACCTTAGTAAGAGGATAATGGGTGGTACTGGAGTCATGTTGACCAACACTGTTCAGTGCAGATGAAGGACTATCGGTGAGGGTTATGCAGTCAAGGTGAAGGCGAGGCGGGAGATCACATTTAAAGAAGGGGTAAGCACTCAGACCTGATGTCTTTAAAAATAGTTTATGTTTTCTCACGTGCTTATAAATGCGTATCAAAGACTTGAATAGACATTCTCCTTAAATTTGAGGATTTTTAGTTTTTAATGCTGTCTTTTTGACTAATATTGAATATTTGCTTGCCTGAATGGCTCCCAAATTGTGGAGGAGTCTACGTTTCCTTTTTTAAAGTTTCATTATTAAAAGTGGTTAAACACAAAGTTGTTTTTCTTTGATATTTTGAGTTTTGTAACGATATGAGTTTAAATGAAATCTGTCAAATGTTTCAGAGTTAACGTGCTTCTTTTGGTATTTCTGTTTGGAATAAAGTTTTTTTTTAAGCCCTCCCCCCCCAAAAAAAAAATCTGCCAAGGACAGAAAGAAGGCAGTTCTTTGTTGGTACAGTTTACCTGCCTGGGAGGAAAAAGCAGAAAGGTATAGCTGTATAGCTGGAAAAGTGTCTCGGCCGTCTCAGGGTTAGCACGGCATCCAGCCTGCTGAATTCTGCAGATCCTGCTGGCCAGATGCCCAAATGCAGTCAGCTCACTGTGATTTGCTCCTTTTGAAAACAGCAGGTGGAGAAATCTCTCTCTCAGCACCATAGCAACCAGATTGCATTCTCCGCTCACAGGAGGGTCATGAGCGCGCCCCTGCAGACATGGATCCATTTGTGTGCGCTGAGCTCCTTTCAGGGCCAGGCCCTGTGCTGAGCGCTTGGAACACCAAGATGTATAAACCCAAGTGCCTGCTTTAAAAGAGTCCACAGGCTGGAGAAGGAGCCAAACCTGCATGATAAGTGGTTGACCGAGGAAAGAGCACTCCAAGGGCTGCGGGAATGGCTCCTCCTCTTTGGGATCAAGAAGCTGACCTGCTGTGCCTCTCTGAAGAGCTGAGATGGAGCTGGATCTGGGAGAATCAGGCAGACTTGGTCAAGAGCATAAGCTGGGGAAGCCTGAGAGCTGTAGCACCTTTGAGGAACAGCGAGCATAGCCTGAGCCCAGGGCCCTCGAGGGCCCCAGAGACGCACAGGGAGAGGCCCACGGTGCTCAACCAGAGCGCTCTGCCCTCGCTGCTCTCGCTGGGGTCCATCGTCAGCTAACGCCCAATCCAGGGGCCATTCTCCAGCCCATTTTTTAACCCCGTAGCCTTCCCTCTCTCTCTCTTTTTTTTTTTTTTGGCTGTGCTGTGCAGCTTGTGGGATCTCAGTTCTCCAAGCAGGGATCAAACCCAGGCCCGTGGTAGTGAACCCGAGTCCTATCCACCGGACCACCCCCTCCCTTCTCTTAAAAGAGCCTGTCTTGATATCACAATGATCACAAGAGCAGGATACCACCAGCTCCTGATGTTTCCTCAGCTGTCTGGCTGCCCTTTCTCACTCTTCTTATTGACCCCCTCACTTCCTTAAATGCTAACCTTCTTCTCCAGCTATACCACTGCTAGGTAGATCAGGAACCTCTTCATTTCTCATTTGCATCTCTAGTTCTCTTTGCATGTTGGTCTCAGTTTCTCCTACCACAAGATAAGCCCCCTGTACATGTCTGGGAATGTGGCAGCAAGAACTCCAGAGAAGCAATCCTATGGGGATTCCCATATTCACCCATCCATCCTGGGGAAGGATTCTTTTATTTATTATTTATTTATTTATTTATTTATTTATTTATTTTATTGGCTGTGTTAGGTCTTTGTTGCTGCACACAGGCTTTCTCTAGTTGCAGCGAGCAGGGGCTACTCTTCATTGTGGTGCGTGGGCTTCTCATTGCGGTGGCCTCTCTTGTTGCAGAGCATGGGCTCTAGGTGCGTGGGCTTCAGTAGTTGCAGCACATGGGCTCAATAGGTGTGGCTCACGGGCTCTAGAGTGCAGGCTCAATAGTTGTGGTGCATGGGCTTAGTTGCTCCGCGGCATGTGGGATCTTCCTGGGGCAGGGCTCAAACCCATGTCCCCTGCATTGGCAGGCGGATTCTTACCCACTGCGCCACCTATGAAGTCCCATCCTGGGGAAGGATTCTGATTGGCATTGGTTGGATCGTGTTCCTGCCCTGGAACTCATCTCCATCACTAGAGTGAAGGTGCAGTGTGATTTATGATGGGGCAAATAAGGTTCCAGGATTGACCCCATGGAAGTCACACTGAGTGAGAGAAAGGCAGTTCCCAAAGGCAGGTGTGCTGGTCAGGGTCCCAGTCAGGAGACAGGAACTACACCATGTGAACAAGGAAAGTTAATTATGAATAATTATTAACTGATAACAGAGGGTTAACCACTAAGGGGTAAAGAGAACTCTGAAGAATAGAGAGATAAACGGATAAACAAAATGTGGTTTATACACACAATGGAATATTATTCTGCCAAAGAAAGGGAGGAAATTCTGACACGTGCACCAACATGGACGAACCCTGAAAACATTTTGTTAAGTCAAATAAGCCAGACTCAAAAGGACAAATATCACATGGTTCCATTTATATGAAGCAAAGTCATGGAGACAGAAAGTAGAGTAGAGGTCACCAGGTGCTGATGGAGGGGGAATGGGGAGTTACTGCTTAATGGATACAGAGTTTCAGTTTGGGGTGATGGAAAGGTCTGGAAATAAGTAATGGTGATGGTTAATCCAACATTGTGAATGTACGTAATGACACAGAGTTTACCATTTTAACCATTTTAAGTGTACAATTCAATTTATGTTCATTTTACCACAACAGAAAAAAAAAATGCAGGAAGAGTGGGTCTAGATAGCAGGCACTGGGTCTAGGACTGAAGGAGTACTCAAGGAAGAAATCACCTTGGAGAAGGTCTTTTCCGGGGCTGAGACTCAGACCCCACTGGAGAGACATTCTGTGGCCCGTTCTCCCTCACATACAAAGATACAGTCCAAAGGGGCACAGGTCACTCCAGTTTGGGATGAGTTGGGTTTGACTTGGGTCACCACTACAGTGGTTTGGATAAGGAACATAAACAGGTCATCAAGTTGTTGCAGCCTTGGTTGCCATCCATGGCATAACAACCACTTGGGCGTCAGAAGAAGCATGCGAATTTTGTATCTGTCAGATAGAGATGGGGTTGTACCCGTCCGGGTGTCTGAGCAGTATGAGGGGGCATTGGGAGGCGGGGCTGCTCTTGGCAGCATCAGGCACAGAAGGATACTTCCGAAGTGGCCGTGCCCACATGAATTTTTCTATTTTCATTGTATTCACTGACCGGAATGACAAACCCCACAGTAGGGCAGATTGTGGTAATAGCTGCAGACTGGTCTCGGCAGACAGTGTGATGGTGCCAGGTCTTGTGGACAAGGAGCCGTTCATTGCACCCCGTCCCAGCCACTCAGCAGCTCCCGTGTCCAAGGCGTGCCCTCCACGAATGCTGAGGTTATTGTTCTTCCTCCACCACTGCAAAATTGGCAAATCCTATTCCATCCATCATTACCTTCATCTTTCCTTTAACCGTCCCCACAACCTGCCCAGACCTTCTGTCTGGAAGGGTCACATACGAGAGGGACAAGGGCCTTTTTACCAAAGTCACAGAGACCCACAAGAGTGCTACCTGGGCTGCTCCCGGAGGAGTCAGCGAGCAGGGCTCTCAACCAAGTAGCTACTATCTTTGTGATCTAGGACCATCTCAAGACAAGAAGAAAATCCAGGTGGCCGAACTGGAATTAAGCTTGGGTCCCCTCAGTCACTTTTTGGTTGAGCTGCCACCAGGAGGATACACGCCAGCCTGCCCTGGTATTGCATCTAGGGGGAGAAAAGGAAGCATCCTGCCCCGGAATGGTCAGGGTAGGATCCCACACTTTCAAAGTAAGCTTATATGGCTCGCCACCTCTTCTGTTCCAATCATTACCCAGGAAGCAAAAAGAGGAGGTGGTCCCTCTCTGGGCATGGCCACATTCAGTGACTATATTAGACTGCTTGAGCTGCAGTAATAAAATACCACAGGCTGTGTGGCTTGAACCACACACATTTACTTTCTCACAATTCTGCAGGCTAGGGGTCCGTGATCAAGGTGCCCCGAACTCGGTTTCAGGGGAAAGCCTCTTCCTGGCTTGTAGCTGGCTCCCTTCTCACTGTGTCCTCACCACGTCTCTTCTGTATGTATACCCACTCCTGTGTCTCTTCCTCTTCTTATAAGGACAGTAGTCCTGTTGGGTCAGGGCCCCAGCCTTATGACCTCGCTTAACCTTAATTACCTCCCTAAAAGCCATATCTCCAAAGACAGTCACACTGGAGAGGTCAGGGCTTCGTCTCAGAAACTGGGGGGCCACAGTTCAGCCCATAACAGTGACCAAAGTACAGAGGAGATGACAGGATAAAGTTAGAAATCTTGGAAAAATTCATTTTTGAGGAGGCTGTTCCAATGCTGGGTGATATCAGATGCCTGTGGATGGGAGGGAGCAGGAGTGGTGCGTGGGATACCTTGACTGTGGGTCCTCTGTTGGGTGGTTGTATGGCTGCTAGCATAACTGACCCCATCTTGGGAACTTACAGTTTCTCCTTTCCTTCTGCTGACCCTACCCAGGGCTGTACTGTGCAGTAAGCCACTTCTCTGTCATCAGGGCTTTGTAATTAATAGATATTGTTTAATAATCATTAGGACCAAGTGGCCTCTATGCTCGGTTAGTCCCCAGACAGTGATGAAAACCTTCGCTGACATATTCCCAGCACCCATAAGACGTTACCCATTCATAAATTTTCTTTTTTTTCAGATCTTTATTGCAGTATAATTGCTTTATATTGGTGTGTTAGTATCTGCTCTACAACAAAGTGAATCATCTGTATGCATACTTATATCCCCATATCCCCTCCTTCTTGAGCTTTACTCCCACCCTCCCTATCGCACCCCTCTAGGTCATCAACAAGCAACAAGTCGATCTCCCTGTGCTATGCAGCAGCTTCCCACTAGCTATCTATTTTACATTTGGTAGTGTATATATGTCAGTGCTACTCTCTCACTTCATCCCAGCTTCCCCTTCTCCCCACACTGTATCCTCAAGTCTGTTCTCTATGTCTGCGTCTTTATTCTTGCCTTGCCACTAGGTCGATCGGTACTGTTTTTTTAGATTCCATATATATGCACTAGCATACAGTATTTGTTTTTCTCTTTCTGACTTTCTTCACTCTGTATGACAGACTCTAGGTCCATCCACCTCACTACAAATAATTCAATTTTGTTCCTTTTTATGGCTGAGTAATATTCCGTTGTATATATGTCCCACATCTTCTTTATCCATTCATCTGCTGATGGACATTTAGTTGCTTCTATGTCCTGGCTATTGTAAAGAGCACTGCAATGAACATTGTGGTACATGTATCTTTTTGAATTATGGTTTTTTCAGTGTATATGCCCAGTAGTGGGATTGCTGGGTCATATGGTGGTTCTATTTTTAGTTTTTTAAGGAACCTCCATACTGTTCTCCATAGTGGCTGTATCAATTTACACTCCCACCAACAGTGCAAGAGGGTTCTCTTTTCTCCACACCCTCTCCAGCATTTATTGTTTCTAGATTTTTGGATGATGGCCATTCTGATGGGTGCAAGGTGATGCCTCATTGTGGTTTTGATTTGCATTTCTCTGATGATTAGTGATGTTGAGCATCTTTTCATGTGTTTGTTGGCCATCTGCATGTCTTCTTTGGAGAAATGTCTATTTAGGTCTTCCACCCACTTTTAGATTGGGTTGTTTGCATTTTTTGATATTGAGCTGCATGAGCTGCTTGTATATTTTGGAGATTAATCCTTTGTCAATTGCTTCATTGGCAAATATTTTCTCCCATTCTGAGGGTTGTCTTTTTGTCTTGTTTATGGTTTCTTTTGCTGTGCAAAAGCTTTTAAGTTTCATGAGGTCCCATTTGTTTATTTTTGTTTTTATTTCCATTACTCTAGGAGGTAGATCAGAAAGGATCTTGCTGTGATTTATGTCATAGAGTGTTCTGCCTATGTTTTCCTCTAAGAGTTTTATAGTGTCTGGCCTTACATTTAGGTCTTTAATCCATTTTGAGTTTATTTTTGTGTATGGTGTTAGGGAGTGTTCTAATTTCATTCTTTTACATGTAGCTGTCCAGTTTTCCCAGCACTATTTATTGAAAAGGCTGTCTTTTCTCCATTGTATATTCTTGCCTCCTCATAAATCCTGACTTAGGAATGCACGTCCTGTTTGCAAGCACCTGCCCCCATGCCCTAGGTTAACTATAGAATTGTCCCCATGGCCCCTCGGTGGTGTGAAGTGCAGCTGCAAATGCTTCCGGATGGTTGTCCACCTGACCCAGGTCCTGCCCTGTGAGGAAGTCACCCTATAATAAACTGATCCATTGAGTATATGGAGCTGCCTGCCTTATTTTTGATCTCACAATGCCTTCTCATTTCAGTGGCATTTTTCATTCCCTCGGTCCTTCCACAGTGGTCTTTGCATTTTCCACTAGGTGGTCTGGAAAGCTGAAAACAAGACACAATTTTGTTTCAAGGACCTTAGGGGCGTGGCCAGTGTCAGTTATGGAAATGCTATATTCCCCGAGTCGGGGAGGAAGAGATGTTCTTCTACCCTTCTAGGTTCTTCTGGCTGGTATAGGAGTTAAACTGACATGAGACTGATTAACTGGAGAAAATCAAACAAACGTTTAATAACACGTATACATGGGAGAACCCCAGGAACACTGAGTAACTCTCCAAAATGAGCAAAACCGTCAGCTTAAATACTATGTTCAGCTTAAGACAAAAGACGATGTTGGGGGTAGTGGTTTGGGGAGGAAGGCAATTGATCTGAAAATGGAAAAGCAGCTGTTTGGTAAACAAATGTTTGCTGGGCCAACAGAGACAATGGGACTCAGGGTGAACTCTAGTCACGAGGCCCTGCTGAGTACCCCCCACCGCACTTGGCCCATAGTTTTGCAGATATCCCTGATGATAGCTCGATTCCAGGAAAAGGGTCTCTGTCTGCATTCTTTCAGGCGGTTCAGGAGATCAAAGTCTTCCTCAATCTTTTGGGCCTTGATTGTTTTCAGCTCAAAATAATCCCCATGGCAAAGAGATATTTTGGGGTGGCCAGCTTTGCTCTGCTACACTAGCGCCTAGAACAGTGCCTGGTACCTCATAGGTGCTTCATGAAGTAATAAACGTCAGGTGTCTGCCTATCTAACTCTTTTAAACTCTTTTATTTCCATTTCATTTTGCTGACTTTGTGTTGTCCCTGCCCTCCGTGTCCTTACAATATTTTCAGCAGTGTTTTTTCTTCCTCAGGCTAATGTCTACTTTCTTTTCTTTTTCCACTTTTTCTCTGAGCTCATGTTTCACCTCCAGCTGTCTCACCATCTTTTCTCTGTACTCTTTCTTCTTAGAGGCGATCATTTCATTAAGCTTTTGAAAATGCCTGGCCATCATTTGGTTACAGCTCTTGTCTGCTCGAAGGCAGTGTTTCTGGTGAGGATTCGGCATTTGCCACTTGCTTTTCCTGTCCCTTTCCCCTGCTTGCAGAGACTCTTTGCTGCTTCCTTTTTGATGACTCATCTTTGAACGAGTGGAGTTTTTCCCAGACCAGCTCTTTGATGAAGCATTATAAGGGAGGGCTCAGGGCAATGTTCCCTGTTAGCTGGAATTTTCCATATGACCCGGGGTTTTAGATGTGAACTTGATAGGCCTTTACTTCTCAGCTCAGGCACGTCAGGGCAAGTTTGGCGACCCAGAGATACTTGGCCTCTGCCAAGGAGATTTGCATGACTTGACTTTCACTTATTTATTCCTTTGTGGCCTAAATGCTAAGAAGACGTTTATATACTAGTGCCTGGGGGCAGAGACAGAGGGTGGAAAGACAGTGTCTGCACCTCAGCCTCACAAGGACTAGGTTAGAGCTGTCTGGAGAAAGGGACTGCAATCAGCAGCAGGCAGAGCTCTTCTGCTTCAGGGGCCAGATGCCCAGGTGAGATGTAGCAGCATGACAGAGAGGGCAAGAGCTTCTCCCCACTCCTGGCAGAATTAGGGGTTCAAGTGCAAGGGCCAGAGGGAACACAGCCCTGCTTTCACATCATGTCAACTGAAGTCTTAGGTTACTGGGGATGGAAATCAGCCTGACCAGCATGTGCGAGCACCCAGATTTCCTTTCTTCTTCTTCCTTCCACATGGTCCTGATGCAGCTGTCAATGACAAGGCCACCATCGCCACATCTTGTCACATCTCACCAGCCCTCACCACCTCTACCTGAGCACTGGACACAAGCCTGGGTCCCATTTTAATACCCAGTTAGGAGTCTAAGTGTTTGTATATCTTAATTGAAGGAGAATATAGTGTAGATCGAGGGGTCAAAGGAAGGACTGAATATCGAGACTCTGCAGAGACAAGGGCGCTATAGAGTTTCTATGTCTCTCAGGGGCCCTGCTGCAGGTGGCTGAGTGGTAATCATCTTTGGAGTCCCCATCAGATTCAAATTCCCTGGAAAGAGAGAGTCTAAGGTTTATTGATAATGTGAGGAAAGAACTAAAATGTATGAGCTGCCAAAGGCTGATGTCATCTATTTTGCTTTTGCTTCTCTAGAAGAAACGCCGGTGGTGCCGGAGCCTGTCCTCTCTAGAGAGAGCCTGACAGTTCCACTCACACAAAGTGAAGGTCAAAGGAACCAGAGGAGAGCAGCAGCCAAGCTTTATTATCAATAACCCTGCACTCTTTACCCTAGGTAAAAGCCAACCACCCTCTTCACCATGGCTTTCAAGTTAAAATATGATACATTTCTCGAAAAGTCTATTTCCTTTTAAAAATCTGTTTGCATAATCTAGGTTACCCTGGCCCTTGTGTCTTTGTTTAGCTACTAAAAAGATTGATCTCAACTCAATGACCCCATCCGTATCCCCTCCTGGTAGGAGTTGTGTGGAGCTCAGGTGAAAGGCTTTCTGAAAACTCACCTGAAACAAACTCAACAGTCTAAGAGGAATTCTGATGGAAAGAATTTGAAGAGGATTCAGTTAAATTTGTAGAAAGATTCAAAATTGGACCTAAGCAAGAAAAGAGAATTCATAGAAAAGGAGTGTTCATTTCTCATGTTCAGTCACACTGAGAAATTAAAATCTGAAGCAATTATCATTGAGATTTTGTTCAGGAAAAGAATACTGACTACCTATTGGGTGTCAAATGATATATTTAATGTTAAAAATACCAAAATAGATAAGACATATAGGCCCAGCCCTCCAGAGCTCATTGAGCAGAGGAGAATTTCAATGTTTCAGTGGAATCATCAGGAACTGGTTATAAAAACAATGCATGCCTAGTGAAAAGAATTTGGAAAACAAAGAAGAAATTAAAAATTGGCTCTGATCCTGCCACCAGAAAAAAACCCCTGTTAATAATATGTATCTTTTTTGGTAAGTATATATGGTTGTAATAAGTGCTAACACTGATCAGTGTATTCCATGTGACAGGGACTATGGTAGATTCTCATTTAATCTGCACATCAAAAAAAAAATCTGCAGTCAGCCCGGTAAAGTGGGTATCATCATCCCCATTTTACAGATGAGGAAACAGAGGTTTTGAGATTAATCTGTTCAAAATCTCATAGTTAGGGATGGGAAGAGGTAGGACTCATTCGAGATCTGTCTTATTCCCAAGCTCTCAACCAGCCCAGGAACTGGAAGGACCCAGCAGTGAAGACTTTATCATTAGAGGGGCAAGGCTATTCTGAATACAGCCCTGTGGCTGCGACTCAGATTTGCTTTCAGGGTACTAACGTCTGATTCCCGTGGAGAAACAGGGACTGAGAAAGCTATATCCTCTAAAAGCAAAAACAGGACAAAAAACTTTGTCTCTTTGGGAATTCTTTAAAAGTAATGCAAAGGAAGAGAAAAGAATTCTTTGTCTTAATCTGTGAGGAGAGCTCTGTGAATTGAAGGCTGTGCCTGCTAACGTAGTGCTGCTACCTAGTGGAGAAGATGGTGTAGGACACTGTGTCCTGCAAAACCAGCCCTGAGAGACAGGCACTCCCTGGGATGGAGAAGAAATATTTGGAGAGAAATTTTCAACTAGTGGGACGTCTTGCACTAGCAGTTAGAGACAAGACTTATAACTGCTACCGTGACCCAGTAACTCTCCCCAGATCCTAATAAGGCTCGGAGAAACTCAGATTATGCATATTTCCCTGTACTCATCAAATAAAAATTTTTTTCTATACTTTATTATCATGGAATTACCTCTGATGTTCACACACCTTAAATGCTTAGTAGATGACAACAAATGTTATACTCAGTCATTATCAGGAGCCAGTTGACTGGCATCTAACATCAAGAACAGAGCACAGGAGAATTCCCTGGTGGTCCAGTGGTTAAGACTCCGCACTTCCACTGCAAGGGACACGGGTTCGATCCCTGGTCGGGGAACTAAGATCCCCACATGCCAAGCAGTGGTGAGAACAAAAAAAAAAGGCACAGAACAAGTGATCAAAAAGTGCTATCTGTTGGGTTTGTCCATCTCACTCTTTGGATAGGAGATCTCAATCACCCCGGCACTAAAGACTAATGGCCCTCCTGCCGTTGGGCCCATGTATACTGACTACTTGACTGGATTCTCCTTATTATCCCTTTTCTAATCATGATGATTGTTTCACATCTCTATTAACTAAAATAAAAATAAGTCAAAAATAAAAAGATGTATGTCCAAAACTATAAAGTTTTTGGTATTTGGATCTTCTGTCAACAATAGGTGTAGAGTCCTGTCCAGGATGTCTGTGGGACTAGATATATGCTGTAGAACACAATCTCAAGTTCAGGGGCGGGCTTCAAGGAGTTTATATACCCCCTGAAATATTAGGCAAGATGGAATTTGTCAGAAAATGCTTGTTTTTTTTTTTCCTAGATAGAGGATTGTGAGATTTCACCTGCTTCTGAAAATGATGCCTACACAAAGAGAAGGTTTAAAATCATTGCCTGGAGCTTTTCAGAGGGTCCTTCTAATCATGGGTTTCTCCAATGATCAATGAATGCCACATGCACTATCAGTATGAATTATTGTTAAAATAATTAGCTTTAAAACTGATCTGAACTAACTTATTTGTAAATAAACATTTTGATTTACATGGCTTTGCCTGAGGAATCCCACCAGTGATGAAGGGTCAGCCCAGACACTGGCCAGGCGGGCTTTTATCTTTTCTACCTTGAGACCAGCAAACGGAACTGAAGATCATCCAAAGCTGTGTGAGAGGGCTCTGGTCATCAGTAAAGGTGTCCCACGTTCTGAGCTTGAATCTGCTCATAAAAGCTTGGTGTCTTTGGGTGCTTACTTCTCCTGGTCCTCATTTTTTTTACTTGAATTATAGAAGCCTAAAGATCAGAGTCCACTCTGTGTCTCATTGTCTCTGCATGGCCCAGCAAACAGTTATTTACCAAACTTTTTTTTCACCTTCACATGAAGTGCCTTCCTGCTTTCTGAAGTTCTAAACCACTCCCCGCAACATCTTCTTTTGTCTTTAACCAAAGATGTTCTTTAAGGTGAGGGTTTGGCCATTTTGAAGAGTTAGTTTTGCTGACTCTCTCGCATGTGTATGTTGGGGAGGTTGAGGGGAGTTGACTAGGAGGGGTACAAGGGAGCCTCCTGGGGCGCTGGAAATTTCTATATCTTTTGAGTGGTGGTTACACAGGTGTACACATATGTAGAAATGTATTCACCTGGATAAAGCTTTATGCACTTTGTGTCATTTATTAATCCATAAAAAAATAAAGAGAAAATAATGTCTGAAATCCATCAGGCTAATGGGTGGTGGTGGCTCTGTGTCCCCGAAATGTCAAGCACAGTTTGGTCTTGTGCTCCCTTCTAGATGACACTGCCCTGCCTATCGTCCTCTGCCCAGGGGAACTCGAGACGCTGCTCTAGGTGTGGGTGGGGGTGGAACCACTGCACCAGGTCGGCCAGGACCTGAGATGGAGGCTGACCAGGTACCCTCTGCTGGCATTGGGGCTGCAGATTTGGGGGCAGTCCGGAGAGAACAGGGTCAGAAGCAGCAGAGATGAGAGGAGGGTGTGAGAGAGGCTCGGGGGTGGGGTGGGCTGGAGTAGCTGTCTCTCCACATGCTTGGCTCTTGACAACTTTCCTGACCCAGGTCTTGTGCAGATGTAGCCTTAGAGGATCTGCTCATGGCAAACTGACCTTCAGTGATTTTTGCTGAAGGTGACTCACTCAAGGAAAAGGTGAATCACTCAAAGTAATGGAGGAGGGTTTAATGAAAGAACCATTCATACGGACGTGAATAGGTTCAGGGGATGGCCTCTCTCCACCTGGATCCCACCCTGCTGTCGCCTTTTCTATAAGCTCATGCCCCAGCCCACTTCCTACCCCATTCCAGTCCAGGTGGCCCATCTTCAGTTCCCTCTAGGGGTGGAGGTGTGGGCTATGCCAGGGGTTCTCAGCCCCAGCTAGCAATAAGCTCACCTGGGGAAGCTTTAAAGTACATCAGTGCCTGGGCGCCGCCCCCAGAAGTTCTAACTTAATGGGTCTCAGGTAGGGCCTGGGCACTGGGCCATTTAAAAGCTCTCAGGTGACTCTAACAGGCCCAGATCAATTATTTCAGACTCTCGGGGGTGTAGGACCTGGGCATAGGTGCTTTTTCAAATTTCCCCAGTGCAGCCAGAGCCGAGAAGCTCTGTTCTGTTTCTTTCAAAATCTATTGTTTAGCATAAACTTGGAGATCTGTTCTCCTCAGACTTTCCTTTAAAGTGTATTTCAGAAGTAAAACAATATAATAAGTTTAAAAACTGAACGTTGATTATTTTCACCCCCATAACACTACCTGAAGTACTATGGGTATCCCTGGCCAGGGTCAAGAACAAAGGAATAAAGAAAATAACATTCATATTCATAACAGCATCATTCACAGCAGCCGAAAAGCTGAAACCTCCCAGGTGTCCATTGCCAGATGAACAGATAAACCAAATATGGTAAATACATACGATGGACTGTTTTTCAGCCGTAAAAAGGACATTGTGACACGTGCTACAACATGGATGAATCTCGAGGACATTATGCTGACTGAAATGAGCCAGTCTCAAAAAGACAAATATTGTTTGACTCCATTTATGTGCGGTACTTAGGGTAGTCAAAATCACAGGGACAGAAAGTAGAAAGGTATCGACTATACTTCAATAAAATGAGTTAAAAAAAAAAAAAGAAGGGTGGTTGCCAGGGGCTGGGCGAGGGAGGAATGGGGAGCTGTGTAACCCTGGGCACAGGGTTTTAGTTTTATAAGATGAAAAGCGTTCTAGGCATTGGTTGCACAATGACGTGGATGTATTTAACATCTCTGAACTATACACTTAAAATGGTTAAGATGGAAGTTTTGTGTGTATTTTTACCACATTTAAAAAAAAATTTAAAGCAGGTATGTTTAATTAGTTTAAATTGTATGTTCACACACAAGTTTGACAAGAAAAACTCCCCTTCATCTTCCTCACCCCCCCCCCCCGCCCCACCCCTGCCGGGGTTTGCCTGGATACAGGGAGAGCAAATCTCATCCACTGCCTTTCTTCTTAATCCAGCCTGGTAGGAGGACACAGCTGAGCCTAAGAATATAAACTAGAAATGGAAAGCAGCTGAGAAAGCTTCTGCCGGTTCTCTGTGTGTTTAATGAGGGTGTGCAGAGTGAGGGGCTGGGCTGTTGGGAAGGGAGCCAGCGAGGACGCCACTGTGGACAAGAAGACCCCGGGCAGGTCGGGCAGTAGAGGAGGGGATGGTGGAAGTAACACTTCTCTGAGAGGTCAGACGGGAGGAAGAGGACATTCTTTTCCAGTGGTGCTGCTTTATGAAAATGCTCTCCTTCCTTGACGTGGGTCCCCCGTGTACTGTCTCTGAGCGTTGTTTACCATGCAGGCTGTGGGCTTCCGTCCAAGAGTCACCCTCAGGGGCAGGAAGGTTATCGGGAACAGGAGGAGCTGTGACCTCACCTTGCCCTGGGTGGGGGGCCGGTGCCTACCCCGGGCTCCTCTGTTGGAGCTCCTTGGTGACATGATTCTAAGCTACACTCCTAGTTGGGGAAAGGGGTTCATTCCTGTGAATGACCAGGCCCCACTGTGCTGTTCCGGGTGGAGGAACAGATACCAGGCAGGACCGGCCTGTATATGCTTCCCTACACAGTCTAGGGAATTGACGCGGATGGTTAAAATTGAGAAACCCAAAGTGAGGCTAAAGGTGGTTATGCCCAGCAGAGAACTCTTATAAAGCATTTACCATTTTCCCCACTTTGATTCTGGGAACAATATTTAGCATCTGGTTTTAAAAATCTTTTTCTACTGTGGAAATAAAGACCAATTGAGATCAAGCAATGGCTATTCATTTAGGACTTGCTATAGCAAGGGATCAGCTAACATCACTTCGGTTTTGGCAGACACTCAAAGGCAGGCAGAGGAGTGGGAAAGCTTTGTAATGGACAAAGAGGAAGGCTGTAGGCGTGCGCTGACAGGAGGCTGTTGGCATGGGAAGCTGCAGGCAGGCTAACCAGAAGCATAGCATCCAATGCAACTGGTCAAGGGAGCATATTTGCTTTCTCCAGTTGATCCTGAGTTGGAACTTGCAGCAAAAATTAGGGAGGCTACCAGATAATAAAGTCCTGGTCATTTAAGCCCGATTGTTACAAGAGTTATTGTTTCACTTGAGCTAGTTGTTAGAGATAGAAGTCTGACTTCCTCTAAGTCTGACTTGCAGATAGTAGGTTGGCTTCCTGGGCTGGTTGTTGCAGATTGTGGGTCGGAGTTCTGTTCTTCTATATGATCTAGCCATTGTCCATTTGTATATTCAGTCTCTCACTAGCAAACTGCAAAGGCAAAATGCTGCCTGCCATTCCAGTTCTATAAGGATAAAGCCACCAACCCCTGCAGTTGCCCACTTACAGTGCACCTGAGGGGAATTCAGGATGAAAAAAACAACAGGAAGCATTCTGTGCTTTGGATATACTGGCACCTAGATAGTGAAGATGCATCTTTAAGGAAAAATTTCAAATAACCCTAGATTATTGCATCTTCCCATGCATAGAAAAGCATTAAAATCATTCACTTGAGATGTCTGTTCTTTGTGATTAGCAGTAATCTTTTGATGTTCAACTACATGTTTTTCCAGCCAAAAAACAATTCACATATATCCTGGCTCCTCCCTTACTTCTTCAGAGCAGTTCCTCAGAGCTGAGAGGCTGTCTCTCAGGCTATAGTCCTCAGTAAGGTCCCCAAATAAAACTTGACGCACAACGTTCATGCTGTGCATTCTTATTTCAGTCAACAAAACCTTGAGGTGTTTCAGCCTGAAAGTCTAGTGGTGGTAGAGCTGTAGGAGCGAAACTTTCTTTGCTCCTCCCTGTACTCAGGTCAGTGTAGCCATAGCAACAGCAGATCAAGGTGGAGGGAGTGGTCCAGAAGTTTCAGGCACAGCCACTGCCAAAGCTGAAAGCTAGGAGAGGCAGGCGACAATGGGGAAGCCACCTCTGCAGTGTGGACAGACTCAGGAGTCACAGTTATAACCCGTCCCCAAATACGTAAGTGGAAGGTTACCTCGACAGCAGAAGGAAGCCCTCCAGTCATATTGTCTGTATAAGTGAAGGGAGTTCCCAGAGAGTGAAACCCTTTTATAAAAGTCCTCATGCCCTTGACTTTTTATTTCAGAAAGAGAGTTTTCTGTTAAAAGTTATTTGACCCCATCACCATTTGCTTGCATCAAATTTACAAACAGCTCCTTGGCTGCCCCTTCCCTACCATCACCTGGCAACCATCGCTAACTGTAGAAATCTTTAGTTGTCTCTAGGACTCATTCTCCCTCACCTGACTTCTGTAATATTTGGTTCATGATTCCCTTATGGCTTTTGGCTTGCTGTATAGTTTGATATTCATATTTATTTCTCTTAACCTCCGCCAGACTATAAACTGTTTTTTTTTTTTTAATCATCTCCAGTGCTAGCACAGGCACTGAAAAAACACACTGATCAGCGTCCCTGTGATGGATGACACATTCATTCACCAAATACTTCTTGAGAAGCTTCTCAGAGCCAAATCAAGATAGGCACTGGAGGGTACAAAGGAAAAACAGCCACTGCCACTGGCCTCAGGGTGAGAGAAAAGCAGCCAAATAATTGCCATTTAACCTGGTGAGTGCTAAATAATGGGCTGGAGGTAACTACGAAGTGCTTTGGGAACACAAATAAGGAAGTGACTTGCTTTGATGAGCAAATCAGGGGAGGCTTCACAGAAGAGGTAACATTCGGAGGCTGAGTGGGGGTTTTCCTTGCAGAGAAGGAGAAAGCATCCAGGTAGAGGGAACTGTGACAGAAAGAGGAGGAGCTCAGGTGATGGCATCCAAAGAAGGGCAGGTGGGGCTGGAGTGCTGGTGGAGAGGTAGCTGCCCAAGTTCATACGGGCCGGATCGTGAAGGGCCTCGCATGCCATTTTCAAAAGGCATTTGGATTTAATTCTACTTGCAACATGGAGTCCATCCAGGCTGCTAAAGAGGGATGGCAAACATTTGTGTTTTATTATGATAATTTTGGCATCGATGTGGCAGATGGCTGGGGGCACCCAGTTAAGAGGCTGCAGATGATAAAGAACTGAACCAGAGCGAGAAATAACTGAAATTGTATTCTGCCCCCTTGGGGCAAACTGTCCCCCTTGGTAGTTTTCAGGCAATCAATTGCCCAAAGGCAAAATCCAAGGCTCCCTCTTTCACTGACTGTGCAGTTTTTGCTTTCTCCCTCTCTGTAGGTTTTCTGTTCACTTTCTTGATGACTTTTGAAGCACAAAAGTTTTTAATTTTGATGAAGTTCAATTTATTTTTTTCACTTGTGCTTTCGATGTCTCATTTAAGTAGGCTTTGTCTAACCCAAGGTAATGAAGACTCGCCCCTATGTTTCTAAGAATTTTATAGTGTTAACGCTTATATTTCAGTTTATGACCATTTTGAGGTAATTTTTGTATATGATATGGGAAGAGTCCAATTTCACTCTTTTGCGTGTCAGTACCTAGTTGTCCCAGCACCATTTGCTGAAAAGCCAGTTCTCCCCCACCTCCCCACCCCGACCTACCTTTGTGGAAAATCAGTTGACTATAAATACAAGGGTTTGTTTCTAGATTCTCAATTCATCGATCTGCATGTTTTTCTTTACGCTAGGACTACACTGTCTTGCTGCTTTGTAATAAGTTCTGAAATCAGAAAGTTGTGTTCTTTTTTCGAATGTATTTGGCTACTCATACCAGCATCCCAGAAGTCCTATCAGGCAGCTTTTTTTGGTTATTGTTAATTACTAGAAATTAGCCACAGGACTTTGTTATTTGTGAACACCATAGGTTATATCTAACTCAAACAGACACATCTGCTATCAAATGGGATGGAAATGTTGGTAAAGAAAAAGGAAAAAATTGAAACTGCTTTTTTATGACTTGAAAAATAAAAAACTTTAATTGCATAACAATTGTATCAATGTATCTAAACGTGTTTTGGGAATGTAGATGGAATAAGAATGATTGCTTCTGGCTTGTCCTTAGCTTATGACATCCTAAGAAATTGAAAAGGTTCTAAGTACAAGACTCTTCCTCCATTCTTTAGTAAAAGAAATAGGGACGTACATACAAATACAAATGAGCAATGCCAAGATATGAGGAAAACTTTGACCCAATATCAGGCGTTAATACACCTGAAAGCTGAACCCCTAGCACTGAACAAGTGTGAGAAAATGGCATATCATAAAGTAGACATTCAGCTCCACATCCCTCTATAATTACCTACCTTTCCTAAGAGTTTGATAAGATTTTCTCATTGTAAGGGTATGTAATGGTTAATTTTGTGTTGACTCGGAAGGTATTTTGGACTGAGATTAATATTTAAATCTGGATTGCCTACCAGAATGTCGGTGGGCCTCACCCAATCAGCTGAAGACCTGAATAGACCAAAAGACTGGCCTCCCTGAGCAAGAGGGAGTTTGCCGGCAGGCTGTCTTCAGACATCGTCTGTACCATCAACTCTCCTGGGTGTCTGGCCTGCTGCCCCACACTGTGGATCAGTACTTGCAGCCTCCATAACTGTGTGAGCCAATTCCTTATAATAAATCTGTCTGTATATGTCCACATCCTATTGGCTCTGTTTCTCCGGAGAACCCTGCCAAATCTAGGGCATAAATAATTTCTAAACAAATAGATTAGTGTATCTTTGCCTACCTCCAGAGAGAATTTATAAATTGCATTATAAAGCACTTTAAAAGTAAAGGAGCTTCTTTTTTGATTGACTTAGAGAAGCTAATCCTCTTTCATGTAAGTAGAAGAGAATTCAAGAATAGAAAAAGATATAATTCCATACACTTTGAATCTACCGGTTTGATAATTTTGATTTGAAAACAATATGTTTTCTCTGTTTTTCACAGGGTAGAAACAATGCTAGCTAATATTCTAGCTTTTGCAAGACCTGGATTTGTTTATTCATGAAATCCTTATTAAACCAGACTCCCTAAATCTTTTACGAGTGTTGTTCTTCAATCTTATGTTAGTAATTATTTAATAATGTAAAAGTATAAGAAATTCGTGTTTAACTACACTGAGTTATAACTATATCTTTTTAAAATATTTGCTCTTAAGAATTTTAGAAAATTTTGAAAATGTTTAGAATTAGTTACTTCACGTCCACTGTCTATATAAATTTCATAATATCATCTGTCTGACAATCTTTTTGATATCAGCAGTGACTATTATTCTATCCTGTCAACTTAAATCATAATACCAAGAGCCTAAATTGGCTTTGAGACCTTGGACTAATTGAGTTAATTAATAAACAACCTTTGGATGCCCATTTCTTGGTAGATCAAAATTCTAAAAAGAGAATGTGAAAGAAGCAAGCATACTTTTAACATATCTGCCCTTGTTTCCTCTTTTTATTCTTTAAAGAGTGACCATCAGTTAGTGGATTAATAAGGGTATATCAATGCCTTTGGGTCAGATTAGCATTCAGGATACCATTTGCTATATTACAGACATGAAGAATGAATGAATGTGGAATGTGAGCTGGTGGTACACAAGCAGGCGTCCTTACAGAGCTGTGGTCTGCTGGGTACCTGAGTATGTCAGACAGTGTTCTGTTGCTTCCTATCCAGTTTTCTCTGTGCCTGAGAGGGAACAGAGGTCAGCTTCTTCGGTTAAAAGTTGTAATTAAACGAGTACTCAAATAGTAGTTGCAACGACATACAAATATGTTTCGTTGGGTTTTCAAGGAAATTGATGTAGTTTTATTAAGACAATACGTTTAATGTGATGTATGTTTTATAAAGCTATAAATTTACCACTTAATTATATGTGCGTGTGTGTATGTATGTATGTATGTAAATATGGCATGTGAATTAGTAAACAAAGAGTTTGTGAATGACAGTTCAGGAAAAGAGCGATCTCTGGATATCTTTTTTTTTTTTTTGGCTTTTGTCATGCTTTTGAATCCTTTTTAAACAAAAATTCTTTACTTCTAAGTTAGGATTCCTAATAATTATTGTTACTGTTTTTGTTTTAAATTGTCCATATCATAAAGATTGTAACAATTTTCCTATCTTCAGGCACCTGTTACTTATGCTCTGATCTTTATGTATGTTCATATCTCACCTGTGATAATTCTTTTATTTTTCCATTTCCCATAATAAAGCCCTAAATTCAAAGTAGCAAATGTGTTAAGATCCTTTTTGCAATTGCGACCTCCTCAGAAGGGTACTGGGCAGCCCTGTTTGTCTCCTAGAGATCATTAGCATGTTGAATTTTTCCATATTGCTTTTAGCTCAGTTGCTACAAAAGCAAACTAAAATACATGTTCCCTTGGGAGCCTAATGTTAAATAGGCCTTTTCCTTTCCTACTCAGACATTAGAGCAACTCCTGACTTTGGGCAGCCTGACCACACGGAATCATTCATATTGTTCTTACAGAAAAAATGCAAGTTATGCTTTAAAAGTGTATACACAAAACTAAAAGCTCATCGCAAGCCTATGGTCTGCCTTAGGTAGGTTTAGCTACCTTGTTTATTACTGTGGCAGAAACAATTAAGCTAGTTGGTGCCTCAGCGGGAATTATTCTAGCTCCCCTTCTCACTCACTGCCCTCATAAGATTTGCTGTTCAAACCAAATTGCTTCAAAACAATGCATAATAATCGCATTACACCAGTGGCATCTTGTCATTGTCTATTTATAATTGTCAAGAACCACTGCAACCTAAGTAATCCAACCTAAGGAAACCAATCTAGCTCCCCCTCCTAATAAAAGTGAACCCTGTGACTGCAGAACAGCTCTTCAAACTCAGCATTCCCTGTCCTGACTAGTGTTCCTGTGACCAGTGCTGATACATTATTTTTCCATAGTTCTTATCTTTAAAATAATCAAAGTACATTCTGTGCCACACAAGCTGTAACTTCTGAACTCTCTGCCTCTTAACAAGAACATGCAATCTTGTTAAATAAAGATTTAAGAATTCAAAAGCACTCGCTGAAGATGCTCAACGTTGCTAATTACTAGAGAAATGCAAATCAAGCTACAATGAGGTACCATCTCACACTGGCCAGATCATCAAAAAGTCTACAAATAATAAAGGCTGGAGAGAGTGTGGACAAAGGGGAATGTAAATTGGTGCAGCTACTATGGAGAACAGTATGGAGGTTCCTCAAAAAACTAAAAGTAGAGTTACTATATGATCCAGCAATCCCACTCCTGGGCATATATCCAGACAAAACTGTAATTTGAAAAGATACATGCATCCCAATGTTCATAGCAGCGCTAGTTACAATAGCCAAGAGACGGAAACAACCTAAATGTCCATTGACAGATAAATGGATAAAGAAGATGTGGTACATATATATACAATGGAATACTACTCAGCCATAAAAAAGAATGAAATAATGCCATCTGCAGCAACATGGATGCAATTAGAGATTCTCATACTAAATGAAGTAAGTCAGGAAGAGAAATGTACTGAGGATGCCAAGACATCAGCCTTGGAAAGGTCACATCAAGTACATTTAACCACAAATAATGCTCTTAAACTCTAGGGTATATACTCATGGATTTATGATTCCCAGTGTGAAGTCACTAAAGATTCTACAACTTGGACATCCAGTCCCACTGGAGGTATATAACCCTAAGGCTCAGTAAAAAGATTTTAGAAGCACAGAGCTCTGGAAGTGGGTAGCTACTCAAGTTTCTGTATGAGACTTTTAGATTAAGATTTGTGATTAGGGTTTAACAGTTTATCATTTGTCCCCTTTTATTACTTCTTTCCTTTGTATGGGTCAAGGTATTAGAGTGTAAACTAACTGCCATAGTCGTTTTTGCCTTTCTCTCAGCTGTCTTCTTTCCTATAAACTCTTTGAGTTCCTTTATTTACCTGTCTCAAACAATTGCAATGGCTGCCAATTTTTCCAAGTCTTTTTACCATCTGTCTTTAGGCTTCCCTGATAAGACCTCCTAACATATGTGTATATGTCTGCACTGAACCTAGGCCCCCACCATTAGCTGCTGTTCTGAAAATCAACGAAAGCCTCAAAGGATTCAAGGAATAAGAGGGAAAAAGAGACATGAGACTTATTTTCCTGGTTAGGTTTAGGCCAATTAGAAAACTGAATACAAACTGTTCCAAAATGTTTTATTACATTTGTAATTATTCTCATATTTCTTGAGCACTTCCAATATGTGTTTAAATATTACTATAGGCTGTTATCTCAAACCAACATTTAGTGGATGATACCACATCAAGAAGACATGAAATTCTTCATGATCAGCCATGGTCTTGGATCTGAATTTGACCACAAGAGGGGAGTGAGTATTTATAAGTCCTAGCTCAACTACGGTGTAGATACCAAAGGAAGGACATCAGCAGGAAATATGAAAGATGAATATACCACCTTCCTGCACTCCACAGCTGAGTCATAAGATTTCTTGAAAAAAAAATAACGAATAACTGAAAGTGCCTTCCCTGGTAATAAGGCAGTCTGCTTGGGTGCAAATTGCCCCCTTGATAGTTTTTAGCCAATCAGCACACCCAAGGACAAAACAAAAAGTTTTGACATTGCTCCCCTGACTGAGTGTTCTCTCTGTAAACCCTGTTTTGCCTATTGGATGGCAATCTGTACACAACTAATCTCCCTTATAGATGAGTCAATATCAGCTGTACTTTAATGTCTCTGAGATGGTCTTTAACAAGGGTGATGTCAACATCCAAGGTAGGGAATAAAAGCAGGGAAGTTAGTCTGGAAAGGGGTTAAGGTTTGGAACATGCTGTGTTGGTGGTACTTGTAAAAGACATACAGGTGATAAGCAATTAATGAGAAGGAAAGATGGAAGCTGAAGCAGAAATTAGGGGTGATTAACACAGATGTGGGATGGAAGACTTTGTAATAGATTACCCAGTAGTGCCTAATGTGAAAATAGTGAATCACCACTGTCTGGGAGGAAGAAATTTTCCTCTACCCTTCTTGGCTCTTCTGGTTGCTCTAAGAATTAAATTGACATGAGACAGATGAACAGGAGAAAAACAAAAGTTTAATAACATGTACACATGGAAGAGCCCAGGAAAACTGAGTAACTGTCATAAATGACTAAAACCCTCACCTTAAAAACCTCCTTTAGCTAAATACAAAAGAGGATGTAGCGGGTTGTGGTTTCAGACCTCAAAGGAGAAGAAGGCAATTCACATGAAGATGGAAAAGCACGTGTTTGGTAAACAAATGTTTGCTGGGTCACACAGAGACAATGGGACACAGAAATTTTGACAAACAGATTTTGCTAACTTCCTCCCTGTCTATACACCTAGTTCACACTATAGTTATCTATGGTGATAGTTCCTTTCCTGGAACAGGTCCTCTGTCTACATTCTTTAGGCAGTTAGGGGGCTGCTTAAAGGTTCTTCATGAGTCTTTTGGGCCTTGATTGTTTTCAGCTCGAAATAATCCACATGACAAAGAGATATTTTGAGGTGGCAAATCTTGGTCCCCTATACCACCAAATTATCTACGCCACCATCTGAGGGTTGTCTGACGAAGAGGAGCTGATGAAGAAGACCGAGTAGAGCTTTGGCTGGGATGGAGGAGAGCTTGTTCACAGGGATGTCTGGCACGAGAGTGGAGAATTTCCAGGAGAAGGGACCATACAATGAAATTAAAGTGGAGCAAAGAAATTTATTCTATCACATACTAAGTGCCACTGCTTTTAAGACATCTCGATTTCAGAAATGTTGAAAATTGTACATCTTAGAATCGATGAAATACAGTAGAATGTGGGCTGAAAGGAAGCATTGGATCTGGAAATTAGGGAGTCTTTGGTTAATCCATTTCACTAAGTTGGTAGGTGCAGAGTTGGATGACTGAGTTGGAGCAAATGGAGTGTGGAAGTAGGAACTGTTTGCCGACCACTACTTCACAACTGGGAAGATGTGATGAAACTTGAATGAGGTGGGACGTAAGGAAGGTAATTTTTGTATGAGGAAGAACTGAGCCTCTTTGAAAGCTGAGAAGCAGCTGATGGAGAGGTAGAGATTAAAGGTCCATGTGGGGCAGTATATAGAGTAGATTAGTGGAAAGGGGCACAGCTATGGAGTCAGGGCTGGGTTTAAGTAGTCACTTATCTACTTACTTACCTGACACTGGACATTTCAATTAAACCTTCTGAGCCTTGGTCTCCTCATTTGTAAACGCAGGGTAATCATTCCCCTACGTCATGGGGTTGTATGCATTAAGTGAGGTTATCCCATAATGAAGTCTTTGACACAGTGGCCAAGACATATTAAATGCTCAACGAACAGGATCTAATATTAAGAGATTAAGAAAGAGCATAACTGATTAGCCAAATCCAGGTGGGAGAGGATGGAATCAAGTTCATAGGTGGGAGGGAAGAGGGATCCCTATGTGGAGGTAGTAAAAGATGTTCATAAGTTCTTTGATGCCCCTTCCTTCAAAAGTGGAGCCTCGTTACCCACCCCCACCTGCACCCCACCTTGAGCGTAGGCAGTACTTGGTGAATCACTTCTAACTAAGTAGAATGTGGTGGGAGTGACAATGTGTTAACTTTGAGAGTGAGTTATCAGAGGTGTTGTGATCTCCATGTTTGTTCTCTTGGGTTACTCAGTCTGGGGGAAGCCAGCTGATATTTCATGAGAACGTGCAAGCATTTCAGTGGAAAGGCCTATGTGGTAAGGGATTCAGGCCTTCTGCCAACAGCCAGGGGAGTGATTCGTCTTGGAAACTGGTCTTTCACATGAGTGTAGCCTGAGCTGACATCTTAACTGCAACCTCATGAAAGACCCTGAACCAGCCTCTCTCAATTAAGCTACTTCAAAATTCCTGACTCGTGGAAATTGTGAGATAATAAACATTCTTTTAAGCTACTAAATCTGGGAATAATTTGTTACATAGCAATAGAAAACAACACACCCTCTTTCTCTGAGACAGAAGGAACATGGAGAATGATAGGTGAGGACAGGCATGATATAGGAAGGAGAAAAAGGTAGATGCCTGATGGTCTCTATTTTCTCTTAAGATTAAAATACAAGTTATATGTGTTACTTGCTGACTATGAGGTAGCTTGACGAGACTGGCAAGGGATTGGAAGAGCCAGGCAGAAAATAGGCAAGGGAATTGACTAGGAACACAAGTAAGACGAATGGTTTCCTTTCGTGCCTCTCTTCCTTTATGCCAAACCCAACCACAGCAATCACACTTGCTTTTGGAACTAGATCAGCCTCCGTGCACTTAGCCTTCATCTCAAGTGTGAAATTCAGAAGCATTGCAGCCTGTCCAAGCCAGCCCCAGAAACTGCCTGCGTGGCAGACTGCTGATGAGTGAGTTCAGGGCTGAGGATGGCTCAGACTCACCTTAGAAAAGTACTCCCTGCTGTCAAAAATGATTTGCCACAGCTATATAGAGCCTAGCACATTATTTATGAAGAGGGAGAGAATATCAGAGGGAAATATTATAAAAGAAGAATTAACAGGCCTTATGGATTCTGCCACAAGCATATTGCAATAAGGGGAAAACCCTACTGTCTTTTAAATATCTCATTTGTATTATTCTTTCATTCTCGGTCCATTTTCCCTCCACCCCTCCTCTCTGCTTATCAGCATGGGAACCCTGGGAATTCCCCTGATTTAGCCAGCTATCAATCTTTATCTCAGAACAGGGTGGAGCTCCAGCACGTAGAAGAGACCAGGCTAGGACTGCGCTCTCTCGGTTACAGCACCTTATAGCCCTGGTCTCTTTAAACCCTAAAGGCCCACCAGGAATTGAATCACTGTGTCTCCTTACAGAATGACAGTTCCTACTCTCCTTGGGAGCTTAGCTTTTCTCTGTACCTATTCTGTTTGCAAATTGGGAAACAAACTGTACTGCAAAACTGGTACCTTTTCTACATTACACAATGGAATAGATTCATTCATTCATCCTTTCACTCAGTTATTCAATTATTTAGCAACTCATTATGGAGTGCCTGCTCCATGATGGGACAGGCAGGTACTAAGTGTTAGGAATAAAAAGATGAATACTATATTCTTAGGGAGTAGCGAAATGGCCTGCTGGCACATAGCATCACTCAATAAATTTGTGTTGAATGAATGGTGATTCCTGCCCTCCATGGGCATCCTAGTCTAGTAGGGGGAGGGAAGCATGTTAATAAGTAATTACAGTGGTTTTAGTACAATAATAATGGAATACATCCAGTATTATAAATATAGAGGACTGTAACTACCTGGAAGTTAGGGATGGTTTGATAAAGGAAGTAACATTTATTTGATCTTGAAGAACAAATAAGAGTTTTTCTGGGAAAGGAAAGTGGGAAAAATCTTTGCAGGCAGCCCAAAATTCACAGGTCTTATTTTTAGCAGGATTCTTTTCACTCCAGTCTAATCCTGATTTGCTAATATGAAAATCAATATTTTGCTGGATTTATCCATCTACGTAAAAATATAATAGTTGTTTGTTCTCCTGTTGATGGACATTTGGTGTAGTAAAAGCTTCTGTGAATATATGTCTACAAATCTCTGTATGGACTTGATTTTTTATTTCTTTTGGGTAAATACCTAGAGTGGAATTACTAGACTGTGCGTAATAAAGTACCAAACAGCTTTTCAAAGTGGTTTTACCACTTTATACTCTTACCTGCAAGGTATAAGAGCTCCAATTTCTGCATATCCCCCAAACACTAGAAATTGTTAATCTTTTAAATTTTAACTAAATAGTAAGTGTAAAGAAGTAAAAAACAAAAAATTTTGCTGGGTTTCAGTCTTTTGAGTTTATTTTTGCTTTTGTTCCCTAGGCAGTGATAGTTGGCAAAATTAGATGCAAAACAATTGTACCAAAGAGATTGTTTCTGACAGAGTGGATGAAATGAATTCAAGGAAAGATGTATTTTAAATTTCTTTCTCAGAAATATTTTAATTTATTGTAATTTCTAAGACAGTTGGAAGATAGTCTTCCTAAAAATGGTCTCCCTATTACTGCTAAACCTTCCTCTCTGACACCTGGCTGAGAACCCAGAAAGCAAGCCTCGTTCTTTGCCAGACCAGTGTTTACTGTTATTTGCTCACTTTGGAACAGCTCAGGAGCCCATAAAAAGATCCTGTACACCAGACTGGCAGAGGGACTTGGAACCACCAAATATAATAATCACATTTGTCATCATCAATTCATTAGTGATTATATATACTGAGAAAAATTTTAAATACTTGACAGCATGGAAAATCACATTACACCAGGGAGTAGAACGTGCTACACCAACAGATTCCTCCATATTGGAATTTAGAAAGAATTCTTATTTGCAGCAGAAAACATGAATCAATACTGACACTTCATAAAATGTTTTAATGACTAAGCTCAAGCGTTTTGTTTCAAGAAGCTACTGGCCTAACAACACCTGTCACTGTTACAAATGCTTATTAAGTAATTTCTATGAAGTTGTCTAACCTGTTCTATTAAGCCTGTAAACTGCTTTGACAATTTTAAAGGAATAAAGTGAGAAGGATGGGAAATAGAAAAAGCTAAGAAGTCAAATCTTTTTCCAGTTTAATTGAGAATTTTGGATTCTATCACATTTGCATTCAGTCTTGCAATCAAATTCTTATTTTCCCCAGCTTGCAACCATTAGTGTATTTAATAGAGGTTTGCGGTTGGTGAGTATTTTTATACATAACTGCAGTTTCAAATTGATTCTCAGGTGTTTAACCAGCAAAGCCATGCAGCATTTTGATGAGTCAGTCCCATGAGAAAAGGTTGTCACCTGCCGAGTCAGGCAGTGGTAAACCAGAGTGGTACAAAAATTTAGAATCTTCCCTTCCTAGCTGACATACCACTGCTTGCCTTCAGTTTTCTGGATAATTTAGGATTTTATTTAATATGATTTTTCGAGAACTGAACAATCATCCTAAACAAATCAAGGCTAGACTATTACCACAGAGCAGCATTTCCCACACTCTCAGTACTATGCTCTCCACTTCAAAGGGGTCCTGTGACGGAGAAGGTTTGGGAAAGTCAAGAGTAAACAGAGCTCACAAGGTTTTCTTGCTACAGGCATCCTCAAATTTCTTTGTGTACTAGCAGACATCAGGGATCTCCAGGAGGAAGTATAGAATATAGTGGTTTCCAGCTCATTTGACCACAGAAGCTGTTTTTGAGTAGAAGACCATCTTATGGGGTTGATATCCCACAGAGCACACTTTGGGAAATGTTGCTGTTCAAGTGTACTTGTATCCTCGAACGCTCCGCATTGTTAATAGAGCACTGGACACACTAAGAAGGATACTCCAGGGAAGGGGCAGCATGTTGGTAATGACTGACTTTCCCTACCCACAGCTCCCACTGACTACCTACTAGGGGCAAGGGTTCTGGCACCATCCCTTTCACAATAGTAAGGGCCTTGCATTCCTTGAGTGCAGTGCATATGGGAAAGGGAGTGACCTGTTACGGAGACACATCACCTCCTTTAAACTCCTCGCCCACACTTCAAATCAAAGGAACTTGATGTCCAAATTACCTGCCAGCATTCTGCTGTTCCCTCTCACAACCACTAATTAGAAACCCTTGGAAACCCTTGGAAATAAAGATTTTTTGTTTTTCTAGTTTTTCTATTGAGGTGAAATTCATATAACATAAAATTAACTATTTCACAATGAACATTTCAGTGGCCTGTAATATCCAATACACTCACAATGTTGTGCAATCACCTCCTTTTTCTTTTCTTTTTTAAAAACTCTTTATTGGAATATATTTGCTTTACACTCTTGTACCCATCTCTGAGGTACACCAAAGTGAATCAGCTGCATCTACACACATACCCCATATCCCCTCCCTCCCGTGACTCCCACCCACCCTCCCCATCCTGGCCCTCCAAGGCATCTCCCATGAAGTTGATCTCCTTTTGTTATACAGCAACTTCCCACTAGCTATCTATTTTACAGCTGGTAGTGTGAATATGTCTATGCTACTCTCTCACCTCATCCCAACCTCTGCTTTGCCCCTCACCCCAGCCCATGTCCTCAAGTCCATTCTCTGCTTCTGTATCTCCATTCTTGCCTGTCACTGGTTTCATCAGTACCATTTCTTCAGATTCCATATATGTGTGTTAGCATACAGTATTTGTTTTTCTCTTTCTGGCTTACTTCACTCTGTATGACAGACCCTAGGTCTATCCACCTCATGACATATAGATCAATTTCATTCCTTTTTATGGCTGAATAATATTCCATTGTATATATGTGCCACATCTTCTTTATCCATTCATCTGTTGATGGGCATCTAGGTTGCTTCCATGTCCTGGCTATTGTAAACAGTGCTGCAATGAACATTATGCTACTTGTTTCTTTTTGGATCATGGTTTTCTCTGGGTATATGCCCAGTAGTGGGATTACTGGGTCATATGGTAGTTCTATTTTTAGTTTTTTAAGGAACCTCCAAACTGTTTTCCATAGTGGCTGTACCAGCTTACAATCCCACCAACAGTGCAGGAGAGTTCCCTTTTCTCCACACCCTCTCCGACATTTATTGTCTCTAGATTTTTTGATGATGGCCATTCTGACCGGTGTGAGGTGATACCTCATTGTGGCTTTGACCTACATTTCTCTAATAATTAGTGATGTTGAGCATCTTTTCATGTGTTTGTTGGCCATCTGTATGTCTTCTTTGGAGAAATGTCTATTTAGGTCTTCTGCCCATTTGTGGATTGGGTTATTTGCTTTTTTGGTATGAAGCTGTATGGGCTGCTTGTATATTTTGGAGATTAATCCTTTGTCTGTTGCTTCATTGGCAAGTATTTTCTCCCATTCTGAGGGTTGTCTTCTTGTCTTGTTTATGGATTCTTTCACTGTGCAAAAGTTTTTAAGTCTCATTAGGTCCCATTTGTTTATTCTTGATTTTCTTTCCATGATTCTAGGAGGTGGGTCCAAAAGGATCTTGCTTTGATGTATGTCATAGAGTGTTCTGCTTATGTTTTCCTCCAGGAGTTTTATAGTGTCTGGCCTTACATATAGGTCTTTAATCCATTTTGAGTTTATTTTTGTGTATGGTGTTAGGAAGTGTTCTAATTTCATTCTTTGACATGTAGCTGTCCAATTTTCCCAGCACCACCTATTGAAGAGGCTGTCTTTTTTCCATTGTATATTCTTGCCTCCTTTGTCAAAGATAAGCTGCCCATATGTGTTTGGGTTTATCTCTGAGTTCTCTATTCTGTTCCATTGATCTTCCCTTCTATTTTTGTGCCAGTACCATACTGTCTTGATCACTGTGGCCTTATAGTATAGTTTGAAGTCAGGAAGCCTAATTCCACCAACTCCATCTTCCCTTCTCAAGATTGCTTTGGCTATTCGGGGTCTTTTGCGTTTCCACACAAATTGTAAGATTTCTTGTTCTAGTTCTGTGAAAAATGCCATTGCTAATTTGATAGAGATTGCGTTGAATCTGTAAATTGCTTTGGGTAAGATAGTCATTTTCACAATATTGATTCTTCCAATCCAAGAACAAGGTATGTCCCTCCATCTGTTTGTATCGTCTTTGATTTCTTTCATCAGTGTCTTATAGTTTTCTGCATACAGGTCTTTTGCCTCCTTAGGCAGATTTATTCCTAGGTATTTTATTCTTTTTGTTGCAATGGTAAATGGAAGAGTTTCCTTAATTTCTCTTTCTGTTCCTTCATTGTTAGTGTATAGGAATGCAAGAGATTTCTGTGCATTAATTTTATATCCTGCTACTTTACTAAATTCATCGATTAGTGCTAGCAGTTTTCTGGTAGAATCTTTAGGGTTTTCTATGTATAATATCATGTCATCTGCGAAGAGTGACAATTTTACTTCTTTTCCAATCTGGATTCCTTTTATTTCATTTTCTTCCCTGACTGCTGTGGCTAACACTTCCAAAAGTATGTTGAATAATAATGGTGAGACTGGACACCCCTGTCTTGTTCCTGACCTTAGAGGGAATGCTTTCAGTTTTTCACCATTTAGGACGATGTTGGCTCTTGGTTTGTCATATATGGCTTTTATTATGTTGAGGTAATTTCCTTCTATGCCCATTTTCTGGAGAGTTTTTATCATAAATGGATGTTGAATTTTGTCAAAAGCTTTTTCGGCATCTATTGAGATTATCATATGGTCTTTATCTTTCAATTTGTTAATATGGTGTATCACATTGATTGATTTGCGTATGTTGAAGAATCCTTGCATTCCAGGGATAAACCCCACTTGATCATGGTGTATGATCTTTTTAATGTGCTGTTGGATTCTGTTAGCTAGTACTTTGTTGAGGATTTTTGCATCTATATTTATCAGGGATATTGGCCTGTAATTTTCTTTTTTTGTCACATCTTTGCCTGGTTTTGGTATCAGGGCGATGGTGGCCTCATAGAATGAGTTTGGGAGTGTTCCTCCTTCTGCTATAATTTGGAAGAGTTTGAGAAGGATAGGTGTTAGCTCTGCCCTAAATGTTTGATAGAATTCGCCTGTGAAGCCATCTGGCCCTGGGCTTTTGTTTGTTGGGAGATATTTAATCATAGTTTCAATTTCCGTACTTATGATTGATCTGTTCATATGTTCTATTTCTTCCTGGTTCAGTCTTGGAAGATTGTATTTTTCTAAGAATTTATCCATTTCTTCCAGGTTATCCAATTTATTGGCATACAGTTGCTTATAGCAGTCTCTCATGATCTTTTGTATTTCTGCAGTGTCTGTTGTTACTTCTCCTTTTTCATTTCTAATTCTGTTGATTTGCGTCTTCTCCCTTTTTTCCTGATAAGTTTGGCTAATGGCTTATCAATTTTGTTTATCTTCTCAAAGAACCAGCTTTTAGTTTCATTGATCTTTGCTGTTGTTTCCTTCCTTTCTTTTTCCTTTATTTCTGATCTGATCTTTATGATTTCTTTCCTTCTGCTCACTTTGGGGTTTTTTTGTTCTTCTTTCTCTAGTTGTTTTCACTATAAGGTGAGGTTGTTTATTTGATATTTTTCTTGTTTCTTGAGGTAGGACTGTGTTGCTATAAACTTCCCTCTTAGGACTGCTTTTGCTGCATCCCATAAGTTTTGGGTTGTTGTGTTTTCATTGTCATTTGTTTCTAGGTATTTTTTGACTTCCTCTTTGATGTCTTTAGTGATTTCTTGGTTGTTTAATAGCATATTGTTTAGTCTCCATGTGGTTGTATTTTTTACTGATTTTTTCCTGTAATTGATATCTAGTCTCATGGCATTGTGGTCAGAGAATATGCTTGATATGATTTCAATTTTTTTGAATTTACCGAGGCTTGATTTGTGACCCAAGATGTGATCTATCCTGGAGAATGTTCCATGTGCACTTGAGAAGAAAGTGTTTTCTGTCATTTTGGGATGGAATGTCCTATAAATATCAATTAAGTCGAGATGGTCTAATGTGTCATTTAAAGCTTGTGTGTCCTTATTTATTTTCTGTTTGGATGATCTGTTCATTGTTGTAAGTGGGGTGTTAAAGTCTCCTACTGTTATTGTGTTACTGTCGATGTCTCCTTTTATGGCTGTTAGCATTTGCCTTATGCATTGAGGTGCTCCTATGTTGAGTGCATAGATATTTACAATTGTTATATCTTCTTCTTGGATTGATCTCTTGATCATTATGTAGTGTCCTTTCTTGTCTCTTGTAATAGTCTTTATTTTAAAGTCTAGTTTGTCTGATATGAGTATTGCTACTCCAGCTTTCTTTTGGCTTCCATTTGCATGGAATATCTTTTTCCATCCCTTTACTTTCAGTCTATATGTATCCCTTGGTCTGAAGTGGGTTTCTTGTAGGCAGCACATAGAAGGGTCTTGTTTTTGTATCCATTCAACCAGTCCGTGTCTTTTGGTTGGAGCATTTAATCCATTTACATTTAAGGTGATTATTGACATGTATGTTCCTATTACCATTTTCTTAATTGTTTTGGGTTTGTTTTTGTAGCTCTTTTCCTTCTTTTGTGTTTCCTGCTTAGAAAAGTTCCTTTAGCACTTGCCGTAAGGCTGGTTTGGTGGTGCTGAATTCTCTTAACTGTTGCTTGTCTGTAAAGCTTTTGATTTCTCCATCGAATCTGAATGAGATTCTTGCTGGGTAGAGTATTCTTGGCTGTAGGTTTTTCTCTCTCAGGACTTTCAATATATCCTGCCACTCCCTTCTGGCCTGCAGAGTTTCTGTAGAAACATCAGCTGTTATCCTTGTGGGTTTTCCCTTATGTGTTATTTGTTGCTTTTCTCTTGCTGCTTTTAATATTTTTTCTTTGTGTTTAATTTTTGTTAGTTTGATTAATATGTGCCTTGGTGTATTTCTCCTTGGGTTTATTCTGTATGGGACTCTCTATGCTTCTTGGACTTGATTAATTATTTCCTTTCCCATGCTGGGGAAGTTTTCCACTATAACCTCTTCAAATATTTTCTCAGACCCTTTCTTTTTTTCTTCTTCTTCTGGGATGCCTATGATTTGAATGTTGGTGTGCTTAATGTATCACCAAGGTCTCTGAGACTGTCTTCCATTCTTTTTATTCCTTTTTCTTTTTCCTGCTCTGTGGCAGTTATTTCCCCCATTCTATCTTCTAACTCACTTATTCGTTCTTCTGCCTCAGTTATTCTGTTGTTTATGCCATCTAGAGTATTTTTAATTTTGGTTATTTTGTTATCTAGTACTGTTTGTTTGCTCTTTAGTTCTTCTGATTCCTTTTTAACTGTTTCTTGTAGATTTTGGAGCATCTTTACTATCATAACTCTGAATTCTTTTTCTGGCAATCTTCCTATTTCCTCTTCATTTATTTGGTCTTGTGTATTTTTACCTTGTTCCTTCATCTGTGGCATATCTTTTTGTCATCTCATTTTCCCCCCACTTTGGATGGGCGGGATTTTGTTCCTGCTGGGTCTTGGTGTTAAGTTGAGAACCTCTGGGAGACCTCACAGTAAAGGATATTTCCTGGGAACTGGGTTTCCCTGTTAGTCCAATGTTTTGGCCTCAGAGCTCCCACCTCAGGAACGCAGGCCTGACACTGGGCTTGTGTATCAAGATCCCACAAGCTGTGTGGAGCAGGGAAAATGAAAAAAAAAAAAAAAAGAAGAAGAAAAGAAAAAAAGGTAGGAGAACAGGAGAACAATAGCAAGCTAAAAAATACAATAGTAGGAAACTAACAGATGTGTTAGAAAAAATTTTTTAAAAAAATTAAAAAATGATGGGGCAACAACTGGATTGTAAAACAACTGCAATATCCTAAGTGATGGGGTGGGAAGAAAAAAAAAATAGAAAAAGGAAAAATAAAGAGAAAAAAAAAAAAAGAAAAAAGCCAGAAAAGGCCTTGGCTGTGGGAACAGGGCTTAGACAAGGGGGCGGGGGGGTGGGGGGGGGAGAGTTAGGCAATGGGCAGAGCTTACCCTTAGAGAAGGCCCTGGGGGCAGTGGGGAATGGGGCTTAGGTCCAATGAGGTAGAAGGGCCCAGAAATGCCTTTGGTCCTGGGAGCAAAGGACCAGGTCAAGGTACCCCAGGGGCTCCCTGGGCCCAAGTTGGTGGGAGAGATGCAGGCAACCTCCCCTAGTCCTCCAGTCTTGGAGGGTCCCTCCCCCTTGGGCTCTCTTTTTTCCCACCCCCTCTCTCCTATTCCCCTAGAACCCTTATAGCTGCAGGGGGCACTGAAAGGCAGGAGACCAGACTCTGATGCCCAACAGGCTTCGCAGGGCCAACTGGGCTAAGGTAATACTTGCCGCACTTCCCCAGATCTCCCAGTCTGGTAGGGTCCTTATCTGCCTCTCTTCCTCTCCCCCGCCCCCCACTATCCTAGGTTCTAAGCAGCTGGAGGGGACCCAGAGAGTGAAGGACCAGGTCCCGGAGCCCAGTCGGCCTCCCTGGCCAGGAGAGCAGGCTAAACGCCCTCCAGCCTCCCCCGGCCCCTAATCTCAAAGCTCCCAACCCCTCCTGCCTGCCTCTCCACCTCCTCGCCCCTCCTCCCTCCTTCCCACACCCCCAGGACCCAGGCAGCCCGGAGGGGGCCTTGGAGAGTGGAGGACCCGGCTGGGGAGTCCAACAGGCCCCCAAGCCTGGGAGCTCAGCTGGCCTCCTGGCCTCCTGGGCGGGAGAAACCCAATCGTGGTTTCCCCAATCTCCTCAGCCCCCAGCAGTCCCTCCAGGCAGGAACCTCTCCCCTCCCCCCCCCCAGCCACCCCCTGGGAGCTGGTCTGGTCAGGCTTCCCCTTCCCCGCCCCCCTGACTTCTCCCAGGTCCTACCCGGTTGCTGCGGGGTTCCAGCGGTCTGCTTGGGCCTCAGGTCCCCGCTGGCCTCCAGTAACTGTTCTATTTTTGGAGAGACGCGATCTCTGCGTCTTCCCACGCTGCCATCTTGACTCCGCCCCCTCATCTCCTTTTTCTATGAGGGTGAATCAAACATTATCCACACTCCAGTTATATTAAAACTTCTGTTGGCCACACCGTCTTATCAGTGCTTTCCATTCAAGGCTGTTTCCCTGGTCACTGCTGCGCAGGCGTGAACGTGTTACATCAGTTCATTTGTAATTGCAGTGTGAGCAAAAATGGATGCCCCACTTCTGATTTGCACCCAAAAGAAGAGCAACGTGCAGTGATTCGTTTTTTGTGGTCTGAGGGTGTGCACATCTGCACACTTCTGCCCACACTGTTGACACTCTGCAAAAACTTCTTATCCATTAGGCCACTGGGGCCTGCTCTGCAAAAACTTCTTTTTGAGGTATTAAAGCATCCTCTCTATAGTCCTGTTCTTGGTCCCTCGAACTTTCACCTCTTTGGTCCCCTGAAAGCAGCCCTATGAGGACAAAGATTCACTTCTGGTGAAGAAGTGAAGACAGCGGTGCATTTGTGGCTCGCAGCTCAGCTTAAAACATTATTTAATGAGAGAATGCGAAAGCTTGCTGACAGATGGACAAAGTGTATTGAAAAGCAAGGAGATTATGTCAAAAATGATGTGTTTGTCTTTTCTAAAAGTTAATTAAATTCTTTTAAATTCTACAGCCAGAGTGTGGACAATTTTTGACTCATCCACATAGTTCCAAGACAGTTCCAAAATAAAACCACATATCCGTTATTTCTCCCCATTCCCCCCTCACCCCAGCTCCAGTAACCACCAATCAGCTTTCTGGTTCTATGGACTTACCTGGCTATTTCATATAAATGGAATCATACAATATGTGACCTTTTGTGTCTGGCTTCTTTCAAAAACTATAATGTTTTTTTAAGATTTCCCCACATTGTAGCGTGTGGATGTAGCATCTACATCATTTCTTTTTATGACTGAATGATTTCGTACTGTATGGACACACCACAATATGTTTGTCCATTTATCCCTTGATGGACTTTGGGTTGTTTCCACCTCTTGACTATTATAAATAGTACTGCTATGAACATTCATGTAGAAGTATTTGAGTACCTGTTTTCAATTCATTTGGGTCTGTATCCTGGAGTGGAATTGTTGGGTCATGGAAATAAAATTTTGCCACTACAGTTTTCTGACACCATAAGGCAAATCAAACAGTCCATATGATTTAGCTAGCTTGAGACATAGTTTTTAATGCATTGGGGAAAGATGCATATAAAATGCACTACCCACGGGAAGCTTAGAGAATGACTTACTGAAGCAAGCCTCTTCTCTATACACAAAGCACACCTATTTCTCCCATGAATACCATTCATTTCCAGCGAGCCATTTGAGTTTCTGTTACTCAGCTGTATAGAGTATCTGTTGTCTTCTCAGCCAATAAGCGTTTAACAAAGACAATAAGTAGAGGTGCCTTTTGGTAGCTCTATTATTGGGATGTGTTGTACTCGCGTGAAAGCAGAAATAATAAAGAAGAAAAAAGGTTGACACCAGCACTAGATCAGCTCTTCTGGAAAGATTTTGAAATATCCAGAGTTGTATTATAGTCAAGTAAACCAGCTTCACGTGCATATAGGTCTCTGAGAGGAGTTAATTATCAATTAAACATTGTTGAATAGACTGAAAATGTGAAATCCAAGAACATTAATTAAGCAGAGAACCCAAGCATAGTTCTCACTGTCGAAAAATGTTTCCAAATGCTTAAACTAGGCCTCATTTCAAAGTCAGTCTTCTTATGGGGACCTTAAGAAAACCTTGGCTCTCATCCAATTCCTATGCATGATATTAAGAATTTACAGGAAACATTGGGATTTTCATAAGTAAATCTACATTCTAAACTGTTATATTACTCCTACTATTAACAGTAAAAACATGCAGCAAAAATTTTTTTTACATTTTAATTTCAGCTGAATTTAAGGCATTACAAATAACACAGACATATAAGCTGAGAAAATGAATATATTATGATGCAGTTTGTCAGACTTTAACATTAGCACTAGTCAATCTTGAGAATGGGTTCCTGTGGATCTAATATACCTATGGTAAATAACATGGAGATAGCTGTATATTTCCAGGAACTTCTGTAAGTGATTTAAGTATGGCAGTAGGATCTAACAGGTCATTGTCCTAGAACATATGTGTGGCCTTCTTCAATGCCAGGTTAGGGAAATATTCTTTTCTTGTATCCACTGACATCTCAAAGAGCAAAGAGAGAACATCCAGATAGGCACCGTAAGATTCTGCAGCTTTGGGGCCTGCAGAATGAGATCATATCCTTCCACAGAGCAAGGCTGACTTGATCTGGCCTACATATCTGATTGATGTGTTGAGAGGCAGACCTACTGGGAAATGTATCTCCTGCGTCGATTTTCTCTTTAGGCAATTTATTTAGTCATCACCCCCTTTTTATCCTTGTGACATGAGATCTCTAAATATTGACCTAAAATTCCATAAGATGTGAATTTAATAATATATGTATTTTTAAATAATAAAAGAAATACAAGAATACATGTTCAAACATGCAAAAAATAAATAAAAAACAGTACAGAATGAAAAGATGAAAGTTTTTGTTCAACTTGCTCCCCTTGCAATGCCATTTCCCTTCCCACAGGTAAGTACTGTTAACAGTTTGGTGGATGCCTTTCCAAAGTGAATAGTTGTAGATATGAACAGACATAGAGATAGATATCAAAAGAGACCATTTACCCAAGCACTAAATAATAAACTTTATTGGAACTACTTTTCAGAGTTAGCTCAAAACAAGAATACAGATTAACTGTCAAATCTATCTACCAAATCTATCAAATTACTGAGAAATTTCTGCCTCCTGGAGTTTTACTATTCCCCTCCCCCCCCCCAAAAAAAACATTTTGGGGACTTCCCTGGCAGTCCAGCTGTTAGGACTCCATTCTTCCACTGCAGGGGGTGAGGGTTCAATCCTTGGTCAGGGAACTAAGATCCCACATGCCATGTAGTGCAGCCAAAAAGCAAAAAACAAACAAACAAAAAATTGGGGTTTTAACATATTCTGACATGTGTCCCTGTCATGTGCCAGACCATAAGCTGTGAGGAGACATAACACCATGGCTAATAAAATTTACACAGGATCCCATATGTTAAAGCATTAGTATAAACTTAAAAACCTTAACTCAGAGCTGAAGTGCCTCTCAGTAAACCAAGGAAAGCTGGAAAAAATCATAGAGAAAAAAAGATTTGGGAGCCTGTGCAAAGGGTAGGGGAGATTTTGACTCTGGTTCAATTAATCAGCAAGTATTTACTATTCATCTATGCTGTGGTAAGTACTGCAGGTATACAGAAATATAAAGTGTGGTCCCTGCCTCCAATGGGTTTATTATCACCTGAGAAATCAGACCAGCCAGACAGAATAGAATCAGATAATAAAGACTTGCACAAGAGCTTGAAATTGATAAAGCGATAAATAGCAGGCAGCCTCTGAAGGTTTCTACACAAAGGAGTGATACCAAAAAAAAAAAAAGTTAAAAGACTATGTCTTCACTCTCTTGCATCCCTTCATTTCCCCTCCATAATTACTGCCCCAGTTCAGGCTTTCATGACCTTACCTATTGCAGTGAACTTATATCCAGCACTCAGGCATCTCACCATCCTACTCCCTCCCAGGCCACAAGAATGAGTTTCCAAAGGTGCAGGAGAGCCCCTCTTGCCTCAAAAGTGAAAAAACAAAACAAAACAAAAAGAAACTCCCCTTTGACCACCAAATAGTCTGAACTTTAGAGTGCAAAATTCAAAGCCCTCCCATCAACTATGCTAATCTTCTTCCAGACTTGCCTCCCGTTTCCTGATATAAATCCATTGCTCTACTGAAATTGAACTACTCACCACTTCCCAAACCACATCAGTGCTACCCTCATGTGATTTGCACTCCTAACCCATCTCCACAGAAAAGCGGGGTCTGGGAAGCCAGCCAGAAAGCTGTTGCAGTGATCCAGGTGTGTGATGATGACACCAGGGTGAGGATGGGGAGCTTGGGAATGCAAAGGAAGGCAGAAATGAAGCGAGTAGTAACAGATCCTACTGACTGATTGATTATAGGTTTCAAACGAGAGCAGAGATCAAAGGTAACTCATTTTAGGTTTTAGGCAGTGAATAGAATTCTTTCCCAATAACTGCTTATTCCCCATCCTTGTAGTTGTTGGAGGTTCATATTTATCTCATACTGCTGGTGTAACCTGGGACCACATATAATTAATAATAATTTCTCAAAGTTACTTAGTTTTCCTGGTTCTCTTCCATGTATGCATGTTACTAAACTTCTGTTTGATTTTCTCTTGTTTAAAAAAAACAATGATTTCTCTATACTTTAGGTCAGTAATATATATTTATTTATTTAAAATAATACAGGCAGAGCAAAATACTTTAGCTCCCAAAGGAGCTAGAAGTCTTCAAGATACACTCTAAAATATTGTGGAATTAAATATGCTGCTTTCCCCATAAACTATATGCACTTAATAAGAATTTTTATTTCATTACCAGAGTGGTTTGGAATACAAGGCGGATGAGATGACCTTGTGAAAACTGAAGTGAGAAACTGAACTGGATCTTTGTAAGGCTGGAGCCAGGCACAGGAAAGAGCTCAGGACTCAGACTTCTCTATCTCCCTTCTCCCCTTAGGCTGTGGTCTGCTTTCTTCTCTGTCACTCAGATCACCTTCCTCATCTTCTCATTCCTTCTGTTGTAAACGTGGCTGAGACCAGCTCAGAGTGTCCAAGCTACAGTCTCAGCACCTACAGAGTAACCTAATCCTTTCAGACTCAAGTTCAAATTCTCAGGGAAGAAAATTAGAATTAGCAGGAAAACCAGATCCCTGTGTTCCCAGATCAGTGCTTCCTTCTCCAGAAGGAAAATCTACTAAAAAGATAAATTACAATTGGAAAGTTGTTTGGTGGGCATGGAATCACACCTCCAATCCCTTAGCAGTCCAGTCTTCTCTGCCATAAAAAAGCACCTGAATCAGTCCTTTCTGCCTTCACTCCCACACCCTAGTCCAAAGCCACCATCTGCTCTTGTCAAAATTTCTGGAATATCTTCTTGTCTCTTAACTATCATTTTTATCCCTTTGGAATTGATTCTCCACTCAGCATCCAGAATTATCCTGTCAAAAAGTAAGTCCCATCATATGCCTGCCTAAAACAACCCAATAGTTTTTGATTTCTTAGAATAAAGTCCAGATTCCTTACCATGGTCTTCAAGGTACTACACGAGCTGGCCTTTGCCTACCTCTTGACCTCATCTCCTACCACTCCTCCTCATTCTTTCCACTCTAACCAATTGACCAACTTGATGTTCCTCAAATATGCTAAACCCATGCCTGAAGTCTTCTCATGTGGCTTTTATTTTACTAGTGGAAGAAAATGCATTGATCAATGAACAGAGGTATCTGGTTTATCTGTTACAGTTCTAATTGTATATCAACAAATTGGCTTTCTGATGTGTACCTCCATCTCTCATGAGTGTAGTTGTGTGAATATTCTCCCAGAGCCAAGATTAAATTTCTCAGCCCATGGAGCTAAGAGACAGATTCATGACACCCAGTCCCTATCTGTCCCACTGAAGTTCTACTGCCCCAAATGAGCTTTCCTAAGCAGCCAGCTGCCCTTCCTCAGCAGACACACTGCCTTCTCACCATATACCTCTTCAAACTTGCCACGATGTGCAAAATCGTGTCTTGTGATTTACTGTAATTTGCTTGGTGAAGTGTATTTCCAGAGAACTAATTCTCACAAAGATTTCTGCCAAGAACTGGACTGAAGCTCTTACTAAAATTGCAAGCACAAGAAAAGAAAAAGGAAAGGGACAGAGCTGACATTTCTGTCTTCTGGTACAAGCTCTTCATCACCTACCTAATGATATAAAAATGAGGATCTAATAAGATTTGACAAGGTGAGCTAGAAAATGGAAATTTGCAGGAGAACTATTTGAAATATGGGTTTTTATCCACCTTATTTATAATTAACTTTGCCCCACATGTATGTTTTGCATTGATATGACAGTTAAAATGGTTATTTTTTAAATTTCTATTTTGTGGATATTATATCATAGACATAATTTTATATATATTATATATATATAGTATATATGCTCAAAAATTTTAATGATACAATCAAACTTTAAGTTCACTAGATTAAAAGATGGCATTTGGAAGAAATCTGACCTCATTATTTTTAGCATCAAGTAATTGAATGCTAGTACTATTATTTCATAATGTCCTTGTATATGTGCTAGAAATGGTACTTGAAAGTGAGCTTTAAAAAAAGTGAGTTATTAATAACCAGTTATATCTAGATCACGAGGGCTTTACAATCTGAGAAATTTGGGAAGCAACACCCAGTAATGACTCTAGAATCAGACCGCCTAATCTCTCCTTCAGTCACTGCTAACTACAGCCTGGGGCAAGTTAGTTAACCTACTGCACCTCAGTTTCCTCAACTGTAAAATGAGGGTATATTAGTAATATATGGATAGGCCCATTTTGAGGATTAAATGAACTAATATATAAACTCTTACATATTATTACTAATAAACTCTTACATATATTCTTTCATTTAATCCTAAAAATGAATTTAATAAGCTGACATTTATTAAGCACTCAATGAATGTTAACTAATATTAACCATGCTTTGGTTAAATTTGTTTTTTTCCTAAGCATGCTTTGCTTTTTTAAAAAAGTTTAATTTTTTTTCAATTTTTATTTTTAAACTTAAAAATTTTTTATTGAAGTATAGTTGATTTACAAGGCTGTGTTAGTTTCAGGTGTACAGCGATGTGATTCAGTTATATATACACATATATTTATTTTTTTTCAGATTCTTTCCCCTTATAGGTTATTACAAAATATTGAGTATAGTTCTCTGTGCTATACAGTGGCTCCTTGTTGGTTATTTATTTTGGTTAAATTTGAAAAAAAATAACCCCTTGCTACCTCCTGCCTCTTGTTGGCCAACAGGGGTCAGTACATGGCAACCTACATGGGGAAGATAAAATGCTTCATTGGGATAAGGAAAGATTTTCAGTGTCTGAGGAAACATCAACGTTTAACTTCAGAAATTTTTCACAAAATGGTATTGAGAAAAGTCAGTCACCATAAAATTAAGCAGTTAGTGAGAAGTATAGAAAGAGAAAAGAAGTCAAATATCTTAAAAAAATAGTTAATTAAATAAGAAATGCATTTTAAATGTTTAAAAGCAGTTTGAAATGCAGAAGTACGTTTTAAATGGTAGTGCTCTGAAGCAGAGACCTTGGGAATTCATGATGCAATACAGCGTTGTCTTGCCAAGAAAAGCAACTTGCTTACCGAAATAACCTAATATGCATGTCAAATTCTGTCTTAATGTTTGTGGGGCAGGAGAGGGTATGAACCTTCCTATTTGCAGATTATATAACAACAGAGTTATTATTGAATGCTTACTATGTCAAGTGCCTTATACATATCACCATTTTTCTTTTTTGACTTTTATCATGAAAATATTCAAATATATAGAAAAGAATAATAAAATAAACATCCATATACACAGTTTAACATTTAACACTTTCCATATTTAAATTTTTCTGAATTATGTAAAAATACAGATAGCAAATATTTTACCCCTAAATACACCGATAAGTATATCTAAACAGACATTTTTCTACATAAGCACAACGCCATTATCATACCTAATAAAAAACCAGCTGTCTAATATCATCTAATGCTCTAGTCTGTATTCAAATTCTCCAATTATCCACAAAATATCTTTTATATCTGGTTTATTCAATTATATTCCATTAAAAAGCTTAAAAAAATATCTGGTTTATTAAACCAGAACCAAGGACAAGCCATTGTATTTGGTTATTATGGTTCTTAGGTTTCTTTTAATCTAAAACAGCCCTCCCTCAGTACTGCTTTTTTTGGTTTTTCTTTTCTTTCTTTTTTTTTTTTTTTAAGGCACTGAGTTAATTTAAGAGACTGAGCTATTTGTTCTGCAGGATGCCTCACCACTTGTTCTGGATTTTTCTGATTGTTTATTTCTATCCATGTAGTTCCTGCTTGATGATACTGAAGTTAAAGATTTTTGGAAACAATATTTCACAAATGATGCTGGTGCTTCATATTGTGATGTCAGGTTGGTTCAATTTTAGCGATGATAAGATCGATCTAGGTTAAGGTGGGAAGGGGCCAGATTTCTCCATTGTCATTATGGACTTCCCCCAGTGACTGGTGAATAATCCCTGGCTCTATGTGAATATCCTGTTCCCTATCGCACTTTCACCAATTGGTTTCATTGATGATCCTGGCATGAATCAATTATTTCATTAGGGACTGCAAAATGGTGAATTCCTAATTCTATCATTCATTTTACATTATTTAGCTGACATACTTTTGTAAAGAATACTGTTTCCTCACCACCTGGGGCCATTTGGTTACCCTGAAATACAGCTGCAACTAGAAAAGCAGAATAAATGTTTATTTTCTTAAATTACCAGTTTTCAGAGTAGAATTGGTGTAATAGTCACTACCAGTAGTGTGGCAAAAGAAGTTTTTTTTAAGTTGTTGTTTTTTTAGATTTGGTTTACTCTTTTGGGGAAATGAAATTTGTTTGACATTTTAAATCAGTTGTGGTTACTATTTTTTGATGCTCAAATTGTTCTAACTTTGGCCAGTGGGCATTTCTTCAACCTGGTTTCCGTGTCCTTTTCAAAGGACCTCGTTTTTTAATACCTCCTGACTTTCTGTCATAAGATGTTCTAAGTGCTCCTATTATTTCTCAGCTCTTGACCTGGCATCATCCATTTTTCCATGGAGCGCTGGTACCTTTTAGTGGAAAAGTGGTATTTAGAGATCAAAATCGGAGTGCAAAGGATAGTCATTGCTTCTAGGCCCTGAGTTCATATTACTATTTTCATTTCAAAGTTAACAAAATAGAGTTTTTGTCATTGTTATACTTCCATATATTTACACTGGAGCTTTTGCACCTAATAACATTAATAAAATTACTTTTAATATTTACACCAACCCTAGGGGATAGGGGACCATACCTTATGTTATATAACTTATTATCATAACATGTTATACTCTCTATTTTAAAGGAGGAACCGTAGAGGGGTGCCCGAGGTTCCTCTTCCAAGTAAACAGCAGCGTAGGGATTTGAATGCTGCACGCTACTTCCATCAGGGAAGGGAGCCTCTGACACTCAGAGGAGTTTTTCCAGGAAGCCAAGGGTCCTTAGAAAAGGTATCAGGGAGATGGTCAGGGCTGGGGGTGCGGGTACCAGCGCCTGGGGTGAACAGACTTGTCCCGACTCCTCCAAGTCCAGATGGAAGCACGGGGGCGAGCTGCCAGGTGATGCACCGTCGGAGGCATAGCCAGCGACCAAAGACTCTCTAAAGAGCAAATACAGCCACGGAAACACGCAGGAGCCACCCAAAGCAGAGAAAACCTGCTCGGTACCCGAGAGCCACGCCCGCCAGACAGAGGACCTGACCCGCCCCCTCGTAAAGCCCTCCCACCCGCCAATCAGAGGGAGACTTGAACACGGGGGCAGGACAACAGAGGAGCCTGTCCAATGCGGAATCAGCCCCGGGTCGCCTCAGGGCAGAACATTACAAAGTCCAAGCAGCAAGAGAAGAGGAGGCGGTGGGCTGGCCAATCAGAGGGAGAGACTCACGGAGTCGGGTATTGACAGCCAATCAGAAGAGGACTCGCAGGTGACTCGCGGGGGTCCGGCTTCCCGCCTTTCCCCTAACCTCCAAGGTGGCGGCGCCGCGGTTCCTGGACTGGGATCATCGGCCACCGCGCCGTGGTCCTCGTCCTCTCCTCACACTCCTGCTACCGATCCCAGGTCCGTGCAGGCGTCCGGTGGGACATGGCGAGCTCGGGCACCGAGGACCTCCGGAGCCAGGAAGAGGAGAGTTTTCTCTACTTCGCCTATGGCAGCAATCTGCTGACGGAGCGGATCCACCTCCGAAACCCCTCGGCAGTGTTCTGCAGCGTGGCCTGCCTGCAGGTCAGTGCTCTGCGCCCGGCTCCCGCGACGGCCTCTGCCCCCTCTGCAGACGAGGGGGCCAGGGTTTCCAGAACTCGCCTTCTCGGGGTTTCTCGTCGACAGCGCTCGGCTGGGAATGCAGCTCTCTGCTCAAAGTACATCAGGGTTCCCTGCACGACCCAGGGCCGGTCCCTTTTGCCCTCAGCCCTATGCTGGACTCCTGCTGAGCTGTGCTGCTCTGGCACCTGTGCCTCCCACGCTGCCCTGAGCTCGCCCCCCTGACATTCCCAACAGCTGCTCGTTCGGCCCAGGTCCTGGCACCTCTCCCTTGGCCACTGACTTAGGGGCGTCATCACAGAATCCATTCGGTTGGTCCCTCTGAGAAGACTTTTCTGACCCAAGTCAGGGAATCAGGTGCTTTCTGTTCTGTTCTTACCTTTGCTCCAGGACTTGTCACCTGGTTTTGTAAAAATCAATTTACCCCCGATCTGAGAGGTCCTGAAAGCTGGAGCCGTGACTTATTCACAGTAAGGGCTGTGCTCAGTTAACTGGCTGAATGAACCTTCGCTTGCCTTGGTAAGAATCATGGCCCTTAGTACAGTCCATTTATTCATTTAGTCTGTATTCTTCCAGCATTTACCTGGAGATACAAAAATAATTGAGTAAAGCTGGCTGCTTTCTGGACCTCCCAGTTATAGACTCTCTCCTATAGGGAGAGACATGCAAACAAGTTATGTACAAAGCCTTTTGACATTGTTGAACCAGACAAACATGGTCTCTTGCTGTCGTTGTCAGGGTTCTTAGTTGCAAGCAACAGAAGTGGCTGATTTAAGCAGAAAAAGAATGTGTTGAAAGGCCGATGAAGAGCTCACAGAATGACCAGGAAGGTAGGACCACAAAGCTGACAAAAGAGGCAGGCATAAAAGAGAAGCTGTAGAACAGCCAGTGTCACAGACAGAACCAGACCAGGAGGCCTCTATTGCATCACCGCTGAACTTGGTAAACGTGGACGTTGCATTGTGCATCACCTGCTCTGGACCTGCCTGCTACTGTCACTGCACCTCGAAGTTCCTGAAAGCCAAATATGGTTGCCACCACCAGGGTGGAGTTTCAGCTGTCCTGGGTCACTAGCTTCTAATTCAAAGCCCTAGGTGGGTGTCCTGACTGGCTGTCTTGGCTTTGTGCCCATGCCCTGACTTCAAACAAAGCTGGGAGAACCAGCTTCTGGCATTTGAAACTTCAAAAATGGGAACTGGGCTCGCAGTACTGTCTACCCCCCAAACTCTTAAGGTAGGGAATTTCCCAAACGTGGGAAAGAAGTTCAGGTGGTTTACAGTTGGGATGTGGCAAAGAACTATCAAGCAAATGATTATCCAGTCACAGATATGGTCAGTCTTAAAAGGAAATGTTATACCTTGCTCTCAGTTTTGCTCTGAACCTAAAACTGCTCTAAAAAAAAATGAATTTGTTTTTTTTTAAAGGAGACATACAAGGTGCTATGGGAGTATATGACTTGGGGACCTGCCCTAACTGGGATGCTCAGTAAAGCTATTTCTGAAAATATGACTTTTAAACTGAAGCCTGAATGACTCGGGAGGGGAGAAGCAAACAGAAGGAACAGCAGGGACAAAAGGCTCAGGAAAGAAAAAAGCTGGATCTTCCAGCTAGTGTGGCTGGAATTTAGTGTTTGAGGAGGATGTATCATGAAGACTAGAGAGGTACGGAAGGGTCACGTGTTACAGGCCCCCAGAGGCCAAATATGACTTGGGTCCTGAGAACAGTGAGAAGACCTCTGCCAAATGTAAGCAAATAAAATGTCAGATTTACATCTTTGAAAGCTGATTCTGGTTGCTATGGAAGATGGATTGGAAGGGTGGGGGCAACAGTGGATGTAGGGAGCCCAGTTAAGAAGCTTTTGTAGCAGTCCATGCAAAAGATAATAGGACCTTGGAGTGGTAGCAGTGGAGGGTAAATGGGTTTGGGAGATATTTAGGAGCAAGCACTGTTAGGCCTTGGTGATTGATTGTGAAAGGAAGAGGAGATAATGGGATGACTAAAGTTTCTGATGCAACAGAGTGGATGACAGTGATGTTTGTAAAAAGAAGAGGAGAATTAGTTGGGGAGGGAAAAGCAAGCTCAGTTTGGACGTATAGCTGGCCCTTGAACAGTGCCGGGATCAGTGGTGCCGACCCTTCACCCAGCCAAAGATCAGAGAAGTGCCATCTCTGCCTTAAAAACAAAAAAATTGATAAATGACTCACCCAAGGGCAGGACACTGGAAAAGTTTGGATAGAATCAGGACTCAAACCCTAGTTCTTTTGATGTCACATAATCCCTAATCGAACATAAACTTTTCCCCAGTTAATTTGATGAAAATACAGACGCTATAATTATTGAAGAAAATTCACATGTAAGTAGACTCGTGCAGTTCAAATCTGTGTTATTCAAGGGTCAACTGTACCGAGTTTGAGATGCTTATTGTGTATTCAAGTGAGCAGAAAAATATTAGTGAACATTTATTAAGTTCTCACTATGTTCTGAGCACTTTTGAAGCTCAAGAAAGAGATCTGAGCTGAATTAAAAGACGATTGGAATATTGGATGGTATTTGAAGTCATTGGAGGGGATAGATTGTTTTGAGCAAATTGCTGAACAAAGAAAGGGCCTAAACTGTGTCCTTAGAAACTCTAACATTTAAAGACCAGGTAGTGGAGGAGGAGTTGGCAAAGGGAATTGAGGAGGTCAAGGAACAGCCTAAAACAAAGGAGGCAGATCAAGACAGGGTGGTTAACTATGTCAGAAGCAGCTGAGAAGTAGAGCAAGTTGAGGAATGAAAATTGTCTATTGGATTTAACAAAACAGCCAGTTCCTAGTGTGGTCGTAACTTTTATCAGATCTCCTGATGTCCTGCCAGGGATACCTGGTCCTAGAACATCCAAAACACCAATTGAAGGTACTGGTGACTCAAACCGACTTTTTTTTGTGAAATTGATAGGTTTTTAAGAAAATAAAGGTGACACAGATAAAATATAAACCTTAGATTTATTATCTAGTCCAACCTTTTTTTTTTTTTTTAATCATTATGGAAACTAAGTTCTGGAAAGATGGAGAGAAATCTTCCTAGACCAAACAGCCGAGTAAGGATTTTTAATCTTCCTGGCTCTGTCCTTTGATTGCCCATCTCTGTGAGGGAAGAAACTAAACTCGAAACCTTGACTCCATTACTTATTTGTTGTGAACCTTAAGGCAAATTGCTTAATCTTTTTAAGCCACCAGTTTTTCTTTCTGTTAAATGGGTATAAAAAGCTGTTGACAGGATTAAAAGAATTTCATATAAAGCTCATAGCACAGTGTTTAGAACCCAGTAATTTTCCACTAAGTGTTAGCTGCTCTTATGATTATTATAGATATGTTAATACAATTCACAAATATTAAATTTATAAGTATACAAATCACCCTCAAATGTCAGCCCCCTTAGGACAAAAAAGAAGCTAATAGGATACTCTTACATACGTAAAAGTAGAAAGAATGCTATAACCCTGATGTAGCCATCACCCAGCTTCAACAATTATGTACACTATGATTGTGTCTAAGTTAAAATCTATGTATATGTAAGTAGACTGGGAAGTAATTCGAAAAATAAAGGTAGCTGTGTTAAGGTATCAGGATCATGGGATATATTTTCCCCCTTAAACCTCTTGTTTATGGTAAGATACGTATACATATTCAGTATAAAGTTCATTTTTAAAGCAAAATATGAAAAAATATAGTCCTTGAGATCTGGGCCCTTGGTTGTTTATCTTTGTATTTTTTACAGAAGGAACTCAAAGTTTATGTTTTAATTGCATGGAGTCCAAGGTAAATCTTTTTTTATTTTGAGGAGGGAAATTTTGATTCGCGTGGGTATTGATCTTATCACTTTGGTTTCCTTTGTAGGATTTTAAGCTTGACTTTGGCAATCCCCAAGGCAAAACAAGTGAAACTTGGCATGGAGGTATAGCCACCATTTTTGAAAGTCCTGGCGATGAAGTATGGGGAGTAGTATGGAAAATGAACAAAAGCAATTTAAGTTCTCTGGATAAGTAGGTGGCTTTTAATTATAAATTAAATAATTTCTCATTTAGAAAGTGGATCATGTGCAAGGATGTGTATATATGTGTTGTTTTTTCAAGGCCATATTCTATGGACATATTCTTTACACTTTAGAGTTAACCTAAAAGGTATAATGTTCATTTACTAAAAAGAAAAGCCTAGAAGGGTCACATATTGATTGAGATTTGGGGAGACATTTGTAATTTCTTCTATAATTGATGGAAGTCCTTATTTTCATTCTATTTGTTTTTTAATAAAAATATCCTTGTAGTTTCATATTGTGAGAAGGCATGAAGATTTTTGTAATTGTTACATACTTTTATTGATTTCAAAAGCAGCTCAGTTTTTATTAGAGTCAGTTTTTTAAAAAAATAATTCTTTATTTTTGAATCAGTAAAATGTTGAATCAGTAAAAATGTAATAATAGTTTGTAAAAACTTCAAAAGGTATTAGAAATGCTTTGATGCTTTTTATAACTAGAACTCAAGAGTTGTGTGGCAGAGCATTTAATACAAAGAAAGTTAGCAGAAAAGAGTAGATTTGAGAAGAGCAGACAAGTATCTGACATGCTTAATACTTTACTTCACTTGCAAACAGGAATCAGCCGTCCTCTCTACTTTTCTCTGGGTGGATATTATCTTGCTGTCAAAACACATAGTCCAGTTTTTGTAGCCTAGAGAGCAGTGTTTCAGGGTTATAAAACTTGAAATAACTACATTGAAGCATGTTTTTAGATAGGCTAAATATAGAGATTTGTTAGAAGTATATCCAGTAATAGTAAGTCTCCAGCTTTCTTATTGAAATGTTACGCTTACTTTTGATGTGGTGGTATTTCTGCTCTATCCCCAAATACACAGGGAGCAAGCACATCCATAAATAATTAAAAATTTTGATCCAGTAAACTAACTTGGCTAAGTCAAGTATGATTAAAATTTGGCTGTTCTGGTTTCAGGCAAGAGGGGGTTAAAAGTGGAATGTATATCCCAATAGAAGTTAATGTTTCTACTCAAGAAGGAAAAGAAATAACCTGTCGAAGTTATCAGATGACAAATTATGAGCATGTTCCCCCATCACCCCAGTATAAAAAGGTATCCTTTTTAACTAACTGCTTACAAAGACTTTTGGTGATTCCTTGTTAATTTTCACTGACCTAAACTAAAGAATATCTTGTTTTTAAAGGGCTTTGTGTGTTTTAAATGCTACATGAACAATTCATTTTAATCAAAATGTTTTTTAATACAAAAATGATAGTTATTTACCAAATAACTAAATGTTCAGATTTATTTGTAATGATAGAAATATGTCCCTAAAACTTTGTTTATTAAAAAAAAAGCTTTTAGAAATGTATTTGAGTCATAATTCTAGACATAGTTTTTGCTTTTTTAAAAGTAGAAAATAACATGTATGAGTATATTTTTTGTAGAGTTATTCTATACCCATGCTTTTGTAATCATTTTTTTCTTTCTTCACAAAACAATATTTTATGAACACCAAGATTTATTTTTGTAGGGAAAAATATATTTCCTACTGCTGAAATGTTTTCCATTTCTAGACGGAGGGAAAAATAAATCACACTGCTTTTCAAAATCAGCGACACAACTCCCTCAAGCACAGGAAAAGAATTCAGGATAGAGAGCCCAACATCCCTTTTCAGAAACCCAAACTTAGGTACTTGTTGGCAGGGACACCTGGAGAGGGTGACGCCGTTCCTGGGCCTAATCTGGAATTTTCTAGAATGGAGCCTAGAGGAATTAAGTCGGGTGTGGATCTGGGAAATACCACTGAACACACTTGCTGTTTGTTCCCTCATATCTAATTCAGAGGTAGAGTAGACGCCAGGATTCAACTAAAACTGCTCCCTGTAAATCTGAAATTTTTTTGGAGAAGGTGTTTGTTTCTTTAAAGACCATGCAAATTCTATACTATAAGTTTTTCTCTTAATATAAAAATACTTTAGTGCTCGCTTCGGCAGCACATATACTAAAATTGGAATGATACAGAGAAGATTAGCATGGCCCCTGCGCAAGGATGACACGCAAATTCGTGAAGCGTTCCATATTTTTTGTACCCCCCCAAAAATAATAAATAAATAAATAAAATTAAAAAAAATACTTTAAATCATATTACTGAGTACAGTTGCTGTTCCATAAAGGTGGACCGTGTGGCTTTGGAAACTGCCTGCACTTTCATGCTTATTGTGAGAGGAATGACCATCCCTCCATTTTGTTCTAGAGTTGTTTATCCTAGAGTTATCTGAAAGCTAATATTTCATACTTTGATACTACAAATAAAGCTGTGGTATACTAAATTATGTTCCTAACTAAAGGGTTTTTTGTTTATCTTAACCATTTCTAGGTCATTTGCATGGGTGCAAAAGAGAATGGTTTGCCACTGGAGTATCAAAAGAAGTTAAATGCAATAGAACCAAATGACTACAAAGGAAAGGTCTCAGAAGAAATTGAAGACATTATCAAAAAGGGGGAAGCAAAAGCTCATTAGAACCTAATAGAATGTATCTACAGATATTTTCTCTATATGCTAATACATTTTTAACAGTTAGAACAGGGATCTGGGATATCTCCCTGTTTGATATGTTTTCAACAGTGTTCTGAAGGGATATCTCACTTGGGTGATTCCTTGTTTACAGGCTATAAAAAGACCGGGATAGGAGTTAGTCAATTGAAAAGGCGGCCATGTGGCCCTGGAATGCATGACAAGTAGATGTGAGTACTCCTTCTGTGAACCCTTAAAGTTATTTTATTGAGTTGATCTGAAGTGTATTTTTGCTCTGTGACAAAGAGTAGATTTGCAACTTAATGATGGTGCTGGTAAATCACTCTGCTCTGGGATTATTTTTTTAACCAGCTTAATAAGAGCAAGCAAACTGCAGAGACAACTGATTATAAAAAGTTTTTAATTTAAAAGATGGCATACTATTCTTAGAAGAATAAATGTATTTGTGGTTTAACCTGTATTCCCTACTAAAATACTACACTTCATTTTGTTAGAGAGACTCATGTCATCACACATACTGGGCCTGGTCTTGGCCATATCCAGTCTATACTAAAACATTATTGCACCAACTCTGGAGCCTGTTATATGTAGGATCGATTGTCAGTTCCACCACTTTCTAGCTGGGAAACTTTGGGTTATTTGACTGTGCCTCAGCTTCCTTGCCTGCAGACTGAGGACACCCCAAATATCTATGTCTTAGGATTGTTTTGAGGAGTATATGTATAAGCTTAGAACAGAGCCTGGCATATAATAAGTATTAGCAATCATTATTGTTCTTATTGAAGAATTAAGTTTGTACAGAGCCATCCTTGAAACAGAATGTTAAAGTAGAAGAGTCAAGATTATGAGGGAAAAGTGTTTCCCAGAAGCTAAAATTTGATTCTTGGCTTATGGTCACCTTCTTAAGTTTATTTATTGAACAAACGGAAGAAAGAAGAGTCATGAATAAAACAACACTGGTTATCAAAAAATCTCACATCCCTGTGGAATGCAACTCACCAGATCTTCAAAACAGGTTATTAGAATGAGAGAGAACAAGCCACAGGAGCATAAAACAAAAATTTGGTTTTTACTCTTGGGAAGAAGGACCAAAGGACTTTTCAGCTGCAATTCTGTAGTGAGGCTGAGCCATAGACTACAGGTTAGACCATGTTTTATTGCTGTTACACCTCCCTGTTTTCAAGTATACCCTCCAATATTCTAGTTTTTGCTAGTTTTTAACTCCTCCCAAAAAGACCTAGTTTGTCAGTGACCCAGAACCCAGTTATGGTAATATAGTAAGCAAGACTCAGTTTTGCTGTAGGTACTAAAAGTTGCATGTTATTCTAAAATTTGTCTCTCCTACTGAAAATGACAGTTTTCATTAAGGAATTTAAAACATTGGGATTTCCCTGGTAGTGCAGTGTCTAAGAATCTGCCTGCCAATGGCAGGGAACAAGGGTTCAATCTATGATCTAGGAAGATCCCACATGCCAAGGAGCAACTAAGCGCATGTGCCACAGCTACTGAGCCTGTGCTCTAGAGCCCGAGAGCCACAACTGTTGAGCCCAAGTGCCACAACTACTGAAGACCTTGCTCCTAGAGCCCCTGCTCTGCAACAGGAGAAGCCGCCGCAATAAGAAGCCTGTGCACCACTGCAAAGAGTAACCCCCGCTCACCGCAACCACAGAAAAAAGCCCCGTGCGCAGCAACAAAGACCCTACACAGCCAAAAAACAAACAAATAAATAAATAAATATTTTTAAAAAAGGAATTTAAAACATTAACAATAAAAGCTTCATGTCTGGCCTTTTAACAAACATCTGTTAATCATGACTGTTTTTCCAGTTGTTTTCAAGGTAGTACTAGCAAATGTCATGTAAGGAATTTCCATTTCTACCAATGATTTTGGCCCTCTGACCACAATACAACCAGCTCCTGGATACACTATAGCAAACATAGTTTTTGAAAAGCATTTCTGGGCTTGAAAGAAAGTAAGGAAAACCTTCAAGTTGAACTAATCCCTCTCCCACAAAAAGAAAAAAAAAAGTGAGCTGAAAGTCTAGACAGTAATGGTAAATAAATGGCCCTGATGTCCTTGCCAATAATAGCCCCATAATTAGATGACTAACCCTTGAGCATTCTTGCTGCAGGACAGGAAGCTGAACTGAGAATTCTGTATGAAACCGGGACCCTTGAAGAGAACTAAAACGGTCCCAAGTTAGTAAGCCTGGTGGCTCCCAGCAGAAACAGATGCAAATCCTCTCTGAAGAAAGCAATCCTAATTCAGGTTCTCAGGTCTTTCACTTAAAAATTTTAAAGATAATAATAAGGAAAATGATACACTACGAATAAGAAAAGAAAAAACAAATTTAGATTCCTAAGGTTTTAAGATATTGAAATGATCAAAAATAATATATTTGGAGACTTTGACTTCTGGGAAGATGGATTAGATGTATTCTTCCTTATTCCTTTAGTTAAGTACAACTAAAATCCCTGAACAAGATATAAAACAAGCAGAACAGCTAGGGACCTTAGGACCCAAGACATGACATGGTGCTGAATCCCCTGGATTTTCTTTTGTCTCTTGCATCTCAGACTTGTAGCTGAAGAAGCAAGCAACCTGAAAGCACCAATGAGCATAAGCAGAGATGAAAAACAAACAACAAGAAAAGCTGCTTACTAGCCAAAGGACTGGGAAATGGACAATCTAGCCAGATAAAACTTAGAGAATAAATGCTTTACCCCAGCCAAACACCACGGAGAAAAACTACGGAACCCCCACCTCCACCCAAGCCAGCAAAAGGTCAAGAAGGAAGCCTGGACTTCCACCCTTGCTAGGTTGTAACAAGGCATCCTCACCCTGTCACCCTGTCCCCTACCACTACTAGGGCAGTGTCAGAAAAGGCCAAGTAGGGAGCCACCCAGCAGTAACAATCACTACCTCCCCCCCCCCTCCATAGTGTCTGTGGAGACCGTGTGAGGAGCCTGTACTTAAATCCCCATCTAGGGGTAACAAGGTCTCCCTCCCTGTCCCTGCTGGGTGGTGTCAGAGGAGGCCAAGTGGCAGATTAGGACTGTATCACCCAGTGGCAACAAAGCCACCCTTCCCTGTGGAGTCAGTGAAGGCAATGTGGGGGGCAGTAATGAGGCATTCCTACTCCTCCCAGCCAGGGAGGTATCTGTGGAGACCAAGTGGGAAGTTGCCACTCCTGCCTCTACTCAGCAGTAACAAGGTGCACCCTCCTTTGGGTGACAACAGAAGCTGAGTGAGAACCTGAACTTCTACCTCCATTTAGCAGTATCGAGGCAGTGGCCCTCACCTTACTTAGCTGGAGTGGTTTCAGAGTAAGCCAGCTAAAATAGGAGATTTCAATCAATAGAATCCAGAGTCTCATAATTTCCAAAATGTCCAGGTTTCAACTGAAAAATCACTCATCATTCCAAGCACCAGGAAGATCTCAAACTAAATGAAGAAAGACAATCGATAGGTGCCAAAACAATGACAGACATGTTAGAATTATCTGACAAAGATTTTAAAGTAGACATCATAAAAGTGCTTCAGTGAGGAATGTGCTTGAAACAAATGAAAACAGAGACATTCTCAGCAAAGAAACGAGATATAAAGAAGAACCAGATGGAAATTTTAGAACTGAAAAATGTGATAAGTGAAATTAAAACCTCAGTAGATGGGTCCAAAAGCAGAATGGAGGGGACAGAGGAAGGAATCAGTAAACTGGGAGATAGAACAATAGAAATTAACCTGGTCTGAAAAGCAGAGAGAAAACAGACTGAAAAAAAAAATTAACAGAGCCTCAGGGAACTGTGGAGCTATAACAGAAGATCTAACATTTTTGTCATGGGAATCTCAGAGAGGAGAGAGGGCAGGCTGAAAAAGTACCCAAAGAAATAATGGTTTAAACATTCTGAATTTGGCAAAAGCCACAAACCTACAGATTAAAGAAGTTTAATGAAGCCATGATGGTCTCATGTGGCTTAACCTAACAGATACCTAACCCCCAAGTTTGGTGGGTGGGATTAGCAATGGTGTGCATAAAATGCCTAGCAAGTGGCTGGTATACAGCTTTGTCTAATAAATAGTAATTAACATTTAAAAAGAAAAGAAATCTGAGTGAACCCCAAACATAAACCCAAAGAAATCCACACCAGACACATTGTAGTCAAACTTCTGAACACTAAAGACTAAAATACTTGAGAGCAGCGAGTGAGAGATGACACTTTACCTACAGGAGAAAAACAATTTCAATTACACCAAATTTCTCATCAGAAACCGTGGAGACCAGAAGGAAGTGGCACATTTTTCACGTGCTAAAAGAAAAGGACTGTCTAGCCAGAATCCAGTGAAAATAGCCTTTGAGAATGGAGGGAAAAATCAAGACATTCTCAGCTGAAGGAAGATTAGAAAAATTTGTAGCCAGCTGACCTACCCTAAAAGAACGGCTGAAGGAGGTTCTTTTAACAGAAAGGAAATGGTAAAAGAAGGAACTTAGAAACATCAGAAAGGAAAAAAAATAACATGGTAAGCAAAAGTATGGATGAATACAATAGAGTTTCCTTCTCTTGAGTTTCCTACATAATGGTTGAAGCAAAAATTAAAACACTGTGAGTTGTGGCTCTGAATATATGTAGAGGTACTATTTAACACAATTATAAAAGGTGAAAAGTAAAAGGAAGTAAGGTTTCTACGCTACATTTGAACTGCTAAAATGACACCAGTAGACTGAAAAATTCTGTATATGTAATATATATTATATATATATATATGTTATATATAATAAAGCAACAATTTTAAAAGTTATGCAAAGAGATACACTTAAAAACATCACAGGTAAATAAAAACAAAATTCTAAAAAATGTTCAGGTAACCCACAGGAAGACAGGAAGAAGAAAACAGAGAAATGAAAGAACAGAAAATAAAATGGCACACTTAAACCCTGACATATCAATAAGTACATTCAATGCAAATGATCTCAATATACCAATTAAAACACAGAAATTGGTAGAGTGGATTAAAAACATGACCCAGCCTTACGCTGTCTACAAGAAACTCACTTCAACTATAACAATATAAGCAGCTTGAAAGTAAAAGGATAGAAAAAGATATATGATGCAAGCATTAATCAAAGGAAAGAATGAGTGGCTTTATTAATATTAGATAAAGTAGATTTCAAGGCAAAGAAAATTACCAGAGACAGAGAGGGGCATTATGGTAACCCTTACCAATTCATTTTGTGAAGCTAGTGAAGTCAGTGTACGAGAATCAGACACAGATAGTAGAAAAAACCAACCAAACAAAAATAAGCCTGCAGACCAATATCCCTTATGAATATTGATTCAAAGATTCTTAATAAAAATACTAGCAAATAGAATTTAGCAATACATGAAAAGAATTCTATACCATGACCAAGGGGAGTTATTCCAGAGCTGCAAGGCTAGTTCAATACTTGAACATCATCAATTTTAACTATTATTAAAAGTCATGTGATCACATCAATTGATGCATAAAAGCATTTGGCACAAATCAACACCCATTTATGATAAAGAAATCCTCAGAAAAATAGGAACAGAAGGGAACATCAACAACTTGATAAAGAGCATCTATGAAATACCTACAGCTAATATACTTAATAGTAAAAGACTGAATGTTTCCCCTTAAAACTGGGGACAAGGCAAGGATATCTGCTCTCACTATTCTTATTCAACACAGTACAGGAAGTTCTTACCAGTATAGTGAGGCAAGAAAAGGAAATGAAAGGCATACAGATTGGAAAGAGATAAACGAAACAGTCTCTGTTTACAGATGACATGATTATCTATGTAGAAAATCCCTAGGAATCTATAAAAAAGTATCCCTTAGAACCAACAAGTGAGTTCAGCAAGGTTACAGGATGCAAGATAAACATACACATATCATTGTAGACTTCCCTGGTGGCGCAGTGGTTAAGAATCCGCCTGCCAATGCAGGGGACATGGGTTTGAGCCCTAGTCCAGGAAGATATCACATGCCATGGAGCAACTAAGCCTATGCACCACAACTACTGAGCCTGTGCTCTGGAGCCCGTGAGCCACAATTACTGAACCTAAGTGCCACAACTACTGAAGTCCACGTACCTAGAGCCTGTGCTCTGCAACAAGAGAAGCCACAGCAATGAGAAGCCCACGCACCACAACTAAGAGTAGCCCCTGCTCACTGCTACTAGAGAAAGCCCGCATGCAGCAACGAAGACCCAACACAGCCAATAAAATAAATAAATAAATTTATAAAAAAGGAAACAAAAAAAAATCAATTGTATTTCTATATACTATAGCACTTGGACACAAATTAAAAATATAATACCATTTACAAATGCTTTTTTTAACTCACATTTTTATTGTGATGAAACTCACATAACATAAAATTAACCATTTTGAGGTGAATGATTCTGTAGCATTTAATACACTCACAGTGTTGTCCAACCACCATCACTATTTACTTCCAAAACACTTTCATCACCCCAAAAGAAACCACATATCCATTCTTCCCTCTCCCCATTCCCTGGCAAACACCAATCTACTTTCTGTCTCTATGAATTTACCTATTCTGGTTATTTCATATAAAAGGGCTCAAAATATGTGAGCTTTTATGTCTGATTTCTTAGCTTAATATCTTTGAGGCTCATCAACACTGTAGCATGTATCAGTACTTCATTCTTTTTCATGACTGTATAATATTCTGTTGTATGTGTACAACAATAGGTTTATCCATCCATTGATGGACATTTGGACTTTTTTCACCTTTTGACTATTGTGAATAATGCTGCTATGAACATGTGTGTACATACACATTTTTCAGTACCTCTTGTCACTTATTTCGGGTTTATACCTAGGAGTGGAATTGCTGGGTCATATGGTAATTCTATATTTAACTTTTTGAGGAACCGCCAAATAGTTATCCAGGTTGGCTGAACAATTTTACATTCTTACCAACAATGTATACAGTTTTTTAAAGGAAATACTTAAGTGCAAATTTAACCAAACGTGTAACACTTGTATACTGAAAACTACAAAACAGCAATGAAAGAAATCAAAGATCTAAATAAATGGAGAGGCATACCATGTTCACGGTTTGGAAGGCTCAGTATAATAAAGACGCCAGTTCTCTCCAATACAGGTTTAACACAATTCCTATCAAAATTCCAGCAAGATTATTTTTCTAAAATTTATATGGAAATGAAAAGGAACAGAATAGGTAGAGCAACTTTGAAAAAGAAGAATAAAATGGTAGGAATTATTTGACCTAATTTCAAGACTGTATAGTATTGGCAGAGGGATAAACACAGATCACCGGAACAGAATGGAGAACCCAGAAATAGACCCACACAAAGGTGCAAAGGTAATTTATTAGAGAAAAGATAGCTTTCTGGATAGTGATGCTGGAGCAGCAATTGGACATCCATAAGCAAAAGTAACAAAAATAATAAAATTAACCTTAACTCGTCTCATTCAAAAATTAACTCAAAATTGACTCAAATGTCTGACATAAAACTGTAAACTTTTGGGGAAAAAAGGAGAAATTCTTTGACATCAAGGGTTTTTCAAAGAGTTCTTAGACTGAATACCAAAAGCATGATCCATACAAGGAAAAATTAATAAGCTAGAGTGCATCAAAATTTAAAATGTTTGTTCTGTGAAAGATCCTATTAAGAGAATGAAAAGACAAACTTGGAGTGGAAGAAAATATTTGCAAACCACATATCTAACAAAGGGCTAGTATCTACAATATATAAAGAACTTAAAAAATTCAACAGTAAAAAAGTAAACAATCCAATTAATAAATGAATGAGACATACAGAGACATTTCACCTAAGAGGAGACACAGATAGCAAATAAGCATATGAAAAGATGTTCACCATCATTAGCAAATTAAAACCATAATGATATATCACTAACATGACACACCTATCAGAATGGCTAAAATAAAACATCATGACAGCACCAAATGCTGAGGAGGGTGTTATGAAACTGGATCACTTACACATTGCTGATGGGAATGTAAATCGTCCAGCCACTGTGGAAAAGAGTTTGGGTGTTTCTTTAACTAAGCATGCAACTCCATATGACCCAGCAGTTGCACTTCTGGGCATTTATTGCAGAGAAATGAAAACGTATGTTCACATATAAACCTGTAGTTTAATGTCTAAAGCAGCTTTATTCATAATAACCCCAAACCGGAAATAATCCAAAGTGTCGTTCAACATGTATATGTGCTGCCGAAGCGAGCATCAAGTGTTCAACATTGGTTGAATGGTTAAACTGTGGTATCCCTGTGGTAATACCATGAAATAATACTCAGTAACAGAAGAGAAAGAACTACTGATACACACAGTGCCCTAGATGAGTCTGCAGAGAGTTATGCTGAATGAACAAAACCAATCCCAAAACAAAATCCCAAAATCCCAATACATACTGTGTGCTTCCATTTATATAACATTCTTGAAATGACATACTAAAGAAATGGGGAACTGATTAGTGGTTGTCAGGGGTTAAGGAGGGGGTGGTATGATATAACAGGGCAACATGAGGGGTCATTGTCATGGTGGAGATGTTCTGTATCTCAACTGTATCAATGCCAACATCCTGGTTCTGCAAGATGTTACCATGAAGGGAAATTGGGTTAAGAGTATAAGGGTCTCTCTGCATTATTTCTTACAGCTGCATATGAATTTACAATTATCCCCCAAAACTTTAATTGAAAACAAAAATAACTATGAATTTTTTTTAAGTGATGGAATCAGCAGAGAACAGGAGACTATTAAAAATGACCAAGAAAATTAGAAATAGAACCAAAACACTTTTAGAAAATATATTACTGTTGAAATTAAGAACTTAAATGGACGGTGTATTTGTTTCCTATCGCTGCTTTAATGAGTTACCACAAATTCAGTGGCTTAGAACAACTCAAATTTATTATCTTACGGTTCTGGAGGTCAGTAGCCTAAACTGAGTCCCACTGGGCTAAAATCAAAGTGTCAGCAGGACTGCATTCCTTCTGGAGGCTCTATGGGAGAACCCATTTCCTTGCCTCTTCCAGCTTCTAGAAGCCTCCCTCATTTCTTGGCTCATAGCCCCCTTCCTCCATCTTCAAAACCAGCAACATCAGGCCAAATCCTTCTCAAGCTGTTACCTCTTTAGTTTTCCTTCTGCCTTCCTCTTCCATTTGTAAGGACCCTTGGGTTACATTGGTCCCATAACAACAGTCCATGATAATCGGCCCATCTCAAGGTCAGCTGATTTGCATTCTCAATTCCATCTGCTACTTTAATTCTTTTTTGCCATATTGACAGGTTTCAGGTGTAGGACGTGAACACCCTGGGGGGAGCGCAGGGACTATTCCGCCTAACACAGATGGGTAATACAGCTGATTCAAATAGCCACAAAATAATTGATTAATGGAGAGACAACTGAAGAAGTTATTCAGAAGGCAGCCAGAGAAACAGATATGGAAAATATGAGAGTTTAAAAGATATGGAAGAGAAAATCCAGAATCCTAGAAGAAAAGAAAAAATTTGTAATGTTTCTACCAGAGGTCCATGTAAGGGTATACTGGAGGAACTGGTATCGTTAGCGTCTCTATTTTGGGGTTTACAAGTTTGCACAATGCATGCCATCCATTTTAGGTTTGCAAAGTTTCACTTTTGAGGCATGAACTAACTTTTCTCAGAAGACGGCCTTTGATGGGAATCTAAACATTCACGAGCATATATGTGGTCATGTGACTGAGTGTACCTTAGTGTGAACGTGACAACTTATTTATAGCATCGTTATGCCTTATGTAGACCTTCCCCATTTAAAGCTTTTCAAAAATATTTAATTGGGAAAGGTATTGGCATGTTAAAAACTCCCAGGTCTTCACACCATGATGTACAGACTATAAAATGTACACTGCCAAGAAAAGATTTAAGAACACGAAGAAAAGCTTAGAGTTGAAAAAGTATAAATCGAAGTACATGCTGTGTCGTAACAGGTTTGATTACCTTGAGCTACTTTTCACCGGGGAGCACGTGTTATGTTTTAACGCGAGTTTCACCGGGAGGGCACGCCCCACGTTTTACAGGCGTTTCACCCGGGAGCACGTTTTGAGGTTTCACAGTAGTTTCACCGTCGTGCTCAGGCGCTGCCGCCTCCGGTTGCGGGTGCTGGGTCGGCACTTTTAGGGGGACGGGCCTGGGCTCGCGGCGGCCGCGATCGTGCTGGCGCCACTGGTGCGCGTTGTGTCACCGCTGGGCGAGCTCTCGGGCCTGGCCGCGCGGCCTGAACGCTGGCCTGGCCGCTCTGCTGCGGCCAGCACCGTCCCTCCCGGCTGCCCGGGGCCAACTCTGCGCGCCGCCTCTCCCGGCTCCCCGCGCCCGGCCCGGGCGAGCGGCCGCCCCGCCGGTGCCGCCTCGCTCGCCCGGGTCCGGCGTCGGCCTCTCCGCGCAGACCGCGGAGGCTCGGGGCGCGGCCAGAGGGGCGCGGCCGTCGCTGCGGTGGGGCCAGTTCCCGTTCCCGGCCGGCGCCGCGACCGCTGCCTGCCTGCCTGCGGCCGGGGAAGCTGCGGGCGCCGCGCGCTCCCGGCCCGCCGTTCCCCAGCCTCAGCGTGCCCGCTCCGCCCTCCCCGGCGCACCCGGCTCTCGCTCTGGCTCCCCGCTGCTGCGAGGTCTCCGCACCTGGCGGCCAAGTAAGTCCCAGCGACGGGGGTGGGTCGCGCGGGGCATAAGTTTTCTGGGGTCCCGGGCGTTCCGAGGGAGGAGGTGCAGGGGGACAGTATCCTACGAGCGGGCGGAATTCAGAGCTTCCCTGGAAGAGCTCCGGGTGGAGCAAGACGGAGAGAACCGGCAGTTTGTGGAATTCCACGAAAATTTAGGGGGATGAACTTCAGCGTCACGGGAATCGTTTATCCTACGGTGGTCCAGGCAGAGCTTCTCAATCCTACCTGCACCTTAGATGGGGCGTTTGTAGAATTCAGATGCCAGGCTGGATCTGTCAGAATCCCTGGGGTGGGATCCAGGCCTCTGTATCCCCAGCTGATTCCACTGTGCGTCCAGGGTTGAGCAACAGTGACCAAACTGTGGCTGCCAAGAGAAGGTGGAAAGGCCGGCAGGGTCCTTGCTGGAGTCCGGCCTGCAGACGGATCCGGCTGCTCCCAGTGTCCTGCGTGGCCCTGGGGAGGGGGCAGTGGACCCCCTCCAGCTTCCCGAAAGACAAAGAAGGGAAATGAGACAAGGCTTGGCAGGGTCGCCTGAATGGCGTGTTCAGAATAACCTCAGGTATGCAGACAGTCGTTTGGCACATTGTGAAAAACAGGATTGCCAGATCACGGTGCCCCCTTAGTTCTGCTTTCTGGGAAATGCCTCCATTGTTGGCATTTAAAATTAAGTTGGGGGAAGCCAGTAAACCCATGACCTTGACAACTTCTGGGTGTTCTGCTTTAAGAATGAAGCCAGCTGTGCTTGCCACAGGGTTGGGTTTGTCCCTCCTGAAAGCTCCCTATCTGAGATTTCCCACATCCAGGGAATAGTAACTCTGCTTGGATATTAGTAGTGCACAGGATTTATGCTGTTCTCACCCTGGAGTAGAGGCCGGGGGCAGATAGCTCTAATTTCAGCAAGCGGGGCTACTGGACAAGACACAGACTTTTACTGCATACGTAGGGCAGGTAAGAAAGGAATTTAAAACAAACAACAGCCTGGAAGAGAGGGCTTCCAAAGGGTCTAAGAATAGATTGCGTTTTTGTGTAATGAAGAAATTTAAGTTCAGTCTTTGGAGCCCATCAAACCTGGGCCCAAATTCAGATTCTGTCACTTCTGTGATAGGTGACCACGGGCACATGATGTGTTCTCTCTGAACCCCCTGTTTTCTTTCTTGTAAAACGGGGATAAAAATAGTAGCTCTGTCCTAAGGCTAATGTAGTTAAATGAGATAATGTGTATCAGAGGCCTGGCACGGGCGGGCGGCACATGGTAGCTGTTCCATCAGCGGCAGTTTTTAGCCACTGAAGTGGTAATTTGTGTTCAATTGTTTATTTAGTACAGCCACAGTGAGGGAGAGTGGCCAGTAGTTGTCTCCCTTGAAACTCCATTCCCCTGTTCTTCTCCTGCCCTGCTCAGGGGAGGGCTCTGTAGCCCCTTTCTCCTCAGGCACTGTGTACTTTAAGGTCTGGAATTTCAGGCCACCACCCTCTCCCCCAACAGGGCTTATTAATGGCTCTGGAATACAGTTTTACTCCGTATGATAGGAATGAATTTCTTGACAAAAGAAAGTGGTCCTAAATCTTGAGACTTCCTCCACCGCACTGCCACATATATCAGAAAATGGACTCCCCTAAAACTGGGCTGTTTACAGGGTCTCAGAATTGACATGGGCACACACAGGTGACTTTCCCTTTGGCAGCATCCTCAGGCCGTGCCCCGGTTGTACCTGTTTTGCTCCCGACGCGTGGCTAGGGACAGTGAATCCTGCTTAGATGACCAAGCAGTCAGGAACTTGGGGAAGGGAGGACCCACAGCCTACAGTTGTCAGGGGGCTATCCCAGCTGAACCTTTCACCTTGGCCCCACTCTGTGTCATTGACGATCGCTTTGATAGTAACAGCAGCACTGTTTATTTTAGGTTAGACATTAGAAATACTATAAACAGTGATGTAATGTAGGTATAAAGAGTAAGTGTTTTTACAGCGCTTTCGCTGATACTTGCCTAATGAGGATATGAGATTCTTGTCTATTGTCTCTTTCCAAAGAAAAGAGTTCAATATTTACTCAGTATCTAAGATGTAAACCTAGAAGTTGAGGTTTAAAGGACCAGTTCCTTCCACGATTCTTTTTTGGGGGTTCGAGGCAAGATGAAATTTTAAAAGGTAGTTTGTACTTGTGCTGAATTTTTGTCATGCAGAAGCTGTATGTATTTTGCAGGATCCCGGAAGTCCTATTTCCTTTTATCTTCCGGGCAAAGGCAGTTGAATCTCATAAAAAGGGCCTCCTTTCATCCATCTATAGGGTCTGAAGTTGTTTCGAGGAAAACTCTGTTGCATCAAACACTCAGTGACAGCACGTGTTTTTTTTCCAAACTTGACTCTTGTAGTAAGAGGCGAGTAATTACTGCCATTTCAATTAATTGATGGTTTTTACCTAGTGCTAGAAAGTTTGTCAAAGCAAGAATTTCTGGCTTGAATTCTTCTTTTTGTGTTTTATCTAGAAACTGCCACAGACCAAACTGTAGGCAGAGATTTTGGTGCAGAGTTGACCAAGGCAAGCTCGCCACCATCCCTTCTCCCCTTAGCCATCCTCCCAGCCTCTGGAGCCATCGAGCCAGTGAGGTTTGGGATGCTCTTACTCTGAGGGGATCTTACCTTGGCCCTCAGAAGGGGCACAGTGCCCTAACAAGGGACCTGCTTCTATAGATCCGTAACTGAAAGTGGGGTCCAACTGCTCACCATTCAAAAACAATTAAAGAGGCAAGGTTGGTGGAAAGGAAAGTTTGCTTTATTTTGGATGATGGCCAAGGAGGGGAGAGGGTGGACTCCTGTCCAAAGGCTGACTAGCCCCTCTTTCCCCCCACCAACAACCCGTGGGCAAGAGCTTTTACAGACATGGGGGGCAGGGGGGGCGGCTACAGGCAGAAACAGCACAGTCAGCTCTGACAGTCATCTTGAAATTGGTTGTGTGGTGGTCTGCCCAGTGTCATCTTGATTGCTTTAGGTACAGTTAGTTTCAGTTCCAGGGTTGGTTTGTTTTCATTTCTTTGAGGCCAGTTCTCAGAATTGTGGCAGCTTATATCATGGGTATGTCCGGTCATCATGTAGTTAACTTCTTCCACCTGGTGGGGGTTTCGGTGTCCACAAGACAGCTCACAGGATACGGCTCAGAATATTATCTGTAGCCCTTGAGGAACTAAAGGTCCTTAACGATGCTTAATGACTAAACTATTATGATTTAGTCTTGTTGGACTGTTTTCCTTTGTTTCTGCATTTTTTCACTTCTCCGATTAAACTAATTCTTTGGCTAAAGTTTTTCCACAGACAAAAGTCAGGTGGAGGACATGGGGGGAAGGACCATACGGTTCTGCTTCGTTTCAGAACCAGCAATGCAATTTTTTGTCATGCTTCATTAAAATCATTCAGAGTACTCTCTAGTAAGGTGTCACTTTGGTTTTTTTTTTTTTTGCTGAGTAGTCATTTTCCTGTAAAGAAAACTATAGTGTTCTATAGAACTAATGAATAGGTCAACATGAGGGTCCAGGTAATTTACAAAGCACCAGATCAGCACCAGGTTTTGGTAGGTTAATATTTTAGTAAAACATGAGAAGTCACCACTGCCATATCTTTGTATCAGGATGTTGCTATTGGCCCTTCTCTGTGTCATCTCCACAATACAGGTTAAAGACAGAAAAGAGTTGGGAGGATGGAGTGCCTTGGTAGATATTTTCAGAGTCACACTTTGCTGGGCAAGGCAGTCACATATAGCTAAGGAAAACCCTGCCATGGTAGAAGAACTGGGAGCTGGTGATGATTTACATGAGAAAATATTTGTATTGTTCTGATTCCCAAAAGTTAAAAGTCTAATGACTAAGAACTTCCCGTGCTTCGTTTTAACACATTCCTCAGTTGCTATCTATGACCCCAAACCAAACCTTCTAGAAGGAACTAGGTGGAAAGCTAGGCTTTTCTTTGGGGATATCCTAACTCCCTGTGACTCAGGACAGCAGGCCCCTTCATGGAGCAGGCCATTCCTGGACTCCACTTAACAAGGCCAGTGTTTTACATTTACTATGAATTGAGGCACGTTGATGATTTCAAGTGGAGTTCCTAGACTATAACAAATATCAGACAGGCAGGACTTAAATGGAAGAGACCATGCACTTTTGGAGACCATGGGCTGGGATCAAGCACCTGCTTTGTTCCTTAACTAACTGTGTGGCCTTGGCCAAGACAGTTAACCTCTCCAACCCTGTGTCCTCCTCTGTATGAAACAGTTATAGTAATTCATTCCTTTCTGAGTGGTTTTGAGCATTAGATGAGATTGTGGCTGTGAAGTGCTCAGCATACCACCTGGCTTTCAGGAAGTGGTAATTATGATGATGATGACTGGGTTCAAGTGCCGGTCTTGGCATCTCCTAGTTGTGTGGCTTTGAATAAGCTACTTAACCCTCACCCCTTCACAAACCTCAGTTTTCATATCTATAAAAAGAGGATAACTCTATCAATCTGGAAGGATTGGCTTGAGGCTTTGATGGAATGAAATAAAGATGTGCCTGATCTCGTAAACCCTAGATAATGATAGCACACACTTACATAGATTTACTATGTGCAACACTGGTCGAAGGGCTTCAGGGTTTTGTTTTGTTTAGCTCACTTAATCTTCCCAATAACCCTATACTGTAGTTATCATTTCTCCCACTTTACAAATGAGACAGCTGAGGCTCAATGAGATTAAGTAACCAGCCCACAGTCAACAGATTGTTAGTGCTACATCCAGGATTTGAAGCAGAAATCCAGGTTTTAACCACTGAACAGGACTCAGTGAGTGCCCCTTCCTCTCTGCCCACCTCCCCACCCTAGGCTTGCCTCCTGGAATTGACCCACAGATGCGCTTGTGCACTTTGTAGAGATGTGCTTCCAGATACAAGGTCCTTCCAAAGAACCACCTGCTTCTGCCTGTTTATGGAATGAACATGGGAGCCCCCATCTCCATTTATAACCTTTAACCCTAAAGTACTGCTTATACTGGATGATCTAATATCTACCAGGTGAGGGGGGGGAGGTTTGATACTGACATTCTTAGAGGGGATTATGAAGTTTATTTTTGGGTAAGTGTCATCTCAGTGTACTGAGATTGTTAGCCTGGGTGTAATAAAACACAGGCAGACTGTTCTGTGTTTTTAAGCATATTCTGAAACATTCACCCAGACAGGTGTGCTGGGTATTTGAGACAACAAAAACCAGGCCTGGAATTGCCCACGATGGGACTCAGGTGGACATGACAAGGATTTAAACAACACCGCATTGAAAATGCAGTGGCCTATTCCAAGTACATTCCCTTTTAAGAAACTTCTTACTTATCTCCCTTCTTTACTCCCCAGTAGCTTTTGTGTCTTTTGGAGCTCTGGCAGTCTTCCAAGGGACTTGAGCCAGTGGAACTCAGGGCCCAGAAGAGGGAGTTCTCCATTGAGTGAATTGTGGATGCTTTAGCATTTCTGATAATGAGCTGGCAGTAGTTTTTCTGGCTTCCCCGTGGGTATGAAGTGCTTTGCTCCCTCCCCAGCCTGGTGCTGAAGGCTGTTAGCTATTTCTAGCTCCTGGTTCCTCCTGACTCTTTCGGGCTTCAATTCTTCAGTGCATTAGGTTTAACAGATATTATCAGATGACCTTGCTGGTGCCAGGAACCTACCAAGTTTTGGGGATACAGTAACGAATGACTCCAGGGGCCCAGCACCTGGCCAAATGGAGTTTGCTGGCCACTGGAAGAGGAAGGGGTGGTAAACACAAATACATAGTTATAAATGGGTTAAGTGCTGTGAGTGAAAACAACAGTATGTCTTGAGACAGATTATCAGAGCTGTACTAGGATTAGGGGAGTCTGGGCTCTGCCCCTTCAAGAATGAGCCTTTTCAACTAGTTCTTGGGGATGAAGAAGGGTCAGAGTATGCCAGATGCAGGGCATAGCATGTTTGAAGGCTCAGAGGTGGAAAGAATGGGGTATATTGAGGAAAGTGCAGTGAGGAAGGCCAAGCAGAGCATCCTGGGCTGGAAGGGATTTGGAAACTTATTGTAAAGGGCAGTGGGAGGCTTTGAGTTCCCACCCCTGCCTTTTCTCAGTGTTCGTAATCTAGCAATACAAGAAAACGATAATGCATGACCCCTACTTATTAAGCTTTATAAACCTCGTCTTAATGTGTGAGACAATTATGGAGACAGAAATTATGGTTTTCAATTCCTAATGAAGGAACAGAAGCTCAGAACAGAGAAAAGATGGAAGAACCAGGACTCAGAGCCTGGTCTGCCTGGCTTATAGTACCTGCTCTGTGGTTTTCAGAAGCGGATGTGTGTGAGTGTGTGCGGGCCAACCTGGTACCAGCATCCTTTGGCAGGAACCTCGGTGGATGCACATGGGTGGAGTCCAGTCCTTCCTGGCTCCTTGGAAACAGGAACAAAAGGGCCTAAAGAGCAGAGGCAGGCTGGCAGCATGGGTGTCAGAGTGTCAGAGTCTGCGGGTAAAAATTCTGGGAACCCCCTTGCCAAGGGAAGGGGCTTTGGTCCCTTTTTCATGCTAGTCTGTTTCTCTCTGGCTTTAGTCCCAAAGCTCTGAAAGAGGTGCTTTCCCCACTCTGTTCATCTACCAGGGTATTTATATACACTTAAAAAACCAGTGTTTAGTGAGAAAGAGATTCTTTATTTGGAGTTTTCGGATCACAGAAAAGGCCTCTTGCTTTGGGGCATCCACATCACCCCCTTTCTCCTCACTCCTGTGAAGCTGTCATGAGGTCACGAATGAGAGGCCACGACAGGTCAGGTGTATCTTGGCTGGCGGGGAGGGCCTGCTCCCTAAGATAGGCCCTCGCGGGGCGGGGGGAGGGGGGCCTCAGGGCGTGCCGCCTCTCGGAAGAACCTGGCATCTTCTTAGCGTCTCGATGGCCCTCAGGGTCCCCTCCTACACATCCCAGGTACTGTCGGCCGGGCTCCAGGTAGATTTGTGTCCCAGACAATAAAAGTCTCCAGCTAAGCATTTTGGCCAACAATCAGCCGAGTGTTTATTTGTTCAAGGCCAAGTTTCAACTCACTACCTCTGAGGTGACTAATGTATTTTGTTCTTGTAAAGTGCCTTTCATTTGAGAAGCTCCAGACGCTTTCTGTGTCCATCCTGCATGCCATCTCCAGATGTCTTCTGGCTTCTGAACCTGCCCCTTCTGTAGAACTTTCTTCTAAGCACTTAAACCCACTTATAGAGTTCCAGATCTGGGTTTCTGATTCAAGGCTCTGTTGTCTTCTGTTGGCTTTCTTTATTAAGGTATTTTTATTCACTGGGCCCTCAGAGATGAATACCAAGCAGCGTGTTTTTGGAACTTTGCTTTTCAAAGCCCGGATAACACCAGGGAAGTGTCAAACAACAATTGGATATCAGCCCCATAAGACACAATGGAGGACATTGTCACAAAGCAGTAGGTGATTACGTACCAAGAGCACATATAGACCATGCTCTGGAAATTGAGAGCTGGGCTTTGGTTAAACTTTTTAAGGCAGCTACTAACAAAAGTCTTAGAGCAATAGAAAATATTGGTGCCTGAAAATCTCGGTTTATCTACTAATGAACTTGGCCAGTGACATACTCTAAGTAAGCCAGTGCATTCTGGAAATCCACATATTTGTTCAGCAAGCATTAATGAAGCTCCTTTTATAAGCAGTGTGCTGTGCTAGATTCATTCATTCAACATTTTTTAATCTAGCATCCTCTCTGGGCTGACGACGCAGGGACTAACCAGATGGACCCATCCCTCATAGTCAAAGATGAGCTGGGCCTCAAAAATGAACCAAGACAGAAGCTCCAGCCTACACCACCCTCTCCTTGGTCATGATAAATGCTTACAGTGTAACCAGTGTTGTGCTAAATGTCCTCTAAGTATTACCTCATTGAAGCCTCACGCTGATCCCAGGAAGTAGATGCTGTTGTTGCATTCTATAGATAAGAACACTGAAGCACAGAAGGGTGGTGTATTTGTCCACATCCCACAACTAGTGATTGAAACCAGGTAACCTGGTTTTAGAGTCTTGGTGCTACACTGCCACCATCAATTGATGTGGAAAAAGAGTTCAGGAGGAGAAAAAAGTGAAGTACCATGTCCTGTGAGAGAGGTGGGGATTAGTACCATGGGAATTCCCAGTGGGGAGAGAGGGGCTAAGGGGAAGAACATGGTGAGGTGTGGCCCCTGCCCGTCTGACAGGCACCTGTCCCTGCTGGGATGGGGTGATACTTTTGGATGCTGAGGGGGCTACTTTAACCAGAAGCAAATAAGAGAGCATTTGCCTCAGTGCCAAGAGACCTGGGATCTAGTTCTGGTTGATCCAGACAAGTATTGGCCTTGCCTGGGGCCTCAGTTTCCTTATCTCTAAAATGGGGGTGTTGGGCAGTATTCTGTTGCACTCCAGAAGTCCACGGTTCCAGCAGAGATGGGAGGAGCTGGCTTTGAAACAGGGTTTCTTTACCAGAAGGAGGAGATACTTGGCTTTGAGGGATGTGGAGTCAGACATTTGAGTTCCCAAAAGGCCCAGACAGCTGAGAAAGGATATCTGCATTCCATCAGCCTCCACCCCCAAGTTCTCATGTCCACTGTGTCTGCATTCCTGCCTTCGTAGTAGGCAGGGCGGTAGTGTCTGTATCTGGAGTTCAAACTATGTGGTACGTTTGCAGGAGAGAAAAAGGAGACTGAGAGATGGAAGGAGAGAGGGCGAAAGAGAAGATATTGAGAGAGATTGACTGACTTTTCTATCTTCTTTGAAATTCTGAAGGATTGCATGCTTTCAGATACTTAAAGTAAATGAATGTTAATGGAACTTAAGAGCTTCCAGTAATGACTGTAACCTCATCCATGTGCTAAATTTTTTCCAGAGGGGGCTGTTAGTAGCTTTCTGGTATGGCAGAGACATACAGGACTGGGCTTGTTTTCCAGGTTAAGAAATTGAAAACAAAAGAAGAAACCCCCCCAAACCCCAAAACCCGGGAGAGTTAGGGTTCCCTGAAGACCTATTAAAGAAAGGCAGCTCGAGTTTGTCTAGTATCTGAAGCCTGGAAGCATAATTGAGCTGATGTTTTTGTGGCTTATGCAGCACCCATTGTGTGTGATCTCTGTGCAGTTCTGTCAATATTGTATAGAAACGTGCTTGGTCTTAGTTTCCTGTTCAATTGCTGATGGGAGGTGCTGGTCCACCCACCTCATTGTTGGGCGACTTGAAGTATGGTGGAGCCTTACTGTTCACTCGATCTATGTCAGCAAACGCGGTACAATTGTCTTCCTTACTGTGAGACTGGGATGAGGAGGGTGTGGGTCCTGTTCACCAAAATGAACCTTATTCCAGAGAGAAGTCATTTTCTTGAGGAGCATCTAGGTGTGGTCCTCAGTGTTCGTGGATATATGTGTTCAGGTTATGCTGGGGTTTACAGTCAGGTTGGCGGAGTCTGTTTTTGTTGGCATTTTTGCAGTCTGAGGAATGTCATCCCTGAGGTAGGCAGGTATCTGTTTATCTGAGGTAAGCAGGGGAGGATGGCTTTATTTTACATTATCTTAAATCTGAATTCAATAAGTAAATAGCAATGATCAACTCCTATTGTCCAGGACTGTGGTAGATGGAATGTGTTAGAAGTCCATGTGGTACATGGCAGATGTGGCTCTGCCAGAGGTGGTATTTGCTGGCGAGACTTTAGCAATAGGATGTGGTTTTAGCAGAAAGGAAGGAAGACTCTAAAATGGTTTCCTCGGTAATGATTGCCGTTTTGGTGGGGAGGAGATACGGGGTGGAAAGTGTGAGGCACCTTTGACATCACCCATCAAAATGAAAACATCGCTCAGGGTCAGAACGTTACACAGAAGGCAGTTGAGCCCATATGATTATTATTATTATTATTTTAACACTAGGTCCACAACAGGGACATTGAAACTTTATTCAAACTAATACGTGAAAACAGCCAAAGTAATGATCTTTATTCAAGCAAACTGTGTGACATGAGCTACACAATAGATTCACTACATATGAACCATTTGATTTCCAAATCTCAAATATTGTGGCAAAAAGGTAACTTTTTGCTTATTGATGTATTAGCATATTCTAAACACATTGGAAATAATATTAAACTTTAGCCAAAAACAAGGCAGTATTTTTCATGCTAGATTTTCTAAGCAATTTTAATCAAGGGATTTAAAATTTCCATTAACTTAACTTTATTTGCCTATTAGAATATTGGAGCCTTAAATGGCAACCTACCAAACTGAAAACTGCCAAAGAGAGTTAGTTTCATAGGGCAGAGTACACTAGAGAGCAATTTGTTTTACTAGAAATGCCATCCTTAGGATTCTGTTTTTATCATTGGGGAGAATATAATTATAGAACTTGGGATAATATATTAATTTTGAAGAATAAGCTTCTATTTCTAAAATTATATGTCAACATGTATGAAACAATACTAGGAAAAGACATAGATTAAGTTTTTCAAGAAATTTATATTTCATAGTCAGACATTTTTGTTTTTTATCATTTAATTACAAAAAATAAGGCTTCTGAAGCATTTACTAATCATACATGATTTACCACTTGTATTTGGAGTAAAAACTGGAGCCCATATTATTTTAAAGTGTTCAGAGGCTTGTGTTACATGAAAGGAGGTTCAAGACAAAGGAAATGAAGAGACTTTTGGTAATTATGGAGCATTTTTCCAACGTGATATTGTTCAAGGGCCTAAGGTTTAAAAAAATCTACTTGAAAGTCAGTTCTGTTGACTCTTTCGTTCTGTTTTTGTAGGGCTTGATTTTTCACCTTACCTTCCTTATTTCAAATCAGGTTTAGTGGCAATACCGTGAGTTGACAGACTCCTACTAAATCGAAGACAAAATAAAACCGTTCCCACCCACAAACCCATCAGCTTGGCTATGATATTTCACCAAACCAGGAGGAGCATTCCATTTACTGACAGGTGCACGGAAAGAATCGTGCCATCCCACCAGAGTCTGTTTGACTTCAACGCATTGTCATTTAGTTGAATGGGGACGGAGCGTTTTTTCCTCAGAGGGTGAGTTGAAACTCAAAGTTCCTTAAAAGATGGTGATTGCTGAGAATGTTGCATTGACCTGCTTCAGGGTTTCCTAAGATGCTCTGATGATTAAAAAGGCTCGTTTAAAGTTTAAGTAACTTTAAATTATGCAAGTGTATATTCTTATAAAAAATTAAAACATTACAAATAAAAGTACTATACCAATCCTGGTGCCCTTCCTTCCCTGTCTGGAAGTAATCTCTCTTCTCATAAAGTATGTCTTCTTCCAGATAGTTTTCTTTGTATTTATGTTAATATGCTTGTAGAAGATGCATGTGTTTTGTGTGTCTGTAGGGCAGACAATATGGGCAAATTATACGTGTTATACTCTTTCTGAAACTTGCATTTTTCAAATGACAATGTCTTGAAGATCTTTCTGTCAGTACATGGAACTCCATTCTTTTTCATCACTGATCATGTCTCTTTAGCTTTTATGGTTATTGCTGAATGATTCTGACAGAAGTGGTGGTGGTGGACTGGGCTGAGGTGTCTGAGGTTCTGATGTGGGGCAAGAAGCTGGGTGGAGTGAGGTGACAGAATCTGGGACCACAACAAGCAGATGCAGCCGCCTCGGTACAGACGCAGGGAAGCTGTGGCTTACCCATGTGCCTTTTTTTCCCCTTTAAATAAACTAGTATTTTCTTGTATAGATTACTTATAAGTCCGAGGTAGGCAGGAAATAATGCTTAATTTTAACAATTCTAGAATCGGTTTTACAGTATCTGGGGGAAAAAAAAAGACTGCAGTAGCTTTATCTTTCCTGCGAGTGGGCATTTAATGTTGTGGGTCTCTGTCCTATAGAAACTGCTGTCGTGTGAAGGCAGGGAGAGGGCTGTGGTGCACATCCCGGGCTTCCTGCTCTGCCTCCAACCAACCGTCTGGCCTTTGACAGCTCACTTCACCCCTCTGGGCCTCAGTTTCTTAACATGCTAAATGCTTTTCTTGTCCAAAATTATAGCATCTGTCAGGCTAGGCTAGGTTGTGCTGCAGTAACAGATAATTCCAAAATCTCAGCAGTTCAAACAACAAAGGTTTGTTTCTTGCTCACGCTCTATGCCCATGACAAGTTAGCAGGGGCTCTCCTTACTGTTGTTACCTGTGGGCCAGGTGGATGGAGCAGCTACCAGCTAGAAGGTTGCTGGTCCTAGTGCCAGAGGAAAAGGAGAGTTGCATGCTGACAAATTATGCAGTGATGCAGAGTAACTTGTTCTACTTCTGCTCACATGTCATGAGTCAAAGCAGGTAATTTCAATAATGTATAATCCTCCCTGGTACCTGGGAGGAGAATCCAAACTATTTGTTGAGCAGCACACTTTTCTCACGGTGTTGTTTGTCAAGGAAGGCTCAGGAAAGTCTGTGAAAACTGTCCTGTGGTCAATAAAGTCATATCCCAGAAGCTAGACCTTTCTGTATATATAAACTCATCAGCCTTTTCCTGTGGCCTCCAAGATTGCAGAGAACAGTAGCCTGTGTGGGGACTCACATTTCAACAAATGACCAGAGCTTGGGGAGGGAACAGTCAGGATAGGAGCAGAGGCTGCTGGCCCTGAGCCAGATTCCATAGCACCTGGACGCCAGCAAGGCTGGCCTTGATTTTGCTTATGTTTGTATTTATTTCCAGCCTGTGTGCAGAAAAAGTAGAAAAAGTCGGCAGCAGAAATACTTGTAGAATGGCCTGACTACATGGAGCTCATTGTTTAAAAAACTCTGGGTTGTCCCTCCACGTTAGCATCTTCCACACTGTTAAAGAATGTCTTAAGGACTGGGGCTGAGATGTTAGGAATCTTATCTGCCGGTATTGCAAAATCAATTTGCAGAAAGCTGTGTCATTTATTTTGATATAGATATATATATTGATATATATATAAAGAGTGAATGATGGCTCCCAACAATTGGGTGTGTGAGAAAAGAATGAAATCCCTAGACCACTGTGGATATTGCGAAATGATTTCCTTGAGGTTTCTGTTCTCGACCGAGCCCCCACCCCCCTTTAGTTGGGATGGAGCCCAAACTGTTTGCTCAGCCTGGGAGTCAGCATTCACATCCACACGGTGAGCAGGGCAACCCCTGCGCTCGGGCCCGGCTGGATGATTTTGCACAGAACAAAGCTGCTGCTGGAGGGACATGTTTGCCGGTATCTTCAGGGAACACCGAGGTGATCTCTGTTTGGGGTTTATTCTATGGATGCATGGGATGGGGTGGCACACCTGGGTGGCTGTGGAGACCGACTGTGACCCTCAGCAGTGGGCAGTCTTTACTTGTGTGCCGTGAGTTATCAGGGCTCGGCATCTCTCTGAGTGTCTCGGGTCCAAACTCCCTAAAAGGCGGAGGCTCTCGCCACTTCTCTCTGTCACCTTCCACTACAGAGGGCTCCCGTGGGGCCAAGGAAGACTTTGGGAGAGCTCCAGACAGCCTTGGCTCTCTCTGGTCATTCTCAGTCACTCTCGTAGTCCCTTGTTCTGTGTCCATTTGCCTGGCCGTGTCGTAACCTCTGTGAGCGTGGGAGCTGCTTACCCTCCTGCGTGTCTCAGTTTCCTCATTGTAAATCAGTGGTAACAATGACCTCTGCCACCTAGGGCTGTGCTAAGGATTGAGTGAGACCAGAGAGGATTAAACGAGACGATAATTACTGAGTATTCACAGTATGCCAGCCCCGATCTAGGCACTTTGTGACCATGAATTCAATCCTACAGCAACACTCGGAGGTAGGGACTGTCAGAGACTTGGAGGAAACTGAGGCACAGAAAGGATGGCTGACTTGCTGTTGAGCAGTGGAGTCACGTCTGAACTCAGCCCGCTGGCTCCAGAGACCACTTTAAACCCGTACGTTATCTGGCCTCCTGCGGTGAATAGAAAGTGTCAGGTGGACACTGGGCCCCTAGTGAAGTGCTTACTCAGTGTTAGTGATGACTGTCGGTGCCCTGCTGGGGCCCTGGGCAGCACAGGCTTGACGCTGGTTTCCAGAGAAGGATGCCTGAAGCTGTGGCATCCCAGAGTTGGCCCAGCATCCTGCCCCCTGCCTCTCCCCGAAGCCCTTCCTCAGGCCTGTCCATGATGGATAGCATGTCATTGTGTGACTGGCAGCGGGTGGAGGCTGCAGGGCATGGCATCCAGATTTGCCCTGGCCGTTCAGGCAGGCAGGGCTGGGCCAAGGAAGGGGCTGCCATGTGGCATCAATTTTGATCCTTTGTTTGGCTCGTGGAATGTCTCAGGTACGAGGCTTTAAAACAACAAAGAGTGGCAGGTGGTTCTTACTCTTCTTTATAAAATATAAACCAGGGAAGGCAAAGCACCTGTCAGAAACCAGCTTCTGCAGCTCAAAAGATGGCCTTGGCAGTTACAAATAAACACAAGATAATGGTAGAGGTACAACAGATGCATATAGTGTGATGCCAGACATGCAAAACAGATCACATAGGTGTCACTACACGTAGAGAAAAGCAGACAGGGAGTACTCCCAAAGGGAATACTCCAAAATGTTAACAGTGGGTGATGGGTGACTTTTGTTTCTCTAAACTTTTTTTTCTGCATTTCCAAAATTTCCATAGTGAGCAGGTATTGCTTTTATATTTGGGGAGAGTTATTAAAACATAGAATGAGACATTGGCAGAGATGGAGAACATCTTTAGGAAATGTTTTTGATCTTAGCATCTCAGTTACAAAGAAGGCACATGTCCTTTCTGGGTCGCCTGGGATAATGGAAAGGGGAGAAAGGAGCAGGCCTAGGATAAATCCCTCTTTTGAAAGTGAAGCTGAGTGTGTGTGGGGGAGGGGGGGTGGGTTTCTCTGGGGCCTCCTTGTGATGGCAGGACAGAAACAGGAATAGAAGTCAGTCTCTGCCCATGAGTCTTGGTTGTACTCCCGAAGCGGGACTCCTTTTTAAGTGAATCCTTTCTCCGAAGTGTCCTGGTGACCTGATCGAGTGCGTTCTGATAGCAGGTCAGTCACAACTGCACTCTAAGCCCCTAAACTCCAGGCCTCACCTGCCCAGACTTTTGCGTGGCACAGCCCTTCCTCCATTCTGGGGTTCCACGTTTACCTCATCCAAAAGTCTTTGTTTCTGCCATTTTCAGCCTCTTCATTCCCTGCTGTTACTCTGTTTTCGTTGCATTTGGTGGTCTGTTTGGTTTCTGTTCGTTACTGCATCTTGTCTGTAAGCCCCCTGAGGGCAGGGGTGGTTGACTTTATTCACGTATATGTCCTGTATGTTCCATAAATACATGATGCATGAAAGTGAAGAAAGGAATGAAACTGAGGTCCTCGCTCTCCAGGAGGCCTGCTCGCCTTCATGATTCCTTCATCTGGGGAGGCACCACCGCTGACCCTTTGGTGATAAGACTGCCTTGCGTTAGCTCTCTCCTGGGAGGTGTGGCTTTCTGCTACTCCAGACCCACTTCCTCTCCAGCTGCTCCTGGTGGCTGGCCCACAAAGGAGAATGTGGTGGCAGCCAGAGAACACAGGCACCTGCATTGGCCATGGTCTTGTCCTCATCTGCTTGCTGTTCTAAATAAATAAGCTACTAGGACACAGAACTGGTAAACAGTGCTGGTGGACAGCAAGCTCAAACCCAGTGAAAAGTGTGCAGTGATGTTCCTGACAGTTAAACCCAAGCACCACAATTATCGTTTGGGATAGGATAAATGTTTGGTTTTTTTCTCATTAAAAAAAAAATGAGATGCTCTAGTATTAACATTTATACACTACCACATGTAAAATAGCTAGCGAGAAGCAACTGCATAACACAGGGAGATCAACTCGATGATGGGTGATGACCTAGAGGGGTGGGATAGGGAGAGCAGGAGGGAGGTTCAGGAGGGAGGGGATATGGGGATATATGTATAAATACATCAGATTTGCTTTGTCGTGCAGGGGAAACTGGCACAACAGTGTAAAGCTATTATACTCCAATAAAGATCGAAAGAAAAAAAAACTTCATTAAATAAATACTTTAAAAAATGAGATGTTCCCTATCAAAGATAATTTGGAATATACCCCCCAAAATCTAATATACATTACTTGTAATCTTGGCGTCACCCAGAAATAATCAGTGTTTTGGTGGATTTCTTTCTGAGTTTTCTTCTTAGTGCGTAGGGCTATTTATAGTATGTATAATGTATATATACATATATGTGTATAAGAAACTGCCTGAACAAATTCGAATAACATCCATATGATGAAATTTCATGTATTTTAAAAAACCTTTTCAAAGGGTATTTATAAACGAGTAAATATCCATGGTATTATAATAAATGAAAAACACAATACAAAATAGTTTTTTTGTTTTTCTTTTCTAATATCTACACAGAAGGCTATATATTTCTGTGACTTTAAATTGTATCCCACAAATTTTGATATGTTGTAATTTCTTTATCATGCAATTCAAAATGTTTTTCTAATTTCAATTTTTATTTCTTCTTTGACCTATGGTTTGGGGATTTTCTAGGTATTTCTTATTTTTTATTTCTAGCTTTACTCCACTGTGGTCAGAGAACATATTCTGAATGATTTCTGTTCTTTAAAATTTAAGAACTTGCTTTATGGTCCAGTCTATTGGTCATCTTTGACAAACACTCCACATGCTCTCTAAATGCTGGGCGTTCTGTTGCTATTGGCTACAGTGTTCTATAGATGTCAGTCTAGACAGAATTGTTGATCATTTTGTAAATATTCTCCATACTCTTTCATTTTTTTGGTCTCTTCTTTCAGTTATTCTGAGAAATATATTAAAGTCCCTCACTGTTTGAAAATCCTCACTGATTGTGAATTTGTATTTTCCTCCTTTTTATGTTTGTCAATTTTTGATTTAGATATTTTGAAAATAAGTTAATACGTGCAATACAAACTAAATTTTCTATAACATCCTTTAGAAATAATCATTTTATCATTATGAAATGTTCCTTTACCTCTACTAACATTTCTTTCCTTAAATTCTATTTTAAGTTTAACGTAGCTCTCCCAGCGCTCTTTTGGTTAGTTTATAGGTAGTATGTCATTTCCCACTTGCAGGAATGAATAAATGAATGAGTGAATTCAATCCTGTCCTTTAAGGTGTATCTTTTTAAGCAGCATGTAGTTTTTTTTCTCTGAAGTCTGCCAACCTATGTTGTATAATTGGTGTATTTAGTCTGTATTTAATTGAATTACTAATATATTTAGATTTATATATGTTGTCTAGTTTTTATCAGTCTCACTACTTTTGCATTCCTTTTTCCTCTCTCCGTCTTTTAGAATTAAGCATATTTATTATTACATTTCTTCCTTCTATTGTCTTGTATTCTCTTGGTATTTTTATTAATAGTAATTTTAGAGATTAAAACCTGGCTCTTGAATTATTACTGTCTACTGTAAAGTACTACTTTTGCCTATTACTAGAAGATGCTTTGAACTTAGAACACATTAACTCCACTTACTCCCTTCCACCTTTTTGTGTTATTACTGTTTAACTGTTTTTTTTCAGTTGAGGTATAGTTGATGTACAACATTATATAAGTTTCATGTGTACATAGTGATTCGTAATTTTTAAAGGTTATATTCCATTTATATTATTATAAAATACTGATTATATTCCGTGTTACATTGTAACTTGTAGCTTATTTATTTTATACGTAGCAGTTTATACCTTTTAATTCCCTACCCCTATCTTGCACCTCTCCTTTTGCTTCTCCCCACTGATAATCGATAGTTTGTACTCTGTATCTGTTTCTTTTTTGTTATATTTACTAATTTGTTCTATTTTCTAGATTCCAAATATAAGTTGTATTATACATTGTCTTTCTCTGTCTGACTTATTTCACTTGGCATAATACCCTGTAAATCTATCCATGTTGTTGCAAATGGCAAAATTTCATTCTTTTTATGGCTGAGTAGTATTACATTGTGTGTGTGTGTTTGTATATATACCACATCTTTTTTATCCATTCATCCGTTGATGGATACTTAAGTTGCTTCCATATCTTGCCAGGTGTAAATAATGCTTCTATGAACATTGGGGTGCATGTATCTTTTTGAATTAGTGTTTTCGGGTTTTTTTTTTTTTAAATAAATACCCAGGAGTGGGATTGCTGGGTCATATCGTAGGTTTGTTTTCAGTTTTCTGAGAAACCTCCATACTGTTTTTCATAGTGGCTGCGCCAGTTTACATCCCCACCAACAGTGTACAAGGGTTCCCTTTTGCCACATCCCTGCCAACATTTGTTATTTGTATTATGATCATAGGCATTCTGACAGGTGTGAGGCGATATCTCTTTGCGGTTTTAGTTTGCATTTCTCTGGTAATTAATGACGTTGAGCATCTTTTTCATGTGCCTGTTGGCTATTTGTATGTCTTCATTGGAAAAATGTCTATTCAGGTCGTCTTCTCATTTTTTAAATGGGTTGTTTGGGTTTTGTTTTTGTTTTCTTTTTTTGGTCGTGCTGCATGGCTTGTGGGATCTTGGGTCCCTGAGCAGGGATCGAACCCGTGCCCCTGCAGTGGAATCACGGGATCTTAACCACTGGACCACCAGGAAAGTCTGGGTTGTTTGGTTTTTGATGTTGGGTTGTATGAGCTGTTTATATATTTTGAATATTAACACCTTATCTGTTATATCTTTTGTAAATGTTTTTTCCAATTCAGTGGGTTTTTTGTTTTGTTGATGGTTTCCTTTGCTGTACAAAAGCTTTTAAGTTTAATTATGCCCCATTTGTTTATTTCTACTTTCATTTGCTTTAGGAGGCAGACCCAGAAAAATATTGCTATGATTTATGTCAAAGAGTATTCCATCTATGTTTTCTCCTAGGAGTTTTATGGTTTCTGGTCTTAGGTTTAGGTCTAATCCATTTTGCGTTTATATTTGTATATGGTGTTAGAGAATGTTCTGATTTCATTCTTTTATGTGTAGCTGTCCAGTTTTCCCAGCACTACTTATTGAAGAGACTGTCTTTTCTCCATTGTATATTCTTCCCTCCTTTGTCATAAAATAATTGACCATAAGTGTGTGGGTTTATTTCTAGGGTCTCTATTCTGTTCTGTTGATCTGTGTCTGTTTTTGTACCAGTACCATGCTCTTTTGATTACTTTGTTGTATAGTCTGAGGTCAGAGAATATGATTCCTTCAGTTCTGTTCTTTTTCAAGATTGTTTTGGCTATTCAGGGTCTTTTGTTTTTCCATCCAAGTTTTAGAACTATGTGTTTTAGTTCCATGAAAAATGGCATCAATATATTTTTTCTTTTTTTATTGAAGTATAAGTGATTTACAATGTTGTGTTAATTACGGCTGTACAACAAAGTGATTCAGTTATACACATATATACATTCTTTTTTTATATTCTTTTCCATTATGGTTTGTCATAGGATATCAAATGTAGTTCTTAGTGCTGTATAGTAGGACCTTGTTGTTTATCCACTCTATATGTAAAAGCTTAAAAATTCCAAATTCCCAATCCATTCCTACTCCACCTCCCCCTTGGCAACCACCAGTCTGTTCTCTATGTCCGTGATTCTATTTCTGTTTCATAGATAGGTTCATTTGTGTCATATTTTAGATTCCACATACAAGTGACATCATATGGTATTTGTCTTTCTTTCCTTACTTCACTTAGTATGATAATCTGTAGTTGTATCCATGTTGCTGAAAGTGGCATTATTTTGTTCTTTTTAATGGCTGAGTAGTATTCCATTGTATATATGTACCACATCTTCTTTATCCATTCATCTGTCGATGGACATTTAGGTTGTTCCATTTCTTGGCTATTGTGAGTAGTGCTGCTATAACATGGGGGTGCATGTATCTCTTTGAATTATAATTTTTTCGGGATATATTTGTAAGATTGCTGGGTCATATGGTAATTCAATTTTTAGTTTTCTGAGGAACCTCCATACTATTTTCTGCAGTGGCTGCACCATCTTACATTCCCACCAACAGTGCAGGAGGGTTCCCTTTTCTCCACACCCTCTCCAGCATTTGTTATTTGTAGACTTTTTAATGATGGCCATTCTAACCAGTGTGAGGTGGTACCTCGTACTTTTTTTTTTAAATAAATTTATTTATTTATTGGCTCCATTGGGTCTTCATTGCTGTGAGCGGGTGTTCTCTAGTTGTGGTGAGTGGGGGCTACTCTTTGTTGCAGTGCACAGACTTCTCATTGCAGTGGCTTCTTTTATGAAACACAACCACTAGGTGTGTGGGCTTCAGTAGTTGCAGCACATGGGCTCAGTAGTTGAGGCTTGTGGGCTCTAGAGCACAGGTTCAGTAGTTGTGGCGCATGGGCTTACTTGCTCCATGGCATGTGCGATCTTCCCAGCCCAGGGGTCGAACCCATTTCCCCTCCATTGGCAGGTGGATTCTTAACCACTGTGCAACCAGGAAAGTCCCCCTCATTGTACTTCTGATTTGCATTTCTCTAATAATTAGTGATGGTACACATCTTTTGAGCCTATTGGCCATCTATATTTCTTCTTCAGAGAAATGCAGAGAAATGTCTCTTTAGGTCTTTTGCCCATTTTTCTATTGGGTTGTTTGTTTTTGTTGTTAAGTTGTATGAGCTGATTATGTATTTTGGAAAATAAGCCCTTGTCTGTCACATTGTTTGCAAATATTTTCTCCAGTTCTGTAGGTTGTCTTTTCATTTTGTTTATGGTTCCCTTTGCTGTGCTGAAGCTTATAAGTTTGATGATGTCCCATTTGTTTATTTTTGTTTTTATTTTTATTGCCTTGAGAGACTTACCTAAGAAAACAGTGGTACTATCTATGTCCGAGAATGTTTTGCCTATGTTCTCTGCTAGGAGTTTTATGGTGTCACGTCTTATATTTGTGTCTTTAAGCCATTTTGAGTTTATTTTTGTGTATAGTGAGAGAGTGTGTTCTAAATTCACTGATTTACATGCGGCTACCCAACTTTCCCAACACCACTTGCTGGAGAGACTGTCTTTTTCACATTGTATATTCTTGCCTCCTTTGTCAAAGGTTAATTGACCATAGGTGTTTGGGTTTTTTTCGGGGCTCTCTATTCTGTTCCATTGATCCATAGGTCTCTTTTTGTGCAAATAGCATGCTGTTCTGATTACTGTAGCTTTGTAGTATTGTCTGAAGTCTGGGATGGTTATGCCTCCTGCTTTGTTCTTTTTCTTCAGGATTGCTTTGGCAATTCTGCAGGGTCTTTTATGGTTCCATATGAATTTTAGGATTATTTGTTCTAGTTCTGTGAAAAATGTCCTGGGTAATTTGATTTGAATTGCATTAAATCTGTAGATTGCTTTGGGTAGTATGGCCATTTTAACAATATTCTTCCAATCCAAGAGCATGGAATATCTTTCCATTTTTTTGAAACATCTTGAATTTCCTTTATTAATGTTTTATAGTTCTCAGCATATAAGTCTTCCACATTCTTAGTGAGGTTTATTCCTAAGCATTTTATTTTGGGGGTTGCAATTTTAGAAGATACTGCTTTTTTACATTCCCTTTCTGATATTTAATTGTTAGTGTAAAGAAATGCAACCAATTTCTATATGTTAATCTTGTATCCTGCTACCTTGCTGAATTTATCAGTCGTAGTGGTTTTTGTGTGGAGTCTTTAGGGTTTTTTAAATATACTATCATATCATCTGCATATAATGAGAATTTTACCTCTTCCCTTCCAATTTGGATACCTTGTATTTCCTTTTCTTGTCCGATTGCTGTGGCTAGGACTTCCAATACTATCTTGAATAGAAGAGGTGACAGGGCGTCCTTGTTCCAGATTTTTTGTGGAAAGTCTTTCAGCTTTTCACCATTAAGTAATATATTGGCTATGGACTTGTCATAAATAGCTTTTACTATCTTGAGATTTGTTCCCTCTATACCCACATTGGTAAGAGTTTTTATCCTGAGTGGATGTTAGATTTTGTCAAATGCTTTTTCTGCATCTATTGAGATGAGTGTGTGGTTTTTATCTTTTGTTTATGTGGTGTATCATATTGATTTATTTGCATATGTTGAACCATCCTTGTGAACTTAGGATGAATCCCACTTGGTCATGGTGTATGAACTTTTTGTGTGTTGTTGGATTTGGTTTGCTGTATTTTGTTGAGAATTTTTGCATCCATATTCTTCAGAGATATTGGCCTGTAATTTTCTCTTTGGCTGGGGTCTTTGTCTGGTTTTGGTATCAGGGCGATGGTGGCTTCATAGAATGTCCTTGGGAGTGTTCCCTCCTCTTCAGTTTTGGAAGAGTTTGAGAAGTTTTGGTATAAGTTCTTCTTTGGTAGAATTCACCTGTGAAGCCATCTGGTCCTGGACTTCTGTTTATAGGGAGTTTAAAAATTACAGATTGTATTTCACTTCTAATGATTGATCTCTTCAAATTATCTGTTTCTTCTTGATTAAATTTTGGTGGGCTGTATGTTTCTAGAAACTTGTCCATTTCTTCTGGGTTGTTGAATTTGTTGGCATATAATTGTTCATAGTATTCCCTTATGGTTTTTTGTATTTCTCTGCAGCATCAGTTGTTAGGTCTCTTTTTCATTTCTTATTTTATTTGGGTTCTCTCTCTTTTCTTCTTCGTGAGCCTGGCCAGAGGGTTGTCAATGTTGTTTATCCTTTCAAAGAACCAGCTCTTGGTTTTATTGTTTTTAAATTTCTATATTGTTTCCTCTCTGATCTTTATTATTTCCTTCCTTCTGCTGACTTTAGGTTTTGTTTGTTCTTGTTTTTCTAATTCTTTTAAGTGGTAGGTTAGGTTGTTTACTTGAGATTTATTTTTAAATTTTATTTATTTATTATTTTTTGGGGGGTACACCAAGTTCAATCAACTGTTTTTATACACATATCCCCATATTCCCTCCCTTCCTTGACTCCCCCACCCCTCAAGTCCTCCCCACCCTCCCCGCCCCAGTCCTCTAAGGCATCTTCCATCCTCGAGTTGGACTCCCTTTGTTATACAACAACTTCCCACTGACTATTTTACAGTTGGTAGTATATATATGTCTGTGCTACTCTCTCGCTTCGTCTCAGCTTCCCCTTCACCCCCTGCCCCCTCCCAGACCTCGAGTTCTCCAGTCCATTCTCTGTATCTGCTTCCTTGTTCTTGTCACTGAGTTCATCAGTACCATTTTTAGATTCCGTATATGTGAGTTAGCATACAATATTTGTCCTTCTCTTTCTGACTTACTTCACTCTGTATGACAGACTATAGTTCTATCCACCTCATTACATATAGCTCCATCTCATCCCTTTTTATAGCTGAGTAATATTCCATTGTATATATATATATATGCCACATCTTCTTTATCCATTCATCTGTTGATGGGCATCTAGGTTGCTTCCATGTCCTGGCTATTGTAAGTAGTGCTGCAATAAACATTATGGTACAAGTTTCTTTTGGGATTATGGTTTTCTTTGGGTATATGCCCAGTAGTGGGATTGCTGGATCATATGGTAGTTCTACTTGTAGTTTTTTAAGGAACCTCCAAATTGTTTTCCATAGTGGCTGTTACCAACTTACATTCCCACCAACAGTGCAAGAGAGTTCCCTTTTCTCCACACCCTCTCCAACATTTGTGGTTTCCAGATTTTGTGATGATGGCCATTCTGACTGGTGTGAGATGATACCTCATTGTGGCTTTGACTTGCATTTCTCTGATGATTAGTGATGTTGAGCATCTTTTCATGTGTGTGTTGGCCATCTGTATGTCTTCTTTGGAGAAATGTCTATTTAGGTCTTCTGCCCATTTGTGGATTGGGTTATTTGCTTTTTTGGTATTAAGCTTCATGAGCTGCTTGTATATTTTGGAGATTAATCCTTTGTCCGTTGTTTCATAGGCAATTATTTTTTCCCATTCTGAGGGTTGCCTTTTAGTCTTGTTTATGGTTTCTTTTGCTGTGCAAAAGCTTTTAAGTTTCATGAGGTCCCATTTGTTTATTCTTGATTTTATTTCCCTGATTCTAGGAGGTGGGTCAAAAAGGATCTTGCTTTGATGTATGTCATAGAGTGTTCTTCCTATGTTTTCCTCTAGGAGTTTCATAGTGTCTGGCCTTACATGTAGGTCTTTAATCCATTTGGAGTTTATTTTTGTGTATGGTGTTAGGAAGTGTTCTAATTTCATTCTTTTACATGTTGCTGTCCAATTTTCCCAGCACCACTTATTGAAGAGGCTGTCTTTTTTCCATTGTATACTCGTGCCTCCTTTGTCAAAGATAAGGTGCCCATATGTGTTTGGGCTTACTTCTGAGTTCTCTCTTCTATTCCATTGATCTTCCTTTCTATTTTTGTGCCAGTACCATACTGTCTTGATCACTATGGCCTTGTAGTATAGTTTGAAGTCAGGAAGCCTGATTCCACCAACTCCATTTTTCCTTCTCAAGATTGCTTTGGCTATTCGGGGTCTTTTGCGTTTCCATACAAATCGTAAGATTTCTTGCTCTAGTTCTGTGAAGAATGCCATTGGTAATTTGATCGGGATTGCATTGAATCTGTAAATTGCTTTGGGTAGTACAGTCATTTTCACTATGTTGATTCTTCCAATCCAGGAACATGGTATGTCCCTCCATCTGTTTGTGTCATCTTTGATTTCTTTCATCAATGTCTTAAAGTTTTCTGCATACAGATCTTTTGCCTCCTTAGGCAGGTTTATTCCTAGGTATTTTATTCTTTTTGTTGCAGTGGTGAATGGGAGAGTTTCCTTAATTTCTCTTTCTGCTCTTCCATTGTTAGTGTATAGGAATGCAAGAGATTTCTGTGCATTAATTTTATATCCTGCTACTTTACTAAACTCATCAATGAGTGCTAGCAGTTTTCTGGTAGAGTCTTTAGGGTTTTCTATCTATAATATCATGTCATCTGCAAAGAGTGACAATTTTACTTCTTCTTTTCCAATTTGGATTCCTTTGATTTCTTCTTCTTCTCTGATTGCTGTGGCTAAAACTTCCAAAACTATGTTGAATAATAGTGGTGAGAGTGGACACCCTTGTCTTGTTCCTGTTCTTAGAGGGAATTCTTCCAGTTTTTCCCCATTGAGAATGATGTTGGCTTTTGGTTTTTCATATATGGCTTTTATTATGTTGAGGTAATTTCCTTCTATGCCCATTTTCTGGAGAGCTTTGATCATAAATGGATGTTGAACTTTGTCACAAGCTTTTTCTGCATCTATTGAGATGATCATATGGTTTTTTTCCTTCAATTTGTTGATATGATGTATCACGTTGATTGATTTGCGTATATTGAAGAATCCTTGCATCCCAGGGATAAACCCCACTTGATCATGGTGTATGATTATTTTAATGTGCTGTTGGATTCTGTTAGCTAGTATTTTGTTGAGGATTTTTGCATCTATATTCATCAGTGATATTGGTCTGTAGTTTTCTTTTTTTGTGACATCTTTGCCTGGTTTTGGTATCAGGGTGATGGTAGCCTCGTAGAATGAGTTTGGGAGTGCTCCGCCTTCTGCAATATTTTGGAAGAGTTTGAGAAGGATAGGTGTTAGTTCTTCTCGAAATGTTTGATAGAATTCGCCCGTGAACCCATCTGGTCCTGGGCTTTTGTGTGTTGGGAGATTTTAAATCACTGCCTCAATTTCCGTACTTGTGATTGGTCTGTTCATGGTTTCTATTTCTTCCTGGTTCAGTCTTGGAAGATTGTATTTTTCTAAGAATGTATCCATTTCTTCCAGGTTATCCAATTTATTGGCATATAGTTGCTTGTAGTAGTCTCTCATGATCTTTTGTATTTCTGAGGTGTCCGTTGTTACTTCTCCTTTTTCATTTCTAATTCTGTTGATTTGCATCTTCTCCCTTTTTTTCTTGATGAGTCTGGCTAATGGTTTTATCAATTTTGTTAATCTTCTCAAAGAACCAGCTTTTAGTTTTATTTTTCTTATGATTTCCTTCCTTTCTTTTTCATTTATTTCTGCTCTGATCTTTATGATTTCTTTCCTTCTGCTCACTTTGGGGTTTCTTTGTTCTTCTTTCTCTAGTTGTTTTAGGTGTAAGGTTAGGTTGTTTATTCGATCATTTTCTTGTTTCTTAAGGTAGGACTGTATTGCTATAAACTTCCCTCTTAGAACTGCTTTTGCTGCATCCCATAGGTTTTGGGTTGTTGTGTCTTCGTTGTCGTTTGTTTCTAGATATTTTTTGATTTCCTCTTTGATTTCTTTAGTGTTTTCTTGGTTGTTTAAGAGTGAATTGTTTAGCTTCCATGTGTTTGTTTTTTTTGCAGTTTTTTTCCTGTAATTGATATCTAGTCTCATGGCGTTGTGGTCTGAGAAGATGCTTGATATGATTTCAATTTTCTTGAATTTGCCGAGATTTGATTTGTGACCCAAGATGTGATCTATCCTGGAAAATGTTCCATGTGCACTTGAGAAGAAAGTGTAGTCTGTTGTTTTTGGATGGAATGTCCTGTAAATATCAAGTAAGTCAAGATGGTCTAATGTGTCATTTAAAGCTTGTGTGTCTTTCTTTATTTTCTGTTTGGATGATCTGTCCATTGATGTAAGTGGGGTGTTCCAGTCTCCCACTATTATTGTGTTACTGTCGATGTCCCCTTTTATAGCTGTTAGCATTTGCCTTATGTATTGAGGTGCTCCTATATTGGGGGCATAGATATTTACCATTGTGATATGTTCTTCTTGAATGGATCCCTTGATCATTATGGAGTGTCCTTCCTTGTCTCTTGTAATAGTCTTTACTTTCAAGTCTAATTTGTCTGATATGAGTATTGCTACTCCAGCTTTCTTTTGACTTCCATTTGCATGGAATATCTTTTTCCATCCCCTTACTTTCAGTCTATATGTATCCCTTGGTCTGAAGTGGGTTTCTTGTAGGCAGCATATAGAAGGGTCTTGTTTTTGTATCCATTCAGCCAGTCTGTGTCTTTTGGTTGGAGCATTTAATCCATTTACATTTAAAGTGATTATTGACATGTGTGTTCCAGTTACCATTTTCTGACTTGTTTTGGGTTTGTATTTGTAGGTGTTTTCCTTTTCTTGTGTGTCCTACTTAGAGAAGTTCCTTTAGCACTTGTTGTAAGGCTGGTTTGGTGGTGCTGAATTCTCTTAACTTTTGCTTGTCTGGAAAGCTTTTGATTTCTCCCTCAAATCTGAATGAGATTCTTGCTGGGTAGAGTATTCTTGGCTGTAGGTTTCTCTCTTTCAGGACTTTCAGTATATCCTGCCATTCCCTTCTGGCCTGCAGAGTTTCTGTAGAAAGGTCAGCTGTTATCCTTATGGGTTTTCCCATATATGTTGTTTGTTGCTTTTCTCTTGCTGCTTTTAATATTTTTTCTTTGTGTTTAATTGTCGTTCGTTTGATTAATATGTGTCTTGGTGTATTTCTCCTTGGGTTTATTCTGTATGGGACTCTCTGTGCTTCTTGGACTTGGTGAATTATTTCCTTTCCCATGTTGGGGAAGTTTTCCACTAGAACCTCTTCAAATATTTTCTCAGACCCTTTCTTGTTTTCTTCTTCTTCTGGGATGCCTATAATTCGAATGTTGGTACGCTTAATGCTATCACTGAGGTCTCTGAGACTGTCTTCTATTCTTTTCATTCTTTTTTCTTTTTCCTGCTCTGTGGCAGTTATTTCCCCCATTCTATCTTCCAACTCACTTATTCGTTCTTCTGCCTCAGTCATTCTGCTGGTTAGAGCATCTAGAGTATTTTTAATTTCAGTTATTTTGTTATCCATTGCTGTTTGTTTTTCTGAGTTCTTATGAACTGTTTCTTGTACTTTCTCTATTTTGTTATCGAGATTTTGTATCATTTTTACTATCTTACTCTAAATTCTTTTTCAGGCATTTTTCCTATTTCCTCTTCATTTATTTGGTCTTGTGGGTTTTTTTTCCTGCTCCCTTGCCTGCATGGTGTTTCTTTGTTTCCTCATGGTTGTGCAAACTTTTGGGGTTGCTTGTCCTGGCGATAGAGGTGTTTATAGAAGACTGTCCAAGCCTCACACTAATGTCCAAGTATTGGATTAAACAAATATTAAGTCTAGGAAACACATACATGTATAAGACACACGATTACTGAATCCATTAGGACATAAGGCTCTAGAAAGACCTGACAGAACCCCAGTGTGCTGTCAGATAGTCAAAGAGAAACCCAACAGAAATTGACAACTGAAACGTAACAAATCAGAGACAAAAGCAAACAAACAAATAACACCTTACACGTACAAACAGTAATCCAGGGAGATTTTGTAAGCCAGGATCCAGTATAGAAAAGAGCCAGAGTGCCACCAGAGAGAATGGAGATTCTCAGAATGAAATTAGACAACTGTACTAAGAACTAAGATAAAGACAAAAACCTAATATTAAATACCAAGGCAGTGCATCATCTGGAGAATAGAGCAAGGAGTCTGAGCAGATTGATAGTGTTGCTTGTAAGTATGTTAAGATAAAATACACTTAAAATGGCTGGAAGAAAGGGGAACAGAAGAGCGTAGTGTGGCTGGAAATATGCAAATAAAAAGAAAGGAATAGAAATGTATAAAAGATAGGGATGAAAGGAAAGTATGAGAGATATATTGTCCATACTACCAAAAACTTAGCTAGATATAGAAGTATATAAAAAGGCAAAAAAAAAAAAAAGAATAAAAAATATCATTAATAAATTATGTTATAAAACTTGTAGATCCCTTAGGGCTAAGATCGTATTTAATAAAGAAAAAAAAGAAAAAAAAAAGAGAAAAAGAAGGGAAAAAAAAAATCCAGAACTGATCCCAGAATGGACCAGTTCAATAGGAATTGATACTAATATTTCTGTTTCCTTAGCGTGTCAGCTGTAAGTGTCCTTCTCCTTGCCTTGGGTTTTTTTGCATTATTCTGTGACCAGCAGAGGTTCCTTTATTGTTCGACTGTAAGCGTTGGTGTGTGGGGAGGGAGAGGGTACAATAGTGGCTCCTTCTCCTGGGAGTGAGTGTGCAGTGGCGCACTGTTGTTTCAGTCAGGCTTGGAGGTGCCTGTTGCAGAGGGACGCTGGTGGCTCAGGTGTAAACAGAAAGTCTTAGAGTTGGGCCTCTCTCGGGTTTTTTGTTGTTGTTGTTGTTGTTGTTGTTTTTCTCGGCAGCCTCCCTGCGGTCAGAGTTGCAAGGGGTTTTAATCTAGCCCCGCCCGAGTGCCTGAGGGTGCTTGTTATCCCTGAGCGCCTTAGGTGGCCCGCAGGGCGTCTCTCCACTGCCTGTTGCAGAGGCGCCAAAAGAGAGAGAGAGGCTATGCGCGCGGCTCCCCCCCCCCCCCGCCCCCCGCCGGTGAGCCTGCAGCCTCCAGCCGCCATCATGGCCAGGCAGCTCTCAGGGGCAGGCACTCCTTGCCGTGGAGCTCTTCCCTCCTGTCCTCTCGGTCCGTCACCTTACTGGCAACAATGTTTCTCACCCTGAACCAGCTCTCTGGTTCCCACGCTCCTGCTCCTGGACCCTCTGTTCAGCTGTGGATTGACGTCCCGGTCCGGGAATGCTAAGCTGTGCTGCGGACCCTCCGTATGTTTCTCACTCCCTCCCGTCTGCCACAGCTCCGCCGCTTCACCCTCTTTGAGCCGTCGTAGATGCCTCCCTACCAGTCATGTCGGGCTCCTTGAGGTCCTTTCTGGTGTCCAAGGCCGTCTGCTGGTGTTCAGCTGGTTCTCTGTGGGAATTATTGCATCCTTCGGTGTATTCCCAATGCATATGTGGAGAGGGATGCATTCCACGTCCCTCTACTTTGCCGCCATCTTTTTCCTCCTCTACTTGAGATTTTTCTTATTTTTTGAGAGAGGCCTGTATCACTATGAACTTCCCTCTAAGAATTGCTTTTGCTGCATCCCATAGATTTTGTATGGTTGTGTTTTCATTGTCATTTGTTTCAAAGTATTTTTTAATTTCCGTTTTGATTTCATCATTGACCCATTGGTTTTTTAGTACCATGTGGTTTAGTCTCCATGTAATCATTTTTGTTTTGTTTCTGTTTTCTCATTTCTTTTTCTGTGGTTAATTTTTAGTTTCATGATGTTGTGGTCTGAAAAGATGCACTATACTCTTAAATTTGTTGAGGCTTATTTCGTGCCCCAGTATGTGGCCAGTCCTAGAGAATGCTCCATGTGCACTTGAAACGAATGTGTATTCTGGGCTTTTTGGATGTAATGTCCTGAAAAATATCAATTAAGTCTAACTGTTCTATTGTATCATTTAGGATCTTTGTTGCTTTATTGATTCTCTGTCTGGAAGATCTGTCCATTGATGTGAGTGGGGTATTAAAGTCTGCTACTATTACTGTATTCCTGTCAGTTTCTCCCTGTATGTCTGTTAGTGTTGGTTTTATGTATTTAGGTAATCCTATATTGCGTATATCTTGCAAGTGTAGTGATCTTTTTATCATTATATACTGTCCTTTATCTTTCTTCATAGCCTTTGTTTTAAAGTCTATTTTGTCTCATATGAGTATTGTGATCCCCACTTTCATGTTGTTTTCCTTTTCATGAAATATCTTTTTCCATCCCCTCACTTTCAATCTGTATGTGTCCTTTGCCCTAAAGTGGGTCTCTTGTAGTCAGCATATTGTAGGCTCTTGTTTTTTTATCCAGTCTGCCACTCTGTGTCTTTTGATTGGAGCATTTAGTCCGTTGACATTTGAGGTGATTATTGATATGTATTTATTACTGTTTTAAACCTTATTTTCCCATTGATTTTATATTTCTTCTTTGTTCCTTTCCTCTTCTTTTTGTTTATCCTTTTACGGTTTGATGACTTGCTTTTGTATTATACTTATGCTCTCTTCTTTTTGGTTTTTGTGAACCTATTTTATGTTTTTGATGTGTGGTTACCCTGTTTTTCAAATATGTTAACCTCTTCCTATATCTACTTGCCTTAGACTGGTAGTTATATGGGCTCAAACACATTCTAGAAAAAAAAATCTACATTTTCTTACTCTCCTCCCCACGTTTTATGATGCTGACATCCTCGTTTACAGCTTCATGGTCATCCTTTTGCTGTTCGTTGTGGTTATCATCACTTTCACAGAATTTTTAAAAAAAATATGTGTGCTGAGTTAAATGATGTATTTTCCAGTTGTGATTTTTCCTTTCCTATAGATTCTTCTTTTCTGTTTAGAGAAGACTTCCATATTTCCTTTAGGATAGGTTTAGTATTGCTGTATTCTGTTAGTTTTTGCTTGTTTGAGAAATCCTTTACCTCTCCTATTCTAAATGATAATCTTGCCAGGTAGAATATCCTAGATTGCAATTTTTTCCCTTTTTAGGACTTTGAATATATCTTGCCACTCCCTTCTGGCCTGCAGCGTTTCTGTAGAGAAATCAGACAGCCTTATGGGTGTTCCCTTGTAATGAACTCTTTGTTTTTGTCTTGCTGCTGTTAGAATCCTCTCTTTATGTTTAACTTTTGCCACTTTTATTATGTCTTGGTGTAGGTCTGTTAGAGTTAATCTTGTTTGGGACTTTTTGTACTTCCTGTACCTGGATATCTGTTTCTTTCTTTATGTTTGGGAAGTTTTCAGCCATAATTCTTCAAATACATTTTTGATTCCCTTTTCTCTTTCTTCCCCTTCTGGAGTCCCTATTATGCATAGGTTGGCATGCTCTATATTATCCCATAGGTTGGCATGCTCTATATTATCCCGTAGGTCTCTCTCTCTCTCTTTTAAATTTATTTTTTGGCTGTGTTGGGTCTTCATTGCTGCATGTGAGCTTTCTCTAGTTGTGGCGAGTGGGACTACCCTTTGTCACAGTGCGTGGCCTCTCATTGCAGTGGCTTCTCTTGTTGCAGAGCACGGACCCTAGAGCATGCAGGCTTGGTAGTTGTGGCTCGTGGGCTGTAAAGTGTAGGCTCAGTAGTTGTGGCACACAGGCTTCGTTGCTCCATGGAATATAGGATCTTCCCAGACCAGGGCTGAAACCCGTGTCCCCTGCATTGGCAGGTGGATTCTTAACCACTGCACCACCAGGGAAGTCCTATCCCATAGGTCTCTTATATTGCTTGCATGCTTGCTTGCTTCTTGTTGTTGTTGTTTTTCATTTGGCTTTCTGTCTGGTGTCCTGATTGGGTGTTTTCCATTATTCTATCTTCCAGGTCACTTATTTTTCTAAGTTATTCATTCTGCTATTCATTGCCTTTAGCTCAGCTTTCGTCTCTGCAAGTGAATTTTCTCTTCTTTTCTTTTTTCCCCCCTCCTGTGCTGTGTGGCTTGTGGGATCGCAGTTCCCCAACCAGGGATTGAACCGGGCCCCAGCAGTGAAAGTGCTGAGCCCTAACCACTGGCCTGCCAGGGAATTCCCTGCAAATGAGTTTTATAATATTTCTTAGTTCCTCATTATAGTTTCTAATTCCTTTTTACGGTACTCTGCATTTCTGTCAATAGCCTCTCAATTCCTTCAGTATTTTCATTTATCTTCTTTTTGAAATCAGTGTCTGGTAGACTGAAGAGGTCTGCTTCATTGTTTGTCCTTTCCAGGGAATGCTGTTGGTCTTTTACCTGGGAGTGGTTCCTCTTCTTCATTTTACTTTTATTTCTGTTACTCTGTGAGTTTAGGAGAAGCAGTTATCTACTTTGGTCTTAGAGGGCTATTTATATGTGGGGGCAACCCTTTGTAACTTGTGTGGGTTTAATATATTTGGTGCCAGGGCTGTGTTTAGTATGGATGCCTGTCACGTCTTTCCTCAGTGTGTGTTGGTTGTTATCCTGTTGATAGGGGATGTGCAGATGTGGTGGCTGGTGCCCCGTCCTGGGGTTCTTGGTGGCAGTGGTGGCTCAGCTGTGCCCCCCAGAGCACATGATGGGAGCAGAGGCAGCTCATGAGCAGTCTTGGAGTTTGCAAGGATGGTGGGGCAGCTCGCAACTTCTTCTGGAGCCTGGGTGGGCAGTGTCCTACCCTCTTTGAGCATGTGCACAGGGAAAAGGGCTACAATCTGGGTCCCACCCCTCCCCTCATGCACTCCCCAAACAGTGGACTGGCCTCTAAGGTGGCCCAGGCTTCTCATTTACAACCCCAGCCATGACTGTGCTGAATTCCAGGCCCACCCCCCCCGCCCACACACACACCCAGGATGTCTCCACACACCAGCCCCAGTCCTCTCTCCATTTCTGATGCCTGAGTTCCAGCACCCAGCACCTGCCCGCACCAGTGGATGCATGTCATGGACTGGGAAGTGCAGGGTGGCGACACTGACCACCTATACAGTTCTTCCTCTGCTCTGGCTGCTGCACTCTCCTCCGAGGCTCTGAAGCTCCCTTTCTGTCCCAGCAGATCTCCCCACTGGTGAGGGGGCTTCCCAGGGTGCAGGAACATTTTTTTCTTTCACAGCTCCCTCCCAGGAGCACAGGTCCTGTCCTGATACCTTCCTCGCCTTCTTTTTTTCTTTTTTCCTACCTGGTTACATGGTGATTTTCTTGCCCTTTCAGCAGTCTGAGGTCTTCTACTGGCATTCAGTAGATATTCTTTGAGAATCATTCCACATGTAGATGTATTTTTGATGTTTTTGTGGGAGAAGGTGAGGTTTTTGTCCTACTACTCTGCCACCTTGGTTCTATGCTCTGCCATTGGTATTTTGATAGGGATTGCATTGAATCTGTAGATTGCTTTGGATAGTATGGTCACTTTTAACAATACTAATTCTTCCAATCCATGAACATGGATGTATATATGTTTGTATCATCTTCAATCTTTTAATCAGTGGACTATTGTTTTCTTTTTTTTAAAGGAGGGGGATGGATTTGACTTTATTTGTTTTTTACTTATTTATTTATTGGCTGTGTTGCGTCTTCGTTGCTGCATGCGGGCTTTCTCTAGTTGTGGTGAGTGGGGGCTCCTCTTTGTTGCAGTGCACAGGCTTCTCATTGCAGTGGCTTCTCTTGTGGAGCACAGGTTCTAGGTGCTCGGGCTTCAATAGTTGGGGCATGCAGGCTCAGTAGTTGTGGCACACAACTGTGGCATGTGGGATCTTCCCAGACCAGAGATTGAACCTGTGTCCCCTGCATTAGCAGGCAGATTCTTAACCACTGAGCCACCAGGGAAGTCCCAGACTATTGTTTTCTGAGTACAGGTCTTTTACCTCCTTAGGTAGATTTATTCCTAGGTATTTTATTCTTTTTCATGCAGTGCTAAATGGGATTGTTTCCTTAACTTCTCTTTCTGGTAGTTCATTGTTAATGTATAGAAATGCAACAGATTTCTGTATTTCAGTTTTGTATCCTGCAGTTTTACTGAGTTCATTGATGAGCTCTAGTAGTTTTTTGGTGGCATCTTTAGGATGTTCAATGTATAGTGTCATGTTATCTGCAACAGTGATAGTTTTACTTCTTCTTTCCCAATTTGGATACCTTTTATTTCTTTTTTCTTATCTGATTGGTGTGGGTAGGACTTCAATACATGTTGGATAAAAGTGGCAGGAGTGGGCATCCTTGTCTTGTTCCTGATCTTAGAGGAAATGCTTTCAGATTTTCACCATTGAGTATGATGTTAGCTGTGGACTTGTCATATATGGCCTTTATTATGTTGAAGTATGTTCTCTCTGTGCCCTTTTTCTGGAGAGTTTTTATTATAAATGGATATTGAATTTTGTTAAAAGCTTTTTCTGCATCTGTTGAGATCATCATATGGTTTTTGTTCTTCAATTTGTTAATATGGTGTACCACATTGATTTGTAGATATTGAAAAATCCTTGCATCCCTGGGATAAATCCTACTTGATCATAGTGTATGATCTTTTTGATGAGTTTTTAGATTTGGTTTGTTGATATTTTGTTGAGGATTTTTGCATCTGTATTAATCAGTGACAATGGCCTGTAAATGTTTTTGTGATATCTTTGGTTTTGCTATCAGGGTGATGCTGGCCTCGTAGAATGAGTTCAGAAGCATTCCTTCCTTTGTAATTTTTTGGAATTGTTTGAGGATAGCTGTTAACTCTTCTTTAAACATTTGGTATAATTCACCTGTGAAGCCATCTGGTCCTGGACTTCTGTTTGTTGGGAGTTGTTTTTTGTTTGTTTGTTTTTAATTACTGATTCAGTTTCATTACTGGTAATTGATCTGTTCATATTTTCTATTTCTTTCTGCATCAGTCTTCTAGAATTTGTCCATTTATTCTAGATTGTCCATTTTATTGGCATATAGTTGTTCTCAGTATTCCCTTATGATCCTTTGTATCTCTGTTGTGTTGGTTGTAATTTCTTTTGCATTTCTGATTTTATCCATTTGGCCTGCCCCTCCTTCCCTCCCTCCCTCCCTTCCTCCCCCACCCCCCTCAATTTTTGATGAGTCTGGGTTAGGTTGTTTATTTGAGATTTTTCTTCTTTACTGAAATAAGCTTGTATTGCTGTAAACTTCCCTCTTAGTACTGTTTTTGCTATGTCCCATAGATTTTGGATCCTTGCATTTTCATTTTCATTTGTCTTCAGGTATTTTTTTTATTTCCTCTTTGATTTCTTTGATGAACCATTGGTTGTGTAATAGCATATTATTTAGCCTCCAAGTGTTTGTGGTTTTCGCAGTTTTTTTCTTGTAGTTGATTTCCAGTCTCATAGCATTGTGGTGAGAAAAGTTGCTTGATATGATTTCAGTTTGCTTAAATTTACTGAAGTTTGTTTTGTGGCCTCGTATCTGATCTGTCCTGGAGAATGTTCCATGTGTAATTGAAAAGTATGTATTCTCCTGCTTTTGGATGGAATGTCCTATACATATCTATTAAGTCCATCTGGTTTAATGTGTCATTTAAGACCAATGTTTTCTTATTAATTTTCTTTCTGGATGACCCGTACATTGATGTAAATGGTATGTTAAAAGTCTCCTACTATTATTGTGCTTCTCTCAGTTTCTCCCTTTATGTCTTTTAATATTTGCTTTATGTGTTTAGGTACTCCTGTGTTGGGTGTATATATATATTTACAGTTGTTATATCTTTTTGGATTGATCTCTTCACCATTAGGTAATGTCCTTCTTTGTCTTTTATAACAGTCTTTATTTTAAAGTCTGTTTTATCTGATGTAAGTATTGCTGCCTTGGCTTTCTTTTGCTTTCCATTTGCAGGAGTACCTTTTTCTATCCCCTTACTTTCTTCCTGTGTGTGTCTTTAGATCTGAAGTGAGTCTCTTGTAGGCAGCATATATAGGAGTCTTGTTTTTGTATCCATTCAGCCACTCTGTGTCTTGATTGAAGCATTTGGTCTGTTTACATTTAACATAATTATTGATATTATATTCTTATTGCCATTTTGTTAATTGTTTGGGGGTTGTTTTGTAGGTCTTTTTTTATTCATTTCTTCTTTTGTTCTCTTGTGATTTGAAAATTATCTTTAGCATTATGTTGAAATTCCTTTTTCTTTTTTGTGTGTGTATCTCATTTAGATTTTTGTTTTGTGGTTACTGTGAGGTTTATATAAAGCAATCTATTATCTATCTATCCATCTATCTAATGATTGTTTGCAGTTGCTGATCTCTTAATAAATGTGTTTTAACAACCCTGCATTTGTATTCTCCTCCCCTCACAATTACTGTTTTTGATATCATGTTTTACATTTAATTGTTTCATGTATCCCTTAACTGCTTATTGTTGATACAAGTAATTTTACTACTTTCGTCTTTTAGCCTTTCTACTAATTTTGTATGTGGATGATTTCCTACCTGTGCTATATGTTTGCCTTTACTGATGAGATTTTTTTTCCTTTCATGATTTTCATGTTTCTAATTGTGTCCTTTCCATTTTTGCTCAGAGAAATTTCTTTAACATTTCTTATAAAGCTGGTTTGGTGGTGCTGAACTCTTTTAGCTTTTGCTTGTCTGTCAAACTTTTGATCTCTCCATGAAATCTGAACAAGAGTCTGTCTGGGTAGAGTATTGGTTGTAAGCTTTTCCCTTTCATCACTTTAAATATATTGTGCCACTCCCTTCTGGTCTGCAGAGTTTCTGCTGAAAAGTCAGCTGATAACCTTATGGGAGTTCCCTTGTACATGATATGTTGTTTTTTCGTTGCTGCTTTTAATATTCTCTCATTATTTTTAAGTTTTGCCATTTTAATTACAGTGCATGTTGGTGTGTTCCCCTTTGGGTTGATTCTGTTTGGGAATCTCTGCACTTCCTGGACCTGGGTGTCTGTTTCCTTTCCCACGTTAGGAAAGTTTTCAGTTAGTATGCCTTCAATTATGTCCTCAGCTCCTTTCTCTCTCTCTTCTCCTTCTGGGACCCCTATAATGCAAATATTAGTGTGTTTGATGTTTTCCCAGAGGTCTCTTAAACTGACCTCACTTTTTTCATGCTTTTTTCTTTTTTCCATTCAGTATCAGTGATTTCCACTACTGTCTTCCAGCTTGCTGATCCATTCCTTTGTATCATTTAGTCTACTGTTGGTTCTTCTAGTGTATTTTTCAGTTTAGTTATTGTGTGCTTCATGTTTGTTTGGTCATTTTTTATATTTTCTAACTCTTTGTTAAAACCTTCTAACTTCTCTTTCTGTGCATCCATTCTTCTGAGTTCTTTGATCATCTTTGTGACCACTACCTTGAACTCTTTCTCAGGTAGACTGCCTATGTCAACTTTACTTAGGTTTTTTTCTGGGGTTTTATCTTGATTCTTCATTTGGAGCATGTTCTTCTGTAGCCTCATTTTGCGTAAGTTGCTGTTTTTATTTTTATATGTCTGGTAGTTTGGTTACATTTCCCAGCCTTGAGGAAGAGGTCTTTGTAGACATCCTATGCATCCTGGGACACTTCCCTTTCAGCATCAGAGTTATATGCTCTAGGGGTTTCCCCATGAGGGCTGCATGGGTCTTTCCCTTGTGGTGGGCTATGTGGGCAGTCTGGTAGGCTTGGTTGGCCCCTGGTCTGTTGGGTTGCCAGTTCCTGCCTTGTGAAGAGGCTGCTGGCTGCTGGTTGGTGGGACTGGGTCATGAGGCAGCTGACTGCAGAATCCCAGGGGGCTGTACTAGTGCTGGGTTACTGGTGTATGGCGTCAGGGTCTGGGAGACCCTGGGAGCTGTTGCTCACCCACTGGTGGGCGAAGCCAGGTCCCGGGGCTAGTACTGGCCTAATGGTAGGCAGAGCTGGGTCCTAGGGTCTGGTTTCAAAGCCCAAGGTTCCAAGAGCAGGTGTTGGATTGCTGGTGGATGGGGCCAGTTTCTGACACAATTGGCTGCAGGGCCTGGGGTGTCTTGAAGCTTGTGTTGGCCTGCTAGTGGGCGGGTCCTGGGCCCAACCAGTCCCAGGGCAGGATCTGGGCAGCTAGTGAGTGGGTCAGGTCTGCAGACTGCAGGACCTTGATTTTCTTGTGACTGGTGTCTGCCTGTTGGTGGGTGGAGCTGGGTAGGAGGCTAGAGCAGGCCCATGGGTGGGCGGGGCTGGTGCCCTGGGGATTCTGGGGCTGGTTCCTGACCACTGCTAGGTGGAGCTGGGTCCCAGGCTCTCTGGCTGGAGACGTGGGTGGAGCTGGTCCCAGGGTCTCTGGCCCTGGTTGTCTTAGTTCTAGTACCTGTGTACTGTTGCATGTGGAGCCTGGTCCTGGGCCCTCTGGTAGGCAGGGCTGTGTCAAGAGGCAGCTGTGGATCAAAGGGTCTTAAAGCAGCCTCTCTGTTGGTGGGTGAGGCTGTGTCCATGCTCTGTTAGTTGCTTGGCCTGAGGTGTCCTAGCACTGGTACCTGCAGACCACTGCAGTGCCTACAGCCCCAAGTGGGGCTGGGGCCTGGGGCTAATAAGCTAGAGGGAGGATTCCAAAATGGTGCTGCCAGCACCAGTATCCATATGGTAGAAAGAGTTCCTCCAAATAACTGTCGCCAGTGTCTATGTCCCCAGGGTGAACTGCGGTTACCTCCTGCCTCTCCAGGAGACTTTCCAGGAATAGCAGGTAGGTTTGACCCTAACTGTCAAATTACTCCTGTCAAATTACTGCTTCTGCCCTGGGTTCCAGAGCATGTGAGACTTTGTATGCGCCCTTTAAGAGTGAAGTCTCTGTTTCCCCCAGCCCTCTGGGACTCTCAAAAGTAAGCCCACTGGACTTCAAAGCCAAATGTTCTGGGGGCTTATCTTCCTGGTGCAGGACCCCCAGGCTGGGGAGCCTGACATGGGGCTCAGACCTCTCACTCCTTTGGGAGACCTGTGCAGTCAGAATTACTCTATTTGTGGATCACCCACCCGGGGATATGGGACTTGACTATATTGCAACTCTGCCCCTCCTACCTGCCTCTCTGTGCTTCCTTCTTTATATCTTTAATGGTATAAGAAATTTTCTGGTAGGTTCAAGTCATTTTCATCAATGGTGGTTCTGCAAATAGTTGTGATTTTGGTGTGCCCATAAAAGGAGGTAAGCTCAGAGTCTTCTACTTTGACATCTTGCCCAGTCTCCCTTGTTTAAATGTTAATTCTGCATATATTTTAGGCCCCACAAGATACTAATATTGTTTTGTTCAGTCAATATGCATTTATATTTACCCACATGTTAAAACTTTCTGTTGCTCTCATTTTATTTTAGTTTGGGATCATTTTTCTCCCACCTAAAAAAGTATTCAATACTTATTTTAGTGCAGCTATGTTGGCCACAAGGTGTACCTCAGTTTTTATTTGTCTGGAAATGTATTTTGCCTTAAAAAAATCAACTTTACTGAAGTATTATTTCATGCAGTAACATTCACAGATTTTAAGTGTAGTAGTTGATGACTTGACACATCATGCACACATATGTTGTATATGCACAAACCACACATACACATGTGTGATATGTGCATATATACACATATCTATGCATATTGATGCATACGTTCGCATGTGAGATATATATGTGTGTATGTGTGTATATATGTATATATATATATGGCACTGCAAGATAACATTTCTATCACCCCAGGACTTTCCCTTATTCCTCTATACAGTCAATTTCTCCCTTACTCTTATCCCCCTACCCAGGAAACCACTGCTCTGATTTCTAGATCAGATTTCTAGAATCATATGAATGGAATCATATGCTACATACTCTCTGGAGTCTTGTTTCTCTCAGTATGACATCTTTGATACTCATTCATGTCATCTGAGTATTTCATTCATATTCATATTTGAGAAGTGCTCTACTGTATAAATGCACCTGTATCTTCTGATCCACCCACCTGTAGTCGGCCTCTGTTGGAACAATAAGCTACCCCATCAGAACCGGCAGTGGAAGCCCCTTGTTTTAAAAAAAAAAACCCACAAAACTGTCAGAACCTCCGAACCTTTTCAGAGGGCAGAGTTCTAGAATGAGAAGTTACTAAATCGAAACTTTCCACAGGCTTTGGTTACACATGTCAAATGGCTTTCTGGAAGGTTTCCATCAATTGACATTCCTGGTATGAACGTTCCTGTCTCACCGTACTGTCAACAGCATACTTGTATCTTATTTTCTGATCTTTTCAAGCATGAAAAATTGAATCTACTTGTTGAATGTCCCTTCATTCTAAACCACTAGGTCCTATGCTTATTTTCTCCCTAGTTTTATAGAATTAGCAGTGAACTTACTTCTTACCCCCTGTCTCACTGACTTTCTGAGAAAGTAATATGAAAAGCCAGTTCAAAGTTGTTTCTGGCATCAGTGTTTCTGGTAACCAAATGCCCATGAACTGAATTTCTCTGCAGTGTTTCATGATATAGATTTGGTTTACCCTTGGATTCTGTTTACCAGGGCAGGATCAGCTTTCCTTGTTTCCTTTCCCACCATCCACGCCTTGTTAAGTTCCTGCTGAATTGAGCAAACTCTGCAAATCTGATTAAATCTCAAACCAGGCCTCTGCACATTACAAAACAACAGCCTCCTTGCCAGCTGGCTGACATGTGATTTATTGTTTTGCTTAGGTGGCCATAAATCAGGAGATTTTCCTTAAGTTTCTCGCCTTTGATGGTAAAGAGGTAGTGACGTCTATGGGTGATACAACAAAGAAGGGCTGGAAAGACAAGTCACTGGGTTTGTGGGAGTCACAGGCTTGGAAGAGGCAGAAGCCAGAAGTAAAATGGGACCCACAGTGAGGATAGATGAGGACTGGGGGTGGAGGAATGAAGGCCATTGTGTAACACCCATTCTAAGCCCTGGTAAGAATGGAGCCGTGGCGTGAGAGAACCCTGAATCACCAGGTGAGAGGTCAGTTCCCTTTCCAGCTCTCTCAGCTTTACCATGATCTTAAAGTCTCAATCTTGTGCTGCTGTGTCTTTAACACCTCTCAAATGCTTCTAAGAGAAAACAGCCCTCAGACCAAGAAATTTTCTAGGAAACACTGTTGAGCAGGAATACAGTAGCATGGTTTTATTTCTAGCAAATTTATATTTCTGTTGCTTTCTGTTTATTGCAAGTGATTTTTTGTTTATAATGCTAAAATAAATTTTCCTTTAAAGTTATTAGAGATGTAAAATAAAATCAATTTAAAACAAAAAGTTAAGCAAATAACTTTGCTTATAGGACTCAATTATGGCCAAAAAGAAGTGACTATAGTGCCTGAAAGACTGAGATTTGGAAAACAGTGTCCCAAAGGAAGAAGGTAAAGAGAGTACTCTGAGATCCTACAGTTCTGGATTTAAAAATTATTATTTCTCCAGATTCACTCATTCATTCATTTGTTCACCATTCAACACAAAGTGTTTTCAAAGAAACCTTTCTCTCTTTTTTTTTGACTTTGCAGATTCCAGAAAGAAATTGGAAATTGAAGATTTAAGGAGAAAATATTGTTTTAAAATATTCTCACTTCAAAGAACACATGCCAGAAACTTGAAAAGGTATTATTAACCAGTAATTTAAATATACATTTAACATTATTAACTGGTATCCCTTAAGGGAACTAATTTTCTAAAGCTAGGGATCCTGAAGTGGGTCATAGAATTGACCACAATAGAAAAAGCTGAATTAGAGTCAGATCAATCAGCATAGTTTTAGTGGAATAGTAGCTAATCACTCATTTTTATCCCTTTAAATTCCTTTGGGTAAGAATCTCTTGCCTTTCTGTTGTTTAGAATGTTAGAATATACTGTCTTTTGCTCAGTCAGGTTATAAAAGGAAGGTTACTGTGTGAGGTCCCACTGAGAATCTCTATAAGGCTTGCATTTGGCAACTTGATAGGTAAAAGAAGAAAAAATGCAAGTGTGTCAAAGAGCAGGAGACTAGTATGTGCCTTGGTGGAAAAAATGTGAGAACCACTAGACCTGAATGTTAACATATGTGGGCTCATGAAACATACATGTTTAGAGCTCTGTGAATTTTTTTTTTTTTTTTGAACTCAACAAAAAACATTTAAAACTCTCTCTCTGGAGTGTGTGCATTTTAGATAAAGGACTAAGTGGCCAGTTAAAGAGCTTTCTGCTTCCAAGAGTGTGATCCATTCTACATCCACAGGATGACTGGAGAATTAAATGGCTGAGAGATCTTACTCTGACAAAAAGCAATCAGTGCAGTTCTAGGGTAGTGCAGGTAAACCCAAGGTATTTTTTTTAATACCCAAATAAAAGAACTTGGGCCCCTGTCCCTACTGAGACAGGAAGTTCAGCACTTGGATTTCAAGGATTTCCAGGGAGATGTTTCCCAGTCACCCATCCCTTGGAGTTCCCATGTCACCTCTCCCTCTTGCCCCCCTTCTGTCCCACTACATTCCAGTGTGGCCGTTGCTGCTCCTTCATTCCCTAAGGTATGTAGCCGATTTGGCTGGAGATGTAAGGAGAGCTGGGGCAGGGGGTGCAGGGAGGGCTAGAGCACAACCCAGAACAGGCAGTAATGAGTGACACATCACTGTTCAGAGGTCCCTGGGCTCTGGCTACCACAGGAGACTTCGTGACGGCTTGCTCTCTCCTAAGGCTGTTTTGTGCTCAGACCCTCTCTCCTACCAACCCCATAGTTCCTCTGTTGCCACTTCTGGGCCCTGTCCCCTCATAGGGCATGTGGAAACTTCCAACTCCAGTTACCTATTTTGGAAAATATACCTTTGCATCCCTATCCCAGTCTAGGATGGAGGCACTCTTTAAAAAATAATACTAATAATTAAGAAGTTTTGCTAAACAAAAGCGTTGTCCACCTCTGGTCATCTACCCTAGTGATGTAGCCCACAAGCAGAAGCAATTAAATTGTGATTTTTACTTTAATACATCTCAGATCAATGTCTTAAGCATGGCTCTTTCCTGTTCTAAATAGAGAAATTCCCGGACCAAAGAAAGGGGGAGGGGTTTTTCCCCAGCTTTGGTTTTGTTGGTGATTTCATTTGTCTCTTCAGGGGCTGCACTGAGAGGCTGGCCCTGGATCCTGATTGCCCTTCTGCCAGGAAGACACATGCAGCCAAAGATGAATCTGGGAAAAGCAGCCGCTTGCTCCCTTAACCATGGAAAAGCAGGCCCACAGTGAGATGGAAATAATCCCGTCAGAGTCTCACTCCTACATTAAATTGTTGAAAGTCAACCGGGAGCCCCTGGTCGCTCACATCCGCAACACTCAGTGTCTGCTGGACAACTTGCTGCAGAATGACTACTTCTCCGCCGAAGACGTGGAGATCGTGTGCGCCTGCCCTACGAAGCCTGACAAGGTGCTGGTGACAGGGCTGTCAGCCTTGGTGGCCAGACGGGGCTTGTCCACATTGACCAGGGTGAAGAGCTTTGGGAGTTCAGTACATTGGGGCAGAATTTCCTGTCGGGGCTGTTTGCAGAACAGAAATGCTTGAGTTATCAGCCTATTACAGCATTACGTGTTTCACTTCTGTGTTCATGAAACAGCAAACTCCTCTGACCCCTCCATTCTCCTTGCTGTGCGTATTGGTTCTCAAACAACTCGTTTTCCAGTTCACTTTAAATTAGTGAATTCTTTAAAAAGAAAACGAGCATGAAACACCAGCGGTGCTGCCTGTGCCGTGCCTTTAAATCCTGGAGAGCTGCTCACTGCTGGGTACGGCTCTGAGGACTGCTCTGGTTGAGGAATGGCTGCATCCCAGCGTGGGTCCACAATAAAGAATTTTCCACACTGCACCGTGGGAAGTCTTCACAGCCCTTAGTTTCACTTTAGCTTTGTGTCATCTTCTGAAAAATAGAATGGCAGGACCAAAACCTCCTTCTTGGGGAGAGGAGTGACGGAATTCGTTTGTAACGTGATCCTGCTGGGCTCAGAAAAGACCAGAAGGGTTTCTGGGAAAAGCACAAGAGAACCCTATTGTAGGTTTTTTCCCTTGAGTTTTTAATAAGACAAAAAGCTTTTGTAAGGTACGCCTTTCACGGGCGTCTGCTGTCCCCACACTGTGTGGCTCAGCGCCCACCCGTTATGCCTAATGGGTGACTTTCTCCCCTCAGCACTCATTCCCAGGGAGCAATAGTGTTAGGTTAAGAGGGAAAAGGAGGAAAGGAGGGAAAAGGAAGTTCCAGGGGTTGGCTCGGCTCTAGTTGTGGGTCTGACCTTTTTATTTTTAGGCTCATGGAAGCCTCTGGTTTCCTAGAGCCGTGTGGTTTGTTTCTTGCTCAAGTGGTCCTTTTCACAGGTCCTGGGCCATCAGCATGTAGCATCTCACACCAGCCGGGTGGACAGTCAAGTTTGAGGCCGTAGTAAGAGCTCAGAGCCCTGCGTGTGGGCCTCTCCAAGGGGCAGACACTCCTAGTGCCAGCTCACACACTATGGCTTGTGCCCTACTAGGTCCGCAAAATTCTGGACCTGGTGCAGAGCAAGGGCGAGGAGGTGTCCGAGTTCTTCCTCTACGTGCTCCAACAACTCACAGATGCTTACGTGGACCTCAGGCCTTGGCTGTTGGAGATCGGCTTCTCCCCTTCCCAGCTGATTCAGAGCAAAGCTGTTGTCAACACTGATCCAGGTATGAGTCAGCCCCCAGAGAATGCTGCCAACAAGCAAGCAAGGCCCCTGGGGCTTGGAAATGTGATCTGTGTGGGCCCAGCAGGCGATAAAGGTAGGGTCCACCTCCGCCAGTCCTGCCTTCCACCTCAGGCAGCAGGCTCAGCTGCTGTGTTCCTTTTAGAAAAGGAGAGCTGGTCTCTGTCACCCTAGTGCAGCCCAGGGGACCGTGACTGAACTGACCACGTATAGCTGGTCTGATTTATGTAGGGGCCCGCGGAAGTGTGGAATGACCTCTGTTCTGACCTCTTGCTGACTCCCTGTTCTAAGATATCTAGATATTTTAGTGGTTGTACAAACTCAAGGTTGCATTTTTTTCTTCTTAAAAATCTTTCCAAATTTGATTCTAGGTGAAGAATTCTTCTCTCACCCCTGACTGCCGGTCTTTATTTCCAAAGCATCATGGCCCCCCTTTAGTTAAATGATTAGTTCAACAGGTATTTATGATGTACTCAGCATGTGCCAAGGCTGGGTGTGCTGGATGCCCGGGTGCAATGGGGAGCAGACCTGATACGGTTCTTGCCCTCAGGGAGCTCAGAGGTTGATGCAGGAGACCGGCAGTAAATAATGACACAGATGTATAATTGCAAATGGTGATAAGGACAACAGCAGTTCAAGGTGCTGAGAGAGCACATAACTGGGCCATGGTCTGGTCTGGGAACCAGGGAATCCTCTTTCCATGGCTCTTGGTGTCTCCACTTTGAGACGATTGTTGGCAACATACCAGCACCAAGCTCCAAACTCTGAGTTTTAAAGAATCCAGTTTAACCTTGAAAATAGAAACAAAAGACAGTGTCCCAGACTGTCAGGTGTGTATTTAGGGGAAGTCAGACCACGAGGCAGAGTGTCAGGGCCAAGCTCTTGCTTCTGCAGCCCCAGCAGATGCCTGCCTGCCATTGCCAGCTTCGTACTCCTACTGCCCCCATGCACCTCACTTTGTTACCTTCCCCATGAAAAAAGGAAAATACTCCTGTGATGAAGAGTTCTCTCAAAAGACATCTCCATTGGTTCCTTCACCCAGCTACTGTAACAGCTTTTAAAGTATAAGTCTCTCTACAAGAAGCCAGATGTGGAAGGAATCCATTAAAATGAAATTTCCAGAAAAGGCAAATTTATAGAAACGGAAAGCAGATTGACAGTTTCCTAGGGCCAGGGGTGGGGCAAAGATTGTCTGCAAATGCACTTATGATAGAGATTGTACCCCTGGATTTTAGTGATGTTTGAGCAACTTTGTAAATTTGCTAAAAGTCATTGACAACAATACCTGTTGTAAAATAGGCGAACGTATAGACTGTAAATTTTGCCTTACTAAAACTGTAAAACAAAAAAAAAAAAATAGAACTCACTTCACAAATTTTAAGCAGACAACCAAGTGGGACTGAGTTGATGGGAAAGAGTTATAGATGAAACTGGAAATGTGCACGTGTCCAATTTTTGTTACTTGAATTATCATTAAGACCCCAAAACTATTTTAAAGGAATTTATGGAACATCCTTTTTTTTTTTTTGCCTGGAGGAAGCTCATGTTGTAGTTCGGTTCTGCTGAGATCGTGGCACCCGTGTCCTCCCCTGTGGGCAAGCCCAGGGCTCTCCCTGGGGCACGTGCTAAGCATCGGTGATCCCAGGCCTCAGCTTTGGCACCAGCGCTGCTGTGCTCTGTGTAGTGTGAGAAGGCTGGTTTTCACTTCATTTACTCAGTTGTGGGGGAGACACACCCCCTCTGTAGTCTGTTAATGTCAAATATTGTATCTTATCACAAAAAGCTTGGCATTGGGTTTTATGAGACGACTTGTTATTTTAAGAGCAGGGTACTGAGCACAGGAAAGGTTAGGGCAATTTCTTCCTCAACTATACAGGTTCAGTGCAGACTGGCTTGAGCTGTTTGAGCAGGACCCTGGGGTTGGGCTTGGGGTGGCAGGGCCATGTGGTGTAGCCATCCCATTTGAGGGGGCTTCAGTTTTTAGGTGGAGTTCAATGACAACTTGTGCAAAGGAATAGGGAGCCTGTCCCTGACACTGATCCCAGTTAAATTCTGTCCCCGCTGGCTGGCTAAATCTGAGGTCAGGCAGAGGGGTGGAGACATGAGGACCTGCAGATTCTGGAGTGCTGGCTCTTTGTATTTGAGGAGTCCTTGCACTCAGCCTCAGGGTCCAGGCGGTGGGTTTGTTAACCGTGTGCTGGCTTCTCCACCTGAGGCCTCCCTGTTTGATGCCCTTTCCACCTGTGTCTCTCCCAATCTGCTTCCACCTCACACCTGGCCCCACTCTCCCTGCAGTGAGCAGATACACCGAGAAGCTGCGACAGCAACTGGGCCGGGACTCCAAGTTCATCCTGTGCTACGCCCAGAAGGAGGAGCTGCTGCTGGAGGAGATGTACACGGACACCATCATGGAGCTGGTCAACTTCGGCAACGAAAGTCTGGGCAGCCTGGGCAGCCTGGCCTGCCTCCTGGACCCCTCCTCAGGCGTCCTCAATGAGCAGGGCGAGACCATCTTCATCTTTGGCGATGCGGGCGTAGGCAAGTCCATGCTGCTGCAGCGGCTGCAGAGCCTCTGGGCCGCGGGCCAGCTGGACGCTGGGCTCAAGTTCTTCTTCCACTTCCGCTGCCGCACGTTCAGCTGCTTCAAGGAGAACGCTGCGCTGTGTCTGCAGGACCTGCTCTTCAAGCACTACTGCTACCCGGAGCAGGACCCGGAGGAGGTGTTCGCCTTCCTATTGCGCTTTCCGCACACGGCCCTCTTCACCTTCGACGGCCTGGACGAGCTCCACTCGGACTTCGACCTGAGCTGCGAGCCGGACACCTCCTCCCCCTGGGAGCCTGCCCACCCCCTGGTCCTGCTGGCCAACCTGCTAAATGGAAAGCTGCTCAAGGGCGCGCGCAAGCTGCTCACAGCCCGCACCGGCATCGAGATCCCGCGGCATCTCCTCTGGAAGAAGGTGCTCCTGCGCGGTTTCTCCCCCAGCCACCTGCGCGCCTACACCGGGAGGATGTTCCCCGAGCGCACCGTGCGCCAGCGCCTGCTGGACCAGCTGGAAGCCAACCCCAACCTCTGCAGCCTGTGTGCCGTGCCCCTCTTCTGCTGGATCATCTTCCGGTGTTTCCAGCACTTCCACGACGCCTTCGACAGCTCCCCGCAGCTGTGCGACCGCACAGTGACACTGACTGACGTCTTCCTGCTGGTCACGGAGGTCCACCTGAACAGGACGCAGCCCACCAGCCTGGTGCAGCGGAACACGCGGAGCCAGACAGAGACTTTCCGCGCCTGCCGGGACACGCTGCGCTCGCTGGGCGGGGTGGCTCACTGGGGCATGGAGAAGAGCGTCTTCGTCTTCCACCAGGAGGAGATGCAGGCGTCCGAGGTGCAGGAGGGGGACCTGCAGCTGGGCTTCCTGCGGGCCATGCCAGAGCTGGGCCTCGGAGGGGACCAGCAGTCCTATGAGTTTTTCCACCTCACCCTCCAGGCCTTCTTTGCTGCCCTTTTCCTAGTGGTGGACGACAAGGTGGGCACTCGGGAGCTGCTCAGGTTCTTCCAGGAGTGGACTCCTCCCGGGGAGGCAGCAGCTGCCTCCTGCTATCCCTCCTTCCTCCCCGTCCAGTGCCTGGGGGGCCACGGCCTGGCAGGGGAAGACCCCTTCAAGAACAAGGATCACTTTCATTTCACCAACCTCTTCCTGTGCGGGCTGTTGTCCAAAGGCAAACAGAAACTCCTGCGGCACCTGGTGCCCGCCGCAGCCCTGCGGAGAAAGCGCAAGGCCCTGTGGGCTTACCTATTCGCCAGCCTGCGCTCCCACCTGAAGAACCTGCCCCGAGTTCAGTCTGGGGGCTTCAACCAGGTGCAGGCCTTGCCCACCTTCATCTGGATGCTGCGCTGCATCTACGAGACGCAGAGCGAGAAGGTGGGGCAGCTGGCGGCCAGGGGCATCTGCGCCAACTACCTCAAGCTGACCTTCTGCAATGTCTGCTCGGCCGACTGCAGCGCCCTCTCCTTCGTCCTGCACCACTTCCGCAAGCGGCTCGCGCTCGAACTGGACAACAACAATCTCAACGACTACGGTGTGCGGGAACTGCAGCCCTGCTTCAGCCGCCTCACCGTCATCAGGTGAGGCCCCCGGGTTCCGGGAGCAGTCGGCGGGGCCGGGGCCCAGGGGACGCCAGGACTAGCATCGTGGGCGGGAGCTCCCGGGTTATCCTGGCACTCCTGACCACGGGTCTGGGAACATCCGGACTGCCTCTGTCTCAGGGTGGCAGAGGGTAACGAGCACAGCGTGGAAGTCAGGTGGACCTGGATCGGCCCTAGCTGGGTGTCCTTAAGCAAGTTGCTTAACCCCTTTGAGCGTCAGTGTCCTCATCTGGAAAAAGGGGATTCTCATATCCTAACAATTACAGTAATAACAATCAGCATCTATTGAGAAGTGCATTACAAATGTTACCTGGTTTAATCCTCTTAACTCTATTATGTAGGTATTGTTATTATCTCCTTTTTGGCAAAGGAGGAAGCAGAGGCACAGAGAAGTTAAGTTGCTCAAGGTCACCCAGGTGGGCCATGGTGGAGCCAGAATCATAAAGAACCTACCTTTTGAGATTCATGTGAGTCTCAGAGATAGCCCGTGAAAAGTTTCTGGCACGTGAAAGCTTTCATGGTGGCAAGAAAAAAAAGCAGACTTTGTGCATATTAGTGTTAATTTCCATGAAAAAAAAGCCAGCAGCCCCGCACTGCCAGGGATCTCAGTAAAGAACGCTCTTAATTAGTTTTCTGTTTGATGATTTAGAGGAAAGAAAATCCAGTCTCCTTTCTTCTCTTAGCGTTTTCTGTATTAAATACACCTTGTAAATCTCTACGGGGGTTTCAAGTCTCCCCTACTTGGTTCATGCATTTCTGAAGAGCAGAGGGATTTGGAACTGATTCCAGAGAACTGTTACACCAGCGCCAGAGCATACATTATGCGGGATAGGTGGGATGTAGGAAGTCCAAATCTGCCCTGGCCTGGCCATTGGAAAGCCTGGAATCTATTCTCTGAGCTCTCAGCCAGTGACTGTTTGCAGCCTCAGGCAACCTCACACGCAGTGCCTCCCTGTGCCCATTTCATAAGATGGAAACTCTGCACTAGTGTGGTGGTCCCCCAGTTTGCCTCCAAACCAGCAAAAGAGAAAGCAGGAAGAAATGGGCAACCCTAAGGAACCATTTTGAGCTCCCTGAGAGCATCAGTGAGGATTAGTTTTGGCTGAGAGTTAGAGAAAACTCAAAATACTGGTGGCTTAGATAAGTTACAAACTTATTTGTCTCTCATGCAGGAATTTAAAGGAGGGCAATTCCGGGCTGCTATGGTGTCTCAATGACCATCAGGAGCCCAGGCTCTCTCTGTCTTACTGCTCTGCTGTCCTCGCTACCTGACTACATCTTGGCTCAAAATGGCTGCTCAAGCTCCAGCCAATCAGTTGACATTTTAGTCACCAGGAAGAAGGAAGGGCAAAGAACATACCCCATTCTGTTTTTTTTTTTATTTATTTTATTGAATTATAGTTGATTTACAGTGTTGTGTTAATTTCTGCTGTACCGCAAAGTGATTCAGTCATACATACATATGTATTCTTTTCCATTATGGTTTATCAAAGGATATTGAATATAGTTCCCTGTGCTGTACAGTAGGACCTTGTTGTTTATCCATTCTATATATAATAGCTTGCGTCTGCTAATCCTAAACTCCCAATCCATCCCTACCTCACCCCCTCCCTCTTGGCAACCACAAGTCTGTTCTCTATGTCTGTGAGTCTGTTTCTGTTTAGTAGATAAGTTCATTTCTGTCATATTTTAGATTCCACATATAAGTGATATCATATGGTATTTGTCTTTGTCTAACTTCACTTACTATGATACTCTCTAGGTCCATCGATGTTGCTGCAAATGGCATTACTTCATTCTTTTTTATGGCTGAGTGGTATTCCATTGTGTGTGTGTGTATGTGTGTATATATATATACATATATATGTGTGTGATTCAGTTATACATATACCTGTATCTATTTTTTTTTCAAATTCTTTTCTCATTTAGTTTATTGCAGAATATTGAGCAGAGTTCCCTGTGCTATACAGCAGGTCCTTGTTGGTTATCTGTTTTAAATATAGTAGTGTGTATGTGTCAATCCCCAACTCCCAATTCATTCTGCCCACCACCTTTCCCCTTTGGTAACTGTAAGTTCGTTTTCTAAGTTTGTGAGTGTTTCTGTTTTGTAAATAAGTTCATTTGTATCGTTTTTTTAGATTCCTCATATAAGTGATATCATATGGTATTTGTCTTTCTCTTTCTGACTTACTTCACTTAGTATGATAATCTCTAAGTCCACCCATGTTGCTTTAAATGGCAAAATTTCATTTCTTATGGCTGAGTAGTATTCCATTGTGTATATGTACCACATTGTCTTTATCCATTCATGAGTTGATGGACATTTAGGTTGTTTCCATGGCTTGACTATTGTGACTAGTGCTGCTGTGAACATAGGAGCACATGTATCTTTTTAAATTATAGTTTAGGACACACCCCATTCTTTTAAGAAGACTTCTCAGCTATTGCTAATGAGATTTCTGCTTAGATTTCACTGGGTAGAAGTTAAGCACATGTGCCCAGCTGAGAAATGGAGGATTCTGTTTCTGAGTAAGCATAGATATTGGTAGTGACTCATAGGGTCTGCCCCCCTGGGATAGTCTTGCAGTGTATGTACACGCTGTGCCCCAGCACCAAGGTAGGTACTATGAGGGGAAGGGGTCGGGGGTCTGACGTGATCATTTTGATTAGCCTAAAAGTCAAGGTTTTACCTTTTCGGCCTTTTACTTATTACAGAGGACAGCTTGTAGCCCAGTTTGGCCCATGGCTTGTGTTTATAGATAAAGTTTTATTGGAACACAGTCACACTTATTTATTTACATACTGGCTGCTTCCCTCTGCAGAGCTGAGTGGTTGCAGTAGAGACCAGATGGCCTGCAGAGCTGAAACATTTGTTCTCTGACCCTTTACAGAAAAAAATTGCTGAGCTCTGGTCTGTTACCTCACCGCCCCCGACCGTCGCCTCACCCCTCATGCTTCTCCATCTCTGAGCCTTATTCTTGCCCTCAGACTCACCTAAATAAAGGGGTGGAGGATTGAGAAGATCAGGGAAGCTTGTTATAAAGATTACTTGGCAGTGAAAAAAATTGTTTTGCATTTTAGCCAAATCAAAATATCCGGCTAGTATAGGGCTCTCGAAGAGCAATTCCAGTATGTGCTGGCCCTTGTCCAGGAGATAGCCATCATCTTGAGGCCCTGTTTTCCTGCCCTCTCTCAAAGCCTGGCCTGGTGAAGCAGCATGTGCACTAAAGAGGAGTGGGAGAGCGTGGCTGCCAAGACCTGCCTCATCCGGCTGTTTCTCCCTTGCCATTGAACTTCCTACATAGACCCATACCAGGAGCTGTCTCCCTCGACTGACCTGACCAAGTCAGGTTTAACAGGTGCATTTCCATGGAAAGGCTCGTGGTATTTTGCGTGGGACAGTTCTTATGGAGACTGTCCTGCCTTTTGCAGGACCTCTAACATCTCCAGCCCCACTTGTGAGATGGAATATTCCCCCCCCCCACCACGCCCCCCACCCTCCCGCCTTATAACCACTAAATGCAGCTCCACGTGTTTCCACATCCCAGCCATACCTCCCCAACCCTCTGCTGTGCAGTGAGAGCCACATTGACACATAGGCCACCAGCAGATGCAGGGTGTCAGAGGCGGCTGGCCACATGTGTCTTTCAGGTGTCCCTCGTCACCCTTATGTTGAATTAGGGCTGTGTTGTAGCCTTGCTGATGGGCTGGTTCTGGTGGTTCTCTCAGCCCCACGAAGACCAGGCTCTGTAGGGGCCGTTTGACTGGCTGCTATGACCATTCTCTTGGGGGACACTTATAGCTAGGAAAACTCCAGGACCCATAGGTTTCTGGATTCTTGTGGAATTGATGCTCTTTCATAATGAGCAGCTGCTCTGATTTTTAACTTTCTTTGCTGTTTTTTTTCAGACTCAGTGTGAACCAGATCACTGACAGTGGGGTGAAGGTGCTATATGAAGAGCTGACCAAATACAAAATTCTGACATTTTTAGGGTATGTATATTCTCAAGAACACTGGGACAGCTATATAATAAGCATGTAGAGCCGCAGGAAATTGGCATTCCTGTGGATCACTGGTGGTGTGGTTGAGACTGATGGCCCTGGGGTACCAGGAAGAGCACTAGACAGGGAGCCAGGAGTCCTGGGTCCTGCTTTTGGCTCAGCCAGCAGCCCACTCTTTGAGAAAGTCAGGAAATCTCACTGGGCCTCAGCCTTCTCATCTCCCATATATAATTGGGATCCTAATATAGGCAAATAGTTTCCTAGCTGGTGATTGAGAGTTGTAATGACAGAATTCCTGCGGATATGTTTTAGGAACGTGAGAATACTGTTTATGTGATTTCACTACTGTGGGTCCATGATCTGTCATCCAGAACCGTTCGGGCAAAACACAAATCAGAAATTAGTGTCCATGTTACCAAGCAGTGACATGATCACTGGGGTCTAGGGCAATACCCCATTTTCAGATACTTTAATATTTCTGCAGCAAAACCTATAAACATTCAAACTAGTTGGGATAAAGACCATGAACAGCTCCACTTCAGTTGCCAGTGGTTATGAAGAAGTTCAGGTTTTCAGAACCTTTAGGATTTGGGAGTTTGAGATGAGAGACTGTGGGCCAGCCTGCCAGCCCCACGGCCGCTGTTGACTCTGAGAGCTGGAGCCAGCCCGTCAGCTTCGCTGGGGCTCAGTTTTCTCAGCTGTCACATGAGGACACTGAAGCATTCAATCCCAGGCTGTCTTTCGGCTCTGGAGTTCTGCGTGACTATGGAACACTGGAAACCTGTCTGCTTACCACTTTCAGCTCCCTTCTGCCTTATTGTTGAATTGGTATCAAGTGGTAAATGACTAAAAGGTAGACACTGAGGCAGTTCAACCTTTTAAAAAGGCAGAACCTTTGACTCCTCAAGATGCTGATTGTGATCTTAATCTAAAAAATACCCTTCACCTGCTATTTATCGAACACGTACGTGCAAGGGCTTGGAATGATCTCATGGGATCCTCATAACAAGCCTGTGAGGGAGCTGTAATCCTTACCCCTGTATTACAGGTGGAGAAACTGAGGCATGGAGAGGCTAGGTACCTTGTCCCAGGTCATAGTGCTGGGGAAAGTGGCAGAGTTGGCCTTGAACCCAGCCCGTGAGACCCCACAGCCCCAAACTCTGGTCTCCACATGCCCTTCGTTTCTCCTTTGGACCCAGACTTTGGAAATCAACAGACAGTACCTACTCACTTTAAAAAATGGGATCATACATTCTCATGGCCGTGCTTTCTCTTGAAGCTTATACAACAACCAAATCACTGATGTCGGAGCCAGGTACATCGCCAGAATCCTGGATGAGTGCAAAGGCCTCACACATCTGAAGTAAGTGGGGTGGGTGCAGTGGGTTCTTCAGTAGCTTGTCTTGGTCACCTTTCATTGTTCAAGCAAAGAATAAATGTCACCCTAGAGTGGCCTTCTGCTTTTCCCGGGGCCATATTGGTCAAATCAGGACACCTGTGTGTGGAAGGTGAGCTGTGGGTGAGGCTCGGAGTTTGGAAGGGCCATCTACCAGGGGTGGGGGAAGAGCTTGGCATTTTGATTTCATTAACTCCTGACAGGAAGAAAGGCCGCAACTATCACCCTTTCTGGAGGTCTTTTACCCCTGAGGAAGTGCCTCGTTGTCTTAGTCCATTCTGGTTTCTGTAACAAAATATCATACATGAGGTTGCTTATAAACACTGGAGATTATTTCTGACAGTTCTGGAGGCTGGGGAGACTAGGATCAAGGCTCCAGCAGATTAGGTGCCTGGTGAGAGCCCAATTCCTGGTTCTTAGAAGGTGCCTTCTCACTGTGTCCTCACGTGGTGGTGGAAAAGGGGGAAAGGGAGCTTTCTTGGACTTCATTTATAAGTCACTAATGCCATTTGTGAAGGCTGTGATGAGTGACCTTATCACGTCCCAAAGGTTCCACCTCCTAGTACCGTCACCTAGGTGTTAGGATTTCAACATATGGATTCTGGTGGGGATGAGGGAGACAAACATTCAGGCCATAGGCATCTAGTTGCAGGTGAGAGCCTGATCCTTGGCTGTGTCATAGGAATGTCCTGCTAAAGGTGTCAGAGCACCAGGCTTGGAGGAGCCCCTGGTGCTGCCCTGGTGATGGGAGTCTACCCCTTGACCATTCGCAGTTGAAGCAGGAACCCTCTGGTCAGCTGATGGAAAGGAGTGATGCTCAGAGGTCATCTAAAGAATCTCCAGGAGAACTCGGGTCCCTGAGTCTCTGCAGAGATTGTGACCATCTCCTGGAGAGGAATCCCGACTGGTTGTCCTCAGGACTTTGGGCCCTTCCCTGAGAGGAAGCCCAGGGACGGCTGCTGTGGGTCCCAGGAGAAAGATCACCCTTCCTAGGACAGGCGTGAGGGGCTCTGTGCCAAGGATGAGGATGGCTGCCGCTGGAGTCCCCTCACGGCTGGAGCTGATGTGTGCATGACTCTCTCTGCAGGCTGGGAAAAAACAAAATAACGAGCGAGGGAGGAAAGTGTCTCGCCCTGGCTGTGAAGAACAGCAAGTCCATCTTTGAAGTTGGGTGAGTAGAGGCAGATGAGCAAGAATGTGCATATATAGCCTGCTCTGTGTACGAGAGCACCTGCGGGTCTTTGTGTACATCCATCTAGCAAAAGGACCCCTGGAGCAAGCTGTGGGGGAGAGGCTGCAGAGAGCCTCCATCACAGACGCCCTGCCGGCTGGGACCCACGGGCTCCTCCATGGAAAATGTGGGAAGTCCCAGGACTGACCGCAACTTCAGTTGCATGGACTTTTATTTAATTCATGGACTTTTATTTAATTCATGCAAAAGCCAGTATAACCACTGCCAGAAAATGGAGGGGCTCGAAAAGGGAGTCCTAGCCCTATGTGGTTGTTTCCTCAGGCAGGTGTGCTTCATTTTAAGAATATTAGATTTTCTCTGGAGGCTTCAAACAATTTTTTATTTTATATTAGAGTATACTCAATGTTGTATTACTTTCAGGTGTAGAGCAAAGTGATTCAGTTATACATGTATCTGTTACTTTTCAAGTTCTTTTCGCATTTAGGTTATTACAGAATATTGAGCAGAGTTCCCTGTGCTATACAGTAGGTCCTTATGGGTTATCTGTTTTAAATATAGTAGTGTGTATATGTCAATCCCCAACTCCCAATGTATCCCTCTCCCCAACCTTTCCCCTTTGGTAACCATAAGTTTGTTTTCTAAAAGTCTGTGAATCTGTTTCTGTTTTGTAAATAAGTTCATTTGTATCATTATTTTTAGATTCTGCATGTGACATATTTGTCTTTCTCTGACTTACTTCACTTAGTGTGATCATCTCAAGGTCCATCCATATTGCTGCAAATGGCATTATTTCATCCTTTTTAATGGATGAGTAATATTCCATTGTATATATGTACCACCTTTATTCATTCATCTGTTGATGGACATTTAGGTTGCTTCCATGTCTTGGCTATTGTAAACAATGCTGCAATGAACATTGGGGTGCATGTAACCCTTCTAACCATGATTTTCTCTGGATACATGCCCAGGAGTGGATTGCTGGATCATATGGTAGCTCTGTTTTTAATTTTTTAAGGAACCTGCATGCTGTTTTCCATAATGACTTTACCAATTTACATTCCCACCGACAGTGCAGGAGGCTTCCCTTTTCTCCACACATTCTTCATCATTTATTGTTTGTAGACAGTTTCATTATGGCCATTCTGACTGGTGTGAGGTGATATCTATTGTAATTTTGGTTTGCATTTCTTTAATAATTAGCAGTGTGGAGCATCTTTTCATGTGCCTCTTGGCCATGTGTATGTCTTCTTTGGAGAAATGTCTATTTAGGTCTTCTGCCCATTTTTTTGAGTTGTCTTGTTTTTTGGACATTGAGCTGCATAAGCTGTCTGTAGATTTTGGAGATGAATCTCTTGTTGGTCATATCGTTTGTAAATATTTTCTCCCATTCTGTGGGTTGTCTTTTTGTTTATAGTTTCCTTTGCTGTGCATAACTTTTTGAGTTAGTTAGGTCCCATTTGTTTATTTTTGTTTTTATTTCCATTATTCTAGGAGATAGAAAACAAATATTGCTGTGATTTATGTCAGAGAGTTCTTCCTATTTTCCTCTAAGAGTTTTATAGTACCAGGTCTTACATGTAGGTCTTTAATCCATTTTGAGATTTTTTTGTGTGTATGGTGTTTAAAGAATGTTCTAATTTCATTCTTTTACATGTAGCTGTCCAGTTTTCCCAGCACCATTTATTGAAGAGACTGTCTTTCCCCCATTGAATAGCCTTGCCTCCTTTGTCATAGATTAATTGACCATAGGTGCGTGGGTTTATTTCTGGGCTTTCTATTCTGTTCCATTGATGTATATTTCTGTTTTTGTACCAGCACCATACTGTTTTGATGACTGTAGTGTTGTAGTATAGTCTGAAGTTAGGGAGTCTGATTCCTCCAGCTCTGTTTTTCTTTCTCAGGATTGCTTTGGCTATTCCGGGTCTCTTGTATCTCCATACAAATTTTAAGATTTTTTGTTCTGGTTCTGTGAAAAATGCCATTGGTTATTTGATAGGGATTGCATTGACTATGTAGATTGCCTTGTGTGGTATAGTCATTTTGACAATATCGATTCTTTCAGTTCAAGAATATGGTATATCTTTCCATCAGTTTATGTCATCTTCAGTTTCTTTCATCAGTGTCTTATAGTTTTCAGAGTACAGGTCTTTTGTATCCTTAGGTAGGTTTATTCCTAGGTATTTTATTCTTTTTGATGTGATGGTAGATGGGATTGTTTCCTTAATTTCTCTTTCTGATTTTTCATTGTTAGTATATAAAAATGCAACAGATTTCTATGCATTAATTTTGTAACCTGCAACTTTACCAAATTCATTAATGAGCTCTAGTAGTTTTCTGGTAGTATCTTGAGGATTTTCTATGTATACTATCATGTCATCTGCAAACAGTGACAGTTTTACTTCTTTTTCAATTTGGATTCCTTTCATTTCTTTTTCTTCTCTGATTGTTGTGGCTAAACCTTCCAAAACTATGCTGAAAATAGTGGTGATAGTGGGCACCCTTGTCTTGTTCTTGATCTTAAAGGAAATGCTTTCAGTTTTTCATCATTGAGAATGATGTTCGCTCTGGGTTTGTCATATACGGCCTTTATTATGTTGAGGTAGGTTCCTTCTGTGTCCACTTTCTGGAGAGTTTTTATCATGAATGGATGTTGAATTTTGTCAAAAGCTGTTTCTGCATCTATTGAGATGATCATATGGTTTTTATTCTTCAATTTGTTGATGTGGTGAATTACACTGATTTGCAGATATTGAAAAACCCTTGCATCCCTGGGATAAATCCCACTTGATCATGGAGTATGATCCTTTTAATGTATTGTTGGATTCAGATTGCTAGTATTTTGTTGAGGATTTTTCTGTATATGTTCATCAGTGATATCGGCCTGTAATTTTCTTCTTTTGTGGTATCTTTGTCTGGTTTTGGTATCAGGGTGATGGTGGCCTCATAGAATGAGTTGGGGAATTTTCCTTTCTCTGCAATTTTTGGAACAGTTTCAGAAGGATAGGTGTTAACTCTCGTCTAAATGTTTGATAGAATTCACTGTGAAGCCATCAGGTCCTGGCCTTTGGTTTGTTGGAAGTTTTAAAATCACAGTTTCAATTTCAGTGCTTGTGATTGGTCTGTTCATATTTTCTCTTTCTTCCTGGTTCAGTCTTGGGAGATAGTACCTTTCTAAGAATTTGTCCATTTATTCCAGGTTGTCCATTTTATTGGCATATGGTTGCTTGTAGTGGTCTCTTTTGTATTTCTGTGTTCATTGTAATGTCTCCTTTTTCATTTCTAATTTTATTGTTTTGAGTCCTCTCCCTTTTTGTTGTTGATGAGTCTGCCTAAAGGTTTATCAATTTTGTTTATATTTTCAAAGAACCAGCATTTAGTTTCATTGCTCTTTGTTATTGTTCTCTTTGTCTGTATTTCATTTGTTTCTGTTATGATCTTTACGGTTTCTTTTCTTCTACTAACTTTAGGTTTTATTCTTCTTTCTCTAATTGCTTTTGGTATAAGGTTAGGTTGTTTATTTGAGATTTTTCTTATTTCCTAAGGTAAGATTGTATTGCTATAAAACTTCCCTCTCAGAACTGCTTTTGCTGCATCCCATAGGTTTTGGATTGTTGTGCTTTTCATTTTGTCTGTAGGTATTTTTTGATTTTCTCTTTGATTTCTTCAGTGATCCATTGGTTGTTTAGTAGCACATTGTTTAGCCTCCTCGTGTTTGTGTTTTTAGCAATTTTTTTCTTGTAGTTGATTTCTAATCTTGTTGTGGTGGGAAAAGATGCTTGATATGATTTCAGTTTTCTTAAATTTACCAGGGCTAGCTTTGGCCCAGCATGTGGTCAGTCCTGGAGAATGTTCCATGTGCACCTGAGAAGAATGTGTATTCTGCTGCTTTTGTATGGAATGCTCTATAAATATCAAGAGCATCTGATATTAAGTCCATTTGGTCTAATGTGTCATTTAAGTCCTGTGTTTCCTTATTGACTTCCTGTCTGGATGACCTGTCCATTGGTGTAAGTGGGGTGTTAAAGTCCCCCACCATTATTGTGTCACTGTTGATTTCTCCCTTTATGGCTGTTAGTATTTGCCTTATATATTGAGGTACTCCTATGTTGGGTGCCTATATATTTGCAATTGTTAAATCTTCTTCTTGGATTGATCCCTTGATCATTATGTAGTGTCCTTTGTCTCTTATAACAGACTTTATTTTACTGACTTTATTTTAAAGTCTATTTTGTCTGATATGAATATTGCTACTCCAGCTTTTTTTTTTTAAAGAGCAGTATGTTTTATTTTATTTTTATTTATTTACTTATTGTCTGTGTTGGGTCTTTGTTGCTGCACATGGACTTTCTCTAGTTGTGGTGAGCGGGATCTACTCTTTGTTGTGGTACGCGGGCTCCTCATTACTGTGGCTTCTCTTGTTGTGGAGCACAGGCTCTAGGCACATGGACTTCAGTAGTTGTGGCACACAGGCTCAATAGTTGTGGCTCACGGGCTCTAAAGTTCAGGCTCAATAGTTGTGGTGCACGGGCTTAGTTGCTCCGCGGCATGTGGGATCTTCCTGGGGCAGGTATCGAACTCGTGTCCCCTGCATTGGTAGGCAGATTCTTAACCACTGTGCCACCTAGGAAGCCCCTACTCCAGCTTTCTTTTGATTTCCATTTGCATGCAATATCTTTTTCCATCCCCTCACTTTCAGTTTGTATGTATCCCTAGGTCTGAAATGGGTCTCTTGTAGACAGCATATATACGGGTCTTGTTTTTGTGTCCATTCAGACAGTCTGTGTCTTTTGGTTTGAGCATTTACTCCTACTGCATTTAAGGTAATTATTGATATGTATGTTCCCACTACCATTTTCTTAATTGTTTGTTTTTGTAGGTCTTTTCCTTCTCTTGTGTTTCATGCCTAGAGAACTTCCTTCAGGATTTGTCATATAGCTGGTTTGGTGGTGCTGAATTCTCTTACCTTTTGCTCGTTTGTAAAGCTTTTGATTTCTCCGTCAAATCTGAATGAGATCCTTGATGGGTAGAGTAATCTTGGTTGTAGGTTTTTCTCTTTCATCACTTTAAGTATATCCTGCCACTCCTCTGGTCTTCAGAGTTTCTGCTGAAAGATAAGCTGTTAACCTTATGGGGATTCCCTTGTATGTTATTTGTTGCTTTTCCCAGGGTGCTTTTAATATTTTTACTTTGTGTTTAATTTTTGTTAGTTTGATTAATATGTGTCTCAGCATGTTTCTCCTTGGGTTTATCCTGTATGGGACTCTGCTCTTCTTGGACTTGATCAACTATTTCTTTTCCCATGTTGAGGAAGTTTTCAACTATCATCTCTTCAAATATTTTCCCATACCCTTTCTTTTTCTCTTCTTCTTCTGGGATGCCTATAATTCGAATGTTGATGCACTTAATATTGTCCCACAGATCTCTGAGCCTGTCTTTATTTCTTTTCATTCTTTTTTCTTTATTCTGCTCTTTTGCAGTTATTTCCATCATTCTATTTTCCAGCTCACTTATCCATTCTTCTGTCTCAGTTATTCTGCTATTGACTCCTTCTAGCGTATTTTTCATTTCAGTTATTGTGTTGTTTCCTGCTGATTGTCTGTTCTTTAGTTCTTCTAGGTCCTTGTTAAACATTTCTTGTATCTTCTCAGTCTGTGCCTCCATTCTGCTTCCAAGATTTTGGATCATTTTTACTATCATTGCTCTGAATTCTTTTTCAGGTAGCTTTCATATTTCCTGTTCATTTATTTGGTCTTTTGGGTTTTTATCTTGCTCCTTTGTCTGTAAGATATTTCTCTGTCTTCTCATTTTGTCTAATTTACTGTGTTTGAGGTCTCCTTTCACCAGGCTGCAGGGTCATAGTTCCTCTTGCTTCTGGTCTCTGCCCCTGGTGGTGAGGTTAATCCAGTGACGTGTAGGCTTCCTGAGGGGAGGGATTGGTGCCTTTGTTCTGGTGGGTGGAGCTGAGTCTTTTGCCTCTGATGGGCAGGGCCATGTCAGGTGATGTGTTTTGGGGTGTCTGTGAGCTTAGTATGATTTTAGCTTGTCTGCTGATGGCTGGGTTTGTGTTCCTGTCTTATTTCTTGTTTGATGTGAGGCGTCCAGTGCTAGGAGCTAAAGGCAGTTGGGTGGAGGCAGGTTTCGGATTCAGATGGAGGCCTCCATGAGAGCTCTTGCTGATTAATATTCCTTGCGGTCGAGAATTCTCTAGTGGTTCAGCATCCTGGACTCGGTGCTCCCACCCCAGAGGCTCAGGCCTGACTTCTGTTCAGGGAACTAAGACCCCACAAGTCACTTGTCACAGCAATAAAGGGGATTAAAAAAAAAAAAAGACAAAATCCCAAACAAATGGTAAAAAGCAAAATCAAACAAACAAAACCATGAACAAGGAAACTCACACACACAAGAAACAAAAACAGAACCAAATAAAATAGAAAGCAAAAGAAGAACCAGACAAACAAAAGAACCCAAAAATGAAGTCAAACAACTAAAAACAAAACTAACAAAAACACAAAACCAAAAAACAAAACCAAAGCAGAAGCAGAGTGCCAACTGAAGAATAAAGCAAACAAATAGAGCAAACCAACAAAAATGATTTTAAAAAAAGTGGTGGGGGTGGGTACAACACAGAACAACAGAAAAGCAAAGTAAAAATGGAAATATATTTATAAAAGTAAGAAATAGAAAATAAAAAATGTGTTAAAAAAACAAGATCTCAAAAGACTAAATAAAAATAGTTATAATAAAACAATGGAAAGAAAAAAAGAATCAACAACAGAATGAATCAAAACATAATAAAAGTAATTGTAATGTTTTCCTGGGGTCTCAGCTGTCAGTGTCCTTGTCCCTACCATGAGCCACAGCCCACCTCCACTTCCCCAAGAGGCCCTCCACTGCCTCTGGGCTGGTCTTTGGACCTATTGTGGGCCCTGTGGGGACCACTCAGACTCTGATCTGGCCCGACTCCTGTGTGTGCTTGCCCCCAAAATTCACAGCTGCCAGAGCTAGACTGTTTTCATTTGTGGGAACACTTATCTACTCAGATATTCTGTAGACACAGAGTCTACCTAACTGATCGTTGGGATTTAATCTGTGGGTTGTGTAGCTGATGGAAAGATTTCGATCCTTTTCCTTATTCGCCCCATCCCTGGGGTTCAACTTTGGATTTATCTCCACCTCTGCATGTTTTATCTCCACCTCAGGAGTTTGGTCCTGATGCTGCCTTGGAGCTCTTGGGTCTGCCCCAGTGTGGGCAGGGCACAAAGGTGGTACGACTGCTTAGCTCACAGAAGCCCCAGTGGCCCCAAATGCATGGGGAAGCTGGTGACCATGGGCACAAGAGATATGGCCTTAGCGAGGGCTTTTTCTGTTGCCTGGCAGCAGGCGTGCAAGGGCCAGCCCTGAGAGGGCTTTTTATATTGCCTGCCAGCAGGCATGCAAGGGTCAGCCCTGGAAAGGGTTTTTTCTGTTGCCCATTGGCAGACACTGGCATGCGGAGAGAGAGAGGTTACAATATTGATTCCATCCCCTGCCTGTGACTCACCAGTAGCGCCCTTCTTCCATGGCAGTCTGGTCTTCCTCTGTAGGCATTCCCTGCTGCAGATTTCCTCTCTCCCATCCCCTCAGTCTGTCTTCCTGCAGCTAACAGTGGTTCTTGCCCCGGGCCTGTTCTCCAGTCACCACACTCCAGCTCCCAGCCCCCTTGCACACTAGGGAACACATGTCCCAGCCTGGGGCACACAGGGCTGTGGCACGGACCATCTGTGTAGGTCTCACTCTGTCTGATCTGCCACAGATCGGCCGCATCACCCTCCTCCGCCAGCCTCAGATGCTTCCCTTCTGTCCCAACTGACTTCCCCGTCAGAGAGGGGGCTTCCTCAGATGTGGGAATCTCTCCTCTGCTTCAGCTCCCCCGCCTCGGGATGCAGGCCCCATCCCACTTCCTTTCCTCCTCCTTCTCCCTTCTTTCTTTCATCCTACCCAGTTATGCAGGGATCTTTATAGTCCTTTCCACTGTCCAAGGTCTTCTGCTAGTGTTCAGTTGGTGTTCTGTGAGAACTGTTGCATCTGTAGATGTATTCCTGATGCATCCATGGAGAGAGGTGAACTCCATGTCCTCCTACTCCTCCACCATCTTCATTATCTAGAGGTCTTTTTTCTTCCCTTCCTCTTTTGTTCTCTTCTCTTTTGGTTTGATGACCATCTTTAGTATTGTGTTTGGGTTGCTTTTTCCTTTGTGTGTGTGTATCTATTGTAGTTTTGGGATTTGCTGTTCCCATGAGGTTTTGATATATCAGTCTCTATATCTACCAGGTTGTTTTAAGTTGCTGGTTTCTTTCCCACCTTTAGCATTTGTTGCAAAGCTGGTCTGGTGGTAATGAATTCTCTTAGCTTTTGCTCTTCTGTTAAGCTTTTGATTTCTCCACCAAATCTCAATGAGAGCCTTGCTGGGTAGAGTATTCTTGGTTGTAGTTTCTCCCCTTTCAGTACTTTAAAAATATTTTGCTACTCCCTTCTGGCCTGCAGAGTTTCTGCTGACAACCTTATGGGAATTCCCTTGTCTTTTATTTTTATCAATTTGATTACTATGCATCTTGGCATGTTCCTCCTTGGATTTATCCTGCCTGGGACTCTGTGCTTCCTGCACTTGGGTGACTCTTTCCTCTCCCATGTTAGGGAAGTTTTCAGCTATTATCTCTTAAAGTATTTTCTTAGGTCCTTTCTGTCTCTCTTCTCCTTCTGGAACCCCTATAGAGCAAATGTTGGTGCATTTAATGTTGTTCCAGAGGTCTCTTAGACTGTCTTCATTCCTTTTTATTCTTTTTTTTCTTTAGTCTGTTCCGCAGCAGTGATTTCCACTATTCTGTCTTCCAGCTCACTTTTCTGTTCTTCTGCCTCACTTATTCTGCTACTGATTCCTTCTGGTATGTTTTTTATTTCAGTTATTATTTTGTTCATCTCTATTTGTTCTTTAGTTCTTCTAGGTCTTTGTTAAACACCTCTTGTATCGTCTCAATCTTTGCCTCCATTCTTTTTCTGAGATCTTGGATCATCTTTCCTATCATTATTCAGAATTCTTTGGGTAGATTGCCTATCTCCACTTCACTTAGTTGTTCTTCTGAGGTTTTATCTTGTTCCTTCATATAGGACATACTCCTCTGCTGTCTTATTTTGTCTAACTTTCTGTGATTGCAGTTTCCATTCTGCGTTCTGTAGGATTGTAGTTCTCGCTTCTGCTGTCTGCCCCTGGTGGAGGAGGCTGGTCCAAGAGACTTGTGCTGGCTTCCTGGTGGGAGGGACTGGTTCCTGCCCATTGGTGGAGGGACAGGTTCCTGCCCATTGGTGGGTGGAGCTGGGTCTTGTCCCTTGGGTGGGCAGGGCTATGTCAGGGGGTGTGTTTAGTAGGCAGTTGTGTGGTCAGGAAGCCTTTAAGCGGCCTCTGTGCTGATGGGTGGGGCTGTGTTCCCACTCGGTTGGTTGGTGTGAGGCGACCCAGCACTGGAGCCTATAGGCTGTTGGGTGGGGCCAGGTCTTAGTGAAAAAATGGCAGCCTCTGGGAGGGCTCATGTCAGAGTACTCACAAGAACTACCACTGCCAGTGTCTTTGTCCCTGCAGTGAGCTACAGCTTCCCCCTTCCTATGCAGGCAACCCTCCAATACCAGCAATTAGGTCTGGCCTAGCCTCTTATGAGGTCACTGCTTTCTTCCCCTGGGTCCTGGTGCACACAAGACCTTGCATTCACCCTCCAAGGATGGAGTTTCTGTTTCCTCTAGTCCTGTGGAATTCCTGTGGATCAAACCCCACTGGCCTTCAAAGGCAGATTCTGTGGGGCCTCCTCCTCCCATTGCCAGATCCCCAGGCTGGGGAGCCTGATGTGGGGCTCAGAACTTTCACTCCTATGGGAGCACTTCTGTGATATAATTTTCCAGTTTGTGGTTCTCCCACTTGGCCAGTATGGGATTTGGTTTTACTGCAGTCGCACCCCTCATACTGTCTCATTGTGGGTTCTTCTTTTGTCTTTGGATGTAGGATATCTTTTTTGGTAGGTTCCAGGATTTTTTTGTCGATGATTGTCCAGCAGTTCAGTTGTGATTTTGGTGTTTTCATAAGAAGAGGTGAGCTCACATCCTTCTACTCTGCCATCTTGTCTCCACCTCCCCTCTCTGGAGGCTTTTTTAATTCGACTTTTTTATTGAAAATACACATAACACAAAAGTTACCATCTTAACCATTTTTACGTGTACAGTTCAGTGGCATTAACTACATTCATACAGTTGTGCAAGCATCACCATTATCCATCTCTAGAACTCTCTTTTTCTTGCAAAACAGAAACTCATTCTCTCCTCCCCTCAGCCCCTGGCAACCACCTTTCTTTAGTACTTTCTGTCCCTGTGAATTTGACTACCATAGGTAGTCATATAAATGGAGTCATAACAGTATTTGTCTTTTTGTGACTGGCTTATTTTACTTAGCATGGTGTCCTCAAGGTTTATCCATGTTGTAGCATGTGTTAGACTTTCCTTCCTTTTTAAGACTGTGTTAATAGTCCATTCTATGTATATACCACATTTTGTTTATCCATTCATCTGTCATTGGACACTTGGGTTGTTTCCACCTTTTAGTTTTTATGAGTAATGCCACTATGAACATGGGTGTACATATATCTCTTTGAGACCCTGCTTTAAATTCTTTTGGGGTATATACCCAGAAGTGGAATTGCTGGATCACATGATAATTCTATTTTTAATTTCTTGGGGAACCACCCTATTGTTTTCTACAGCAGCTGTACCATTTTACATTCCTACTAACAGTACACAAGGGTTCCAATTTCTCCACCTCCTCACAAATACTTGTTATTTTCTGGTGTTTTGGTAGTAACCACCCATATGGGTGTGAGGTGATATTTCATTATGGTTTTGATTCAGGAGACTATTTACAGCTTTTCTTAGGTTATCATTTTTTCTCTGATTATAAAAGAAACAGATAATTTTATTTGTAAACTGTGTAAAATATGAAACGTATAATAGACATCATCTTTTCAGAAATAATTATTGTCAACCCTTGAGGTCAGTTAAACTTTCTTGCTCTGTCTCATGCAATGTGTGTTCTCTCTATACTATTTTTTTTTTTAACATGGTAGATGTGAAACTGTCTGTACAGAATTTTATTCTACCTTTTTTCACTTAATCTCGTGTCATGAGTAGTTTTCCACTTTATTAAAAGTTTGCCACCATGCAATTGTATCTAGTACATACACTTTTCATGCAAAATGCTGAAAACTCTCATTCAGGGGTTTTACAAGCCATACGGGCAGGGACGTTGGCAGGCCACTTGCCTGATAAGAGCATGTAGTTGAGGCAGCTCCAGTTCTGTTGTGGTGGGCCTGGCAGACTTGCTTTCTGTAGACAGTGACCCTCAGCCTTTTAGGAATAGCTGACTCTTATTATAGGTTCAGCACTGTACTGAGTGCTTTGCATATATTAACTCACTTAATCCTTACAACAACTCTATGAGGAAATGCTCTTCTTATTCCTGCTTTACAAATGAGGAGGCTAAAACTTGAGAGACTACACACCACCCAAGCACTTGCAGGTAGTGGGGGGCAGGGCTGGGATGGAAGCCCAACGTCTTACCATGCAGACCCTTGATTTAGCTGGGTCCTCTAAGGTTTTCTACTGTGGAGGAGAGGATACGGCTTGTCATTGCACCTCCCCACCAAAACTGCAACAATCTAAACAGTCCAGTTTTGTCACATCCTCTTAACATACCAGGAAAATTGCTGATAAGTTTTCTCAATGTGCTTCCTGATCTTTGCTTTATGCAAGACCAGCTATGTCTTCAAGAACGTCTGTTACCCCTGCACAGGAACAAGTGGATATTGGGAGTTTGGCACCTCTACAGACCTTCCTTTTAAGCTGCTGCCAACTTGTATATCCTGCGGGTGACGTTTGGGAACAGTCGTGAGGTTAGGCTCTGACGGATTGCCCTCCAAAAGCTCAGGGGTGAGACTTGGTTTCTGATTGTGCAGCTGTCTGATTTGACGTCGGGTCCCAAGGCTTCTACTGCCTTTTTCCTCCCGAGCAGCTCACTCGGGGGCTGATGGAGGGATTCGTCTCCAGGCCACAGCGCCGGGGATGGAGCAGAAGCAACTGCCTGCTGAGTCTACAAGCTGCAGCCGTGAGCAGAAAATAAGGGATGGGCATGAGGTAACTTTCACTGTCTTGCCTCTGCCCTTAGGATGTGGGGCAATCACATCGGTGATGAAGGAGCAAAGGCCTTTGCAGAGGCTCTGAGGAACCACCCCAGCCTGACCAACCTGAGGTAACTGCTGCATTCTGAGACCTGCTGTCTTCAGGGCCAACCTGGTCACTCCGTATTCCTCTTGTTTTACCAGGGGAGGAGCCAAGGGGAAGAGGGTGGCTGGCATTCCTAACAGGGAAGGTATGTGTGTGTGTGGTTTTTCTTTTTCTTTTTAAAAACGTTTTTATTGACATAGAAGAGGCATACAGTAAAGTATATCATGCTCGAGTTTTCAGCTGCCTGCCATGCCATGCACACACCAGTCAGATCACGTAGACGTTGCCAGCCCCTCGGCGGTCTCCCTGTGCCCCTTGGAGTGTGGGGAGGAATTCTTCAGTCCAGATAAAACCGAGAGGCACTGGGCAGCAGATTCCTGCCCCTTCCTTATTCTCAGGATGGTGCTGAGCATCTTCCCCTCTGTAAACAGGCTTGGTCCGCCCCGGCCCCCTTTTAGGCCTCTGGCCGAATCTCTGAGACTCGGGTGTCTCCCGGTTGCCTGTGTCCTTCCTGTCACTGACAGAGAGTCTAACATGGTGGGGGCAGTAGCAGAGTTCCTTCCTTAAGAGAACAGAGGAAACTTCTCCTGACCTCACTGACAGGTGCCTGTAAGATGTCAGCCTCCAAAGCAGAGCTCGCCGGGCCTCCTCAGCCCGTGTGACCAGGTCTTGCCCATGTTCTGTGGCCCATCTGGCCTCTCCTCGAGCAGTCTGGTGACTGTCCTCGTCCTGGGCTCCGGAGCAACAGAGCCTGCGTGGCTGCTGGTGAGGCGGGCACTTCTGCTTCCTGCCTCAAGTCAGCCTGGGCCGGGGCCACCTCCAGGCAGAGTCTTCTCAGCTGAAACCAAAGCCACATGTAGACGTGTTTTTAATAACCTACCCCAAACGTTTTTCTTTCCTAGTCTCGCATTCAACGGCATCTCTACAGAAGGAGGAAAGAGCCTCGCGTGGGCCCTGCAGCGTAATGCGTCTCTGAGAATATTCTGGTAATAACCAAAGTCATTTTAAAAGGTTGGGTCTCAGGAATTTTCCAAGGACTGTACATAGCCTGGAATCTTAACTGAAAGGCTGCCTCTCCATTGAAAAGGCTCTAGGCCTTTCCTCAAAGGAAGGTTTATAATTTAATTTCCTCCTAGAGAAGAAAACAGCTATTCCCAGAAGCAAAACCAAGTACAGAATGGGCAGAATGGTTCCTAGGAGCATGAATTTGAGACCTTAGCCTTCTTTGCCACCCTAGGCCTCAGGAAAACCAGAAGGCGAGCCATTCTAACTGTCAGGATATCTCGGAATACCCTCAGATATGCCTTGAGGGGTCCAAGTTTCATGCACTTGTCTCAAAATTTTCTCCCTCCTTCCTTTTAAGCTGCCTTCCTCCCCATGCGGTCTCATTCTTTCCCAAGTAGTCACATTAGGATTTGGCCTTCATGCTCCAGCTCACCTGTCCCGGGAAGTCCACAGTCCTCACTTCCTCTCTGCGCTCCAGAGCCACGGATTAAGTGTCTGTTACCATCTGAAAGTGCTTTTTTATGTTGGTTGTTCCTTTTTTTTGGTTATTTACCCTATTTTTATTTTATTTACTTCCCTGTATCATAAATTGTTTCTGGGTGAGGAAGTTATATTACAAGTCTCTGTATCCTCCTCATGAGATATTGGCTAAATTAGTTAATGAAGGTGTCACCATTATGAGAATTCTGATACTAGACCTGCTGGCCAGTAAGTGCACTTCCTTTTCCCCTCAAAAAAATCTTTTAAAAGATTTTGGAAAGTAATACATGCTTTTTTGGAAAAACTGTAAGACACTGAAGTCTGGAAAGTAGGAAGTGAAAGTACCTCCTCCCTCATGTTTTCTAAATATAATCTTTTATTTCTAGCATTTGAATGTATATTCAAATAAATATCCCTTTTCTTACAAAATTGAATAGCATTTGGCAAGTGGCTTTAAAAACTATGTTGACCATATTTTACATGTCCTTTTATGTCAATAGGGTTTCTCAATCTCAACACTTTGACATTTTGGTCCAAATAATTCTTTTTTTGTTAAGAGGCTGTCCTGTACATTGTAAGACCTTTAGCAGAATCCCTGGCCTCTACCCATTAGATAGCAGTAGTAACCTCTAACTGTGACAATCAAAATTGTCTCCAGACATTGGCAAGTGTGCCCTGGAGGGGAACTGGCCCAGGCTGAGAACCACAGCTCTAGGTGGGTAATAATGTCAATCCCCAGCATCTCTTGAGTCCTGACCGTGTGTCGTGCGTTGTTCTCAGCCTTTTCCATGTAGTAACTCATTCTCACGACCATGCTATGAGGGCTGTCCCATTACTGTTCACATTTACTGGTGAACAGATGAACAGAAAACTCAGGTCCAGAGAAGTTTAACCACCTGGTGCGGTTGCCCTGCTAGTAAGCAATTCCCAGCCGGCATGCCTAACTCAGAGCATCTTAAGCCCCATGCTCTCCTACCTCTTTCTTCATCCTACCTGATTCTCTCTGAAGGATGCACAGCATCCCTTAAATGTACACTCACAATTTATTTTGCCAATTGCCTCTACTGATACTGAAATTTGTTCACATCTTACATTATGACTGAAAAGACTGCAGTCAATACTGCATGCACATAACCTGTGTGTAATGTCTGCACACCGTAGGATCAATTTCTAGAAGTCTAACTGTTGGCCCAAAGTGAAACACATTTAAAATTTGGATAGACACTACCAAATTGCCCTTCAAGGGATGATTTTTTTTTAATGTTCTATTCCATTCTCCTTCCTTTTTTATTCTTTCATCCACTGGCACAACAGGGTCCAGTCCTCTTTATAACCTGGACCTTCTAGCCCTCTGTGCTTTATCCAGACCACTTCTCGTTTTCAAGAACAATTGAGAGACTTCCTGAACTTTCAGTCACACAACTTGGGTCCTTCACAACTGGCCTCAGAGCAAAGTGATGAACACATTTTAACGCGTTGTTGGTAGGCTTTCCTAGGTCTTCATCTGACTGAGTTCAGTAACACGCTGTCCATGGTGTTCACGGGATCTTAAGGGGGGGAGGGACCCAAGGAAGCGGCGTTGGCCCCTCACTTTCTGTGGACCCCAGCCTGTTGTGAGATCTGAGGGCTCAGCAAGGGTGGGGAGGGAGTACGGGCTCCCCCACAGCAGCAGGGCTAAGAAGTAGGAGCTTGGGCGAAGGATTTGCACTAGAAATGAACCTCTGTTTATTGTCTGTGGGACTCAGAGGCTGGGCTTGGAGCCTGGCTGTTTGCTGGGTTCTCAGCAAGTGGTTAGTTGGCAGCATAAGCTGGAGATGCCTGGGCTGGGATCCCGCTTCCGTGCACTCAGTGCAGAATGGGTGCCCTGTAGGGCTGCCCTAGCCAACACCTCCTTTCTTTTCCAGGCTAACCAAAAATGAACTTGATGACGAAGGGGCAGAGAGCTTGGCAGAGATGTTGAAAGTCAACCAGACATTGAAACATTTATGGTAATTCAGATTTCAACACTGTGCTTTTTTAAAAAAATTCTTTTGAGATAAAATTCATATTCCATAAAAATCACTCTTTTGAAGTGTACAATTTAGTGGTTTTTAGCATATTTATAAGTTGCACAACTATCACCACTATCTAATTCTAGAACATTTTACCTACCCACCTCCCCTACCCCCCAGAAACCTATACGTATTAAGTAATCACTCCTCATCCTTCTCCTCCCTTAGTCCCCGGCATCTATAATCTATTTTCAGTTTCTATGGATTTGCCTGTTCTGGGCATTTCATAGAAATGCAGTCATACAATATATGACCTTTTGCTTCTATGTTCTTTCACTAGCATAAGTTTTCAAGGCTCGTCTACATTATAGCATGTATCAGTACTCCATTGCCTTTTATGGCTGGATGATATTCTGTTGTATGGACAGTCCCTGTTTTGTTTGTCCATTCATCAGATGGTGGACATTTGGGTTCTCTACTTTATGACTATTGTGAATAACGCTACTATGAACATTCATGCACATGTTTGTGTATGAACATATGTTTTCATTTCTCTTGAGTATATACTTAGGAATAGAATTGCTGGGTCATATGGTCACTCTGTGTTACATGCCAAACTGTTTCCAAAGTGGTCGTACCATTTACATTCCCACCAGTCATGTATGAGGGTCCCCATTTCTCCACGTCCTCACCAACACTTGTTATTGTCCATCTTTTTGGGTCATGCCATCCTAATGGGCGTGAAGTGGTATCTCATCATGGTTTTGATTTGCAGTTCCCTGACCTCACAAGGCTGGGTGTCTTTTCATGTGCATATTGGCCATTTGTGTATCATCTTTGGAGAATTGTCTCCACATCCTTTGTCCATTTGTAAATTGGGTTATGTGCCTTTTTATTGCTGAGTTGTTAGAGTTCTTTATATATTCTGGGTGCTAGACATTTACTAAATACACGATTTGCAAATATTTCCTCTCTTTCTGTGAGGTTTTTCACATTCTTGAGAGTGACCTTTGAAGCACCAAAGTAATTAATTTTGATAAAGTCCAATTTACCTATTTTTTGTTTAGTTGCTTATGCTTTAGGTAGCTTACTAAGAAATCATTGCCTAATCCAAGGTCACAAAGATTTCCTTTAAATGTTATAGCTTTGCTCTTACACTTAGGTCTTTGATCCATTTGGAGTTTGATTTCTGTGTATGGTATGAGGTGTAGGGGTCCAGCTTCATTTTATTGCATGCAGATATCCAGTTGTCCAAGCACCACGTGTTGAAAAGTCTTTCCATTTTGAATGGCTCTGACACTTTTGACCATAAATGTGTGCGTTTATTTCTGGACCGTCTATTCTAGTTTATTGAGCCATATGTTTATCCTTATGCCAGGACCACACTGTCCTGATTCTTGTAACTTTGTAATAAGTTTTGAAACCAGGAAATGTGAGTCTTCCAACTTTGTTCTTCTTTCTCAGTATTGTTTTGACTATTCTAGGTCCCTTGCATTTCCATGTGAATTTTAGATCACCACGTCAATTTCTGTAAAAAAAAAAAAACGAAAAAAAAAACCACCCCAGAGTGTGCTACTTTTACATCTGTTTTTTTTCCCTTTTCTTTCTGACCTGTAGACTTTATGTCCTTCCCTAGGTGGCAGGCCAGCCCCACCACAAGAACAGGGCTATTAAGTGAGTCTTAGCTCTTTGTGCAAGCATAGACTACACTGGCCACAGTGAAGGTAGTCAGTGGGCATATGTGCCTGAGCACTGTCAGGCTTTTTACCTCTTCTCCTACCCAGCCTCTTGCCAGGTCTAGGCTTCAGGCAGCTCACCCCACCCCCAGCAAGGCGTAGGTGGTGCCAGTGGTTGCAACCATGGAAAGTGTAATTAGGAAACAGCAGAATTTAACTGAATGCAGAACTCTGTGCCCACTTCCAGGTTCTGTTTTTGCTCCTTTTGCAAAAATGTCCAAGTCACATTGTGGTCATGCTTACCAGAAGGGCATCACTTCTGCCACCAAGCCCGGCCCCAGTCTTTGGGAGATGTGGCCGGAATCACTGGGTCCAGGCTACAGCACAGCCACCTAGTCCTGTGTGCTTGGGCAGGAATGGTGACAAGAGCTCCCTTCCACTGGGCGCCATGGTAGTAATTATGAGAATTACTTCATACACATCCTCCTGTTGAAGCCTCACACACCCAGGGTAGCGGGGCTCTCTTATAGTTATTCCTATTTTATAGATCAGGCAACTGAGGAACAGCTTAAGTTTATTTCTTCAAGGAGCTGTAGCTGAGAAGTGGGGAGTGGGTGTGTTATATGAGAACAGCTTTTAACTCCTATGCTATCTGCCTCCTTAAGGGATTGGCTTAATTTCTATAATCTCATTAGTCATGGTAATATAGGCCCTTATCTTCCTGGCACATAGCTGCCTTCTTGGATCAGTGCCCAGAATTTCTAAAGGTCAAGTTCAGTAGTAGCCTTATGCTCCAAACAGCCGGGGGTGAGGAGTGAAGTGATGAAGTGTAGACATCTCACTGACTTGTGCTGCATTTCTCTCCTGGGTGGGTTGGAAGCATAGCTTCCCAGGGGAGCAGTTCGGGAACTGCCCAGGCTTCCCAGCTGTATCTGAAACCTTTGTTTCATTTGAATCACTGCTACCCACCATAATGGGGTGTACTCTTAGAGGCCCCCTTATTGATGCTTTTTCACTGGGATCCATGAGTAGCATCAGAACTGTTCCTCCTCCCCACCTCTCAGATGTTGGAGAGGACGGGTTACCATCTTGGAAGCCTTTGTTTCCCCCAAAGAAGAGAATGGCCAGCTCTTTAAAAAATCCTTAACTTGAAAAACTGCCTTGGCTTTCTCCAGCCAGCTGGAAGGAGACATCAGACTGCCTGTTCCCCAGATACGTTCCTTAGAGTGTGCTGTTCAGACTGGTAGTCTCCAAACATTTTTGATTGGGCACCTCTGCAGTGACAAATGTGAGCACACACGCACACATATGGTCATATATTAAACTCCCTGTATGAACATACAGATACATTATGCTCACTATAAAAATATACAGAGCAGTTAAACATTTAAAAAAATCTTATTGACGTATAGTTGATTTACAGTGTTGTTTGATTTCTGATATACAGGAACGTGACTCAGTTATACACATATATTCTTTTTCATATTCCTTTCCATTATGCCTTATCACAGGATATTGAAAAATAGTTCCCTGTGCTATACAGTAGGCCCTTGTTGTTTATCCATCCTATATATAATAATTTGCATCTGTTAATCCCAAACTCTCAAACCTTCCCTCCCCCACCCCCCTCAGCAACCACAAATCTGTTCTCTATATTTGTGAGTCTGTTTTTGTTTCATAGATATGTGGAATCTAAAATATGACACAAATGAACATAAGAGTGATATCCTATGGTATTTGTATTTCTCTCCTTTTTTAATTTATTGGCTGCATTGGCTCTTCATTGCTGTGTGCGGGCTTTCTCTAGTGGTGAGCGGGGGCTACTCTTTTTTTTTTTTAATTTATTTATTTATTATTTTTGGGAGGTACACCAAGTTCAATCATCTGTTTTTATACACATATCCCCGTATTCCCTCCCTCCCTCGACTCCCCTCCCACCCTCCCTCGAGTCTCCCCCACCCTCCCCGTCCCAGTCCTCTAAGGCATCTTCCATCCTCCAGTTGAACTCCCTTTGTTATACAACAGCTTCCCACTGGCTATCTATTTTACAGTTGGTACTATATATATGTCTGTGCTACTCTCTCGCTTCGTCTCAGCTTCCCCTTCACCCCGTGCCGAGCGGGGGCTACTCTTCATTGTAGTGTGGTGGCTTCTCTTGTTGCAGAGCACGGGCTCTAGGCACGTGGGCTTCAGTAGTTGTGGCACATGGGCTTAGTTGCCCCAGCGGCATGTGGGATCTTCCCAGACCAGGGACTGAACTTGTGTACCCTGCACTGGCAGGTGGATTCTTAACCACTGCACCACCAGGGAAGTCCCCGTCTTTCTCTTTCTGACTTAATTTGCTTAGTATGATAATCTCTAGGTCCATCCATGTTGTTGCAAATAACATTGTTTCATTCTCTTTTATGGCTGAGTGATATTCCATTGTATGTATGTGTGTGTGTGTGTATCTTCTTTATTCATCTGTTGATAGACATTTGGGTTGTTTCCGTATCTTGGCTTTTGTAAATAATGCTTCTATGAAAGTAGGGTTGCATGTATCTTTTCATACTATAGTTTTGCCTGGGTATATACCCAGGAGTAGAATTGCAGGATCATATGGTAACTCTATTTTTAGTTTTTTAAGGAACTTCCATACTGTTCTCCACAGTGGTTGCACCAATTTACCTTCCCACCAATAGTGTAGGAGGGTCCCTTTTTCTCCACACCCTCTCCAGCATTTATTATTTGTAGACTTTTTAATGATGGCCATTCTGGCTGGTGTGAGGTGGCACCTCATTGTTTTAATTTGCGTTTCTTTAATAATTAGCGATGTTGACCATCTGTATGTCTTCTTTGGAGAAATATCTATTTAGGTCTTCTGCCCATCAGAAAAGTTGAACATTTTAAAGCATGTCCTTTATTCTCGTGGATCTGATCTAGACAGTCATAGCCAGATTGAAAGTTAAGTGGACTCAGCTCTTCCCCTGTCCCTATCTCTTATCCCAATCATACTCTTCCAACTCCCTAATGAAGTGGCAGATTTAACCCAGTATCACTTGATACAAAAGATATGTTCTTCTTTCAGGCTTATCCAGAACCAGATCACAGCCAAGGGGATTGCCCAGCTGGCAGATGCATTACAGAAGAACACTGGCATAATGGAGATTTGGTGAGGCCAATCCACCACTTGCCATGATAACGAGTTTTTACTCAGCACCATGACTCTGTGCCTTGCGCAATGTAGGGCAATATCCATTTATTTCTCACCTTCCCAATAATCTGTAAAGTAGGTAGTATTGTCTCTCCATTTCACAGATGTAGAAACTGAGGCCCAGACCAAGGTCACACTTAAGAGGAGAAACTGGAATTCAGCCCAGGCTATGACTCCATAGTTGGGGCTTTCCTCCCCAGCCCAGCCCTGCTGTCCTGCCTACTGTCCTGGGTTGCATGGGGCAGACAGACTGGCAAAGGGATATCCACTGAAAGTTAATCACTGTGGAACTCATCAGCGATGAGAGATGGCCATGCTGGCCCGCAGTTCGAAGCATGTTCTTTTCCTTCTCCGAGCTTCCAGGCTGTGTTTGAGCTGACTCTACTCTTTTTTGACTTCCTGTTTCTGTTCTGAGGGCTCACTTATGCTAGTGGAGGGAAAGCACGTGGTCTGCTTTACTGCAATGTTGAGTCCCATTGCATTTCCTGTGTCTCCTATGGGACACATAGAGCCCCGAGGTGGGACTGGGCCTGTGGCATACGCGGGGGTGGGGGAGTGTGTGTGTCCCATTGGTGACAACGGTTACAGCTACTGGGTTAAGTGCTAGGGAAACAGCAGTTAACTGGACAGAAAGGGCCCTGCCTGCTTCAGAGTCCTGATGTAACTGAGCTGAGAACAGAGGGCCCCGTGTCTCTGAATCCAGACCCCCCACGTGCTCTGGAATTTGCTGTCGACCCCAGGCCTGGCCTGAGAGCCCAGCAGAGGGTGGGGCTCAGACCTGCATGAAGAGCCCTGGCACGCAGCCAGGTGCCCCTCGAGGACAGAGGCCGCGGGACTCATGCTCCCGCAGCCGTGGGCCCTGAGAGCCACAGGGCAGCCTCACTGTGGGCCAGACCCTCAGCGTAGGGGGTAGTTACTTATTAACTACGGTACTTTCTTCATGACTGGAGAGAAGAATTCCACAGCCAAAAAAAATAGATCAAGGTACAGCGAGCTCCCTGACCTTGGCTCCTAGAACAGTGTTTTTTAAACTTTGCTTTTAGAACTCCATAGTGGATCATAAAATTGGTTTGGTGGGTTGCAACCAGCATTACTTAAAAAATGAAACGGAACAGAATCCCAGGACGCTCCGTGCATAGTATGAACTATTATTTCATAATCTCACTGCAGAGGTGGGTGTGTGTGTATGTGCAGATGCTGGTTCACAATGTAAGATGTTCTTAATTGGGGTCACACACACACAAAAATTTGAAAAAACTGTCCTAGAGAAGAGAGCCCAGCTCCACGCAGGGGCTGTAGTGTGTGCACCTTCGAGGCTGAGCCTGCTTCTCAGCCCAGAAGGCACTGGAGAGCCAATGGGATTTTAGTTCACATTAATCTCCAACTACCCTCAGCCTATGATCCTTTCCTAGAACCACCCCATTTCCTGCTGACTCTGACAGAAGGCAGAGGAGGAGAGGCCAGGCTGCAGGACAGTCTGTGGACCACTGCTTGCTTCCAGTCTTCTCAGTGACTGTGTAGGACAGTTGTAAAGATATGCAGCTGCTTTAATTCTGTCAAGCTTGAAATGGGCCTCTGTCACCTACCAAAGACCACTGTTCCTACACAAAGAACTATCTGTATAGGACCAGGTGCCAATCTTCATGGCATGCTATTTCAAGGCATGTCCAGAGCTGCCACGCCAGGCAGCAGGGCTGGGGTGGAGGTAGCAGCTCTGCCTGGGGCCACAGTGGCACAGGTGACCTTGGACTTATTATCTGTACTGACATTTATTTCTGCCTTGTCCCTGTCCAAAAAGAACTTGAGGTTTGGAGTCCCTCAGTGAGTTCTGTCTTCAGAGACAGAAGTTAGCAGTGGTCAGTGACTTGGGATTGTAAATTATAGCATTTATCACACTCCATTGTGATAGCTTCCTGTGAGGCTGTCTCCTCCAGACTGTGAGCTCCTGGAGGGTAGGGCCTGTGTCGTGGTCACTGCTGAGGCCCCAGGGAAAGCACTGCATCTTCATTCATTGAACAACAAAGTGCTTGAGTACCAGGTGCTGTGCCGGTACCGAGAACCCAGTGGTGAACAAAATGGACCTGCCCTCGGGGGTTTACCATCTAGTGAGGAAGAAACACAGTTAAGAAAAAAAATCATTCAAGTAATTATTTAATTACAATCATGATGAGTGCTGGAAAGGGGAGAGCTAAGAAGGGAACCTAATACAGATGAGGTTTTGGGGAAGGTCTCCCTAAGGAAGTGGTATTTAAACTGAGCCATGAAGGATGAATAAGAGTTCGTCTGCTGAGGTGGGAGGGAAAGTGTTCCAGGTGGCGGAACAGCACGTGCAAAGGCTTTGAGGCAGGAAAAAACATGGTGCCCTTGAAGAACAACAGCAAGAAGCTGATGTGCCCTGTGGTTCAGACAATGTGGAAGAGGGGGCAACAGGAGGCAAAGGAGATGAGCGGACACTAGACCATAAAATACCTGTGGGTCACGTTACATACTTTGGTCTTTATCCTAAAAGCAGTGGAAAGTCATTGAAGAGTTTGAAGCAAAGAGGGATGTGATCAGATCTGCACTGTAAAAGACCACTTTGGCTCCTCTAGGAAAGGGGATTGGAGGAGGTCAGAGGCCATGTAAAGGGACAGTCAGCAGGACATTACAGTGAGTCAGAGAAGAGGTAAAGTGTGCTCAGACCAGGATGGTGGTGGTGAACATATGCAGAGGTTCCAGGGAGCCATTCTAGGGATATTTAAGAATTAAACAGAACTTTGTGATAGACAGAATATGAAGATGAGGATGAAGGTGTCAAGGTTGACCCCCAGGTTACTAACTTGCACAACTGGATGAAGAGGAATACCATTCACGGAGCTAGGGAACCCTGAGGAGATGTACCCACTTTGAGGTACCTGGGAGATGTCCAAATGAAGAAGTCAAGTAGGTAAGAGGCTCCAGAATGAAGAGGTCTGGTCCAGGTCACAGACATATTGGATGAGGCCAGGGATAGATGAGGTTCTTCTGAGGATGAGGGCTGGGCCCCAAGCCTGGAGGAAATCTGTTATTTAGCGGTCACATGGAGGAGAATATAAAAAAGGAGACCGAGATGGAGTGACCAGATGTAGGAAAGAAACCAGAGAGCATAATACCAAGCCAAGGGAAGGTAGCGTTTCAAGGAGGAGGGAGAGGGCAGGACAGCCAAATGCCGGTGAAGGTCACGAAAGACAAGGCCTGAAAAATGTCATTTAAATTCAGGTTTATAGAGGCTATTGGTGACCTGGGTGAGTCCATAGAATGTTGGTAGCTGGAAAGGATTAATATTAAACAAGCCATCAAGATGGCAGAGTACGAGGATGTGGAGCTCACCTCCCCCATAAACATCTACATGTGGAACAAGTCTCATGGAAAACTAACTGGAAAGTGGCAGGAGAACGCCTATACAACCAGGGCTGCAAGAGAGATTCCCATGTAATCAGGTAGGACGGGGAAAAAAAGGATCAGGTCAGGACAGTGCCTGTGGGAGGGGACTAAGGAAAAGGAAGACCACACAGGTGGATACTCACCCTGGAGAGTGTGTGGACTGAGCCACAGACTGGGCATCCCAGTCCTGGGGTTCTGCAAGGAGGAGACAAACCCCCTTGGCTGCGTGGAGAACTGGTAGGACAGACAGAAAGGCTGGAGAAGCCTAGATTCCACTTGTGAGGAATGTGTGGGTGCCTGCTTGCCACCAGACAGGGCGAAGCAAGGTCTGCCCTAGCAGCTGCCACCTTGCCATGCTCCCCAATCCAAGCTGAGCAAACACCGCCAGCCCCACTCACGCCACACCACAGCTTGGCACTAGATCTAGGGCAGCCACGTCCTGTGAGGAGATTCAATCTTGGGATGCAGAGGTGGCCCAGGAGCCTAGGGGTGGCCCAGGTAGGGCAATGGCGGCCATTGTTAGTACTTACTAGAACAGCACGACAGAAGCAGCCCAGACGTCGGATGGCTTCACAGGTGCTTCAAGTTCTGGAGCCATAACGCCATGACCCCCAGTGCTAGCCAAGCAAATGCTCCAGCCCCATGCACTCTACACCACAACCTTGCACTAGATCTGGGATGACCACAGTGGGGAAAACATACAACCTTGGGCTGCATCTAAGAGCTGCAGATGCCTACACAGGCAGCGCACTGGACCTCTGTTAAGTGCACAAGCCCCAGTGCAGGGAAAAGGAAGAACATACAGGAAATTCACTCCAGCAACTTAGGAGCAGCCCCTGTGGCTTGTGTGATGGCCACTGAGCAGAAAGGAAGTCCCACATCACACCCTGTGCAGGCTCTAGCTCTTTCAGTTATAGCTACAACCCCATCGAGGTGTCAGTGGCCAGCACACCCTGAAGAAGACATGGCTGGCATCCACATCAAATCCAGTCCTCATACCAAAGACACTGGGTACACACAGTCTACATAGGGACTAGATAAAAACACCCCTTCAAGACCACAGTAGATAACTGTTTCACCTAAATTCACTGAGATAAAGTTAAGTAAAATGAAAAAGCAGAGGAACTACTCCCAATTGAAAGAGCAAGAGAAACCCCCTGAAAGAGTAATGAAACAGAGGTAATCAGTCTACCAGACAATGAGTTAAAAAAAAAAGTTGGTAATAAAAATGCTAACTGAATGAAGAAAGAATTGATCTAAGCACAGATCATTAAAAAGACCCAATCAAAAACAATATCTGAGATAAAAAGTACTCTAAAAGCAATGAATAGCAGACTAAATGACACAGAAGAACACATAAATTATCTGGAAGATTAAATAATGGAAATTATCCAATCAGTACAGTGGACAGAAAATGAGAAAAAAAAAAGCAACATATGAGATCTGTGGGATAATATGAAATGTACTAACATCTGCACTATAGGAGTGCCAGAAGAAGAGAAAAGGGAATCAAAATGTATTTGAAGAAATTATGGCTGAAAACTTCCCAACCTAAAGAAGGAAACAAATATCCCGGTACAGGAAGCACAGAGGGTCCAAACAAGATGAACCCAAAAAGACCCACACCAAGACATAGCATAATTAAATGGCAAAAGTTAGAATTCTAAAGGCAGCAAGAGAAAAACAGTCATATACAAGGGAACCCCCATAAGGCTATCAGCTGTTTTCTCTGCAGGAACCTTGTAAGCCAGAAGGAGTGGCATGATATAGTCAAAGTCCTGAAAGGGAAAAACCTACAACCTAGGATACTCAACCCAGCAAGATTATCATTCAGAATATAAAGAGAGAAGAATTTCTCAGACAAGCAAAAAACTAAAAGAATTCAGCAATACTAAACTCACCCTAAAAGAAATGCTGAAGAGTCTTCTCTAAATGGAAAAGAAGAATCTATAGGAAACGGAAAACACCAACAGGAAAGACAAATATTGAGGATTGACAATCACTTAAACCAGTATGTGGATTAAAAAAAAAAAAATTGGAATTCAGTAATGACATTCTGTCATGTCAAACTGAACATAAATTTGTACTGTACAGTCCTCATATACTATATACAGTATGCAATATATGTATTATATGTTAATAAAACCATCAGAATATTTTAAAAAATTGTAAAAGCAACTATACAACAAACAGTAAAGGGATAAGCAGGGAGATATAAAAATATGACATCAGGAATAAAAGAAATCTTTTAGAATGTGTTTGAATTTAAATGATTATCAGTTTAAAGCAAGTAGATACATGAACTCCATGGTAACCACAAATCAAAAGCCTACAACAGATTCAGAAAAAAAAAAGAAAAGAACTCAAGCATACTACAAAGAAATCAAACCACAATGGGAGAGAGAAAAAGAAGAAATGAACAAAGAAGTACAGAAACAACTGAAAAACAAGGAATAAAATGGCAATAAGTACATACCTATCAATAATTACCTTAAATATCAATGGACTAGATGCTCTCATCAAAAGACATGGGGTGGCTTATTGGATAAAAAAGCAAGACCCTTCAATATGCTGCCTACAAGAGACTCAGGGCAAAAGTCATGTACAGAGTGAAAGTGGGGATGGAAAAAGACTTCATGCAAATGGAAATGGCAAGAAAGCAGGGGGAGCAATAATCATATCAGACAAAATAGACTAAAGGCTATAACAAAAGACAAAGGAGGGCATTACATAATGATAAAGGATCTACAAGAAGAGGATATCGCACTCATTAACATATGCACCCAATACAGGAGCACCTAAATACATAAAGCAAATACTAACAGACATAAAAGGAGAAATTGACAATAATACAATAGTAGTGGGGTACTTTAACACCCTACTTTAAACAATGGATAGATCGTCCAGACAGAAAATAAGGCAGTAGAGGTCCTAAATGACACAGTAGACCAGTTGGCCTTAATATCTATAGGACACTACAGCCAAAAAAAGCAGAATACGTTCTTTTTAAGTGCCAGTGGCCCATTCTCCAGGATAGATCACATACTACATCACAAAACAAGCCTCAGCAAACTTAAGAGGATAGTAATTATATCAAGCATTTCCCCTGATCACAATAGTATGAAACTAGAAATCGGCTACAGAAAGAAAAGTGGGAGAACAACAAACGTGGAGACTAAACAATATGCTACTAAAAAACCAATGGGTCAGTGATGAAATGAAAGAGGAAATCAGAAAATACCTCAAGACAAATTGAAAACAAAAACACATTTTCCCAAAATCTGTGGGATGCAGCAAAAGCAGTTCTAAGAGGGAAGGTCATAGCAGTACAGACCTTCCTCAGAGAATCAGAAAAATCTCAAATAATCTAACACACCACTTAAGAGAATCAGAAAAAGATCAAAGCCCAAAGTCAGCATAAGGAAGGAAATAATAAAGACTGGAGAGGAAATAGAGATCAAAAAAAACAGTAGAAAAGATCAATGAAACCAAGAGCTGGTTTTTTGAAAAGTTGATAAACCTTTAGCCAGGCTCACCATGAAGAAAAGAGAGAGGACCCAAATAAGCAAAATAAGAAATGAAAGGAGAAATAACTGATACCAGAGATACAAAAAATCCTAAGAGAATACTATGAACATTTGTATGCTAACAAGTTGGACAATGTAGAAGAAATGGACAAATTTCTAGAAACGTATAGCCTACCAAGACTGAGTCAAGGAGAAACAGGCAATTTGAACAGACTGATCACTAGAACTGAAAGTTTTTGTTTTTATTACAGATTCAAAGACAAAACAAAAGCTCCTAGCAAACAAAAGTCCAGGACCAGATAGCTTCACAGGGGAATTCTACCAAACATATAAGGAACTTATACCTGTCCTTCTGAAACTATTTCAAAAAAATTGAAGAGGAGAGAACACTCCCAAATTCATTCTAGGAGGCCACTGTTACCCTGATATCAAAACCAGACAACAGTACAAAAAAGAAAATTACAGGCCAATATTTTTTGATATAAATGCAAAAATCCTCAACAAAATATTAGCAAACTGAATCCAACAATACATAAAAAGGATCATACACCATGATCAAATTGACTTTATTTCTGGGACACAAGGATGGGTCAGCATACACAAATCAATCAGTGATACACCACATTAACAAAAGGAAAGACAAAAACCATATGATCATCTCAATAGACACAGGAAAAGCATTAGACAAGATTCAACATCCATTCATGATTAAAAACTCTCATCAAAGTGGGCATAGAGGGAATATATTTCAATTGTAATAAAGGTCATTTATGACAAACCCACAGCCAATATAATACTCAGTGGTGAAAAGCTGAAAGCCTTTCTGCTAAATTCAGGAACAAGACAAGGATGTCCACTCTCACCACTTCTATTTAAAATAGTATTGGAAGTCCTAGCCTCATCAATCAGACAAGAAATAAAAGGTATCCAAATTGAAAGCAAAGAGGTAAAATTTCCACTATTTGCAGATGACTTGATACTATATAGAGAACCCTGAAGTCTCCACCCAAAAACTATTAGAACTGATAGATGAATTCAGCAAGACTGAGTATACAAGACTAATATATAGAAATCGGTTGTGTTTATATAATACTAATAATGAAATATCAGAAAGAGAAAGTTAAAAAAAAATCCTATTTAAAATCACATCAAAAAAATAGTAAAATACCTACGAATAAACTTAGCCAAGGAGATGAAAGACCTATACTCTGAAAATTATAGAACATTAATGACAGAAATTGAAGATGATTCAAAGAAATGGAAAGATATCGCATGTTCTTGGATTGGAAGGATAAATATTATTAAAATGGCCACACTACCCAATGCAATCTACAGCTTTAATGCAATCCCTATAAAAATATCCATGATATTTTTCACAGAACTAGAACAAATAATCCTAAAATTTATATGGAACCCTGAATTGCCAAAGCAATCCTTAGAAAAAAAACAAATTTGGAGGTATGACCCTCACAGACTTCAGACTATACTGCAAAGCTACAGTAATCAAAACAGCATGGTATCAGCACAAAAACAGACACAAAGATCAATGGAACAGAATAGAGAGCCCAGAAATAAACCCATGCACCTATGGTCAATTAATCTACAACAAAGGAGGTAAGACTACATATTATTCCAATAAAGAGCTTAAAAAAAAAGAAAGCTTTTGCACAGCAAAGGAAACCATCGAAAAGATGAATAAACAACCTACAGAATGGGAGAAAATATTTGCAAATGATGCAATCAACAAAGGGTCACTGTTCAAAATATACAAATAGTTCATACACCTCAACATCAAAAAAACAGCCCAATTAAAAAATGGGTGAAGATCTGGATAGACATTTTGCCAAGAAGACTTACAGATGGCCAACAGGCACATGAAAAGGTGCTCAACACTGCTAATTATTAGAAAATGCAAATCAAAACCAAAATGAGGTATCACTTCACGCTTGTCAGAATGGCTATCATCAAAAAGTCTACAAATAACAAATGCTGGAGAGAATGTAGAAAAAAGGGAACCCTTGTACACTGTTGGTGGGAATGTAAACACTTGTACACTGTTGCTTAAAAAACTAACAATAGAACTACCATATGATCCAGCAATTCCACTCCTGGGTATATATCCAGAAAAAACTAAAACACTAATTTGACAAGATACATGTACCCCAGTGTTCACACCAGCACTATTTACAATAGCCAAGTCATGGAAGCAACCCAAGTGCCCATCAACAGATGACTGGATTAATATGTCACACACATACACAATTAAACATTACTCAGCCATAAAAAAAGAATGAAACACTAGCATTTACAGTAACATGGATGAACCTAGAGAGTATTATGCTGAGTGAAATAAGTCAGAGGAAGAAAGACAAATATATCAGTTATATGTGGAATCTAAAAAATAGTACAAATACTTGTTTATGCAAAACAGAAACAGACTCACAGATATAGAAAATAGGGACTTCCCTGGTGGTCCAGTGGTTAAGACTTTGCCTTCCAATGCAGGGGGTGTAGGTTCGATCCCTGGTAGAGGAGCTTAGTTCCCACATGCCTCACAGCCAAAAAACCAAAACATAAAAAAACAGAAGCAATATTGTAACAAATTCAATAAAGACTTAAAAAAATGGTCCACCTCAAAAAAAAAAAAAAACAAAACAAAAACTTGTGGTTACCAAAGAGGAGAGATACAAATCAGGGGTATGGGATTAACAGATACAAATTATATAAGATAGGCAAACACTAAGAATATCCTCTATAGCACAGGGAATTATACCCATTATCTTGTAATAACCTATAATGGAATATAATCTGCAGAAATACTGAATCGCTGTGCTATACACCTGAAATTAACACAATACTGTAAATCAACTATATTTCAATTTTAAAAAAAGAAAAAACGTGTTTGGCAGATCGTGTTCCTTAATTGCAGGGTTGTGTGAAGCACAAGAGTGTGTTAGGAACACATATTGGGAAGCAGCATACAGCAGGCCCTCACACTTACTTGTGTTCTTTGTTTTTCTCCAACAGCTTAAATGGAAACTTGATAAAGCCAGAGGAGGCCAAAGTCTTTGAAGATGAGAAACGGATTGTCTGTTTCTGAGGGGATGTTTTCCTGTGGGTGGGTCTTAGCCCTGGGGGTGACTCTGTGCAGTCGCCTGTCTTGGATGTCTGAAACATCCAGGGTCTGCTGAGGTGGAACTTCCAGGAGTCCTGCCTTCATGGTGCAAATCAAGCTCTGTGCGGGCACTCTCATTGGGAGAGTCCCTGAGTTGTTGTTACAATTCTGCTGGAAAAGTATGAGCCATTTTAGTGACTGTAAACATACTATGAAGAGAAGATAATGCACAGCCATGATTATTTTAGTTTGAAATTAGAGGAGTGAGACTTTGAGCTCACACACACGCCTGCCCAAAGACCAGGGAGAGTGAGTTGGGCACTGCCATGTTCACTGAAGTGTTGAGGACATGGTGCAGAGTTGGTGCCATGTTTCTTGGGGAAAAGGTGCTCAATGAACAGAAGTGTTTTACCTGAAACGTTCTCTTCCTCCTCAGTACCTCCCCACGTGTTGATATTATTCCCACTTCATAGCTGTAGACACTGAGGGGGGTGCAGTGTGGGGATTCATCCAAGGTTCTGTAGGGACTTCGTGCCAAAGGAAGGACCCACCATGGACTTATTGTCTTAGTCCTGGACTCGCCCGTCTGCCAACAAAGATCACAGGATGCCCTCTTAGCCAGTCTGAGGGACAGAATGATGCCTTCATGATGCTGAGGCTCCACTCAGGGCTTTCGTGGACCAGGCTGACCTCCAGAAGACTGATGCTGTGGGCAGAGGCGCTCTGTCCCAGGAAGAAGAATCAGTGCCGTCCTCCAAAAGGAAAGAAGGCCTGGCTTGCCCATGGAGCCCTGGCATCCAAACAGGAGCTTCTCTCTCTCTTGCCCTTTTGACAAAGGGAAGTCTCTTCCTGCCCCTGAGCAGTTTGAGGGTGACTGAGTTGGATGCAAGACTCAGAGCCGCTGAGAACCTGTCTAGCAAAGCATGTTAGACCCCTGCCTTTGGGGGGGGGGGGAGGGCACGTGGTGGATGCTAAGTGGGGGAAGGGGCGTATTACCAGATAAGTTGTTCTTTTGCCAATTCATTTGTTAGTAAAATACTGAAAACACCCATTATTTCTAATTACTTGAGTCTGGGATTTTAAAAAGAGACTTGACCTGGCAAGCAGGCTGTGACCCCTTCAGAGGCACTTACTGCATCAGGTGGGGTCCCAGGATGACGTACTGTGAGTAGAGCCTGTCAAGGGAAGGCCAGACGCATCCTCAGTGTGATCCCTCTCAGGCCTCTCCACCCACCGAGGGACTGAAAAGAGCAGAGGAAGCATCTGAGGCCTCTCCATCTGAGCTTCTCATCCACACAGATGACTCCTTAGAGGGAATAACTTGAGTCCCGGGTGGCTGGGGCCAGGGTGCGCTGGCACGGCCAGATCTCACAGCCCTCACCACTGTGCCACAATGGGCCCCGGCAGGCCAGCTTTGACGTCCACTACCTTCCTCGGCTGTTCACTGCTGAGTGGAGGACAGAGGTGGGCCTGCACCCACTGGGGCAAGAGGCACCCAGCTGACAGGGGCCAAGCACGAGAGGGGCAGGGGTGAGGGGGCCTCCAACAGTACCTTGGAGTTCTCAGAAGTTCAGCCTGACTTTATACAGCAGCCCATTAGGAAGGGTACAATTCAGGCAGTTAGCCCTGAAAGTTACAGGAAAAATCCTGTACAGTCACTCAGCCACATGGGGGCTGTTCCCCTAAGACACTGCTTTGGGGGTTCCTACCCACCCTGCCGCCACCCCAGATTTGGGTATTTGCCTAATAGTCACCCCCTGAGGCAGCAACTCTCTGCCAGGGAATTTGGGCAGCAGATAAACCCAGAACGCACAAAGGAATGAACGTTGGAAAGCTGAAGGCCAAGGGCGCTTAGAAGACTTCAGACTTGCCGAGTGAGAGAACCATACTTCTCAGCTGACAAATTCATATTTTATTAAACTGCTAAAACTAAACTTTCAAGGGCCTAAAATGTACCCAGAAACTACCAAATAGTACTGCTTTTAGAGACTATCAAAATTAAAACTGCTGCCTCTAAGGGAAATTGAATTTGTGTGGTGTTGGCTGAAATGCTAACTTGGAAGTACTTTGGTCTTCTAGATGGTGAATGATGGGTTTTCTGTGTTTCTCATGAAAGTGAAATCAGGGTCCTAAAAGTTCTCCATTACCCACAGGGGAGCTTCTGTGCAAAGAAGCGGAGACTTTTCCTAATCGAGAAAAAGATAATTGAAAATTGAAAAAAAAATGGAATTCCACAAACTTGGGATATGACTATTTCTTTCCACAGGACCTGTCAGTTGCTTTAGGGAGAGAAACTGCAGCTCCCGTATTTCAGACCTACATTTATGGCTCGTCCATGCTGATTGGGAACTTACAAAATAAGCCGCGTCAAATCCCTGTGGGGCTTTGGGCCACACCTTAAAGACTATCAGCATCTCAGTTTCCTCTTTGAAAAATGGGAATCCCAGAGTATTGACCCCCAGGGTTGCTGTGAGGATTAAATGAGCCGATGCACGGGAAGCAGTTAGCACAATGCCCGGTGCAGGGTCAGTGCTTAATACACGATATATTATAAAACCAACACTTCTCATATCCGCTCACTGCACCCCCAGGTCTTAGTCCTTAGTCTTAGGGAGCTAACCAGCAAGGTCAAATATGGGACTGGAAGTTCTCAAAGTCAAGTCTAAAAGCATTCACCATCAATCTTCCTGTAGTATCCTGGCTCTGTCAGTGAAAAGCATAGCTGTTAGCCGTCATCATTTTTACCAAAGAGCCCAAACATTTAAATGCCACTCACTGCACAGAGGGAGGTGCATCCACGTCTTTGCTGCACAGTAAGAGCAGAGTGGGAGCCAGCACCACCGCACAAAGCCAGGCCCTCCAGTCTCTGCCAGGTGTCCCTTTCAGCTCCCCAGCTGGGAAGGAGCATTTGGCTCATTGGTGGTTTTGGTCCACTTCCAGGTGTGACACATGTCTATTTCCAGTAACTAATTGCTCACTTACAGAAAAAAAAAAAAAAAATCCTTGCTCTGGAGCTGAAAGGCAAAATCGTGACCATTATCCCAGGTCCATAGAGAGGAATTGTAATGAAAGTGGAATGAGCTGGTAAAGAGGCCGGAGCTCATGTCACCACACAGATGGGCTGGCTGCAGAGCTGCAGGGCCCAGGGGCCACCCCAGCATGGTTCTCACAGAGTGAAGGCTGGATTAACTGCACCCAAGACCAGCTTAAAACTTTTAGAAGCACTAAGCCCTGAAAAGATTACAGGCCCCCAGTGATCTCTAATGGAAAAAAAAAGATTTTAAACAATAGTAAATTATAAAATAATTTCAAGGATGTTAAACAAGTTTCTGATTTTCCCCGTGACTACTTAGGTGCTTTTTTGGGGCAAATAACAAATATCAAAATAAGCTCAAATTTCCTTCCTTGACTTTCTTCTGTCACATTTGTGTTACAAAAGCAGTATTTCAATATTAAGGAAAAAATTTACATAACACTTACAACAGTGCTAACACAGCTACTTAATTTTTGCATGCTATTTTTCCATATTTTGCCTACTTGGAGACTTTATTGTGGTAAAATACACATACAATTTAGCATCTTAATCATTTTTAAGTGTACATTTCAGTGGTATAAACACATCCATATGTTGTGGAACCACCACCAAGCCCACCTCCAGAATTACTATTCTTGTAAGACTGAAACTCTATATGCATTAAACAACAATTCCCCATCTCCCTCCCCACCGCAGTCCCTGGCAACCACCCTTCTACTTTCTTTCTCTATGGTTTTGACTCCTCTAGGTCCCTAACATAAGTGGAGCCATACAGTGTTTGTGTTTTTGCGACTGGCTTATTTCACGTAGCATGATGTCCTCAAAGCTCATCCATGTCAGAATTTCCTTCTTTCTTCAGGTTGACTATTTTGACATATTTTTACAGTTATAATCACAGTGCACACTTGCGGTTTCTCTCAGTCATTTCCCCACATTGTTAATCTTTATAATTATCATTTGTATTGGTTCAATGATTTGCTTAATTATGTCCCAAGTGCTAGACAGACATTCAGGTTTCCTGGTTGGCTTTGGTGGTCGTGGCGATTACGGACATTTCTATGGATGTAAAAAGTTCTTTAGGATTATTTCTTTGGAATGGGATTAGCAAGTCAAAGATTCTTGCTTTATTTTTTTTTTAATCTACACGAACCCATCAAGTTTAGGGGTCTAATAAATGGTTTGGAAGCAGGTGAAAGTTAGAGAACAATGTAATGTCTCCTGTGAATAAGAATGAGACTCCCTGCCCCGGACCCTCCCCCTAGACTGTACCCAGGCACTGCCCACCCCACACAGGTGTGTTACAGCCACAGAGAGACACTGGTACTAACTACAGCTGCAGGGAATAATGAGTAACCCATGAATCGGCATGTGTTTTCAAGTGGCACAGTGCAAGATAGTCACTTGTAACTGGGCAGCTCTGTCTTCAAGATCAGTTCTCCTTGATTTTAGACATTTGTATATGTGCATGTGTCCTTGCTTTGCCTTAACAAACTGAGTCTGACTGAACCCGTTAGCACTGGGTCAAGTGGAAACTAGTTCTTCCCAACAACCCTATGCAGGAGGGGTTATTTCCTGAGTGAGGCAACTGAGAACTAGTGAGTATGGGTACGCATGTTGTCCTATTAATGAGGATGTGTATAAAAATAGGGGGCGGGGAGGCAAAACCTTTTAGGAAAGGGATTTTGGCAAATACAGAAGGTTGGACCTGGTAATACCTAAGATTTTGAGCTCACTTAGTTCAACCTTCTTACTCCACGAGTGCAGACACTGGCGTCGGAGAGCAAAAGCGACTTGCCAAAGGTCACACATTATCAGTAGAGCAAGAACTAGAATACAGGCCTTCTGGCTGGCTTTATTTTCTCTCTGTTCTGATAGTTTGTGACCTTTAGTTCATTTTCCAACTGACCTTTTTTCTGCCAAGCCTATTAAACCTGATACCAATCCACTAGGGCAAGTTAAGCAAAATGAACTCTACCCCCAAGGATACAGATGGGGTCTCTTAATGTCCCTTTGGGAAGCCTGGCCTTTTCTCCTCTATCAATGGTGCTAAAAGCTACAGGACTCTGGAGTCACACTTACGAGGCTTGCTGACTGAGAGTCACAAGGATAGGACACCCTGGAGAATGTCTGGGGACACAAGAGTCTGACTCTTCAGACCCCACACATCCTCCAGCCATGGGACTGGACTCAAAGAAGTAGGTACATTCTGGAGAGCTGGAGAAGGTCGTACTGGGATTATTTTCATCACAAGAGGGCAGCACGTATCCAGCAATTAGTCCATTATGAAGTGGCCTGAAGGATTCAACTGTGCAGGGGGCCTGATGACTGACCCAATGTTCTACTTACATAAAAATCCAAAGTACATGGCGCTGGGAGCAATTTCATTGTAAGCCCATTCACCCATGACTTCAAAGGCACTGTTAATTTAGGCATGTAAATAGCAGAATTACAGCAAGTTCTGTGGGTACTGAGGATCTGGGTTCAAATTCCAGTGCTACCAGGAGTTGTGTGGTCTTGGACAAGTGACTCAGCTTTTCTGTGCCTGAGCTTCCCATCTGTAATAATAGTGCTCCCTTTGCAGGGTTGTTTGGTTATGAGGAGTAAATTAAAAGCACTTAAAACAGTGCCTGACATGTAGTAGGGCTCCAGAAGTAGCCACGTTGGTATCTAATCAGAACTTTCCCTTCTGGCAAGACCTTAATGAGCATCAGGGATAAGAGTGTACTAGGCCATCCTTCCCACCCTTAGAGCCCTCTGAAACAACACTGCCATTTTTGAACTGATAGCAAAGTCTAGACTTACAAGCAGCTCAGAGACTAGAAGCCATTTCCAAGGCTGACTGCCTGTGGGATAAGAACTAACCATTCCCTATATCTGCCATTGTCTTCATTTTTATTTTGTTAAGAAACTGCATGTCCAGGTCCTATTCAGAAGCAGGGATTAGGAAAGCTGAGAGTCTATTTGCATCTTAATTTGATTTCACAGATATTGAGTGTATTATCTGGCTTTCCACACTAAAATCACATGGCTGAAGGTCATTTCTTTCTTTGGTGTCAGCGTGTGGTTCTGTGCTTCTAGCATTCTTTTCATTCACTTGTTAACATAGCCACTGGTCCCCCCAGCCTCCAGCAGAAATGAATGAGTCTTGAGAGCTAGCAGGAGAGAAGAGGAGGGAGGGAGGCAGATATGAACAGAACACAACACAAGAAAGCAAATCGGGAGGGTGGAAGGTGGATGGGTTAACTGCCTCCCACCCCGATTTGTACCCTCCTATTGCCATGTCCAGGAACTGGCCACGTGTGTCTAGGGCCACCAGCCTGGCATCCTGGGCACTGAAACCATATGCAGCCAGCAGCTCCTCACCGCCTGAGCAGCTCTGGGGGCTGGCCCAGCTGCCACCGCTGCTTTTAGATCTCCCAGTGCATACTCACTAGACAACGTGAGAACTTTTTCCTTCTACTGAGTCAACACACATTTCCAATTCGTTTTCCCAGAAGGACCCATTGGTGGTCAAAAAAAAAAAAAAAAAAAAGAAAGAAAGAAAGAAAAGACTTCCATCTGAGTCATCTACTGCAATGTTTCTCAGCTTTTGTTATTGCCCCTGTAAGGAGACTTTTAAGACATTTTTACCTAATCCCCTCTCCCACCGTGAAATTCTAGTACCACAAATATATGGTATTTCTGATTAGGTACCATGCAGGCCATTGAATAGCTAAGCTCTTATTTGTCCCCCAAGAACCAACTTTTACCCCCTTAGGGTGACATCCCTCCTGTTGAGAGTCAAACTCTAGATAATTCTTATCACCCTTAACCCCTCTGTCACCTTAAAGGCTGTTTACCTTTCTACACATTATTCAGCTTCTAATTCAAGAAACCTTAAGAGTTGTACATTTAATCTTCTCATTTGTTCTTTTGACTCTTTTATCTGGCCTGAAAACAATTTTGTTCTATATGCAAAAATTATGCTTGTGTTACTTTTAAAAACGCTGTTTGTAGAAGGGGAACGATCCGTCCTAACAGGGACGGTTACAGTCTGAAGCATCCTGGCACTGGCAGCTTCAGAGATGAATTTCTGTGGCGTGTCCACAGCGGCGGCCAGCAGGCTTTGGGCAGATCTTGAGGCCAAGCGTGCCTTTGCTGTTATCCCACTTCTCTTTCTCACTTCCTGGTCCCCCCACCCTCACGCCCCTCCAAGAAACCCAGGAATATCCTAAACTCGGCTTTGAAAGAGAACCCAGGCCTCTGCCCACCCCAGGCTGCCGACCTCCCACATCATCCCTCCCCACACACCACTGCTAAACTCAGCTACATATTAGAACATTACACCCATTCAAGTAATTCAGAATAAAATGGAACTAATAGGATTACCTCTGTCAGATAGCTTACATTTCAGAAGAGAAGCTGGCTGATCAAAATACTCTCCAACTAGACACATAAACCCCGAGATACTTCAGATCAAATTAATGTTCACATTCTCTCACCCGTCTCCCGACAATCCCAGGACAAATCCAGAACATGGCTGGCTCTTCTGAAAGGGTCTGATCCTGCCATGTCTTGGCAGAGCTGAGAAAATCCATCCATGCATGCATCCATCCATCCATCCATCTCACAAATAAATACTGAATACCTACTGCATGCCAGGCACTACGGAGCTGCTAGGAATACAATGGTTAGTGTTATGTCCGGGACTGGATTTTAGCCTACTCACAAGTTATTTAATAAGTTAGACACTGTTTCATGGATGCTAGCATGAGACCTGAGACTGGGTCAGAACCACAGTACTTTATTATTCACAGAGCAACAGACAGTCAATGGTGAATAGAGAGGTTTCAACAAGCAGATTACAGTCAACACTGTTGAATGTTTTTGTAAGTCAAAGTAAGGTTAGTCCTGAAAAATGCCCGTGGATTTAGTGACATAGAGGTTATGGGTCACCTTAGTAACAGCTGTTACGTTAAATTGACAGCAGGGAAGCCACTGGAGTGGGCTGAGAAGTAATTGGAAAATGAAAATATCTTTCAAGAAAAATCACATGAAGCAGAAAAGATACAACAGTAGCTCAGAGGGCATATGGAATCTACGGAGGGTTCCCTCGTCTGACTTAAGATGACAAGGAGCTCAATGTTCATGGAAAAGACGTAACTGGGAGGGAGAGGTGAGTACAGGAGAGAGGAGTAAAGGAGAATGCAAGGCTCCTCAGAAGGTGAGGAGGATGGGGTCTCCAGCACAGGTAGAAAGGAGAGGCAGTGCAGTCTAGATGGGCTTGTGAGGTTAGGGGTAGGGTGTTGATGCCACTATCAACATCCAGGGTTAATGCAAGATTTTACTGTTAAGTAATTATCTCTTCGGGGGGAAATAGGAAAGCAAAAACAGAGTAAAATATATTCCTTCTAAATGTGGGAACATTTTTCAGGAGGATTGTTGCCCATATCGATTCCTTTTGTGTTTGGGGGGAGAAAAGGTATTAAGGAAGAAGCATTTGTTCTCCTCCCCCAACTCCCTCTCCTCAGGAGGAAGGCTCCAGGGCCCATCACCCTGAACAGAAGAAAAGAAGTGAGGGACACCAAGAAATTAGTATCATTATGGCAAATTCCTAGAGGCTCACAATATACCAGACCCTCTTCTAGCCATTTATAGATATTTCTTCACTCTTCACAATAACTATTACTGAGCTACAGAGAGTTTAAAGTAACTCGCCCAAGGTCACACAATAAGTGAGATGGTAGATATCCCAACAGAGACAGTCTGGCCCCAGAGTTTGTTTAACCACTTAAGCTAAGCTGCTGCTATTAGTAAGTACATAGTAAAGAGATAACCTGTAGATGAGGAGAGTCAAGGGGCCCTGCATGGGAGAGATCTGGGAGAGAATTTGGGGGAGATAACAGAGAGGGAGGAAGAAGGAATGAAAAGAAAAGTGGCACATTGAGAGAACTGGGAAAAGTACTTCCATCCTCCCTCCAAGTTTTATTATGAACGATTTCAAAGCTACAGAAAACTTGATATAATACAAGGAACACCGATATCCTATATATATTAACAAGTATTAACATGTCACAATATTTGTTTTATCGTTATATTTTCGATGTGTTTCTTTTTGCTATAGCATTTTAAAGTAAGCTATATACCTTATGACATTTTATCTCAATATTTTAGCATGCATCTCCTAAGAAAATAGGCAGTCTCCTACAAATCTAAGTTTATAATGTATTTATAAATATTTCATTCTCATATATAGGTCTGAAGAGTAAGTAAAAATAAAATTGTCAATTATACCTCAAGAAAGCTGAAATTTAGAAAGAAAAGAAAATCAGTATGACCTCTCATAACCTGGGCTAGGCTCTGAACTAAGGGCTTTTTTAGTTACTTTATCTCATTTAATCCTCATAACAGCCTTATGAGTTAGGTTGTGGTAATTATTCCCATTTTATAGGTGAAGAAACTGAGGCACCAAGTAATTAAGTTGCCCAGGGTCACACAACAAGCAGAAATGATAGGATGTGAACCTGGGCATTCTGGCTCCAGAACTCAGGCCTTTAACCACCATATCAATAGCATCATAGAGGTGAGGCACTGCAGAGTACTTTGCCCTGAGTAGCGGTGGAAAGCATGCTTCCCTTACAGATGGTTCAGTGTGGCCTAACAGAGGAAAAGTTAAAGGGAAGTGAGGAAGTACTGAATTTGTAACTTAGTCATTTTTTCTTACAAGTTACTCTAAATAAGGGTGAATCTAAGTTTAGCCCTTTAAAGATTGCTTTAAAGTACGGATTTGGTTACAAATCCATAGAATCTTAATACATTGAATTCATTAAACCTCAGGTAAATTTAGGCCATAAGCTACAACGTCATTGTTATAGTGCCAATGCTATTAACTTGAATTTATCATGTACTGGCAAACATTTCATTTTTTTTGTATATAAACCTGAAATGTAATTTTAAAACAAAATCAATATAATTTTTATTAAAACCAACCCTGATATTACAATGTGATTCATGGGTTATGAAAACAGCGTTAAAGCTGCACTCTACTATCAAATATGCGACTGAGCTACTGCACATGCGAATGATTTGCCTAATTTGTGCATGAGTACCGTTAGCATACATGGGAGAGTGCTGCCGTGAATGCTCCCCAATACATTACAGCTCCCTCCCCTGTATGACTTGCATTGAATAGTGGTACACTGGTAAACACACGCAAGCAGAAGCTTGAAAGTTAAAGGGCTGGCCCCCTCTTGCTGCTGAGAAGCTTCCACTACCATGTGGATGACCCCAGGCAAACCTGCTGGAGACACGTGGTCCGGCCAGCAGCCAGCTCCTATCTCCAGGCGTGTGAGTCTGGCAAAGCTAGAGCAGTCAGCCCCCAGCTGACCCACCTGCTGCTTACAGCTGCACGAACAAGCATAGGCAAGAGCCTAAGTTTCTGATTCATAGAATCGACTGTGGTTTTAAGCCACTAAAATTTTGAGGTGGTTTGTTACCCAGCAAAGGATGATTGAAACAGTACGTAAAAATTAAGGAAGGCTAACTGCTGTAATAAATAGACCCCTAAATACATAACGGCATAAATACAACAGAAGTTTATCTCCTGCTTACATAAATAGTTCAAGGTTTGAAATTGGTGGCAGGAACCTCTGTCAGGGACTCAGGCTGCCATCGTCTACATGTGGTTTCCAAGGTCACTTTAGGCACCATAAACTAGATAGTAGAAGCAGAGCATAGAGGACAGCAAATGGGAAATTTTATTGGGCCTGGCCAAGAAATAGGGCATCTCTCTTCTGTTCACATTTCGTAGGTAGAGCCCAACCATGTGGCCAAGCCTAACAGCACTGAAGGAGAGGAGTCTAGTTGTGTGCCTAGCAACAGGAGGAAACGATTTGATGAACACCTCACAGCCTGATGCTACAGAACTGCATTGGCTTTTTAGGAAATAAAAATCATGTCTGTCAGGTCCAGCATGGCAGAGCAGGAAAACAGATTGAGGATTAGAAAGATCTGGGCAGGATTTTGGTTCCATACTTATTAACTGAGTAACCTGAGCAAATGACCTAATCTATGTAAATTTTAATTTCTTCCTCTACAAAATAGGGAAATTACCGTCTTCAGTGGCTTGTTGTGACGTTTAAATGTCAAGTAGTTGGTAGAGTGTCTGGCACAGGATAGGGATTCAATAAATGGGAGCTGATGGCATTATTATTATAACTAAATTGAGAGGTGTGAGAAATCAAAGAGTATGGAGAGAAATAGAAAACAATATTAAGGTATCCAGAGAGCAGTAGTATTGTCATGATAGTTCCAAGTGTAAATCATGAAAGTCTAACAAATCAGTCTTATCACAAAAGGAGGGGATTTACTAGAAGGACAGAAAGACAGGGTGTAGCTGTCAACATCAAAGACAGACCTGCTGAACTGGAACCTCTTCAAAGACTTTGGAGATTAAAACTTCCTTTTTCATGTTATGCCTCTTTGCTTCATTCTCTCCAATTAGACACAATTTGCATGTTTCAATAGCCTTCAGAATTGCTCATTTTAAAATGTGTGACATTACTGTGGTTATAAGGAATCTATCTTTTACACATACTTGAAGTACTAATAGATGAAACTGTATCAAGGTTTTGCTTTAAAATAATGCATTTAAAATACATTTGGGGAAGGAAGTGGAGAACACATCACAGGATTGGTCTTGAGCTGATAATTGCTGAAGTTGGGGGATGGGTGCATGGGAGTTCACTATTCTATTCTCCTTACTTTTGTATACATTTGACAATTTCCACTAAACAAACAAAGAAAAACAGAAGCCCAAGACCGATCTCATCTTGGTCTAGAGATTCAAGAAGAAAGAGGGATGGACTTGATTGGCCCACATTATGTCACACTGTTTTAGCTATGATTTTCTGCTTTGGTGAAAACTTTATGTATCTAAAAGGAAACACCACCATGCTCTGCTTTATCATCTATCTGGCTACGGTCTTTCTGGATTTTGAGGGATATGGCTAAAATGATGTATAGAAATCAAGACTTCACAGGCCTGGGAGAACTCAGCTACAACCTCTTCTAGACCTATTGATTGCTAGAACACTTCCCCATTCTCCTCACATCCCATGATCTTAAAAAAGGCAGAGAGCCATTTTGGCAGTGCTTTCCTCAAGCGCCAACATGTTTAATAGAGTCTCAGAAGAGAACAGGTCAGAGAAAAAAGCATGAGAATCACAAAAATTATGGATCTACTTTCTAGTGAGGGAGACAATAAGCTTTCAGAATAGTCACGTTGTATATTGAGGGTATCGAATCAGAATATCCAGTACATAAAAGACCCTCTGGTCAGCAGCACAAAACAAAAGGAGGAAGAGCCTGAGAACTAGTGACTGTTTTTCTCATAAGATATATTTTCTGAAAGAAAAGAAAAATCACTTTCTCTTTATGACACCCAAGGGGTGCATAGGTTCTGTAGTCATGTTCTAGGAACTGGTTGATCTCTTCTGTTTACATTGATCACATAAAAAATAAGGACTGGGAAGGAAAGATATTGATAACTTTAGGAAAAAAAAGTCTAGGGATATAGGGAGCAAGAGTTTGTTGGCCACAATCTAGTACTCAGTCCAAAAAAAAAAAAAAGGGTATTTGGACTATTAAAAAGTTTTATTTTTATAGTTAAAATCTTTTAAAATTTTAACTAAAATCTGAAGACCCCACATACCTTTTTTTTTTTTTTTGACCGTGTAACATTGACATTTCTTCTATTGGGTGGTGGGGTCTATGTCTTCTCCCTGTGAACCTGGGAAGACCTCTGTGTCCTCCTTGACCAAGAACACACAGTGGAAGTGACTCTGTGACTTTAAGACAAGGTCACAAGAAACTCATGAGCTTCTGCCTTGCTCTCTTGGGACAACTGCTCTTGGAACCAAGCCACCACACTGTGAGGAAGCCAAGCAGTGACACGGACGTGCTGTGTGTAGGTGCTCCAGCAAGGAAGCCCAGCAAACAGCCAACATCAACCACCAGATGTGACTGAGCATTCAGCTGACTCCAGTCCCAGCCAGTTGAGAAACTGCCAGCACTAGCTAACACTGCATGGGGTAGAGATGAGCTGTCTCTGCCAATCCCAGTCCAAATTGCAGATTTGTGAATAAAATAAAATGACTGTCATTATCTCAAGCCACTAAGGGCTGCTTTATTATGCAGCAGAAACAGCTGCAAGACTAAATATGACAATTGAATTAGTAAAGCTTTTGACTTCTCGTACCTGGTGAAACGGTAAGTAAAATGTCGAATGAAATATGAATACAATGTGCTGTTTTGAAGCACTCAGGAGGCATGAATTAGATTTATACGTAGCAGCATAAACAGATCTCAAAAACACACAGTAAAAAATTAATAATCAGAGTGATATACAATGAATATTTATCTACATTTTAAGAACACACTCAAAGAAATCCTATGTATCTTTCAAAGATTCATAAAAATCTAATTAAATATATAGAAGGTAGACATTAAATACTGAGGTGTATGTCTTATGGGAGTGGGATGGGGGATAAAGAGAGAAAATAATTTTAAAAGAACAACAATAACGAAAAGAGAGTGTTATGTAATTACTAAACTTAATTCACATTTCCTTCTGGCACACAGCGAAAACCTACTTCCCAGCCTCTTACTTGTAGCCACATGACTGTGTCCTGACCAACTGAATGCAGGCAGAAGTGGTGAACGCTGTCTCCAGCCCCGGCCCCTAGAAAAGGCTGCGACAGTCCCATATAAATATAAACAACGGTCACAATATATCAACAACGATCAGACAAGGCAGCTCTGTGGACCAAGACAGGGCACAACCACTCAGCGAGCACATCTCACACAAGAGACAAAGACACTCTGCAACCACACAAGTAATTATACACCTCCTGCTTCTGACTGACATGATTTATTCTGGCCAACAATAACTCTAGCTCTGCTTTAAATGTACTGCCTCCCAGATAAAATTACCAAAGTACACAATCACCGAAGAGCCCCAGGCTCCTGACGGCACCCTTATCACTGCTGACCTCCACTTCTGTTAACCCTTCTCTGAGTCACCAGACACACGTCCAAACCTGTAAGCTCATTCCAGTTCTCCTACAAGGATGCCCCTCAGTTATGTTCATGGTAGTCTCTGGTTGGTGAGCTTTGACAAGAGTGGAGCTTCCTGAGATCTGGCTTAGACCCTTCGCTGCCATAAACCATGCTTGACTTAGAAACATTGTGCAAATCTCAAACTCCACAGTCTCAAGGCCATCCTTTCTAAGACAACTGCAGCTGAATGTGACCTTCAAATAATTTGTTGAGCCCTTCAATGTTAGGCTTATATTTGATTCCTAGGACTTTTGAATTCTGAATGTCTTGCAGTGCTCCCTGGTAAAATTTGGCTGCTAAGCATTTAATTTAGCATTCCTATTATCTGCTCAGTTGTCCACTTTCTTGACAATTACTCCTCTGTAAGAGAAAAGCCTATAGTGAGGGACATGGACCAGATTGCCAGTGAGGCTGGTTCCGATGGCTGCTAAGTTCAGAATGTTTCATCTCATCAGCCCTGCATCCTTGGAACAAACTCTGCTTTGAGTCGCTGTATTACTTGAATCCTTCCTAGCTTCTGGTGGTTGCTGCAATCTTTGGTCTTCCTTTAGCTTGTAGCTGCAGCCCTCCAACCTCTGCCTCTGTCATTACATGGCCTACTTCCCTCTTCGTGTGTCTCCAAATCTTCCTCTCCTTATAAAGATGCCAGTCATTGGATTTAGGGCACACCCTAACCCAGTACGACCTTAACTTAACTTCACCCTATTTCCAAATAATCTCACATTTACAGGTACCCTGGGTTTAGACTTCAACATAACTTTTTGGCAGACAATTCAACCCACAAAAGTCACCTTTCAAGATATTTTAAGACTTACTTTCTAGAGCTGTGTCTTCCTAGAACTGCTTTTTTCTTTTTCTTTTTTTAAGAACCAGTCCTCAGTTGGCAATCTGGTTCTTCACCAGATTCTGGAGACATGCAGTTGCACAAACACATCATCAATGTAATAATCCTCATGAGAACTTTTTAGTATAAGTTTGCACTCCCTTCAAGCCAAATACCTTTTCCTTCATGATACCTGTTACAGTGTTAAATCATGCACACATCTTTCCAACTTGTACAATTTCATCGAGGACAATTAGGTATTGCAGTGGTCACTTTGGAGAAACCTGAAATGAGCAATGTTGTTGGTCTGACAGACACTTTAGCTCAAAAAGGAAACAAAATCCCAACTATCCAACGGTCTGTTTCTACATTCCATTTGAAGCGTCATAATGCTGATACTCGTAGACTGTTATATGTAAATTATTTATGCAAATGTAGAATAACCACTTAAAAATTATACAAAGAGATACACTTATAAACACTGTAAATAAATTTAAATGGAATACTAAAAAAATGTTAAAGTAACTCACAAGAAGATAGGAAAGATAAATGAAAAACAGAAGGAACAAAGAGAAAAAAAAAAATAGCAGACTTAAATCCTAACATACCAAAATTACGTTAAGGGCTTCCTAGGTGGCGCAGTGGTTGAGAATCCGCCGGCCAATGCAGGGGACACGGTTCGATCCCTGCTACAGGAAGATCCCACATGCCACGGAGCAACTAAGCCCGTGTGCCGCAAGTACTGAGCCTGCGCTTTAGAGCCCGTGAGCCACAACTATTGAGCCCATGTGCTGCAACTACTGAAGCCCACGCGCCTAGAGCCCGTGCTCTGCAACAAGAGAAGTCATGGCAATGAGGAGCCCACGCACCACAACGAAGAGTAGCCCCCACTCACCACAACTAAAGAAAGCCCACGCACAGCAAAAAAGATCCAACTCAGCCAATAAAATAAATAAATAATAAATTAAAAAAAAAAAATTACGTTAAATGTAAGTAGTCTATACACGATTTAAAAATAAGTTGACACGATAAAAAAGCATTTTTCTGTCTACAAGAATGAGATTACACAAATTACCAACATCATGAATGAAAGAAGGTATATCACTACAGACCCAGCAGATATTAAAAAGATAAGGGAAAATAACTGTATGCCCATAAATTCGACAACTTGGATAAAATCAACTAATTCCTCAAAAGCTACAAACTATCAAAACTCACCCCAAATGAAATAGATAACCTGAATAGTTTCATAAATACTAAAGAAATTGAATCCATAGTTTAAAAACTTTTGATACAGAAATCTCTGGGCCAGATGGTTTCATTGCTTAATTGTATCAAACACTGAAAGAATAAACAACAGCAATTTTACAACATCTCTTCCAGGAAACAGAAGAGAGGGGACCACTTATAACTGAGTTTTACAGGTTTGCAAGATACAAGATTCACATACAAAAATCAATTGAATTTCTATATACTAGCAACAAACATATCAAAAATGAAATTAAAAACAAAACCACTTATAATTGCTCCACCAAAAAAAAAAAAAAAGAGAGAGAGAGAGAAAGAGAGAAATGCTACAGTCTAAATCCAACAAAACATGTACAGGATTAGTATGAAGAAAACAAGACTCTGCTGAAAATATTTTTAAAGACTTAAATAGAGAAACCTACTGTGTTTATGGATTGAAAAATGATTCAACACATTAAAGATGTCAATTCTCCCCCAAGTGATCTATAGAATTAATGCAATTTTTATCAAAATATCAGGATTTTTTTGTAGACATAGAGCTTTCTAAATTTATATGGAAATATAAAAACAAAAAAATTCCAGAAAGAAAGAGAAGTTGGTAGAATCACACTACCCGATTTTCCAATAGTTACTATATAGATACAGTAATCAAGACCACATAGTAGGGCTTCCTAAGTGGCACAGTGGTTAAGAATCTGCCTGCAAATGCAGGGGATATGGGTTCGAGCCCTGCTCTGGGAAGATCCCACATGCTGCGGAGCAACTAAGCCCGTGCGCCACAACTATTGAGCCTGCGCTTTAGAGCCCATGAGCCACAACTATTGAGCCTGCGCTTTAGAGCCTGTGAGCCACAACTATTGAGCCCATGTGCTGCAACTACTGAAGCCCACGCGCCTAGAGCCTGTGTGCTCGGCATCAAGAGAAGCCATGGCAATGAGAAGCCCGCGCACCACAATGAAGAGTAGCCCCCATGCACCGCAACTAAAAGAAAGCCCACGCACAGCAAAAAGACCCAACACAGCAATAAAATAAAAAAATAATTAAAGAAAAAAAAAAAAAAAAGACCACATAGTATTTGGTGGAGGGACAGGACGGAGGAGCAAAGAGTGCCAGAACTAACCCATCAAGTACAGATTTTGACAAAAGGGCAAAAGCAAGTCAAAGGAGAAAGAATGGCCTTTCAATAAATGGTGTTAAGAATAACTGTGCATGTTTAGGTCTTTATAAAAATGAGCTTCAACATAAACCCCACACCTGACACAAAAATTAACTCAAGATGGATCACAGATATAAATGTGAAAAGTGAAATCATGAATCTTTTAAAAGACAACATAGGAGAGAATCTTATGGGTTAGGCAGAGTTCTTAGCCATGACACCAAAAGCATGATCATAAAAGAAAAATACGAACAAATCAAATTTTATCAATACCGAATCTTTTTGCTATGAAAAAGGCCCTGTTAAGAGTAAAAATATAAGATATGAACTAGAAGATACATTTGTGATTCATAATTCTCACGAGACCTATTTTCAGAATATGTAAAGAATATATAATTTTCTAAATGCAAGAGTAAGAAAACAAAAATTTCAATTAGAAACCTACTAGAATGGCATGAAAAAATCCACAGGACCAATTGCTGGTGAGGATATAGAGCAACTGGATCTCTCACACATTGCTGGTGGGAATGTGAAATGATATACCTACTCTGGAAAAGAGTTTGGCAGTTTCTTATTAAGTTAAACATAGACTTACCATAAGAATCAGCAATCATTCTCCAGGGTATTTTTATCCTAGAGAAATGAAAACACATGTCCACACAAAAATCTGTACGTGAATGTTTATAGCAGCTTTATTTGTAATAGCTGAAATCTGGAAACCATCAAAATGTCTGACAAAAAGTGAATGGATAAACTGTGGTACATCCATACAATGGAATACTACCCATCAATAAAAAGGAAGGAACTATTCACACATATAACACGTTGAGAGAATCTCAAGGTTATTATCCTGAGTAAAAAAAAAGCCAATTTCAAAAGGTTATACACCATATGATTCCATTTATAGAAATTATAAATTTCCATTTTCAAATGACAAAATTTCAAAAGAACAGATCAGTGGTTGCCAGTGGTTACAACTATGGAGAAGGTATGATTATAAAAAGCTTAGCATGAGAGAATTTCTTTGTGGTGATGGGAAAGTTCTGTATCCTGATTATTGTGGTAGTTGTAGGAATCTATATACGCGATAAAATGTCATAGAACTATACCTTAAAAAAAAGAATGCATGTAAAACTTGGTAAAATTTGAATAAGATCTGTAGTTAAAAGCATTGTACCACTGTCAGCTTCTTGTTTTTGATAATGAACTATGGTTATATAAGGTCTTACCGCTGGGGCATCTCAGAAATTCTAGGTGAAGATACACAGGAATTCTCGGTCCTATTTTTTGCAATTCCTTGTGAGTAAACAGTTACTTTAAAATAGTTAAAAATTGATAGGAGAGGCTTCTAAACACAGTCCAGATTCTAAAATTTCCCTAGAAGACTCTTTCCCTATACCAACAATATGTAAAAAATTTTAAATCTGCCTCACTTGTGGAGTCACCTAAACCCTGGCCTGCACTTTCCTGTTTGTTATCTTTCCTTTCTCTTCTCTCCTTTTCTATCTTTGGAATGATCCATAACTGAAAGTTCCTTAAAACTGCAACCTCTATGTGAGGAGGTCCCTAATATGTCAACTTCTAATGCAGGTTACATTCAGATCTTTGCCATCATTAAGTAATTCCCAGGTCCTGTCCTGGCCCATATACTCCAAACCCTCTTGACCTCATTCAAGCAGTTCTTTCTGTCAATGGGTTCAGGAGATGTAAAAACTGAACACTGTAAACCAAAAAGGTCCCTGGAAAATTTTCCCATTCTAGCCAAAAAGATGAAGAACTAGAAGCCTCTGGGAGATCATAAAGGAGGCCCAAGGGAAATTGCAGCATCCAAATTCCAGTGATTCCTTTAGCCCAACAAGATGATTCTCTCTGATGGAAGGACAGAAACACACCTTTCCAACTGACAGGCTGTACTATAAATCCTACAGCTCTTTCTATAAATACAAAATTATACTTTTCAGAATTACACAATTACCAGGTGGTAAGTTCACTTTCCCTATCTTATCTGCCTATAGCTGGCTCCCTCCTCCCCCATCTCCTTTCCCTTCCCTTTCTCTTAGATAAATTAGGAATTAATTTTTAAAAATTAATCAAAAACATTACCTGTTGTTATTCACATATTCATCCAGTCCAGATAAAAGTCAAATAATTTTTTTTAAAGTCTCAAGCTTTACACATATTGCCCCTTCAAATTTTTCTTGCTAAAACTAATATAGGAGAAAAAGTTAATTGTTAGTTTGAGTAATGGCATTAGATGCTAGGTTGTCAGATTCAAAAAGCAGGAAAGTTAAAACTTTTGACATAATATAAATTTTTGGTTCATGGATATAGAGGTTCATTGTATATCAGAAATAGAGTTACACCAGGAAAGAGTTCACGTAACATTCCTGATCACATCCCTTTGGACAAATTGGAATGACTTTAGTTTAAAAACAGCTCTTGGTCTTCTAATTTGCCATCACGTAAAAATCATGTTAGTGCAATGTACTAGTTTGTACGAGGCTTGGACTTAATGTTTTTATCATTTGAACTTTCCTAAATCTCTTGCATATTAGGTCAAGTTGATTTAGTCACGTGTAATTCTTATTATGCCACAAACCATAAAGACTTAGTGTGTAAACTTAGACTGCAGTTTCCCGATCCGAAGTTAACTCTGCTAAGAACTTAGCTTAATATTAAATTGAGTTAAATTAATAAACGATCTTTGGATACCTTGACAATTTCTAAGAAAAAGATACAGAATGCTAGCCACATAACATGGTTTTAATTTATCCTTGTTTCCTATTTTAAAAAATTATAGAATGACTAAAGAGTACGTGCAAATACCTTAGAAAGTATTTATTTCTGCAATCTTAAAATGTATAAAAGATACAAAATGTACAGCCATGCATGGAGAAAAAAATTTAAACAGTTTTTGGTTTTATGTACTCTAGTTCTGTGTTTGGAGGAAATAAAATGCATTGTTTTGGTTAAGGTAGTAACTAGTATAAAATGGCCGAGACTATGCTACAGTATAGTTACAGAATAATACATTTTGTACATATCAGATAATGAATATTGTTTAACTACTTACTAAGGAAAGTGTTCATTTTACTAGGACGGTAAATTCAATATAATAGGTAATCCTATTTTAAAGCAGAACTAAAACTTTAAATTACATGTTTACATATGTGTTAACAAATACTTAGAAAGGCTTTAGAAAGCGGCATTGATGAGAGGCAGAAAGAGCTTCACTGTGAATCATCACTTGGGTGATATAACACAAGAATCAAATTAAACGGGTTTTCTTTCTGTAATAACCCAACTTATTCTGTCCCCAGATAGCAGTTTCTTTTTAAAAATAAAAACATTGTGTAATATATATTTTTTGGCATACTCAAGTTATTTGAACACAAAGTTCCTTCTTCTTGAAAAAAATAAAAAATTTCTTATAATTGTCACTTACTGTTGCTGTTTTTACATTATCAACTTGTAAAAATTTCTTGTAGTTAGATACCTCTTACTATGTTTCTGTCTAGTATCCTTGTCAACTCTTCTTTATTTTTGCCTTTCCCAATTTGAGAATACTGAAACTTCCAATGTGTCTTTTACAACTCAGTGTTATTTGGGTATCCTGTAATGGTTACAAGGTAACTTGTGATTTGCTTCTTCACATTAGAAAAGGAAGAAAAGTAGAAATAACTGAATCTATTTGGTAATTTGAATCTTAAGTTAAAACTATTTTGAGAGATTTTAATTTCCAAAACTTGGGCTAAAAGAACAAAAACTTACAAATCATAAGAGAATGTTTTAAGTGTTTCAATATCAGAAAAATTATCAATACCTTTGAGTCCTGATGAAACAGACCCTTCCAGGAAATCTTAAGCTCTTGAGTCTAGGAGCAGATGATCTTCAGATGAAGACTGCCAACCCAAGGCCCTCAGATCGAACAGATGATGAGAAAGAAGACAGCTTCTGCCCAACACGGTGGAATAAGATTCATTTCCTGATAATCTCAGATCTTCTTTCTTCTCTACTGCTAATCTTATTTGTTACTGTACTTTGGTGCCCCCTAGCCATCACCTGTTTTCACAGAATGCTTTCACAATTCTCACTGTTGTGTTTTCATTCTCCCACCCTGTCCGCAATATTAGAAAAGGCAAAAACCCCACATGTGTTCTTCTCAGTCCAGTTACTGCTCTACATCTAATTGACTGCTAGATTATTCTCATCCCTGACCCAACCTCACTGACAAAAATTTAAAGTGACAGCTGTTACTTTATATACATCAGATGGCAGGTCTTTTATGATTTTTAATTTTCCTCACATTTATTAACCGCAACCCTTCAGTCTTGTAAAAACTGGAACCTAACCTCAAGTGAACAAAATACTTCTGCTGAAATCATTATTGAACAAACATTATAAGCTCATTAGGAGTGGGAACAGATACTGGCGCTATCCTTGTGGCCATGGTCAGTCTGTTCTCTTCAGAGACTCTTCAGCCTGATTTGGAAGAATTCTGTCTTCACTCAGGCAATGTGCCTCCCTCAAGGGACAAGCAGTTGGCTCAAGTCTAATGTGATAAATGTTATTTACACTACCAGTAAAGTCTATCCCCCATCCTTGTTTTCAACCAACATATCACAGTTTGTGGGATTCAGCTAAAGCAGAGCACAGAGGAAAATTTACAGCATTCTATATAAACTCTTTTCAGAAAATAAAAGGGGGAGGAACACTCTCCAACTCTTTTAATGAGCCCTCCATTACCCTGATACAAAAACCAAAGACACTGCTAGAAAACTACAGACCAACATCCCTCATGGCCACAGATGCAAAAACAAATCCTTAACTGACATTAGCAAATTGAATTCAGAAATATATAAAAGGTTGGTTCAATATAATCAAAGGAAGAACAGTCTTAACAAGTGGTGCTAGAATAAATGGACACTCACATGCAAAAAAAAAAAAAAAGACAAAAAGAGCCTCAACCCATACTTTGTACCATATTTTAAAAAAAAAATTGGAACTGGACTACAGACTAAATACATCTAAATCTTCTAGAACATGAGTCAGCAGACTAAGTCTCATGGGCCAAACCTGTCAAATATGTGATATAGAAGAAAGAGAAAGGCAAGGTAAGGAAGACAGGAGATGTGAGGGGACATCAATGGGTGGGGAAGGTATTCCCATTTCGTACTGTATGGTTAAGGAAGGTCTCTCTGATAAGGCAACAGTTGAGCTAAAGCAACAAAAAAAGTGAAAGAGAATGCCTGTAGAGCCCTGAAGGAAGGTCACAGGCAGAGGGGAGAGCAAGTGCAAAGGCCCTAGTGCAGGGGCTTGCCTGCTGTAATTTAGGAACATCAAATGACCAGTGTGACCACCAGAGAACAGAAGGAAGGTGGGGCGAGACTTAGAGCAGCTGGAATGTACATGTGTGTGTGCATGCACACAAATTCCAATGTTGTAGGGTCTTTTAGGTCATGGTCAAGACTTCAGCTGTGGCTTTGAGTGAGATGGGATCCATGGAGGATTTCCAGCAGAGGAGTAACATGATCTGACGTTATATAATGGCATCCAATGAATACACAGGCACAGAGCCTGGAATGACATATACTAACAAATTAAGGGAAAAAACATCCCCGGGTAGATGGGGGAAGGAAAACCATGATGTTTTCTTTGAGCTTTACTTGTATTTTTGAAAATTTCTACAACACATATCCATTATTTTGCTGAAAAACATCTTATCAACCGTTTCAACTTGTACTATTTTCCTTCTTGCTTGAATTTAGTAACTTTATTAACTTTGCTTGCCAAGTTTTAGAAAGTTGTCTGTACATGTCTCATAACTGCAAGGACTTCCAAACGCATCAGGATGCTGAGACAAAGAGAACTTCTGGTAAGCAGCCCTGGTCAACACAGGATTTAGAGAAAATACATGCCACGGGCACTGCTTGCAAAGTAGGCGAACACGAAGATGGTGAAGGACTATCCTAGTAGATGTTCTCTAGTGTTTCTAGCAAAGGTCTCTGTTCTAGTTAGTGATCACTGTGTAACGAACCGCCCCAAACTTAGTGGCATAAAGCAGAAATATCATGTACTATCATCTCGCAACTCTGGAGGCTGAACGAACTCAGCTAGGTGGCTCTCACCCAGGATCTCTCGTATGGTGTAGTCTGATAGCAGCTGGGGCTGGAATCACCCAGGCTTCCTCACTCACGTATCTGGCAGCTGATGTGGCCTGCGCTTCCTCAGAACGTGGAATCTTGGTCCCATGGGAAAGCTTCCTGAGCGAGCCGAGCAGAAGCAGCACTGTCTTTTCTAACCAAGCCTCGGACGTCCTACAGCATCACTGCTACTGCATTCGTTAGAAACTAGTAGGGTCAGCCCATGATCAAGAGAAGTGAAGTTGATATTTTATATCTTGATTGGGGAAACACCAAAGCATCTGTGGACATAATTTGAAACTAGTCCACCCTCTGGCTTAAAGTCTACTATATGGAATCAGACAAGAAAATAAATAACTGTAATAAAAGGCATTAGGCTAAGCATGATAAAGGACGTACAAATGATTAATTATGGGGTGTGGTTCATAATAGGTTAGCATCATCAGAAGCAGCTTTCTCTAACGGCATTTTGAAAGTTTTTACAAAATGGTGTAATGTTCATAAGCAAAGATGTGGGGAAAAAATAATCTAGACATCCATTCCCCTGGATTGCTACAAAGGTCTACTGAAGATATAGCAAATGATTTTAACTGGGGCTTAGGGTACATGGAAAAAAGTAATATATGTGGTTGAAAAGATGGAGTTTGGTTACAGTATTAAAGTACTGTATTTCAAATCTGAGGTATTAAAAGCTCCCGGGCACACTCAGGTGAGGTTTAAGAGTGGCCTTGTTCTCCTCAGCTACAAATTAAATGCTTAAATAAATCTGTAAACATTTAGCCCTACAACTTCTCCAAACTGACAACTTAGAACCTACGCCCCCTCATTGGCTTTTGAGGTTTCCACTCTATCTGCCTTCGGAGACAGAGGGTCCCCAAGGTCCTTTACACATCTGTCCTCTCTGTTTAACCTCTACTGAGGCATCCCATGACTAGTCAAGCAATCTACTTACCATAAGGTAGCTTCACTGATCAGCTCCATTAAGACAACAAAGGTTTGCTATTTCTTATACTAAGAAATCCGAGACTAACTTCTTACCAACTTTTATAATCTCTGCTTTTCTAACCTCTCTATAAACTTCTGGTGGTACACTATCAAATTTCTGGAGCCAGAACCCTGATACTCATCACGATTTTGGTTCAGTCACCTACCAATTGTTTTCCCTTGGTCAAATCACTTAACCTCCCCAAGTCTTCTCATCTATAAAGATAAGGATGGAAATCCCTTTCTGAAAAGGCTGCTGTGAGGATTAAATGAGACACCTGTGTTTAGCATGACGGCTGGCACACAGTGAGTGCTCCAAAACACAAGATATCACTTTTATTAGCATAAGCTCATTACACAAAACCTATCCAGTGGCTGATGTGAATAGCTTAATTAATAGTTTTATTTTTATCACTAGGTGTGGTTAACCCATGGCCCGGGCATTAGACTCCACAGTTTCATTTTATACTCAATTATATTCTTCAGTTGCCTTCTTTTTAATTTATAATTTCAAGAGATATTGGTGGATAAGTAAACTCCTTTCACACAACATCTTAACAGAAGACAATTAAGCAGCAAAGAGGATACAGAACAATGCTAGATATAGCAAAGATAGAAAAAAAGAGAAAACTCAGTTTTATCTGAAGTAAAACTTGAACTTACATGTCCAAGTCTGGTGGGACTGTGCTGCAAACAACTTAGAATTTCAACAAAAGTATTAACGACATTACAGTTCCTTCAATAGTGGTATAATGCTATCATCAAAATTATGAAGTAAATTCGTATTAATGACATTTATGATAATTTGTTGAATGTGTAGATTGAAAGTTAACACGTATGACACTGTTTATGTAAAGTTATGTTTGCGCAGACTGATAAGTGATATACTCACCAAATATTAACAGTGGTTTATACCGTAAGATTCGAGGTAGTATTACTTCTTTAAGTACTTACATATCTACTTTTGCAATTGCCTCAAAGAAATATTTTTCTATTCCACGGGGTATTTTTAAACTGAAGTATCGTTAATTTACAATGTTATGTTCTGGTGTACAGCAAAGTGGTTCAGTTTCATACATATGTCTCTGTGTGTGTTATATTCTTTTCCTTTATGGTTTATCACAGGATATTGACTGTAGTTCCCTGAGCTGTACAGTAGGATCTTGTTTATTTTATACATAGTAGTTTGTATCTGCTAGTCCCGAACTCCTAATTTATCCCTCCCCCACCCCCTTGCATAACCATAAATTTGTTTTCCATGAGTCTGTTTCTGTTTTGCAGAGTCTGTTTGCAGTTCATTTGTGTATTTCAGATTCCACATCTAAGTGACACTATGAATTTGTCTGATTTACTTCACTTAGTATGCTAATCTCTAGGTCCATCCATGTTGCTGCAAATGGTATTATTTCATTCTTTTTTTTATGGCTGACTAATATTCACACACACACACACACACAACACACACACACACACATCTTCTTTATCCACTCATCTGTGATGGACATTTAGGTTGCTTCCATGTCTTGGCTATTATAAATAGTGCTGTTATGAACATTGGGGTGCATATATCTTTTCAAATTAGAGTTTCCTCCGGATATATGCCGAGGCGTGGGATTGCTTGGTCATATGGTAGTTCTATTTTTAGTTTTTTAAGGAACCTCCATGCTGTCTTCCAGAATGGCTGCACCAATTTACATTGCCATCAACAATGTAGGAGGGGTCCTTTTTCTCCACACCCTCTCCAGCATTTGTTATTTGTAGACTTTTCGAGGATGGCCATTTTGACTGGTGTGAGGTGATACCTCATTGTAGTTTTGATTTGCATTTCTCTCATAATTAGGGAAGCTGAACATCTTTTCATGTGTCTACTGGCTAACTGTATGTCTTCTTTGGAGAAATGTCTATCTAGGTCTTCTGCCCATTTTTTGACTGGATTATTTTGTTGTTGTTATTGAACTGTCTGAGCTATTTTTATATTTTGGAAATTAAGCCCTTGTCAGTAGCATCATTTGCAAATATTTTCTTTCAGTCTGCAGGGTGTCTTTTCGTTTTGCTTATGGAATAAAATTGAGTCAAGAAATTTATCCGTACATTTATAGTCAAGTGATTTTCAAAAAAGGAAAATGGGGAAAGAATAGTCTTTTCAATAAATAGTGCTGGAACAACTGAATACTTACATGCAAAAGAATGAACTTGGACCCCAATACCTGATACTATATATAAAAATTAACTCCAAATGGATGTAAATCTAACTTTGGATTAGGCAATGGTTTTGCAGATGACACCTAAGCACAAGAAGCCAAAGAAAAAAATAAAGCTGAACTTCATCAAAATCAAAATATTGTGTGCTACAAAAGTCACTGTCAAAGAACTGAAAAGACAACCCACAAAGTAGGAGAAAATATTTAAATATTTGCAAATCATATATCTGATAAGGGTCTAGGAATCCAGAACATATTAAAAAGAATTCCTGAAACTCAATAATAAAAAGACAAATAATTTAAAGACGGAGAAAGGATCTGAAGACGTTTCTCCAAAGAATATAAACAAATGACCAATAAGCACATGAAAAGGATGCTGAACATAGTCATGGAAATGCAAATCAAAGACACAATGACAAACCACTTCACAAAGTCACCAGGATGGCTATATTGAAAAAGATGAACAATAACAGGTGTTGGTGAGATGGGAAGAAACGGGAACCTTTATACAGTGCTGGTGGAAATATAAAATGATACAGCCATTTTGGAAAAAGTTTGGTAGTTTACATAAAGTTAATCACAGAGTTGCCATATACATGACCCAGCAATTCTACTACTAGGTACATACCAAAGATAATTGAAAACATACTTTTATAAAAAGACTTGTACATGAATGCTCACAGCAACACTATTCAAGATAGTCAAAAATGTAAACAACTCAATGTCCATCAAAAAAATGTGGTATATCCATACAACAGAATATTATTCAACCATAAAAAGAAATGAAGTACTACTATGTGTTACAGCATGGATGAACCTTGAAAACATCCTGCTGAGTGAAAGAAACCAAATACCAAAGAACACATATTCTATGATTCCATTTAATGAAACCTCAGAACAGGCAGATCCACAGAGAGAAAGCAGTTTAGCAGTTACCAGGGGCAAGGGGACGATGGGGTGTAACTACTAATGGGCACGGGATATCATTTTGGAGTGATGTAAATGTTCTGGAATTAGATAGCTGTGGTTGCACAACCCTGTGACTATACCAAAAACACTGAATAGTACACTTCAAAATGGTGGATTTTATGGTATACAAATTACATCTCAATTTAAAAAATTTTTATTGCAGCACTATTTACAATAGCCAGGACATGGAAGCAACCTAAATGCCCATCAACAGATGAATGGATACAGAAGATGTGGCATATATATACAATGGAATATTACTCAGCTATAAAAAGGGATGAGATGGAGTTATATGTAATGAGGTGGTTAGAACTACAGTCTGTCATACATAGTGAAGTAAGTCAGAAAGAGAAGGACAAATATTGAATGCTAACTCACATATACGGAATCTAAAAATGGTACTGATGAACTCAGTGACAAGAACAAGGATGCAGATACAGAGAATGGACTGGAGAACTCGAGGTATGGGAGGGGGCGGGGGGTGAAGGGGAAACTGAGACGAAGTGAGAGAGTAGCACAGACATATATATACTACCAACTGTAAAATAGTCAGTGGGAAGTTGTTGTATAACAAAGGGAGCCCAACTTGAGGATGGAAGATGCCTTAGAGGACTGGGGCGGGGAGGGTGGGGGGGACTCGAGGGGGGGGAGTCAAGGAAGGGAGGGAATATGGGGATATGTGTATAAAAACAGATGACTGAACCTGGTGTACCCCCAAAAAAATTTAAAAAAATTAAAAAAAAAAGTGATGACAAACTTCTTGACTGAAGCTATGTAAGACAGAAGACAATGAAACAGTATCTTTAAAGTACTGAAGGAAAAAAAAGACAATGTAGAATTCTATGACCAGCAAATTATTTTTTTCAAAATTGAAGGCAATGATTTAAGACTTACTATAAATCTACAATAATCAAGACAGTATAATAATGGCATAAATAGACACATAGTTCACTGGAACAAACTAGAGCTCAGAAACAGATCCACACCTATCATTTGATTCAACAAAATGCTAAGTTAATTCAACGAGGGAAAAAAAATCATTTCAACAAATGATCTAAATAAGCTGGAGAGTCATATGGATATACATAAACTTCAATACTTACCTTCAACACCATATACAAAAATTGTCTCAAATTATATCACAGATCTAAATGTAAGATACGGAGAAAATCTCTGTGACTTTGTATTAGGCAAGGATTTTTTAGGACACAGAAAAGCATGAGGAGGAAAAAATAAATTGAACTTCATCAAAATTGAAAACTTTTCCTCTTTCAAAGACACTGTTAAGAAAATGAAAACGTAAGTCATAGACTGAAAGTATTTGCAAATCATATATCTGATTAAAGACTTGTATGCAGAACATACAAAGAACTCTTGCAACTCAATAATAAAATGATGCACGACCCAATTTAAAAATAAGCAGCCCTGTGAAACTTCAGGAATAACTGGGTAAGGAGTATGGCAGATTTCCTCCCCACCAAACAATGATAAAATTTGGCAAAACTATCAAAACAATCATTTCAAAACTGGAAACTAACCAAAGGCATGCAACGAACAGCGAAATTAACTTCAGAAAACCTATTGAATCTCTGCAAAATCAGTGGGGGCCCAGCACTTCAGCCTACAACAGCTCCACCTTCTCTCCAGAAATCTCCCAAGTTGGTGGCTCTGTAATCCTACCAGAGTGGGGCAGGCTGTATCTGCAACCTCCCTGCTGGAGGGGGTTGAACTGATTTGGAGCAAAATGTAAGAAAACTCGTGCTCAGGGGTATTGTTGGAAACAGTAGCATCTTGGGGGCAACCAGAGAAGGCCAACGTTACTGCTAGCCTGAGGGTGAGATACCAGCTGCGCAAGCAACAGGAGCACAGAACAGCAGAAACTTAACATAGCGATATGGGGATGAGGTAACACTAAGTGAGTCTCCAACAAATCTCAGGCTGGGATGGGATGGAAGGCTGCATGCATATAACCCAGCAATTCTACCTTTAGGTACTTACCTAAGACAAATGAAAGATACATATCCACACAAACACTTGAAGGTGAACGTTTCTAATAGCATTATTCATAACAGCCAAGAGTGGGAACAGTCCAAATTTTATCAATTAGTAAATGAACAAATGTGGGATATACATATAACAGAACACTATTCAGCAAAGTTAGGTAAAGCATTATTAATACATGCATTAAAACATGCATGAAATTATTCAAACATGGATGAATCTCAGAAACAGGTGAAAGAAGCTAGATGCAAAAAACCATATTTTGTTTTACTCCCTTTATATGAAATATCCAGAAAAGGGAAATTATAGAGACAGAATATAGACTAGTGGTTCTGGATGAGGGAGAAATAAGGAGTGATTGCTAATGGGTATAAAGTTTCCTTACAGTGATGAAAATATTATAGAATTAGATACGCTGAGGAGTGCACAACTTTGTAAATATATTAAAAGCCATGGAATAATACACTTTAAATGGTTGGATTTTATGGTTATGTAAATTATACCTCAACAAAACTGTTAAAAGTAATGGGATAAACATCTGAATAGACCTTTCACCAAAAAAACATAAGCATGGCTAATGAGCACATAAAAAGATGCTTAACATTATCAGTAGTTAGGTCAATTCAAACTAACCACAAGATACTACAACATTACCCACTAGCATGGCCAAAATTAAAAAGACTGACGCATGCTGACAGTAATGTGGCGAAACCCTCATGCACTGCTGGTGGAAGTGAAAAATGGCACAGCCAACTCTGGAAAACAGTCTGGCACTATCTTATAAAGTTAAACAAATATTTACCATACAATTCAGTAATTCCACTGCTAGGTATTTATTAAAGAGACATTAAATCACATGTTCACATAAAGATTTATATGTAAATGTTCATAGCCACTTTATTCATAATAGCCCCAAACTATAATAGAAATAGCTCAGGTGTCCACCAACAGGAGAATGGATAACAAACTATAGGGTATTCACATTCATATAACAGACTACTACTCACCAATAAAAAAAGAACTGATTCAAGCAACCACACTCATGCCTCTCACAAAACATGCTGAGCCAAACACTCCTGACACAAATAAATTACACACTAAATGTTTTCGTCTAATCTGTAGTGGCGCAAAGCAAATTGATGGCTGTCCAGACCCGAGGGTGGAGGGGTGGAAACTGATGGTAAAGGGGCTTGAGGTAACTTCCAAGGGGGGGTGGAAATGTACTCATCTTGGTTGTAGTGACAGTTTCACAGGTGTATGTGTGTCTACAAACGCATCAGATTGTACACTTACAACGGACATTATTGCCCTATGCAAATAATAATGTATTAGTTCTTTTAAAAAGCTGAGAAGAAAAATTTGATTAGAAATATAACACTGTTCTCACTGAGGAAACAGGCCTCTAAAAATGGAAATGAGTTAACAAATCTGTCTGGTTGTCTTTACTGTACTCCTAGTGTCTCTAGCACTTTCATCTGCTTTCACCTTTGTTTCAGCAGCACTGACACATACCTGGGTCTGGCACAAGGTACAAAACTGTTACCAGATGCACAAATATTTTCCAATGACTTTAATAATCTTATGCCTTGAAAGATCTGACACAAATGCTTATTCAAGAACCACGTTAGAAGGTGGTCAAAAGGCACAAACTTCCAGTTATAAGATAATTATTAGGGATGTAATATACAACATAATAAATATAATTAATACCAAAGTATTATATGTGAAAGTAAAGAGAGTAAATCCTAGGAGTTTTCATCACAAAGAAAAAAATTTTTTTCTTTTATTTTGTATCTGTAGATGTTTGATAAGCTTATTGTGGTAATCATTTCATGATGTATGTAAGTCAAATCGTTATACTGTACACCTTAAACTTGTACATGCTTGAGAAAGCTGGAAAGAAAAAAAAAAAGAGCTAGGTTTCACGCATCCATTTTATTTACACATATGCTATGCCACAGCTGATTACCAGCTTCTGCTAGGAATACCGAACCACAAGCTCCCTAAGGGCAGCAACTATCTTTTTCCTGATTAGGGTACACACAGTGTCTCACACAGTATCTTACATCTACCAAACGTTCAATAAATATGTGCTAAATGAATGAACCACTTCAGTTTACCCCGAATTCTAGTTCAAGTAACTCCCACACATTCTTCTTCATGGTGAGACTTCTAAAGATTACCAACATTAAGAATGAAAACTATATGAGACTATAGCTACTCACATGCCCACATACAGTTACCACAGTGGCTTTCTAGTGATCGATGTGAGTGTAATAAAACACTATTTTGAATTATTAACTGCTACATTTTTCATTCCTTGCATTCCTGGTCGCTTATGGCAACTTAGTGACTCACTGGCAGCTGCTGCTTCAGTAGGGAGAGACAATATGGATTAAACCAAAGACATTATTGCTCAATTTCGAGTGTCAAAGTTGAGTTTTTGAAAGCCAAAGGAAGAGACAAGAGCCTGAAAGCCAAAGGGCTTTTGATTTGTCAGAGCCATGTTCTGGAGGCAGAAATGGCTTCTGTGAATCTATACACGTTGCTGTGCAAATCAAGGATGTGAGCCTGGCTGAATAAGGTCGTTTATTCTATGAACTGCAGAGTTGAGAAGAATGCTTAATATAGGAGCAGTTTTCTCACTCAGAAAGAGCCAAGAGTTCCATCAAGCAAGAAAGATAACTGGAGGGGAGGAAGCTACAGGTTAATTGCAGAGGTCTGAAACATGCTTGGCACTCTCTTCCTCAAGGGCTAACACCCTATTCTAGGGGTACGAGGAAGCCCTACATAAGGGTTGTACACTGGTTACACAACAGGATCACACCAGGTCAAACTCAAGAATCCCTGGGGTGGGGCCTTTAATATCTTTAAAAAGCTGCCTCTGCCTTCCCTTCCTACCTTCTGAGTTGATCTAATGTTTAGCCAAGTGTTGAGAATCACTGGCTTATGGGGATCCGAAAGCAGAAGAGTATAGTACCTGTCTTCCCTGGGTGTAGTCCATCCTTAAAGACAAACTCTTTGGCAATCCCACCCGTTGACTCCTTTCAACAGCTCACTTGAGCACAGAAACCCACACAAACGAGAGAACATCTTACTGAAGAGAGCTCAGAATTGACTATCAAGCTGGATTTTGAAGAATCTCAGTTTTGTGAATGAGGGTCAGGTGAACAAGTTTAGCAGTTTAAGCATGGATGTGGTAAAAAGTCACCTACTGGCTAGAAGGCCTGCAACTCATGAAACTACCCCAACAGAGCTCAACACGGGACAATTCAGGCCAGTGCTATTCATCACCACTGCTCACAATTCCTATTGGTCTAATTCCTGACTGTCAAACTGATCGGTTATTCAAGCCTGTGTGTGCTCACCAAGAAAACCTAATCACAACAAGTCAGTGACACCTAGGAGAGCACGCACAGAGTCATTAGACCATCAACGTTTTCAAGATATTTCCAGCCCTTTCCATTGAAAAAAAATTTGGAAACACTGCCTCAATTTAGTAACAGCATAGGACCAGCTCTGCTCATGTGTAGTAGCTAAATTAATTTTGAGAAACTCAGGACTTCACAAAGCTGGAATCACAAGGTTTCCAAAAATAATCAGGTTAAGCAGAGGAGAAAAACAACCTCACAATGAAGGTTCTTTGGCGTCTAAAATTTGAGGAAGATGATTCAATAATAAATATCTCTGCCACTAAAAAAAAAAAAAGAAAGAAAAAGAGAAACAACCTCCCAGTCATCTAGACTTGTGTGTCCAACACGGCAGCCACTGGTCTCATATTGGCTCTTGAGCACTTAAAATATGGCTAGTTCTGAATACAGATGTGCTATAAATATAAAATATATACTAGATTTCAAAGACTGAAAAATAAAAAGAACGCAAAATATTTCATTTGTAGTTTTTACACTGACTATATACTAAAATCATAACAGTCTGTATACTGACATGCCCTAGGAAGGCCTTCAGCCTTTGCAGTGTTTGAGCTCCAACAATGGTTGAGCCATTTACCGTTTGACTTCCTTGATGGCTGTCCTCTGAATACCTGGACATGAATACCCTTCACCTTTACAGATTTAATGACATTTCATTTCTTAATGAGTTACTTTCAAAGGGTCGTGACATACAGTAACTTATTTTTCTGAGATGCAAATTTTACATTGCTAATACTGTACAGCTTGCTTTCAGTTATCCAGCTACTAAATGATCAAGAAAATCCAAAAGCATTTAAATCTCACACTGATTTTGCTGGGAAGATTCTTTTTGGTCATGTACTTTTAAAAAGTCTCATAAGATAATGAACCCTGAATTCAGAAGTTCACAGGAGAGAACCATACAAATAAGGCACCATGTGGCATAACAGCTCTGTCATTAAGGTACTTAGTGCAGAAAACCTGTTTTTACTCTGCGTGGAAATCCATATTTCAAATCGTAATATTTATGAATATAAGCATTTTTGACATTTTAGAACAATTCCCTTTCACATGTTAAGTTTCCATTATTCTCACAGGCTTTGCTTTGTAGAAATTCCTTCTCTAGGAAGTTCCAAGTAATCTTCAGGGGGACCTCTGAAACAATTTGGAGATTTTGTGAAAACTTGAGCTGCTCCCATGGATACATTGTATTAGATTAGCAAATCAGTTGGGGGTGGGGGGGAGCCTTGACGCCTGACCTAACCTAATACAAGGAATATCTCAAGCTCTTCCAGGCACTAAGGAAACAACTCTGGTCCTTCTCTTGCATAGCCTAACCCACTCAGCCCAACAGCAGCATCAATCAGGACAGCAGGATTCATCCTCCCTGTCTAGTTCTAAAAAGACTCTACTTCCAAGAGTAGTAGAAGACTGGTACAACTGAAAGGGTATGAAACAAATTAATCACAGAGAAAACCTCAAGAATGCTTCAGAGTGCATCTCGGCATTTTACTAAGCACACCTGGGGGAGCACGGCCCTACTCCAACAGGTATCTGGTTAAGGGGGAGATTAGTGACAGAGGAGTCCAAGTCATTCAACCTAGATGTCGTTAAAGTAGTTCAGTGTAGCCCACTTACCACGCACTAACAGTGTTGGCCACATTTTTGTGTAGACACCCCCTGAACCCTAAAACACACACACACACAGAGTCAGCAATTCCTGTCTGGATTTTCTCTCAAGGCTCTGCCTCCCATTTAAGATCCTTCATGTTAGAATTGGTGGTCTTTAGTTCTCCAGCAGAGAACTTCTGGCATAACTGGCTTTCCCCAGGGGGGAGAGATTCTTTCCTTAAGATTCTACCCTTTAAGATGTGGAAAAAGTATGGCTGGGAGTTGTCCTGCTCTTATCAGTCATCCCTTACATCTAAGCGACCACCGAGTTAATTCTACTCTCTACATCTTTAAGTTCCTCCATCTTTGCTTTCCCTATTGTCATTGCCTTATTTTTGCCCCTCATCATCTTGCCTGAATTACTATCAATTTTCTAATAGGTCTCTCTACCTCTAGTCTCATTCCCCTCTAATCTGAAGGGTAAAATCTGATTCTCTTTTTCCTGCTTAAAATCCTTCAACCATAGTTTGGCACATATATCCCTTCATGATTTGTCACCTGCTTACCTCCAGACATAGCAATTCTCCAGGAGTGTCATGCCTGCATGTGCTATGTTTTTTGCCTGGGAATACCCTTCCCAACCTCCTGCTCCACATGTCCTTTCATCCATATCCCCTAGAGCTATGACCTATTTCTTCTTAAAGACGTAGTCATTCTCTTGCCTAGTCTGAGTTTAGTGACCCTTCTCACCACCTCCACAACAGCCTTTGTTACTATCACAGGCTTTATTACTCCTTATGATATGCTTCTTTACTCATTTGCTTCACCCACAAAAGATTAAACTCCTAGAGGTCAGTTATCCTTCATTTCTATATTCTTTGGCTCCCTAACAGTCCACAGAACCAAGCAGTGCTTAATATATAATTGCTGAAATCATAAATGTCTAGATTTCAGTAAGAAGGAAGATCAGAATCTGCACTGTCCTCTGTAATACTTAGGTTTCTTAAACATATCAGTTAAGGTCTATGACATACTCCTACACCTCATGAATGAAGAGAATAACAAAGTTTATTCACAGATGGGCACACATTTTTATTGCTTATAAAAACTACCAACATTATTAAGTGCTTACTCTGTGTCTGGTGCACACACGTACCTTCCCATTTAATCCTCACAACAACCTTGAGGTAGCAGTAGTTTTTACCTCTTTTTATAGCAAAAGCGAGGCACAGAGAAGTATCTCGCCCAATGTCAAGGAGATGGCAAAACTAGGCAATCTGGCTCCAGAAACCATTTGTTAACCACTATACTACAAAATCCAATACCTCTTCCATCACGAAAACTGTGCTTCAAAAGACTAATTACTCTCCTTTTAAAAACATAATGGAACGTTATTAAAACACAATCTAAATTTTAAAAGTTAGGACTGTTCACCGGCAGACCATCTCCCCAAAACTTAGAGCTCTCCAATCATATATCAATTACAAATTTACAAAATAGGTTTTACATTAGAAATTTCACAGTACATCTTTCCTTATGGTTATGGTAAAAAGGCCTCTTTGTCCATTACCACTACAAACAGTCGTTTCTTAAGCTACTGCAGAATTTTAACTAATTTTTATATTAAATTTTTGTGGTAATACATACACAAAAATAAACTGTAACATCAGTTAATTCATGGTAACCTTTCAGCATTCAGATAATTCTGTTTTATGATAATGTACTGTCAACTTCTAGACATAAGGGTGGATATGACAAACTTCCATGGAAGCATTCTTTTCTTATTTTCTCCTTCTAAGTAATGGAATAATTTGGCAAGATCATTTAGAAGTCTTACTTATTAAAATACCAATAATGAATTGTTCCATTTTAGTTTAGAACATACTATTACAAGCTGTCCCTAACACACTTTCTATATTTCTTGTGACTGATGCTTTTGATACCGTATTAACAGGAAAATCACTTTCTAATAGAGGAGAAACCATGAACAGTGCAGTGGAGGTAAGTATCTATTACTATCATGATTTTCAAATAAGGAAACATATAGTCATTGCAAAGCTGTAAAACGTTAACAGACTGGTGTAATAAAGATCAGGATCATCATCAAATCCCAAAATCTCTTTTGTCTCTCCCTATAGGGTTTGCTAACGGTATTACGTGCACACAGATGTTCAAAGTGCTTCTGACTAGTAATGAAACCTTTCCAAGATGCTGGCACCAGATTCACTGGAAACAGGATACTGACAGGACTCTTAAGTTTATAAGTATAAATCATCAGTACTTATCAATCTCAGCATACCAAATCAAAAAGGAAATCATGAGGATTCAGTAATAGAAGAAAGTAATCACTTCTAATTCTAAGACTTGGGGTCCTGAAGTGTGCATCACAGTCCAGGGCAGAGTTAAGCACAAGGTTGGTTAACAGATACTATAATATCAATTTTTAAAATTTCATTTATTTCTGGGATGAGTTTATGCCATGCTACTCTTTGCCTCTCTATAAACAAGCAACCAACAATCTATTGGTTTAAAATTAATGATGGCTTAAATATCTGAAAATATGCCAACTCCCCTAAGTACAGTAATGTCACATTTTCAACTAAAACTGAACATTAACGTATCTGGTTTTCTTTGATGCCTTTTACTTTCCATAGAGAATCAGATAACCTAAAAGACGAGGTATTTCCCATTCAATACAGGAATTCCTGAAAAGAACATCCAGTTTCCTAGCTTAAGCACAGCATTCACAGAATATGGTATTCAAAGTATTGTCTGGGTAAGTTATTACCAAAAAATTTTTACCAGCTCTTCCTGAACAAGGATCACTACTAGGAGTATACCAAGTAGCAATTTCTTGTAAAGAAAATCAAGTAACAATTTAGTTTCAGAAGGAAAAGATCTGAGTAGAGAAGCAAAGTGGACAATAACACAGATAATGTAACTACCAAAATGTTCCTCACAATATAGCAAAGAAAAACACCAGAAGTTACACACTTCAAAAACAAAGGGGAATGGGCCAAAGACAAAATACTGGCATGCTAGAACTTTTTTAACTTAGAAAACATCTGTACAAAAAAGAACAAGGGACACTTCACATTTAACTACCCATTGGTCAATATGTTCTGAGTTCACCTCCGGATAAATCAAAATGCAAGAAAATTGCCCAAATGAACTGGAAAACTTCCTGCAACTAACAAACTATACTCATATTTAAAGCAATATTTATCTCTATGTAGTTTTATAAAATTCCTAATAATCTGATTTATATGGAAACATTCTCTTTGAAAACATAAGATGATTGAATATCAATGCGTAATGCAGATGTCAGATAAGTTCAATTGTTCTTGAATTTTAAAAAAAAGTTTCATGCTTTGTTCAAATGTAGCTTATTGTTAGAAAATTTCCCTTCTTCAACTCTCCAAGTTAGTAAATAAAATTAGGTGAAATTTACAGTCTTTGTCACTTAAAGGAATATCCCTGTGACTTGCTATGTTAGACAACTGCTTTTTTTTTTAGTATCTAGTCATCTTTTATTTATTTATTTATTTATTTATTTATTTATTTATTGGCACACGGGCTTAGTTGCTCCGTGGCATGTGGGATCTTCCTGGAGCTGGGATCGAACCCGTGACCTCTGCATTGTCAGGTGGATTCTTAACCACTGCGCCACCTAGGAAGCCCTAGACAGCTGCTCTTAAACATCATTAAATCCAAATTTAGAAAGCGAACTAAGCTTTGAAAAAAACCTGGTATTTCCATTAGCTCATTTAAACTGAAATCTTTTCAAAATACATACTGCAAATATGTTCCTCAGTCATTTTAGGGCTACATTGTAGTAGACTGTTTAGCAGGTGAAAACTGAAACAACTATATAACATTTTAAAGAAATAGAAGACTTGTACTAAGAAACCAAAACCTACACAGTACGGAACAGTTAACAACATGACTTTTTAGTTGTCTTGGCTACTACAAAAAAATGAGTTATAGAAACCATTATTTACATTTCAATCACAAACACTGCTCTTAAAACACAATCTATACCTGATTTATAACCAGATCTAAAAAACATAGATTAAGACTATTCTTAGTTTATTTCTCTGGGAAGGAGCCAAAAGAAGACAGAATAATTATACTCATATACATTCTTACACTCTCTTATACATTTTGGGGGGAAAAAAGCCAGATCACCATGAGATGAGTCAAATTGGGCAATCAACCCATTATGAATAAAAGTGGAAATAAAGTGAAATTTCAGAACATACTGTTTTCTATATGCCCAACTGTGACCTTATTTGAAAACAAGTATTTACAAAGATTCTAGAAAACTTATAACCAACAAGATAACTAGGGGTTTCAATCTTTATTCTGTCTCCATAATATTCAGTTGTCAGTAGTTTTAGCTACACATTTAAACATCAAACGTGATTTTATGTCCTACTTATACTATTCAGTGTCTGTATATAAATTTACAAATATTATAAGTGACATTATGTATGTTATGTTACTTATAATATTTTCCAGATTAGCAATTTTGACTTTAAATAAAAACTGGAGCATCTGGGCCTTAAAAAATTTTCAGTTTCTAAATTCTTCTTTTAAGGAAGTCTCTCATGGAGACTGAATTTAAAGTAAAAAAAAAGAAAAAAAATGCTACTTTTTGTAAATTTTAACAAAAAGGAGATCACTATAAACAAATTTAAGTAAATACTGTTCTAGAGAAATAATCAAGTAGCACTTGACACTGACAAACACTGAACTTTCTTTTAAACCACAGGAGCTTCTATTGTAGGAGCTGCAGCACAGAACCTTAAGACAAACAAAGGCTAAGTGAATAACATTGTGACAGTATGGTACAGGATAGAGAAGGAAAATTGAATTTCGTCCAATAATCTTTAAAAGTCAGTGAGTAAATTATATCAGAAAATCAACTTCCACGAGAATATCTATAGTTAACTACCACAGCTATAGTAAATCTTTTCCTTTAAGAATGGAAGACAACAAAATAATTCTTACCATACCAATATACCAGTAGAAAAAAAATTATTCACATTCTAAGAGGTTTTTCTTGGTGGCGGGGGTGAGAGTGAGCGAGCGAGAGCGAGCTTACAAAACTGAAAATGTGAACTAAAATGCATTCATATTAAGATTTCATGATGATAGAAAAAATTTAAGGAAAGAATATTTTCCTTCAGGGAAGAATATTTCCCATAACTGGTTAAAAAAAGCACCTATGAAACTGTGCTGTCAGCTGTCACCACGGAGGTTTTAGATTCTTTTATCAATTGCAGCATAACAAAAGGCATTTCACAGCATAACTTTAGGGAAAATGTTATCTGGTCTAGAATCACACAGAAAGCAATTAAAAACTCTTTTAATTGTTTATAATACACAAATTTTTCTGGGTAGCAGCACTTGCTCCTGTACGTGCCCTTTTAAAAAAATATGAAACAGAAGCAAAAGAACAGGAAAAAAAATTGAGAAGGATAAGAATAGCAACAGTAAACAGAAAAGCAAATACTTAAATACAATAGAATAAAGAAAGCTTCAAATAAGGAAACAGTACTGTGTAACTCTCAATTATACCGAGTAAAGTGCCCTGCTTAAATTGTTCACTGATAACATTTTCCCTATGTTGAAAACATGAAATCTATGTATTGGTATTTTTGAATATTTAAAAAAAAAATAGACATTCACTGTTGCAAGCCCTGATAGCTCTCTTCCAGTATTTTTTAACCATTCAGATGTATTTTGTGGGAATATTTATTCACATAATTTTGCTTAATACATTTCTTTCTACACAAGACTGAATTTAACCATAACATTTTCAATTACAGTAATAACACATTAATAAATTATAAGTTAACAAAATCTTCATGTTTGCTTTAAAAAATCATTTATCAAATGCTAAACTCCAGATTATCTGGAAAATTAAAGATGCAAATTGCTATAAATCTGGCATCCCAATTAAATTCTGATTTTTAAAAATATATAAAAACGTCCCTCAAGTTATTCCAAGTTCCACTCAAGAAAATTTTATTTTACCCTTTTCATAAGTTATTAAGTTTACAACCTGTTGAACATTTTACCCAAATGTAGGAAAACTGCCTGGAGATGCAAAGCACAATAAAATAATTACATGAAAAGAACAAACAAAAATACCCGTTAAAACAAAATTACTGTAGCTGGCAGCACTTAAAATTGGTAATTCATATTTTTTTAAAGTTGCATAGCTGCAAGATGATTCATTGCTGATTAACTGTTGAGCAGTTTTATTTGAAAAGGAAACAATATATTTAATAAATTGCAATTCAGTAGATAATCCTAGATTTAATTAATTAAAATGTAATTATGTCACTTGATTTTTTTACTCTTTGGACTGCATTCTGATAATGTTAAACCTTTAAAATATTAACATACTTTAGCTTTCCTATGTAGTCGTCTATTTTCCACTCTTGGGGAAAAAAAATCGAAGAACTTGAGATCATGGTATACATTCAGAGAATGTTTTACTGCTTGATTACATTTCTTGGTTTCACATTTAAGACTAATTTTTAAGAAGTAAATTATGTGGTCTTCAATTTAAGAATAGATGAATGCAGGAACATCATGTTGAGGAAAATAAAGGGACCCCAAACTAAAAACCAACAAATTAAAAACAACTAGTTGCTCAGCTCTAGAGAACTTAATAAAAAGTAAATCAACTTTTAAATCAGTTAACTTTGGCGTCTGAATACAAAATGTTCATCAGTATTACCTATGTAGATGACTATTAAGGGATGTGCAGCATTTTCAAAATCCCTGTGTGTCCTTTATATGCATGTTTGGTACACTGAGTTCTGTGGCAATTGTCCTCTCTTCAGCAGGACTTTTTTTCCTATATGATTGTCCATCTCTGCATTACTGGGTCTCACAGAACTTAGATTTCTGGCTGAGTATGCCTGCATTTTTGTTTTTATTCTTCCAGAGACAGATCTTCATATCCTCTCAGTTTTTCAAGCATCTTGAAAAGACAAGGAAACCTGTGTAAAAGTGAATACATTTAGTTTAAGCAATGGTCCATAGTAATACAAATCAAAGCACAACATCCATTTCCCCACGAACATTGCTTTAGACTGTAAATTTTCATACACTTACTTAGTATTTTAAAAACTGATAAAATCTATATTCTGCTAAAGAACAAATCAAGGACACAGAAGGACCAATTAAAGCTTAAAATAGTTACAAAAAAAAGCCACTAGGTAACATTCATTCCACCTTCACAATAAAGACTACACAAAGGTACAGAAAACACACACAAACACGTACAAAAACACACATAGACACAACTTATTAATCCCTCTCCAAGAAACTAAAAACCTCAAATTAAAAATAGGAAATGATTTCCTAACTAATCAAGACCTTAGATATTCATGTATCTCCATTTTGGGCTGGCTACTAAATTCGTATGCTGAAGTGTATCAGAAGTGCTACTACATGTTGCCTTAAAAAAAAAAGTTTTAACAACACTGAATCCTCTTCACACGCATACACTTGTAATCTAGAACAGCAAAAGGGATAGGAGGAATTTACCATCTGACAAATAAGGTCAGTCAGAACAAAAGCAAAAATGTGAGAATTGAGACATTCCACATCTATACATTAGTAGAAGTGACTCAAGACCCATAGAAACAGATACCACTGATTCACATTTCTGAGGGCAGCTGCCACCAAACTCGGGTTCCACATTGAAAAAAAAAATAAATGAATAAGAAGATAACATATATAGGGTAAAGGAACTGAAATGCTGTTTAAAACCAACAGACATGCATATTGACCACGAGAGGAGATGCATGTTCCACATATCCCATAAGCTCACTGTGACACTAAAAGAAAAATTTAGCTGATTAGACCATGTAATAAAAGATTTCACACTATAAAATTCCATTTTCACACAAAAAACTTCATTGACTAAAAAGACAAATTTTATCTACGGGTGAAAGATTTAGACATATTATTTTGGTATGTAAAATACTAAGATAAAAATTTCATTTTATTAGCAATAGTTTTTAGTACTTCTCTTAAAAAGCTTCTATAATTTTAGCTATAGCTTTACTTTATTGGCCCAGTAAGGTGACACTGAAGACATTCCAAAGCATCCTCCTCTTCAAAATATCTTTTACATAGTGAAATAAAAACATACATACATGCATGTATTCTCAAAATACCACTCCATCACCACACTTCTCTTACACAGCATCTAATCCCAATTCATACTTCAAATGTGTCAAGGTATGATCTGAATCATCTCACAGTAAAAGGTTCAAAAGCTGATACGGGGGTAGTGGGATGAACTGGTAGACTGGGGTTGATATATATACGCTAATATGCATAAAACAGATAATTCAAAAACTTATTTTAAAAAAAAGCTGATGTGCAAAACAAATTCTGTGGTTTAAAATTCAATTTTTTTTTGTCTACTGTATAGATACGATACAAAAGTGCAAAATTAAGTGAATGACTACAAATTCAACTTGCTGAAGACAATGTTCCTATCTAACAGCAAAACAGCAAAGAACATAATCTTTGGATGCAACTCCCAGCTCTACTAAGGACAAGTTTCTTACCCTCTCTAAAACTTAACCTCCTCATCTGCATGATGGGTGTTAGAGTACTGAGCTCAAAGGGTTGTTATAAGGATTAGATGAGTTATTAATAGCTGTAAAATGCTTAGATCAATGCCTGGCACATAATAATACAATATAAATGCTAACTAATTATTATGATTAGAATTATAATATTAAATTACATTATCTAAAAACATGCGAAGTTACGAATAAGAGTATGGAATTTGATTCTGTTGCTAACTACATGACCTTGGACTGCTGCTGCAATGTGCTTCTTAATGTTATAGAACTTAATTACCTTGACCCTCAGGTTTCTCACTGGTAAAATGGGGTCATCATATTTACACTTCATAGGGATTTTTTAAAGTATTAAACTAAAATTAAATAAGCTAACGTGTTTTAAAGTACCAAAAATGTAGTTTACTTAATATATGACTCTCCAGGAAATCAAGAAAGTTGTATTTATCTATATCTCTCTATTTATTTGGCTGCATTGGGTCTTAGTTGCTGCATAAGGGCCCATAGCTGCGGCATGCCTGCAGGATCTAGTTCCCTGACCAGGGATTGAACCTGGGCCCCCTGCATTGGGAGCTCAGAGTCTTACACACTGGACCATCAGGGAAGTCCCATAAGTCCCTTATGTATCTTTTATTGTGAGTTTTCTGCACAGTAGCCTAATACAATGTCTGGAACACATATACACAAACGCACACCTTAATGAATAAGTGAATGAATAAAAACGGTGATTGAGAATGTATAACTCAGGTAACAGTTTAAAAAGCAATTAAAACATAAATAGAACTACCTATAAAACAGGAAGTTGATGCTTAATCTGAAGGGTGCTCAGGGCAAGATCTGTTTACTTCAAACCATTCATCTATGCAGCTAGAAAAGAAAAAAAAAAATCAGAAAAATTGAAACATGTTTATTTATATCATAACTGTCATAATAAAAATGCTTACTTCTTGACAGTAATATATCTGAGGAAAAAAACTATTTCAATTTGATCATATTTGGCATATATAAATAAAAGAATATGTTTATTACATTCTGATTATTCCAAGCAGTTAAGGAAATAAATCTTTACAAAATTAGGCTATAAAGTACTTTAAAGTTTAAACAGAACAACCATTCCTAAAAGACAATCTAAGGAACTACCACTTTACCAATATTCAAAATTAAAGGACAAATCTGGGCAGATATTTCTCTTTTCAAGAGAGTTGTTCATTTATGCAAATGTCAACCAGTTTATGCCATAGATAAAGCTTTTAAATTTTAATTCTTTACAACAATACTGCATCACATTTTTAAAATATTTATTTATTTATTTAATTGGCTGTGTTGGGTCTTCGCTGCTGCACACCGGCTTTCTCTAGTTGCAGTGAGCAGGGGCTACTGTTTGTTGTGGTAAGCGGGCTCCTCACTGTGGTGGTATCTTGTTGCGGAGCACGGGCTCTAGGTGTGCAGGCTTCCGTAGTTGCGGCACATGGCCTCAATAGTTGTGGCTCATGGACTCTAGAGCGCAGGCTCAACAGTTGTGGCACATGGGCTTAGTTGCTCTGTGGCATATGGTATCTTCCGGCATCACATTTTAAAAGACCATATTTATATGTGATATGAGTACTGAAAACAATTTAATTCTATCCCTTCCTTCCTTCAATACATATACATACACAAATATACCATAATCCATTTGTATTTATAAACCATTTCATGATTTTATATGAAATTAAATATTAGGGTTACTTACATAATTATCATAGATCTGCACTGTCCAATGCAGTAAGCCACAAGTGGCTAAATTCATTAAAATTAAATAAAAGAAAAATGCACTTCCTCAGTCACACTAGTCACATTTCAAGTGCTTAACAGCCACACAGCTAGTGGCTACGCTACTAGATAACACAGATACAGAACATTTCCATCACTGCAGAAAGTGCTAATGATAAACTCAAGGCCTTAAGAAGGTTAAGTAACCTGCCCAACAGCTAGGAAGTCACCCAAGCAGATTTTAAACTATTCAACGTTCTCACTGTTGACACACTGCAAATTTGCATATGCCATAAAGCTAGAAGGCTTGGCTAGTATGTTGAAGGGTAAAATTAATATTTATCCATCCTCATATCCTGACAGGTTGGTTTGATAGTAAAAATGATGGATAAATTTAAAAGGAAAGAAGGTAAAAGATCTCACCCACATGACCTTTCAAATATCTAAAACAATTTCTGTTGCCATTAAGACTTTCACTATCTAAACAAACATGCCCAATTTGGTTTATGACACTGTTTTCAGGGTGCTCTCTATTCGACTCACTTGGCTCTTGAGGTCCTCTGGTCTACCAGAACGCCTCTTATGACAAAGCACTGAGAAACGAACAAAATACTCCAGATGTGTTAACAATTCCCAGTTTATCTGAACAGTACACCTCTGTGATCTAAAACAGGCACTTTTTATTTTACAACCATATGATTTCAGCTCATCTAGACAAAGAAACCATTTAAAATCCCAGGTCCTTCTTAGATAAATTGCTATCAACTCATGTTATTTAAAATATTATATTCCCCTCTCTCAAATCCAGCAAATCATTCTCCAGATTTTGGCGCTTTTCTTACTCTAAAACTATATATTACACATATTCCAAAACAACATACAGTACTGTTTCCATGTTTTAAATTTTATTTGAATACTAGCATAAGGTATGCTTTTTTCTAGTGGCTTTTTTCAGTCAATTTGCTTGAGATTTGCAATTGTTAATAAATAAGGCTCTAGTTTTTACATTTTCATTGTGTACAGTGTTCCCTCATATAAGCACGTGGCAATTTATGTATCCATTCTTTTACCAATGGACACTTTCAGTGATGCTATGAACATTTTCATACATCTCTTAGCCAGCCCTACTCAAAGGGTAGTCCACACAGTGCTAATCCATGAGCTATTTGTTACCAGTCCTCTAAACACACTGTTTTGATTGATTTTTTTTTTTAATCATTGCACAACTTTCTCAATGAAGACAGCACTGTATTGACTTATATTCTGGCACAAGCTCCTGGATCTCATCCTGAATCTGCACAGAGTAGTAGCAGTAGCACTATCCTGGAGCACAAGATAAAAATCCCTCTAGGGCATACACCTAGGAGCGGAATTACTGAGTTGTAGGATATGTACAGCAGATACATTTGTATGCTTACTGGACACTTGCAGTTCTTTTTTGTAAACTAGCTGTTAACAACTTTTGCCAATTTTTCTATTTTGATTTGTCTTTTCCTTATAGATTTGTAAGAAGTTATTATCCAGATATTTCAGCTATAATATAGACATTTTTAAAAAATTTTTTTCTTTAAGAACTTTTATTGAGATACAATTGACATACAATAAACAGCATATATTTAAAGTGTACAATTTGATATTTTTTCCTTATTAGTAATGTATATATAATATATACATTTTTGACGAACACTGCTTTCTACAAAACTGTGCACTAAAAATAAGAGAGTTTATGAGAAAAAAACAGGTTAAAGGCAGACTACTCAAACAATACATACAATCTTGTAACCGGAACAAAGACAACACATGTTCCCTTTCAAATAAAATATAGGATTTTTTTAAAAAGGGGTGAGGTAAGCCTGACATAAAGAGGATTAAGAAAGGATTGATACTGTTGGAGTTATGGAGACAAAAGCCAATGCACAAAATTTGAGAACTATGAAGAATGCAAGCACTTCTAAAATAAATCCCAGGGCCTAACTGAATTGGGTGTGAGAGTACTTGGTGAATGGACATCCTTATAGTTAACTGTATTCTTCCATGGCCTGCTTCCATATTTGCTTTTATTTGATGGAGCAAAGCATTAATGTGCTGAAAAATATTATGTATGAACCAGTATGATGTCATTATATTGTCACCACTATACCATTTACCAACTGCAACAAGCTAACTGCATTAAAGAAAGCTGCTAAAGAAGAGTACTGTTTTAGATATCAAAACTTTGTTGTTATGTGTATTGAAAACACTCTGAGGTCTAGTTTTTGACTTTTTCACAGTGTCATGATACAAAAAAAGTTTTAAATTTTAATGTAGTCAAATTCATCAACTTTTCTTCTCAGTTTTTATGGGGAGGTTATCTTAGTTCCCACAATAAATAATTTCTTACCATGAGGTTAAGAACATCTATCTCTCTCTAGGGACTTCCTAGGTGGCGCAGTGGTTAAGAATCTGCCTGCCCATGCAGGGGACACAGGTTTGAGCCCTGCCCCAAGAAGATCCCACATGCTGCGGAGCAACTAAGCCCATGAGCCACAGCTACTGAGCCCATGTGCCACAATCACTGAAGCTCACGTGCTTAGAGCCTGTGCTCTGCAACAAGAGAAGCCACCTCAATGAGGAGCTCACGCACCACAATGAAGAGTAGCCCCCCACTCTCCACAACTAGAGAAAATCCATGTGCAGCAATGAAGATCCAACGCTGCCAATAAATAAATAAATAGGGGAAGAAAAGAACATCTCTCTATATTCTTTCCAACACTTTATAGATTTTAGTTACCACAGGCAGTTTATCTGGAATTCTTATCTCAAATGTAAAACAGGATTCAATTATTTTTTCATATCAATAACCAATTGATCCCAGTGCCATGCACTGAATAGTTCATTCTTATCTTTACTATACCATAATACCACCTTTGGCAAACCAAGTTTTCCATTTATTCATGTTAAACAAATACTCCTATACCATCTATCATGTGCCAGCACTTTCTAATAATAACTCATTTAAAATCTCAGAACAACTCTTATGAAGTTGGTGCTACTGCCTCATTTTACAGATTAAGGCAGAGAAAAATTAAGTAACTTGACCAAGAGGGCATAGTGAATAAACGGAGAGGCTGGAATTCAAATCTTAGGAATCTTGACTCCCAATAGTCTGTGCTCTTAACCTCTGTGCTCTGCTGTCTCTCCATATATGCATGAGTGTTTATGGACTATTCTTTCCCGCTGACCCGCCTGTATCCTTTGCACATTGTCTTAATTAATAGTCCTATAGTGAATATGTATAGGACAAGCTTCCCCACCCCTTGCCCCCAGCGTCACTTTCTTCTTTATGATTGTCTCGACTGTTCTTGGCCCTTGTTGTTTTGTCTGTATATATTTAAGAATCAACTTGTCAAGTCACATGAAAAAACTAGCTGCGATTTGATTGGAATAGTATTAACTACATAGATCTGGGGGGAAGTGACATCTTTATGACACTGAGTTTTCCTATCCACAAAATGGTTTGCCCCCATATTTATTTTACACGTTCCATAATATCTTTCAATAAAGTTTTAAATCCTTGAATATGTTTTGTAAGATTTATTCTTTTTTTAAGTTTTTTTTTGTTTTTTCTAAGTTTATTTTGGCCATGCCATGTAGCACATGGCATCTTAGTTCCCCGACCAGGGATCAAACCCATGCCCCCATGCAATGGAAGCGTGGGGCCTTAACCACTGGACTGCCAGGGAAGTCCCAAGATTTATTCTTAATATATCTTATTCCTGTTGTAGTTTCTGTTGCTGCTAATATTATTATTCTAAACAAAAGTTATCTATATTTTTTCTTACTGGGATATGAATGCAGCTGATTTTCGTATGCTGAGCTCCTATCTGGCAACCCAGCTTAATTCTTATTAATTTTAATATATTATCTAATGTTTATTCTTTGCTTTTGATTTTAAATTATTAATAATATAGAATTTATTAAGTAAATATGGTCATCTTCCTTTGTTATTACATACACAAATTTTCTAATCATATAGTGTCTTTGCATTCCTAGCATAAATTCAATTTGGCAGAGAGGAATTATTTTAGATATAGATGAATTTGGTTTGCTAGAATGTTTCTTGATTTTGCATTTATGTTCATAAATGAGAGTGCCTTTTAATTTTCTTTCTTATACTGTCCTTGTCTGATTTGTGTACCAAGTTTATACTGTTCTCATAAAATAAGTGGGAGAACCATCTATCAACTTCTACTTTTGGGGGGAATATATGATGTTAACATGGTGTTCTTTAGGTATCTGATAAACTTGCTGTCAAACTGTCATTGTGGGCCTGTTTTTAGGTTTTTGGTTTGTTTTAAATATTTATTGTTTTCAGGGCCTTAATAACTACTTATGATAGTTATTAGTTTATTCAGGTTTCCTATTTCTTTTTGAGTCATTTTGGACAATATTCTATTTTTAAGGAAATTGACTGTTTTGTTTAAATTTTTTTAGTTGAAAAGTATATAATTGTTCACAGAATTTGCTGAATATTTTTAATTTCCGCTATCTTTAAAGTTATGTGTTCCTTTTCATTCCTAAACTGTTTCTTTTTCCTTCTTAGAGACAACCTTGCTGGAAGCTAATCTATTTTGTTATTTTTTTTAAAGAACCAACTTTTGACTTTGTTAGCTCTCTAGTATGTAATTTTTTTCATTCAATTTTTTTTCTCTGATCTTTGTGTTTATTCTGCTATCAATTTTCTAATTTAAGTAACAACTTGGATTACTGATTTCCAGTCTTTCTTTCCACAGTAGCACAAACTTGCAAGATCACTCTAGAAAAATGTCAAAAAGGTTTTCACTATTATTTGGTTCAGAGTATTTATGATTTCCTCTTTGATCCATAAGTTACTTACAAGTATGTGTGAAGAATATTTTATCTTTTGTCACTGACATTGAACTACACTCAGAGAACAGCTTTCTGTATGGTAGCAACTTTTTGTGATTTGCTAAGACTTGTCTTATGGTCTAATACATGATCAATTTCTATAATACTTCATATGTACTTGAAAAGAAAATGTACTCTCTAATTGCTGGATGCAGATACACACATATACCTCCATTAGATCAAATCTGTTAACCATATTGCTCAATTTTCCTAGGTCTTAACTAATTTTGTTTGTCTGCTTGACTCAATGAGAAGTGTGTTGAGATTTCCCATTATCATGATAGATTTGTCAAATTTTTTCTGACAGTTCTACAAATATTTTACTTTGACACTGTTCTTTGGTACACAATTGAATTTTATACACTTTTATCATCATAAATTACTAATAATACTTTCTGCAATAAAAATTTTGTTAATTTTGTATTAATTTAGTTTTGTCAGTTTTATTTTAGTTAATATTTGTCTGGATGTAGTTTCCTATCTCTTTACATCCATATTTTTCTATATCCCTTATGTTTAAGTGTGTTGCTCATCAACAGCGTATCCCAATCCTTTGATTTGTTTTCAACTGGTTAGTTTGATCTATTTGGATTTATTATAATTACTAATATTGGATTTATTTTTGCCTCTTTGTTTTGGTAGTATTTACTATTTTCTTTATGTTTTCCCCGATCCCCATGCCCTGCTTTTAAATAAAATTCCACATTATTTCTTTCATTGCTTTTAAAGTTCTATAGTTTTCTATTCTTTTTGTAGGTTACCTTAAATCATCTTAAATCATATTTTTCCTGAAACCAAAATCCCTTTATGAGAAACCAGATGGGCTCTGGAGTCAAACAGACATGGCTGGAATCTCAGTTCTTCCATTTACTACTAGCCATGTGACCTTGGAGAGATTGTCTATGATCCCTCAGCTTATTTCCTCAACTGTACAATGAAACTGTTACAAGGCTTACATAAGATAATCTATTCAAGAAGCTATGGACAAGACTTCCCTGGTGGCACAGTGGTTAAAAATCTGCCTGCCAATGCAGGGCACACGGGTTTGAGCCCTGGTTCAGGAAGATCCCACATGCCATGGAGCAACCAAGCCTGTGCACCACAACTACTGAGCTGTGCTCTAGAGCCCATGAGCCACAACTACTGAGCCCACGTGCCACAACTACTGAAGCCCGCATGCCTAGAGCCTGTACTCTGCAACAAGAGAAGCCACCACACCACAATGAAGAGTAGCCCCTACTCACTGCAACTAAAGAAAGCCCGTGCATAGCAATGAAGACCCAACGCAGCCATAAATAAAGTAATTAATAATAAAGAAAAGAAGAAGCTATGGACGACACCTGGGTCATAGTACATGCTTAACAAATAGTAGTCTTTGGGATGCAAACAGATACAGGCTTAAATTTTAGTACTAGCAGGGGAAAAAAAGGCCATTATTTTTTAAAAAATGGGGGAAGAGAGATTCAATGAAGAAGGAATCTTCTCAGCCCTAACTACAGAAGTTTGAAACTTTGAGAAAGGTCCTTTAGTGTAATATCGATTTGGTTAACATAAAAATTAGCTTACCCTTTATGATATATGCATAGACAAGGCAGTCGTGCTATAGTATCTCCCTGCTGCAATTCTTCAAGGCATATTGCACATTCCCCAGCATCTTTACTCAGCACATCCTCTGAGAAAAAAGAAAATGAATTTAGGACAACAGAACTGAAAGAATTATGTGAATTCTAATTTATAAAGAATAGTGACTGGCATATTTTGTCAGAAATACATAAAACTCAGCACCTATATTTGAAATGCTACTCATAAATCAGTGAATAATATTTACCTTTACCTATGGACAGTGTCTTTCATTTCCACTTAGATTTCACTGAGTCATTACAGTTAGTAAGAACAGTACAGACTCCTCCAACTTGCAAATGACTCTGCTATAAAACTTTATCAGTAAGTTAGTTATTTGTGATTTGGAATTTGTTTTCCTTATCCTACTATTCAAAAAATGTATAGAGTATAACATGGCAGAAAAGACTATTATAATTTTTAAAATTCTAAAACAGCAAAATTGCATAAGTTAAAGAAATCATCTTGAATACAGGACTTTTTAAAAAATCTGCTTAATTCAAGAAAATACAAAGGCAGATCAAAGCTTTTGTGTAGATTCTGAAAGGGACTTTTGGAAATTTGAGCATTTCAGACATTGGACTCAATAATTCTTAATCGTTTTCCATGACAATGCCAAGTCTACTATAGGCAGCAATTAGACTAACTTGCAGAAGACCCTGCAGGGTATTTTAATCACTTTGTTTAAAATACTCCTGTAGTGAAACCCCTTTATAAAACAAAAATTCCTCTTGGGTAAAAAAAAAATTTTTTTTCTCTATTTATGTTTTATACTGAAAATTTAAATTACATTTTATTAATGTTAATTTTTAATTTTTAAAAGGATCTTGCCTAAAATAGAGTATATTAGCCAGATATGCTTTGTAACTCTTTTTAAATGAAGCATAACTAAAACATGCCTTTACTGTAGAGCATGGATAAACTGTTTAAGAGTATACATTCTTAGTAAGTTTAGAGAACAAAAAGCAAAAGCAGGAACATGCAATACAAATTTATATCACAAATAGATAAATTACTGGTTTTGGAAATTAAAATCAAACAAGATAAACCGGAAAGGCTATCTAAATGCTTAAATACAGAGCAAGCTAGGAAAGCTTCCTAAAATTAATTATTTATCTGCTAGTCCCATACCTCTTATAAAAACCAACAAATTTAATTGTGCACATATCTGTAATAGTTCCTTCTAGAAAAATCCATTCCATAAGTAGTTCCCCCTTTAGTTATTCATTTTGAGACAGCACACTAAGAGGAAATACAGACTCTATTTGGTCTGTAGAAAGGAGGGTACCAGCAGATGATTTACCCATAAGGCTAGAAGGATTAACAGGGCAACTTCCACAGAAAAAGCAAAGGCCTTGATAAGAAGGTTTATGCTTTAAGAATTTAGGGAATATGGCTAAAGTAATTTTAGCTAACTACTGAGTAGCTCACAAGCTAATATATCACATCAAAGACTTAACCAGAAAAAGATCTGGGGGCAACTGGAGCTGGGTAAATGGAAAATGATGCCTATTAACACCCCCCTCAAGAGTACTCTCCCCATTTTTCTTTTCTTGACCCTGGAGGTTCTAAACACAACCCTGACCCCAGTTCCAACCAACTGCAACCCCAAGTCTTTCCTCCTCTTCTTGATCTCCACTTTTCCTTTATTGTTCTGGACAGCTTTCCACAGATAGGGAGCCAGTTTAATGTAAAGCACCTAACTAGTGTTAAAGTTAACTGGTATATTGGAACCCACAAAATGGATGTCATCTCAGTGGCGCTGACCATGTCACAAACCTATACCTAAATCAGCCTACACTATAGAAAATACCTCACTCTCAAGGAAACCCAACACCAATCACAATCTTCCAACTCAGCTTTAGCTAGCCTGCCTTGCCCTAGAAAATAGAACCTGCTAGCCTTATAAGGAAACCCCCATCCTCCTAGCCAATCATGCCCTGTTTTCACAGTGCCTCTTCTAAGGCCCCATAAAACTCACTCTTGCTCTATATCCCTTGGGTAGGTGCTTGTTAGACACTGTAGTCCCCAATCCATAGACTGTTTTCCCGTGAATAGAGGACATAAAACTTGTTACTGAATTTTTTAGTTTTGTCATTTAACACTATGATGATAGCAATGAAAAAGATCTGAAGGAAACACTAAAAGATCATAGTACTGGTATATTATCCAGCTTAAGACATTGATAATTGTAAGATGCACCATGAGTTTAATATTTCACCAAGTAAGAAAAAAATGCTTCCATTAAACAATGACACAAAACAATTTTAAGACCTCATTTTCCAGAGCTGTTAAAATTTATAAAAAGAAGTATGTCTTAGAATTGAGGGATTATGGTATCAAATTTTCTACCTTTTGGAATACATTAATCCATCCACATTTAAGTATATATGAACTAAAAAAAACCTCAGTCAACATAAATTAGATAGACCAGCTTTTAAAAAATAAAAAAAGTATTGCCACATTTTTGCCATGTAAATCTATGTAACAGATTCTCAACAGCAAATAAAACTAGGTAGAAATCCACTAAGTACAAGCTTCTGAATTCATTGTTCAAAGAAATGTGTCTTACAATACTTTTATGTTGACCCGTAACTACCAACTCTCATTTCTTTATCTCAATAGGTTTTAAAAATCTTTGAGTTGGGAAAATTTTAATATCTTAAAAAGGCCTTGGTTATCCTGTTTTATAAAAAAATTTATTTACAGTACAACAAAGACAAATCCAATCTGCATATAATTAATGGGATAATATATATTTTAAGAATATAATGATATGCTTTGCCAGTACTAAGTTATTAAACAAATCTTTTTTGTTTAATCTAGAATGACATATTAATGTCAGTCATTTTAATCAGAAGGTCCTTAAGTCCAAGTAATAAAAAATATGTAGAACTGTATTTTCTATGTTAAGAAAGGTATACCTATATATATAAGAACATTGCAAACACATTAATTTTAATGCAGAAGCAGCCCAATATCCAATGTAAATACTTTCTAATGAAATGATCTCTGCACAGAAAATTAAAAGTTAATGTTAACATATTATAGCCACTGCTCAACTGCATTTTGATGAGCAGCTGAGTTAAAAGACAGTTCACTCTCACTGCAAAACCTCACAGTTACTGCCTCAAGTAGCAAATTCTTAATTTTCAAATTTGAAACTTTTACTTCCAATAGAATCTGTAATGTTTAAAGGTATTTTTTATTTTTGAAAATTTACTATGCAACATGATTAATTTTTGACTGGAGGTTTTCTAGAGTAGTCCCCTCTCCTACTGCATTGTGACACTGTACTTTCTTTCAAAAGAAAGTTTTCAGCTTAGTAATGAGACACATGCAGAGTTAAATAGGGCCTAGAAATACCAGGACACTGAAACGTCTTTAAGACAGCTGGGAAAAGATTATTAAATGTCTCTAGCCAATCAGTTGGAAATATTCATGAAGAAACCATCTTAAGCAATAAGGAGTCAACATTTTAGGACTAGAACACCTTCAGGGCAGACTAGTAACTAGCCAAAATTAATATGAGAAAAACAGAGAAGGGAAGACAAATAGATTTAACTACCATGGTTGGCCAGTGTGGAATTCCCCTCTCCACAAGCACTGATCAGTGGCGAGATACTCAAGATTGTGAACAGGAAACTAAACTTGTGTTCCTTTTTCAAAAGTGTTGTTAACGTCCACTTAACATCTAGAATCAGCGTACTGCTTATCGGTCTAATTCTTTGATTTATTCACATGGTCTATGCATTAACTGAGAGGTACTGACGCAGGAAAAGAAGAATTAAACCTGGAAGAGAACAATGATTTTATCAAGAAGTGCGCACCGAAATCACTTGGGTGCATATTCTGCTCAACACAGGGGAAAAAAAATATACACACATACACCCCTGAGCCCCATCCCTAGAGATTCTGAAATATACACCTGCTTCAGAAAAACAACTGCTATCAAGGAAACAGCATGCTGAAGTAGAAAGAGCATAAGATTTAAAGTTGCAAACGATATGAATTTCCATTCTCACTCTTAGTGAGGTACATAACCTCCAAAATGTTGGCCAACCTTGAGTTTCCTGTTACTCTTCTTTAATACTAATATAATAAAGGCATTCAATGTTATAGAGATGAAATTTTAAAGAATCTTGTGTAAAAATTTGTAAGTTATAAAAACGCTATACAAAATATTAGTTTTTATCATTATGATCAGAAAAACATTTATGGACTTCTTCAGAAACAAAGTTTGTCATTTTTCTCTTTCCTTTTCTCCCCATTCTGGTATTCCAGTTGTTTCAATTTTATAAAATGTCATAAATAATTCCACGGCCAACAGAAACTTCTATAGGATACTCCTGACCTAGCCATTTCTAGAGATCTATTATAATTGCCAGGCTGGGAACAACGCCATACAAACTGATACTGCCTAATTAACTTTTAAATGTTTTGGCTTCATTCTATATTTAAAAGTATTATAAATGTCCACTTTGTTACATGCTTTTAGACGTACATAAGTCTTTTATTAACCCTATGAGGTAACTAAAGTTACCTGCACTTTACAGATAAAGAAACTGAGGCTCAAATAAATTAAATAACTTACTATACTAGTAAGTTATAGGGTCAGGATTCAAACTGAGGCTAAGCCTTTGGTCTTTTTACAACTTCATGAATTTTGCTACAAGAAACAATTTCATTTTAAGAGAGTATAAATACAGAAGCAAACGGTTTTAGGCAACTTAAGGTATGAAATATTAAAGGTGAGAACGGCTGCCTATTTAGAGGAAGTATGCTTAAGACTGGTCATATGCTCTATTTTCTGGTGCTATTAAACTGCTATAAAAAATGGTATCGGGGGGCTTCCTAGGTGGCGCAGTGGTTAAGAATCCGCCTGCCAATGCAGAGGTCATGGGTTCGTTCCCAGCTCCAGGAAGATCCCACATGCTGCGGAGCAACTAAGCCCGTGTGCCAAAAAAAAAAAAAAAGGTATCAGAAATGAGCTCACAATTCACTGCTTACTTCCTTCTATGGAACAGGAAAACAGCCCTGTCCAAGAGAACTTTCTATGATGACAGAAATAGTCTTTTATCTGTGTTGTCCAAAACAGTAGCTACTAACCACATATGGCCTGAAAATAGCACTTGAAATGTTGCCAGTGCAACTGAGGAACTGAATGGTAAATTTTATTTATTTTTTGCAAAATATGAAATTATATATTTTAATATAGTAGATAAGGAACATACATTTATGAGCTAACTAAAAACTTCTGTAAACTATTATTTTTACTTACAGCCTCAAACTCTTAATTTGCATTGCCCAAATTACTTAAAATTCAAGCAGCCAAATATGCAAAATTAAAGTATTTAGCAAGTACAAGCACATATCCATATAGTTACTGCAGATCAAGACAACATGAGAAAAAGCAGATGGCCAAAATCCTTTGGGGTGCGGGGGATGGGGAGGGAGAAAAACAATAAATAAGACCACATTTGTTAGAGGCAGCCAACAAAACTCCATGCGAAAATTCCATAATCACCACAACTTTATCTTCAGATCAAGCATCCAAAGGTATATGATCTTTTCAGCAAAATACAATGCCAAGCACTATTATGGATCAGGCATTTTACCTGAAGACTTATTTTTTGTTCTTGAACCCTCAATGATAGCAGTAGAAAACAAAAGCAGCTGAAATGTGAAATAATCCCTAGAAAAATCAAGAATTAAAAAAATTCACAACATTAGTAAAAAGCAATTACTCAAAGAATGAAAAGTTGGGGCTCACAAGGTTTATTAATAAATACTTTCAGATATAAAGTTGTATCTAATGGACTTAAAAGAAGTTAACATTAATATTCTAGATTACAGATCCATGAACTGTTACTGTACTCAAGTATCATTAAGGGGAATTAGAAATATTCAACAAAGGGAAACAGTCATTTTCACTGTAGGATTAATATATCAATAAAAACATGGGAATTACCTTATGTGGTCAGGGTCAAATTTTATCCTTTTTAGAAACTAATTATTCTGGTTCGACAAGAAACTGATGGCTTCCTCTGCCTAGATGCCATAGATATTTACTGCATTAGCGCTTTCTTTAGTTTAAATATAATTGAGAATTGCCTCAACACATAGCCACTTTTCATTTGCATTGTTAGAAACTTACTTTAAAATTAAGACTATTCTTCAAGAGGAGACAGAACTTGTGACTCTTAAAAGGCAAAATATACAAAAATAACACTAAATACTTATAGATTTAGCTTTCTTGGACCTTTCTGTTTCTAACTTAAGCCTAAAAAAACAGCTCAGGATTAACTATTTTATAAAACCAGGTACCTAATAAGCTGCAAAAAGTTATACAAGTCATCTAAGAAATTTTTAAATTATCGAATTACTCCCCAATCTTCATATCAAATCAAGATGACTTTACTTCCTCCCTGTCACAAATCGCTGATTTGCTAAATCCTAAACAACTGTTTACCTAAATGAGTTGTTCACATTAAAAAGTTAAAAAGAAAAAAACAAAAAAACAAATATCAGTCCTTAAAAAACAAAAAAGCTGATTTTCACTTAATTTATGATTATATACTTTTAAAATTAGATTATAACGTAGGCTTTAATGGCAATAACAAAATAGGCAAACAATTTGGGTAATGTAGCAAATTTTTAAAAAGTATTACTTATAGACATTTCTAGGTTCAAATTCCAACTCTGAAACATATTTAGGAATATCATGGGGATAACAATACCTACTTCAGAGGGCAGTGGTAAGAATTAATACCTGTTAAATGTCTAGCACTGTACTTGGCAAGGAGCAGGTATGTTACGAATACTAGCTATGTGATTACTTGCAAGAAAGGACTCTTCCTCTGAGTGTTTTCTTCAATCTAAAAAAATGATGAAACCTGCTAGACCTGTCTGTCTCTTAAGAGTGTTATGAAGATCTAATGAGATAATGCAAACGGAAGACAGGCTTACAGAAAAAGAACAGGCCTGAACTTTGGGCAATGCACAAAATTCTTTGAGCCTCATTTTCTTTGATTAAAAATAAAAGAGCTAATGAATGTAAAAATGCTTAAAACTCTAAATGTTAGCTAAATTAAACAAAATTCTACTACCATATTGAAAGTGAAAAATCTCAACTCAAATGGTACTGTATTACAGCATACAACAAAACACACTATGTTAGAACTATTATCAGATTTACGAACTAAGTCTGTTGGAATGAACCTGAGAAGAAGTATTACAATGTGTATGTGTATGTACTGAGGCTGAAGTGTGATGATATTTCCCTGCTGCTTCCTCCTGAGGCTTTAAGATAATCAGCAGGCTGACGGGTAGATAATGTTCAAGGGTGAAAACTCAAAATGCCTAAAGGGTGATAAGCCACAAAAACGTTCAAGAAGTAGCTCATCTTTTAAACTACTTTACAAGAAAAAAAAAACAGCACAGTTATAATAATAAATGCTAAATGAATTTGGCCTTAGTTTTAGGGGTTAGCAGGTAATCGTGACAAACTGGTGCCCACAGTCCTATCTAAAGGGGCAGTTGCTTCTACAGCAGAATGCCATGTGGGCATAAAGAGCCAGCGTGGCTAGATATAGTTAAAGCAGCTGCAAATTTAGGTTTTTAGATGAAATATCTTCATTTTCAAAATACCGACACAAAAACATTTTTGATGCTGTGTAAGCAAACAAAGTCTGTGAGCCAGATGCAGCCAATACTCTGCAACCTCTGTATTCAAGAAACAGTAAATTCCATGAGGGCAGGGAACCCTGTAGGTTCTGCTTACTGTAGCACAGTGTTTTGCAGACAGTAACTTCTTGATAAATATTTTTTGAACAGCTAATGAAGCAAAAGATCTCAGAAGACTAAAGAAAACACCAAGCAACAAATGAACCAATGGACAGAGAAAATGACCCAAAGCCAGGGGGTTGGTGTTTCAGTGACTTGGGTACTTCATTTGCAGTCTGGTGACTCAGCTGGGCTCGATCTTTGTGTTTCTTTCAAGTGTACTGACTTCTTTATCCAAGTGGTTCATATCAGCCAATCAACCAGAAAGCACTGAATATTTGTGGAGTTTGCCAATAAATAATTATAGGTTGATTAGTATGTATGGGTAAAGAATTAAAAGTACGATGTATGCACAGGAGAGAGCCTTTTTAAATGTCCACTCTTTAGATAATAAAGTGTGAAATTCAAATGTACCTGAAGGAAAAAACAGGAAGGTGAGAACCAGCAGCTCTGACAATAGTCATGCAAAATTAACAACCCAGAGTTCTTTCTTGATTCCCTTTCATCCTGCTACTAAAGGACTAAATACTGTGATTAAATTACTAAAATAACTGTGACTAATTGCTGGATCCTAAAAATCTAACCTAGATTCATCTGAAACTTCAGGTAAGGAGACGTCATGAAAATCAAGAAAAAGCAAGTGTAAAATGGGTTTTTAAAAAAATTGTTTTAAGGACAGGGTAAACACATTGATTTTGAAAGAAGTTTATTTCTTTCTGCCCAAAATTTGCCTATCCTTCAGTTGCCCAGGCAACTTCAGTACCTGAGTGAATTCCACTGGAACAAGGGAAGAAGGCTGCTCTGACAATGAAAGCACTACTCAAAGAAAGAAGCTACTGAGTTGGGCTGAGGACAGAACTCTCTCTGCACCCAAGAACAGGGAAACTTCTTTTCTCACACTTTTAAACAATAAGGGTTAGTGTGTGCCAAGCTAATGACCACAAGGCTCGCAAGAGAAGAATATCTTGCATTCTATCATCTTCTGTTTGAGAAAGAAATAATAGTATCATCTACATGTGTGCTAACATTATGGAACAGGGGAAGGTCATAAACTAAGTACACACAACAATGTCAATGAAGGTGAACCAAGTTGAAAAACTGAAATCAACACCTACTATAATATGAGAACAAATGAATGAATGGAAGAAAGGGAGGGAGGAAGGGGATGATGACTTACAAGTAGAAATTCCTAGAACCAAAACCCATAATACTTTAATATTTCAGAAGGGAAAAAAGAAGGCCAATGCAGAACACCAAGCTAGTAATCTAGAATAAATAGCACGTAACTAAAAAAAAACAACAAAAAACAAAACCCAAAACATTAACGAGAATATAAGACACAGAGAATAAATCCAGAAGCTCTAATACTGAAATTATAAGAATCAGAGGAAGAGAAAAAGAGAAAGAAATAATAAAGAAATACTAGAAGAAAATAATCCCCGAACTAACTAAACACTGAGTTTCTAGACTGAAAAGGCTTATAAAGTCTCAAACAGGATTAACAGAGATGGGAGTAAAGTGAAAAAACACTTAAATAGATGCATCCTAGGAAAAAAAAAAAATTTCCAACCTTCCCAAAAAAAAAAAAAAAAAAAAATTAACCCATAAGCTTCCAAATGGAAAGAACAGGTAAATTAAGATGAAAAAACAATGAGACCCAGAAAGACTTCACATCTGTAATACTGGGAGTAAGAGAGTAGAACAATTTTACAGACACAAAAGGAAAAAAAAAAAGAAATAAAAATATCCTATATTCAGCCAAGATAGTAAACATATGTGAAGGCAAACAAGAAACACTTGTGAATCCAACAGCTCACTAAGTATATTGTCCATGAAAGGCTTTCTAAGAATTATTCATGAAAATGCTTTTAACAAAAAAGAAAATTAAAATAGCAGAACTCTCAATATAAAGAAAAAGAAAATTAAGGAGTACAAAAAACAGCAATGAGCAATGAAATACGTATAAGTGAAATTTAAATCCAAGTAGATAATACTGTGACTGAAACTGTAACATAACCAAGGATTTGTAAAACAAAAGCAAAATCCTGACAGTGCAAACTTAATATGTAATGTAGGATGTAAAAGTCTAAGGTATTTTATAATATCCAGGAGTTGAGATAGAGGGGGAGCAGAGTGAGAGACAGGAAGGTGAGCATGAATAATATATTAAGAGGATGAGCACACAGAAAACTCCTAATTTTGACATAATAAAACAGAAGTATATGTTTAAAAACACATATTAAAGTAAGGTAATCAACAAAGGAATGAAAGATGTATTGTAAAAGTTCTGAATTAATCTGGAGGAAAGGGAAAGAACTTGATCAATCCAGAGAAGGCTGGGAAGAACAAAGTAAAATAGATAATAAATACAAAATAAGGGCAAGAACAACACTAAATTTACCAGCTATAATGTAAATGTATGTGTGTTGAACAGTATAACAGAATATCACATAATTATTCTCTAGCTTCAACAAATCAACTTATATACCATGAATTAAAAAGGAAAAACAAAACAAAACCAATACAGGGAAACACAGGGACACATGCCAAGATATAAGAGCTCAGGAGTGAAGATGAAAAAGAAGAGGGAAAAAAACCTATTACAAAATGAAGGTGAAACTAGAAGGAGCACAAGAAAGAACAGACATTTCTGGCATCACAGAAACACAAGGGGTCAAAAGTGAGAATAATAAATTGGAAATGAAAAAAGCTTTAATAATTACAGGAAAAAATGTTACTATGGAAGACAAGGAGATTCAATTGCATACCTATAGTACTGTAAAAAAATAAAATTCAAGAAAACATCATGGAAACAAAAAGAGATCTAGATCTATATACTTAAAGGGCACACTGAATCCTAGAAAAAACTAATCATGAAAAATCAACACTATTTAAAATATATCCTAGTAGATATTGGTCATAAAAAATACAGTTCTTTGGTCAACTCATCAAAAAGACTGTCAATTTTAAAAGGAGGTGAAATCAGGCTGGTATCAGACTTATCCAGAGTAACACTTTACACTGTAAGACCGGAAGAAAGCTTATAATATCCTCAAGTAAAGGAAGGATAACCCAAAGATTTTACACCCAAACTGTTATTCAAATACAGAAACAAACAAACAAATAATAAAACACAGACAAGCAATATTAAATGCAAGAAGTCTAGTGAACTGTTTTCCATGAGCCCTTCTCAAAGGTTTTAAATGAGGATAAACCTCAGCTAACCAAGAGAAACCTGGAAAAACTAAAGCAAAAGGATTGACAGTGAGAACTGAATCTACTTAATTGCAAGGTTAAAACAAATGTGGGAATTATGATTAGATAATGTATAGATTATATACTTAAAACATTAAAAGTTAATTATTATCTACAACAACTGGGTATCATTTGAAGTTGACAAGGCAAATAACAGAAGTATAAATATATTTAATAGCATAAGAGTAAAGATTAAGATAACGTAACAACTAAAATTGGGACATAGAAGTAAGAAAGGGAGAAAGAGGAAATATACTCAATTTCATCATTGCTCATAGAAAGAAATTAATAGCGTCTAAAAATATGAACTTAAAGATATTATATAGTTATATTTATGAAAGTAATCTCTAAAAGAAGAATAGTTCTTCCTAAGTAAAAGCAGCAGCATATGAAACAAAGAAAAACTGACCACTTGGTGAAACATTTTTTAAAAGCCATAAAAACAAAGTATCAATATATAATACAATGACAGAACTAAAACTAGCCATATTCATAAATGCAAATGGACTAAACTAACACAATAAAAGGAAAGATTAGATTGGATCCTAAATAAAATTAACCCTGCATTGTATACAAGAATTATATCTGAAACAAAAAAATGAAAGTTGAAAGTTAAAGGAAGAGAAAATATTCATCAGGCAAATACAAACTAAATGAACTAAAAGAAATAATTATAATCTTAACATTAGAAAAGGTTGAATATAATGAGAAAAGCATTAAAGGAGACAGAGGACTATTTATAGTACTAAAAGGTGCAAAAGCATCTAAGTTATAATAGTTAGGAATAACATATTCATAGCATCACCATTCATAAAGCAAAAAAGTATAGGCAATACAGATAAAAACAAAAATATTAGCAGAAGACTTTAATTCACCTCAGTCCACGACAAATAAAGTGAGAAAGAAGACGGATACAGAAGACCTTTCAAACTGAACATGAACATGGAACACTTGCCCAAAATGACCACATATTAAACTATACAAAGAAAATCTTAATACACTAAAATATAGAAATAGTTTAGATAACAACCTCTGATCACAATACAGTAAAATTTAAAAAAAGCAAAACCAGAGGGGAAAAGTCCCTAACACCTGGGAATTTTAAATATAGAATATCTGAACAAATTTTTAAAAAGTCACAATTTTTGCAAATATCTTACATACTGGCAAATACACTCCAGCACTAAAATAAAGTACTACAAGTATTAACAGGAATACAAATGTACATACATCCCTGACCAAGCAAGATTTCAAGGACTACATCCCACAGACATACTCATCATACACATACAAAGTACCAGGAACAATTTAAACGTCCATCCACAAGAGACTGGCTAATTAACTGTGGTTCATCCGCTTATAAAATATAAGATAACAGTAAAGAGAATGATGACGACCAACTGGAATAATTTCCAGGATACACCATGAAAGAATCTCAAGGTTCAGAATGTTTACAGCATGATGTCATAGTGTAAAGGGTGTATGGCAACAGAATACATGTATATATTTGTTTGCATATACATTAAGTATCTCTGGAAGGATCACCAGAAACTGGTAGTATTGGCTACCTCTCGAAAGGACGACTGAGGGACTGAGGTGAGGGGGAGACTTCATGATACATCCTTTATATCTCTCTGCTTTGGCAAAAATACTACCTATTCAGAATCTCAAATGCATTATGCTAAGTGAAAATGTCAGTCTCAACATTATATACTGTATGATGCTATTTATATGACATTCTCTTAAAGAAAAACTGAAGGGGCAGAGAAGTATCAGTGGTTGCCAGGGGTTAGGAATGGAGGAAGTGTTTGACTATGAAGGGCAGCATGAGGGAATCTGGGGGTAACAGAATTGCCCTGTATCCCTTCCTTGGTGGTAGTTATATCAATCTATGAATATGTTAAAATTCACAGAACTGCATAACAAAAAAGAAATTTACTGTATGTAAATTTTTTAAACAAAAAAGCAGACAAATCTTAAGAAAAAAACTGACAAAAGTGGAAATTATATATATGTATATATTTTAAATTATTACACTTCTTACTGAAATATTGTGTTAAGAGAATATACACTGCAGCAATGATACCTGGGTTCAAATTCCATTTTTGCCACTGATTAGCCTCATGATCTTAAATGATTAGCCTAACCTTTCTGAATGTTAGTACTCTCATTTGTAGAGTGGGAATAATAATAGTTTCTACCTCATAGATTTGTTGTGAGTTAATATGCAATAACACACAGAATATTACTTGATGGATCATAAATTTACTATGAAAATTAGCAATTTTTTATTATAAATGACAAAATTTATAGGGTATGTATTCATATCAATTGTTGTTTAACCTGGAAAAATTTAAAAGACATGCTTAATAAGTTAATAATTTTAATACATTTTCATTAAATGTAAATCAAGAATATACTGTTGGAAATTATTAAATATGTTACATCTTAAAAAAAATACTACTTATTCAAAAATAAAATTTAAATTAATTAAAGAAAAAAGGGAATAAGCAGATAGGCAAGTACACACAAAAAGAAATTGTTGGGAGACAATTTTCCATGGTTCTCTTTCATTCTCTTGGACTATCTTTTCAAGGATCTCTGTACAGCAAACAGTCTTGAAATATAGACAGTGTCCCCTCCAGTGCAAGCGCAGACCTGCTTACTTCCCTAAACTCAGGGTTATTCTTATGCAACGCAAATCACTGAGCGTGCAGATATCACCTTGCCCTCTTCACCATCACCCTGTGAGAATAGGGACTTGAGGGACTGGCACAAGAAAATGCTGATATTCTGCCTACTGCTATGATTAATAATAATAAAAGTACTTTGATTCTCTTTTCTGTCAAAATCCATGAAACTGTGGCAGGCTAATTTGTTAGCTTACAAGTAGGGTAAAATCTCAGACCCTTCACACTTTCTGGTAAGCATAAGTCAAAATAACATCAGAGAAGGCAGAATAGAGATAAGTGTACTTTACAACATAATAAGATTCAACCCAAATGGAAAATAAGTCATAAATATTTGTGCAAATAACAAAGCTATGAAATATATAAAGCAAGAAAAAGACTGCTGCAAGGCAACTATCACCAAAAGGAACTTAAAAAAAATCAGAAAAAAATTAGTAAAACTATGGCCACAGAAGAGATATGTTAACAAACTTCTTCCCAAATTTATCAGACTATGTAAACCAAACAATATACAATGGAATATTACTCAGCTATAAAAAGGGATGAGATGGAGCTATATGTAATGAGGTGGATAGAACTACAGTCTGTCATACAGAGTGAAGTAAGTCAGAAAGAGAAGGACAAATATTGTATGCTAACTCACATATACGGAATCTAAAAATGGTACTGTTGGACTCAGTGACCAGAACAAGGATGCAGATACAGAGAATGGACTGGAGAACTCGAGGTATGGGAGGGGGCGGGGGGTGAAGGGGAAACTGAGACGAAGCGAGAGAGTAACACAGACATATATATACTACCAACTGTAAAATAGTCAGTGGGAAGTTGTATAACAAAGGGAGTCCAACTCGAGGATGGAAGATGCCTTTGAGGACTGGGGCGGGGAGGATGGGGGGGGCTTGGGGGGGGCATCAAGGAAGGGAGGGAAGATGGGGATATGTGTATAAAAATGGATGATTGAACCTGGTGTACCCCCCCCAAAAAATAAATTAAAAAAAAAAAAAACAAAAAACATAAGCAAGGATACAGAGTATTTCAATAATACAACCAAACTCAATTTACTGGAAGTATTTATATACATATGAATTAAAAAGAATAATAGTAGAAGTAAATTTTTTACTCTACAGAAAACATATGCTTCTCATATTCATGATTTACAGAGGTCAATGGTGTACACGGTCACAAAGAAAACCTCAGTGAATTTCAAAAACATAGTTATTATGGGCAGCTTTCTCTAATACCAAGATCAAAATGACTTCCCATTACATATACCCCTTCCAAGCCTCATAAAAAAATTTATCTTCAAAATTAAGCATTTTTTTCTACTTAACCTCTGAATCAAAATAAAAGGTTAAAAATTGAAATGAGAAATTATCTAGACATTAACAAAAATAACTTTTCATATTAAAACCTCAGATACAACTAAAGCTCTTATAAGAAAAATATTTCTATTCCTAAAATAATTTTATTAAAATTTAAAAATTGAAAAAATAAATTAAGTAGCTTTATTTGGTACATAGCACTAATAAATTAGTAACTTAATTTATAACCCTAAAGTAGCTTCTTTGAAAATATCAGTTAAATGTAAGCCCTTTTAACAAGCCTAAGATTCGAAAGTACAAAAATATACATTAGAATGAAAAGGGCAATATAACCAAAAATATTTTAAAAATTAAAATATTTGTAACAAATTGTAATATACAATGCCATGGCAATTAATTAGGAAATTTAGAAGAAAACACTTATTTTCTAACAAAATACAAATTCCCATAAGGAATTATGGGAATTATAAGGGCTGTCAGAGATCTACCTTAAAAAAAAGAGGGGTAGATGGTTTTACAGTCAAATTCTATCTGATATGAAAAGAACAGTCCTTCCTGGGTTTTTCAAATTACATCAGAACAGAGAAAAAGATGAAAAGCTTTCCCACTCATTTTACTGGCATAATCTTTAGCTAGCACAAACTTGGTAGCATTGTTTTAAAAAAGTAATAATCCATGATCAAAGAGTTAAATCCAGCAACATTAGAAATCAACACAATTCAACTGAAATATCAGAAAATCTACCAACATAATTTATCAACAAATAAGAGGGAGGGGAAAGCATTTACTAAAATTAGTCTGTTTTTTGCCCTTAAGTAAAAGAATGGGACAAGAATGACATACACACAATAAAAATGACTTACCAAAACTATAAGCAAGCATCTATGAAACAATGAAACACAAAACACATAAGACAGGCATGCCCACTGGCACCACTATTATCAACATCATTTTTAAGCTTCAAACTAACGCAGTAAGACAAAGAAACAACACGTGCAGAAACGCTTGAAAATATTATCTTCATTGGCAGATGACAGTCATAAATTTAGAAAATCCAAAGTCTTGCCTAAAATCTAGCTTCTTTTTATACCAGCAAAACCAATTTGATATTCAAACGGTAAGCAAATCCATCCGTAACAGTAGCAAAACTATAAAATACTAGACCAAAATGTAACAAGTTTAACACTAAAGATATAGGTTCTCGATGAATGAAAACAAACGTAGAGACAAAACACGTTCCTTAATAGATAAACTGAAAATCTTAAAAAAAAAAAAAAAAAAAAAATAGCATTGAGCAAGACAGTGAACATCTTTCTTAGTAAAATTTAATAAAGGGTAAAACATGTAGAGTCCAACTGAGTCTTACGTTAATAAATAATGGGCTGTACTTTATATCACTCATCTGTACTCTATATATAATAAACATAAAATGTCTGAAGCTAGAAAGAAAGACTTCATAATCGGAGCCCTTCACTATGAGAATTTCACAATATAAAACCTAACAAAATTAACTCATTTTCTCTCTAAAACATAAGGAAGAGAAAATGATAAAATCTTTTGTTGCTGGGGCTTACAACAGTAGCTCTCATCCCCCTAAAAATCCCTTTCAACCACTACTGTAATGGTGATAATAAACTAAGATTATGTACTTCAAATTATATATGTGCCACACACAATATGTTTTAGTATGTCTTGGGGATACTTAAAATTAGAGGGCACATATGGCCCATTAAAAAATTCTTTTAAATCACCTCAAAAGGGTATGTTAAAAATTTTTTTTTATTTTTTTAAAAAGAAACATATGGTTTGTCTCTTAGGATTAATTTCCAGGTTAAACTTTTACTTTTCTGTATTAATTTAATGATTGATTGATGGAACCAGATATATTTATTTTATACTTTGAGTTATGATCCAATACCATGCTATATTAATCTTTTTGCTCAAATTATTCACTGGGACCTCATTCAGGTTGGCTCCTGTGTCCCTTTGACGTGCCCTCATCTTTTTGATTTCTGAGCACTTCCCTACTGTCAGACAATACAAGATCTCCAGGCTTTTTTTTTTTGTTTTCTCTGCTCCAGCCCTGGAATCAGCCATTTCTCCAAGAAGCACTGTTTTATTTTTATAGGAGAATGGTATTTAGAAACCAAGATTTGGGTACTGGGTGTCAAAGATTTTTCAGCTATAAAAACGTCTCTCATACCAAAAAGCATTACAAGGAAAGGTCTAAGAACTGAATACTAAGAAGTGCAGTTTAAATGAATCAAGATAGAAGGAATCCTAAGTAACAATAATCTAGGAGGTACTGAGAGGTATAGAAGCCTGGAGATCCCAAAATCAGCCTAGCAAAAAAATGAAAGAAATCAAGCAAATCATAAATACTATAAATATTTAGACAGCAAAGGAATGGGACTATCCAGAATATTTTCCTTAGTATTTTTATTGTTGTATTACCTTAATACACTGTTAAAATGTTAAGACAAATACAATTCCCCCAAAAGGCAGAGCCACTGTGTTAATATTGCCTTCCCTGAAACCAAACCACTCCGTGGCTGGGAAGATACTGCTCAAGGTCGTCTCTGAGGCAAATCCAGGGCAGTGTTTTGAATTATCAGGACCAATATGACTTAAAGGAGGGGGGAAAAGCATTACCAAAAAAAAAAAAAGTCATACAAGTAATAAATGATCACTGAAAAAATATTCACAAGCCATTTCTTTAATAGTCCTCTGTAAAACCTTTCTTGAACTCAACAAAATATTCAGTGACTTTAACCCTAAAACCCTTACTCATTTTGGAAAAATCCTTTTTAAAAAATTACATTTCACAATTTTCACATTTGCAAAGACCAACATCCCTGGCACAATGTTTAGAGCAGCTAGGTTCTCTCTTACAATCTCTACCCCACACTGAGTCCTCCACTTGCCAATCCTCAAATGACCTGTGACACCTCCTCCCCATTTCCAGCAATCACTAAATCCAACTCATTCTTTCTTCATCTGTCTTTCTTCTCCTAATACAACATCCAACCACTTTCTACAGAAAATACCATACCATTCTCCAAACTGGTCTGTAAAGAAATTATTTTCTTTACATTTTTGCACATGAATGCAAGATTAATCTTCCAAATACCAAATAATTTATTTAAAAACAGCCCTAATTTATCTTTTCACCCACAATTCTCTTTTATTATTCTCTGTTGCCCCCAAACTATACCTACCTGTTATTTCCGAGCTCACCCTGCACTTCTCTCCAAATCTTATTAATCCTTTCAAGGTCTAGATTAAATATCTAAATACACTAATTTATTTTTTCTATGTACATACATATAAAATATTTTATGAAAGGGCAAAACTGTTGACAGACATGAGCTGAATCCTACCTTTGCTCTAATATATAAGAAACAAAAATGAGATAAATTTGGAAATGCATTTTATTAATCTGCATTAGAATTCCTTTAAAATGATAGTTTGCCAATACCACGTCCTAACCAAAATAAGAACTGTGACCAGAGGAAATAAATCCTTTCCCTTTGAGGACAGCTCTATAGGTTTACTCGGTTTTCTTGTACTCCAAAAGTCTTTTCAATGTCTCTGTCTTGTTTCTCCTGATTTCTTATGATCAGCAAAACTTACCCTGGATATTAGAATGATTAAAAAAAAAATCAACATTATGAAAATGATATGATAAGAACACACAAAAAAGGGCAAGACAAAGATTTACGAAATGATGAGACAAATTAAGAATTTAAATAAAAATGTCATTTTCCTTCTCATATTTTATTGAAGAAATTGAAACGGAATCTGAAACCTACTTCATGCTTTAGAGATCTATCAGAACTTCCTTCTCACAGAACTACGTATTTTAATTTCAATTCCTATTCTACGTATCTTCTTTTAAAACAAGCCATAAGGAAAGAAGGTAAGATAAACACATGTATCCATTTATAGTTAGTTTTTTACAGTATTTTATTTCTGTACAGAACATGAAAGGATTTATGCTTCTTCTGAAAAGATTAAGCACAATCTGTCTATTATCAAATTTAGACCTCAGATTTCAGCTGTGTAGGCCACCATATTGCTTATAGAAAGTAGGAAAATATTTCTTTCATTAAATTTCAGCTTTAAATTTATTACATCATGTGAGAACAAGTAGTATTCTAATTATCCTCCCACCCCCTCACCTCTCCATATATTATAGAACTATTATTTCCATGCAAGACTTTTAGACTACTTTGGAATTAAACAACTATAAGCTTTTAAAATAAAAGAATTTTAGATTTGTTAGCACATTAAATACGGTACCTACCATATGTTTACCTCTTAACGTCAAAGGTAATATTTCTTAGTGGTAACAACAGGTGTTGTTTACTTAACACTCACTATACCTACAAAGAACTATGTGTGATTTTCACAGTAACTCTACGAAGATATGCATTATTTCTAGCCTTAAATTTACAGCAGAGAAAAACCAAGACCAAGATTACACACTGGCATTGTCATATAACAGAGATCTGAACTCAGCAAGCTAAAGTTAAAGACTGTACTTTGTACAAAGTACTGTTGTTATTTATAACATTTTAAATGCAAACTGGTACTGCTTTTGAGCAGTCATATGCTAACAGAAAGGCAATAAAATTGAGTTTAGTGCTAAAAAAATAGGTGTACAATTTTGGTAAATGGATAAGACTGTAACTGTAGTAAAGTTTCTGGTATACCACTTCTGATCCATTACCTTATTTATAAAGTAAACACATGCTAAATTTTAAATTACTACACAAAACAAGAAGCATTTTAGAAATGCTAACACAAGCAGAACAGGGTAAAATACTATTTTTCAGGTTACCCTAACATTTTTCTCTTTTTATTTGGTATTTGGTTTATAGCATGTCTCTAGGTGTAAATTTATATTTATGTATACTGCTCAGGATCATAGTGCTCCTTCAATCTGTGAATTCCTGTCTTCCAGAAACTCTAGAAGGCCCTCCATTATCTCCCTTCAAAGGCTGCCTCTCCCCAGTTCCACCTCCTATTATGCATGTTATACCTTTTGCAGTTGTCCCACAGTCCTTGGATATTCTGCTCTGTTTTGGTTCTGTTTCTTAGTCTTAGTTCTCTTTGCTTTCAGTTTTTGAGGATTCTAGTGATATATCTTATACTTCAGAGAATCCTTCCTCAGCTATGGCCAGACTAGTAAGCCCATTAAAGGCATTCTTCACTTCTGTTACAGTGTTCTGTATCTCTAGCATTTCTTTTCAGTTCTTAGGATTTCCATCTCTCTGCCTACAGTACCCATCTGTTCTTGCATGCTGCATACTTTATCCATTAGGCCCTTAGCATACTAATCATATCATGTTTTAAATTCCTGATCTGATAATTCCAACATCTCTGCAATGTCTGATATGCTTATTCTGTGTCTTCAAACAGCTGTCTCCCCACCACACTTGCTGGTATGCCCTGTGATTTTTTTCTTGATAGCCAAACATGATGTACCAGGTAAAATGAACTGCTGTAACTTATGATTACCAGGGCAGGAAGGGTGAGGAGGAGTAGAGATAGTTAGGGAATTTGGGATTGACATGTACCCACTACTATATTTAAAATGGATAACCAACAAGGACCTACTGTATAGCACAGGGAATTCTGCTCAATATTATGTAACAGCCTAAATGGAAAAAGAATTTGAAAAAGAATAGATACATGTATAACTGAATTACTTTGCTGTACACCTGAAACTAACACAATCAACTATACTATACAATCAACTATACTATAATTTGTACAGAAACACAAAAGACTCAGAATAACCAAAGAAATCTTGAGAAAAACAGAGCTGGAGGAATCAGGCGCCCTAATGTCAGACTATACTACAAAGCTACGGTAATCAAAACAGTATGGTACTGGCAAAACAAACCAACCAACCAATCTATATTTCTATATAGATCAACGGAAAAGGATAGAAAGTCCAGAGATAAACCCATGTACCTATGGTCACCTAATCTATGACTAAGGAGGCAAGAATATACAATGGAGAAAAGACAGTCTCTTCAATAAGTGTTGCTTGGAAAACTGGACAATCACATGTAAAAGAATGACATCAGAACACTCCCTAACACCAAACACAAAAATAAACTCAAAATGGATTAAAGGCCTAAATGTAAGGCTGGACACTATAAAACTCTTAGAGGAAAACATAAGCAAAACACTCTTTGACATAAATTGCAGCAAGATCTTTTTTAATCCACCTCCTAGAGTAGTAAAAATGAAAATAAAAGCAAAAATAAACAAATGGGACCTAATTAAACTGGAAAGCTTTTGCACAGCAAAGGAAACCATAAACAAGGTGAAAGGACAACCCACGGAATGGGAGAAAATATTTGCAAATGAAGCAACCAACAGGGGATTAATCTCCAAAACATACAAACAGCTCATGCAGCTCAATATCAAAAAAAAAAAAAAAACAATCAAAAAAATGGGCAGAAGATCTAAATAGACATTTCTCCAAAGAAGACATACAGATGGCCATGAAAAGATGCTCAACATCACTAATTATCAGGGAAAAGCAAATCAAAACTACAATGAGGTATTACCTCCATCGGTCAGAATGGCCACCACCAAAAAATCAACAAACAATAAATGCTGGAGAGGGTGTGGAGAAAAGGGAACCTTCCTACACTGTTGGTGGGAATGTAAATTGGTACTGCCACTATAAAGATCAGTACAGAGGTTCCTTAAAAACCTAAAAATAGAACTACCATATGACCCAGCAGTCCCATTCCTTGGCATATACCTGGAGAAAACCATAATTCGGAAAGATACATGCACCCCAATGTTCACTGCAGCACTATTTACAGTAGCCAGGACATGGAAGCAACCTAAATGTTCATCAACAGATAAATGAATAAAGGTGTGGAACATATATCGAATGGAATATTACTCAGCCATAAATAATGCCATTTGCAGCAACATGGATGGACATAGAGACTGTCCTACTGAGTGAAGTCAGAGAAAGACAAAAATCATTTGATATTGCTTATATGTGGAATCTAAAAAAATGGTACAGATGAACATACTTACAAAACAGAAGTAGAGTCACAGATGCAGAATACAAACTTATGGTTACCAGCGGGTGAGGGGATAAATTGGAAGACTGGGACTGACATATACACACTACTATATACAAAATAGATAACTAATAAGGACCTACTGTATAGCACAGGAAACTCTACTCAATACTCTGTAAGAGTCCTCTGGCATATTTCAAAATGGTTCCTTTTCCCATCCCCCTGCCAGAAGCAGAAGGGAATTTTTCCCTGACATTTACCATGAGAACCTGGTTCAGCTCCTAGTGATATATCTTAAAATACTGTAGAGGCCCCACTGGACTGGATCTCCCTGGAGTTTTAAACTCTCAGACTTGCCCACACTGAGCCCTGGGCAATTCATCACAGTCCAGGTTTTCCTTACCCTGGCACTGGTTCCCACTGAGTCTGTTGCAGTAAGTCGAAACCCATGACTCTCTGTATTTGCCTGTCTCCACAATCTGTGGGGGGTGGCGGTTTGCCCTGTGTCCTCCCACCTCTTACAAATCTAAGAAAAGTTATTGATTTTTCAGTCTGTTCAGGTTTTTATTTGCTATTAGACCTCAGTGGCTACTTCCAAACTTCCTACATCTGGGACTGGAAACCAGAAGTCAATTCCATCTCTTTTTAGGAGATTATTGTATGTATGGAGGATGTTTTTGTTACAGGCTCCATGCCATGTACATCTCTACTATACTCTGTGTAATTTCCTCAGATCCATCTTATATTTTACTAATTCTCCTTGCAGCCCTATCTAATCTGCTGCTTTACCTATTGGTTGAGATTCTAATTTCAATGACTAATGTCTAAAGAGTTCAATTTGCATCTTATTCACAATGTATCTTATTTTTTACTTACTTCTTATTCAGATTTTAATGATTTTAATGATTTAAAAACAAACATTTATAGTTCTAAAGTTCGTGGGGTGATAATTCTAACATATCTGCTGACTCTCACTCCTTGTATATTTAAAATTTTTCATCAGAAGTTCACCTTTAACAGAAGATGACTGTATTTTTCTATAGGAATCCCATGTGGGTTTTAGAACAATTTTGTTTTCATTGTGCCATCCTCTTCTGGGATACCATCTACTTTGAAATTTCTACAATACAGCATAAGGGATCTGACACTTTCAATTGCCTTTAATGTCACGTCATGGCATGACAGTCAATTTAAAGTACATAAAGATAACTTCAATGCTGCCCCACAATGTAATCTTTACAAAGTCATTTAAAACCACAATTAGGAATCCACATTTAAGTTAAAACTCAACCACAAAAATTAATGCAAATAAATGAACAGAGTCATCAAATCAGACAGTAGATATCTTCCACAGAAGGCAAAGTTCACACAAACTCAGGCAATGATAACTACCTCCTTATTTAAAATTCTGCTCAGTAATTGACAAATATATATTTTAACCTTAATTATAAGAGACATGCCAATTTCAGAAAGCACCCTGAATTCAGAAAGATTAAAATGAGTGTGTTGGAGTCGGGAGGGGGAGGTTCTTAAAACCAAGAAAATGTAATACGTAAGGCAGAAAGCAAGTTTATAACTTAAAATGAGAACCACAACTGCCTGGAAAGCCAGACAGTAACTACAGAGGGAGAAAATATGTACTTTCTTGCAAACATGCTACAAGGAGGAAAACCAGATCATTAGAAGACTGCATGTGCACACTGGAATCAAGGGCTGACTACCTGCTGCAACCTGTCTTCAACATCCAAGTAAGCATGATAAGATACATTCTCCTACTGACAGCATAGAAGATGGGATCCTTTTCCCTCACTTTCATTACAGCACAAGTTCCCTTCAAAATTGACTCAGTCTTTGGGACTGACATGTACACACTGCTATATTTAAAGTAGATAACCTACAAGGACCTACTGTATAGCACAGGGAACTCTGCTCAATATTCCGTAATGACCTATATGAGAAAAGAATCTAAAAAAGAGTGGATATATGTATATGTATAACTGAATCACTTTGCTGTACAACTGAAACTAACACAACATTGTTAATCAACTATACTCCAATACAAAAAAAATTAAAAAAAAAAAAAAGAAACTGACTCAATCTTTCTTCAAAAATTATTACTTTAAAAGAGTAATATTCACATCTTACTCTGTCCACGGTCAGTCTTCTTTTCGATGATTTTGTAAAGCTCTGTTTTGATTCACTATATAGGTTTATAATTAACTCTCAGAAGACAAACTTATTTCAAGCTACACCTTCAGATGCACATGCACACACATAGTACTAACTACAAATAAAACAAAACAAAGATATCTTAAATACAGAGTTCAATCACAGAAGTCTAAAATGAAAACTGAACATTATATGATGTAAAACATGCTATCATCTGGTAGTTTAAAGACCAAGAAAATCAAGAGTAAAAATTCGCTATCAATATTTATTTCACCTTTTTGTTTCTTTTGAAATACTTTAGAAGATGAGAAACAAGGAAACAGAGACTCTATGCTCGTAAAATTTATACTACATTCACAAGGCTATGCATCGAATTACTAGGTCCATGAATTAAACAATGAAGCCCAGGAAAGAGGGAAAAGTATATGAAGCAGGCAGTCTCTAACTTAAGGGCTATCTACCTACCTACCTACTTACCTATTTTATCTATCTATCTATGAACACTCATTGTGCCATTCTGAACTTTTTTTTCCCAATCTGCCAAAAATACCACCTGCAAATAGACAACCACTCACATCACTCTGAATCATTCCCTGCCATGATTGCCTTGGGCCTCCTACCTTAACTTCTGCTGAGCCAGTTGCCTAAATCCTGAGAGCTTCTACCTGGCCAGTCAATTTCCTTCTTCAGTTGCCAGGACTTGGGTATCTGAATATATTACAGATTAAAAAACAATAAGAGGGCTTCCCTGGTAGCACAGTGGTTAAGAATCTGCCTGTCAATGCAGGGGACACGGGTTCAAGCCCTGGTCCGGGAAGATCCCACATGCAGCGCAGCAAATAAGCCTGTGAGCCACAACTAATGGGCCCACGCTCCGCAACTACTGAAGCCTGCGTGCCTAGAGTGTGTACTCCGCAACGAGAAGCCTCTGCAATGAGAAGCCCGTCTACCACAACGAAGGCTAGCCCCCACTCTCCACAACTACAGAAAGCCCACACGCAGCAAAAAAGACCCAATGCAGCCAATAAATAAAAATAAATAAATCTTAAAAATAAAAATAAAAAACAATAACAATATTTCTGTAGGCTAGCCTGGTAAATCAAACCAACATTTAGAATATCATCTCTGTGAATATGAATTTGAAACTTTGAATCATCAAGTTATATTCAAATTTCTGGAATTCATTCTATTTCGGAGTTTGACTATAAATATAAATCCAGCCTGAAAAACAAGCCCAACTATTCTCCTTGCTAACTGTGAATGCTTATAGACTGTTAAATTAATATATACTGAACAAATAAATTTTAAAACTGTAGATCTAGCTACTTTAGGAAAGGCTACAAAAGGTTTATGTTAATGAGCACCACACTGAATAAAATTCTTGTTTGAGTATTAACACAATTTAGAGGCCTAATCTCCCTAATGCTTCTCTCCCTAGAAAATCAACTTTTAGGAATTCAAATATGAAGTTGTGAGGAATCCATATGACCAAAAAGGATTCCGTTTCAGAATTCTCCAACTCACCTTGTTCTAAACTTCCTAATAATCCTAGATTATTGTTTAGGTGTTAAAGAGGTCAGCTGTCATGCAGGCTTATATCCTTGATAGGTCAGATTTTGGTGACTGAAGGGTAGCAGAATCTGCTAACCTAAAATATGCTTCTTTGGCATAAAGATTATTTTTTAAATGACTGAGAAATAGCAGACTCAAGAGAAGCTCTGAAAGCAGAAGCTACCCTTTTGTAAGGGAAATTTACATTTTTTAAAATTTTTTATTTTACATTGGAGTATAGTTGATTAACAATGTTAAGTTTCGGGTGTACAGCACAATGATTCAGTTATACATATACGTGTATCTGTTCTTTTTCAAATTCTTTTCCCATGTAGGTTGTTATGTAATATTGAGCAGAGGAACTCTTCATTTGCAAAGGTGTCTCCTTCTCAGTACCAGGAAAAGAAGGGCTCCAAATTACAAAAAATTACTACAAGACAATCTTACCAATGGAGAAGGCACTAACTTATATCCGCATAACAAACCTCTTATCATGAATTTCCTGGTAACCCCCCCACAACAGGCCTCCCCACCCTCACTACTTCTTTGTCTTTAGCTGAAGATGGTATTTAACCCCACATTCTAAACCACCTTGGAGATCTGCTCATCTTCCCCTGGGTACCTCCTATGTATACAGGAGGTATACATGTTAATAAACTTTTATTATTTTCCTCTTATTAATCTGTCTTTTATTCAAAAGGGTAAAGGGATTATTTTTTCCTCCCCTACAGGGCTCTGCCTTCAAAACCTTTAGAATTCCCATAGCCTGTGATGGGAAAGTACATTAACCAATCTGCCACCTCCAGCTAACCTAAAACAGTCAATTAAAGCTCCTCCTTCTTTTAACATAGTTGGCCATATATATTTATAAAGAAGCTGTTTTTACTTCTTGTTGTGAATGTTTATAGATGTTAATCTATAGTTAACAAATTAAAAAACTTTCAGGCCTACCTACCTTAAAGTAGGTAGCCATTCTTATGGCCGCAACTTTACTTTTTGCATTAAGTTTACTAACTTCTAAATTGGAATATTGTCAAATATTTAAAACCTTAATTCTTGGTTCACGGTATCCCCAAGCGGGAGGTTACATATCGCTCTTTAATCCACCAAGTTAAGTGATTTCGTCGAAAACTTTGATGACCTGAGCACAGTTAAATCAGGAAATTAAAAACTGCCAAATATCAACACATAAAAAGACTATATCCAAATACACTACACAAAAAGTAAATAAACAGAATACTATCTGCAAATATATGGTAAAAGGAAATATACTTGGCTTTTAAAATTCAAGGCCAGAGTCTTAAGATTTAAGGATATTTATTTTAAAAACACTGGTAATAAACATAATAATTATGGAGAGTAATGATAATAGAGTATGAGAAACAAGCCCAATCAATTTTACCTCAAATTCTGAACCTGAATAAAAATGTCTTCATTTCTTAAGTAACTGAATTTCAATAAGATTATGAAAAGTAGCCAATTCAATTTCCTAATGCAGAAAGGTTTATATATAATCAACAGGTACATTTACTATTCAAAGGAAATGCTAAAAGCTACTTTTAATTATTCACTGGAATATGTGAAAAAGTACTCAATTATTACTATAATGGTGTGGCTGAAGCAATACCTTAGCAAGAGAGAGATTCCTAAATCGTTTCGCAAAAAAGCTACTCAAAATAACATGTTCATTTCAATGCTAAATTTTACCCCAACAAGATTTATTGTAATCTGAGGAGAAATCTCAGATTACTAAGTGTTACTATCTTGATTAACGTTTCATTGATCCTAGGCTGTAGGATCCATCTGTTTTCTTCACCGCTATGTCCCAAGTCCCTAACACTATATACCTCATACCTGACGGGTACTCAAAAAACATTTGTTGGTCAAGAAGTCAATCTTTCAACTGGCTTCACTGTTTACTGATACTCTTCTTACTCATTCTATTTCAAACCAAATTTTACATTTGAAAAACGTAAAATTTCTCCAAGAATTTTGAAGTTTGTCTTTTTATCTGTAAAATTTTGAAAAAAAGCTCTCATTTTTCCTTTATTTCATTCTATTTATCTGAAGTCATGAATGAACTTTTTTTTTTTTTCAAGTCTATTTCAAAATGTACCAAGACTACACTGAAAAATCTCTCCTATAGTCGTGAATATCTGGAGATTGCAATCAGGTAAGAATGGCACAGCCAAAGCACCAACCTAATTAGGATACCAGTTAGCTCAGGACTCATAGGTAGTCCTTCCTGGCCTTTTAACTTTTACCTGAAACATGAAATTCATTAAAATCTAAGATAATTCTAATTTAAAGTACTCTTTTAGGGCACTGGACTTACCATTATAGGTTATTCTTGGCTTTGTTAAACACATCACAAGATGCAAATCCATTTCATCTGAGGGTACAAATTTTGAGCATACAGGGCACTTAAATCCTAAAAAGTAAAAGAAATCCATGTTACTTATTTTGAATATCCAACTGTATTTTTTTAAAAAGCCAGGAAGAAAAAGCATTTCAAACTTCAATATTATACTTACATGAATACACTACCTATGTGCAACTTAAGTTGGGAAAAGAGTTTATGACTATAATATCTGACTTAAATCAGTTTATAAACACCAGCAGTTTATAAACACCACTTACTGTTTCAAATAAAACAAGCTTAAATGAGGAGAATTTGGTTCACTACAAAACTCTCGCATCCTGGTTCACTACAAAACTCTTGCATCCTTTTCTAATGTATGGGCCCAATCATTCTCATTTCTAATTTTTTACATTAATCTGAACTTATGATTTCATTATAATACCTTTGTATTCTGAGCATCCTTGTGGAAAGTACCTTTCCCAGCTTGGTATAGTACAATTTGAGTTGCAAGGTTTTACAGCTAGATAGTACCTTAGAAACTACTCCAATGACATTTTAAAATTTATCTGATGAAGAAAGTGAAGCCCTTCACAGAACAGCAAATCAGGTCTAGAATCTAAGACTCTTGACTCCTAGTATAGAGGTGCCATACCACACTACTAAAGTCACAATGCAAACAGCAAATACCACCAGAGCAGATTTCTCAGTCAATTTTGACACAGATTATTAGCTAGTTTCCTACAATATTCAATCTGCACTATTTGCCTGAAGTACTCTATTAAAAATAAACTGGTACGGGACTTCCCTGGTGGCACAGTGGTTAAGAATCTGCAGAGACACGGGTGTGATTCCTGCTCCGGGAAGATTCCACATGCCATGCAGCAAGTAAGCCTGTGCTTCACAACTATTGAGTCTGCGCTCTAGAGCCCATGAGCCCACGTGCCAGAATCACTGAAGCCCACACGCCTAGAGCCCGCGCTCTGTAACAAGAGAAGCAACTGCAATGAGAAGTCTGTGCACCACAATGAAGAATAGCCCCCGCTCACCACAACTTGAGAAAGCCCGTGAGCAGCAACGAAGACCCAATGCCATAAACAAACAAACAAACAAACAAACAAATATTTTTAAAAAACTGGTAGACTGAAGGAGGGACTATGTTATGCATTCAGCTCTATCCTGCTTTCTCACTTACCAAGGGTAACTGTCCATCCATGGTTCCTTGCTGTTTCCCTGCTGACCTATTTCTCTTCTCCAACATCCCCAACCTGCTTGAGCAATGAACTGATCCAAGAAAGTCCATTTATAGTTTGGTTAGGAACTAACAAATCAGAAGTGGCACAAAAAGATGGTCTGGACCAATTCGTTTTTCTTGGAAATAAGAGTAAGAAACAGCAAGAAAGTACACTGGCCACCTGTAGACAGCTGAAGCAAGAAAGGTCACATGTAGGTAAAGGTAAGAGAGACTGGGGTGGGGTGTGTCCATTCTGGGTCATGTGTAGGCTCTATTCTATAAGAGAATAGAAATCATCAGCAAGCACAGGAAAATGCTTCACATGGAGATCTTAGAGCAGATGTGCAGAGAGAAGCAAAGTGCTACGAGAGACAACAACTAATAAGAAGGGTGATTGTGGGGGTAGGCCAACAGTCCCTAAAGCTGCCTCAGATTTTGGTAGCTCTCTACTTCTAGTATATGTGTGTTCTTAAAGACACTCTTCTCCCCTCTGTCATGACATGAAACTCACTGCAACCCAACAAGTCAAACTAGAGACATACCTTGTGCACAGCTTTATTGAACAGGAAAATGTTTTGGCATGGGTACTTAATCCAAGTATTCAACTTCCTAAATGAAATATAAGTTTTTGAGCACTGTTTTTCACACTGTATTAAATACATTTTAAAAGAAAGGAATAAAGGTATGTTTGCTTCCTGCTTCTTGAAAACCACCAAAATGAAAAAGAAAAAAAGCAAAGGGGATTAATCTAAAATTAAACTACAAAATAGCTATAATCCCCAAACACAGAGTATACCAATATGGCAAAACATGGGTCAAATGGGGAGAAGACAAAGAGACTCTCAAGCAGCATTCATATTTCCAGGACCAATAACAATCTTTTGCTTAGAATTGTAAAAACTTTCTTCCCTTGAAGTTAAACAGGACAAAAAAAAAAAACGTAACCAATTTTCTAACTACTGATCAAAATCATCTGAGTACTGGCACATAAACTCTAAATTATCAAACAAAAGTGCAATACCATGAACCACTGACAGCCATCCAACTATCCACTAAGTAGAGCCTAAGGAGAGAAACTATGTATAAAGAACCACTGCATTTCTAGTTAAATACAATAAATTGATGCGTTTCTTCCTCCTTATACCTAAAACCAATTAAAAGAATAAATATAATAAAATAAGATAAAGAACTTGAAAGGAGACAGATGAGAACAGATGAAGGAATTAACAGGACTGAGAAAACAGACATCCTAAGTGTCTGCAGAAGTAAGCCAATTCTCACTACATAATTCTCAAAGGATTTAGAATCTATACCTCCAATAATTTCCCAAGACAATGGTGAGGCATGAGGTTAAAATCCAGACTGGTTGAAAGACTGAATAAAAAAGATCCCCAAGTCTCCAACCCATAACATATAGCCAAGCAACTACAGTTCTCCAATTAGAGAAGAGAATGAAAGTTTTGTACTGGGGGGGGGAGGGAACGACACCCAAAACAGATTGGCTTGGGGACACCAGGCACAGCAAGGGGAAGGGAAGAAAACAAGGCAATAAATAAATATCTACATATAGAAAAGGGACCTTCCAACCAATCTCTTCATCTCTACCAAGAAAAACTGGTAGATTCTTCTCTTAAAAGTTCCACAGAATGAAACAGCAAGATCCCTGTCTGTTGACAAGTCCTAATCTTACATATAAAGCTTCCAAACAGCTTTTCAGAGCTTCTCTCATAAACATAAAGCAATTTTTAAATTTGCATATGAAAACAGCAGAAACAAATTCAAAAGACTAATGAAATTACAATTTTTATCACAAAAGGACAATATCCTTAATATACAAAGAACTTGTAAAAAAAAAAAAAAAAAGAGGAAAACCAAACACCTGTTAGAAAAATGGGCAAAAGTTTTAAACAGACATCTCACCAAAAAGAAAGCTATGCAACTAACCCTTAAACAAATGAAAAACTGCACAGTGTTAGAATGAAAGCAGCACTTTCCTCTCAAGCTCTTCTGTTTATTTCTTTACTCTCATCTTAGTGGAATGAGGAGGCAGGAAAAAGAAAATTCACTGTGTGTTTAATTCACTGTGTTTTAACTAAAACTCCAGGTGGTTCTTTGTACATACTGTTTTCTCTCCCTGGGCTTTACTTTATCTCTACATTAAGATATCATTACTCATCCCAATTGGCAAGAACTCAAAAGCCTGACAACATGTTGGTGAGGCTATGGAGAAACAGGTACTTTCATACGTTGCCAGTAGGAGTGCAAAATTGTACAACCTCTACAGAGGGTAATTTCACAATATCTAACTAGATGACATGTGTATTTACCTGCTGATTCTGCAATTCCAATTCTAGGATCTCTCCTTGAAGGTATGCCCACAACAATATCAGAAAACACATGCACAGATAGAGGATTATGGGATGATGGCAAACTAGGAAGGAAGCACTGAGGGAATCTACCTCCCCACCTAGACAAAAATTGAATAGGCAGGATTTGTCTTAAGTAACTATTTTGGAAGTCTGGAAACTATTAAAGGCTTGCAACTTCCAGAGGAAGGAGGACTTAGACAATACACTGGTGAATTTCAGCTCTTAGTACAAAGGTAGTCACCCATGCCCCCATCACCAGCCACATGGCAGGCAGTGGTGCACTTGTTCCTAGAGCACCTTGCACACAGCTGATAGGAGTCAGGGTAGGAAACCGACCCTGTGCTCCAAATACTGCGAATTTGCACTCTGATTGCTGATTGCTTCATCTGATCCAGAAGGTACAAAGAAAAAGGCAGTCACTGTTGTTGGACCTCCCTCTATTGTTGTAAGCCCCTTCACCTCTGGCTGAAGAGACCTCAAAGGGATTTAAAGGGATTGTGCCTCTCCATCCCTCTTCATTTTTCTCTTTTACTCCTTTGGGGAGCCAGACATTAAAGACTAGCACATTTCAAAACAATTGCTTATAGGAGGAAAATTAGAAAGTGAATACGCACACTCAGGGGAAAAGAGTCAGAAAAGGCCTAAGAAGTTTATACCTCAGGAATGATCCTCAGCATAGAGACAGCCTACAATACCCCCAAAAACAGTAATAAAAAACAGCAGACCCCAAGGAAGGGGCAGAATCTGATTTCTAGAGTTACCACAGTATTAGATTTAAATGTCCAGTTTTGAGAAAAACAAAAACAAACAAAAAAACAAGGCATACAAATGAACAGAAAAGTATAGCCCATTCAAAGGAAAAAAAAAAAAAAACCCAGCAGAAGCTGTCCCTGAAAAAGACCTGATGCCATATATACTAGAAAGACTTTAAAATGCCTGTCTTAGAGATGCTCTAAGAACTAAGGAAAAGTGTGAAGAAAGTCAAGAAAATGTTGTATGAACAAAATATCAATAGATAGAAAAAAATGCAAACCAAGAAGAAATTCTGGAGCTGAAAAGTATAATAACTGAAATGAAAAACTCACCAGAGGGTTTCAAAGGCAGATTTGAACAAGGCAAAGAAAGAATCAGTGAACGTTAAGATAGGGCAATAAAGTTATCATGTCTGAGAAACAGAAGGACAAAAAGTTTGAAAAAAGTGAACAGAGTCTAAGGGACCTGTGGGATACCAACAAGCAGACCAAAATATACATTTGGGAGTTCCAAAAGAATAGAGAAGGGAATAGAGAAAATATTTGAATAATGGCTGAAAACTTTCCAAATTTGATGAAAGACGAACATCTGAGAAGCTCAACAACCGCCATGTAAGATGAGGCCACACCAGGACACATTATAATCAAACTTTCAAAAGACAAACAGAAAACACTGCAAACAGAAAGAGAGAAGTGAGTCATTACATACAAGGGAGATTCAATAAGATTATAAGCAGATTTCTCATGATAAACTTTGGACTCTAGAAGACAGTTGATGGATATATTTAAAGTGTTCAAAGGAAAAAACTGTCATCTAAGAATCTTATATCCAGCAAAACTTCTTCAAAAGTGAGGGAGAAACTAAGAAATTCCCAAACAAAAGCTGAGGGAGTTTGTTACCACTACACCTGCCCTACAAGATATGTTCAACGGAGTCCTACAAGGTGAAACGAAAGGATACTAGATAGTAACTCAAAGCCATATGGAGAAATAAAGATCTCAGTAAAGGTCTTCAGGTCAAGGGAAATCGTTTACAAGGTGCTATACTGGAGGAACTACACCTGAGAAGCTTCAACCATATCTGAACCTGACTTAAATAACAATATTCTGGACTTCAAATTTATGCCTTAATGGGATGAGACTGGCTGGGTCTTAGGAAGAACGTGAGCATGCTTTACACATGGAAGGGATGTGAGTTATGGTTGCTAGAAAGCGGACTATGGTACATAGTCTCCAAAGACAGTTGCTGTCAATTTCATGCATCCTGTTCCTCACATTAAGGAGTCTAACTCTCCTCCCCTTGAATCCTGGCCAGCCTTAATAACTTGCTTGATCAATGGAATGCATAACTGATGTTCTGGTATTTCTGAAATAAATCTTAAGAAGGCTCGAAGCTCCCATTTGGGCCTTCTGGGATGCTCACTTTGGGAACATACCCTCTCAGAACCCAGCTGACATGCTCTGGGAAGTCCCAGGCACATAGAGAGGTCATGGGTAGGCATTCCAGCTGACAGCCCAAGCTGAGCTCTGAGCTAACAACCAACATCAATTGCCAGGCATACTGAGTGAGCTACCCTGAATGGTAACTCTGACTTTCAGATGACTCCAATCCTAAGTTCCAACTATAGCTGCTTGATAAATTCCAAGTGGGAAGCCCATCTACTGATCCTAGCTTACTCACAGAACCTCAAAAGATAATACATTTATGTTTTAATTAAAACACACACAGTAATTTACTGTGGCACTCTTTGAAATAGCATAATATTGGAAACACATAAGAGATTTGGTGAATAAACTATTATGTATCTATGCAATGGAGTTACTATACAACTATAAAAAAGAAATGAGAACAGTCTCTATAAACTGATATGAAGAGATACCCACGCTATATCAAGTGGAAAAAACAATGTGAAAAAGCAGGCATATGTTATGCTAGCTACTGTGCAAGAAAGAAGAGTAAATAAGAATACATGTGTATGTGTATATCTGCAAAAAAGAAAAACAAGGAAGGATAAATTTCAAATTAAGGTTTATACACAGGATACCCACAGGTGGTAAATGAGAATGCAGTGAAAGAAAAACTTAAGGTACTCCTGTGTTCACCTTTTAAGAAAGTTTTTTTTTTAAAGTATCTATTTATTTGGCTGCACTGGGAAATACAGTTTTTGACTTTCAAACAATATTAATAATATAATGTATTCAAAAAGTAAAAGTAAAAAAGGATTAGGGAAAAGTCCCTAGTAGAACTAAATATAAATGGAAACAAATGGGGCTTCCCTGGTGGCACAGTGGTTAAGAATCCACCTGCCAATACAGAGGATATGGGTTTGAGCCATGGCCCGGGAAGATCCCACATTCCGCAGAGCAACTAAGCCCATGTGCCACAACTACTGAGCTCTGCTTTAGAATCTGGGAGCAACAACTACTGAGCCCACGTGCCACAACTACTGAAGCCTGCATGCTTAGAACTGTACTCCACAACAGGAGAAGCCACCGCAATAACAAGCCTGTACACTGCAATGAAGAGTAGCCCCCACTCTCTGCAACTACAGAAAGCCTGTGCGCAGCGAGGACCCAATGCAGCCAAAAAATAAAAATAAATGAATATTAAAAAAAAAGAATACCTAACACCATACACAAAAATAAACTCAAAATGGATTAAAGACCTAAATGTAAAACCAGACGCTATAAAACTCTTAGAGGAAAACGAAAGAAAAATACTCTGACATAAATCACAGCAAGATCTTTTATGACCCTAGAGTAATGAAAATAAAAACAAAAATAAGCAAATGGGACCTAATGAAACTTAAAAGCTTTTACACAGCAAAGGAAACCATAAACAAGATGAAAAGACAACCCAAGGAATGGGAGAAAACAGTTGCAAACGAAGGAACGGACAAAGGATTAATCTCCATAATATACAAACAGCTCATGCAGCTCAATATCAAAAAAAACAACCCAATCAAAAACCGGGTGGGGAAAAAAAAGGGGGGGGCAGAAGACCTAAACAGACATTTCTCCAAAGAAGACATATGGATGGGCCAAGAGGCACATGAAAAGATGCTCAACATCACTAATTATTAGAGAAATGCAAATCAAAACTACAATGAGGTATCACTTCACACCAGTCAGAATGGCCATCATCAAAAATCTACAAATAATAAATGTTAGAGTGTGTGTGGAGCAAAGGGAACCCTCTTGCACTGTTGGTGGGAATATAAATTGGTACAGCCGCTATGGAGAACAGCATGGAAGGTCCTTAAAAAACTAAAAATAGAACTATCATATGACCCAGAAATTCCACTCCTGGGCATATACCCTAAGAACACCATAACTCAAAAAGACACATGCACCCCAATGTTCACTGCAGCACTATTTACAAGAGCCAGGGCATGGAAACGACTTGAATGTCTATTGACAGATGAATGGATAAAGATGTGTACGTATATATAATGGAATATTATCCAGCCGTAAAAAGAAATTTGGTCATTTGTAGAGATGTGGATGGACCTAGAGTCTGTCATACAGAGTGAAGTAAGCCAGAAAGAGAAAAACAAATATTGCATATTAACGCATATATATGGAATCTAGAAAAACGGTACAGATAAACCCATCTGCAGGGCAGGAATAGAAACGCAGATGTAGATAATGGACAAATGGACACAGAGATGGAAGGGGAGAGTGGGGTGAATTGGGAGATTAGGTCTGACATAAATACGCTACCATGTGTAAAACAGATAGCTAGCGGGAACCTGCTGTATAACACAGGGAGCTCAGTTCAGTGCTCTCTAGTGACCTAGATGGGTGGGATGGGGGGCGGGGATCCAAAAGGTAGGGGAGATATGCATACATATAGCTGATTCACTTCACTGTAGAGCAGAAATTAACACAATGTAAAGCAATTATACTCCAATTAAAAACAAAAACAAAAAAACCTTACACAGGAGTCACCCTTCCCCAAGAGTCTTTCTCTAAAGGCTACAGAATGCTCCACCTCAATGCTGATTTAATCATCCCCTCCCTTTGTATCTCTTCTGTACTTTGATGGCACGTCCAATACTGCAGTGTAGCACATGGTACTCTAATTACTTAATTGTATGTCTACCTTCCTTACTAACTATAATGGTCTAGTGAAAATACAGTCTTTGACTTCCAAAAGACCTGAGTACCAACCTGGATATGTAGTTTCTACTACACACAAACTGTGTGACCCCAGGGAAGGCAAGTACTTAAGCCATCCAGGTCTGATTTTCTCCCTATAAAACACTGATAATATCACTTACATATTGGCAATCTGATGAGGATTAAAGATTACAATAACGTATACAAAGTGCCTAGAGCATAGCAGGCATTCAATAAACAATGACTATTATTTATTGAAACTGTCCCTTTTTCAACTTTTAGACAATTCACTTATTTTTCCTTAAGTTCTTAAAACAGTACAGTTCTAAAATGACATCCTTTAATGTTAAAATCCAGATCCTTCCTGTAACAATTCAATGAGATGTATCTGCCATATCAAAGTTACTTTATATAGTAAAATAAACACCAACAGCACCAATAACTGTGAATACCTGTCCCTTTTCACTTTGATGACTAAGGCAAAAAGATTCTTCTTTATATCTCCTGTGGCCCAACCCTACACTTACTTAGTATTTGTACATTGCTTCCTTCTTCCACAAGCAAAAAGGACTGCTCCTACACTCAAGTCTGGTAAATATAGTAGACCCTCTGTATAAGCAGGTTCTGCAGTCGCAGATCCAAGCAACTGGGATCAAAACATGGAGGAGAAAAAAATATTCCAGAAAATAAAACTTGAATTTGCCATACTCTGGCAACTATTTACACAGCATTTATATCATATTAGGTATTATAAGTAATCTAGAGATGATTTAAACTGTGCATAGGTTATATGTAAATACTACACCATCTTTTATAATAAGGGACTTGAGCATGGGCAGATTTTGGTACCCATGGGGGCCTAGAACCAATTCCCCTGTAGAAACCACGGAACACTATACACCAAACAGCAGGAAAAATATGCTCCCACAGTCAGAATTTGTTGGGCAAGACAGAAGATGGAAGTATCAGGTCCTATGATAAGATTTAAATATCAAACAATCACTTTACAACTGCAAACAAATCATCTAAATGCACTTGCTTAGTTGCTAGTTACAAACAAAATAAAGACACCAGAAAGGGTCACAGTGGAAAAGCTATCCTCTCAACCACTACCAGAATTCAGGGAGAAAGAACAGGAAGATAACCTGTGCTGGCTGCTCTGGAAATAAAAGAGATGCCTGATTTTAGAACTCATCTACTTCAAGCTTTATAAAAATCCAAATATCCTGCCCCTCCCCAGGTCTGCTTACCCTTCTACTATCCCCAGTGGGTATCGATGTTCTCTATCCAAAGTGAGCACTCCAAGTTACCCAAAATCAAAACTATTCATCTACACTTTCCCTTAAACAAAGCTCAATTCCTTCTGATCTCAATTAGGTATTTTAACTAACTGATATAATTTCTAAAGGAAATGACCAACAGGCTTAAAACTCCCTTAGGTATATATGCACTGAATGTGACAAACAATGGAATGAATCAATGGAGAGGAATGTAAGCGGGATTTTTAGAGCAGGTGACCTCAATTTGCTACACCAATCTCGCCAATTAATACAAAACAGTAGTTGCCATTTCTTATCTTCAATAACAGAAACAAATATTAAGCCCAAGGAGTCTACAGACTGTCTTGGTTTAAACTGCTCATTTAAAGAGAGCAGTCTAAGTGTAAAGAAATCAAGTGACAGAACTCAGCTCTTCTGATTCCTAAGCTATCAAGCTTTCTACCACAGCATCCTGACTAGTGATCATCTTTTACATTACTGCACACACACACAGGCATACCCTATTTGCCCCTACACTAGACTTTTTGCATAATCACTATTACCCTAATACAAACTTGGTGTAGGCAATTTAATCCTTTTGTTCCAATAGAATACACCCATTCATATCTCTATGCCTTTGCTCTTAAGTCCATATGCCTTTTCTCTTATTTATTAAAAATCTCCCATCCCTTCAAGCACAGATTAAGTCTTACTACCTCAATAAAACCTTTTAAAAGAATTCAAAACCATGTCCTTCTCTGTCCTACTATATTCCATTTACTGATAACACTCATTTGATATATGTCAGCAGCCACTACATTTCTTCTGTGATGATTTTATCTCCCAAATTCGATAATACCTGTGAGGCAGAAACTGTATATTCTTCCAAGTATTCTATCCAACCACCCTGCCGCAACATCCAGGTAGACTTACCGTCAAAACTCAGTAACTATCTAAATGCATGTATGAATGAATTGCATTATTTGACCTGAGTTCTATACAAGCAAGACTGGCACAATTAAAGGCAGATTAGGAAATTCTAATTACTGGTAATTCTAACTGCAATTTAAAAGAGCCCTAAGCACTGTTTGCAGAATAAACTGCATTTTTTTTTTTTTTAGAAATTTAGTTTAAAGGCAAAATTCTAAACATGTCAGTAAAAAGAAGTAAAAACATGCCAATAAAAAGAAAGGTAAACAAAGAAACTTCCATAAGCAAAGTTTCATACAATATATGACATACAGCAAAATGTCTGGAGTGTAAACCAAGACCTCATTTGCCAGTAGGACCTGTTCAGAGCTTGGCGAATATAGAATTATCTGACTTGAAAAATTTCCTCAGAAAACGCAAGCCAATTTACCTAAAAAAAAACAAAAAACAAAAAAACACACACAGGCAAGATGAGCTGTAGACTGTCTTCTGTCTATCTATCAGTTTTCTAATTGGTAAAACTGCTACAAGGGAAAAGATGCTCAGAGAGCCAAAGGGAAACAAGTAAAACCTATATAGTTTTAAAATGACAGCTACTTAATAAGACAAACATCTCTAACAAAATTTAAATGACAGGATAGCAAATGTTTCCACAAGATAGAATACATTTTAACCTTGTTCAACAAGCATATTTATCAGAGTAAATGTTTAAATATCTAATTCTATAAATCATCAAAAACAATCCTTGAGAATCTACAAAATAATTTCAGTATATATCAATTTGCATAATGAACTTTACTGAAGAGCTCAGTTTATGTCAGGATCATATTTTAAGTCCATCAGGGAAATTCATTATTTTCTACCACTTGTGACAATTCTGTTACTTTATTTTTTTTTCATATACTATCTTTTTTTTTTAAATATCACAAATAAGATCTTTTATTTGTCACCATTAAAAGTCTGATTTTTAAACAGATTCTTGGACTGGTGGCTCACATCCATCAGCTCGTTCAACTTTAGCACCTGTCTCATCCCCAGTAGATTTTCCAGAGCTACTACCTTCACCATGTAGCTCCATGAGTTTTCCCAATTCAAACGTGGGTTTCTTCAGCACTTTTACTTTTCTAACAAAGACATCATGGAGCTGGTAAACGGATTGGCAGGCCTTTTCTATGCCTTTTCCAGTGCTGTCTGGAATCAATTTATTGACCACCTCTTTCAAGTCATTTGTCTGCACCTCTCAGGTCATGATTTCCATCATCTTCTTGTGGATCTGGCAGACCTGCTGGTGCTGGGCATATGAGGTCTTCCGAATCTGATGGTTGTGTTTTTTAGTAAAACCCATACAGAACAGACGAGGCAAATAACCATCCGTAGTCTTGACATCAACATGAGCTTCAATCATGGTCTGACATTTTTTGACCATGGAGCACGTTTTGTCATGGGTAAGATCCATGCCATGGAAATTAGTCAGGCAGTTTTTGCCCTGAACATTCTCAGTAATAAGCTTGAATTTTCTAAACGCAACTTCATCATTCTGCAGATCAGCAAGGCTCGCTTCAAAAACACGACCCTTGAGGCCACCAGATGCAATTTTGGTTCCTTGAGTTCTCGTGACTTGTGTTTTCCCAATATTTCTTATATTGAACATAGCTGGTGCTTTCACATCATACCAATCTTTCTTAGCAAATGGGTCAACCACTTTCTTCTCGGCTCCCTTTTTACCACTTTTCGTAAGGCGCTTGTTCTTGCTGACCGCCATGGTGCTGCTCAGAGAGCCAAAAGGATATACTATCTTTTTAAAAAGAACTATTTCCGATGAGAATGGAAAAAAGGAAATGAATGAAGCAATTTTAAGTGAAAATTACAATCTATTTTTTGTAGTCCCAAAGCCATTAGTATGCCTGTTATGACACATAGCAGACACTCAAATACTGGAATGAATGAAAGGCTATCCAAAGGTTTTCTCATGTTAAATATGAGCACACTGAAATGATTCATAAAATGTTCTACAAAGATACTTCAAATATGTACTAAAGGTTCCTCTGTAGTTTAAAAAGGTGGGGAAAGGTATAATTTCTTCTCCCTCTTTCAGTTCCTGATTTTAAAAAAACAAAAATACTCACAGTGTGGACATTTTTATATATTTTATGCTAGGTTCACCTAACAATGCCCTCAGTGTTGTTTAAAAAGAGCCACTACTCCGTGCTATCCCATGCCATTTAGATACAACTTTATGAGACTGTGAATGGGTCCGAAGGGAGCATCTACTCTAATCTTCCACAGGTAAGAAAATCCAGAGAAGTAAAAAATTTTGCCAGAACTTATAAAACAAGCCAGCAGTAGGGCCAGAACTAGGGCTCTTTTCATTACACTCCCCAGCCTATTCATCTACCAGACCTCTCTCACAAAGCACTTGCAACCAGTTAAACTAACAATATACAATACCTTATACATAAAAATGTTCTAACAACCATACAACCATTATAGGGGATCTATTTTAAACTTGTTTGTTTTCAAGAAGAGGTGATATTCCTTGTGTACAATAGCAAAATTCCAAAAAACGAATGGTTAGGATTAAGAACATAAACCACAAACCACGAGCAAATCAAAGTCCATACTGAGACCAATTCCTGAACATCTTAACAAATGTACTTCCCATATTTGGGAAACTGTTCCAAAACCCAGAAAGATTAAGTATTGGAAATTCAATAATTTTCCTCCACCAACTGAAAAAACTTTTGTAGTTATAAAATGCAACAAAAACATGTAGAAATGTTTGTCTTTGGCATACTCACAATCTTAAAAAAAACAACACTGCAAAGATGTCCATCTTTTTCTTTTGTTTCCTATCATTTTTCATTATTTTATTCTTTTTATTGTCTTCTAGCTTATCGATCAACTCTCCGTCATCTTTTTTTCTCTTTCTCCCACCTCACTCCCCAAAATATCCCATTAGCTTTATTTCTCATCCTATATTTTGGCTTTTTTATTGTCTAGACTATTTTAAATACATATAACCTACAAATGTGATAGATTAGAGTAACTACATAAGATCTTAATGATGGGCCACAACTGACAGAATGCTTCTCTGTCATTGTAATTTGTGTGAGTCCTGTATTACAATACGTATAGAAAGATAATTCTGATATGGAAAATGACAACTTCATTAAGAAGAAAATAAAGATCTTCAGCAACATGGATGTTTTCTCTGGAAAAACTAAGATAAGCCTTTCTCTTTTAAACTTCTATGACTGAATTAAGAAATTAATCCATCTTACATAAGAATGCCAAATAGAATACAACTGACTGCTCTTACTAAACAGCTGGAAAAGGGGAACAAACGAACCAAACAATATTCAGAATGGTAGAAAAGTAAACTACGGGAATATGGAGCAGGTCAGCTCCCGTGGAAAATTAAATCCATTCCATATGGCAATATAAACAAGGTGTCCTTAACTTATAACATGATTAGTATGCCAATAATAGTATAAGGACCTAGAGATCAGTGGTTTAACTAGTACAAATAAGTCTTGTAAAATTCAACATACTGAACATTTTCTTTCATCAAGTGAACCTCAAAGTGGCCACATATCCCCACTGGGGGAAGAGGGTAGTGAGACAGGGTGCTGGACGACCAAAACACAGACAAAGGCCAAAGGGAGGTAATTAGTTTTTCTCCTTCATTGATGGAAACCAGTTTACTACTAGAATAAGATAAGGATGCCTCAGTGCCAAGGGTAACTTAGTCTCTGTATTCTTGGGACAATTTCAGAAACTTTACTAAATACATTCTTAGTCCACTCAGGCTGCTATAACAAAATATCAGAGACCAGGCAGCTTATAAATAACAGAAATTTCTCTATCACAGTTCTGGAAATTAGGGTGCCAAAATGGTCGAGCGAGGGCCCTCTTCCTGGTTCCAGACTTCTCATTGTATCCTTGCATGACGGAAGAGGCTAGAAAGCTCTCTGGAGCCTCTTTTACAAGTGCACTATCCCTTCCGTGAACCCTCCACTCTCATGACCAAATCATTCCCAAGGCCCCATCTCCTAACACCATCATCATTAGGTTTTACAGTTTTTGTTTGTTTGTTTTTTATTTTATTGGCTGTGTTGGGTCTTTTTTGCTGTGCGTGGGCTTTCTTTTAGTTGCGGTGAGTGGGGGCTGCTCTTTATTGTAGTGCACGGGCTCCTCATTGCCATGGCTTCTCTTGTTGCGGAGCACGGGCTCTAGGCGCATGGGCTTCAGTAGTTGCAGCACATGGGCTCAACAGTTGTGGCTCACGGGCTCTAAAGCGCAGGCTCAATAGTTGTGGCACACATGTTGCTCCACGGCATGTGGGATCTTCCTGGAGCAGGGATCGAACCCGTGTCCCCTGCATTGGCGGGCGGATTCTTAACCACCGCACCACCTAGGAAGCCCCATCATTAGGTTTTCAACACAGAAATTTCAGGGGGTGGGGGCACAAATATTCAAATCCCAGCAGTATGCAAGGAACTTTTGGAGTCAAGTTTCAACAGTAGTCAGAGTTTATTCATTTTTTATAAATAGGACAATAACCTCTGCTCTGGAATTTTCTTTCAGGGGAGGAGGGGAGGCAGAGGATAGAGTAATGGCATTTGCTCTGGGAATTCACATATTAGATGGAGAAATGCACCTTTAAGCCACAGCTTCTCATCTAAGACACAGTATAGCTGTATAATGCCCACTAGACTATGGCATCATATGTAATATATAAACCACATGGTAGTTTTGCCATGGCTCTAGATTAACAAAGAAATCAAATGAAGGGAAAATATTTAAATATAGATTTCAGAATAATTATTACGGTGAACTCTAACCACCAGTTAATAACTTTTCATACTCATTGGCTTAAAGCAAAATACTACGGAAAATCTGTACAACTAAAATTCTCAATAAGCTCAATGTCCCAAAATAGTTTGCTTCTAAACAGACATAGCTCCAATTCCCTTGAGGAGCAACACAGCTATTATATGATCAAAGTTCTATAAACAGAGTATCAACTTGGGTACGGCCCACATGGCTTATAATTGTTTATCAGCTGTTTCACTTCAGGTTCTATAAGACACATACTGTTCCTATCATATTTATATGTTGTCTTACCATAGTTAGCTATTCCAAAAACGATTTACTAGAAGGTCAGTTGAATTTTACTGAAGCTTTTTAAGTCTTTTCAAAATGTAAACAAGAACAAAATTACTACTAGCTTAGTAACCAGACTTCATTAGACTTAAAATTTTTTCCAAGAACTACAAGGCAATTAATTATATTATAGTCTTAATGAAAGTCAAATATCTTTAGAACTTTCAAATACAGATATAAAATATGCAAAATATTCTGCTGAACGAAAAAAAAATAAGGAATGATTTTAAAATATATCTTCTTCATGTTTCACATCAAGATATCTACTTCCCAGCACCATACCAAAGTAGACACTCAATAAATATTTACTGAATGAACAGCCATGTACTCCCTCTAACACACCCTTCCTCTTGCCCAAATTTGATGATGAAGTGTGGAGTTCTTTCTCTCTTCACAATTCTCTCCTTAGTGCTCAAGTTAACAATGGCAGCTTTGAAGAGCTAGCTATGACATTTTTAAAACATGGCTACACTTAACGTTCCTCCTTTTCTCCTCCCCTTTCCTCCCCCCTCCCTCTGCTTCTCTCTCTCTCTCTCTCTCTCTCTCACACACACACCCCCACATCCGCACGCGTACAGGCGCAAACACCCACATACAACACGGACATTTTATCATGCTGTCACCTATCAGAATTTAACCTAAAGACAACAAAATGTGTGACATAATTTTCTAGAAAGTAGATGAAATGAACAACAGTTCATTGAAAAACTATACAACAGTTATTTGGTAAGCAGTATCTGGTGCCTTTCTGTTGCTGTTTCAGGTAAAACATATATTTAAATGGTTTAATGCTCCACTCAGCCACAGAAGCAGACATAATGAGCTACATATTCTTCTGATAAATAATCATAGTATAAATTCTCCCTCATCCACCACAAAGATATGTTTTCCAAAAAATATCAGGGAATGATATGCACATTACATTCTTAAAGAACTTACTTTTTAATAAAATCCTAAAATTTTTAGCATGCACTTTATTTCTAAGGGAGATAATCTTTTATCACTCATCCTGATCAACTAAATTTTAAAATCTTTAACGATTCTATTCACTTAAGTGCAATTAGAGACTTTAAAGGATTCCCCACGAATACCCACTTAAAACAAAGAAGCAAAAGAAGAAACGTTAAAATCCAATTGGGAAGGCTTAAAGATCAAGAGAAAGTGCAAGAACCTGGTGCACTGGCTAAAGCAGAACTGTTAGAACATAGGTGAGAAAACAGGAAGATACAGTAAAGAATAAAAATAATATATCCTCTATTCTATAGTTTTATTTCTCTTCTCACTGTACTCTATATTGTCCAAAAATGAAAAAAGAAAAAAATATTTTAATTGGAAATGCAAAAAAAAAAAAAGTTGAAAGAAAAAATACTGGGCCACATATATACAGGGACAAAGTATACAAAATATTTACATTTTTTAAGCTTCCAGAATTAGATTTAAATTATATTTGTGTCATCCCAGTTATATCTTACACTTGAATGAGTAAACCTACTTTTCCCCATGTACTAATGTACTAATTTGAAATGTGAGGACAAAAATAATTAATAATTAAAACAAAATTGTAATTAAATAGCCAGATATTTTAAAAATTATATTTCTTTCCGTTAAAAGTAACATGGCTTTCACATGCACCCCAATGTTCATTGCAGTACTATTTACAATAGCCAGCACACAGAAGCAACCTAAATGTCCATCAACATATGAATGGATAAAGAAGGAGTGGTACATATATACAACGGAATATTACTCAGCTGTAAAAAGGAATGAAACTGGGACATGTGTAGAGACATGGATGGACCAAGAGACTGTTATACAGAGTGAAGTCAGAAAGAGAAAAACAAATATATTAACACATAAATGTGGAATCTAGAAAAATGGTACAGATCAACCAGTTTGCAAGGCAGAAATAGAGACACAGATGTAGAGAACAAACACGTGGACACCAAGCGGGGAAAGTGGATGGGGGGAGAGGGTTGGGGGGATGAACTGAGAGATTGGGAATGCCATATATACATTATTAATAAGAAAAAAAATATCAAATTGTACACTTTAAATATATGCAGTTTATTATATGTCAATTTTATCTCAATAAAAGTTCTTTAAAAAAAAGTAATATGGCTTTGATGTTTAGAGATTTCCTATCGACAATAAATATTAACAAAGTAATTCACAAGTGTGAAAATTTAACATAAATCTATTTATCACATTCTTTACCAAATAACTGTTTTTTAGATACCCAACTGAAAGCAAAATGTACCTAACAAAATTTGACAGGATTTTTTTAAAAATGCTCTTTTGGCAACCGGGGCTCTAAAATCTTACATATGTTTGGCTAAAAGTATTTTCTACTATTGTCAATAATTTAATTTTTTAAGGCCACCACGACAAAGAGGTAATTATGAAGTCTAAATATACATTAACAGTTTAGTATTGGGAGTTTCCTGGTGGACTAGTGGTTAAGATTCCAGGCTTTCACTGCCATGGCCTGGGTTCAATGTTCAATTCCTGCTCGGGGAACTGAGATTCCACAAGCCATGACCAAAAAACAAAACAAACAAAAAATAGTTTAGTATAACAATTAAAATCAAATGTTAATTACAGTAGCTGGGTACCTAACTGTAATCAGTATTGCTTTTTCGTAGGTAAAACTTTGCCCACTATGTTTGTACTCAAATAATCTAACTCGATTTTGCCGGTAACTCCTAATACCATGCGTACATAATTTAATTCTCATGATTTACCATGTCAGATTTGATTTAGAATTAAGAGGCTGGTTCTATAAGTGTTTTCAAGTTAAGCAGAAGATGTGAAATCACTAGCATGTGGTATTCCAAGAAGAGCAAAGGCTAAAAGAACTGCCAACTCTCAGGTACAAATCAGGTTCCTTACTACTATAATATAACCCAACTCCACTTTCTTAACACATGCAATTAGTCTGACAAAGTTTCTTTCCCATAAGGGCTGACCTCTGGAAACTACTTCTCATTGGTATGGTGTTAATTACCTCCTTAAAGATAACAGTTCTTCAGGGAATTCACTCTGCATTAAATATTTTCCCAGTTATACTGAGTGTGCTGGGAGTTCCTTGTTTCTATGTGTATTCCTGTCTCTCCAGTCCCCCTCAACCCATAATGAAAGGATCAAATAATAGCATTACAGACTTAAGGATTTATATATCCTCAAGAATGAAAGGAATTAACATCTTACAGCCTATTTGCTATTTATCTTAAAAGTTTCTTGTGAAGACACTGCAGCTGGGGTAACTGGCAAACTATGGGCCTATGAGCTAAAACGCAGTCTGCTTTTGCACAGCCCCTGAATCAAAAACAGTTTTACACTTTTAAATGTTTGGGGAAAAAACTAATATTTTGTGACACATGAAAATTATATGAAATTCAAATTTCAGTGTCCACTAATAAAGTTTTATTGGAACACAGCCATATGCATGCATTTATATATTTTCTATGTTTGGCTTCACAATGCAGAAGTGACAGAGATCAAATGGCCTGCAAAGCCTAAAATGTTTATTATCTGTCCCTTTACTTAAAGTTTGCTGATCCCTGAAGTCATTAAAAATTGCTCAAAATGTCTGAATATTTGTTTCAAGGAGGGAGCTAGGAAAACCACTTCAAAAACATTGGGTTATGACTAAAACTGTAAGCTGCCAATTAACTTGATTAAAAAGTTTAGACTACGAAGGAGTTGAGGAATAATGATGTTCAGGTCAGGCCAATATTATCACTGCTTCCCTGAAGCCACACCTATTTATTCTCAATCCATCACAAACCTGTAGATTTTACCACCCAAGTATCTGTCAAATTCAACCAGTTCTCTAGACATCCATCACTGCTCTGTATCTAGCTACTATATTTCCTGGACTGCCATAGTAGCCTCTATATATCTCTGCTCTAGCCCTCCCCTTCCCCAAACTGTTTTTATAGCCCATCTTCATAATGCAAATCTGATCTTGTCACTCTCCTATTTAAAACATGGAGATAAGGGATTCCCTGGCTGTCCAGTGGTTAGGACTCCACACTTTCAGTCAGGGGCCTGGGTTCCATCCCTGGTCTGGGAACTAAGATCCCACAAGCCAAGTGGTGCAGCCAAGAAATAAATAAATACATACATATGTACATACAGAGAGAATCTTTTCATTCATTACACAAAGCCTTCATTATCTGTTCCCTCCCAACTCCTGCCTCATTTCTCTTCCAACCATTAACTTACACTTTTTAAAACAACATATATTACATACTACGAATCTGTAGTTTCCTGATAAGCAGGATTTAACTGAATCACAAGAATGCAAAAATCAACCAAACATTACTAAGCATTTTTTGTACTAACATGCAATGATAGAGTATTTAATTTTTGCCTTCCCATCAACCGTGAAAGTTACCTATACTTTCACTTTTATTCAACAATGACCAACAAAGTAGACCCACTCAAAAAATACCCACTGCTGATTTATTATAAAACCATGCATGTGTTCTTAATTGTGCTGGAAGCTTAGACTGGGCTATGCTGATTCAGGGTACTAAACTCAGCACAGATCAACAGTGAGCCAGTGGCAGATATGAAAGATTATACGTCGAAGCTCTCAAAGTGTCGCTTTTAAAAGTAAAGAGTCAGGGACTTCCCTGGTGGCGCAGTGGTTAAGAATCCGCCTGCCAATGCAGGGGACACAGGTTCAATCCCTGGTCTGGGAAGATTCCCACATGCTGTGGAGCAACTAATTAAGCCCATGAGCCACAACTGAGCCCACATGCTAAAACTACTGAAGCCCACGTACCACAGTTACTGAAACCCACATGCCTAGAGCCTATGCTCAGCAACAAGAGAAGCCACCACAATGAGAAGCCCACGCACAGCAGAGTAGGCCCTACTCGCTGCAACTACGAGAAAGCCGCGCACAGCAACAAAGACCCAACACAGCCAATAATAAATTCATTAAAAAAAAAAAAAAAAGACTACCTCTCATAGCCTTCCTGATAGCCAGGAAATTGCTGGGTAGGGCTTCTGAGAAATTGAAAAAGAGCTGACTATTTTTTCTCTTTGCACTTTGCTCTTTGTGTCTTTCCTTTATTATTCCTAGAACACAGATGTGGTGGCTGGAGCTCTAGCAGCTGTCTTGGACCTTTAGGTTAAGGATATTAAGGATGCTTATATGTTACAGCAGAAGCATAGCAAGAGTTTGGGTACTTGAAGGCTTTGTGGAAGCCATCACTCCAGCACTGGGCTGCCTACTTCTGGACTTGTTTTATGCAAGAGATAAAACCCTCCTTTGTTTCCATCGCTGTAGTTGAATTTCTATTCCTGGAAGCCAAACTCAATCCCAATTGATAAAAACATTCTTTGTAGTGCTTTTCATAATTCATGCTAATTATGTGCAGACCCTTTTAATAGCTCCGTCATTAGACCGTGTGCTTGATGAGGGCAGGGACTCCATCTGCCTTGTTTATTCCTGTATCCCAGCAACCAACACACACAGTGCCTGGCACTGTTTGTGCCAGTAGGTGCTTAGTAAATTTTCTTGAATGAATACATCCTAATGAGTATGTGGTGTCTAGCAGGGATCCTACAGGATGGTTTGACAGTGGCCTTTGCAATAATTATGAGAAGCAACTTTAACTGCCCAGGCTGCATCATTTTTCCCTGGGTTTCTCCCACATATACATAAAGCATACATGTTAATAAACTTGTTTGTTTTTCTCATGTTAATCTGTCATTTATTACCAGAGTCTCAGCTAAAAACTTAGAAGGGTAGAGGGAAAATTATTATTCCCTCCGTATCCTACACACATTATACATGAATCTTACAAAAATAATACTGAGGAAGAGAAGAAAGATCCAAATTAAGAGTATGATTTCACTTATATATAGCCAGCAAAATTAAAGATATTCTTTAGAATGCATACGTAAATGACAAAACAAACAAAAGCAAGGAAATGGTTATCCAAAAAATTATGATTATTCTAAGAGAAAGAAAAAGTTTCATAATCAGGAAGACATAGGGGAGGGTTTCTGGGGTACTGGCAATGTTCTATCTACTTCTGGACATTGGTGATAGCTGCACTGGTATTCATATTTTAAATATGAATTACTCTATTTTATGCATCTTTCTCATGTATAACAAAAAAAATTGATTTTTTTAATGATAGGATTTTATGAGAATGACTTCCCAAAGTTTACTATTTGAATCTTAGTGCTCTAAATCTAGCCTCATCCTTTTAATCAATTAAATTACATTTCATAATGTAAGTTCAAAAAATAAGTATTAGTCTTGGTGGTAAATGCAACAGTAATTTATCATTAAAGTATAAAGCTTTGAAGGAAAAGCATAACAAATAGATACGGCTATGATAAATCCTAAAAAACCTATTTCTACCTTTTAAAAATACGTAAAAGGCTCAAATATCTTGAAATCTGAAATGAGAAATAAAGCAACACAAAATTTGACTGCAAATTTAGCAGTGAAGAGTCAATGGATGAAAGCAGTATCACTTAGACTCGAATTCAATCTATAATTCTGACCAAAGATAATGGTAATTATGTTTTTAATTTGTATAAAATAAACATCTTACAGATATCTGACTGGCAAAATTTGGAAAGATTCCAAATACTGTAGGAAAAATAAAAGTGCAAGTGTGAGAAACATTTTTCTCCTTTCCACCCCAAAAGCTCCCCCTCCTGCCCCCCCCCCAAAAACAGCAGAAAGAAGGAGAAAAGAAGAGTGCAAGCTCCAAGAGAAACATCACTATGAAACATACAAACAATGGATGCCATTTGACACAGCATGCAAGGACAGGTGTACCTCAAAACTAAATTTCATCAGTCTACACACAAACAACGCCACAATGGAAACCTGGGAAACCACAGAGACCATCTGGAGTCTACAAAGTTTTCACCAACATAGGTGAGGGTAAAAAAATTCCTCACTAGGTCAAAAACTTTGTAAATCTTATTTAAATACTTACCATTAAACTACTGGTTCCAGAAGGAATAGAGGTAGCAGAGTAGAAAAAAGAGGGAAAACCCAATCAATACTAAGAATAAAAAGTGGCAACACAATATCAACTCTAGGCACCCACAATAAAATAGCAAATAAATAGAAAATATGAGGTTAAGCAGCCAACTTTCTACAAGTAATGAGAGATGGGGTTTTTGGTGCCCTCTTCTGCTTCTTACTCCTGTTTTGCTTATTATTTAGACACAGTTCCTCTAAAGAGCAGGCTTGGGAGGGCAAAAAAGGTAAAGTCTGTAATTTTCATCACAGCCAACAAGTCAATATGCAACTTAAGTTACTAAGGGAACCAAGAATCCTTAAATTCTATTCTATAGCAACTGGACTACTTAGTATTTTAGGAAAATCACCTAAGTTTATCCAGAATGTATCTATACAACTAAAGTAGTAGTTTAACATTTCAGTGAATAGATGGTTTTCTTATTTGTTGGAATGGTTCATATCTAACCACTGCCCTAAACAAATGAAAGGTGACAACACTTAATCACCTTACTTACATGCACCTAATATGCCATAAAAGACTAAATTTTACTCACAACTTTGTTTCAGTAGCTTTTATTGTTTTATAAAGTATATCATATAATCTTTTACTTACTACTAGCTTTCATACCCACCATTCAAGGCAACTTGTAGATAGGAGGATTTATTATTTTGGTAATAAGAATGTTAGCTCACATTGGCAGAGCACTTTACTATAAGCTAAACAATTTGCTGAATGCTACATTATCTCATCTAACTTCAAATCCACCACATGAGGTAGGTACTAATATCTGCTATCACCACTTTAATTGAGGAAATAGAGGCTTAAAATGATTTGGCCAAAGTCACAAAGGCCCAACTACAGATCCAAAAATGTAAACCACTATACCACTGAATAGTAAGTAAACAACTTTGAATAGTATTTTCACAATATTTCAATGTTATTTTCTTATTCCTATGAGTGCTGAAAATATGCATGACAGATCAATGTAATGTGAATCAAAAGTTTTATGGAGAATTTCCTAATTCACTGATTTTCTGAAGTACTCGAACATAAAGACACCAAATATACAAGTAAGAAATAATTAAAACAATACTACTTTAATCTTATTAAAAAATCAAATTCTAGTCACAAATAAAAATACTAGAGAAATAATGTCTTAGTGTTAACTAGTCTACTTCATTGATAACACTGCTATAAGCATTAAATCTCTCAATCTCTCTAAAAACAAAAAACTATATTCCTTCTTGCTACAAGGAACTCAATAAGTGAAACTAATGGCTTACAAGAAAAAGACTTACCAAGATACCTTTAAATAACGATGTTTTAAAAGACTAGGAGAACAAATTTGCAAAAAGCAATCGGTATCTCTAATAGCAAAATGTTATACCTAAAGGTGTTCTGGTGAATGTGCAACAACTGCTCTCCAGAGGGAAAAAAAGAAGTCCTGACTTTTTGTTTGTTTGTTTTCTGGTTGCTTTTTTAAAAATTAATTAATTTACTTATTTACTGGCTGCACTGGGTCTTCGTTGCTGCACACAGGCTTTCTCTAGTTGCGGTGGCGGGGCGGGGGCTGCGCACCACTACTCTTCGTTGTGGTGCGCAGGCTTCTCATTGCGGGAGCTTCCCCTGTTGCAGAGCATAGGCTCTAGGCGCGTGGGCTTCAGTAGTTGTGGCTCACGGGCTCTAGAGCACAGGCTCAGTAGTTGTGGCACACAGACTTAGTTGCTCTGTGGCATGTGGGATCTTCCCGGACCAGAGATAGAACCCATGTCCCCTGCATTCACAGGCGGATTCTTAACCACTGTGCCACCAGGGAAGTCCCCTGACTCTTGATATTTGCTGATTTCCATGATTTCTACGTTTGATTTTAAGCCACCAAAGTATCACCACTGAACACAGAACTGGGAAGAGATGAGCAGTAGCACATAGTTATACAGTATTTCCACCACACAGATACAATCAACAGATGTCAATAACCTCAAGAAGGCCTTTTCTCACCTTCTGAGATGGCCCACGCTCTGTCTGTGGAGTGTGTCTGTCTCTGAACAAATCCACGTCCTACCTATCACTTTGTCTCTCACTGAATTCTTTCTGCAACAAGACATCAAGAACCTGAGCTTCATTAAGTCCTGAAACCAGATGCCATCAAGTACTTCTATGTTGGCTGCTTCTAACTCCAAAAGACCTTGAGTTTTGGCCTGCATCCTACCAACTGAACCAGAGAATGCCACACAACTGCGACAGGTCTTACGTGCTGCACACAGGATCTTTAGTTGCGACATGCATGAGGGATCTAGTTCCCCCACCAGGGATCAGACTGGACCCCCTCATTGGGAGCAGAGTCTTACCCACTGGACCACCAGGGAAGTCCCAGCAACACCTGGGATCTTAGTTCCTGGACCAGGGATCAAACCCATGCCCCTTGCAGTGGAAGCATGGAGTCTTAACCACTGGACCACCAGCAAGTCCCCACATCTTTCTTTATAATATGCTTTCTTCTTTCTTTAATTAAAATAATGTAAAATTTTATTCTGTAAAAAAAAAATCTCGAATACATTAACAGTAAAATGTAATAAAATAACTAGGAAGTGATAAGTTTTGAGTATTTATTATCTTTCTTCAAAACGTAATTTATCTAACTGTAAGTTTACATAATTTTAACAATGCTGCTCAAATCCTGACTTTAACAATCAACTCCACGAAGAGTTGGTTCCAGCACACCACTCGCATACAGTTCCCTTCTTAATTCACCCCAGGCTTTTGTTTATTTCCCTCACTTTCCTATTATACTTTTTGGTGGATCAGTAAGGAAGATGTAACGGTTTAATCTACCAGTGCTTTCAATTCTTTCTTCCAAGCCTATGTAAACGTCCCCTAAGTCCACCTACTCTTTCTGTTTGGTTAAGCAAACCTCACCCACCCAGGTCCTAAACATAAGAATTTAGTAAGAACCATCCATTTCGGGTCCTCACCACAGAAAAATGAAAGCAGTGGTCAGCTGCATTTGCTGGAGACATACTTCCCCCAACCTATTCCTTTGACATGATGGTTTTTGCCAGACATGAGCTGTTTTTAAGTTTCCTAAAAGACCAGAACAATTTACATTTACACCAGTATCACTTACAACCCCTGTCACCTGCAATGGTATGTTGTTACTACTTTACTTTCTGCCAACCTGACAGGAATAAAGTGTTATCGCATTACTACCTTAGTTTTCATTTCCCTAGAAAGCAATCTGGCAAAATCTATTGAATTTAATAGTAGAGAATGCTGTTCCAGGAATATAGTATAGTAGAACAGGTACTTAGGCCAACCCTAACAGGAAAAAAAAAAAAAAATCCAGGATTAAAAAAAATATTAAAACATTAACGAGCTGCCAAGAAAGATACAAATTCGGAGGCCAGAAAATGAGAACGCTGAAAATCCAAAACAGCACAGTGAACAGCAATAGGCTTTTACCTTGAGTTAGGATACCCTCAAATGGCTACAACGTTACAATTACAGTAAATTAGAAATAACCTTTCTCTCTTTGCCACCATCTCCCAGACAACTTCAAGGAAAATACACTGAACGTTGACACTGGGTGGGGAGGAGACGGAAAAATCATTACTGAGAATTTGGAGCCACAGATAGAACTCTTGCTGCATTTGCTGTCTGAATTCATAATTCCTAGGTAGTCTAAAAACCCTACACTGAAATTCTCACACTTTAACATGTATCAGAATCATCTGGATGGCCTATTTAAACAGACTGATGCTGCCCCCTCTAATAGACAAACATACATATATAAAATTTGTATGATTTCAATGTTATTTTTGATCAACTGTATATTATTATCAGCTGCAATGTTTACTATCTAGAGCTTGATGGCAACACAAAATTTTTAATGAAATTTAAAGTATATTTAAAATATCTTAAGGGCGGCGAAGTAGAGAGACGTGGAGTGCATCCCTCTCCACAGATGCATTGGGAATGCACGGAAGGACGCAGTAATTCCCACAGAGAACCAGCAGAACACCAGCAGACGGCCTCAGACACCAGAAAGGACTGCAGGGAGCCCGACATAGCCGGTAGGGAGGCATCTACGACAGCTCAAAGAGGGTGAAGCGGCGGAGCTGTGGCAGACGGGAGGGAGTGAGAAACATACGGAGGGGCCGCAGCGCAGCTCAGCGTTGACGGACCAAGACATCGATCCGCGGCTGAACGGAGGGTCCGGGAGCGGGAGCGTGGGAACCGGAGAGCTGGTTCAGGGTGAGAATCATTGTTGCCGGTAGGGTGACGGACCGAGAGGACAGGAGGGAGGAGGTCCGCGGAGAGGAGTGCCCGTCCGTGAGAGCTGCCTGGCCATGATGGCGGCTGGAGGCTGCAGGCTCACGGGCGGGGGGAGGAGCCTCGCGTATAGCCTCTCTCTCTCTTTTGGCGCCTCTGCAACAGGCAGTGGAGAGACACCCGTGGGCCACCTAAGGCGCTCAGAGATAACAAGCACCCTCAGGCGGGGCTAGATTAAAACTCCTTGCAATGCCAGCAGCAGGGAGGCTGCCGAGAGAAAAAAAAAAAAAAAAACAACAACAGCAACAAAAAAAAAAACCCGAGGGAGGCCCAACTCTAAGACTTTCTGTTTACGCCTGAGCCACCGCCGTCCCTCTGCAACAGGCACCTCCAAGCCGGACTGAAACAACAGTGCGCCAGTGCTCACTCACGCCCAGGAGAAGGAGCCACTATTGTACCCTATCCCTCTCCACACACCGATGCTTACAGATGAACAATAAAGGAACCTCTGCTGGTCACAGAATAATGCAAAAAAACCCAAGGCGAGTAGAAGGACACTTACAGCTGAGACGCTAAGGAAACAGAAATAGTAGTATCAATACCTATTGAACTGGTCCATTCTGGGAACAGTTCTGGATTTTTTTTTTTTCTTTTTCTTTTTGTCTCTCTCTTTTTTCTTTTTTTTCTTTATTAAATACGATCTTAGCCCTAAGGGATCTACAAGTTTTATAACATAATTTTTTAATGATATTTTTTATTCTTTTTTTGCCTTTATCTATACTTCTATATCTAGCTAAGTTTTTGGTAGTACGGACAATATATCTCTCATGCTTTCCTTTCATCCCTATCTTTTATACATTCCTATTCCTTTCTTTTTATTTGCATATTTCCAACCACACTACGCTCTTCTGTTCCCCTTTCTTCCAGCCTTTTTAAGTTTATTTTATCTTAACATACTTATAAGCAACACTATTGGTCTGCTCAGACTCCTTGCTCTATTCTCCAGATGACGCACTGCCTTGGTATTTAATATTAGGCTTTTGTCTTTATCTTAGTTCTTAGTACAGTTGTCTAATCTCATTCTGAGAATCTCCATTCTCTCTGGTGGTACTCTGGCTCTTTTCTATATTTGATCCTAGCTTACAAAATCTCCCTGGATTAATGTTTGTATGTGTAAGGTGTTATTTGTTTGTTTGTTTCTTTGCTTTTGTCTCTGATTTGTTCTGTTTCAGTTGTCAATTTCTGTTGGGTTTCTCCTTGAATATCTGATAGCACACTGGGGTTCTGTCAGGTCTTTCTAGAGCCTTATGTCCTAACGGATTCAGTAATTGTGTGTCTTATACATGTATGTGTTCCGTAGACTTAATATTCGTTTAATCCAATACTTGGACATTAGTCTGAGGATTGGACAGTCTTCTATAAACACCTCTATCGCCCGGACAAGCAACCCCAAGAGTTTGCACAACCATGAGGAAACAAAGAAATACCATGCAGGCAAAGGAGCAGGAAAAAAACCCACAAGACCAAATAAATGAGGAGGAAATAGGAAAAATGCCTGAAAAAGAATTTAGAGTAATGATAGTAAAAATGATACAAAATCTCAATAACAAAATAGAGAAAGTACAAGAAACAGTTCATAAGAACTCAGAAAAACAAACAGCAATGGATAACAAAATAACTGAAATTAAAAATACTCTAGATGCTAGAACCAGCAGAATGACTGAGGCAGAAGAACGAATAAGTGAGTTGGAAGATAGAATGTGGGAAATAAACGCCACAGAGCAGGAAAAAGAAAAAAGAATAAAAAGAATAGAAGACAGTCTCAGAGACTTCAGTGATAACATTAAGCATACCAACATTCGAATTATAGGCATCCCAGAAGAAGAAGAAGAAAACAAGAAAGGGTCTGAGAAAATATTTGAAGAGGTTCTAGTGGAAAACTTCCCCAACATGGGAAAGGAAATAATTCACCAAGTCCAAGAAGCACAGAGAGTCCCATACAGAATAAACCCAAAGAGAAATACGCCAAGACACATATTAATCAAACTAATGACAATTAAACACAAAGAAAAAATATTAAAAGCAGCAAGAGAAAAGCAACAAACAACATATATGGGAAAACCCATAAGGATAACAGCTGACCTCTCTACAGAAACTCTGCAGGCCAGAAGGGAATGGCAGGATATACTGAAAGTCCTGAAAGAGAGAAACCTACAGCCAAGAATACTCTACCCAGCAAGAATCTCATTCAGATTTGAGGGAGAAATCAAAAGCTTTCCAGACAAGCACAAGTTAAGAGAATTCAGCACCACCAAACCAGCCTTACAACAAGTGCTAAAGGAACTTCTCTAAGTAGGAAACACAAGAAAAGGAAAACACCTACAAATACAAACCCAAAACAATTAAGAAAATGGTAATTGGAACACACATGTCAATAATCACTTTAAATGTAAATGGATTAAATGCTCCAACCAAAAGACACAGACTGGCTGAATGGATACAAAAACAAGACCCTTCTATATGCTGCCTACAAGAAACCCACTTCAGACCAAGGGATACATATAGACTGAAAGGGAAGGGATGGAAAAAGATATTCCATGCAAATGGAAGTCAAAAGAAAGCTGGAGTAGCAATACTCATATCAGACAAATTAGATTTGAAAGTAAAGACTATTACAAGAGACAAGGAAGGACACTACATAATGATCAAGGGATCCATTCAAGAAGAACATATCACAATGGTAAATATCTATGCCCCCAATATAGGAGCACCTCAATACATAAGGCAAATGCTAACAGCTATAAAAGGGGACATCGACAGGAACACAATAATAGTGGGAGACTTGAACACCCCACTTACATCAATGGACAGATCATCCAAACAGAAAATAAAGACACACAAGCTTTAAATGACACATTAGACCATCTCGACTTAATTGATATTTATAGGACATTCCATCCAAAAACGACAGAATACACTTTCTTCTCAAGTGCACACGGAACATTTTCCAGGATAGATCACATCTTGGGTCACAAATCAAACCTCGGCAGATTCAAGAAAATTGAAATCATATCAAGCATCTTCTCAGACCACAACGCCATGAGACTAGATATCAATTACAGGAAAAAAACTGCAAAAAATACAAACACATGGAGGCTAAACAATTCACTCCTAAACAACCAAGGAATCACTAAAGAAATCAAAGAGGAAATCAAAAAATACCTAGAAACAAATGACAACGAAAACACAACAACCCAAAACCTATGGGACGCAGCAAAAGCAGTTCTAAGAGGGAAGTTTATAGCAATACAGTCCTACCTTAAGAAACAAGAAAATGATTGAATAAACAACCTAACCTTACACCTAAAACAATTAGAGAAAGAAGAACAAAGAAACCCCAAAGTGAGCAGAAGGAAAGAAATCATAAAGATCAGAGCAGAAATAAATGAAAAAGAAAGGAAGGAAGCCATAGCAAAAATTAATAAAACGAAAACGTGGTTCTTTGAGAAGATTAAAAAAATTGATAAACCATTAGCCAGACTCATCAAGAAAAAAAGGGAGAAGATGCAAATCAACAGAATTAGAAATGAAAAAGGAGAAGTCACAACGGACACCTCAGAAATACAAAAGATCATGAGAGACTACTACAAGCAACTATATGCCAATCAATTGGATAACCTGGAAGAAATGGATACATTCTTAGAAAAATACAATCTTCCAAGACTGAACCACGAAGAAATAGAAACCATGAACAGACCAATCACAGGTACGGAAATTGAGACAGTGATTAAAAATCTCCCAACACACAAAAGCCCAGGACCAGAGGGGTTCACGGGCGAATTCTATCAAACACTTTGAGAAGAGTTAACACCTATCCTTCTCAAAGTCTTCCAAAGTATTGCAGAAGGCGGAACACTCCCAAACTCATTCTACGAGGCCACCATCACCCTGATACCAAAACCAGGCAAAGAGGTCACAAAAAAAGAAAACTACAGACCAATATCACTGATGAATATAGATGCAAAAATCCTCAACAAAATACTAGCTAACAGAATCCAACAGCACATTAAAAAAAATCATACACCATGATCAAGTGGAGTTTATCCCTGGGATGCAAGGATTCTTCAATATACGCAAATCAATCAACATGATACATCATATCAACAAAGTGAAGGATAAAAACCATATGATCATCTCAATAGATGCAGAAAAAGCTTTTGACAAAGTTCAACATCCATTTATGATAAAAGCTCTCCAGAAAATGGACATAGAAGGAAATTACCTCAACATAATAAAAGCCATATATGAAAAACCAAAAGCCAACATCGTTCTCAATGGGGAAAAACTGCAAAAATTCCCTCTAAAAACAGGAACAAGACAAGGGTGCCCACTCTCACCACTATTATTCAACATAGTTTTGGAAGTTTTAGCCACAGCAATCAGAGAAGAAAAAGAAATCAAAGGAATCCAAATTGGAAAAGAAGAAGTAAAATTGTCACTTTTTGCAGATGACATGATATTATAGATAGAAAACCCTAAAGACTCTACCAGAAAACTGCTAGCACTAATTGATGAGTTTAGTAAAGTAGCAGGATACAAAATTAATGCACAGAAATCTCTTGCATTCCTATACACTAACAACGGAAGAGCAGAAAGAGAAATTAAGGAAACTCTCCCATTCACCATTGCAACAAAAAGAATAAAATACCTGGGAATAAACCTGCCTAAGGAGGCAAAAGATCTGTATGCAGAAAACTTTAAGACATTGATGAAAGAAATCAAAGACGACACAAACAGATGGAGGGACATACAATGTTCCTGGATTGGAAGAATCAACATAGTGAAAATGTCTGTACTACCCAAAGCAATTTAAAGATTCAATGCAATCCCGATCAAATTACCAATGGCATTCTTCACAGAACTAGAGCAAGAAATCTTACGATTTGTATGGAAACGCAAAAGACCCCGAATAGCCAAAGCAATCTTGAGAAGGAAAAATGGAGTTGGTGGAATCAGGCTTCCTGACTTCAAACTAGACTACAAGGCCATAGTGATCAAGACAGTATGGTACTGGCACAAAAATAGAAAGGAAGATCAATGGAATAGAAGAGAGAACTCAGAAGTAAGCCCAAACACATATGGGCACCTTATCTTTGACAAAGGAGGCATGAGTATACAATGGACAAAAGACAGCCTCTTCAATAAGTGGTGCTGGGAAAATTGGACAGCTACATGTCAAAGAATGAAATTAGAACACTTCTTAACACCATACACAAAAATAAACTCCAAATGGATTAAAGACCTATATGTAAGACCAGACACTATAAAACTCCTAGAGGAAAACATAGGCAGAACACTCTATGACATACATCAAAGCAAGATCCTTTTTGACCCACCTCCTAGAATCATGGAAAGAAAATCAAGAATAAACAAATGGGACCTCAGGAAACTTAAAAGCTTTTGCACAGCGAAAGAAACCATAAACAAGACTAAAAGGCAACCCTCAGAATGGGAAAAAATAATTGCCTACGAAACAACGGACAAAGGATTAACCTCCAAAATACACAAGCAACTCATGAAGCTTAATACCAAAAAAGCAAATAACCCAATCCACAAATGGGCAGAAGACCTAAATAGACATTTCTCCAAAGAAGACATACAGATGGCCAACACACACACGAAAAGATGCTCAACATCACTCATCATCAGAGAAATGCAAGTCAAAGCCACAATGAGGTATCACCTCACACCAGTCAGAATGGCCATCATCACAAAATCTGGAAACCACAAATGTTGGAGAGGATGTGGAGAAAAGGGAACTCTCCTGCACTGTTGGTGGGACTGTAAGTTGGTACAGCCACTATGGAAAACAATTTGGAGGTTCCTTAAAAAACTACAAATAGAACTACCATATGATCCAGCAATCCCACTTCTGGGCATATACCCAAAGAAAACCATAATCCCAAAAGAAACTTGTACCATCATGTTTATTGCAGCACTACTTACAATAGCCAGGACATGGAAGCAACCTAAATGCCCATCAACAAATGAATGGATACAGAAGATGTGGCATATATATACAATGGAATATTACTCAGCTATAAAAAGGGATGAGATGGAGCTATATGTAATGAGGTGGATAGAACTACAGTCTGTCATACAGAGTGAAGTAAGTCAGAAAGAGAAGGACAAATATTGTATGCTAACTCACATATACGGAATCTAAAAATGGTACTGATGAACTCAGTGACAAGAACAAGGATGCAGATACAGAGAATGGACTGGAGAACTCGAGGTATGGGAGGGGGCGGGGGGCGAAGGGGAAACTGAGACGAAGCGAGAGAGTAGCACAGACATATATATACTACCAACTGTAAAACAGTCAGTGGGAAGTTGTTGTATAACAAAGGGAGTCCAACTCGAGGACGGAAAATGCCTTAGAGGGCTGGGGCGGGGAGGGTGGGGGGTACTCAAGAGGTGGGGAGTCAAGGAAGGGAGGGAATACGGGGATATGTGTATAAAAACAGATGATTGAACCTGGTGTAGCCCCCCAAAAAATAATAAAATAAATAAATAAAATAAAGACAAAAAAAATAAAATAAAATATATTAAGTTTTTCAAAATGGATTAAAGACCTACATGTAAGGCCAGACACTATAAAAATCCTAGAGGAAAACACAGGCAGAACACTCTATGACATACATCAAAGCAAGATCCTTTTTAACCCACCTCCTATTATCACAGAAATAAAATCAAGAATAAACAAATGGGACCTCAGGAAACTTAAAAGCTTTTGCACAGTGAAAGAAACCATAAACAAGACTAGAAGGCAACCCTCAGAATGGGAAAAAATAGTTGCCTATGAAACAACGGACAAAGGATTAACCTCCAAAATATACAAGCAGCTCATGCAGCTTCATACCAAAAAAGCAAGTAACCCAATCCACAAACGGGCAGAAGACCTAAATAGACATTTCTCCAAAGAAGACATACAGATGGCCAACAAACACACGAAAAGATGCTCAACATCACTAATCATCAGAGAAATGCAAGTCAAAGCCACAATGAGGTATCACCTCACACCAGTCAGAATGGCCATCATCACAAAATCTGGAAGCAACAAATGTTGGAGAGGGTGTGGAGAAAAGGGAACTCTCCAGCACCGTTGGTGGGAATGTAAGTTGGTACAGCCACTATGGAAAACAGTTTGGAGGTTCCTTAAAAAACTACAAATAGAACCACCATATGATCCAGTAATCCCACTCCTGGGCATATACCCAAAGAAAACCATAATCCCAAAAGAAACATGTACCATAATGTTTACTGCAGCACTACTTACAATAGCCAGGACATGGAGGCAACCTAAATGCCCATCAACAAATGAATGGATAAAGAAGATGTGGCATATATATACAATGGAATATTACGCAGCTATAAAAAGGAATGAGTTGGAGCTATATGTAATGAGGTGGATAGACCTAGAGTCTGTCATACAGAGTGAAGTAAGTCAGAAAGAGGAAGACAAATATTGTATGCTAACTCATATATACGGAACCTAAAAATGGTACTGAACTCAGTGACAAGACAAGAGCAAGGACGCAGATGCAGAGAATGGACTGAAGAACTCGAGGTTTGGGGGGGGCAGGGGGTGAAGGGGAAGCTGAGATGAAGTGAGAGAGTAGCATAGACATATATATACTACCAACTGTAAAATAGATAGCCAGTGGGAAGTTGTATAACAAAGGGAGTTCAACTTGAGGATGGATGATGCCTTAGAGGACTGGGACGGGGAGGGTGGGGGGGAATCAAGGGAGGGAGGGAATACGGGGACATGTGTATAAAAACAGATGATTGAACTTGGTGTAGCCCCCCCAAAAATAATACATAAATAAATAAATAAAATATATTAAGTTTTATGTGTAAGTACTACATAACATACACATATGTGTATATAAATACATGAGGAGGAGTATGATAAAGTGATCAGAGAAGACAAACATAAAAGTATGCTCCTCTGGTATAAAATTTTGTGAGGAAAATAAAATACAAATATGATTTCAAGGTGAAAAAGGAACAATGTAAAACTTCCAACAATTATACACTAGCTTTTCATGGATGTTTTAAAGGATGCAAGTAAATCTCAAGACACTCAGGTATTTATATTTAATATTCCACTGGATACACTTAAGAGTGATATCAGTATTTTAAAACATCAGTATTTTTAATATTCCTTAAATTACATCCCTTGCAACTATTTAAACACTATGATAAGAAAAATTAGATGCCAAGTTAAAAAACATGAAAGGAGGTCATGTTTGGGGATCAAAAAATGGGCAGAAGACCTAAATAGACATTTCTCCAAAGATGACATATAAATGGTCAACAGGCACATGAAAAGATGCACATCGTTAATTATTAAAGAAATGTAAATCAAAACTACAATGAGGTTTCACCTCACACCAGTTGGAATGGCTCTCATTAAAAAGTCTACAGATAATAAATGCTGGAGAGGGTGTGGAGAAAAAGGAACCCTCCTACACTGTTGATGGGAATGTAAACTGATGTAGCCACTATGGAAAACAGTATTGAGGTTCCTTAAAAAACTAAAAATAGACTTAGCATATGATCCAGTAATCCCACTCCTGGGTATATACCCAGAGAAAACTCTAACTTGAAAAGATAGCTGCACCCCAATGTTGACAGTAGCACTATTTACAACAGCCAAGACATGGAAACAATGTAAATGTCCACTGACAGATGACTGGATAAAGAAGATGTGGTATATATGTATATAAGGGAATACTACTCAGCTATAAAAAAAGAATGAAATAATACCATCTGCAGCAACATGGATGGACCTAGAGATTAGCATACTAAGTGAAGTCTGACACATATGATATCACTTAACATATGGAATCTAAAATATGATACAAATGAACTTATTTACAAAACAGAAACACACTCATGGACATAGAAAATAAATTTATGGTTACCAAAGGGGAAGGGGGGGAGGGGGGATAAATTAGCAGTTTGGGATTAGCAGGTACAAACTACTATATATAAAATAAACAACAAGGTCCTACTGTATACACAGGGAACTAAATCCAACATATTGTAATAAACTATGATGGAAAAGAATCTGAAAAAGAATATATATGTATGTATAACTTTCTGTGGCATAAGCTTATCAGATTTCTCAAATTTCTCTAGAGCTCTTGACTCTCCAACAGAGGAAGACTGCTTTCAAAACACCAAAAAATAATGCTGACAGAACCAGTTCACCACCCCTTCTGAAAAAAGTGAAACTACCTCCTTCTCTGAACATGCAACAACATGCCCCTTTCTACAAGTATCACTATGACTCTTTGGTGCACTAAACTGCAAGAGGACACTCTTCTAAGCTGCTGTCCTAATCATTTGCTTTTTTTAAACATTTTATTTTTTTTATTTTTTACAATAAACTGTATATATTTAGAGTGTACAATTTGGTATCCCAGTCTCCCAATTCATTCCCCCCCCAACCCTCGCCACTTTCCCCACTTGGTGTCCATAGGTTTGTTCTCTACATCTGGGTCTCTATTTCTGCCTTGCAAACCACTTGATTTGTATCATTTTTCTACAGTCCACATATATGTGTTAATATACGATATTTGTTTTTCTCTTTCTGACTCACTTCACTCTGTATGACAGTCTCTAGGTCCATCCATGTCTCTACAAATGTCCCAGTTTCATTGCTTTTTACAGCTGAGTAATATTCCATTGTATGTATGTACAACATCTTCTTTATCCAACCATCTGTTGATGGACATTTAGGTTGCTTCCATGTCCTGGCTATTGTAAATAGTGCTGCAATAGTGCTGCAATGAACACTGGAGTGCATGTGTCTTTTTGAATGATGGTGTTCTCTGGGTATATCCCCAGTACTGGGATTGCTGGGTCATATGGTAGTTCTATTTTTAGTTTTGCAAGGAACCTCCATACTGTTCTCCATAGTGGCTGTTTCAATTTACATTCCCACCAGCAACGTAAGAGCATTCCTTTTTCTCCACACACTCTCCAGCATTTACTGTTTGTCGATTTTCTGATGATGTCCATTCTAACTAGGGTGAGGTGATACCTCAATGTAGTTTTGATTTGCATTTCTCTAATAATTAGTGATGTTGAGCAGCTTTTCATGTGCCTCTTGGCCATCTGTATGTCTTCTTTGGAGAAATGCCTATTTAGGTCTTCTGCCCATTTTTGGATTGGGTTGTTTGTTTTTTTCATATTGAGCTGGAAAAATTGTTTATATATTTTGGAGATTAGTCCTTTGTCTGTTGATCTGTTTGCAAATGTTTTTACCCATTCTGAGGGTTGTCTTTTCGTCTTGCTTACAGTTTCCTTTGCTGTGCAGAAGCTTTGAAGTTTCATTAGGTCCCACTTATTTATTTTTGTTTTTATTTCCATTATTCTAGGAGGTGGATCAGAAAAGATCTTGCTGTTATGCATGTCGAAGAGTGTTCTTCCTATGTTTTCCTCTAGGAGTTTTAGTGTCTGCCCTTACATTTAGGTCTTTTATCCATTGTGAGTTTATTTTTGTGTGTGGTGTTAGGAAGTGTTCTGATTTCATTCTTTTACATGTAGCTGTCTAGTTTTCCCAGCATCACTTATTGAATAGGCTGCCTTTTCTCCACTGTATATCCTTGCCTCCTTTGTCATAGAATAGTTGACCATAGTTTATCTCTGGTTCTATCCTGTTCCATTGATCTATTTTTCTGTTTTTGTGCCAGTACCATCCTGTCTTGATCACTGTAGCCTTGTAGTATAGCCTGAAGTTGGCAAGCCTGATTCCACCAACTCCGTCCTTCCTTCTCAAGATTGCTTTGGCTATTCAGGGTCTTTTGTGTTTCCATACAAATCGTAAAATTTCTTGTTCTAGTTCTGTGAAAAATGCCATTGGTAATGTGATTGGGATTGCATTGAATCTGTAAATTGCTTTTGGTAACATAGTCATTTTCACAATGTTGATTCTTCCAATCCTAGAACATGGTATGTCTCTCCATCTGTTTACGTCGTCTTTGATTTCTTTCATTAGTGTCATAGTTTTCTGAGTACAGGCCTTTTACCTCCTTGGTTAGGTTTATTCCTAGGTATTTTATTCTTTTTGTTGCTATGGTGAATGGGATTGTTTCCTTAAATTCTCTTTCTGATCTTTCACTGTTGGTGTATAGAAATGCAAGAGATTTCTGTGTGTTAATTTTGTATCCTGCAACTTTACCAAATTCATTGATTAGCTCAAGTAGTTTTCTGGTGGCATCTTTAGGATTTTCTATGTATAGTATCGTGTCATCTGCAAACAGTGACAGTTTTACTTCTTCTTTTCCAATTTGGATTCCTTTGATTTCTTTTTCTTCTCTGATTGCTGTGGCAAGGACTTCCAAAACTATGTTGAATAGTAGTGGCAAGAGTGGACACCCTTGTCTTGCTCCTGATCTTAGAGGTTATGCTTCCAGGTTTTCACCACTGAGAAGGATGTTTGCTGTGAGTTTGTCATATATGGCCTTTATTATGTTGAGGTAGGTTCCCTCTATGCCCACCTTCTGGAGAGTTTTTATCACAAATGGGTGTTGAATTTTGTCAAAAGCTTTTTCTGCATCTATTGAGATGATCATGTGGTTTTTATCCTTCAGTTTGTTAATATGGTGTATCACATTGATTGATTTGCATATATTGAAGAATCCTTGCATTCCAGGGATAAACCCCACTTGATCATGGTATACGATCCTTTTAATGTGTTGTTGGATTCTGTTGGCTAGTATTTTGTTGAGGATTTTTGCATCTAAACTCATCAGTGATATTGGTCTGTAGTGTTCTTTTTTTGTAGTATCTTTGTCTGCTTTTGGTATCAGGATGATGGTGGCTTCATAAAATGAGTTTGGGAGTGTTCCTTCCTCTGCAATGTTTTGGAAGAGTTTGAGAAGGATGGGTGTTAGCTCATCTCTAAATGTTTGATAAAATTCACCTGTGAATCCATCTGGTTCTGGATTTTTGTTTGTTGGGAGATTTTTAATCACAGTTTCAATTTCATGACTTGTGATTGGTCTGTTCATATTTTCTCTGTCTTCCTGATTCAGTCTTGGAAGGTTATACCTTTCTAAGAATCTGTCCATTTCATCCAGGTTGTCCATTTTATTGGCATATAGTTGCTTGTAGTAATCTCTTATGGTGCTTGTTATTTCTGCGGTGTCCTTTGTAACTTCTCCTATTTCATTTCTAATTTTATTGATTTGAGTCCTCTCCCTCTTCTTCTTGATGAGTCTTGCTAAAAGTTTATCAATTTTATTTATCTTCTCAAAGAACCAGCTTTTAGTTTTATTGATTTTTGCTATTGTTTTCTTTGTCTCTATTTCATTTATTTCTGCTCTGATCTTTATGATTTCTCTGCATCTACTAACTTTGGGTTTTGTTTGCTCTTCTTTCTCTAGTTTCTTTAGGTGTAAGATTAGATTGTTTATTTGGGATTTTATTTGGTTTCTTCAGGTAAGATTGTATCGCTATAAACTTCCCTCTTAGAACTGCCTTTGCTGCATCCCATAGGTTTTGGATTGTTGTGTTTTCACTGTCATTTGTCTCTAGGTATTTTTTGATTTCTTCAGTGATCTCTTGGTTATTTAGTAGAGTATTGTTTAGCCTCCATGTGTTTGTGTTTTTTACAGTATTTTTCCTGTAATTGATTTCTAATCTCATAGCGTTGTGGTCAGAAAAGATGCTTGATACGGTTTCAATTTTCTTGAATTTACCAAGGCTTGATTTATGACCCAAAATGTGATCTCTCCTGGAGAATGTCCCATGTGCACTTGAGAAGAATGTGTAATCTGCTGTTTTTGGATGAATGTCCTATAGATATGTTAAATCAAGCTGATTTATTGTGTCATTTAAAGCTTGTGTTTCCTTATTAATTTTCTGTCTGGATGACCTGTCCATTGGTGTAAGTGGGGTGTTAAAGTCCACCACTATGATTGTGTTACTGTCAATTTCCTCTTTCATAGTTGTTACCATTTGCCTTATGTATTGAGGTGCTCCTATAATGGGTGCACAGATATTTATAATTGTTATCTCTTCTTCTTGGATCGATCCCTTGATCTTTATGTAGTGTCCTTTCTTGTCTCTTGTAACATTTTTTATTTTAAAGTCTATTTTATCTGATATGAGTATCACTACTCCAGCTTTCTTTTGATTTCCATTGGCATGGAATATCTTTTTCCATCCCCTCACTTTCAGTCTGTATGTGTCCCTAGGTCTGAAGTGGGTCTTTTCGAGACAGCAAATATATGGGTCTTGTTTTTGTATCCATTCAGCCAGTCTGTGTCTTTTGGTTGGGGCATTTAGTCCATTTACATTCAAGGTAATTATCGATATGTATGTTCCTATTACCATTTTCTTAATTGTTTTGTTTTTGTTTCTGTAGGTCCGTTTCTTCTGTTTCCCACTTAGAGAAGTTCCTTTAGGATTTGTTGTAAGGCTGGTTTGGTGGTGCTGAATTCTCTTAGCTGTTGCTTGTCTGTAAAGCTTTTGACTTCTCCCTCAAATCTGAATGAGATCCTTGCTGGGTAGAGTATTCTAGATTGTAGGTTCTTCCCTTTCATCACTTGAAATATATCATGCCACTCCCTTCTGGCTTGCAGAGTTTCTGCTGAGAAATCAGCTGTTAACCTGATGGGAGTTCCCTTGTATGATATTTGTCCTTTATCCCTTGTTGCTTTTAATAACTTTTCTCTGTCTTTAATTTTTCTGTCAGTTTGATTACTATATGTCTTGGCATGTTTCTCCTTGGGTTTATCCTGCCTGGGACTCTCTGCACTTCCTGCATTTGGGCAGCTTTTTCCTTTCCCATGTTAGGGAAGTTTTCAACTATAATCTCTTCCAGTATTTTCTCAGTTCCTTTCTCTCTCTCTTCTTCTGGGACCCCTATAATGCGAATGTTGGTGTGTTTAACGTCCCAGAGGTCTCTTAGGCTGTCTTCAGTTCTTTTCATTCTTTTTTCTTGATTCTTTTCTGCATCCGTGATTATCACCATTCTGTCTTCCAGGTCACTTATTCGTCCTTCTGCCTCAGTTAATCTGCTATTGGTTCCTTCTAGTGTATTGTTCATTTCAGTTATTGTGTTGCACATCTCTGTTTGTTTGTTCTTTAATTCTTCTAGGTCTTTGCTAAACTTTTCTTGCAACTTTTCGATCTTTGCATCCAATCTTTTTTCAAAGTCCTGGATCATCTTCACCATCATTATTCTGAATTCTTTTTCTGGAAAAGTGCCTATCTCCTCTTCATTTAGCTGTTTTTCTGGTGTTTTATCTTGTCCCTTCATCTGGTACAAAGTCTTTTGCATTTTCTCTGTCTTTCTGTGGCTGTGATTTTCAGTTCCACAAGATGAAATACTGCTGATACTGCTTGATTCTGCTGTCTGCCTTCTTGTGGAGGAAGCTCTCTAGGAAGCTCGTGGGTGCTTCCTGATGGGAGGGACTGATGGTGGGTTGGGCTGGGTGGGTGGAGCTCAGTAAAACTTTAATCTGATTTGGTGGGTGGAGCTCAGTGACACTTTAATCTGCTTGTCTGCCAATGGGTGGGGCTGTGTTCCCACCTGGTGGTCATCTGGCCTGAGGCGACCCAGCATTGGAATTTACAGGCTCTTTGGTGGAGCTAATGGTGGACTCTGGAAGGGCTCACGCCAATGAGCACTTCTCAGAACCCCTGCTGCCAGTGCCCCGGCTCCTTCGGTGAGCCACAGCTGCCGCTCACCTCTGCAGGCAACCCTCCAACAGCAGCAAGTAGGTCTGGTTCAGTCTCCTATGGGGTCACTGCTCCTTCCCCCTGGGTCCTGGTGAGCACACTTTTTTGTGTGCCTTCCTAGAATGGAGTCTCCATTTTCCCCAGCCCTGTGGAGGTCCTGCAATCAAATCCTGCTGGCTTTCAAAGTCTGATTCTCTGGGGATTCCTCCTCCCATTGCTGGAATCCCAGGTTAGGAAGCCTGACATGGGGCTCAGAACCCTTGGGACTTCTGCAGTATAACTGTTCTCCAGCTTGTGAGTCACCCACCCAGCATTTATGGGATTTGACTTTAACACAACTGCGCCCCTCCTACCATCTCATTGCAGCTTCTCCTTTGTCTCTGGATGTGGGGTGGTTTTTTTTGGTGAGTTCCAGTGTCTTTCTGTCAATGGTTGTTCAGCAGTTAGTTGTAATTCTGGTGCTCTTGCAAGAGGGAGTAAGCGCACACCCTCCTACTCCGCCATCTTGATTCTTCTCCATAATCATTTGCTCTTATACAGCAGATTTAATTACCTTTATGGAGTGAGTAATAATGGGAACTGCCTGCAGTAGTATATTCAAACCCAAGACATGGACATAATTATTTTTTTAAGCCTCATAATGCTTTAGCTTATCATGGAAATTGAAGCCCAGGAGAATGAAAGATGAAAGTCATAAAACAAGCTTTATTGACCTCAAAGTATAACTTGTTCTCACCATAACCAATGAGCCTTCTGAAAATATTTAACATATCAAAAGTGAATGCAGCTAACCATGCCCCAGATTGCTTTTAGGAATTTTAGTCAGGCCCTTTTACTCGCTTTTTAAGAATCCTCTTCTCCATAGGTACTAAAGGAATCTCCAGGCTGAGATTCTGCCATACTAGTCACCTTTCTCAATCCATGTAGCTTGATACATGCATCATATAAAAAATGAGCAGATCCTTCTCCTGTTCTCATCCCTGGTGAATATGGAATACATATTCAAGACTTGGAACAGTCTGTCTCATTGTCAAAACAGCCATAAGAACTCCTTTTTCTGGTTCTTCTTGCATAAGACTGGAATTTCTACTACTAGCTGTTATTTTGGATTACAGTTAAGTTGTACAACTAACTTAATATGACCTTTGCCTCATTTATACTTGCTGGATTCATATATGAAAACAGACAAACAAAAAACAGAGGCAGAAAGAAAATTGTTAGATGTCTAGCCATTGTCTACCTAATTTTTAAAAGATTTAGACTAAACCAAAACATAATAAATTCCCAACTCTTGCATCTTTGTTCAACAACTTCCCTACATTCCCTGGACAAGTTAAATTTCTCCCATGCTTAGAAATACTGATTCTAAAAAAAAAGTTTCCTGAACTTTGTCCTTTTCCTGAGAACTGACAATCCGCAAATAAATTAACCACTATATCCCACTTTGATATAGTGAATACCATATAAAACATTTAGTATCATTCAAAACCTTTGCCAATCAGATAATTTAAAGAATGGACAAAGTTTAAGGAAAAATTTAAGCATTAATTTAAAAATTAAGTTGCTTTTTAACTTGAAGTATTTATACACTCAAGTGTTCTATTATAAATCCATCGTTGGTTAAACACTTTGGGTATTCTTAGGCTTACTGTCCACACGTGAGAACACAGTGTTACTGTACAGTATCTGATTAGGGAGGGAGTGGCATGAAAGGGATAGAGAAAATGAGAGTGGCAAGAGAGAGTTTTATTAACCTTTCCAAGGTCTCCCATTTTAAATTTACTTTACAATTACCCCAAACCCTCAACATGAAAAAGTACAGGTTAACTGACTCCATTTATATGAAGTTCAAGAACAGGCAAAACTAATGCATGATAATAGAAATAGGTAGTATTAATCAGCCTCTTGGAAGTACTGTGGGAATGACTGGGAAGGAGCATAAGAGAACTTCTGGGGAGAAGAGAGTGTTCCCTATTTTGATGGTGTGTTGGTTACACAATGTATTGTCAAATATATTTGTCAAAACTCATCAAATGTACACTCAGGATCTGTGCATTCCAACATATTCAAAATAATCCTAAATTTTCAAAAAGGGGGAAAAGTAGCTGCTCCTTTCCACAAAGAGGTCAGTTCCCAACAATAAAATTAGAGAAGGCTCAGGGGGAGAAAAATTAAAAGTTTAAAAGAAAAAAGATTGAGAAAAGAACATGACAATTACCCAGCTTGATGAAAACAGGGTCCACGCTACACTCACCACTATCAGAACCTAGTATATAACAGAAGCTTAATAATTTGTTTTACACATAAAACTTCAAGTATAATAGAGCTACACAAAAACATCAGAGAGCTTTACAAAAAACATTAAGAACTTAATCAGACATGAAAAAAATTCATAGACCAATGGTTCTTAAATCAATTTAGGACGATAGACCCCTTTGAGAACCTGATGAAGAAATCTATGGATTATTCCTACAGAACATAAACCACAAAATTTCGTACATAATTTCAAAAGCTTTATGGGCCACCTGAAGTTTACACAAGAAATCCTCCGGGACCTACTGACTGTGAGCAAAGAATCTCTTTTCGTAACTAGACTTAATTTCAATATGTAAATTAATATGAATAAAAACTGTTCAATGGACTACAGCAGGTGATCACTGCATTTTTGTTTTGTAGGTTTTTAAAATTTTACCAGCTTACTCATTTTTACTGTTTCATAGAATATTTGAAAAGTACTCATTTAACCATCTTTTAGATAAAGAATTCTTTACAACTCTCTTTTAGGTACAATAGCTATCTCAAAATATTTTCTTTACAGTTCTATCTCAATCATTTTTTTCTCTATAGATAACATATATTACTAAAAATACTGCATTTTCCTTAAATGATAAGGATATTCAAGAGTATCATAGTGTGGTAGGCAGAATAATGGCCTTCCAAAGATGTCTACAGCCTTACCACTAGAACCATGCTAGGTTACATGGCAAAGAAGAATTAAGTTGCAGATGCAATTAAGGTTGCTAATCACTGATCTTAAAATAGGGAGATTATCTGGCTAGGCCTAACTTAATCACAAGGGTCCTTAAAATGTGGAAGAGTGAGGCAGAAGAGTCAAAACCAGGGAGCTGGCAGTATGAGAAAGGCTTGGCCCCATGTTACTCACTTTGAAGATGGTGGAAGGGATCATAGCCAAAAAAATGAAAGTGGTCTCTAGAAGCCAGAAAAGGCAAGTAACAGGTCCTCCCCTAGAACCTCCAGAATCAGCCTACCAACACTTTGCTCTGAGCCCCATGAGCCCTATTGTGTACCTCTGGCCTCTGTAACTGTAAAATAATAAATGTGTGGTTTTAAGTCACCATGCTTATTGGAACTTGTTATAGCATCCATAGGAAAGTAATACACATGGTGAAATGAAAAAAGCACTGAACTGATTCGGAGTCATTATGAACTTACTAATGACTTTAAGTCATTATACCACTTAAGAGCCAAATTTCTTAACATCTCAGAGCTTCAGTTTTCTCATTTATAAAACGGGGAAATTATGTTCTCTGACTCTTGCAAAGTGTTACTCGAAGCTATAGAGTACATAAATATGCTCTCATGAACTAAAAATCTACAGATATGAGCTAGCAATATTACACAAGATCAATATAAACATAACATTCATGCTATCAATATTAAGATGTAGTCAATACATTCACAACTAAGAGTTTTAGAAACAAAGCTTGATTAATATTTATTGGGGCTATTTAAAATATGTGTTTTTGAAAGTTTTATGCCAAAAAAAAAAAAAAAATGAGCATTTAAACTTCTAAAATAGCTCTTCAGTGGTAAAATTTTAAATGGGAAGAACTAAGTCTTCTACTACATACTTTTATACTCCATAAAGAACATACCACATAGCAATTTATAAAGATGCTATACATATAATAAATCATTATAATAGAGAATGTAATATTTATAGAATTATGTCACTTGGAGTTATGGACAATTCTAAATCACCTTTAATAAAACAGAAAAGGGACAATGTGGAAAAATACCATCCACAGAATTTTTAAGAATTAGTTATTACTTTCGGACTCCATCATACTGCCACAGTAAATATTCTCCTCTTCCTCTTAATTACTCTTTAGAGGAGTTCAAATGTTCCAAAAAGTGGGAACGAGACAGCCAAGGGCCTATATAATTTAAATCTCTATGAAATTAGACCCAATATATCTAAGAGAGCTAAAAATCACCCAACTATCTTGCCATTAATAAAGACCCTTTCTTCTTCATTTATAGGAAGCAATAGACTTTTAAGTACCATTTTAATAATTTAAATTTATAACCTTGCACCATTAGAATTGATACAATAAATCTAATTCATAAAAATTTAATCTTATAAGTCAATAACCTGGGAGGAGATATTTAAAACATATAGTCAAAGACTAATTTGTAGAATATACAGTAAACTACAAATCAATATAAAACAGATGAACAACCGAACAGAAAAATGGGCAGAGTAGGCAGTTCAAAAATATATACATGGAAAAATGCTCATTTTCACTAGTAATCTGGAAATGCAAATCAAAATTTTTCAAGTGAAATGGAAGTAAAAATAATAGCATCTAATTCCAGCTAAGCTACAGAAAATTTAGTACTGTCATATATTGGTGCAGAATACATAACTAATGCCTTTGAAGGGATTTTCAGTATCTATTAAAAATTTTCAACCAGAAAATTCTACTTCTAGGAATCTGTTGTATAATAAAGAATTTGTCTGGTCTTGGTTCCTGGATTCCTGACACAGAGCTTCTAAAACCCTTGTAATTTTCCCAGTGATAAGAGTATTTTCATTATTCATAAGCCCCTTGGATGGCACCTGACTTTATACTAATGAGATGATTCATAATGGAGTTAATCATCAGAAAGACCAACCACTAGAGAAAAGGGATGGAGGCTTTGAGCCAGGCCATCCTCTAGAGAGGAGAAATGCAGGTGGCCTAGGGACCCCCAAAGCGTGGCTGACATCTGAAGTGAGGGCAGTCTTCTCAGGTCAGTGCCCTTAAACTTGCTGAGTCTGACACTAATTCCAGATGGCTGGTATCATAATAGTATCCATCTGAGAAAAACCTGTACACATGTACATATTCATAAAGATGTTTATTCCAACACTGGTAAAGTATAAACATCTTAAATGCTTACCAATGGAAGAACGGGACTACAGTACATGCATACTATGGGACACTATGCAGTAGCTGAAAAAAAAAAGTTACATTTCCATGTCCTCCCACATAAAAACCTCTTAAACACATTAGAGAGAAAAAAGCGGGTTTTAGAAGAATATAGAAATGGATTCATATTTCTTCTACAATTAAAAAAAAGAACTTGCAGTCAATGGCTAAGACACTGCGTTCCTGATGCAGGGGATCCAGGTTCCATCCCTAATCAGGGAACTAGATCCTGCATGCATGCCTCAATGAAGATTCCGTGTGCTGCAACTAAGACCCGGTGCAGCCAAATAAATTTTTTTTAAAAAAAACAACAAAAAAAGAAGACTGCTTGAACACATTTATCAGCCTCTGTTCAGTCCAAACATCCTAGGATTATTAAAAATGTATTTTTTAAGGGAATAAGCCTGTAAAAGGATAGAGTAAATGGGGAAAAAAAAAAAAAAGCAATGCTATTAGACTATGGAAAGAAAATAAATGAGTGGTAACTTTCACTGCAGAACTAGGAAAGTAGAGTAGCAACCTGATTTACACCAGGCACAAGAATTTGCAGGTGGGCAGAAGAGGACAAAAAAGAGAAACATTTACTGCAAGTCCATGTAAGAAGCAGTGAGAGCCCCCCAGATGTCCTCCCTGACTTCAAACAACCAGGCAACTGCTCCTTCTCAACCCTGGCACTAAGACTAGAGGTTTGTTATTTGAGGAGGGAAGTTTCTGGACTTGGGGACAACAGAGACAGCTAAAGGCAGAGGTACCTATTGACAATGAATGTGAAGATTAAATGAAACTATCATATTGAACATTAAGTATCCCAACTTTCTTCTCACTCTGCTCCTAAAACACTGGTATAAAAAAGAATGTCCTCTAGATAAGAAAAGAGAAAAGCCATTCTGGAACATCGGACCAGCCAAGAGAAAAGACAGTAATTTACTATTAAAAAGAAAATGGTCCAGACAGGTGACCCTACCTGCAGAGACAGCTTCCAATCAGCTTTTCAGTGCCTTAAAGAATGAATAACCAGTCAAAGATGATCAAACATTTGAAGAAAGAGCCTAATAAAAGACTAAAGCTAAACAAAGGGAAAAATGCAACTGGGAAGAAACTGAGTGATCAAGGTGAAAAAAAAGCATATGCACACACACGTACACAAAAATACAGTTTAATATTCTTAGAAAAAGATATTGTACCCACAAAACAAGAATGGAATGTATGAAAAAATTCATTATAAAAAGAAAACTTTTGGAAAGTAAAAAAGATCACAGAAACAAAAATTCACTAAAAGGTTAGAAATAAAGTTGGGGGAAAAAATCCCCCCAAAAGAGACTGAAAGAGATTTTTTTTAAAAAAGAGAGAGAGAAAAGATAAAGCAAAAGATCCCTCAGTGTCCAACACTGAAATGAGAAAAAAAAAAATGCAAGAATACATAATCACAGAAATAATTTTTTAAAAACTACCCAAAATTAAAGAGTTAGCAGACTGAAAGGGTCTGCCGATATGCAGCGCAATGGATGAACACAGAGCTATCTCAAGACATATAATAATGAAATTGTATAACCCTAGGGCTAAAGAAGATCTGAAAAGCTTGGGGTGGGGAGTAGGCGTAAGAGATATTTCACGCAAAGGAGCAAAACCCAGAATGACATGGGTGTGCTCAACAGCAAACACCAAAAGCCAGAAAACAACAGAGCAATTTTAAAAAATTTAAATGCTGGGGAAAAATAATTTCCAACCTAGAATTCTATATCAAGTCAAACTGTCAATCAAGAGTGAGGGCAGAAATAAAATATTTTCTTTCAGACATTGAAGTCTCAATGCCTTTTACTTTACACACATTCTTTCTCAGTAAGACACAGACAATTGTTTTACTAAAAACAGTGTAGTGCAATAAGAAAGAAAAGCATGAGACCAAGAAACTAGGGGATTTGAGAAAGAGATGAAACTCTCAGAACGATAATGAACAGAGGCCTCACCCGATAACTACCTCAGGATGGGGCTGGCCAGAAGGCCCCGGAAGAGATTTAACAAGGACATGAAATTCACAGAATACACAGCTTATGAACAAAATGAGAGAAGATATAGACAATTGAGGGAAGCTCTGGAGATGACACACAAAACTACACAAAAAATTTTTTTAATTGTACAGGAAAACAAAAGCAGCCAACTGAACAGGATGCTGAATTAGTAGAGGTTAATTACACTTTACAACTAAGATACAGAATAAATGACATTTAAAATACAACAAATGCAAGAGGTTCATCTAACTTCTGATTGTCATCTCCAAATAACCAAGGAAATTATCTACCCTACATAATTCTTATGAGACACAAACGAGTTAGTGCTTGTGAAATCACTTTCCTAATCCATAAATTACTATACAAAAGTAATAGTATTAGTTCTATATTTAAAAAGACATTAAAAGTGGTCTATAATATTAAATATTCTTCATTTAAGTTTCTTAAGGAAACTAATGACATTCCTCTGAAAAACTCTTTACGTGGCAAGATGGTGGAAAGAGTGAAACATGGGAGTTATTAAGGAACTGAGATTTCAAAGTGACCAGATGTACTGTTTTTGAAGATGTGTTATAATAGACAGGAAATCTGAAAAATTCCAAGTCAAGACCTTAGAGGTCTCAGACCAGAGCATGCCAAAACACCAGCAGAGCTGTATATTCCTTTATCAAATGCCATGTCATTCAAGATGCCCAAGATGCAGTAAATCATACAATACAAAAACATTAAGTTTCTCAGATACTTTTCAGATACTGGAGAAGTCGCATACACTTAACAGAAGGACTGACTTGACTTAACTTCTCACCAACCATCTCCCCCAACCATCTCCAACACCCACAAGTCATATTCAGACTAATTAAGAATGTTTTGTAGCACAGTCAAATGGTTATGAAAAAAAGGGCTATTAAGCACAGCATAATTTTATTTCTAAGACAATTTTATGATTGGCCCCATTTGTATAGTCCACATTATACCTATTGTCTTTGGCTCAAAAATTCAGTTTACATATACTTACTTTACACAAAAACACAACACTTCTCTCTGGAACAAGTTTTTATATATGATATAAATAAACAATAATTTTGGTGATTACTAGCCTTGTTATCAAATACAAAATGTATTTGAAGAAAACTGATATTTACAATATTTACAAAGTTTTTACCATCTGACACAGTAAATGTACTATAAAGCTTATTTCAAATATTCAGGGGAGATTCATGGAAACAGAAGACACATCTACAAAAACTAAAACTGAAATTTTGGATTTTTTTGCAAAATCTGAGAAGTTGAGAAGAGTAAAGGACATGGTCTTCCTGAAGAGGGTGAGAATGAGAAGAGGGATTTAAGTCTTGAATGTTTTCATTTTTGATAGAGATTCAAATGTTAGTTAAAAATATAAAGATATATCTTATACAGATTACTTTAAGCCTCACAATACCACAAAACAAGATTTTTATCCTGATTTTAGAGATAAAAAACTAAGGTATGGAGGGATTAAATAACTTGCTTAAGGTCACAGGGCGTGGATGGACTCAATCCAGGCAGTCTGACTTGAAAACCCAAACTCCTCCACATAACAGCAGAATATACCCTGCACATAGAGAGCATTCCATCTCCTTCACTTCGGTGACTGATTTATGGTTAGGCACACAACTTAAATCAGAGTTCTTCTGCTGGAGCTGGAGGGAAATATTCCCTTCAGGCCACTCAGATGACATGCGGAAGGAAGTTAACCATGAGCCTGTAGGCCATCAGCTTAAAGAAGGCCTATAATCAATACAAGAGGATAAAACTAGGTAACAAAAGGAAACCAGGGTGTGGGTGTGCATGCACACATGGAATTGCTAAATTTCAGCTCCACGGACCCTGGCTCCTGAACTTGTTCCTTTGATTCTGTGAGCTATTTTAGGATCCTTTCTAATAATTTAAGACAATACATTGTTTTTCCATTTAATGCTATTTTGAGTTGTATATCTATCACGCTCAGTTGAAAAAGTTTTCAGATTCCCTGACCATGATGTAATATTCCTAGTTAACACTGGAGGTTTGCAGTGTTGGTGGTATAGTGGTGTGCACAGCTGCCTCCCTAGTTAACACTAGAAATAGCAAGAGTAGCCAGAGCAACAGCGGTAAATTTACCACCTAAAAATTTACCACAGCTACACTTTAAAATAATTCCCAGGCTAAAGGAAAAAATCTAAATGTAGTTAACGAAATTATTCCTCAACAGAGTTGATTCAAAATGAAAAAAGTACACTTAACGACAATGAAAATACTAAGTGTCTAGTTGTGCGAAGTGACTACATGTACGAAAGAGTAATCATAGCCTTAAATGCTTTTATTATTTAAAAAGAAAAGAAAAATAAATGAATTAAGAAGCTAGAAGAATAAAATTAACTACAAAATGAGAAAGAAACTAAGAAATAAAAGAACTAATGAAATAGGGACTTCCTAAGTGGCGCAGTGGTTAAGAATCCGCCTGCCAATGCAGGAGACATGGGTTCGATCCCCGCTCCAGGCAGATCCCACATGCCCGCCGAGCAACTAAGCCTGTGTACCACAACTACTGAGCCTGCGCTCTAGGGCCCGTGAGCCACAACTATTGAGCCTGTATGCCGCAACTACTGAAGCCCTCACACCTAGAGCCTGTTCTCCACAAGAGAAGCCATCACAATGAGAAGCCCGAGCACCACAATGAAGAGTAGCCCCTGCTCACCACAACTACAGAAAGCCCATGTGCAGCAACGAAGACCCAACACAGCCAATGAATAAATAAAAAATCAATAAGACAAACAGTAATATTTATTGTTCAAACCAAGACCTGGCTCTTTGAAACAAATTATATGTAATAACGTATTTTATATATGTGTGTGTGTATGGTTACTTTGTTCTTTTTCTCAGCTTACATGTATATAAATAGGATAAATTAATGAATCATCATAGGCTAATCACAATTCAAACAAAAATTAGGATATACAAGATGGTCAGAATTTATTGAATTCAAATGATGGAATGTACTTACTCTTTTTCATATACTAAATTTCTTTACTGTAAAAAGAGCGCACACACACTGAATAAAATAATGATTCTGACAGGTATTACTTGAAACACACCTACCAATATGCACTTGTTAAGTACCAAAAACTTCATCTAAGTTTTCATGGGGAGAAAAAAAAAAAGATTTAGATAGTCCTAAAAATTATACCTTGCTTGCAGAAGCTTTCCTTTCTAAAGGGCAATGTCAGCAATAAAGATCAAATGCCTTGAACAAATGTACATTTTTGTTTCTAAGGATTCCTTGTCTCTGGTAAACTTCTAAGAAGTAACTGGAGAAATATAAAAATTTGAATGCCAGGATTTTGACAGCAATAGTATGTTTAATAGTACCAAACTGCAAACAATCTACAGTTCACCCCTGAACTCAAATTATATGTGTATTTTTTTCAGTATAGTAAATACTTCAGTACACTATCCTCAGTTGGTTGAATCCCACACGCCTAACCATGGAAATGGAGGAATGGTGATTTCAGAGGGGGAGCTACAAATTAAACTGGACTGCCCAGGGCACCCGTACCCCTAACACCCACACTGTTCAACGGTTGGCTGAACATAAATCCTTCACTCCTCTACATCTAATCCAGTTGGATCCATCTTCAAAGAACCAGATATCCAGAGTCTGGCAACTCTTCACCAACCCCAGTGACACCACCCTGTCCAAGCCACTGTTATCTCTTGCTGAGAGTTTTGCATCTTTGCTTGACTCTTGGTCTCTAGGGTCTACTCCCACACAGGGGCCAGAGCAATCCTTTAAAAACCTAAGTCAGGTTACATCAATCTTCTCTTCAAAAAAATTAATGCCTCCCCATTTCTCTCTAAAACAAAACTATAAAAACTAGGTCAATGGTTATGAGGCATTTCATGATTCTGCTCCACCCCACTCCTCTCATCTTCTATAACCCTCTGCACTCCAATTACACTGGTTTCATAGCTATTCGCAGACACATCAGGTACATTCATTACAATCACACCTTAGTGCCTTTCTAGTTACTGTTCTTCTGCCTGGGTTTGCTTTTCCACTAGAAATCCTTCATGGCTTGCTCCCTATGTCTCTGCTTGAATGTCATCTTGTTAGAGAGGTTATCCCTAAAATCCTCTTTAAAACAGGAACAAGTCTCCACCCCACAATCTCTATCTACCTTTCCACTCCATCTTTCTCCATCACATTCAACACTCTCTGACACTATATATTTTACTTGTTTGTTTACTGTCTCCCCAAGTAGAATATAAGGTCCATGAAAGCAGGGAGATTTCTTCACTTCTGTATCCTTACGACAGGGCAAGGCAAAGTAGGTCTTCATTAAATATTTATTGAAAGAATTCTGGAATACTGGGCAGTCATTAAAAACAATGCTGTAAAAAAATTAACATGATAGAAGAACCTGATGAAGTAGAAAGAGGATTTATAACCCAGGGATCAAAGAAAAAAAATCACAAGGGAAATAAGATAATATTTTTAACTGCATGTTAACAAAACACTTCAAAATTTGTGGCATTTAGCTAAAGCCAATTCTTGGAAGGAAATCTGTATCTTTAAAATCTTATATTAGGACATCAGGTTTAAAATCAAAAGAATATACAAGAATGACTTCCAAATTTTCTATCTAAAACATATATATGGTCCATCAACAGATGAATGGATATAAAAGATGTGGTACATATACACAATGGAATATTACTCAGCTGTAAAAAGGAATGAAGCTGGGACATTTGTAGAGACATGGATGGACCCAGAGACTGTCATACAGAGTGAAGTGAGTCAGAAAGAGAAAAACCAATATCGTATATTAACACATATATGAGGAATATAGAAAAATGGCACAAATCAACCAGTTTGCAAGGCAGAAATAGAGACAGAGATGTAGAGACTAAACCTATGGACACCAAGTGGGGAAAGTAGGGAGGGTTGGGGGGGAATGAATTGGGAGACTGGGATTGCCATATATACATTACTAATAAGAAAAAGAATACCAAATTGTATACTCTAAATATATGCAGTTTATTGTATGTTAACTGTATCTCAATAAAAGTTCTTTAAAAAAATTAAAAAATAAGAAAGAAATACTAAAAAACAAACAAAAAACATATATATGAAAAAAATAGACATCAGGGACTTCCCTGGTGGTTCAGTGGTTAAAAATCCACCTGCCAATGCAGGGGACACAGGTTCGAGCCCTGGGCCAGGAAGATCCCACATGCCACAGGGCAACTAAGCCTGTGCACCACAACTACTGAGCCTGAGTGCCACAACTACTGAAGCCTGTGCTCCTAGAGCCCATGCTCCACAACAAGAGAAGCCACTGCAATGAGAAGCCCGCACACCATATCGAAGAGCAGCCCCCACTCGTCACAACTGGAGAAGACCCAATGCACAGAAACGAACACCCACTGCAGCCAATAAACAAAGAATAAATTTATAAAAAAATAGACATCAACATTTCATACTGGTTATCTCTTGCAGTAATATTATAATTTGCAATTTCTTATATGTGCCTTTCTATATTTTACACATTAGTTTTCTCTAATGAACATACATTATTTTAATAATAGAAGACATTTTAAACAAGTTCTTTTCCTTGTGCTTTAACTGTAATCGCTGGCCTGCTACTCTGCCTATCTCTTAAAATTCTTGTCACCAGGATTCCATGCTTGCTCCTCCTCAATTTATATCCACCCCCAGTAATCTTAACCACTGTTCAGCTTCACTTATAATCTGCAAATTGACAATTCCTCAATTTTTTGTAATGTCCTAAATTAGAGACATATTTCCAGTTGCTTAAAAGATGCTTCTAGACGGAAATCCTCAAAATTTAGCAAGCCTAAAAGGACTAAAACTTGTTCTTTTTTTCTTTATTTTTAATATTGGCTAATGACATCACTACACACCCCAGTTCTCAATTCTATCAGTTCTATCTTAGAAATCTCAATCAAATCCAAATTTTCCTCTTCCTCACCTATGCCATGATTTCACTTTAGGCATCTTCCACCAATTATATTCTAGAAGAGTCCTAGCTTAGCTTCCTGCTACCACTCTCCCCCTCCTAACAAGCAATTTAATCGTGATCAGGGCTGCTGTATACAGCTTTGAAAACTGCCATCATATAAGCTAGGATTATAATGGTACCCCTGGCCTGATCATGATACCACCCTGCTTTAAAACCTGGTTAGGTAAAACAAACTTCTAGCACTGTAAAATCCTTCAACAACTGGTTCAAGGCTATTTTTCTAGTTTCATGTTCTCATCATTCCTCCTTGCACCCTACAATCCAGACACACAACTTTTTAATATGCCTTATCAAAGCCAAGGCTTTTGTGGATTCTTCTTTAGTCTGTTCTGTCCTCCCTGCATAAAACTTCTAAATCTTTCAAAAGACAGTTCAAAACATATGGACACTAAGTGGGGAAAGTGGTGGGGGGGAATTGCCATATATACATTACTAATAAGATAAAAATATCAAACTGTACACTTTAAATCTATGCAGTTTATTGTATCTCAATAAAAGTTCTTTAAAAAAAATTCAAATGTTATCTTTCTCTGTGAGGTATTCTTAGACTGCCCCAGTATTGATACCTCAAGAAAGTATTCTGTTAACAGTCCTATTTATTACAGCACTTGTTACAAGTGTATAATCCTCTCAAATTCAACTGAGAGCTGAGCAAGAACAGCGAGAAGCCCTATGTTTGTATCCCTAACAACTAAAACGCCCAGCTCCTAGAAGGGGCCCAATTCATGTTTACTAAAGCAACCCTTAGCACCTACACTATTACAACTTCTTCAAAGTATATAATGAGTTCAAAAATACGATTAGAACAGTTGTACGTTCAGCTGGTCAACCTAAGTCTATAATCAGTGTGGCCACACATGATCCCTGCCTGCTGATACCCTTCTGTCATTCCCTCACCCTTGAGTATGAGCAGAACCTGTGACTTGTTTATAACCAATGGAATGCAGCAAAGGCGATGGGATGTGTGTGATTACATGCACATATTTACATAAGAGTGTAGTACCAGCCCATCTTGCTAGTCTCTCCTTTGCTGGCTTTGAAGAAGCAAGTTGTCAAGAGGTTAACAACCATGAGGAAATGAATTATGCCAAAAACCTGAGAGAGGGAAGGAGCTTGGAATTCCACCCTTCCCCTGCCCAGTCTCTAGATTACAACCCAGTCCTGGCCAACACCTTGATCGCAGTCTTGCAAGCTAAGCTGCACCCAGACTCCTAACCCATAGAAACTGTGAGATCATAAAGATGCGTTGCTTTAGGCAGCTAAATTTATAGTAATTTAATAAGCAGCATAGAAAACTATCTGCAACAGAATACAACCAGAACTTAAAGTATTTCTGAACACTCTGCTCACAGAAAGGGCATGTTTGCCCCAATTTCTAAACACTTAAATAAGTGTAGAACAAATTTAATTAATAACACCAGTCAAGTACATACATCCAAAATTAAAACATTTAGGAAGTACTCTGCTATGTAAAGTAGTCCCTATACTTCTTTTTCAACCCATTTGTTAATATACCCAATTGTACATATACCCAGTACGTATATAACATTAAGGCAATTCTTATAAACACAAGATAAATAATAAATTGAAAAAAACTGGTATCTAATTAGTGGTATCAGTAACCAGAAAATAAATAAGAACCTACTTACTGGTTACCAGGCAAAGCAATCAAATTGGAGGCAGCTGGGGGACTTGCTGGAGACACTACCTGTCAGTAAAACAACGGAGCTCTTACTGGCTATGCAGCCAGCAAGGCATCAAAAGTACTTAGGTCAGGAAGCTCTCATATCAGATGATGCCCAATGCAACACAAACCACTCCTCCCTCTGGCACACCTTCTACCTTGCAGTCAAGAAAACTCAAAACACTCCCAAATGCTAAACTTCCATGACAGAGGCCACACTTCAGCATAACAAAGCATACAACACAGGTATCTCCCTAGAGTGTTTAAAGATTATGTGAGATTACAAGTGAGAAACATTAACCACCAAGTTCTTGTTTTGTTTTGGCCGGGGGTGGGGTGGAGATAGTGGTTAGAAGAGTCATTTTTCTTAAGAAGCAGCAGATATTTCTCTTCTACCACCCCATAAAAGCCTTCAATTGAGTAAGAGAACGTTCAGGAATAGAAAGCAGATTAATCACAATATCCCCAATTCAAACATTTTGGCACTAGATAACCGGTAAGAAGTAGTGACTGACTACAATTCAATACAGGTAATTAATGGAGATAATCTAACACCTTAAAACCCACATCCGTCTTGAAGATTAAGAGAAGTCTGCCTAGAAGTACAAGTTTTATTTAACATTGTTTTAAGTGATAACCTAAACTCCTTCAATAAAAGGTAGCATGTTTTCTAAGTAACAGGAGGCACCTGAATTACAAACTCAAAGCCAATCAATTAGGAGGAGGCCAAAAACAACCCAGTACCATCAATAAATTGTCTAGATTAATTCTTTTTACTTTTTCACTTCCAAAGTCATGTATATAAAGGAAGCCCACATGATTTCTCTAGAAATGACCTCCATTGACTGGTACAATTTTACAGTCCAATTTATTTCCACCATCCTTGCTGGATCATTAAACACTATTTTACTACCCATAATAATTGATTTCATGAATAGTAGCAACTTGATAGTGGAAAAAATGTAGACATACCCCAATAAAGCCAAAAGACTTAGATACCACTAAGTCTTTTAAATATTAGACTATTCCCTTAAAGACCTGTTTTTAAAAAAAGGTGATAAACAAGAAAAAGCTTTTGTTCACTGTAATAGTATTAAACTCAGCACTCAAAATAATAACAAAAAGAAGAAAAACCTACTTGAGCTAAAAACTAAAATGTTTCATAATCACATTCTGATACACAGCAACTCAGTTTCAGGAAGTTCTAGGAAATTTCTGTAAACTGAAATATCTGAATTAAGCACCTCTCTTCTGGTTCTCTAGAGGGAACCAAATAAGAGCGAATATAGCCAAAATGTCCCAAAGAGAGCAAAACATAAAACCAACGCAGAAAACCTCATTCATTATGACAGAACTAGTAACAGTTCAACTTACCAGACTTCAAATTTTTTTTTTAAGTGGTATTGTTTAGGCTTTCCTTTTCTATAAATTACATGACAGCCCATAAGGGAAAGATGATTTTGAGCCTTATTAGTACCATATTTTCCTATTAGGAGATAGTAACAGTACAAACATTAATATAAGTTTTATAAAATTACAGAAATAACTTTCCACTAATTTAGAAATATTCCTTTTCTCAATTTTCAAATGGAGTTACTTTATATTGCCCAAACATCTGTATAATTTGTAACTGAATAAACATATTAATACTATAAAACAAACAAAAAGTCAACGTGGAGTATAATAAAGCCTAAGTTTTAATAAGATCCAAATAATAATAATAATGATTCATCAGCTGGTTCCCTAAATCTCAGGATGATGACAAACATGCTTCTATTAAGTTTCCCTAATGAGCCCATCCACTGAAATGAAGGTAAAATCTCATTAAAGCAAATGCTGCTAAAAAGATGTTTTTTCACCTAGGTGTATTCCATCTCCCAGTCTTAACTAGGATTTAAGGTACTGGCACTTTGATCTGTTCCCATCATTTAATAAGAACAGGTAATTTCTGATTCTCTTTCAAACTTTCTCAACTGAGGTTCCTCATCTGAACTACCAAACATGAGATTATTTGAGTGACTGTTTCCCCAAATTTCCTAAGAATAACACAGAACTGGAAACACTCTAAATGCACAGGAGAAAAAATTTAACTGCATACAACAGATGCCTTAGACACTAGGGCTCCATTCTCTACAGAGACTTGGTTAAGAAAGGCTACCACAGTTCCCTGTGTCACCGTGCTTCCACTAGGCCCCAATCATCCTAACCACCAAGATACTAAAAGGGCTAAGTGCACAAATTTAGGACTTAAGTAAGAAAAAACATAAATGCTTTCCTTCTCCAACTTCCAGCAACTAGGTCTTCTTCATTTGCTATTTCACTATGAATTAATAGCACAGGTGTCAACTATTTGCCCCTGCTCTGAATGATACATATTTAAGAAAAGAAACCCATACAGACAATACTTTGTTAAAAGAAGTTATTCGTTAAAAAATGAATTAAGACAGTCCAACAATACACCAAAGAAATAAGAGCTACTAATTCAGCAAATCTTTTTTATTCCCTTTTTTAGCAAGCTTCTAAATATACATAACTGCTAAATGTGAATTTTAATCTTAAAAAGATATTTTTAAAAACAAGCTTAGCCTTTATTCTTGCACTAATCTCCCATTCTCAAGAAACTGTCTTGTTATTCTTCAATGTGGTGACTACAGTACCTTCAACTGTGTTGACTATGAATCACAAATCACAGTACAGTCAGCACTACTTTTTCTCAAAAACAAAAGTTTTTTTTAAGGGCCAATCTTAAGAAAAATCAACATTTTTAGCTACAGAGAAAAAATCACTTCATAACAAGTAATTAAAGTAAGGTAATTAAAGAGTTGCTCTATATTTTGAATAGGCAAACTAGTATTAAAAAGATGGGAAAAACTAAACATGTCATTCCCATTTTTAATTTATGCTAATGTGAGTGCTGATAGTACAGAACATCAGAGCATAAAAATTACATTAATGAACATTCCACTTTACCAACTACCTACTCAAATTTCTCACATTTATAAGCATATGAGTAAAAGAGGCACAGAAATGGAAAAGATGGTGTTTTCACCATTCATCTGTGCTCAACTGTATCATGATGCATAATGCAATAATACTGAAATGTTTATCTTCTATAGTGTGCATCTCTAAGCAGAGTTAACTTCTACTTCTTTTCATGAACTGGGAAGGGTGTCTTAATTCGTTTATCATTAACCATTTTGACGATAAGTTGACAACCATAAAACATAATTGAAGAGGTCGAATTTGCTTTCCTCAGATCAGGGGCACCTTTACTCACTGTATCTACATAAAAACATACCGTTTTGCTACTAAAATTTCCACTTCTCAGTGTCTTTCCCCGAACTCTAGGGAACACTGCTTTTCAAAAGCACCTAGGCTTTTACTGCATCTTGTAGCGACAGCTGTGACAATTATTAGCTTCTCCTTAAAAAACTGTTTTCAATTTTTTAATGCTCTGTCCAAATTAAGGACTCACATTAACCATTATCTAAAGTAGCAGTTTTCTGGGGTTAAAAACACACTTTTCACTAACACATTCATCCAATTAAAGTGTACGCAGTAGGTGGGACTATTTACACACACATAAGAATGACAGTATTATATTAACAGTCACTCCAAAGGCGATAACTCCCTTCTTTTTCAAATACTCATCTGTTCATTTGAGACTCTCTGACTTTTGGCCTTTAAAAACTGCTCACCACTCGAGTCACCAGATAGAACTACATTTAGCAACGGGTCTTCTCCTGACTTCCTGCTACTAAAAACCACAAGCACCAGGACTGTGGCGTCGGTTTGTTTTTCAAACAATATTTGCTCCCTTCCCCTCCGGGGGGGCAAACAAGGGCTTTCTGTACTAGGGAGCCACGAAGAGGTGAGGGTGCACGAGGTCTTCAAAAACCAAACCCAAAGGTCGCGCGGTAGCGGCGCTGCAAGGGTTAAGGGGCGATCTCCTCACTCCCCCCACCCACCCACCCACCAAGAGGGGTGACCCGGCCCGGCAGCGCGGCCATCCCCCGGCGTTCAGGCTGAAGGAGAAAAGGAGAAGAATAAAAATAAGGGCAGACGCGGCCCACGTGCCGCCCGCGGGAGCCAAGGAGGGAAGGGGCCATACCTCCAAACATGTGCGGCGAGAGGTGGGCTGGTAAGGAGCCGATCACCAGGCGCGGCCCGCCGGAACCCCCGCTCGCCGGCCGGTCCCTGCCGCCGCCGCCGCCGCCGTCCTCGGGGCTGCTGTGAACCGAGTCCTGGGAGCCGTACGGGCCGCTGCTGCTGTTGGGGATGCTGAAGGTGGACTGCGCCGCTCGGGCCCCCGACGCCACGGTCCCCACGGCCCCGCCGAGGGAGCGGCTGCGCGGGGCCGCCGAGGCCGCCGCGGCGCCGCCGGAGGCGCTGGGCTGGTGCGGGCTGGGCACCTGAGCCGGAAGCCTCCCGGCGGCCGCGGCTCGCGCCCCGCCGCCCGCCGTCCCGTTGGCTCCTCCGCTGCTGCTGGAAGGTACATCCGAGCCCGAGTACGCGCGGGTGCGGCCGTTAGCAGCGGCCGGGCCGCTCTGCTTGGCGCCCATGTCCGCCCTGCACCGGGCCGGGCCCGCGCGCAGCGCCCGGAGCGCCGGGAGGGCGGGAGCGAGCGCGGGAGCGAGAGGGCAGGGTCGAGGCGCCGAGGCCGGCGCAGAAAGAAGCCCGCACGTCCAGGGCCGCCGCCCGGCGCCCCGAGGGGCGGTCGGCGCCCGGCGCGCTCTTCTCAGGGGCGGAGGGCGAGACCGGCGGCCTGACGGGGGGCGCGGGAGACCGGCAGAGGCAGAGAGGAAGCAGGTCCCGGCTCCGGCGGGAGGGGCGGCTCAGGTGGCTGTGCGGCTGCTGCTGCTTTCGGTTCTGGGGCGCCGCGACGGGCCGCTGCCGCTCTCTGCCGCCGCCGCGCTCTGCGCCCGGGGCCTCGGCACCGCCTCCTCCCGGGCGGCCGCCGCTACCGCCGCCATCCTCCTGCTCCCACGGCGGCTCGCGGGTGAGTGGGAGGCGCCCGCCCAGACTCCGCCGGGGCCACCTTCCCTCCTCCCCCAGCCACCCAGCTGTTAATAACGGAGGAGGAAAAACGGGTGGCGCGTGAGTGGAGGACGCCGGAGGGGAGGGAGAGGCGGCGCGCGCTTCCCGGCAACCGTCACCGCGCTCCCCCCCGCGAAGGAGGGGCGAGGGGGAGGTCTGGGCCGCGAAGGTGGGGGTGTCCAGGAGGGGAGGAGGCTCTCCGGCCCTCGCACCGGAAGGCGGAGGAGCAGCGCTGCTCCAGGGTGCGCCTGGGCCCGTGTGTTTGGGTCGCGCGCTGTGGCCCCGCCCCCGCCCCCTGGCGCCGCCCGGCGGATTGGCTCCCGCCAGCCTGGCCCCGCCTCCCCCAGCCGCGGCCTGCCCGCTTCGGCCCTGTCTCGCCTAGGTGCCTCGGTGTGGTAGGTGCTGCCGCCTGTGGAATCGGTGATGGACAGGTCGCTGGCCCCGCCCCCCAACGCAGGGCGCGCCCCCTTTCCACCGCAGGACCCACGTCGATTGGAGGGACAGAGCCCCTGCGGACGCCAACCAGAAGGCGGCCCCTCCTCCCGCACGTGGCCCTCGGATGCCGGATGCGACCGCGCGGTACCTCACCTTTTTCAGCTCGGGGTGGGACTGGCTCGGTCGGGTGTCCGGAGTCATTCAGTTTGGGTGGGTGTCAGCCTCCTCCTTGGTGTTACTCCGAGTGTTTAAATAAAACAGAAGCTAACCAAAGCTGATGATAAAGACTGAAAACAAAAGAAAGAACCGAGAAGGCAGAAGCCAACTTGATCTGAATTAGATCTATCCCATTTAAACACTCTGACTGTGCAGAAAGCACGGAGTTGATAGAACTAACGATAATCCAGGTTGATCTTCAGCTGTAGGGCAAAAACTGGCGCAGAGAAAGCTACACCGGATTCAGGAGACCCGGGGTCCAAGGTCTGGGACCAAAACTAAGTTATGTGTAATAAGCAAATGATTTTACCTTTTTGAACTTTAGTTTCCTTACCTGGGATGTTTCTATCAAATCTCGACGGCACCTGCAGCTTTAAAATCCTATTATTTCTCTAACATGGCAATTAATAAAATTCTCCCCACTCCATTCCTAAGTGTAATGTGGTATCTTGGTAGCAAAGCATGGTCTGAATAGCCAGTGGACAGCCTACTCTGACCCTCCCATTTTTAAAATGCCTAAAAGTGTCCTCCATGTGAAAATAATAGCAACTGGTGTTTTTTGTACAGAAATAAATACTTCGGTTTTTTTCCCCATATTTGTAATGAATCATTTATGTAATGATTTTTATCACTCTTTGAAGTATGAGAATCAAGTTTTTAAACAGAAGTGAAGAATTATATATATAGACATTGATGCATTGTGTGTGTATATATATTATATATATATACATACACACAAAGTTACTCAATTCAAATCTAAAATTCTTTCATCTTGGGTATGAGCTTGCTGAAACCAACGTTTACTTGGTAAGCAAAGAAAAATTTGAAAGGCCAGAGTGATTACCAGAATGACAAGCTCTCATTTAAAAAGGTGTCTAGTGGTTTGATCCGATTTAACTTTTATGGAATGAGGCCTTCGGTGCAAAACTCTGGTTCAGCAGGAATTTGTTACCAATATGGCAAGAACTTACTGTTAATAGAGAAAAGTAATAATCTATGATTTTTAAAAAGGAGTAAAAGACTTTTTGCAAGTCTCTGAGGAGCTAACAACTGATAAAGAGTTTCACTCATATTTTACCATCTATAAAATATTATACATATGCATTTTAAAAGTTTAGATAACTATAATATGGAACAAAGTCCATTCATTAGTTAAAACTAATAAATGGAAAGCGTTAACTCTATGACTCTTATATCCAGATTTAGTTACACTTTGCTTCATCACATCCAAACCTACATTTTTAAATCATTTTTATCCAGACACCTGAAAAGTACTCAACATTTATTCATTTATTTCTGCCTAGGAAAAAAAATCCCCTTATAGTGCCAGGTTTCCAGCATTCACACCACTCACAACAGTTGGAATTTTACATTTGTTGGATTGTTGGTGTCCATTCCTCACAAGTTCCATGAGGGCATGGAAAGCATGTTTTTTTGGCTCACTGTTGCAGTGCTTGGCATGTAGTAACCTCCAGGTAAGTATTTGTTGAATACATGAGTAGTGAGAAGGCCCTTTACAGGCTGAACATTGGATACAGAGGATAAAAATTAGAGTCGTAATGATCATTCATTCAGCTCATAAATATGTGTTTTGTGTTACGCAGTGCCAGGGACGGCATCTTAGGGCAGGCTAAGCCATGCAGTGGAAACAAGGCCCTCAACTTCAGGGTCTTGATGCAGCAAAAGCACATTACAAGTTCACTTGGTATACCCTCTCATCTCCCTCCAAACAGTTCCTCACTTAAGTGGCAATCCTGGGTGTCTCTTCTCCAAGTGGTGACTCAAGGACCCAGGTTCTTATCTAGCAGCTAAGCAGGCCCCCGGGTCCTTCACAGGGTCCTTCACTAGATCCTGTGCATCTGGCTGGCCAAAGAAAAGGGGCAGATATTAGAAGTTTTGGCCAAGACTGAAAAGGTATGCATCCCTCTGCCCACTATCCATGTTGGCAGAAATCAGTCACATGGCCTAACCTACCTGCAAAGAGGTCAGAAAATGTGGTTTTGTGTGTGTACCCAGGAAAAGAAGGAAATAATTATGGCAAGCACATAGCAAGCACATCTTTGCCACACACAAGAATAATTGTCTGGCTGTCAAATATCTAAGCTAAATATGAACTCAGTAAAACATTTTATGATAAAAATTGTTACATGAAAATTTTTCAAGTGGCCGTTATTGTTATTAAGACATCAAAATGTCATAAAGAAATACTTTTTGTGTCCGTGTGGATCAGCTAAATTCCTTCTGCTTTAAATTGTGTATCTAGAAACACCATCTAGCTCAACTCTTCATTCAGCCATTTGGACCAGTGATCCTCAAAGTATGTTGCCCAGATCAATAGTATGTGCATCATTTGGGAAATTGTAAGAAAGGCAGATTTTCAGACCCTCCCCCCCAGAACTGCTAAATCAAAAATTGCTTGAACAAGCCCTCCAAGGGATTGTGAGGCAAGCTAATGTGTGTGAACCACCAATCTAGATAGCCACTGATTAGTTTCAAAATAGAATATCATGTTAAAATGTGCTTCTCCAAAGAAAATAAAAACACTAATTCAAAAAGATTAAAAAAAAAAAGTGGTCATCATCTTGATTAAATGCCCTCTCCATATGGATGTCCCCTGTCACCCCACTCTTAACCCCATCATCACAGACTAACTTCAGTATCCCCACTCAGTGCTGTGTTATTAATCCCTTCACAGCACTGATCTTCACAGCAATATTGAATTAGTGATCTTGCTGTCATTAAACAATACTGTCCATGATAGGCCTCACATCTGTACCCCCAACATCTAACACGGTGCCTGGGACCTGTGATGGTACAATAAGTGATCTGTGAGTGAATGAATAAAGGAGAGAATGAATATTCCAACTTAAATGATGGTTTCCTAAAGGTCACACATGACCTATCTCCTACTTAACCTCCTTGACATCTCTCCTGTGGTAGGTGCCCCTTCTATTTCCTCTCTGGGTGGTACTTTTTGTTTCTTTCACCTTGAGGATTCTGGAGTTATGAAACTTTGGCCTGCTATGTTCTTTCCTTGGCCCTCTTTCCTATCTCCTCTGCCTCTCTCCAAACAAGAATCCACATTAAGCTGTCAGTGTGTTTTACTATCAACCAAATAGTTCTGACTTCATTTAAAATTTGTAGCTTCTTTATTAGGATAGCCTACCAGTTCTTCAGAAATCAAAAGTGCTGCTTCATCCAAATCAGTACCCGTGCATAGAACTGAAGAAAGTTCTATGAGATCATACCCATGCTACGTGGGATGCACTCTAGTCTCTATTTCATTTCACTTTTGTAAAATGCTGGTCACTGCCTGCTGAATTGATTTTATAACCCACTAATGGATTGTAATCTGAAGTTGGACAAACGATGGTCTAAATCAGTGCTTTGCAAAGTTCAGTGCATGAAAGAATCAACTGGAGACCTTCTTAAAACAGACTGCTGGGCCCCACCCTCAGTGATTCTCCTTCCTTAGATCAGGGTTGGACCTTGAGAATGTGCATTCTAGTAAGCAGCCCAGTGATGCTGATGCCACAAGACCTCTGACCATCCTTGGAGAAGCGATGGTCTAAACAACACTCTCCTGTACATAATCAGAACTGTTGTTTTAATGTCTCAGTGACTCTTCAAGAGACCAGAGCTCCAGCTCTTTAAAATTTCTAGTATTTGAAGCTTTTTTATGCTCTGTTTTTCCTCCTCCTGACAGGTTTAAATGATGATATTTGACCACAGACTTTTGGGGTTCACAATTAGTTTGTATTGTTAAAACACTTCATGTTGACAAATTTGGTGACCAGAAACCCACACTGGAACGGATAAGCTAGTTGTGGACATCTCAATAAAAACACCCGACCAATCAGTTTGCTGTTACCTAGTTTGAATTTCAGTTGGAGCAAGTCTCTTCCCTTTGGCACTTACCCTTTTTTTGTGCTTCTCTTTCCTCTCTTGCCCACTCTTTCAAAGCTGTGATGGATCAGACCTTTGTCATGTAGGACAGCAGATCTGCACAGGACAGAAGACCTGTCACAGCACTTATTCTGCTCAGTCAGACCCACAGCCTCCCAACCATGCTCTGCTACAGCCAGCACCAGCCCTATGCTGTTTGTTAAAGTCTCTGCCATCCCACTTTCCTCTCATTATAGTATTTAAAAGATGGCCATGAATTTGCCTTTTTTTTTTTTTTTTGGTAAGTATTGTATACTACCTAGTCTCCTTACCAAACTATAGGACTATATGTATAATTATCTGTCTTTAAATAGGCTTTTTTTTTCTCTTCTTATATTTCATTTTTAAAGAAATACATGAGACATCTAAACATTAAAATGTATCTTCATCCACCCTACTAAAGATTTTAGTGGTGATTAGAAACTTAGGTCCTAATAAAACTGAAGTCAGTTTAAAGGAATATTTAGGACTCACGTTGTTGGGTAATTTTTCAAGGAACATCAATAATGTAGATAATATCTTTAACACACTTTTATTTTTATGTCGTGAGCAAGCCAAATTCTCCCTTCCCTTTACTCTCATTGATTCTTCAATCAATCATCCCGTCTTCCAAAGGATGGAGCCATCATGACAGAATTAAAAGCACATACCATGAAGTGGGTAAGCTCAGGCCAGCATTAGGCCCTGACTCTGCCTAGCACTGCTGTGGGATTTAGGACAAGCCACTTAACCTGGCTAAACCTGTTTTCTCTATAAAATGCAGATGATTTAATACCAGTCTCCCAGAGCACTTGTGCATCTCAAAAGATTCAGGCTCTCTTTACTTTGAAATTTCTTAATAGATACACACATTTTAATCTCAATGTTATTATTCCTAGCAGGTTGTAATAATTTGCATGTTACCTCTAGCAGGTTGTGATATTGTGCAGTTGAATATATACTAATACTGACTGGGATTGATTTTACCACTTTGTATAATTTTAATACATAGTGACATGAGAATTTATTGGTAATAATCATCTAGTAGTAATTTACTAGTAAGTATGTATATCACTACTCTAATTTTGATGACAATATGACATGTCATGATGACAAATCTGCATCTTTCTATCATAGGATGGATGAATGTGTGTGCATGTATATATATGTATGAAATTTGAAAGGAAATTATCATTAAGAGACCAGGGACTAGCTACTTGAAATATATCTAAAGCTTTAAAAAAAAAAATCTTGAGGCTACAGGTTAATTAAATTACGCTTTCACTCAGGAGTCTTTGGAGTCCTGAACAGGACTAACTGTGTTGTGAAAGCATTTCATGTTACTCAGTCCGTGGCCAGGTCCCTAAGCTATGTCAAACATGGAGTAGGGACTCATTTTCCTTTCCAAACATACAATAGATACAATGTAAGCAATCACTAAAAAAGATAACTTAAGCTTGCTTATCAAAATGATATGAACTATTAATGAGCTTAAATGTGTATAGTATGCTCTCTTCTCAATTAATCCACTTTGGGTTGCAAACAATATTTTTTAAAAAAATCTTTCAAAGCCCTTATTTTAAAACCCTTAGTACAAAACAACTGCAACCCATGATGATTTTCCTCCATTATGAACGAATCTCTCAGATTCCATACAGAGTGTTTTAAAAGGAATCCCTGCTCTTCACGAGGGGCATACTGTTGAAAAAAACATAACATTTAGTGGAAAGGTGCGTCATAAAGTCAGTACCGAGGGGCATTTCCCTGCCTACAGAAATGGAGAATAGCTTGCAGAAAAAATAGCTCTCTGCTACATAATGCATGTGGTCCCTCCTCCAGTGCATATGCACTCGCCTCCCTGCTTCCTGTCACTTGCTGAAATCACTATGGTTTTACATGAATGATTAAATAGTATTATAAGACATTTTCGCTTACCACTTCCTCCCTTACCCCCAACAGGTAGCTGAAAGCCCCAATAAAAGCAAGCCCCTTATTTTAGACCTAGATTGCATAAGCCTCCCAAGTACAGAACTCTGTTTCTGTTTTATTTTTAACTCCCCACAGTGCCTGCTTTTGAGAGAGTCTGCACACAGGAGACATCAGTAACTGCCGTGAATCATGAGAGGCAGCAATGATGATACCTGTCCTAAATCGCTACTGACTGCACAGGCTGTCATTACTGCATTGTTTGCATGTATCACATTTGCTGTCTTCTACACTTTTCAGCCAGGGCAGTCCATACCTTAGGTGGCCAATTCCTTTTGAGTTGTTATTGATTGATGGGTGCCCCCAGATTAGGCCAGGTTGGAAGTGGTAAACTCATAATTGCAGGATGATCTTTGCTTGGCAACCAGAAAGAAAACAGCAAGAAGAGCTACTGTTCAACTTGTCCCACGCTCTATCTCCCAGAAACTAGCTGGGCTCTGGCTGCATTCTAGGGATACAGGTCTAAACCAGGTAGGTTTTGGAACACAGCCCTCTACTAGGTCATCCCTGGTGCATGGAAACAGCAGAATACCTTGAGAACTGCACTGGAGATGTCTTCATTCCTTAAGCAAAAAGTGACTGAGCATTTATCATTGCCAGGCCCTGTGCTTACCACTGGAATGCAAAGTTGAACCAAACAGGGTCTCTGCCTTCGAAAACCTTATAGCATAGAGTCAGGGGACGTAGATATAAATAATGAGATGATTAGAGTGCAGTGGGGTACATGCATGCTGGAGCTGAGTGCAGGGATGGAGGTTGGGTGAAGGACAAAGATGAATTCCCAGAAGTGATGCTGAGCTAAATCCCGAGAGAGAGAGTTGGCTTAAGCAGCCACAGGCATTCCAGGCTGAGGGAGCCCGAAGCAAGGGCAAGCTTTGAGCATCTGAAGAACGGCAAGCAGCTCATTATGGCTGGAAAGGAAGAGTAGGAGGTGATGAGGTGAGCAAATAGGCAGGACAAGTAGGTTGAGGCAGAGTCTAACCTGCTTGGTGTGCTGGTCTAACATGTTGGAATCAATCCAGAAGACAAAAGGGAACCACTTTCATGAACAGGGAAGTAGCATGGTTGTATATACAGTTTAGAAGGGTAACTCAAGCAGTATTCTGGAGAACTTCTTGATAGGAGGGAGGAAAGCACAGTGAAGTGGAAGACTGGTTAGGAGAATGATGTAGGGCAGATTCAAAAGCTATTAAGAAAATAGCTGCTATAGGTCTTGGAGACCAATTGGATGTTGTGCATGACTGAGAAGGGACCCTCAAGAATGACAGGTAAGCTTTCGGGTCCCTGGGAGCACTAAGTAGGAAAGATCAAGTATGAGAAGTGGGAGATGATTTCAGCTTTCCAAGGCAGAACAAAACCAGCCTTTAGGTTGTGGCAAAGCGGGGTTAAGTTCTGTTGGCTTCAGGCATCCAATCCTGTATTGAATTTGCATGGAGGTATAAACAGCTTTCTCAGAGCCCTGGATTTCATTTTACACAATGTTTCTCGGTGCAGGAACCACGTCTCCGGCTCTCTCGTTGTGTTCACGCGGAACCAACTCAGTGCGATTCCTAGGACAGACATCCTGAAAATGGGGAGTCACAAGGGGCAGCAGAGGTAGTGCTGTGAGCAGCCAGATTGGAGGGCGACCAAACATTCATTCTGGGTGTTGCGAATTTATTTTCCTTCCGTGTTAACATTCCATGAGTGAAGGAAATTTAGGCTTTATTTTCCCACCTAGTCTACTATAAACAACAGTTTTGTATCACACTGAATTAGGCTATTAAAAAGTTCATCACCTCAAAAATTGCATCGTATATTATTTTCACTTAAAATAATGGCTGTCATAGGCAGGAAAATGCCCACTAAATATGTCTGTGCCTTTATCCATAGAATCGGTGAATATGTTACCTTACATGGCAAGAGGGACTTTGCAGGTATAAATAAATGAAGGGCCTTGAGATAGGGAGACTGTATTATCTGAGTAGGTCCAATTTAATTACAGGGTTCCTTATAAATGAAAGAGGGAGGAGGAGAGGCAGAGTGATGCAGTGCAAGAAGGACTCAGTGGGCCATGGTTGGCCTTGCAGACAGAGGGGGCTACAAGCCAAGGAATGCTGGTAGCTTCTAGAAGCTGGAAAAGGCAAGGCAATGGATCCTCCCCAGACACTCTAAGAGGAACACAGCCCTGCCAGCATCTTGATTTTAGCCCAGTGTGACCCATTTCAGATCTCTGACCTCTAAAACTGCAAGATAATAAGTTTGTGTTGTTTTAAGCAACTAAGTTTGTGGTAATTTGTTACAGCAGTCATAGGAAACTAATATAATGACTGTCCTTTAAGGCTTCAGAAGCTCCCTGATTAGAAGCTGACTCAAAATAATAATAATAATATAGTAAACATGGCCAATGGAATCCTTATGTAGCCAATCATACATACTTTTTCTTGGCTTCCTGCCCTGCTCTTGAGCCACGGTAGCATGAGTCACTTGATTGCCTGAAGCTGGGCACTACAGGTATCTGAGGTAGCATGCTGCTTTTAAAAGACCCTAAGTGGAACACAGCTGGGACTTCCCATCACCTCCCTCAAAGCAGCCTGGTAAGCTGCCTTGAAAATGCAAGCATTGAGATTAGAAGGTCACAGCATTAAAAAGAACAGCCTTTGGTTCAGGGTTTCTGTGTTTTAAAAGAGCTCTGAAGAGTCAAAATATGTAAGTATATAATATATTTAGTGAAATTACAGTTCTGAAAATAGCCGTGTTTGCCAGGACTTGGGGAAGGACCCAGGGTGCTGTCTGGTACATCTGCTGCAGAGGAGAGAGGGTGGCGGTCGGGAAAGTCCACACTGACATCTAGTGATACAAAACTGCACTGACAAAGGCTCCAAACCTGAAATAGTTTGCGTCAATGGGCTCCTCGTTTTCGATGCACTTACCCGCCAAGGGGGCTCAAGACTCAGCGCGGACCAGGTGACGGACAAGGTGACGTCAGCGGCCGTGGGCGGGGCCGAGGCCAGTCAGGCTCCTTTATGCTGGGTGCGCCGGTACAAAGTTCAGCCATCTAAGAGTTTTGCTTCTTAATTTTTAGAAATGATCATTTCTGCACATTATAAAGCTACAGATTTTACTTCCGAAAGCCTTTTTGTGGTTCAGGTGGCCAGGCACTTTAGTGCCAAATGAGTTTAAGAGCATTTGTGTTTTCCAGGTTCACAAAACGATCGCTTCAGCTGTGATGTCCCGAAGAAGGAATCATCTTCATCAGGGATACACAAGTGCAACAGGTACATGCCTTCTTTGACCCTGGAACTTTACCTGTATTTGATCTTCATCAACTATGTAGCCTAAAGCACAGAAGAAATGGCAAAGAATGCCCCTTCTATTTTTTTCCCCATTTTTCTCCATCATACATGGTGAAAATAAGTCAACAGAGATAAGATTTCTTTTTCTTTCCTTAAAAGGGGCAAAATTAGAAGCAAGACTGGATTCTGAAGCCTGCTGCAGTAACCCAGGTAGAAAATGATGAGGGTGTTGTACAACTATGTGAATGTGCTTAATGCCAGTGAGCTATACACTTAAAAATGCTTTGGATAAACAAGAAGGTCCTACTGTATAGCACTGGGAACTGTATTCAATATCCAGTAATAAATCATAATGGAAAAGAATATATGTATGTATAACTGAATCACTTTGCTTTACAGCAGAAATTAACACATTGTAAATCAACTATACTTCAATAAAATAAATTTTTTAAATGCTTACAATGTTAAATTTTGTTATGTATATTTTACCAGCAGAAAAAAAATAATAATGAAAGGCCGACCTGCATCAGTAACAGTAGGAATGGAAGAAGAGTCTACAGGTCTAATGAGATGATTGGATGCAGATTCATTTTCATAACATGGGCAAATGGTGAACAAATATTAAACTCTAGAAGGTTAATGCCAAAAACACTCTTACAACTGTCTCATTGAAACAGACAAACAGTATGGAATAATTTAATCAAATTTTACAACGAAATGTATTTTTCTTCATACGTTTAGAACATTTTCTTTTATGACATGTAAATACCAAGCTTCAAGCAAATCATACAGATGGGAAAGTAAAATGTACTGCACTAAAAGCACAGAGATTTAGCAGGAAAATGGCAAAAAGAAAACACACATACACGCGCACATGTGTGAGCACAACACTCCATGAGGCATCTCTGATTCAGTTTTGAGTGTCAGAAGTAAGAGAGAGGTAAAAACACTTTCAGAATTGAGTTCCTTTGGTGAGGCAAGCAAAAAAAAAAAAAAGGAAAAGATATTTAAATAAGAAGGAACTTCAGACACGACTTGTGCAAACAGCAGATCCTTAGGTTTGGAAATGACAATCTGTTACTTTTTAGAATTTGTAATACAGTGAAATTGTGATTCGTTGAAATTGCAAGGAGGAATTTGAGAGATCTGGAATTTCTTCAGTAAAACTCAACATTTCACTTAAACATTCAGATGTACATCTATCCTGTTTCTCTAGTACATCTTTTAACAGATGTCATACTACTAATAAAGTTTGCTCTGTTTCTTCATGCCTGCCCCTCCAATGATCGAGTGATGCGAAAAATACTGTCAAGTCCAATGTCAATGAGGAGAACGGCAGCTACAATTAAGATTTAATTTTAATACAGCAGGGTTTTTTTCTACTGAATTAAAGTTATTTGATAATAACTCATGACTTTCAGTAGCAAAAGAGTTTCTTCTGGAGCTCACAAAGAACTGAAAATATACAACTTGAAAAACATTTTTTTAAAGCCCCACCATGCAGAAAACTTATTTAGCTTGATACGCATGAACTTCAGAGAAACAAGAGTTTTGGAAAGCAAGGCCATCTCCTCTAGGAATTTTGTAAACTCAGTCTTTATGCAGGGGAAAAGCAAGTGTCTGTTATCTTCAATGCTCAATATTAGAATAAAAATGACCTATACTCAAATTTGAAATGATGATGGCTTGATTAAGTGAATAATAGAAACGGTCTTGTTTTTTGTAATTTAGTGTAATCAAGCTAATGGTTTTTGTATGCTTTTCCAAACTGCTTAATGGATGTTTTATGATGAAAAATAATCATCTTTCTTGTCAAGCAAGATATAAAGAATCCAGATTTCCTCATTTGAAGAGTGAATCGCATCAGGAAGAAGTTTATATCTGTTGAAGCAGTAAGTCTTGGCACAGGTCTACAGACCAACACAGGTCTGTGATGGAGTCTTCACAGTGAACTAAGAAACATTCAGACAATGCAGTAGTTGCTTTCTTATCAAAAAAGCTAAATGTCTTCAAACAGTATGATGGTACCTCCAAGAATTAAACATTCAGTTACTGTATGATCCTGCAATCCCACCTCTGGGTATATACGCAGAAAAATTGAAAGTTGTGTCTCAAAGAGATTTGTTCACCCTTTTCATAGCAGCATTATTCAAAATCGCCAAAAGGTGGAAGCAACCTGTGTCCATCCACAGGTGAATGGATCAAAAGAATGTGGTATATACATACAATAAAATATTATTCAGATTTTTTTTAACTTAAACAATAGACATTTATTTCTCACAGTCCTTTAGCTGGAAAGTCAAAACTCAAGGTGCCAGTAGATTTGGTGTTGGATGAGAGCCTCCTGGTTTGCAAAGAACTGTCTTTTCATTGTATCCTCACGTGGTGGAGAATGGAGAGAGAGTGAAAAAGAAGGAAATTGTGACACATGCTACAACGTAGATGAAACTTGAGGACATTATGCTAAGTGAAAGAAGTCAGTCACCAAAACAAAGAAATACTGTATGATTCCACTTATTTGAGGTACCTAGAGAAGTCAAATTCATAGAGATGGAAAGCAAAATGGTGGTTGTCAGAGTTGTGGGGGAGGGGGAAATTGTGAGTTGTTAAGGGGTGCAGAGTTTGAGTTCCACACGAGGCAAAGTTCTGGAGATTGGCTGTACAACAACTGAACATAACTAACACTACCAAACAGTACACTTAAAAATGGTTAAGATGATAAATTTTCTGTTACTATATTTTAAATTTCTTTAAATTTCATAAAGCTAAATATTTTCATTTCACAAAACTTTCCTTTAAGATTATGTCCTTTGTAATCTTATGATAGTTGTAGAAGCAGTAGTTTGGGGGATTTGCTTTTTTTGTTTATTTGGGGTTTTTTTTACTTCCTTATTTGACACAACGAAAAATTGGCCTGATATTGATTCCCAAACTCATTTTGAATTTTTATTGGCCTGTGAAACTTAAAAGGTGGGGAACCATTGCCAAGGAGATCAGTGGTTCTCATCTTTGTTTTCCCTACCTTTCCCAACACACTGGAGTGTTATGATACAACCAGAGTCTCAATAGGGCATATCGTCAGCTGCAATTTTGGCCTTAAAGGGGCAGGTGCGTATCAGAGTAGCCGGGAATCATGTACATTAGACAAACACCCTGGATGATTCTAATAGGGCCCTCTCCCCACTCCCAGGTGGCAGTGACCACTTCCCAAACCCAACTAAACTGAGAATTCCTGCTCAGTAGTATTAATATACCCAGGATGTTTGAGTGGGGCTAGAAAGGACCTGGACACCACATTTATTAATTCACCATCTTGCCTTCTCCTACAGGGCTGTGCCTTAGCCTCCCAGAAAAATGGGTAGGACTTCCAGGGAAGGCAAGTCCTTTTTAAATATCCAACAACCAAAGCCATACCAAAGCCAACCAAAGCCAAAGAAGGCTTTCTTTGTTTCCAACACCAGTTCTTCATACTGGAATTTGAACACATTTTTCTTTACTCTTCCAGGCTAAATTATTTCAATATTCTGGGTTATCGTTTCCTCAAGGAAAAATTAAAGGGATTAAGTCAGGTCTTCCAAACTGTAGGTTGTGACACAATAGTGGTGCAGGAAACCAGTTCAGTTAGGCATGACCAGTATTTTTTTTTCCTAATGAAAGAAAAGAGTATTGAAAGACTAGAAAACATCAAAGTGCATCACACTTTTACACAGGTAAGTATTGTTTCACTAGATTCATCAAATGGTCTTTATAATCTGTTATGACTTCAAATTCTATGACTCTCACTTTCCTAGTAAACACAGAACTCTATCTTCACCCACACCAGCTCACTATCCCCCCTGACAAATCCAAGAACTCCTATTTATCCTTGAGACTAACGTGGTGTCCTGGGAGCAATCTGCCTTGATTCTTTCGTGCAGACTTGAACCTCAGTGTTTCCTCTGGATCTCTCCTGGCTCACGGGATAATGATTTTCATAGTGCTTATTCTACAATATTATAATTGTTTGTTCATCTCCCGATAGAGCTGTGCCTATACTTTGGCAAGGTCATTTGCACATAAGAGAAATGAGTGAAGGAAAGAAGGAAGGAACAACAGCTATATTTGCTTAAAGGAGTGGTTCTCAGACTTGGCATCACGTCAGAAACCCCTGGGAAGCTTTTTATAAACTCAATACCCAGACCATACCCAGACAAAGCAGAATCACTGTCAGTGGAACCCAGGCATCAGAATTCTTTCAAGCTCCCTATGGAAGTCCAATATGCAGACAAGGTTGCACCCACTAGTTTAGACCAGGACCTGGCATCTTGTTACAATGCAGATTCTGGTTCCCTAGGCCCGGAGTGGGGCTCAAGGATTTTAGAACATACTTCCAGGTGATATCAATGCTGCTGATTTGCATCATTGCAGACTTTGAGGAACTATGGAAGAGTATCTTGTGGACTCTGGCAATATAGAGTGAACCAAGATAGAAAAATCAAACAGACCTGGAAGATAACGAAATTAGTGACCAGGCATGTGGCTTCTGGGGTAAACTGCTTGAGATAGTTTCTTACTAGGTACGTGACCTTGGGCTAATTTACTTAAAGGTTTTCCCATCTGATAATGGAAACATAACAGCATCTTAACTTACAGGGTGGTTGTGAAGACCAAGCAGCATGCTTCATAAAGACCCCGGCAGATACATGTGTTTTATTAGTATTATGATTATGTATTCCAACTTCACTTACTAGTTTTGTGTCCTTGGTAAGTTACTTAACCTCTCTGAGTTTTGGTTTTCTCAAATATAGAATGGGAACCCATAATATCCATCCTAACAAGATTGACTTTACATAAAGAAATGGTATGTCAACTGCTCAGCACAGTATTTGACCCATGTACATGGTCAATACATGGTTATTCTTCAAATCAGTTTCATTTGTATTGGAAGAAATCATTCTGACCCGCCATAGGTATATTCTCTATTTAGCCATCTGCCAGATCTCAGAATCTCCTCCTAGCCCCACCCTCCTCACACCCTAGGCTGTGGGGACAGATGACAAAAGATGGAAAGCTCATCTCTTTATTTCAACATGTTATAGTTCAACAGCAGAACTTGTTTTCACCACCCTATTGAGTTCACATGGGTGGGTTTTGGCAGCAGCAATTATTCTCCTTATTACTTTACAGATGAAGAAGAAATAGACTTGGCTCTGACATGTCAGGTTTTCTCAAGCAAGTCCCATATGGAGGATAAAAGCTCTTAATTCTAATCAGAGCCAGAAAAAATACTCCCAGCTTCATTCTTCTCTAAAGCCTCTTTTTCAAAACACTTTGAAGAGTTGCAATGTGCCAGGTGTCATACCAGTTTCAGACAAAGGCTTGAATAAATTGCTGCAGGATCATGGGTGGGGTCTGGGGGATGGTGGGAGGCAAACTCTAACAGGTGGAAGTGGGGCCAGACAGGATATGGTGTTTTGCAGAAGAGGTGCTATTTTGGCTGGGTAGTGGAGGTCAAGGAAGAGTCAGTAAGTGAGAAATGGGGGGAAACTCGTTCCGGAAGAGGTAATGGCATGAACAGTGACAATGAGGTGGACAACAGCTTGGTATGTCTGCGGAATGGCCGATGGCCAGAGTGGAAGAAGATGGAGGCAAAAAATTAGCCTGGGGCCAGATTGTAAGTCGTATAAAAGAGTTTGGATTTTCTCCTGTTAGCCATGGTAGGATGACCACATAATTCATCATCCAAATGGGTTGCTTTTGAGAGTAGAAAAGCATGCTAACCAGATGGGATAACAGAATACCCAACATAAAACTGCACTTTTGCAAGCTAATAAGGCCATTCCCTATCCTTGGGAAACCTCTAAGGCCTGACACTGTTCAGATGCATGTATTATAAACAGGATCTGGTAGCAACGCAGATTGGAAAGCAGAAGGGGTGCCTATCGTCAGGGGGATGGCTAGGAACACAGTGGGTATGGAAAGGAGAGACATCTAGGAATGGCTATTCAGAAATGGAATGGATTGAATACGTGGAGAGAGAGAGAGAGAGAGAGAGAGAGAGAGGATATGTAATATGTGTTTCCAGGCTGGATGACATGGGGACTAAGGAAGACAAGAAGGGAAGCAGGTTTGGGGGAAACAGTTTGTACAATCTGAGGCATGTTGAGCTGGAGATATTTGTGAACTATCAGGGTCAATGTCAGTGTCCAGCAGTTAGAGCTGGAGGCCTGGGGCTTGCAGGCAGAGGTGGGAGATACAGGGGAACAACGGATCGAGGTCTTCATTCAGCACTCTCAAACAGGTGGAGAGCGGTAAAGACTGACATTATCCTTCACTGGAAAGCAACCATCACTGTTGATCTTTTTAGAGTGGTGGAGGTGGAAGGCAGGCCGCTGCTTGCTGAAGACCACTTGGGAATGAGTACTAGAAGGCAGCTATAGACCACCCTTTCCAGGAGGTCAACAACTGGCAGGAAAAGGTGTTGCAGCAACTTGAAGGGGAGGTAGTTTCCCTGCTTCATTTTCCTCATGCTGTTTACTTCTAAGTCTGGTATAACACGTGGTTTAAGAATTAGGGAAAAAGCAGCTGAAATTACCCCAGGTCCCCTAGGTCTCAAGTTCACAGTCAGGAGAGCTGAACTTGAAGTGCTTTTCCTTTTCCAGAGTGATGGTAGCTTTAAGCGATTATGTTAAAGGTGTGTTTTTCAGCCCCAAATCTTGATGTCTTGGTTTGTATTCAGATGTAACTTGGTAATGGCCCAGTTAGGACATTTCAATATATAATGCTTTTGCACATGTGTTGTAGGCCACTATAGCTTAGCTATTATAAATAGTGAAAATGTCAATTAAAAGAATTTTATTAATGAATATTCGTGATTCTGTGTGTAAGACCAAGGATGGATAAATCAGTGCCCTCAGAGCCTGCAGAAAGCAGTGACTTTCCAAAAACAAAGGCAGCATGACGCACCTTGAATTCTCAAGGCCTTGACTAACCTTGGTCTGAAGATATGCAGGTCACCAGACGTGTCCTCATGGTGGGTCATCTCCAGCGACAGAGACTTGTGGGCTCTACTATAATATAAAGCTAGAGAGAGACTCAAGTAATATAAAGTTCAGAGAAAGAGGGCTCCTTTGAAGAATGAATAGAGGGTAACTCTACAAGAAGATGCAGCTATTGAGGCTGCAATTCTTGCCTTCACCTTCTGATGCACTAAGGGATGAGTGAAAATAATTTGTTGGCATAAAGAAATGTCCTACTGATAGACCATACTAGCTATATTGAAAACAGCCCTCCAATTTTTATCTTGATATAATTTCCATATTCTTACAATTTTCATTTAAAATTTTTGCTCATCTTCCACCCTGAGAATTTTCCTATTGTTACTTTACCACACTGGCTAGGCATATAATAACCATTATTTCTCAAATGCCCAACACTGACTACCACCCACCAGTTTCAGATAACTCCTCCTCAGTCATGGGGGACTTAGGCACTGGGTCAATATCCTTCTCCCCCAAGTAGTATCCTCATTCGGGAAGATTTCAAAATCCATGTGGACGCCCCCTGTCTTAGGCCATGCAGGCTGCTAAAGCACAATACAGTAAGTCCCCTACATACGAACCTTCAAGTTGCAAATTTTCAAAGATGCAAACGTATTATAAACCTATTACAGTATAGTACTATATACCCAATTGTGTTAGTTGGGTACCTAGACTAACTTTGTTGAACTTAAGAACAAATTGGACTTACAAATGCACTCTCGGAATGGAACTCGTTCATTTGTAGGGGACTTACTGTACCCTAAACTGAGAGGCTTATAAACCACAGAAATTTATTTTTCACAGTTCTGAGCCTGGAAAGTTCAAGATCAAGGTGCCAGTAGATTTGGTGTCTGGTAAAGGCCACTATAACCTCTCATGATGGAAGGGGCTAGGAAGCTCCCTGAGGCCTCTTTTAAAAGGGCACTAATCCCATTCATGAGTACACCACCTTCATGATCTAATTGCTTCCCAAAGGCCCCAACTCAAAATACCATCACCTTGGGGGTTATGATTTAAACACATGAATTTCGGGAGAATATAAACATATAGACCAAGGTACCCTCTTGCCAGCCTGGCCTCAAAAATCCATTACCCGCCCTCCTCTCCCATAGCAGTGACATTTACCTACACTCCACTCCAGCTATCCATTCCCATGACCTTACTCTGGATCTTGTCATTGCTTGAAACTATTCCACTATTTCAAAACATGTACTGGTTTTCCCCATTAAAAACTTATTGGAGTAATGTCAGTGAAAAGGGCAGAGTAAGGGTCCGCAAAAATTCTCTCCTTCCTAAAAACAATGAGAAAACTGGCAAAAACTGTCAGAATCAACTTTTTCAAAACTCTGGAAATTAATCAAAGGTTGTAGCAATCCAGAGTTTTTATTTAAGAAAAACAGTTGAATATCACTAAGAACAGTGAGCTTAATTTGCCTTGTTCCCATTACCTGCATCCCCCAGCTCTGTAGCCTTGAAAATCAAAAGCCAACAATCACAGTGAAAACCAGAGTGCTGGCAGCAACTGGAAGAGGTAAAATAAAACTAGAGCACATTCAAAGCCTCATTCTCACAGAACTGTCATGATTTGACCTGTCTGGTGTTTCCCTGGAATATTCCAATTGCAAGGCAGTCTTGTTTTGGCTTCTTTTGGAGCTCACCCAGTGCAAAAAGCCTTTTCCCTGAGGACTTCTGTTGAAAATACTTAATGGCAATTACTTAATTTTGTGACTACTTGAGGCAGTGGATAACTGTTGGCAAACAATAGGCTAACCTAAAAGCTTAAAAGGAAAAGCTGAGGAATGCCCATAGGGACTTTGAAAAACTCCAACACATTCCTGGAAAACTAGTAGGCCATGTGCATGCATGGGGCTGTGCACGTGCTCAGGCTGTGCATGTATGTGCTCAGGAAAGACCTCAGAAGGCCCTAAGTTCCCACCTCTGTGCAACCTAAACTTGAAGCTGTGTGCAGGCAGAAAGTTTAGGCTAAGGCAGAGTTGTCAACTGCCTGACTGGATGTTGAAGGCATGATTCAACATGTACACAGAGCCCCTCTGCATAGCGTGGGGGATTCACTGGCTTGCAACATTCAAGGAAATCTCTGTCTAATAATTACCTAACCACTAACTGAGGAGAGACTTAAGTGTCAAAAACAAACAAATAAAAACTATCAGAAATGACAGAATTAATAGGCAATTTAATGATAATATTTAGAGACTTCAGTATGACATCTTCAATAATGGATAGAAAAACTAGAGAGAAGATCAACAAGGAAACAGAAGACTTGAACAACACTATAAACCAACTAGACCTAAGAGACATTTATAAAACATTCTACTTGCCAACAGCAAAATACACGTTCTTCTTAAGTGCACATGGAATGCTCTGCAGGATAGTCTATATGCTATGCTATAAAACAAGTTTAAAACAAATTTTAAAATATTAAAGCTATATAGAATGTCTTCTTGGGCCACTACATAATGAAACTGAAGTCAATTAATGAAAGAAAATTTGGGGAATTCACAAATGTGTGGAAATCATACAACACATTTCTAAATAACTGGTAAGTCAAAGAAAAGCACAAGAGAAATCAGAAAATACTTTAAGAGGAAAAAAATGAAAACACAACATACCAAATCTTATGAGATACAATGAAAGCAATGATTAGAGGGCAATTTATAGCTATAAACACCTATATTAAAAAGGAAGAAAGTAATCAAATCAATAACATAAACTTTTACCTTAAGACTAGAAAAATAAAAACAAACTAAACCCAAATTAGGTAGAAAGAAGGAAACAATAAAGATTAGAGTAGAAATAAACAGAGAAGAGAAAAACAATAGAGAAAATCAGTAAAACCAAAAATGATTCTTCGAAAATATCACAAAATTTACAAACCTTTAGCTGGACTGACAAAGAAAAAAAGAAAGAAGAATCAAATTACTAAAATCAGGAATGAAAGAGGGGACATTACTACCAAACTTACAGAATTATAAAAGGATTATAAGGGAATGCTATGAACAATTGTTATGCCAGCAAATTGGATAGCCTAGATGAAATGGACAAACTCCTAGGAAGATTCAAACTACCAAAATGGACACAAGAATAAATAGAAAATCTGAATAGACCTGTAAGAAGCAAAAAGATTGAATTAATAATTTTTTAATTTCCATAAAGGAAAGCTCAGGACCAGAAGGCTTCACTGTATGAAGAAATTGATGAATTCTAACAAAGGTTTACAATCCTTCAAAACACCTTTGAAAAGTAGAAGAGGAAGGAACACTCTGCATCTAATACTATGAGGCCAGTATTATCCTGATACCAAAACCAAATGAAGTCATCACAGCAAAAGTAAATTATAGACCAGTATCCCTTATGAATCCAGATGTAAAAATCCTCAACAAAATATTAGCCAACTGAATCCAGCAATACATAAAAAGGATTATACACGATCATGACCGAGTGATTTTTATCCCAGTAATACAGAGTTGGTTCAACATATGAAAATCAATGTGCTACATCATGTTAACAAAGGATAAAAACCACATGATCTTATCAGCAGAAAATATCTGGAGATCATACATCTTACAAGGTCTGCTCTCCTGGATATATAAAGAATTCTTACAACTCAGTAATAATAAGACAAATAACCCAATTGAAAAATGAGCAAAGAATATTTACGAATGTCCAACAAGCACACAAAGAGATGCTTAGCATCATTAGTCATTAGGCAAATGCAAATCAAAACCACAACTTAATACCACTCTATACCCACGAGGGTAGCTATCATAAAAAAAGACAGACAAAAAATAAACGAAAATAAAAAAGAAAACAGAATCCTGAGGGTGGTGAGGGAGACAGGCAATAACATGTGTTGGCAGGATGTGAAGAAACTGGAACCCCTCGTGATCACCCACAGACTGTAAAGTGGTATAGTCACTTCGAAAAACAGAGTAACAGTTCCTCAAAAATACCATAGACATAGGGTGATCATAAGACCCAACAATGCTATTTCTAGACATACACCTAAGAGATTTGAAAAGGTGTCACACAAAAGGGTGTAAACAATGGTGTTCGTAATAGCCAAAAGGTGAAAACAGCCCAATTGTCTGTCAGTTGATTAACCAAATGTGATATATTACACAATGGAATATTACTCAACCATAAAGACGAATGAAGCAATGTGTGAAACTTGAAAACTTTGTGCCAAGTGAAAGAAGGCAGACACAAAAGACCACATGTTGTATGACTCCATTTAGGTGAGAAGCCCAGAAGAGGAAAAATCCATAGAGACAGAAACTGGCTTAATGTTTTGCAGAAGCAAGCCAGGAGAAGGGGGAGGGGTGCTACTGCTAATGGGCACAGGGTTTGGGGTGATGAAATGTTCTTGAATTAAATAGTGGTGGTGGGTGCACAACCTTGGGAATATACTTTATTTATTTACTTATTTATTTATTTATTGGCCATGCTTCTTGGCATGTGGGATCCTAGTTCCCCGACCAGGGATGGAACCTGCACCCCTTGAAGTGGAAGCATGGAGTCTTAGCCACTGGAATGCCAGGGAAGTGCTAAAAACCACTTTTAAAGGATACTTTAAAAGGGCGAATTTTATGGTTGTGAATTATATTTCAATTAAAAAAAAATGCTTCATTTACACCTTCAGTCTCTTGACCTCACCATTTTCTTCCAGTTGGTCTTAACTACTGGTCTCACTGCCTTCCCTATACAGATTGGCTGTCTATGCTTTTGTCCATAGTGTTTCTTCCACCTGGGGTGACCTCCCTTTCTCCACCTTGTTTGCAAGGCTAACTCCTATTCGTCCTTCCAAACCACAGGCACCACTTCCTTCAGAAAACCTTTCCAAACACTCCAGAGTTCATCAGTTCCTCCTCTGTGGCAACTCCATCCCTCATACACACTTTCAGTATTTATCACACAGCTTTAATTTCTTTACGTCTGTCTTCCCCACTACAATGAGCTCTTGAGGAGTAAGAATTATACTTTAAAGAGTGTTGCACCCTCAAAGCCTAGAACCGATAATTGCGATTCAGTAAATGCCTGTTGAATTGTAACTGAAGTTAAAACTCTTTATTGCATGATGCATATTGCATTGGGTAATAGTTTTTTGTTTTGTTCCGTTTTCTTTTCTTTTCAAAAAACAACGAAGAGATTGGTCTTTGGATTTATTATTACAAAACTATTCCAACTAATTTTGCCCTATTTCCAAAGGCCTAAAAAACCTTAGCACTGAATCTCAACACTCCTGGCACACAAAACATTGTCTTACTAAGGGACTCTTCCTTCTGGCAGGGCTGTCTCTATGCTGTGCCAGCATGCATAGACTTCACAGGTGAAGCTTCTTCAGTAAGTGCAGTAATCAAAGAAAGATGAATTGCTGCCTTCACATTGTGCTTGTATGGTCTATCAGAAGGTAGGTCAGAAAAAACACACATACTAGATGACGCGGCAGAGACGCTGCTACTGTTTCTGCTCCTGTCAAACTACCCTTCAATGCATTTGAAGTTGATCCGCCCCAGGCCAATTTGTGTAGGTCACAGCAAAGATTAATTCTTGCCAAAATAAATGAGTGAAGAGCATATGCTAACAGAGCCGCATCCAAGATATCAATATAATCTTGTTTGTCTAAGTCCTGATTGAGATGAAAATAGAGCAAATCTTAAAGCATTGTCTTACTGGGAAGTAGCAGGGTTCCTGAGGTTGCACAGGGAAAGACAAATGTCACAGATCCCCTATGTCTGCCTGACCCTGCACCATCCTCCCCCCAGCCATTTAGACCAGGAGAGTCCCTGGACTGCTTGGAACTTCTCGGCAAACGTAAAGCTTACAGAGGTTTGGAAACACAGCTAGCAGGTGGGTGTTGAGGATAAAGGGAACAGGTTTAGTTTTGCATGGGGAAAAACCACGTCGTACCAAGACACAACGAAGACTCTATGGAAAGTTAGCAAAAGATCTTCTGATGAACGGATTTGTATGAGGTGGTAGTAGCGGTGTGGGGGTGTGTGTGTGTGCGCATGCTTACATGTATAAGTGGGGTAGAAGCGAGTGGGAGTGTTGTAAGGTAAGGTGAGGTGAGTCAGATGAAGAAAAGGAAACTGGGGTAAAGGAGTTGAGAGATAATACTGCATTAACCTTAGGGAACCAATCTACTTCCCACCAAGTCGAGGGGCCATTCCCACAGCTAACATTATGTTTTCTCTCTCCATACATGACAACATGAAAGGGAGAGAGCCAGTGGCAACAGCTCTAGGAGGATGGTGATGGTTACACAATATTGTGAATATACTTAATGTCACTGAATTGTACATTTAAAAATGGTTAAAATGGTAAAGTTTATGTTATCTATATTTTGTCATATTTAAAAGGGGAACAAGCTGAAAATTATATAAATTATATATATATATATGAAATTAGTGCTTCTTATAAAAAGTTAAAATATTTAGTGTGTAGCTTATTCAGTGTTAGCAGTTTAATGTGCTAGTCAACGTGTACATGCTTAGTTTGTTGTGTTATTTTGCTTTTCATTAAATGGGATCAATAGCATGTCATAACATCTGTGCATTCCTGTACATCTAGAGCTGCGAGGTTTAGTACTAAAATACTTAAGAACATCCTATTTCTTTCTGTGTTTAGGAATACTATGGAGAATGAGTTTCCCTAAGGTGTCCAGATGCGGCAGCCCTTGTCCTTCACAATGTGTGTGGTATGTTAATTGGTGATATACTCAGAACAACAGTCAGGGTAGAGAAGAGGGTTACAGAAGAGAAAGCAGGTAATCCCAATCTTCTGAGGGTACCTTCAGTTTAGTGGAAAATGCTGATAGTTTGAGTGGGGAAAGAAAGACTACGGTAGGGTTGGAACAGGGATGAGGAAAAGAGAGGGAAGCACTAGCCAGTTAGGAATTCTCTCTCCAGCCAGGAAATAAGTGCAGAGAGGGGAGGCAGGCATGGCAACGATGTCTTGGATAGTAAAGAAGTAAGGTTTGGGTTAACAATTTGCTCAGAATCAACCCCATTTTAGCTAATGTTAGTTACCTCTGGGCAAACTGGATGGCTGGATGATGGGGTAGGAAGAGACTTTATACCTTGTGCCCTTTTCCTTTTGAATTGTGTACCATTTGATGGTATTAAGTGAAATGTATGAGAGTTTCCTAGCCTAAGGACTTAGGACTATGTTTTTTTACTTACAGAGCATAACTATAGATCTAAAATCAGGTACATTTCCAAGGAATCATAGATCTCAGACATGGAGGAGATCCCAATAGATTATTTGGCTTACCCACTGCCACCAGCCAAGGCCCCACCAGCCAAAAGGCAACATGTCATGGTAGTTCAGCATGCTGGCTCCAGAACCAGAATGTGTAGATTCAACTCCTCGTCCTGCTGTTCGTTAGCTGTGTGACTTCGGGCAAGTTACTTAATCTCTCTGTGACCCAGTTTCCTCAATTATAAGTTAGGGATGATAATATAATAGTACCTACCTCATTGGGGCGTTGAAAATGAATGCACATTAAGGACCCCAGACATGTGTTTGCTACTATTGTTGTTGTTACTGTAATTATTAATCTAAGTAAGTAACTGAGGAAAGGGCTCCTGCTTCCTAGTGCTTACCTTTCCCACCATGCTGTAAGTACATAATGATAATAACAATAAAAATAGCCCATACATAGTTATCAGTTGCTGTTTTCCAGACACAGTGCTAAATTACTTTGCATATCTTCTCATGGAATCCCATGAAGTAGGAGCTGTTATTACTCTCATTTCACAGTTGACAAAACTGAGGCTTAGAGAGATTAAATAACTAGCCCAAGGTCACATTGCTAGTAAGTGATAGTTAGGATATGACGTCAGATGTGGTTCCTGAACTTCTACTTTATATTGACAATTCAACAAGCAGAATTGTCAAGTCACTTAACAGAAAACAGGTTAAATGGCCAAAAACTGTCTCCCCCCCATCCTACTGCAGTTTCCCCTTTATTTCCCCCCATGATTCTTCAATGGCATTTTTCTGCGATTAGCATTAGCAATCAAAACACTCACTGCTCCTTTTAAACCTGAAAAATACCATTATTTCTCTAAATCTTAATGATTTTTTAAGGCTGTATGCTCTCAACCCATGTGATGGTTAATTTTATACGTCAACTTGACTGTGCTAAGGAATGCCCAGATAGCTGGTAAAATATTATTTCTGGAAGGGATTAGCATTTGAATCAGTAGACTATGTAAAGAAGATCACCCTAACCAATGCAGGTGGGCATCATCCAATCCGTTGAGGAACCGAATAAGACAAAAAGCTGGAGGAAGGGAGAAATCACTCTCTCTGCTTGAGCTGGGACATCCATCTCTTCCCGCCCTTGGACGTCAATCAGCACTCCTGGCTCTCGAGCCTTCAGACTCAGACTAAATTACTCCATCAGATTTCCTGGTTCTCAGCCTGCAACAGCAGATCAGATCGTGGGACTTGTCACTTCTCAGACTCCCATATTCACACGAGCCAATTCCTATAATACGTCTCCTCTTATATGTGTCTCTATATATCCTATGAGTTCTGTTTCCCTGGAGAACTCTGACTAAAGCAACCCAGTACCACAAGCACATCAACTCCCTAAAAGCCCAAAACACAACACTTTCAGGTCAAATTGTAAAGCAAACTCTTGGTTGTTAGAAAATTTGGTTACATTATCAAAGGCTGGAAAGCAGTTTGATTTCTAGTGAAAGCACACCTTCTAGAAAGGAGAGTGCTGCTGAAGACAAGATTATTTAATATTTAAGGAAACTTGAGTTTTATTTAAAAAAAAAAAAAAAAGGCCAAAAGCCAGGCAATGGAGTGATAAGGAAGCAAGGTGAGTGCCCTTTCCCACCCACTCAGTGAGTACCATTTCCCATCCATTCAGTGAGTACCGTTTCCCACCCTTTCAGTGAGTACCGTTTCCCATCCATTCAGCTGGTCACAACTGGGAACATCAACACCATCAGGTGGTGCAGGTGTTTCCCGGAACTCAGTTATGACTGAAAGTACTGGTGATTTCACAGTCATAATTCATATTAATCTACCATGTCTTCTGTGTGAAGCCCAGTGACAGATGTCGTAAATCCTACCATAGTCATGATCCACTCCAGGGGATTTGAGGGTGACAGTTGGTTCCAGGGCATGGGGAAACCTGACATGTTGGACATCTGTTGCAAAGAAAGTAAGTGACTACCCAGGGAAAGCCAACTTGTAGGGATTTCCCTGTTCATAGTTTTTAGAGACACATGCTGAGTGGCATTTACTGCTCATTAGCCCAGATACCTCTGAGAGATTCTAAATCGCTTATTCGAGCAGCATGGAGAAGGCCATGTATATTCATGGGGAGAAAGAAAAAGCTGGTGTGTGTTTCTGAAAGGAAGGATCAGCAAAAAGCCAGAGAGGTCAAAATGCAGCCCCATGTCACCTAGAGTACAGCTAACGAGTATGCCACCTGCACACAAATATCCCCTTCTGGAGCCCTTGGCAGACATCAGTAGTCAATCATTGCAGATGATCACTGCTGAGACTGGTCTTCGAATCTGTTTCAGCTCAGGGCAGGGAGCCACTACATGTCCTTCAGCTTTAATTCTCCTAAAGAAACTTTACCATCCCTGGCCTAGTTTCCCCAATTCACTGGGGACAGCATACTAAGTATTTTTAGCTATATTTCCTGCTTTTCTGCCACCAGCCTCAGATGCCCGCTCTCCTTTCTCAAGGCACCCTTTATGCCCTTCACCCTTTGCAACTCTCCACGATCACAACTTACCCCAGAGGCGCTGGCAGAGTTAGGGAAGACATTCAGTATATTTAACAGCTGGTTCGGCTCAGTGCTCATCAACCAGGATGGCTCCCTGCCCGTAAACAACCACGAAGACAGCCCTGCAGTGGTGCGGGTTACCTTGGAGAAGCATGGCAGCCAGCCAGAGCGCTGGTATTTTCAGGCAGCATTTAAAAGATATGCTGACGTGTATACTCAATAAAAACAGGACCGTCTGGAAATTCCAAAGGCCTTGAATTCGTGTGACTGCCCGGTCCAGATTTATGGCCTTCCTGCTGAAGGGCCCAGCACATTCCTTGTCCTTCTGAAGGGTATGAGTGAGGCCATCCTCTCCTGGATCTTTAGCATTTTGGGGTCATTACCCCTCCCCCACCTCAATGCTTTGGAATTCTCCACGGCTAAGGGTTTTTCTCTTTGGCCCATTTTTCATACTGAAACATACCCAGAGAACGAGCTGTTATTTGGAGGCTTGTGCACTTCCACCTCAGCACTAGGGTAAAACAGCGCTGTCCTTTATCTCTATCAGTTGGAAAAAAAAACAATAAAGGAAAAACCACCATTGAACAAATGAATGATTACATCTCCTTTGAATGAAATGTATCTTAGAACTGTTTCCCGATGTGTGCTCCTTGGATCCTGGGCCTGCACTCAGTCCCCTGGTTTGTTTGTTAAAATATGGATTCCAGGTCCCCGCCCCAGGCCTGTTGACAAGAGGGCAAGCACTCTACATTTCTCACTAAAGTTTGCAAACCTGGGGCTTAGAGACTTTTAGTCATTCTGCCTAAAGACTTGGTTCTCTCTTGAGCTGATTTCTTGACAACAAAATCTTGAAAATACAGAACATCAGCCTTTCTTTGTCATCGTCATAGTAGAATTTAATCACAGATAAGACAAGGTAGCAGACGTAGAAATAAACACTGGCCCATGTATCGCTGAATACAAGGCCAGTTGCTGGTTATGGCCCTGGAGGGCAAATGAACCATTTATTTCTATGCCATGAAATTTAGTCAACATCAGTCATTCTTATGGACAGAGGGAGAAGCAAGGATAGGTTATACAAAAGAAGAGGTGATCCAGAATAATTACACCTAGTGCTGGGAGGGACTCGGGACCACAGTGTGTCTTGGGCACTTGGTTTCCCTGGGTCCCTGGCCTGGGAACCTCTTCAGAGTCCCTCACACACTCCATAGGCAAGAAGAGGCCCTGGTGTTATGATTAACCAGTCCTGGTCGACCCAGGATTGCCTCTGTTAACAGTGATTCTCTGTGCCCCTGAAGTCTTTTCTTGACTTTTTTTTAGGTATCAGGATTAAAATGCCAGCCCCCAAATGGCCTTCAATTGACATCAAAGTTTATCCCAGACTAAAATACGTGTCCTGTGGTTTTGCTTTGGGAAATAAGCTAATGAGGCTAGAAGACCATGGACTTTGGGCTCAGACAAATTGAGTTCAAATTCAGACTTTGCTAGTTAACAACTCAGGCCCTTGATCGAGTGACTTGTCTTCTGAGCTTCAGATTTTTCTCCTTTTAAAGTGGCACAATACTTCCAACTTCATAAGGTTACTAAGGAGATTTAATGCAATAATGGATATGAAAGCACCAAATGCAGTTCCTGGCACACGGTGTACACTCAGTAAATATTAGTGTCCTTCCACTTAAGAAGCTGGGTAGATTTCCAAAGCTTAGACTATCTCTGCTAGCCAAAGGAAGTTAATCATTGACTGACAAAACCAGGTCACAGAAGATCTAGGAAACAATAACAAGGTTGTCCTTCAGCTCAGTGTTTCCAAGCAGACTTTGGAATCTTACAGATGAGTAGCTATTATGGATGTTAACAACACGAATTTAACGCCACAAATAGCAAGAACACTATCTCAGAAGAAAGAACAGTTGGCAAGAATACGCACATTCACACAGTCACATGCAGACACACACACCACATTTACCCCTTTTTTCTCATTGATAGAAACACCCGATTGGGTGTTCTTTGGGAAGCCACTGTTCTAGAAGTAACACCAAATCTGTCTTCTCAGGCCACAGAAGTCCATGAATCAGCATCTCTCTCTAGAAACCTTCCATGGGACCCAGCAACAGAGGGGCCACACATGGCTGGCAAGGCTGTATCAGTGTACGGCCCCAAGGTCAGGCCTCTCCATGGAACTGGCGAAGCCACAGCCACTAATTCCAGCAGGCTTTGCCAAATTCTTCGGGACATAAATAGGAAAGGTACTCTCTCCATTTCACATATGAAAAAAACCAAACACACACAAAACTGGACATGAAGGGCTTAAATAATTTTCCTAATTCACATTGATTTAGTAGTGAAAACAGGATGCAAAATCATATTTTAAAGCTGGAACTGATATGCAAAGAGTTGAGAGCAATCTACCAGTCACCTATCCATGCTGCAGGCACACAAATAGAATAAGTAGGGCAGCTGTAAATCTGCCAGCATCAGTCCAGACAGCAAAAATGACATTAATGCTTTTTTTTATTCCCAAGATATCCGTACTCTATAAGCCAATTATTTAAAGACAAGTTTACACGTGAGTGTTTTTTAAGATATAAACATGAATATTTATTTAGAGAATATAACAAATGTTTAAAAGCTGAGAAATCACAAATGTCACAGATCTAAAACAGATATTTTATGTGTTAATTAAATGCCTGACATACTTCTATACTCCTTTTTTTTAAAAAAAACGTGAGGCATTTGGGCATTATTGATGTCAGAAGAGTTGCATTTAAGTCAAGGAGTTTCAGGGTGCACTAAGGAGTGAAGTGGGGGAAGGGAGTAAAACATCTACAGAGGAAGAAAACAGGCCCCAAGAGGCAAAGTGACCTGACTGGCAAAAGTTGGATCCTGGTCCTCATGCTGCCAAAGGCTCACTGTGAGACGGAAGCAAGTTTCTCAACGTTTCTACCTCAGTCTATCGTCCCTAACATTGTGCGTCACATTCTAAGGCCTGCAGTCACCAACAGGTTTGCCCGAACACAAAGTAAAACACTTTGGATTTATATAAAGAAAGCTTTCATCATGAGTCAAAGCCTTACTGTTGACAAATAGTCATAGGCCATTTGGGAGTAACGATGTTTTCTGCTGCTGATGTCTGTCCTTCAAGAGCTAGGTAAGCACTGCAGATAGAGATGGGAGACAAGTTTTACCTGTTCAAAAGTATCTCTCCCATAGACTTGTGGTTGCCAAGGGGGAGGGCAATGGGGGAAGGAAGGATAGGGAGTTTGGGATTACCAGATACAAACTATTATATATGGGATAGGTACACAAGATCCTACCGTATAGCACAGGAAACTGTATTCAACATCCTGTGATAAACCATAATGAAAAATATGAAAAAGAATATATTATATGTGTGACTGAATCACGTTGCTGTACAGCAGAGATGAACACAACATTGTAAATCAACTACACTTCAATAAATTTTTTTTTTTAAAGTGTCTCTCCCCCCTCAGGATATGCCAGGGCCTGAAATTCCCACCATTTGTCTCTTCTTTGGGTCACGACGGTGCTTTCATTCATTTGTGCATCCATGCACTTACTTGACAGTTACTAACCGACCCTCCGTGCGGGCCAGGCACTGGGTGTACGGTTGTGCACTGCCCTCGTGGCGTTTGTCATCTCCTGGGGGAGACAGACATCAGGCGACTATGAAATTGTTGTAATATTTGGTAGTAAGAGTTAAGAAGGGAAAGAGCAGAGCCAGGGCTCAGCTGGGGGGAAGAGACTTAGAGGCTGAGACTGAAGGGTGGGAAGGAGTTAACAGCTGGGGGGCGGGGGTAGGGGTTCTTCTGGGCAGGCCAAGGTCCAGGGTAATCAAGAGCCTGGTGAGTTTCAGGAATTGCCCTTGAGGTTGAAGCAAAGCACGTGGAGTGGGAAAATTGTAGGAACTAAATTGGAGGCTTTACCAGGGTCTGGTATCTCCAAAAAGGTAACTTTACAATTAAAAAATGTTGCCTTGAGTACAAACAAAGCCGCTGGATAACTTGGTGTGAATGGGAGTATCAGGTTGGTGAGCCTCAGTGAGGGTGTGAGGAAGGACAGTCAGAGTTGATGAAGGCAAAAGAAGGAATGGTCTGGAAGGGACGCTTGGGTAGGAGCTCTATCTCACCCCATGGGCCAAGGCATTGGGTAGACGTGGGTACAACAAGAGGTGGGAAGACTGATGGGTGTCCGATGTCACCCAATGCCATGACTGAGTCACTCCCTGGACTGTGGGCTAAGGTTGCTTAATCAACCATATGCTTCCATTGGGCCAGCTGTGAAGCTGAATTACAATCATGGCATCTTGCAGCTGAAGGGGCCAGGGTGATAGTCTAGTTCAAGTTACTCGTTTTACGGTTACAATTCTACGGCCCAATTCAGCTGGAGGGAAAACTCCCAACTGGTGGTGAAATCGAGGTCAGTTTCCCAACTCTCATGCACCAGGCTGCACCCACGGGCCTTACGGGTGACCATGGGCTTCTGCACATGATCAGAGTCAGCTCTCAAGGGAACTGGGTTAGATGCAGTCAGATCACAGGCGCTCAAGAAATACGAGTTGAAGTAAATTACTTCCCTGAATGAGATTTCCCTTTAGTTTCTTTTCAAGTTCATTTAGATTAAAAACTAAAACATATAACTATCGTTCTATACTCACATGAATTTCTGATTCATCAACATCCTTCAGAAGAATTGCTGTTTTGCCAGTTAAAACTAGTATTTTGGGTAGAGAATATTTAAGGAAATGAAATACATGAAATGCATCATTATACTCATCAACGAAATTGAGTAGAATCTGAAATAGGTTTCTTTTTAGTTAATAAACTAAATGTATTGAGATCTACAGTCTGTTCATTTAAGGGGTGGGAAAAAAGTTGGAGGTATGTGAAGGGGCAGATGATATCAATAAATTTTTTCACTTCCAGGAGAGATTATGCTGAAGAAAAACCTAAAGTCAGAATTTTTAATATCAAAACAAAGTACATGATAGATAAGAATTGGACGGAAGGAATTAGTAAAATTTTGGCTCTGAATGTGTCTTTTTAGAAGTATAAAGAACACCAGAAGGAGAAGGCATAAAAGGCATTTCCCTGAGAATATGTTAATCTGCTCTGTGTGTCTCTGTGTGTGTGTGTGTGTGTGTGTGTGTGCGCGCGAGCTCCTGACACAGAAGCAAGTGCTATTTCCATGGCAACTGGGAGGGGCAGGCAGTATTCCTTACCATGAAGCAATCTTTTTAGATTCAGACACACTTATAAAGATCCATGAACTGAAAGCTATGGAGTAGAGATTTTGAAACCAAAAGAAAAATTATTCTAATGTTCTTTGAGATGACCCCCAAAGGATCTAGCTATCATCCCTGACTCCCTCAGTCATTCTCATGTGCTATATTTATCTGCTAGCTCCAAGCTGAATTTTGGGAATATTTTTAAACACCTGGCACTGTGTTTCCCCAAATCCAGCTTAGGTTACAACCTCAGTTATCATCTACTGTATCCCTGGGGGTTTCTCAAACCTGGCTGTAGGAAAGGACAAAGATCTCATAATCATTGCTCCTGAATACAAGCTGTTTTTTAAAAAATGTGAAAAATTTGACTATATATTCAAAGTTCCTACAGTGGTAGTCCTTGGTCTGGAATGTCTGACTTCCTTTTGAGATGGTTAAAAAATAAGGAAGCCTTAGTTTTTAGCCCCACATTTTTATTCTTGGACATGGGGTTCGCAAACTTTTCGCTTTCTTCTGATCTCACCTTTGAGTGAAAACAAAGTTCAATGTAAGAATAAATGTCCCTTTTGCCTGAAGTAAGAAAGTTGATGTTTGAGGCTCTGCCCAGCCATGGGTGATCTTCTCTGAGATTTTCCTTAAAGACTTATAAGGTGATATCTAGCAGTGGCTCCTTACTGAGCTTTTGTTACTTTGGATTAATTCTCACAAATAATTATAGTGTTGTTTACTTATTTCATTTTCTTGTCTTTCAGGAGCTAGAACTTCCAGAAAGAGTGATCCTGATTAATAAGAGTGCCTTGAGTTTTTTTAAACACATTTTGAAGAGAATAAGCTTAGACACTTATCCATAGTTGTTTCCTTATGGGAAACTTGGGTCATGCTTTCTTAACGTACAGTCTGACACTGGCTGCACAATTCACCACTCGACAAGCAGGAGTGTATAGACCTTCCAGCCCAGCTTCTGATGCCAGGAACTGAAACCAGCATCCGAGTCCACTTTTAAGAGTGAGCTCAGCTGAAAATAATGTCCCCTTAATATAAGATGATTCCGGGGTGGGGGATAAATTAGGAGTTTGGGATTAACATATACACACTACTACATATAAAATAGATGAACAAGGACCTACTGTATAGCACAGGGAACTATACTCAATATTTTGTAATAACCTATAAAGGAAAAAATCTGAAAAAATATATATGTATGTATAACTAAATTACCTTGCTGTACACCTGAAACTAACACAATATTGTAAATCAACTGTACTTCAATTAAAAAAATTTAATAAGTAAATAAAAATATGATGATTAAGCAGATAACTGAGCAGAAAGCAAGATCTTCATTCAGCTGTGAACATTCAAGATGGTGTGCATCTCAGTAAAGAACAATATCAGGCAGAATTCAAAGTCTATAAGCTGGGTGTACAAAGGTGAATAAGAAAGCAGAGTGCTGGCTCACTGAAGTCGATTGGTAAATATACTCGATACTTATCTCCCGCCCACAGTCATCCGTAAAAAAAGATCAAATGATGATCCAACCCATCTTAACAGCAAAACACTTCCTTTGTTATATTTAGAGGGGATAAAAACACCAAGCCAGAGGATGACTGCCCTCCTCACTATGTACAACTCATCATTGTCCTCTCGTGAGGTAGGATGTGAATCAGAATCCATCTGGCCACTTTTGTTTTCTGAATTAGTATCTTATATGGAATCTATAGGAAAAGAAAAACCCAATCTCCTTTCAACTTGCGTAATCACAAGGTGTCCATAGTCCTAGGGATCGGGAACAGTTAAATAATACAGGCATTCTTTTCCTTCCTTTTTCTCCTTTTATTTGCATTTCCCAATGCATTAAAATAGTTAAGAGTTAAGCTTGGAAAACAAAGAAGCAATGGTTCCAACAATACTGTTTTTCTATGGACTGTGCTCACAGCACAGTCACGAGGATAAAGTTATAAATGATATGGCTTTGCTAGTAAGGCTCACTTATTTGCATGACTACACTGAATTCAATGATATAAAGAATAATAACAAAGACTCTATTATGTTTTCTAGTTTTCCAATTGTCGTGCTTTCTGTTGGGTGATTATAAGTATAACTCATTCCTAGCTGACACTATTTCTCAGTTTTTTTAATCACCGTTCACAAGTTCCTACATTCTGTTCCTCTTTTACAAAGCAGCTTTCTTTTCACCAGGTTTCAACTGGTCTAACGATCCGGTAGACCTGCAGTGCAGCTCTACGTTCAAAATTCACGCAGAACCCAACCTCTTCTCACCATCGCAGGCTGAGTGAAAAAAAAAAGCGTCATCTCTTATCTGAATCACTGCAATGGCCTCCTGACTGGCCTCTCTGCCTCCACCCTTGGCCCTTTAGAACCCTTTTTCAAAACAGCAGCCAGAGTGGTCCCTTAAACACAGAAGTCAGAACCGGCTGCTCCTCTGCTCAGAGCCTGGCAGGATCTCCATTTCACTCTGAGTGAAAAACAAGTCTGTGCAATGGCCTACGAGGCCCAGCATGACCGGTCACCCTGTTACGCTGTGGCGCATCTCCCACTGCTCTCCACTCTGCCCACTGTTCTTTGAACACACCTCGCATTGCCTGTTCCCTCTGCCTGAAATGCTCTTCCCTATGTAAAGGCATGGTTACTTTCCTCGCTTGCTTCAGTGTATTGCACTTGAATGTCACCTTCTCAACGAGACCTCCCCTGAGCACCTTCTGTACAAGTGAATCCCGTCCCCTCACTCCTACTCCAACATTCCTGGTCCCTTTTACTGTGCCCTATGATTCCTTTTTCCATGGAGCTCATCACTTTCTAATACATTATTCATATTATTTCCTTAAACATATCGTTTATTGTCTGCTCAGCCCAGTAGAACCTATGCTCCAGGAGGGCAGAGAACTTTGTTCACCGATGTACTCCAAGCACAAAACAGTGTCTGGCCTATAGAAAACACGCAGGAAATATCTGTTGAATGAATGCATATGTCCTCAGTGTCTAGATCTGCTTTTGACACACAGTGTGTTCTCAGTACTTGTTGAATAGTTCTCTCGGGGAAGAAACAGCACTAAGTGTCAAAATGGAGGAGACCCAGGCAGCATAGCCTGGGGACTCAGAAGACAGCAGGTTCTCCCTCAACTGGCTTGAAAGCTCGGCCCTGCCACATCCTAGTGGTGTGACCTGGGCACTTCACTTCATCTCTCTGAGCCTCTGTTTTCTAAACTGCAAATTGGAGATGCTAATAGTACCTAACTTGTAAGGGGCTTATGAGAATTCAATGCGACGATTAGAAAACTGGTAAATGCTCGATACACTTGAGCTATTGTTATTATGAGGCCTTATTCTTTTACCTGTCTTCCAGGGGAATAACATCCACATCCTTTTTTACCCCTCACAATTATTGGCAAAAAGGTGCAACACTTTAAATGAAAAACACTTTGTAAACCATACACTGCTCTACAGACACTAGCAATTGCAATGACGATTCTTCTGAGTCCCCCAGAAGACCTAGCACCACGCTGAACATCCAAGCGGTGGCCAGGGAACTTGACAGACTCTGAAGTCTGTCAGCCACTGGGCAACTGCCTTAAGTCTGCAAAAAAAAAAATGACACTGGCTCTCGTCCACACTAGGATCCTTTCTGCAATGGAGCTCCTTCCCTGTGGCACCCCAGAGGCAGGAGGAAGGCTATGGCTGTATTTCAAAGCCCTCCCCCTTCCCTTCCCCCTTCCTCCCCAGGCTGCCAGAACCTCCGTTTGCCGTGAAAGCACAGCCGTATTGCTGGAAGTGAAATTTGCTGTCTGCCCTATCCGGTGGTTTCTGCACGTGGGCTGTTGCTATGTTCAAAGCATTAAACTGTCTGCAAGTGGATTCTTTACAGAGCCTCTCTCTTCCCAGAGCCGCTGATACGCGGATATACTCCGAACCCCTTCGCCCTAATGCGCGCTTTTTCTCACACGTCCCACGGAGAGCCTTTGTTTGCTGCCAGCAGCTGGCTATGCCGGGTACTCACCTCAGCTGGCACAATTCTCTCCAATCCCTAGAAGACCCGGCCCTCGCCTCCTCACCAGGGAGGAAATAGGATTTCTGCTCAAAGCTAGCAACCTTTCTCTGAGGCGGTGTCATACGGAGACAGAAAAATAAATGTGCTGTTTCTGCTTTTAAATGGCGTTGGAGGTTAAGTCAGTCTTTCAGACAGACTTTTGACACAAGGAGGATCAAGGTGTGATTGCCTTTGAGTGTTCCTCGCAGAGAAAACAGGTCCTAATCGGACAAAAGAGAGAAAGGAGCCAGCTGCTGCTTTCATGATTGCTTCAGCACCACATCTACCGTCAAAAAGGCCTCATTGTTTCATTACCATTGAAATGTGGTTGCCACTACATTTTCTACTGGCCTCTCCTCTATGCAGATTGGGCAGAAGAAAGAAATCCATAAAGCACTCGTTTGGTTTCTGAACGTATTGTTTGCATATAGACATTGGCAGCCTGAAAATATCCTAGCAAGGAATGTCAAACTGACAACGCTGTCTGTTTTTCTATTGTTCACTCTGAAAATACCATTTTTAACACATCCATAATGGCAAGCCAGATTGTGTTTTATCAGTATTTTAGTACCAGCCAAGAGGCTTGGTGGTTTAATTGTGGGCATTGGACATTAATGAAAACCATTTCTGGGAGAGTTCAGCCTATAAAGATTAAAAGAATTCATCAACTTGAAAAAAATTTTCTTTCTAACCCTCTCTGCTGACAGTTGATGTATACGCTGGTGGCTGAGGATTATATAATGATTTGTAAAGCACGTTATAATTTTCTGCCTCCGGTATATGTCATATGACACTCCCAAGGACCCTGTGAGAGAGGCAAGGGCAGTTTTCTTACGCTTATTCTACAGATGAGAAAACTGGATCTCAGAAAGAAGGGGACATACAAATTGTCACAGAACATGCTCCATCCCTTCTAGGCCTTAGAGTGCCTATGTCTACCTTGTTTTGTTGGCAGATTTCTTAACCTTTGAAGCTTGAATAAAAGGTCTCCTCTTCTCTGAAGCTTTTCCTGTTTCCTCTGCTCAGCCCCCTGAAACTGTTAATCAGTTTAACCAATGTCAGTGAGCAACCATCACACGTGTCCCAGAGAGAGACACAGCGCTGTCACCATAATCGTGAGCCCACAGCAATGAGCTGGTTGTCTGTCTAATGACATGAAATGTCCAACTCCTGGGGGTCCCCTGGGGGGCCAAGAAATAGCACTCCTCTATCTTGACCAAATTCCAAACATATTGAGAAATAAATCAGAGTATCGGCAAATGGTGCCCCACATGCATCATGTATCTGATAAAGTAGGAGAATGTGGCTCAGTGGGAGGACCAAATGCCCCTGTGAGCTGAAACCCAAACCAGACAAGCCCCACCCATCTGCAGGCAGAGGATGGGCGGTAGCCCCGCCCCCCGCCCCGCCCCCGCCTCTCCGGGGCACAGACAGAAGGCCAGCTTCCTGCGCGCGGAGGCTCCCAAGAGGCAAGATAAGGGGGCAGCTAAGCAGAGTACTCAGCACCCAGTTGTTCTCCCAAATTTACCACTCAGATCACACTCGGAGGGAGTAGTGTCTTTGGGTCAAAATGTCTCCTCAAGGGAGGCGAAGAAGGGAAAGTTAACCCCTCTCACGCGGTTCTAACTCACGCTCACTCCGTGGGCTCAGACTCAGAACCACAGGATGGAGAGGCTCATGGGCTCCTACCCGAGCTGCCTGGGGTTCCGACCTCCGTGATGACACCTACTGTGCGCTGTCAGCGACTCCGCCTACTCCACAACGTAAGAGACTCCGGGCCCATTCCAGAGGCCATTTCTCAATCAGCGCCCAGCAGAAGGCCTGGCCTGGGGCAGTCCCCATGGTGGCTTGCTGAACACCCACGCAGCCTGGAGACTCATTCCCGCTCACCAGAGAACACAGCTAGAGCCCGCAACCCTGACCCTTGCCTCGGGCTCTCTGCCCTGTGCTGCCTCAATGGTCGCTACACCATGACCTGTAACCAACATCCCCCCAACTTAAAAAGGAGGGGAGGGCCAATAATATAAGCAGATAAGTTAGGGGATCCCTGAAGAAAAAGAAACAGGAATGGCTCTCTTGACATAAGAGAAGCCATATTGGCCTAAGCCATTTTGTGATCTAAGCCTGGCCACAACGTTTGCCCTTGAATAGGTCTCAGTAATTAATGATCTTAAGAGCACAAAGGAACGTAGGAACAGAAAAAAGGCAGTCAAACAATAGTACAGTGATGAAGCAGAGTCCTCAAGGGACATACAGAATAATATATCTTTGCGTTTTGCAGGAACAAAGGCCCCCCACCCAGATGGAGGATGGAATGATGATGTTGACCCTCCTGACTTCAATCTGCTAAAGCCTGGACTCTGTCCACGTTTGCCTGCATTCTATGCTGCATTCTCCTCTGCTCAAGCCCCTTCACGAATATGCACGTACGCTTTGCTTAAAAATTCCCCAATTTTGCTTTTGGGGAAGACACTGCTTTAGGAAAGATCTCCGGTGTTCTCCTTGCTTGCTGCAAGCAATAGGAATCCTTCCATCTCCTGATTTTTGGCTTGGTCGTGTCTATTGGCTCAACACCCAAGAGGCGAACCCAGTTGTCAGGTAACGATGCTAATGACAGTTACTGCTTATGAGAGCCTGCTGTGTGGCACACCCCCTGGCCTTTACACACGCGTGCCTCTGACGACCCCTTTGAGCTGGGTGCTGCGGTTCCCTCATTCTGTGGATGAGGAAACTTGTGCTTAGAGAGGTTTTGGCACGGGCCCAGGGCCATAGAGCTAGCAGTGACACTGGCTCACACCTGGACTCTTAACCCTAATAGAATATGTGCAGGAACTTGTAACAAAGACAAAGCAACCCAAAGGCTAAACGTTTTGATACCGAGCAGGGCCCTGTGGGGCTCGCGGGCACCAAGCCTTTCTGTGTTGCCTATTTCTTTGACTATAGGAAACAGCCTCCATGATCTTCCCTGGGTTCCAGTGGGCAGATTCAAGCAGTTGTTATTAGTGAAGGAAGGGGATGCGCTGGGAGGAACAGTCGAGAGCGCCCTTGGGGCCGTTCCTGTTTCCCCAGCAACGATACACACAACAATACCTTTGAGCTATTTTGCAGCTGTTGAAGCCCCCTCCAGGTGGGAGAAGTTAATGATGAGCGATGGGATGCTGCCCACAAGCAAGCAGACCCCAGACCAGCTGGACCTGAAGGTGGATGGTGCTGACTCCTACCGACCTCACCACCAGCCCAGCAGAAGAACAGGAGACTGTTGCTGCCTTGATCCTTATCGCCTACCGCTGACCACGAGCCCCGACTATAAGACCTCTCCCTCTTCCCCAGGGAGGGGGGCACATTTCTTGAGGCACTAGCCACTGTGCCCCTTCGCCTGGCAAAGTAGTAAAGCTATTCCTTTCTACTCCTCCGAAGCCCTGTCTGCATATTTCTATTCGGCATCGGTGAACAGAGGCCAGATTTTTTTCAGCAACAGTTTGCTTATAGAAAAATCCAGGGATGTTTTCCTGACCATCCATCTTTGTATAGACTCTGTGTGATATGATATAGAGCTGCTCGAAGCTGGTCTGAGAACTGTCACTGGCTTAGAAACCGTTGTGGCAACTTGACACAACTGCTATAGCCAAGTGATCAGTACTTGTCTTGCTGAGCAGGGGGAGACCTTTTGGATGACACGAACTCGCACAATGAGCCGCAAGTGGCCTGACCTGTAAACTAGTATCTGAGTGCAAATTGTAAAAAATTGGTTCTTTACCATAGTTTTCGAAGCACCAACACTGTAGTACCATTTCAGTTAGCCTGAGCATGGACGATGGAAAAATGAGCCCAGCTGTACCTAGGGGACTTCCATCCAGCTCTCCTCACCCCCTTGTCTGGGTGACCTGGGACAACTTCCCTTAGGACAGCTGTAAAGTGAGGGGCTTGGGCTCAATTCTCTCTAAGGTCTCTCCTGTTCCTATGCAGTCGCATATCAAGTCTATTTGATGTGGAGCTGTGGACAAAGAATGTTGTCTGCCATTTCAGTAAACAAAGGATGTTGCAGCCATCGGACCCCTGCTGCCACCCCCTACTCTGCACCCTGAGGGGATTCAGGATGGAGAAAAACAGGATACTGCTCCTAGATAGTTACAGTGCATATCAAAGGAATAATTTCAACAAGCCCAGAATCTTGCATCTTCCCATACGTAGAAAACCACTAATATTAACTTGAGATGTCTCTGGTGTTTTTTTTTTATGATTAGCATTGATATTTGACTACCTGGGGTTTTGTTTGTTTCCCAGCAAAAACTCCTATGTATCCTGGCTCTTCCTTTACCTCTTTAGAGCAATTCCTCAGAGCTATCTGAGAGGTGCGATCCCGGGCTCTAGTCCTCAGTAAGGCTAACTTTTAGGTTGTGTCCTTTTGTTCAGTCGACAGAGCAAATCTTTTTTTTTTTCTTTTTAATTTAAAAATTTTCTGTTTATTGGAAGAGCATCCTTACACTTCAACATTTATCTTCTATCACTCTGGTGCATTCATATATCAAAATAAAAAGTGAAATAAATTGGTTCAGGTGTTCCTAAAATTTCCTATTCACGGTTTGACTCTTCTAAGTCACTCCTAGTTTTCAGCATCCTTCCCTTCTTCCCTCCCCACAGCACTTTGTTCCATCAAGGCTGTTGCTCTTACAGCATTTCTTAAAGAGTGCTCCATAATTGTTACCAGGATTTTCTTCCAAGCTGTTGCTAGGTTTGGTGCACAGGTTCCAATGGTGACAATACCTCACCACTACTGCCCGACCAAGGGTGACTGAGAAACACGTTCTGATTTCAGACAGGCTAAAATGTGAGTAAAGATATACATTTTAGGGCTGATGAAATGTGGTAGTTTGCTCACTTTTCTCTCCCTCCTCCCATCTTTGTTCATAGCAGCACCAGGGCAGCATAACTTAATCTAATTGGAGCACATCATATTTTAACATCCTCCTCTACATAATAAAATTATTTTCAGCATGAATTCTGCAGTAATCGGAAATTAGTATAATCTCCCGGATTTCTTCTTTAATTTTAAAAACAAACAATTTTAAAAGAGTGATGTCACTGTTTTTAGAATGGTTTCATTTCAAGAGATCACTCAACTGTGATAAAATATATTATGTACGAACTAAAATTCACGAGTCAGACAAAAAGATCACACCTCACAGTTCACCTTCTGTTAGCTGTTTTAACTTTAAATACTAAGACGAATCCTGGAAGTCACACAGAATTGAAGAAACTCAAGTTTCATTTCTTTGTCTTTACAAGCCCTGAGCTCTCATCCTTGATGCTGAGTCTGCTGTTTTCACTCAGGAGTGTGAAGGGCTGCAGGGGATGGAGACAAACTGAAGGGATTCGAAACTGTTAGCACCTGAATTGGGAGTGTCAGAGGCTGAAAGTATAACTGGGAGCTCTCCAGTAGAATACAATATTTATTAAAAGATAACTAACAAAAATGTGCTAGCTTGAAACGAATTGCAGCCATGCTTTAGAACTTAGCAAATAAGATGAAAAGGGGGAGGCTATTTTATCATTTGTATTGTTTAGAAATGTTGGCACCTGGTGACAATAAAAGGCAGACATTTTTAATTTTACTCGGGTTTTTTAAAAGGTTTTTTTTTAAATTCTCGACAGATAATGGACCCTCTTATTGCTTGAATCCAGGACAGACAACCTTACAGCAACACCTTACTCTTGGTTTGCTGGGGCTTCCAGTTATAGTAGTGGGTGTATTTTAGGCCACTGGTTTTAAAGAGTTTCAACAGCAAGGCACTTGCTCTTCTGGTTCAATACATTTTAGTTCTGGGACAAGGGAGGGAAAAAAAGCAATCAATATTAATAATAGCCAACACTTACAGAGTGCGTGCTTTGTGCCAGGCACAGTGCCCAGCATAGGTGCACTCTCTCTTTTCTTCCAAATGCACCCCTAGGAGATATGTTCTATTATTGTCTCTAGTTTACAGATATGGAAACTGAAGCTCAGAGAGGCCAAGTAACTTCTCCAAGGTCACACAGTACGTGGTAGAGGATGGGCCTGGGCCCAGCAGCATGACTTCAGGGCCTATGCCCTTGAGCTTCAAGCTCTATTCCCTTCTACTATGAGTCCACCTACCATGTGCCCGTCAAATAGAAGACAGCACACCACAATAAAATAGTAAGCACTTGGGGATATCTCTTCGGGACTAGGAACAGTAAAAACACTGTCATATTTAATCCAAACAACAGCCCTGCAAGGGAGGTAGTTAGCACCCTGTTTCACTGGCAGGAGAATGACATTCAGTAAGGTTCATTGTTTGTAGATGATAGAGACGGTATTCAGACCTACACTTTTCTTCTGTGCTTTTTTTCTTATCTGACACTCCCTGCTGTATGGTACTTGAACTGGAAACACATAGCTGCACACACAGTATGAGGAAATCCCTGTGCATAAGAAGCAAGATGCTGTCAATCTAGATGGAAAGCTAAGTACTTGATTTCCCAGCCTGCCTTGCAGCCTGTGTGGGTGGCACAGTCCATGCCAATGAAGTGGTAAGGGGAAGTTGGCTGGTGGAGGTAGGTGCGTTCTTGGAAGACAAGTCATGAATTAGCAGTTGCTGTGAAGCAATATAAGTCAGGGATAAGCAGAAACCAATAGGTAGAAAGAAGGAAAGTGGAAAAGTTACAGGGTAACAGCAGGAGCATTGCAACTACGGCACTGCCTTCAAGGTAGGAAGCCACTAATAGCTGCTTCTAAAGGACCCATAAGGTGGCCAGGCCCCTTCCCTGTTGACCTTCTAGAGCTCTGTGGAGCCACAGGAGCTGCTACGTTTCCTGACTGATCACTGTCTAGGCTCTGTGGCTGGTGAAGCCTTGTCACCTAGCTTACCTCCCCAGATACACTCCCTATCAGATCACACTAGTCCTGAGAGTCTGAAAGAGCTTAACCAACAAGTTGGCAGTTCAGGGTCATCATTCCCATCATCAGTCCTCATGACGTGTTGCACACACACCTGTGGAGCCAAGAGACTACACACAGGGTGCCTGTGGGCTGTGTTTGTCCCAACTACATGTCTTGTTTAGCCTACGTGGTATCCTCAGTTGTGCACCTGGATGCCTTTGGATGTGGTGTGCGCCCTTCGATTGGTCGTGGTCCCTATCCCTCTGTATTTCTAATAGTTGCCCTACTTTACACATTCACGTTCCCTGCTTGGCCCCCGTAGGCAACTGAGTTGCAGCCTCTGGCAGATAATTGCGAAGACAGTCAGGTCACATACGCTGCCCAGGTGCTCCACGCGGCTGACTTCCCTGGCGGCAGCAGTCCCATGCCCTCAAGGCAGGACAGGAAGCTGCTGCTTTCCCCAGGATCTTCCTCGTTTCTAAGGGCTACTGCAGACAGAGAGCGAGAGCAGGAGGGTGAGAGAGAGGGTTGTTGCCACCCCCGCAGACCGCAGACCTCTTCAGTGACTTCGTCGTCGCCTTACTTCTGCACGGCAGCGCGTCTGCTGCCCGTAACTGCCGTTGCCACCTCTCATCACATCCAAACGCCACTCACCACCGCAGCTTTCTCCTCTCCTGGCCTGCTGCTTTTTATCACACCTGTCTTCCTGGGTGTCCTCTGGTTGATTTTTGTGGTCGTAACCAATTAGCGGGCACGTCTCCTTCTGCCCAGCAAACCACGACTCTCAGCACACTGTGGGCCTGGGACAGTGGCTCTGGAGAGCAGTGCTGGTGAGCTAGGCCCTCAGGGCTGTGCTTCACTGTCAATCAGTTCTGTTTCTGTTTTCCCCAAGATTTCTGGAGTCCAGAGGGATTCTAGAAGCCTGAGGGATCTGAAAAATGGGGCTAGTGCAGAGGTGTGGCTTGTCTCCGAAAAAAACAGCCTGTGGAGATAGAGTAAGGAGAGACTGGCATTGGTATCTGAGGTGGTAAACAAGTTTTCTCTAAAGGATGAGTTAAACCAGGAAAGCAAGGATTACAAAGAACATCCTATACTGTAGAGGAGGCAGTGAACTGTGGGTGACAGTGCAGGACATGGTGTGTACACATGTGTGTGTATATGTGTGTGTATATGTGTGTGTGTATGTGTCCACGTGGGTGCTTACACACGTGTACACACACGTGCATGTGTGTATGTAGCAGGATTAGCAATGGAGAGCTTTAGAAAATAAAGTTAGGTCAGAACACATTATACAGGATCTTGAAAGGTAGATGGACAACTGTGGAATCACTGCAGTAGGTAGTTTGCAGCTACTGATGGGGAGAGACATTTGGGTCCAGGTACCCATCTACGTGATGATCCAAAGGCAAAGTAGAAATGGAGAGGAAATCATCCTGGGATATTTTGAAGGCATAATTGACAAGCCTGGATGACTGGCTCAGTTTGAAGGGCTGAAAGGAGGAAGTGGTCAATGCAGATGCCAAAGTTTTAAGCTCAGGGGCATATTGGCACAAGCCATAGAATGGAAAGGCTGAGAGAGCTAAAAGGAGATCATGAATTTTGTTTTACAAGTGCCATTTCATTCTTCAGAAAGAAACATTTCTTCCTCCTGTATTTACTTGGCTGCCTACACGGTTGCCAAAACAGATTTGCATCTGCAATGCAATGGATAAGCCTGGAGAACAAGGACGAGCCTCTCTCTTACCTACAACCCTGCGTTTCTTAGCCAACAGGACAGCAAGACCAGAAGCTTCCACCAGACTAGCCTCCATGAAATGGCTGCTGGTCTCTGGCCAGAGTGAGACAGATGTAAACCAGTTAGTGCAAAATGAAAGCTCAGAAGCTCATTCCTTGAATGTGACTTCAGAGGAATGCTCACATGCTTTGGCTGACAAGTAGGTACTTGTCAAATTTGGCCCCCTCAGCACACTGGCAGGCCACCAAGTTGTTAAATGGAAACTGATCCGGCACGGGAGGAAAGTGAAGGGCAAATGGTCATCCCACTCCACATTCCTTGCTATAGACCGCATCCCTGTTCTCTGTATTCAGATCATTGTAAATATCAGCAACCCCCAAACTACATCAAGTTGTAAGGCCCCAGGAAGGGCAATTGTTCCGAGGTCGTGCAACCTTCCTCTGGGAGTTTGAGAACCTTTCTGTATCCCAAGGACCTACACGGGAGCGCCCACGGCAGGTGCCCCCTGGAATAAACTGACTGATTTTCGCAACACAACCATGCACTGGGGTCTCAAGCTGGCTGTGAGTTTTGGAGCATGGATCAACAGCTGCCTATTGGGGCTGTGTGATCCTCAGTGGTAGCATGTAAACGTCACTGTCACAAGACCACTTAGTTCATCTGGGGACATCTGGCTTTCCTCGGTGTCCAGGCATTCTGGAAATCCTAGGTGGGTCTCCATGATAGGCAGCACAGTGAGCAGTTGTTCAGTGTGCTGGTTTCATGCATGCAGAGCTAAGCTGGAGGCCCAGCTTTGCTTCTATCAGCTGCTCTGACCCCAGGAAAATTAACTAACCTTTCTAAGCCTCGGTCTCCTTCAGTAAAATGGGGATAACGATGCCTTCCGAGTGTGGTTGTGATGCATAAGTTATATATAAAGACTGCATTAGTTATTTACCACTGCATAACAAATGACCCCAAAATGTAGTGGCTTAAAGCACCAATAAGCATCTATTATCTCACTGTTTCTGAGGGTCAGGAATTTCGAAGTGGTTTAGCTGGGTGGTTCTGGCTTGGGATTTCTCATAGAGTTCAGTCGGATGTCAGATGGGGCTGCAGTCATCGGAAGACCAGAGTGAGGCTGGAGGATCTGCTTCTAAGGTTGCTCACAGTGTGGCTGATTGGTTGGTGCTGGTTCTGGTTCCTTTCCACACGGGCCTAATTATGGGATGGCTAGAGTGTGCTCAGAGCATGGTGACTGACTTCCCCCAGAGCAATCAGTTCTAGAGTCCAAGGCAGAAGTCCCAATGCCTATTACGACTCAGCCTCAGAAGTCACACATCACCACTTCCACTGTATGCTACTGGTCACATAGGTCAGTCCTGATTCAGTATGGGAGGGGACTGTACAAGGGCACGAATACCAGGAAGCAAGGATCACTGCAGGCTGTCTTGGATGCTGGCAACCCCAGGATTTGTATGGTAGCTAACTAAATAGTAGCTGCTAACAGGATGATTATTGTTATCTGCTTCTGATCACTTCCACAAAAAAAAAAAAGGAGCCTTCATTCCTTTTCCTTTGCTCTAAAGTGGCCAAACATTGCTTTGCTACTCTCCAATCTAGTGACCTGTCAGTCCCATGGTGATGTCAGAAAGGGCAGCACCCCACAGTCTCCAGGGGGTGACTCAAATACTTTAAAGATGTACTCTGAAACTTGGGCCTCTTCTATCTCTTTCCTCACTGGTATAACTAGAATCCCTCACAGCTACTTCTTGGTTTCTCTGCTGATTTGAATGCTGCAGTTGGCCAGGATCTGCAGGACAGAAGTAATCACTGCAGCAGGAAAGATGCTGACTTGCACTTTACGGTCCAGCGCTGCTAGGCAGAGAGTAGTGACCCGCTGCAAATGGAAATGTGCCATTAGAGGGCAACTGGTGAAGTGTGTCATCCCTTGGGCAGTGTTTATCAGCAGCAGCCCCATACGCTTGGTTAGTTGTAAGCCACTGTCAGGGTGACTTTTCCTACATCATCACAGCAGATGCCACACATTTGCTGAGACTCAGGTTGGCTAGTGATGGCATGGCTGAGGACACCTCAGTGGCAGAAGTTGCCAGTTGTTTCCCAATATCAGTTCTTCCCTTCTTCCACAGGAAGGGAATCCCCAATCATTAGCTAGGAACAAGGCATCCCAGAACAAAAACTACATTTATCAGGCCCCCCTGACAAAGGCCTGGCCAATGGGATATACATGGAGGTCATATGTGCAGCTGCTGGAAAGGGAGCATGTATTTCTTTGCCTCTTGTTTGCTGGAATGTTGATGAAATAACTGGAGCCATAGGTGCCATTTTGGATCATGAGGTGACCTTGGGAATGGCAGCCACTTGCAGCAGAGCAAAAACATAGAAAAAATGTGAGAGCTTCCTTCGAACTCCAAGCTGCCTGCCTCTAGATTTCTTGAACATTAGAAAGAAATTAACTTTTAATTTTTTTTAAAGCCACTTTTACTTTGTTTCTTTCTGTTGCTTTATGACAAACCTAACCCCAACTAGCACAGCTTCCTACTATAGTGGCCATTATTACAATTCTCCCACATGATCTGCCACTGGGGCGTGCATCTACCTGCTGCAGGAAAGTCTGTAGAAATGACCCCAGGAGGAGAAGATAAACCATCATTTATAGTTTCATGCAACATTTGCTGAGCTCCTCCTACCATGAGCAAGGTACAGTAAGGAGCTCAAAGATGAATGGGTCCCATCCCATGGAGCTCAACTACCAAATTACATGCAGGAGGTCAAGCAGTTGTGTACAGAGTTTGTTGTGAGTGCCCGCCCCATTTTGGGTCCCCTGTTACCACCATTTTGTTTGTTCAAACATTTGTTCTACCATTCTTTCATTCATTCATTCATTCATTCAACAAATATCCATGAAGAACTTCCACCTGTCAGACATTGTGCCAGGTGCTGAAATCACAGTGATGGACTGAAGCAGTTGTGGTACATGTCCTTGTGAAGTTAGCAACATAGCATGCTGCAGTGTAGTAGGGTTCCTATGCCTTAAAAAAATATTGTGATAATATTACTTCTTATTTCAAAAGTGACATGTATTCAATAAGCAAAGAGAGGAAAATAATCACAGTTCAGGAACAAATATTAACATTTTTCTTTTTTTCAAAAGTCAGTATAGGTGCACTTTTCTTGTTTTATGTGGGAATATTTAATTTTGGGACCTGTTTTTTTTAAAATATCATATTAGGAACATTTCACCATGACCATAAATATACTGTCACAACATTTTTAGAAGGGATCATATATTCCATTGAATGGAGCTGATGTAATTTATACAATTCCCTATTGTTGGACATGTAGGCAGGTCTTAATTTTCACTATAATAAAGAGCTACTATCATGAATATTCATGTAGCTAAACATTTTGTGTACTTATAATTATTTCTTTGGAATGCATTCTTTTTTATGGAAATATAGTTAATTTACAATGTTGTGTTAGTTTCAGTTGTACAGCAAACTGATTCAGTTATTTACATATTCTTCTTCAGATTCTTTTCCATTATAGGTTATTACTGGAATACATTCTTTAAAGTAGAATTGCTAGGTCAAAATGTATGTACAATTCTAAGAGTTTTGGTGCAAATCGAAAACTAAATCTAACTTTAAGTGGTTAGACAAATTTAGTCTCCCTCCAATAGGCCAAGAGTTCCACTGAATGTTTTCCTTTTAATGTAAAGACTTTGAGAGGACTCCCAGAACGTGATGAATCACTTACACCTTTGGATGAATCATTTTTTAGACTTCTTCCCTCCCCAGAGGAAAGAGCAGAGCTCCAGGAGAAGGCAGGACTCTGGCAAAGGGCACAGCAAGGTGGGCCAGGCCTGGTAAGAGCAGCCTTAGCAAATGTCCTGCTCCGAGAGAACACCTGCCTCCCTCCTGCAGAATATTCTTCCAGCTGATGAAGGTGCACACTATGCTTACTGGAAAGGCAGGAGGCTCTGATTCAAGCTCCAGGTCCTGCCCGCAGCAGTTAACTCTAGAGGAGATGATGGCTCCTCCCCTTTCTGCAGCTTCATCTTCTCTCCCTTCTCCTCCTTGCCCTCACTCTTTGTCACTGATTATCATTTTCCAAAATGAAAAGAGCTTTACTGGATTTTCTATTTATAAAAAGATGCAAACCCTTTGAAATAATTTTAAAGAAATACAGAAAAGGAGAAAGAAAAAATAAAAATCAAGCCCAAATTTTGCCAGCCAGTGACATGACCACTGTATGCATAGGTGAACATCCTTCTAGGTGCCTGTCTGCATATACAACAGCCCCCATTTATCATCTAGCCTTACAAGAAATTCATGAGATGTGCAACATTATCTCTTTCTTATAATTATGGAACTGAAGTGCTACAGATGTCGAGTCGCTCACCCAAGGTTATAGAACGACTCAGTGTGGTGCTGGGATTTGAACTTGGTTCTCTTACTCCAAAGCTTGCAAATTATTAACCATTGTGTGATCACTCCAACTCTTCTGCTTTTCTCTCTGTTTATATATTTGCCCAAATGGCATTCTTTTATTTCCTTTGTTTCTCTGTTTCATTCAAAAACGTGCTGGGGGCATCTTCACAAAGATGTTTAGACAGTGGGCTCTAAAGTTTAAGTCTTGATGACTGCTTATTAAGTCTGTGACCCTGGGTCTACTTAACCTCAGGCCATTTTCCTCATCTATCAAATGAGTAATTTAATACCTACCTCAAGGAGTGGTTACGAGCATTGAATCAGACAATATATGTACAGAACCTGCCACGTGGTCACCCTCATTAAAAATCTGCTCTCATTATCTTTCCAGGCAGGAAATATGGATCATTGCCATAAGAATGCAGCTCATTATTCCGACGTGGGGATGTCTTGTGATCTATTTAACAGACATTAAATTGTGTCTTGTCTTGACATTTTGTTGTCTCCAGCTCTCTACTTTCTCACTAATGTGTACTTCAGAACTTTCATCTTGCACACCTGTCCAGTTGCATCCTTAGGATAAATTCCAAGAATAATTGGGTCCAAGTGGATGCATATGACAAATATGCCCTGCAGAAAGGTTGTGACAACTTATTTCAAGGGGGAAATTCTTAACAGTGCAGGAAATGGGAGCAGGAGATGCTCCCCTCCAGCTTCTATTTCTTCCTTCCCTGTTCGCTATGAGAGGCAAATCACTTTCTGGAGAACCCTCCCACCCAATTAACTCTGTTAAAACCCTTCCTTCCTTCTTTCTTTTCTACCTTTCCTCCTTCCTCAGATTAAAAAAAAGGGAGAGAGAGAACTGATTGGCGTTATAGCCAGGGGCACCACACCTTCTGTTACAGAGATAAAATTAAAGGTGCCATAATTCTGTTGAAATCAAAACGAAACAAAAATTGCTGAAACTCAGATCTGCTGAGCCCTCATACATTAAAGCCTGTGTGAGTGTTTAATTTATATGGCATTTTCACACATAGGCACGCATACATTTGCGTATATAGGGGAAGGTATATGTCTAAGGGATTTACATACCTACACACACAGTATATATGGAATATACATGATATGTGACCAAAAATTTAAAGCAGAAAAATATAACCCTTTTTCTCAAATCCAGACTGACATTTCCTATAGAAGTATTAAATATACTTTTGTTTTTCATGTTTACAAATACTTTGGAATACTCAATATTTATTTTCCTGATTTTCACAGACATTGCAGATCTATATCTGTCATTTTTGCAACAAGCCTGTACCTTAAAACAAGAATAGGTGAGGGCTGCCGTTGGGGTGTGGGGAGCCCCCAGGGCATTTTACAATTGATTCCAAGGTGACTACTGACAGCTGATTTCTCTGTTAGGTCTACTCCCCACCCTTCACTACCCCAGAAAGACCCTCGAAATACAGAAACTCAGCTACTCACTTCTTTGACTTCATATCCACAGGAGACATAAAAAGGTTTCAATTATTTTAAAATTCAGTTTTACTCTAAATTCCTTAAGAAAAGGAGCCACGCAGGATCTGAGTTGGGCCTCCAGCTAAGCCGGCCGGGTGCTTCCCAACAATAAATTCCCTGGAGTTTTCTGATTTGGAGTCAAGCCCCTGAGGCACCACCTCGCAGTTAAGTAGACCATGCAATGAGGCAGAGGAGAGCACACGCTCTGTCTTCTCTCTCTTTTTTTTTTTTTTTCAATGAAGTTGCATCTGTATCTGCGGTTTCTGTCAATTCTAATCAGGCTAGTTAGAAGGCAAGACATCCCGCCCGCCAGCCAAACGTTAACAGGGAGATAAGGTGGCAATTCCGTATTATTTCCATTTTTGAATCACAATGAAAATTTTCAGAAATGCAATTTAAGCTGTAGCAGAATCCCTAATACTTCATCAGGCTCAGAGTTTTCAGACAGCAGTGGAAAATCACAGTATATCTGGAAACCAGGCCCCAGCCCTGATGCTAACTGACCAGCTGTGTGAGTGCAGGCAGCTCACTTGATTCTAGTCTCCTCTTCCAATGAGGATAACAATACACCCGCTTCCCATCTAACTCATGGAGCTGCCACTGTAAGAACCAATTGAAGAATGTGAATGTATTTTGGAAATAATTCAAGGTATTCATTACTGGTGACCAGTTTTATTTGAGTTGGTTGAGAAGATATAAAAAGGAGAGGAAAGTGATTTCATTCAGCTAGCTGCTTCCCTTGTCCTCCTGAGCATACACCAGGCCAAGTTTTCTCTCTCCCTGCAAGTCAACCAGCACTTAAGTTCTCCTGCTTACCTCTTGCTCCAGCTTCTAAATACCTCAAGGGAAGGAGACTCCATCCCACCCAGGTAATTAATCCTCCAGTTCAGAAATCCTCATTATCTGGAAGTTCTTTCAATGTCTACCCACAGCCCCTTGCACAGCCAAGGAAATTAATTGCTTCTTACTTTGATCTCAGCGGAGATACAGATTATCTCCTTCTCTTTGGCCTGATCTTGAAGGCTGTTTAGATTCTTCCTCCGCTGCTGTGTTTTTTCTCTCTCTTTCTAGTGGAGAAAAGGTAAGAATTTATTTTATATGCAGTTAAGAGGAATGTCAAGAATTTAGCTCACCTGCTATTCGAAAGATAATCCTACAAGAACAGGAGACTCAGAATGAGGCTGAGGACAGGCTTCTAGGTAAAGGGAATATTTAAATGTTGTGAACAAAGCAACGTACCACGATGGCACCTCCAGGAGTCCCACCCAAGACCCAGGAAAGACCATTGGGGAGCGTGAATAGAAGAAAAATGTTTCACAGTTACAGGTATAGCAGCCTCGAACTGGATCTCTGAATGGTCTCCTCTTGTCACTGGCCCAGCAGTGCTCTGTTTTCCAGAATCTTCCTTTTTAAGACTTGAGAATGCTCTGAAGGCACTCAGCAAACAAGACTTAAGGGCATGTATTACCACCAGCCTTATTTCACAGAAAGAGAAAATTCAAATAGACTCTTGTTCTTCATTTTTGCATCTTTTTGCTCCACTATAATGAACTCTTTATTAAATCTCGGTTTTCCAGTGGCGCTGAAGTATTGACAAAAGTTCCAGCGCTGTGACTTCTACAGTGAACCTTTCATTTTTTGCTTTCCAGGACAAAGAGGCCACTTTCCAAAAAGGCGGACCATTTTGAGTTTGAGTAAAAATCGGTCAGCTGGGAAGCAGGGATAGGAAATTGCCACCCTCACAGTCTAAGTTGGCTTCTACCAAGGCGGAGAAAGGACTTCCAACATCCAAACCCCACTGGCCTTTTATCACTGCAGTGGCAACATTTCCCCTTTGGTGGTTGTGTGTGAGGTGAGGTCTCCAAGCCCACAGTGACCAGCAAAGTTTTGGAACTGTCAACTATGATTGGCACTCCCCATTGGCATTCGCCATCTACCTCTACAAAGATTAAATCATGTGCCGCTGCAGCTGCTGACTTTCAACACCCCCTGCAAGGAGTTCAGGGTGGAGAGCTGAAATGAGGCACTCTGTGCTCTGCGAGAAACTGGCAGAACAGGTCTTTAGATAGTTCAATATTTTCAGAAGCCAACTTTATGAGTGCAATTCTTGTATCTCCACGTATCTAGGAAAATCACTAAAGTCCTCCGTGGTGACGACTGCTCCTCGTGACTGGCAGTAACCTGCACCAGACTAGCAGAGACCTTCTGTAAACAATATGGGCTTGATTGCATGTTTCTCCCTTTCACTAAAACCACATTATACTGATCTCTGCCCCCCTCCCCCCACCCCCGACTCTTTGGAACAGTTTCTCAGAGCTACCTGGGATGCTGTCTCCCAGGCTGCAGTCCTCATTTTGCCCCAAATAAAACTTAACTTGCAACTCTCACGTTGTGCATTTTTTCAAGCTGGCCAAACACAGCCCACCTTCAGCTGTGTTAGCCCTTCCTCATGTGGGCCTGGGCATCAGGTCCAGGCACTAGCCCTGCCCCTAACATTGGTGGGGCCCAGAGCTAAAGTACCACTGGATGCCCCCAGCACGTAGCCTGCCCCACCTCTTCTCCCACCCAGCTCTATCTTGCCCTGAGAGGGACTTTTGCACACAAGCTCCATCCATGCGGCCCAAAGACTGCCCTTAGCCATAACTCAGATCAATCGGAGAGCTCTCTGGGGGTGTAGCCGCTCCTTGGGAGGATAGATCCAGGGAAGAGATCCGCAGTGGCCTTGAAAATCGGCTTCTGACCATGTGAGCAGGGAATTCTGAGATTCTGGGTAACCGGAGCGCGTTCTAGAATCTTAGGCCCCAGCCAGACCTACTGAATCTGAAACTGCAGTTTGGCATGATGCCCAGGTGGTCTGTGTATACATTAAAGTTTGAGCAGCAATATTGGCTGAAAGCAAACTTGGAGCTTGTAGAATGCAGAAGGGAGCTCTCTCCTCCCACCCCTCCTTCTCTGTACCTCATTTTCCCCATGGCTTTCCAGAGGGTGCCAGCCCTGGGTGCATTGAAGGCCTCTCTAGAGAGCTTTAAAATGTGACCCATGGACCCCACTCCAGAGCCCTTGATTTATTTGGTCCAGGCAGGGACCTGGGCAATAGGCATTGCTTAAGAAGCTCCACAGATTATACTGACACGCAGCCTGGGCGAAGAGTCACAGGCAAGCCCAATACCCAACATGCGGCCTCCTTCAGAAGTGCCATGTGGCAGGGTAAACACACCCAAACTTACATCCTTGAGGGCGCTCAGAGCAAGCCTGCTTGTATAAGCAGTCATATCTCTGTAAAATTGTACAAATAGTCCTGTCTCACAAACTCCCAGAAATTGATGCCGTATGAGAAAACAGTGCCTCTGTGAGAAACCAAGTCTTTCTCAATTCGGCCACTGCTGTCCAATCCTGCCGTCCAAGGCAGTTTGCTAGCTCAGCTGATTCCTCTGAGGTGGCTGAAAAATGGGAGGAATATCGAATTCATACACGTATTAAATAATTGTTTGAGTAAAAGTGCCCATGTTGAACGTATTGATACAGTTGGTCCTTTCCGTCATTTATTAATAAATAGATATTTACTGGATCCCTACTGTGTTCCAGATCTAATGGGGCTGCAAAGATGTTTCAACACGACAGACTCTACTTTTGAAGACCCCACCACCACGTGGGGACCGGCAAGAGCCTAGAATTCAGGAGCGCTGAGTCCTATCTGCCCTTCAGTTTCTGAATCTGTAAGGAGTGAGATAAAATGTAAGATCTTTATGATTGGGGCTTAGGGTGTCTGAGAGATTTCAAGTACCATCACTTTTTTATATTATAGTTAGCATTTTTTTAACCTTAAAAAATAATCTGGATGTATAAATCTAGTTTCCTCAGGTCACTCAGCTGCTTGAAAAGAAAAGCTTTCTGGATGAGGCATAAATGTACTTGTAAATCATTGAGGGTGCAACTTGACAACTTTTCCCCACTGTTTTGAAATACTGTATATTTATTATGTGAACCATGAACACTGAAAAGGAAGAATTGGGGGTACTCTGTTTTCTCCTAGGATGTGTATGTGGGGATGGGGGTGGTGAGTGGGTGTACACCTGTGCCAGTGCTTGTATTTTCTTTACTGTTAGGGACTAGGGACAGGCGGGAAAGGGGAGAGAAGGAGTAAAGGATCCCGCCTACAGCATGGCCCATCATCACAGCCCATCATCTCGTGTTCCTGGATATCTCTCCCTCTGACTGAACCCCAGCATTCGAAAATTAAATGGCAAGCATAGTTGGCAAAATGTATTTCTGCAAAAAGTTTAGTGCAAACTTAAAGCAGAGAGTGAAAAAGACAGTGAGAGAGGCAGAGGGTCAGCAGGGAAACATAAGAGAAAAGATGGCTTTGAAAGGCTGCTTGAGGGGAGAGTGCATGGGCTGGTAAGACCAGGAAAGCTGCTGTTGGAGGCCAGCCTGCCCCACATGCTGGAAAGAAGCTACATTTTCTCCAGGAGCAGCCTGGGCTGCCCTCGACAGAACTGACAGGCCTTCTGCCGAGAGAAAAAACAAGTCCCATTTTAAGAACAAATCAATTTGACAGCATCTGAGCCATTCTGTTGTGTCAGGTTGAGCCTTAGCGTGGCCACCTTCGGAGCAGCTGAACAGACGTCAGGCTGCCTGACACAGCCAAAGAGGCTCCCCGACAGAGCACAGGGCAGGAGCGGGGTGCAGGTGGGCACCCCTGCTTCCCTGGCACACTCGCTCTCCACCCCACCTTTCTGTCACCAGGTGACAGAGCTTGGCAGGCGCTTCTCTGGCTCTGGTTTGCAATCTTTCATCACAGACCTGCTGCCCACGCTTCATTTGGGGAATGAAGACAACTGTTTGGCCCATGAGATGGTAAATAACAGACTGCCATCGCCTGTCTTTCCGCACTCATCACCGTGAGGGGCAGAGCTGACCTTAAGCAGACAGTAAGCACCATCGTGGCAGGTAAAATGGGTACTTGGAGCCAATGGGACGTGAGTAAAAGGCCCAGCTCCCTTCTGTTCCCATTTCTGGGCACTGGCCTTCTGAGGCCCACCTCCCTGGAAAATTGCCTGTGACTGTGTGACAGCTGGGAAAGAATAATAGTATGTTTCCCCAAGTAGCTTCTTTGTGACAAGCTAATATGTCAAGATAGAGGGAGAGAGATGGAGGGGCAGGAGAGAAACTTTGCAGCTGACACTGGCAGTAGCTAAGTTCCCATCTTTGGATGCTGCCGAGGTAAATGAAGCCTGTACGGTCCTGCTAAGCAGTGGGTGAGCAGCTGGGGCAGGCAGGCAGGGAGCTGGGAGCCTGGCGGTGCTTCAGACACACAGAGCTTGCTAAGCCAGTGTATTTTAGAAGAAGGTGGCAGTGAAGGGAAGTGGGAAGTGAATGACTAATAGGGAAGTAATTGTGAAATAGAACCTGTCTAGGTTTGGAAGCTGGTGTGACAGCTCCAGGTGGGAGAGGGAGCAAGCCTGTTATTAGGTCTGATGGGTGCAGAAGCGCCGTATGTTGCCGTGGCAGCGCTGCCTGCCCCTGTCTCAAGCCCAGTACAAGTGGTCCTGCATCATGAGTGGCCCACAAAGGAGCCAAGTGCTTCAGACAGACACAGATTGACACTGCCAGGGTAGGAGCTGAAGAGGCCTAGATAACTGAATGCGTGCAAAATAAAAGGATTGGGAGATTAATTCTAAAGAAAATACAGCAACATCATAGCAGCAGATTCAGACAATTAAAGGGGAAAATTCATGGTGTTCTCCCTCCTTAATGAAGGTATTTTCATCTTGCATGTACTTTTCTAGCTTGGCTCACACATTTTCACAAAATTTTCAGTCCCCCCAGAATTTCACATGGCTTTTTTCATTTGTCCTCATGTCGTAAACATTTCCCACTGTTATTTCATACTCTTCTTATGAAAGATAATTGCTACAAAAGATTCCACCTAAAGGATACACCATCATTTACCAAAATATTTCTCTCTTCTATAAGTAGATTGCTTTCTTTTTAAAAACAGCTTTACGGAGGTATCATTGGTATACAATAAATTGTACAAATTTATAGTGTAAAATTTGGTAATTTTGATATATACATGGAAATAAAATTTTTATTTTAAAGCGGGACAAGAAAATTTAAACATAAAATTCCCTTTCTGTGCTTGTTTGGGCCTCCTCCCTCCCCTCCCCATGTGCAGTGTGCACGTGTACTGCACATCAACCAAGTTTCCTAAAAGACGGGAGTGCCTGCTCCACCGTAAAGATCTTTTTTTTTCCTTCTGATGCTAGCCATGCAACTTCTTAAAAGAATAGCATTCTTTCCCAGCTCTGTAGAGGGTCATGGCAACTTGTTGCTTGCTTTGTACACTTGCTTTGTATGTGCTTACCTGGACTATGTACCCTTGTTGAACTTTATGTAACATATCAATATGACATTTTGATATAAGATCCTTTGTCTCAAAAATGTATCTGACTGTGCCTTTGGCTTCTAATAGGTGTAACAGTTCTCAGCTTTCTGGGAGTCTGTTTCCTCGGCTTATAATCCTCAGTTTGGCTAGAACAGAATTTCCCCCCTTTTCTTTTATTCTCCTTAGTTAGATTGTTAACTGAATTTTCACTGATATATATATATCACCTATGAAACCATCACTACAACCAATATAAAAAGATACCCACCATGTCAAAAGGCTTCTTCCCACCCCTTGGTAATTTCTCCCTCCCCTCCAGGGTCGTTTTCTTGTGGTAGACTGTTATTCTGGTTGTCCCCAATACCTCCTCATCAGCTGCCCTGCGATCTATTTTATTTTTATTTTTTTAATGTTAAAACTGGTTTATTTAGTAGAATAAAGGATGACTGAATTTTTTTTTAAAAAATTCTACCTAGATATAGTTTATGAGTTTACAACAGACAGTATTTTTTAATCATGGTGGCGACTATCCTGGACTGTCTCAACCTGACTGCTGTTCCTCCTTCTTCCCAACTAACAAAACCCTGTCTCACAGGCAACAAGACGTCAGTGCCAGGGGACAAAGCGGCCCACCCATCCCTCGCTGCCAGTGCCCATCCAAGGCTGGGTATGTGGTCCGCTCTATCAGAGAGACATAGGGGCAAGTCTCTCCGGGCCCTGAAAGATATTCCTCCCTGATTCGAGTGGAATGAGGAGAAAGTTTCCTTTACTGCTAGCTACTTTGCTTCCTGCTTTGGCTCTGGACACTGTCATTTGAAGATATGATTCAAGTTGTTATAGCCACTTTGTAACACCAAGGATGGCAGAGCAAAGGCATCCAAGAAAATCTTGATGTTTTGGCTCCCACCCAACTCGGGAACCATCTATCTCCAGACTGCCCATTACGTGAGACAATTAAACATCCTTATTGTTTACATTACTGTCGGTCTAGTTTTCTGTTACTTGTGCTGATCATATCCTGACAGAAGCACTTTTCGGTTTGGCATGAAATAAATGCTTTATGTCTGCTGTAATTTAAAAGCAACCCTATTAAAAAGCTACTATTATCTCATTTTTATGAAAACAAATAAAACTGAGCTTAGGGAGGATAAGCAATTTTCCCCAAATGTGGTTGAAGGTGATGCCATGCTAGTTTCAGGTCTAAGGCTTAGAAAGGACTAGCAGCTCATGATTTTGCACTCTTGAAATATGTTTTCTTGGAACCTGGCTGCCATGCCATGAGGAAGCTCAAGTAACCACATGGGGAGGGCCTCTGGTCAATCAATAACCAGCCATTTGGGCCTTCCAGATATCCCGGTGCTCCTGCCCACACCGCATGAAACACGTTAGCTCAGTCATCCCACAGAATCCTGAGAAGTAGTAAATTACTGTAGTTTAAGCCACTAAATTTTGAAGTAATTTGCTACACAATCATCAGTAAGTAAAATAGGTAGACAATATACGCAATTATTGTTAGGCTAGGTTCCTATTCTTGGAGAATCCCATAAAATAGTACAAGAGAGGTGGGGCAGAATTTTTTTTCAACTCCATGTCCCTCTCCATTATTACCTAGCTATTGCCTCCTTTACAGCTAAACTTTTGGCAAAGTGCTTACATGTACTGTCCATCCTTCCTCACTTGGAGTTCACTCTTAGAATTGAGCTTCTGATGCTACCACCCCTTGAAAATGCTCTCACTGGAATCACCAGTGAATTCTTTTTTTGTTTAACCAGGAGGATGCTTTTCAGCCTTCATCTTATTTGATCTATCAGCTGCATTTCTCTGTTAGTCACTCCCTTCTTTAACTTATCTTTTCCCTGAATGCACTGGGTAGGATAGATATTGACTCAGCCACATTTAAGAGATCTAAAGAAATAGTTGCTTAAAAAGCAAAGGATTTTATTTCACTTTCATGCTACCACTGGAGTTGGTATTTTTGCCCTGCTCTGTAACATTGTCAGAGGCCGAGGTTCTTTCTGTCTTGCACCCAGTTAAAAATTCTACTGCCATGGAGGAGAGAATGGATCTTGGGCAACTAGTAGTCTTGGCCATATCCCTTTTGTCACTACTCCTTCTCATTCTCCTTTGTAAGCTTCTCTTCCTCAACCTGATCCTCAAATACTGAGTCCCTATAGGCCTTATCCACTCTCTGCTTTTCTCACTGTACATATACCCCTTGATATTTAGTAACCTAAATGATGTCCTCAGTTTTACTCTCCTACGGCTGTCTTGAATCCTCGCCTCCTTTACCCACTGTTTCTAAGGAAAAACAGATTTGTTTTGATACTAGCTGTCGCTCATCTACAGATATAAGGTGTATGTGTGGGAGGAGAGAGGTTAGGAGGATGAATATTTTAAAAATATTTTTCCTGTTTTGCATTATTAGACCACTTTTTTTTTAAACATAGAAAAGTATAAGAAGATTTCATGGAGAAAAGCCATAAGAAATCTGAATTCCCTGAAAATAGTTATATTATATAGCACTTTATAAATTCCTTTCTCTCATGTAATCTCCATAACAAACCGATAAGGACAGTACTATCCACATTTTAAAGATGAAGGTGGTGCTCAGAGGAGTGAGATCATCTGACCTGCCAGAGTCACACAGCCAGCAAAGTGAGCACATGTGTCACGCAGATCTGCGCTGAACTCCCACCTGGATGCTTCTGGACGTGGCTGGTAGTGTTACCAGAAAGAATACTTGGGGCTAAACATTCATAAAGGGGTCTGGTTGCCTGGGACTGGGGGATGCTCATATATGTATAGGGGACAAGTTCAACTGCAGGTCTTTGTAGGGCAGGGAGGGTGGAGAAGGTCCATAAAGATTATCATTAAAACCCAAGTCCTAATTCTGGGAGGGGCCCAGCATCAGAAACTTGGCGTGAAGGCAGATGTCCACTCCCACATGTAGACCCCAGCTGGGCAGCATCAGTGTTACAGTCAAATGCTGAACGTCCTACCTGAGGCTGTCATCAGACTTTCCCCTAGCTGGGTGTTGGTGGCTGCACCAGGTTTAAGATCTCCTGGTAGTATTATTAATAGCTGGGCTTTGAAGAAAATTTCCTCTGCTGGTTTGAGCTTGTGCAGGTGAAAGGAAGGTACAGCGAATCCAGAGCATCTGGAGGCCTCCTGCGGTTCTGGGCATCACCAGGCCATCCTTCCACCTGCCTCTTGGCCAGAGGAGGCAAGAGCAAACTGAAGGGAGGGTCTGTGGCATGTCTGCGGACTGGGAGGGAAGCAAGTACCTTCCTCATCATTTGTCCTGATGTTGCACCTTCAATGATCTCACCTACATTCCTAAGGATGGGAATGGGGTGGGGAAGGGTCGAAATGGTGCTCAGGGCACCCCATTCACCATCTCCAAGAAGCAGCATTTAGAGAACAGTCATGCAGGTTTCCTTCCTCCTAGAATGCTGGAGAGGCTTTGGGAAATCACAATTACTATAAATATACATCATGCTTGCTTATTGTGCACCAGTCAAAGGAGCAGGAGAAAGAGAAGGAGAAAAGAAGGCTAAAATTACCCATAATTTTACCACTAAGAGATAATAAATGTTAATATTTCAGTGTATGGCATCCAGACTTCTAAGTATTTAGTGACATGGTTTTTTGAAAGATGGGGGGTCATACCATACATATGTTTAGGCAACCAGATTTTTTTCCCTCATAAATATTGTATTGTAAATGTCTGTGGCATTAAACACACTTCAGCAACATTATTTTCAAAGATGGCATAGTGGAATATCATATGTGTGTACCATAATATACTCAACTAATCCTCCTTACTGACCATTTAGGTCATTTCAATTTGTCTTTTATAAATAATATTAGGATGAACACCCTTGCGATTTCCTCAAAATAAATTCTCTGATTTGGGCCCCAAATCAACATTCTTCCCCAGATATGGCATTTCTTTAGTCTAATGCTGAATTTTTCCGTAAACCTGATTCAAGTGAAAACCCACTGCTGCTATCCATTTAATTGATTAGATTTTTCAACTTTATTGAGGTGTAATTACATACAATGAACGCCATCCTTTTTTTTTAATTATTATTTTATACTGGAGTATAGTTGATTTACAATGTCATGTTAGTTTCAGGTATACAGCAAAGTGATTCAGTTATACATACACATGTATCTATTATTTTTCAAATTCTTTTCCCATTTAGGTTATTGCAGAATCTTGAGCAGAGTTCCCTGTGCTATACAGCAGGTCCTTGTTGGTTATCTATTTTAAATATATTAGTATGTATACATCAATCCCCAAATCTCAATCTATCCTTCCCTCCAACCCTGCCCCCCTAGTAACACTAACTTCATTCTCTAAGTCTGTGCGTCTACTTCTGTTTTGTAAACAAACTTATTTCCATCCTTTTAAAATGTATTTGTTTATTTTTGGCTGCATTGGGTCTTTGTTGCTGCGTGAAGGCTTTATCTAGTTACTGAGTGTGGGGCCTACTCTTCGTTGAGGTGTATGGGCTACTCACTGTAGTGGTTTCTCTTGTTGTGAAGCACGTGCTCTAGGCACATGAGCTTTAGTAGTTGCGGCACGCGGGCTCTAAAGTGCAGGCTCAGTAGTTGTGGCACACGGGCTTAGTTGTTCCGCAGCATGTGGGATCTCCCCGGACCAGGGCTCGAACCTGTGTCCCCTGCGCTGGCAGGTGGATTCTTAACCACTGCGCCACCACAGAAGTCCCTCCATCCTTTTAAATTGTACATTTTGATGACTTTTAACAGGAATCCACACCTGTGAAGTCACCACAACAATCAGATGCACATTTCCATCACCCACAAGTTTCCTGATGCCCATTCCAGTACTTTCCTTCCTCCAGCCCTGCTGCTGATCTGTCTTTTGTCACCACGCAGATTAATTTACATTTTCTAGAATTTTATATAAATGGCATCATATAGTCTAAACTCTTTTGCTCCTGGCTTCTCTGCATAAACACAATGATTTTCGGGTATCAGGAGTCTGTTCCTCTCTATAGGCAGCATCCATCTCAGAGATATGCCCTATTTTATTTATCCATTCACTGATTGATGGACATCCAAGTTGTCTCCGGTTTTTAGTTCCTGTGAATAAAGCTGCTCTGAGCATTTGTATACTAGTCTTTGTGTGAACATATATTTCCATTTCACTTGTGTAAATACCTACGAATGGAATAAAAAGGTCATACAGCAGGTGAATAGTGAATTATTTAAAATATTTATTTATTAAATAGACTCTATTTTTTCGAGCAGTTTTAGGTTCACAGCAGGAAGTACAGAGAGTTCCCAAATGTTCCTCACTGCCACACACCCACAGCCTCCCTCACTATTAACATCCTGCACCAAAGTGGTAGATTTGTTATGACTGATGGACATACATTGACACACCATTACCAAGCAAAGTCCACAGGTAACACTAGGGTTTATTCTTGGTGTGGTACATTTTATGGGTTTTGTAAAATGTGTAATCACATGTATCTACTTTTATAGTACCATACAGAATAATTTCACTGCCCTAAAACTCCTCTGTGCTTTGCAGATTCATACCACCCTCCCTCATAGCAATGGGTTTTTTTTTTTGTTTGTTTTGTTTTTACTGTCCCCATAGTTTTGCCTTTATTCAGAATATCACATAGTTGGAATCATACAGTATATAGCATTTTCAGATTAGTTTCTTCCACTTAATATGCCACTAAGTTAAAAAAAAAATATGCCACTAAGTTTCCTCCGTGTCTTCTCATGCCTTGATACCTCATTTCTTCTTAGTGCTGGATGTTATTCCATCGTCTGGATGTGCCACAGTTTGTTTATCCATTCACCTACCAAAGGGCATCTTGATTGCTTCCAAGTTTTGGCAATTATGAATAAAGCTGCTACAAAGATCCACGTGCAAGTTTTTGTATGAACAAAGGTTTTCAACACATGTGGGTAAGTACCAAAGAGTATAGTTGCTGAATCCTGTGGTAAGGATATTTTAAGCTTTATAAGAAACTACCAAATGATCTTCAAAAGTGGCTGAACCATTTTGCATTCTCACTAGCAAAGAATGAGAGTTCCTGTTGCTCCACATCCTCCCCAGCATTTGGTGTTGTCAGTGTTCTGGATTTTGACCATTCTAATAGGTGTGTAGTGGTGTCCCATTGCTTTGATTTGCATTTCCCTAGTGACATAAGATATGGAGCATCTTTTCATATGCTCTTTGCCATCTTTTTATCTTCTTTGGTGATGTGTCTTTTCAGGTTTTTCTCCCAGTATTTAATTGGGTTGTTTCCTTATTTTTGAGTTTTAAGAATTCTTTGTATATTTAAATAATTGTCCTTTATCAGAATGTCTTTTGCAAAATACCTCCCACTTCTGTGGTTTGTCTTCTCAATTGCTTAACACTGTCTTTTTGCAGAACATAAGGTTTTAATTTTAATGCAGTCCAGCATACCAATGATTTCTTTCATGGATTGTGCCTTTGATATTATATTGAAAAGTCATCATTATGTCCCAAGACATTGTTATCTTTAGAAGTTACATAGGTTTGCATTTTGCATTTAGGTCTATGATCCATTTTGACTTAATTTTGGTGAAAGATGTAAGGTCTCTGTCTAGATTCATTGTTTTGTATGTGGATGGCCAGTTATTTCAGCACCGTTTATTAAAAAGACTATCTTCTCCACATTGTATTGCCTGTGCTCTTTTGTTAAAGATCAGTTGATTGCACTGAGTTGGCCAAAAAGTTTGTTTGGGTTTTTCCACATGGCCAACTCAATATTTATATGGGTCTGTTTCTGGGCTCTCTATTCAGTTTCATTGATCCATTTGTCTATTCTTTCACCAAAATATACTGTCTTCATTACTGTAGTTTTATAATAAGTCTTAAATTCAAGTAGTGTCAGTCCTCTGACTTTGCTCTTATCCTTTAATACAGTGTTGGCTATTCTGAGTCTTTTACCTCTTCATACAAGCTTTAGAATCAGTTTGTCAATATCTACAAAATTAACTTGCTGGTGAATGCACTTGATATTACTGAACTGTACCTTTAAAAATGATTAAAATGGTAATTTTTTACTTTCAGTCTATAAAAAGTAAAGGGATGGGAAAAGATATTCCATGCAAATGGAAGTCAAAAGAAAGCTAGAGTAGCAAAACTCATATCAGACAAATTAGACTTTAAAGACTATTACAAGAGACAAGGAAGGACACTACGTAATGATCAAGGGATCAATCCAAGAAGAACACATAACAATTGTAAATATCTATGCACCCAACATAGGAGCACCTCAATACATAAGGCAAATACTAGCAACCATAAAAGGGGAAATCGACAGTAACACAGTAATAGTAGGAGACTTTATCACCCCACTTACGTCAATGGACAGATCATCCAAACAGAAAATAAATAAGGACATGCAGGCTTTAAATGACACATTAAACCATCTCAACTTAACTAATACTTATAGGACATTCCATCCAAACACTACAGAATACACTTTCTTCTCAAGTGCACACGGAACATTTTCCAGGATAGATCACATCCTGGGTCACAAATCAAGCCTCAGTAAATTCAAGAAAATTGAAATTATATCAAGCATCTTCTCTGATGACAACACCATGAGACTAGATATCAATTACAGGGAAAAAACTGTAAAAAATACAAACACATGGAGGCTAAACAACATGCATTAAACAACCAAGAAATCACTGAAGAAATCAAAGTGGAAATCAAAAAATACCTAGAAACAAATAACACTGAAAACACAACAACCCAAAACCTATGGGATGCAGCAAAAGCAGCTCTAAGAGGGAAGTTTGTAACAATATAGTCCTACCTCAAGAAACAAGAAAAATATTGAATAAACAACCTAACCTTACACCTAAAACAACTAGAGAAACAATTTACAGATTCAATGCAATCCCTATCAAATTACCAATGGCATTTTTCACAGAACTAGAGCAAGAAATCTTACGATTTGTATGGAAACGCAAAAGACCCCGAATAGCCAAAGCAATCTTGAGAAGGAAAAATGGAGTTGGTGGAATCAGGCTTCCTGACTTCAAACTAGACTACAAGGCCATAGTGATCAAGACAGTATGGTACTGGCACAAAAATAGAAAGGAAGATCAATGGAATAGAATAGAGAACTCAGAAGTAAGCCCAAACACATATGGGCACCTTATCTTTGACAAAGGAGGCACGAATATACAATGGACAAAAGACAGCCTCTTCAATAAGCGGTGCTGGGAAAATTGGACAGCTACATGTCAAAGAATGAAATTAGAACACTTCCTAACACCATACACAAAAATAAACTCCAAATGGATTAAAGACCTACATGTAAGACCAGACACTACAAAACTCCTAGAGGAAAACATAGGCAGAACACTCTTTGACATCCATCAAAGCAAGATCCTTTTTGACCCACCTCCTAGCATCATGGATATAAAATCAAGAATAAACAAATGGGACCTCATGAAACTTAAAAGCTTTTGCACAGCAAAAGAAACCATAAACAAGACTAAAAGGCAACCCTCAGAATGGGAAAAAATAATTGCCTATGAAACAATGGACAAAGGGTTAACCTCCAAAATATACAAGCAGCTCATGAAGCTTAATACCAAAAAAGCAAATAACCCAATCCACAAATGGGCAGAAGACCTAAATAGACATTTCTCCAAAAAAGACATACAGATGGCCAACAAACACATGAAAAGATGCTCAACATCACTCATCATCAGAGAAATGCAGGTCAAAGCCACAATGAGGTATCACTTCACACTGGTCAGAATGGCCATCATCAAAAAATCTAGAAACAACAAATGTTGGAGGGGGTGTGGAGAAAAGGGAACTCCCCTGCACTGTTGGTGGGAATGTAAGTTGGTACAGCCACTATGGAAAACAATTTGGAGGTTCCTTAAAAAACTAAACATAGAACTACCATATGAGCCAATAATCCCACTACTGGGCATATACCCAGAGACAACCATGATCCAAAAAGAAACATGTACCATAATGAACACATTGCAACACTATTTACAATAGCCAGGACATGGAAGCAACCTAAATGTCCATCAACAGATGAATGGATAAAGAAGATGTGGCACATATATACAATGGAATATTACTCAGCTATAAAAAGGGATGAGATGGAGCTATATGTAATGAGGTGGATAGACCTAGAGTCGGTCATACAGAGTGAAGTAAGCCAGAAAGAGAAAAACAAATACTGTATGCTAAGTCATATATATGGAATCTAAAAAAAAAAAAAAAAAATGGTACTGATGAACCCAGTGACAGGGCAAGAATAAGGATGCAGATGCAGAGAATGGACTGGAGGACATAGGGTTGGGGGGTGGGGGGCAAAGGGGAAGCTGGGACAAAGTGAGAGAGTAGCATAGACATATATACACTACCAACTGTAAAATAGACAGCTAGTGGGAAGTTGCTATATAATAAAGGGAGATCAACTCGATGATGGGTGATACCTTAGAGGGCCAGGACAAGGAGTGTGGGAGGGAGTCGCGGGAGGGAGGGGATATGGGGATATATGTCTAAATATAGCTGATTCACTTTGGTGTACCTCAAAAGCTGTTACAAGAGTGTAAAGCAATTATATTCCAATAAAGAGCTTAAAAAATGGAAATTTTTATGTTATGTATATTTTACCACAACAAAATAAATAAGAAATGAAGGAAAATAAACAAATGGGATCTAATGAAACTTAAAAGCTTTTGCATAGCAAAGGAAACCATAAATAAGACAGACAACCCTCAGAATGGGAGAAAATATTTGCAAACAAATCAACTGACAAAGGATTAATCTCCAAAATATATAAACAGCTCATGCAGCTCAATAACAAACAAACAAACAACCCAATCCAAAAATGGGTGGAAGACCTAAATAGACATTTCTCCAAAGTAGACATACAGGTGATCAACATTGCTAATTATTAGAGAAATGAAATCAAAACTACAATGAGGTATCACCTCACAGTGGTTAGAATAGACATCATCAGAAAATCTACAAACAATGCTGGAGATGGTATGGAGAAAAGGGAACCCTCTTGCGCTGTTGGTGGGAATGTAAATTGACACAGCCACTGTGGAGAACAGTATAGAAGTTCCTCAAAAAACTAAAAATAGAATTACCATATGACCCAGCAATCCCACTCCTGAGCATACACCCAGAGAAAACCATAATTCAAAAAGACACATGCTGTATGCAGTTTATTGTCTGTTTAACTGTATCTCAATAAAAGTTCTTAAAAAACAAACAAACAAAAAACAACCTATTTACTTCTGTATTAAATGAATTTCAATTGGAAAACCTTGAAAAAAAAAAAAAAGACACATGAACCCTAATGTTCACTGCAGCACTATTTACAATAGCTAGATCACGGAAGCAACCTAAATGTCCATTGACAGATGAACAGATAAAAAGATGCGGTACATATACACAATGGAATATTACTCAGGCATAAAAAGGAATGAAATTGGATCATATGTAGAGACATGGGTGGACCTAGAGACTGTCATACGGAGTGAAGTAGATCAGAAAGAGAAAAACAAATATCGTATATTAATGCATATATGTGGAATCTAGAAAAATGGTACAGATGAACCAGTTTGCAGGGCAGAAATAGAGACACAGATATAGAGAACAAACATAAAGACACCAAAGGGGGAAAGAGGGGGATGAGATGAACTGGGAGATTGGGATTAACTTATATACACTAATACGTATAAAATAGAAAACTAATGAGAACCTGCTGTATAGCACAGGGAACTCTACTTCACCTCTTTGTACAGTAGGAACTAACACAACATTGTAAAACAACTATACCCCAATGTGAAAACAAAAAAAAGAAATGAAGGAAGAAACAGAGGGTGCAGGAGATGAAAAAGTTTTCTTGACCTTCTTACTGTCTCTTGACATTTTAGGATCTGAAAATTAAACTGACAAAGACAGATTAACAGGGAAAAGCACACAATTTAATAAAGTTTTACGTGACGTGGAAGCTTCACAGGGAAATGAAGATTATGATCCGTTTCAAGGAAGAAAGGTTGTGGGGGGAGGTCAGAGGGACCTTCCTGCTCTCGCCTTTTTTCTCAAACTCTTTCAGATTAAAATATTTAATATGTCAAGGTGCCATAATTGGGGGTAGCCTGTCCTGGTCCCCATCAAGGGCAAGTGAGAGAAAGACAAAGGAAAAAAGAAGGAAAATGGAAAAAAGACAGGCAAACATCTGCTTTCCAATACAGCAGCAAAACTTGGTGTTATAAAAATCTATTAAAAAATAAACCAGCCCATCTTTAGCCCTAGAACTGTGAATTCTCAACTGAATAAAGAAGTGTTTCATTTCACTTCATTTGCATATTAATGTAGTGCAAATATCAGAATGGCAGGAAGTGAGTGGCAGGGAAAGTGCCACCAGCAGTAAACACTTAGTTAAAAAGTTGAACACAGCACATTAGTGTGAAGGGCATGCAGATAACAGATGAGGAGACATAAGGTTTGATGAAATACAGAGTCAGTTTATTCTAAAGACCTAAGGACAGAAATGTTACGACAGACAGCCGGCAGCAGGCAAAGTGGGCGCGCCAACAAGACGTCTTTGTTTAAAGTGCATCTGAGTTGGTGTGGGGACTGTAGCGACATGAAGGGCGGGGAAAGCACGGATGCAGTTGCATCCAGGCTGCACAGAAAGGAGAGCTGGAGGGAATGCAACTTTTCACACCATGCCCTGGAGGCACCTGCTGCAAACTGAAACCCACCCTTAAAAACCCACACTGCAAGAACGGGTTCATTCGTGCAGACAGTTCTGTTGAAGACTGGAGTGTTATTTAGGTTTCCTTTTTCCTTAAAAGAGAAAACAGTTTTGTTTGGAATTGCTTAGTAGGAACAAATATTTCATTATTAGATACTCAGGTCATTGTCTGTAGGTACTGTCTGTTACAGCTTCCTGGTATAAATTAACATGGATTAATTAACATGTGAATTAATATGCTACGTGTTTCCTGGCCTTCTTGTCTCCTAGCAGCATCTCCCACTCCCGGGCTGAACTCTGCTTCTGCTCCGTCTCTCCCAGCCATGCAGTTGTTCTGGTGGTTCAATCTATCAGGTGCTCACTAAAAATTTAAAGAATAGACTGTGGATTAAAGGAGGCTCAAGGGAGTTGAAAGTACCCCTTAAAGAAGAAGGGAACAGAACCGGGCAGGGGTGTCTGACATGAGCAGCAGCCTGGAGCTCTGGTGGAGAAGCACTCAGAGGCCTGGCCCCGGCCCCGTGGAGAGTGGACTGTGACCCATTAGCCATGGCCACTGGGGGCAAGTGATAGGGGACTGGCGACACTGGAACTGCATATTTGCTTTTTTGAACTGGGACTATTTCCTCTTTTTAGTCTCTTACCTTTCAGTGACAGTCCCAGCTAGTTAATTCTTTTCTGGGGTCTAATTCAATGCAAAGTGACCAAACTAGTCTCCTAAGGCTGTCCTCACAAATTACTACAAACCGGGGGGTTTAAAACAACAGAAACTTATTCTCTCAGAGTTCTGGAGGTTGCAAGTCTGAAATCAAGGTGTTGGCAGGGTTGGCTCCTTCTGACAGCTCTGAGGGAGAATGGGTTCCATGCCTCTCTCCCGGCTGCAGGTGTTGCAGGTAATTGCTGGCATTCCTGGGCTTGCGGCTACATCCCTCTGACCTTGGCCTTCATCATCACATGGCCTTCCCCCCTTGTAACATCACAGCATCTCTTTATAAGGACACCAGTCGTATTGGATTAAGGGCCCACCCTGCTCCAGTGTGACCTCAAATTAACTAACTATATCTGCAGTGACACTATTTTCAAATAAGGTCACATTCTGACATAACTCGACCCATAATAATGACTAAAGCTGAAGTTTTTCCTGAAGCATTAAGCCACCATGGTGCAAAGGCAGAATTGCTTTGGAATCCATCTCATCTGTACTTACTTTAAAAACCTAGGATAATAGGGAGATGGGAGCATACATGATTTTAACCTGAGGAACTGCACCCTGGGTTTAAATAGCTTCTCTTTTTAAAGGACTTTTCATTCCATAAGCTCATTGTTTCTTACATTTACAAGAATTTAGGACGGAGTTTTCTCCAGGCTCCTGGGCTCTGGAATTCAGCCGTGCATGGTCAGAAGGCACTTGGAAGCTCCCCCTGTCTCCTGTGCCCGTGGCTGTCTCCATGGCTGAAGTCCCGTAGAGAATCCCCAGTGCTGTCCTCAGCATGTTAACATGGGAAAACACACACGAAACGGAATCTTTCTACAAATTCAGACAGACCTGGCGCAGAACATAAATTCATGAGGACAGGTCCAGAAGTTCTTTAAAGTCCCTAACAAATCCAAAACATTACTTTTCTGAGCCTCAGGTTATTCATCTGCAAAATGGAGAGGCTGGCCTCTAAAGGAAACTTAGGCTTCTTTCCTCTTTCCCCTCAAGCTAAGCTCTGTGTGGTCAGGGTAAAAGCATTCTTTGGTCACTGCTGGTAGGTAAAGCTTTCACTAGGTCCGGTTAAGTGGACAAAGGTAGTATGTCTTTACTTCTATTTGTGGAGACTGTATTAACATCAACCAAGCCACTGGGATGGACTGGGTGGGTGTATTTGTGACACTTCAGATGATAACACACGGACAGTCCCTGCTATGAACTGAACTGTGTCCCCCAAAATTCATAGGTTGAAACCCTAAGCCCCACCATTGTGGCTGTATTTGGTGATGGGCCTCGAAGGAAGTAATTAAAGTCATAAGGGCAGGGTCTTGATCCAATAACATTAGTGTCCTTATGAGAGAGACCACAGAGTTCATTCTCTCTCTGCCATGTGAGACATGGCAAGAAGGTGGCCAAATGCAAGCCAGGAAGAGGACCACTGAATCTTCCAGCATCTTGATTTTGGGCTCCCCAGCCTCTAGAACTGTGAAAAATACATTTATGTTGTTTAAGCCACCCAGTCTACGGTATTTTGTTATGTCAGCCTGAGAAGACCAAGACAGTCCCCTAGTTGGTTCTAGGCAGGACCAGCTACTGAAGTGAAGTCTCCTTCCCCATCCTTTCATGGATCAAAAGTGGCCATGGACGGTGGAGCAGGATTCCTGTGGGGCAGGACTGGTCATGACTATGGGCACTGAGAAGTGTGCTATTTGTTTTGATCCTGTGGAATTTACTCACTTCCATGAGTAAATCAGAGGCTCTGTGTACCATCCTGCCCTTGACCAGTCTCTATCCACACACTGGGTCAGGACAAGCCTATTGGGAAGAAACATCCTCAGTGTGTTGCATCTTTGGGTTGCTCACTAACTCTCAGAAAAGTGCTCCAAGACCTTTCATCCTTTCCCCGCACTAGTTCCCTCCAGGCCTCCGCCAGCAGCCTGTGTGAGGCCCAGACACCACTTCTTTTCCATCTGTTCCCCCATGGTTCTCCATTCTCATCACTGTCCACTGATAGTAAACTAACAAAGAAAATTTGTAGGGGTATATGCTTGGAGGTGGCTTACTATTAATGAAGAGTCTCAACCAATAAAAAGATTGGGTTTTACTTGCCATGGAAACTTGACCTGATCCACAAAGGGAAAATGGATTTCCATGTCCTATAGTTTTGATCTTTTCCCGTTTACTTCTCAGCAGTGTGCAGGTAGTGGGCTCGTCTTTTGGTGCTGATCAATTTGAGCCTGTTTATTGGACATTTGGGATTTAGAAACGTGTCCCTACCTTACACAGTGTTCAGTGGCACCCTTTCATTCACCCACGTGTGATCTCCAGACCTGCACTTTGTCCTCCTCCTACTTTTTCTCATCTTGTCGATTTCTCTAAGACCATTCAAATCAAATAAGCACCTCTCCCTGTACTCCCCCACCTCCTTTTGTTAAAAGCTGTGGGAAAAAAAACCAACAAATGCCTTGTAATTAGTTTTGAGAAGCCCTTGACTGCATTTCTTCACGTGAATCTCTCTCCCATGAGCAGTGTGGGTTAACCACCTGACACAGAAGATCCTGGAAGCTGAAAGTGCATGGTTTGTTTTCAGAGGGAGAGGGGGTGGAATCCCCTCTCTGCTACTCTGACCCCTGCAATGAAGGTCTGTAAGGAGAAGTCTTAGGTGCAGAGTTCTCAAAGCAGATGGACAGTTCAGAGGGTGCATCCCAAACAAGGAGCTCTCCAAAGGATGGTGAGCTTAACCTGTGACTCAGAGTCAAGCAAGCAGGCAGTAGGAACCTTCGGGTAACTTTCCCATTGTTCAGGCCTTGTCCTTATAACCCTCACCCTTGCCCTTTTATTTGTCTTTGCTCTGCGCTAGGCATAGTTCTAAGTGTTTGACACCCTTATCTCAGTGGTTCTCAAACTGGGGTTCAAGGATCCCAGAAGGACTAAGGATATCCTGGGAGAATTTAAGCATTTTGTATTTTCACTTCAATAAGGTAGGCATACCTTGGAGATATTATAGGTTTTGTCCAGACCACTGCAATAAAGTGAATATTACAATAAAGCAAATCACATGGATTTTTTTGCCTTCCCAGTATATATGAGTTATGTTTATACTATCCTGTAGTCTATTAAGTGTGCAATAGCATTATGTCTAAAAAACAATGTACATACCTTAATTAAAACACACTTTATTACTAAAAAATGCTAAAAAATGCTAACCATCATCTGAGCCTTCAGTGAGTCATAATCTTTTTACAATAACATCAAAGATCACTGATCATAAATCACCATAACAAATATAACAATAATGAAAAGTTTGAAATATTGCGAAAATGACCAAATGTGTGACACAGAGACATGAAGTGAGCAAATGCTGTTGGAAAAATGGTGCTGATTGACTTGCTCCATGTGGGGTTGTCACACACCTTCAATTTGTAAAAAGAAAATGCAATATTTATGAAGCACAATAAAGTGAAGTATGCCTGTAATCTTCAAACATATTTACAGAAACATATTTGGCTGGGTCATCTGGATGGATATCTTATAACTGAATACTCATAATTTCAGCAATTCTTTTGCTCTTGGGTTTCTCACCTTTTCCGCGTGCCTTAAAGCACTGTTTGCTACTGGCTGGTGAAGAAAGGACAGACACTTTTCAATAAGTCACATAGGAAGGGTTACAAACCTGAATACCACAGGTTTGGCAGCTGACATGAATGAGTACAGCTGGGGGTTGGGGGCAAAACAGAAGCCCAGGCTTGGGCTCGAGGGGCCACCATTCAGCTCCAGACTCTGTGGCCTTGTGGGAATGGGGGCCTCATGGTGCTAGATCTTCCAACTATTCAAGAGAAGCTGGGATGGCAGAGTTTATGTGGAATGTCTTAATTTTTCTATAACAGCAACCAATTGGAAAAAACGAATATTGTGAGGGGCAAACGAAACACGTCCATGGGCTACAGACAGCCTGCAGTCCCCCAGGGTAAAACCTCTAAGAAGCATGTTGTAGGGGAGCTGAATCATTGTACAGCATGCAGTGCGCTAGAGATGCCAAGCTCAAGAGAAACACGTCCTGGCAGTTGCTGGAAGTGAACGTTTCAAGGAGCTGAATTAATTTCAGCAAAATAATGTCATCCTTCACATTATTCAATTTTAATTTTATTGGCTTTTTGTTTGTTCTTTTTACTTGTAAACTTGCCTTTGGTCTTATAGTTGTATAAGAATATGTTTGTCAATATTTAAGATGTCCTAATTTAAATAATTCAAATCAATGGTGGGGATCTGTAAGAAAGTCATTCTCAAGTCTGAGAAATGATGTCCTATCTTATCTAATCTTCACATAATCCTTAGGAATATGTATCATTTCTACTTCATAGATGAGAAAACTGAGACTCAAAGAGGTTAAGTGATATGCCTAAACTCACACAGCTAATAAAAGGTAGAGCTGGAATTTGAACCCAGGTCAGGACTGACTCCAAAGCCCATGATTTCAAACTTGACTCCCAAATTCACAGCACTAGACATGTGAATGATACCATACTTTCCCCACCAAGTCCCCTCATCTTGCTTTTGACCTTTCACTAGCAACTGCAAAGCCAAATCCACACACCTTCAGAATTTAGAGGGCCAAGGCAAGGGGCGGGGTCCAGACTTGGACAGCTGGGACTCAGGTCTCAGAGGCACCCGAGATTCAGAAGGGCTTAGGAGAAATCTGTGATTAGAACTGTTATCAACGATCTCTCAGTTATGTAGCTGATCACTTTGGTTCTTGTGAGCTGGCCTGGATATCCAAACACCATTTACAGTCTTGTTTCTATAGATAAATATCGTGCAAATCCAATAGACATTTGGAACCAGCTCAGTGTCATCTAAACTGCCTGCATCAGGATCAGGTCTGTGGTTGGTGAGGAATCTGCTGAGAAGGTGGTGGGTTTGCGTCCCTTATGGGCGGATTTAGCTTTCTCTTTGTTTTGTGTCACACGTGGCACTCCTGGCTCCATCTGCGACCGTATGAATGAGTGCCTGGCATGTGACAGATTTAGTACAGGTTCATCAGCACACCTGGGGCAGTGGGACCTGAAAGAGGTACATGGCTAAGGACATTAAACAATGCACAGGAAAAACTGGGAAGAAGATGGCAGTAAAAGGTTAACCGTGGTTGTCTCAGAGGCTGTAGCATAATGAGAGATTTACATTTCTTCTTCATGCTTTTCTACAGTATGAAAACAGTATATTGCTTTTGGTATAAAAAATTATTTTTGGATGAAAGAAAAAGGAATTTATGGGAAAAAATCCCCTCCTGACAGTGGGGAGGGAGTACTCTTGCCACACACGGCCATCTGTTACATCTTCCTAAGTGCCCCACGGTGTAAGAAGACAATAGGAACCACAGATTGGATTCAGAGTAAAATATGGACAATTGTGACAGCTGGAAGTGTTCCAAGGCACTCGTTAAAGGTGCAGGCAGCAACACACTTCTTGGTTTGCGTCCCATAGACTCATAATCAGCTCTGAGCACTATTCCTCCCCTGCCCCTCAAGTCCAGGCTCCCTCCCCTCCCTCTAGCGACTGGCGCAGGAACAGGAAGCTTACGTGGCCCCATAAGCTCCTTAATCCACTGTGGTTGTCCTGGGTACTTGCTCTTTTGCCACTTGTGTTGCTGCCAGTGTCCGCGTCTGCTGCCATGTGTCCCCTTGGTGGGCACGTCCTCACACGGCTGCCATGGTGTGTGCGTATGAGCACCTGCTCGTGAAGCCCTTCCCTGCAATCAGTGGCTCCTTCTATTAACATAACTTTCCGCTGGGGCCCCAGGCCCCCAAATTCACAATCCCCTACCCCCTCCGGGCACTGGGGCTGCAACCTCTCCCCGCCCCGCCAAGCCCCCATCTCAAATTCCTAGGCTCCACCTCCCTGCTCCACCTCATGCCCATTTGGGGTAACTCTCAACCCTCCTTCAGTGGATCCAGAAAGACCAAGTCAGGACCCAGGTGGGGGTTGTCTTTTCAGCAGCCTTTAAAACACGGAAAAGCTGATCATACACAATGGGCAAAGGGGGCAAAATACTGAAGAACCCAAAAAGCTGACTTTTTACTGTGACGGAAGAGGAGGAGTTTGTTGTATTCTTACGCACAAGAGTGTAAAGCAGCAAAATAAATCACTAACTGGGTGCTTATATGGAAACTAAATTACTCGAACTGCCCAAGTGTGTCTGGGGGTGGGGGTGGGAAGGGAGGACCATCGCCTCCTCCCAATGTATCCTTCCAATGTTGTGTCCCTTTAACAATTTTAATTGTGGCAAAATACACATAACATCAAATTTCCATCTTAACCATGTTAAAATGTACAGTTCAGTGGCATTCATACATCACATTTTGTGCAACCGTCACCACCATCCATCTCCAGAACTTTTTCATCTTCCCAAACTGAAACTCTGCACCCATGAAACACGTACTCCCCCCACTCTCCTTCCCCCCAGCCCTGGCAACCACCCTTCGACTTTTTGTCTCTATGACGTTGACTACACTAGGTGTCTCACATAAGTGGAGTCACACAGTATCTGTCTTTTTGTAACGTGCGTATTTCACTTAGCGTAATGGTCTCAAGGTTCGTCTATATTGTACATGGGTAAGAATTTCCTTCCCTTTTAAGGCTGAATTGTTGTGTGGATAGACCACATTTTTCTTATCTGTTTATCCATCAATGGACAAGGATTGCTTCCAGCTTTTGGCCGTTGTGAGTAATGCTGCTGTGGATACAGATATATAAATATCTCTTTGAGTCCCTGATTTCCATTCTTTTTGGTTTCAATAACTTTTTTGAAGATTCTATGTCAATATAATGGCTGCTAAGTCTATGTTGAAAAATCATAGGGTAAATTAAGATGTGAGATGCAGAGAAGTTGGTCCAAGGGCAACTCCTTTTCACGCGGGTTCCTCGACTGATGGTGGCAGCTCAGTGAGCTTTCTCTGCCTCTGACAGTGAATTTCTCAGTGATTCACTAGATAAGTCATTGAGGAGAGGCAAATAAGAACACTGAGAAGAGGTAAAGGGGGGAACTGGGGGTTTTCAGTTTGTCCAGGAGCAGATTCAGGTGCTTTTCCCCTGATGGATTCTTGCTTGAATATCAAAGCAGGGGGGACTCTGGGGGACTCTTCAGGGCCCAGGCTATGATTCTGGCTTGTCACCTTCCAGGTAGTGTGACCTCAACCAAAGCAGGAGGAAAACTCACCAACATGTAAACATAAGGCAGAAAAAAAGACGTTAGCTACTTCCCACCTTGGCTGTCGCACCCCAAAGAGGCATGTGGCTTCAATAAACATCTGCTTTTTTTTTTTTTAAATATATTCTGTCTTTTTTCCTTTTTTTGGTCAAACCAAGTAATAAAGATTTTTAATAGCCTCAGAATTAACAAAAAATGGGACCAAGTTTGTTTTGATTTTTGATTTTAGAGAACTGAATCAGGTGTCTGAAATCTGAAAGACACTAACTCACTAAAATCCTGCATAGGGGTGTCCTTATGTAACTCTGCTTTTCACCCAACAACCAGGGCAAAGGGAGGGAGCGGGAATCTTTGGAGCCAAACTTTAACGTAGCTGTTACTCAAGATGCCAGCTTAAAAGTCGATTCGACTCGAGGGCAAAATCTTAATAAATATTATTTTCATATGAAAGCAAACTGAATGTATTATAGAGAGGAAGGCAAGTTTTCCATACAGAAGCCTAAGAGGAAATTGAAACGTAAAGCAAACCATGTGGGTCACGAGCCCCTGTATGGAGGACCACAGGGAAAGGGCTGATCTTAGACACAGACATTCCTTAGGAAACAGCAGCCAGCCTGCTGATAGATGGAATGTGTCGGAGTCCTTGGCAAAGAAATTTCTATTGAATCTGAAGTTGCTTGGGCTTCTTTGAAAATACTGGTATTAATCCAAGTCTATTATTACCATTGCTTTTTCATTTCCTCTTTCTTTTATGTTTATATTTCTTGTTGCCCACACTAGTCCTGAATGGTTTACCTACCATTTTACATACAAGCAATGCAAATATTTTTAACCACAATGAGGTCACATCCTAACATTATTCATAGGCCTTTTGTTCATTTTGAATTAGAGGAAAAATTCTTCTGTTCTTCACATAGATCCTAATTGGGCTTGAATAGAAAAATAATTTGAGTTTCTCCTTTAATATTGATATTTAGTAAGCACCGTGCTATGCTAACTTCTATCTGGGATTTCAAATGATTTTTATGGAGTAGTTGGATGGAGGACATAAGCCCCTGATTATCTTTCTTTTTCTCTGCCTTTTATTGTTCTCCTTCCACACCACTTTCCCCAAAGAGAGTTGCCTCATGGGTCAGTCAGAATTCACAATGGAACCTTTCTGCGATGCCCACATGGAATCTCTCCTCTTGCTCCACAGCAAATCTGTCATCTAGCAGTTGATCCTTTTTCCTCACCTACATAATGAAGCTCATGATTTATTACAAACTTGGTCCAAGGCCTAATTTCTGTTCATAATACCCTGTCATCTTTGGATGAACTGTGCTGTTGAAGGGCCAAGATTATAATGAAACACTGGCTTGACTGTCCAGTCAGTGGGAATTAGGAAATACAGGAGATGCTGTCTTCAACTGAGAACAAAGACATTTAGGATACCCAGCGCCACTGCTTCTGAGCTGTGGGGGGATGTTGCCTCCTTCGTTTACTGTGCTAACATTTCCAAGCTGGGATCCTCATACTTTTATTCAACAACTAGTCTTGAGATCAGTCCAATGTCCTTATTTCCAGTCTTTTAAAATACCACCTCTTCCAGGAAGTTCACTGAAATTATGTAGAAGTGAAGTAATGATCTCCCTTCCTTACTCTGTTGCCTTGGAACAATTTATCACTTCACAGCACCCAGACTAGAACCAGCTATTAATTTCATCTCCAGATAGGTTCCTTTATCTGTAAACGTGCTACTCTAATGTTTTCTAGAACATAAATGGCTGAAGATGTCAAGACAGAGCTGGCACAGACGATATTAAAGAAGAGGAACTTTGCCTTATTTAACTTTGTATGTTCCAAAGGGCCCAGTACATAGCTGATGCTAATCACTAGGTGGATGAATTAATTTAATAATAAATAGGCTACTGGTTTATCTCCCGAAAAGACTCTGAGATGCTTCATAACCCCCCCTACCCCCACCACCATGTTTTAGGGTTATTGAAGACTGTGCCTGTGTTTCGAAAAAGAAAGTATAAATAAAAGAAACAACTTGGACCTTGGACAAATAGTAACAAAGCCAGACAAACCCAGCTCTGAAATAAGCAGTGGCACCAATCCAGCCATTAATGTCTTAGTATCTGGACATTTACAGGAATGATGAGATGCTGCTTTGATAGTGATTCCAAACTGCTGCTTCTTAGTCACTTAGTTTCTACAAGATAATATTTTATTCTAACCCAAAACCACAACGGTTGGAACCACAGAACAACATACTGTAACAAGAGAAGTGTGCACAGCCATGGCGTTTCTCACAGTGTGTTCCACCCAGCGACAGTCCCAGGAGCTGTGTCAGAAAGTGTTTGGGGGCCAACTGAATTATCACATATTATACCCGCATCCAGAACATTACAGTGTACAGTTCTATATTAAAGGCTCTGAGAAGTTGACCTGCTAATTATATTTGGTCACAGAGTCACATTTTTGTATAATATCTATCACTTTTGGACAGAACCCACTTTAGGAAAAACATCTCTGCCTGAAATTCATTGATAGTGTTTTCATGCACGTGGAGCTGAGATTTGCACCTGCAAGAAGTCTGTGCCAGAAGAGACATGCAGGCCCTTGGCTCCCAGCACATTTTCCCTTCTTCTCTTTAAAGGTGACCTTGACCATCTGCCAGGGGAGTCACATTTAGCCACATACCCTGCAAGTGAGGCTTGGCAGGTAGACCAGAAGGACCAGACCAGAGCGAACAGAGAGTGGGAAGCTTGAGGTATGGTCTTGCAAATACTGGCAACAATGGGGCAGAGCTGTCAACTCCCAGCTTGGGTTGAGTGTACACTCATTCCTAGAGACATGGAAATATTCTGTTGGTCAGGGATAGACTCTTGGCCAGTCACAGGGATGGGTGGCAGCCCTGGAAGCACATCTGACACTTATGCTGCAGCAGATCAGAGGCTGGCACATTTCCTATGAAGATTGGATTTGAGGGTATCTTCACAGTATTTGCTCTTACTTTGAAATAGGTCCACAGTGTAGCAGATGAGATGGGGATATGTGCACAGCTTTCTCTACAAAATTCAAATAGTGTCAGGGGTTATTGAGGCTTCCAGGGCAAAATATGTCCCAGACATTGGTGTATGAAACAGGTTTCCCAATCCTGGTTTCAGGAAGCTATGGTAACCTATTGAGTTGTAGCTCTGTGGTTTTTCTGGTGTGATCAGGTGCTAGACTGATGTGTTTTCAGATATATTTCTCCCTGCCCCTCTGCCCTTCTACATTCTGTCCTTTCCCCATCCGTCAGCCTGATATCCAGCTTGCCTCAGAGATGAAGAAACCTTGCAGAAAGCTCAGCAATATGTTTAAAAGTCAGTTCTTAGCTTTTGATTTTTAAAACCCTAAGCCTCGGGAGCAGCAAGAAAAACGCAGGGCATGAAAAATACAATTGGAAGAACACCTGATGAGGGGATATAATTTACTCCTACCCCCACTTCCTCACCCAAACTGGAACTCTCCCAGTTGGGGAAAGGAGAGGAAGGAAAGGGTAGACACTGATGGGTCCTGGAGGTGCACTGTAGCCTGCTCTCCACTCCAGACTGAGATCCAGAGAGGGGGACAGATGATGGAAAAATCCAGAAGGTGGGAGGAATTGAAGTGTGCAGATTTGTGGAAGTGGCAAGATGGCAGAGGAGATATCTGCAGAGTTTCCTGAGCCCTCTGTGAGAGTCACTGGGTTCTCAGATGCCCAAGAATGGCATTACACTCACACAAAGAGAGTTCAGGGGTGGGCGGGAACAAGGAGTTGCTTGGTGGTGAGTCAACAACCCAGACAACAATCAACCACAATTCAACAATCTGAAGGGGTAGAGAGGCCCCAGGTGGGGTCCCTAGAGAGGGTTCAGGCAGGTCTGTACAATGCAACATAGTCAGACCCCGACCCCATTCCAGACCTCCAGCCCTGGAAATGGGTCCTGGCTTCCTTGTTCCCACTATTCTGCAGCGCTGGTCCCAGTCAATGCCAACACAGACAGATGCCCATGAAGACCAGAGGTGACATATATTGGGGCTACTAAAGTCCCTTAGACAATCTCAAAGGGGTGGTAGGAGAAGAGGAAAGCTGAATTTACTGAGATTCAATTTCTGCCTTCCCACCCCCAGAAAGGAGGCTTATGATAGAAGTTAACTTCTGCTGAAGTAAAACAAAGTGTAATTTCATGCACACTAATGTTTGTGGGCTAAGATTTGTGCTTAATATGCTAGAATAGACAGTGATTTAATTCTATTCTGCCAAGTTATTGTTTATCATGTTGAATAGTGACAGAAAAAAGGTATAGCCCCATGGAGCTCAGAGACAGACACACATACACAACACACACACAGACACAAGTACATACATAATCCCTACACATATGTATAAACGCAAATACATACATTAGAGGCACAAAGACATACATAGCATCTCGTTCTCACAGACAGACATATACACCATAAAGACCCCCACACACACACACACATGTACACAAACACACCCCCAGGCCCCTGAATGAATTCAAAGAATGGATAACATTGGCCTTTATACGAATGATCCAGGCGTAACCACTAGAGCAGAATGACCCTCGGCAACTGCTGTTAGACTTCAAGCACATGTTTCCCGTTTTGTTCCCATTTAATCCATCTTTTCTGATCATGGACTCAATCCACATTCCAGCGGGACTCCATCTGGAGTTCCTCAGTGAAGTCTGAAAATGTACATTTCCAACTTTGGCTCAATTTCCAGTGAGAGCAAGGAGGAAGTATATGCCCTGAAGTGAATTTCAGGATCCGTTAAATCTGTAAAAGTGGATCAAATCAGAGATTGAGAGCCTGCGCAGAGTGCTAAACTATACAGAATAAGACACATCTGTCAATATTTTTGGTACCTACCTACCACTCAGAATAAAAACACTTAAACTAAAACACACACACGCACATGCACACACAGACAATTCCTCCTTTAAACCTATTTAGTTTGTCCACACCACCCATTGCCTGATGCTTTCGTCACAATTAGAAGTGTCATGGGCATTACTTAGCATCTACCACAGGTGGTGAAGTAGTGTCCCGTATCTTTGATTTTCTAAATCAGATTTCATGTGCTCCGGGGCAGAGGAGTGTTGGTCTCCACTACTAAGGTAGACACTGATCTTGTTGTCACAACCCCCCATACCCATGCTCTCCATCACTCTGTAATTTTTTTTAAGAACTTTTATTGAGATACAGTTAACATACAATAAACTGCATATATTTAGAGTGTACAATTTGGTTTTTTTTTTTTTTTACTAGTAATGTATATATATGGCAATCACAATCTCCCAAATCATTTCCCCCCCCAACCGTCCCTGCTTTCCCCACTTGGTGTCCATATGTTTGTTCTCTACGTCTGTGTCTCTATTTCTGCCTTGCCTCCCTAATTTTTAGCTTGACACATGACATAGACATGGCTGAGACCCCTTCCAGAGCATGTCAGCACCCTAGGATGATGAGAAGACAACACGGAAGGACCTTGAACCCCTGATAACGTCACAGGGCCAGGCTGCTACACCAGCATGAACTGTCACATGAAAAAGAGATACACTCTCATTTCAGGTATTGCTATTTAGGGTCTCTGTCAAAGCTGCTTATATCAATACTATATCCCAACTAATACCACATACATGGTGTTTGAGTTTGAATGTCCTTTAAGAACAGGAGAAAGAGACTTGGGCCTGTGAGACGGAGAGTTAGAACTGAAACCTCCTCCTGAAAGCAGAGCCCCATCAGGGCTACAACTTAATGAGCCAGTTAGCCGGATAAAGTCCATTCATGGCAAAGGGAGACGAGAGAGAAAGCTGCCTGTCTTTGACTTGGCTCTGGATGGGGAAAATGTACTTCACAATTATCTGTAACTCCACTTGTACTGGGGCTTTAAATGTGCATTGCTTCATGTCTGGTGAAAGAAAAGAACACAAAAGTTGGTCCTAAGCCTGTGACGCCCCTGAGACATTAGGCAGAATCAAAGGCAGAACCACCCGAGGGATGCATCTTCAACCCTGACTGCACAGAAAAAGGCCTGCCGAAGCGAGATTACAAAGCATGAACATAAGAAAAAGATCCACCACAAGCAAAAGTCAGCAGGCAGAGCAGGGTTACTGCTGCGGACAACAGGGCTCCAGCCTGCCAGAGACCTTCTGAAGTGCAGAGGAAAACATATCTCAGAATTGCTGCATTCGGAGTTAGGGGGCTGGGGAGCGGATGCCTTAAGTGCAGTCCCTTATTTGTTGAAGGTTGGTCCTCAGGATCCTAACCTCTCAGCACTCTGGCCTGTCCTGTGGTGGGTTGAGCACACTCCTCCAGGCAGAGAGATGCGGGAGCAGAAAGCTGATGAGGAGTGTGGAAATGGTCCCCAGAAGCGGCAGGAGAAGTGTAGGGTGGGTCAAGCAGATACAGGCAGGGCACCAACAGCATCTGCTGTACCAGCCACTCACACATCATGCTTTCCTGCCTCCCCATCTTCCCTCTATTAGAATGGCATTTGTCACATTCTTGTGAAGTGGATTTTCTGTCTGTCTGCTCTATTAATCAGAACTCTTGATTGTAAGTGAAGAAAACCCCAACTTCAATTAACTTAAAAAAGGAAGTTTGTTGGTTCGTGTAACTATAAAGTTAGATATCCATCCATCCATCCATCTAGGATGAGGTACTGCTGGCCCAGGGACTAAGGTGATGTAATCACACCCTTGCCCTGATTCTCTCTCGCCCATTTCTTAGCTCTTCTCTCCTCTAGGTTAGCTCTCATTTCAGGCAAGATTTTTCCATGAGGTGGCAAAGGTGGCTCCTAGCATCTCCAGTCTTATGCTGTCCTTACCTTGCTATCTCACATGCTGAAAGAGTCTTTCTTTAGTTCCATCAAAAGTCCTGGGCAAGGATTTAAATGGCTGACCTCAGGTTACATGTCCATTTATGAACCAATCACCATGGCACTCTGATTAGCCAAGCCTGGTCATGTGCCTATCCCTGGAGCCAGCGGAGGTGAAGTTAACATCCCTGGAACCACACTGACTGTGAGTCGGACTCCCTACAAAGAGATGCTGGGCTGAAGTAAGTGGGCATCCACTCCGCTTGTCTTCACCGCTAGACCACAGCCTCCTTCAGTGTAAGCACTGTGTCTGGTTTCACCTCGTATTCCCAGCTCCTCACCTAGCACAGGGCACATAGAAAGTGCTTACTTAACGTTTGTTGAATGCATGAATGAAGCTCAGTAGTGTTCTGAACATCCACAGGGCATCCAAGAGGCTTTGTGAAGTTGTTATAGGACATCCTGAGGTTAGCGTTCTCCTAGGGTTTGTGTTACCTGGCACAGGTGTCCTTCAAATTCAGACCCACTCTAACTTCTCTTCTTGGTCTCCTCCTGTGTATCAAGGTCTCACCTTGCATGCCCCTTCCTCAGAGACACCTTTTCCATCTCCTCAATCAGGATAAGACTCCTGCTGTAGGCCCCTAGGACACCTTATCCATCCCCTTCGTCAGACTCATCACCTAATTGTAATTATTCATTTCATTATGGGCCTTCCCTGCTACCCTGTAAGCTCACTGGGGTAAGGGAACTCTGGGATGTTTTCTGATAACTAACATTCTGTGGCCATCAGTTGGGTTTCCTACAATTCAGTTCAGTTCTGGCACTAACTACCCAGAATTAGCACAGACCCCCACAGATTAAGGACTCAGTCCCACAAAACTACCCCTGTTTTAGATGCCAGTCACAAGTCCTAGGCCACTTGTACTTCTCACCAACCAGCTGTAGAATCAAGGGTTCCCACAACCCCCTTCTCAGGTTCAATAATTTGCTAGAACACCTCACGGAACTCACAAAAATACTTTACTTGTGTTTACTGGCTTATTATCAAGAATACAAACAAACAACCAGATGAAGAGGGACATAGCGCAAAGTCTGGAAGGGCCCTGAGCACAGGAACTTTAGTCCCCGTGTACTTGGGGTGTGTCACCCTCACAGTAGGGACATGTGTTCACCAACCCAGAAGCTCATTAAATCTCCATGTTCAAGAGTTTCTGTAGAGCTCAATCTTTAGACAGTCCTGTCACAAAATTCCTAGGGTTTTGGAAGCCCAGTGCCAAGACCAGAGACAAAGACCAAACATGTTTCAAACTGGTGCAGCCACTGTGGAAAACAGTATGGAGATGCCTTAAAAAATTAAAAGTAGAGTTACTATATGATCCAGCAATCCCAGTCCTGGACATATATCTGGAAAAAACTCTAATCCGAAAAGATGCATGCACCCCAATGTTCATAGCAGCACTATTTACAATAGACAAGACATGAAGCAACCTAAATGTCCATCAACAGAGGAATGGATAAAGAAGATGTGGTATATACATACAATGGAATATTACTCAGCCATAAAAAAGACAAAAATAACGTCATTTGCGGCAACATGGATGGACCTAGAAATTGTCATACTGAGTGAAGTCAGACAAAGACAAATATCATGTGATATTGCTTATATGTGGAATCTAAAAAAAAAAAAAGGGTACAAGTGAACTTATTTACAAAACAGAAGTAGAGTCCCAGATGTAGAAAACAAACTTATGGTTACCAAAGGGGAAAGGCAGGGGAATGGTAGGGATAAATTAGGAGTTTGGGATTAGCAGATACAAACTACTATATATAAGATGCATAAACAACAAGGACTTACTGTATAGCACAGGGAACTATATTCAATATCCTCTAATAACCTATACTGGAAAAGAATCTGAAAAAGAATATATACATATATATATATATATATATACATACACATACACACATATATATCACTTTGCTGTACACCTGAAACTAACACAACATTGTAAATCAACTATACTTCAATACAAAAAAAAAAAAAAGCCCAAACGTTTCCTGTTACACCACAGGAAGATGCTGATGACGTTCACAGTGGTGCCGTGCCTGGCACACAGTAGGCCTGCAGTCAGTATTTGTTCAATGAATGAATGAGCTCACACATGAGTATATTATTTCCTCTGATGTGTGGGAGAAGCTCCCCCAGGCACTGGGGTGGCAGAATTGAGTCTTGGCCCTGGAGCCCATCTGGGTAATTAAAAACGGTTCATGCCAGTTTTCTAGCAGCGCCCGGGGTGGATTTGGAAGTGTGTGTCTTCACTACAAGAGAAGCAGGGCTTTGATTGGCTCCCTGAGTGGCTGGTCCTAATGGCACCACAGGGGAAGCAGCTGTCTTGGGGACAAAGGGAACAAAAGCCACCTGGTTCCCAGTTTCCAGGCCAGCCCTGCAAGCCCCTCCTTCCTCCTCCTGGGAAAGGCAGCCTCAGATGGGGCTTCAAGGAACTCGCTGCTGGCAGCCGCAGGACCTTCTGACTAGCAGCCTCCTGGTAAATTAGTCAGCGGAAAAAGAGATCCAGACCCACTAGGAAAGCAGTTAAAGAGGACTGTGCAGTCCCCAAACTGAGGAGAACTTTTTTTTCTGAGAAACAGCTTCCCAGAGGTATTGAGGTAGAACGGAATCAACATAATTCCAAGTAGAGAATATCTATCAGGAAGTTGGGGGATGGGGTACAAATAACCATATTAATGATTCTGTTCAGTCACTTTCCCATCTGTTGTCTAAAAAAACCCCAAAAAACAACAGCAAATATCAAAGACGGGAATGTTATTTCTGCTCTTGCCAAAACCAAAAAAGTGTGACTACTATCATAAATGAGAAACCTGGATCTTATTTCATTGACATTAATGCTCAAAGGGTTATAAAGATAAGACAAAATGGTATGCAAAGGATATAAAATGTGAAGATATTTTCATCAAATAATGTAAACTAAGATAAATGTAAAAAAATTAAAAATTGAAAATGTTTTCAAATATGTATTTGTCTTCTAAAACTTCAAAATTTATCTTTAAAATTCAAAGGCAAAATACAAATTATAATACATGAATACTACGGGGATATGTGTATAAAAACAGATGATTGAACTTGGTGTACCCCCCCAAAAATAATAAATAAATAAAATTATAAAAAAACAAAACAAAACAAAAAATACATGAATGCTAAATGTTTGAGTTAAAATCATTTAAATAAAATCATTTTAGAAAAATATAACTATTCATGTTCTAGTGTCCAATGTCCATCGAGTCACCAAGGTAAGAAATGTGTCACATTTCACTCATGTTATATTGAGACCTATATAAAAATTGTCTTAAAGTGATGTAAGTTGTTTAACATTGCAAAATGTCCTCCAGTTGCCACGTGCATCTGTTGTAAATACTGTGCCAAGCTGAACACCCCAAAAACCAGAACCAGGAATTGAAACCAGAACCAGAAGCCAGGGTCCCTGGCTGCACCAGGAACTGATACTTTGTTATGCAAGAGTCCAGGACATTTACGGTGCCTGAGGGGAAGAATCTGACCAGTTAATCAATTTGTCATTTCTGTTATCTAACTACTTAAGCAGCTATAATCGTCCTTGTACCCCAAAACAGTGCCCACCTGAGTCAGGAACACAGAAGCCCTAAAACTTTCTTTGATGGACACAAGGCCGATGTGGAGGTATGGGGCCTGAGGCGTGCTGGTCATGATAGCGGCTATTGAGGGGAATGGTTCACCCTCTGCCAGGGACAGGATGGCTGTTGTTCTTTAAAAAAAAATTTTTTTTTTTTTGGTGTGGTTTGTGCTTATTGGGATCCTTGAAAGCAGGAGTGGGCAGATTTTTTTCTCTGTGAAGGGTCAGAGAGTATTTTTGGCTTTGATCTCTATTGCAATGACTGTACTCGGTTCCACACTTGTAGTATGAAAGCAGCCAAGACAATTCCTAAGTGAACGAGTGTGGCCATGTTCTCATAGAATGTTATTTACCCAAACAGGCTGGATTTGGTCCAGTTTGTAGGCTAGCTAACTAACTCACTAACTACCACACTAACTAACTAACTCACAGGGTCCTGGGCAGGAGCCTCTCTCTTCCCTGAATCTAAAGCCAGCCCTGACCGTTCCAGCTCTACAATCCTGTGAATTTAAGCATCTCTAAAGCAATAGATTCAAAAGAAAGGTGAAACCTTTGTGTTCATGGGTCGGATGAGGATGCTGGTAGCCATGGTTGTGTGACTTTGGGCAAAGCCTTTAACCCCTCTCAGCTTTGGTTTTTTCATCTATAAAATGGTCAGCTTGCTCTACCTAGCTCTTTTTTTTTTTTCCCAGAAAGTCAAAACGACGTTGATGATAATGGTGGTAACAATACTTTTCAAGGGCAAAGTGCTGTGTAGTTTTCCAGATTGTTTTCCATTCAACCCTTGCGAGCATCTCAAGAGATAGTTAGTATCAAACCTATTTATATACGTATAGAAACCATGAGGCAGAGGAAGTAACTTGCTGAAGAATTCCCACTGGTAATTAGCAGAAACCGAGTCTCAAAACCATGTATCTTAATTCCTAATATAGGGCCACTTTTACTTCAACGATGTGGGACCTCCATGTAAATATTAAGGGCAACGTAAAACCAGTGATGTTTGAAACATTATTTTTTTCATCTCGGATCCTTGACCCTCTGGATTATAATTCTCCTAATATTTAAATTTACCACAGACACTAGACATTCTCCCACAATGTCTATGACACATTTGGGTTATTAGTGAACACCATTTATACCTATACCCTTGGCTGTGCCAATAGGAACAGAAAACACACCAACTTTATTAATTTCTCCCCATATGGGCTCTTTCATCAGGCTGCCAGTGAGTGAACTCATTGCCAACTCAGCAATGGCTTACATAAGCATTGCTTCCTCTTTTATCTTCCCCCCCAAAAGACTCTCACCTGTACAGGTTCAACATGTACTTTGAGAAGGACACTTGGGAAACTCTCCTCTGCTTGATGAGACCTGATGCTGCCTCCTTCGGTGCATCACAGTTGTTTACCAAAGGACACACATTTTGCAATTGTAAATTCCGAGTCAAAGTTCAATCTCTTTTCTTCCAGCGGAATAACAATTCGTCAAATAGCTCTAAAAACCAAATTGTTTGACTTCTAAGATTTAGAAATGGTTCCGATTTTGCTTGTTTTTACATTAAAGGGATAGAATAAGAATGATGTTTATCACTCATTAAAAATTTGGTTCTTTCTGATGTTTTCAACCCTGCAAGCTCTTTGCTTCCTTATATTTGCATTTAACTGCTCCCTGACAGTGTTTGCCCTTCCTCACACAGATATGGCAATTTTAATCTTATAAAGTTCTGCTGCCCAGCATGGTAGCCACAGATCACATATGGCCATCCAAATTTAATAAACTCGAAAACTCACTTTCTCTAGCCAAATTTCCAGTGCTTTCAATAGCTTATGTGGCAATGGCTGTACTGTATTGGGCAGCACAGATATAGGACTTTTCTACTCTTGCAGAATGTTCTATTGGACAGCAGTATATAATGGATTTAGAACTAACTTGACAAACCTCATTATCTGGTAGTAATTCATCTGAGAATTGCTCTTGACCTACCTACTTTCCTCTTTTAAACCGCTCATACTAATACTGAAACTAAGACCAAGGTTGCCAGTGATCACAGGTACCATTTGTTGATTACATGTCCTGTGCCAGGCACTGACTATGCCCTTAGTGTATACAACCTCATTAAATCTTTATAAGCCCATGTTATAAAAAAGGTGTGGTTTATAGATACAATGGAATATTACTCAGCCATTAAAAAGAATGAAAAATTTTTTAAGCTCTTTATTGGAATATAAATGCTTTACACTGTTGTGCTAGTTTTTGCTGTATACCAAAGTGAATCAGCTGTATTTATACATATATCCCCATATCCCCTCCCTCCCATGACTCGCTCCCACCTTCCCTATCCCAACCCTGTAAGTCATCACCCATCATCACGTTGATCTCCCTGTGTTATGGAGCAGCCCCCCACTAGCCACCTATTTTACATTTGGTGGTGTATATATGTCAGTGCTACTCTCTCACTTCGTCCCAGCTTCCCCTTCACACACACACACACACCCCCACCCCTTGTCCTCAAGTCCTTTCTCTACATCTGCATCTCCATAAAGAATGAAATTTTGCCATCTGCAACAACATGTATGGACTTGGAGAGTATTATGCTAAGTGAAATGTCAGACAGAGACAGACAAATACTTGATGATATCATTTATATGTGGAATCTAAAAAATAATACAAATGAACTTATTTACAAACGGGAAACAGACACATAGCCATAGAAAACAAACTTACGGTTGCCAAAGTGGAGGGGAGCGATAAATCGACAGTATGGGATTAACAGATGTACATTACCATATATAAAATAAACACCAAGGATTTACTCTTTAGCACAGGGAACTATATTCTTTTTTAAAATATATAGATATATATGTATAACCGAATCACTTTGCTGTATAACCAAAATTAACACACTCTTTTAGATCAATTGTACAATTTGAAAAAGTCACTGACAATAAGGAAAAAATAATAAGCCCACATTACTATCAAGACTTAATTGGAACCTGAAGCCCAGGATCACATAGCAGGAAGCAGATCTGAGATTTGAAGTGAGGTTTTTCTGTCTCCAGACCCAGAGGTCTTAAACAGTCAGCTCTACCAACTCCTCATCCTCTTCCTCCTCCACACCCCCACTCTGACGTGGGCCTGGCCAGTCAACTTGGTGACAGAGCCAAGACTGAAAGTCATGCCGGAAGGGTACCCTGCCAAAAGCAAGGGCAGGGCTGGGCATGAGTAGGCAGCATGAATTATCCAGGTGGGGGTAATTCAGTCCAGGCTAATTTTGTGCCCAAATGAAAAGTATTGTCCTTTATAACACAGCTACTGGGGCTTTTCACACACTGGATTCTTTTCCACTGGAAATACCCAAATAAGCGTAATCACTAGTGGGTCTGTTAGGGTTGCTGAGTAAAATCTGACATTAACCAAAAGAACTGAATGCGTGGGCTGCAGCTCCTCCTCCCCTCCCCTTCTCCCCTTCCTCCTCCCGCCTCCTTTTATTCTTCTCCTCCTCCTCCTTCCTCTTTTTTCATTTTTTCTTTTTGAAAAAACTTATTTCATTCCATAGGTCCCATGCACCAGCTAGCATTACAGTCTGTGTTTCAAATTTTTTCTCTAGCAGACTGGCCGACTCTAGCAGACTGGCCCTGCCACTCGTTCAAAGCAAACAGTCCATATGTCTGCCCTGAATGTAGAGCGTTTGCTTTGAAGCTTTAAATTTAGTTTTACTTTTAATGCAAATAAATCTGTAGATTAGATAGCAGGAAATTGAGTCTCTAGGAGGCAGCCTAGAGGTTTTCTTTAGCTCGTTATGAAAACCCCACGTTTCACATCAGTCATGAATTTCTTACTAGTCCTTCTTTCCTAACATTCCTTTCTTTCCTTTCTTTTTCTTTCACATTATTCCTTGAAATTTGGCTTTTCAGTTGTTGGGACTTACCATATCTATTACTACTTTTTTTTTATAGGTCATGACACTGCCAGAGTGAGAAATCCAAACTGGAACAAGTAAGACAGAGTTTTCCTCAAAATGAGTTTGCACAGAAAGTATGCTAAGTCCAGGATGCAGGGGAAATTTCCTTGGAATCAAACAATGTCTTATGATCTTCAGGATCTAATCTGGCCTCCTCAAACCTGCTCTAAAAGGAAAGGTGCTGGATGGCAGGTTGGAGAGCTGCAAAAACCTCCCTCCCAGGACCGTGGTTCTCTTGAACCTGAATGTGGTGTGTCAGATTTCGTCATTAGACCATTCATTAAGCATCCATCTGGCATATCAGACACATTGGGTAATTAGCACTAATGAGTAAGAACACAAGAGCAGACCAATTAAAAAGCCTCTACCTATTAGTCACATTTGCAAGTTACCAATTATCAAACACCAGCCAAATCCTGTCCATAATCAAGAATAATAAAAACATTTGAGAAGGCAGACCTTTGAGATCATGATGTCAGAATTGGGTTGAACTGCATGAGTCAGAATGGAAATTCACTGGGTCAACAGACAGAGTGACTAGTGTAAGATAATAAGACATGGAAGAATCAGAACCAATGGGCTCAGACATAAAATAATCATGTGGTCAAAGCTGAATTTCAAGATCTCAAGACTTGGGCAAAATTGTTACTAGACTTAATAATGTTGAGTGGTCTGCAGGCTCTAAGGGTCATGGACCATGTCTATTTTTACTTCCCATTGTATCTCTAGCACCAAAGAGCACTCAGCATAGAGTAGGCATTCTGTAAGTATTTTGCAAATTCATTAATAAATGAATAAAGCAAAATTTGTTTTCTATCCTTTGTTACAAGTCTACCTCCCTTGGTCACATATCTCCAAGGTGACCTGAGAAGTTGTATGGCCACCCAGGTGCCTCAAATGGGCAGACTGTGATGAGCAATGTCTGTTCTTCAGGAATTCTTGTTCTGTCTTGTTTTTCTGCTCTCCATCAAATCTTAACTTTGCTGAATTCTTTCCCTCAGAGCCAGTTCATCCCATTAACTTGTGTGATAATGGGTCAATGAATGCAAATAAGTGTATTCATCCCGTATAACACATTTTCATTTTAATGCCATGGTTAAGAGTGAAAATTTGGTTAAGACTTTGGAATTAAACCTGGATTGGAATCTGCCATTTAATCGCTAGAAGACCTCAAGCAAGTCACTTAGACTCTCTAAGGTTTAGTTTCCTCATCTGTAAATAAGAGATACAAATAGTATAATACCTACCTCAAAGCATCGTCGTGAGCACTAAATAAAACTCTTTTGGTAAAGTGCCTGGCATGTCGCCTATCATACAGAAAGCACACAGTTCATCAACAGGTCTCAAAGTGCCTTCCCAGACGCCGGCAGCAGCATCACCAGGAATTTGTTACAACTGCACATTCTTGGTCCCACCCCAAAACTACTGAGTCAGAAACTCTGGGTGTGAGGTCCAGCAATCTTTGTTTTAATAAGATTTCTAGGTGATTCTGACTCAAGCTAGTGGTTTGAGAACCACTGCAATAAATGCCAGTAGTAGTAGGAAGAAGGAGGAGGAGGGGGAGGAGGGGGGAGGGGGAGGAGGAGGGGGAGGAGGGGGGAGGGGGAGGAGGAGGAGAAGAAGCAGCAGAAGCAGCAGCAGCAGCAGCAGCTAGTATTTATATCATAATATTGCATTGATATTATTACTGCTTTGACAAGGACCATCTAGAACACTTTAGATCAGCTGTTTTCCAACCAAGCTCTGGGAAGCTTTGGGCCTCTGCAAAATGTTGAGGGGCAGATCCCAGAGAAGGATCTAGGCTGTCTCCAGCTCTGCCCTGACGAATGAGCTCCACTTTGTCAGTTTCACATAATTCAGTTCCATTCCATGTTAAGTTCTGCTCTGAGATAAATCTTAAAAATCACTGCTGGGGCTTCCCTGGTGGTGCAGTGATTAAGAATCTGCCTGCTAATGCAGGGGACATGGGTTTGATCCCTGGCCCAGGAAGATCCTATATGCCATGGAACAACTAAGCCCATGAACCACAACAACTGAGCCTGTGCTCTAGAGCCCGAGAGCCACAACGATTGAGCCCTGTGTGGCACAGCTACTGAAACCTGTGCACCTAGAGCCCATGCTCCGCAACAAAAGAAACACAGCAATGAGAAGCCAGTGCACTGCAATGAAGAGTAACCCCTGCTCTCTGCAACCAGAGAAAGCCCGTGCGCAGCAACCAAGACCAAACACAGCCAATAAATAAAATAAATAAATAAAAATAAATAAATTAAAAAAAAATCACTCCCTTACCCAAAATACCAATGGGAATTTGGCCAGACTATGGGGGAGAAATAGGGGAATGGAAGATTTTCCCAGGCCTGCCCTGCATTCTGATCCAAACTGCACAAGCATTCTTCAGGAACCATGCTAGGTACCTTTTGTCATACATCATATCATTAAAACCTTACAAGGTGTCCTTTTCCCTCCTTTTTGAGGGAGAAAATAAAAATGCACAGAGGTTAAGGAAACATGTCCAAGGTCACACAGCTAGTGCAGCTGGGACTAGAAGCCAGATCACTGGATACTGAGATTTGTTTTCTGTCTCCAGGAGTGTGACAAGCTGCTTGTCACACTTGAGCAGATAACATTGCCATGCAGGAGAATCACCCCTGGGGACACTGGATGAACTCTGCAGGGATGTTCAGATCATACTTTTGGACTAACAAGTAGAAGGCAGCTGGCTTTTGTGCAACCATTTGCTCAGGACCAAGGCCTGGGACAACTGATTGGTTTCTTCCAAAGTGAGTCACGGTCATAAGGAATTAGAAAGTTCAAATTCAGATGGGGCTTTTCCCTATTTGCTAAATCAGTCAGGCTGGGAAGATGACCACAGCATACTGGATACATAGGAATTGTGAACTGAGAGTACAAGAATCTGAATCCCAACCCTATAACATGCGAGCTCAACTGTATGGCCCTAGTCAAGGCAAGTCTGCCCCTTTGGGCCTTGGTCAAATGCCTAAATAAATGGCCAAACTTGTTACTCATCATCCAAGCTGGACTTTGAATCAGACGATATTGAGAGATCTTTGAGCATCTTGGAAAGATGCACTAGATAAGTATTTTGTCACTGACTGCAGTGTTACTTATTCATTGATTAAGCCATTCCACAAATGTTTCTTAAACACCCACCATGTGTCAAGTGTTGTACTGGGTACAACTGTGAACATGACAGAGGTGGTCCCAGCCTATGGGGAATCTCTACTGATGGTCTGTCCTGTGCTGATCACATAGAAGCTTTGTTAAGTATTTATTATGTGCTAGGCATGATACTAAGTGCTGCACACAAATTATTTCACTTAATTCTCACTATAGTCCTACAAGATAGGAATAATGATCTTCAAGTTACAGAAGAGAAAACTAATGTTTGGAAAGTTTAAGTAACTTGCCAAAGGAGTCTCCTGTTACTAAATGGCAGGATGTATCTGACTTCAAAGCCGTGCTCTTACCCTCTGTCTCATAGGTAACTAAGCACATATACACCCACATATAAGGAATATGTCTTTTACAATGCCTGCAAGAGTATCTGACCTACAGTGAGTTCTTCAAAAAATGTTACTAAGTAAGCTAGAGACAGAGGTCCCAGATGATGAGATGAATGAGGGTTGTGGAAACGGAGTGAGCATTCTGAGGATGGGGGGACAAGGGGGAGAGAGCACCACCCAACTTTCAAATTAACATGCTTTTCTAAAACAGTGTTATTTAAAGCTGAGCAGCTTAAGTGATGAAGGGAGGAGCAAGGGATGCCCTGTTATCAAGGCAGCCTAAGAAACAGTCGTGAGCAGAGGGATGCCTGAGACTGTTATCTGGGCTGCCAAGAAGCCACAGTGTTGGAAATTGTCCCTGTTAGAAGTTTTCAGGGTGTGATGGGGTGGCTGGGGGAGATAGGAAGAGAGGGCTGACATTAACCATCTCTCCCAGCTGACATTACAGCAGTCAAGCCTTGGTCCATCACACAGACTGGAAGTTCTGTCCGCCGCAGTGGTATGGAAGAAGGTGACTCCCAGAGAAGGCTGCTGTGACAGTGTGCTCGCTGGTTTTCTCCTGCTCTTCTGCCCCACCTGTTTCTCCAGAGTGGCAGCGTTCCGTTAATGGCCAGTTTACTGGGCTGGGCGTACAGTGATTACTTACCAGTGGCCTCCAAGTGCAGGACTGGGTTAAAAGGTGACTACAGTTGTTACCAGCTGTCTTGATAATAGGGCATGATTTGCTCCTCCTTTTATCGCTTAAGCTGCTCAGCTTTAAATAACACTGTTTTAGAAAAGCGTGTTAATTTGAAAGTCCTGTTTCTTACTTAAGATCAGGTTACTCAACAACCCTGGCTAAAAGAGTTTTTAGTTGATGGAGTCACATGAGGAAGGTGATATCACTGTTACCTTGTTGTTCAGGCCCTACCAGGCAACAAGCACTGAGGATCCAGGTGTGCATAGAAAAAAGAACCCAAACACTGTAGGCTGACAGACCTGAGTTAAACCCCCATATGCTACTTCCTGTGGCAGGCGGACTCAGATGGCCCCCACTACCAGCCCGCTCCTAGCATTCACGCCCTTGCTAGGCGAGCCCTCTCCTTGAGTGTGGAATTCTAGCCACACTTCTTCTAGCCAACAAAATATAGTAAAGGTGATAGGATGTCACTTCTGAGATTAGGTGATGAGAGACTCTAGGCTCTGTCTTATGAGCACACGCTCTGTTGCCTTCTCAGCCCCCATATACTGATGAGTGCACAGCCACATCACAGAGGCCCCCATGGCAAGGAATGGACAGTGGCCTCCAGCCAGTAGGCAACAAGGGATTGAGGCCCTCAGTCCAACAACTTGAAAGGAACAGAATTCTGTCAACAACTGAGTGCCTTGGAAGTGAATCCTCACCAACTGAGCTTTCAGATGAAACCCCAGCCCTGGCATGTGACACTCTGATGTCAGCCCATGAGAGACTCTGAAGCAGAGCACCCACCTAAGATGTACCCAGGCTGCAAAAGCACAGAAACTGTCAGATAATATAAGTGGGTTGTTTTAAGTTGCTGTGTTTGTGGCAATCTATCATACAGCAATAGAACACTACAACACTCCCCATCTGGGTGAATTTGGACAGGTTATTTCTCCTCTATAAATCTCAGTTTTATCATCTGTCAAAAAGGTAGAGACAATCATAAAAATGGTAATATATCTGCCTTTGAGGAATTAAATGAGAAACTGTGCCCAAAAGTGTGCAAATGATGAAATCTCCTGAATAAGGGATCTGGGCTCTGCCTGGGATGGAGTTGGAGGAATCGGGGTGAGTGGAGGGGTTGGAATTATTCGGGAGTGGGAAGAACTTCCCTGTAGCCACAAGGCTTGGGGCATAGGGATCTAAAAACAGGATGTCAGGTGAAGACAAAGCTGGGGACCCCAGAGACCACCAAAGGAGTTCAGCCAGACAGAGCTGTAGATTCAAAGGAAAAGTGGGAAACAGTTTTAAGAATGAGACGGATGGAGCCTTTTATATGGTGCTGGTGATGCCGATGAGCCGGAAGAATAGATCGGGACACGATGATGGTTTAAATACATGGCAGAAATCGATTCGTGTCAAGGGCACTGGAATCCAGGGCTTGGGTGCCCACTGCCCTTGGCTCCAGGCCCCCGCCTCATCTTATTCATGGAACTCCTCGCCACATGGCCCAGGAATCCCAGGGGACTCCTTTTTGACTGAGATTCCCAAACCCTACATCAGCCTTCTCTATCTGTCTGCTCTTCACCTCCGTTTTATACCAAACGGGCATCTGAAATTTAACATGTCCAAATCTGAACGCCTGATTTCAAGAGCTTCCTCTAGACTGCTCCAGCAGCAGCCCTCCCACTTCCATCTTGCCCTGACATCTCTATAGGGAACTGGGATGATAGAAGAAGAACCTTACGATACATCTTGTAAAAGATACAAAAATAGAGATTTAAGTGAAAAGAGTAAAAAGCAAACCTCTTCCTCTCTCCGTCCCGCTGTCTTCACTCCTCTCCCATTACGTATGTTAGAACTGTTTTCATATCAGAACCTATGGAGCTACCTGCAAGCACCTGCCCATGATGTATTAGCATTCTGCTGTTGATGAACAGATTGCTCCCCACCCCGCCTTTTTTTTTTTATTACAAGCAACACTACAGTGGACATCCCTGTCCATAGGCACAACTATTTCTTCAGGATAGGTTCTTAGAGGAGGGATGGCAAAGCCAAAGGGTTTACATATGAAATGTTTGGTGGAAACTGACAAAACAATCTTTTAACGTGGCTGAGCCCAGTTGCACCCTCACCAGCAGCATGTGACAGTACCTCTGCACCAAAGCTGGACATTCCCAACCTTTTAAAAATTTGCCAAGAATGAGGTCTTGTCTTAATTTATAGTTTCTTGATGACTAGAGAGCTTGAACACATTTTCAACTATTTATTGGCCATTTGTATTTGTTCTTCAATGAATTGTCTCTCTGTAGCCTTGGTTCATACTTCTATTGGGCTATTTATTCCAAATTACTAATGGAAAATCTGAGCACTGGAGAAATTAACTTCTAAACTGGCTTGAAGTCTCACAACTAGTAAGTGGCTGAGCTGAACTTAAGCTTGGCTCTGTTTCTTGAAAGTACAGGTCAGTTGTTCTGCTTTCTCACGTAAGGTCATAGTTAACTAATGAATGAAAACCTGAAGGCTGGATCTTCCCTGGTGGTCCAGTGGTTAAGACTCCACACTTCCAATGCAGGGGGCGCTGGTTTCATCCCTGGTCAGATAACTAAGATCCCACATGCCATGCAGCCAAAAAAACAAACAAAAAGGCTGCCTATCACTCTCTTGCAGAAGCCTGGCCCTTCCTGCTTTTAAATGAAACATCCCAGCTGTATGCGGCATCTCCCTCCAGGGGCTGGGCCTCCATGAAGGCCCTGGGAGAGGCCATCAGGATACCTGACCGACCACTGTGACTGTTGCCCTGTGCTGGCCCTGGCTGCCAATGCTACAGCATTTAGCTGGAGAGCAGTTACACTGCCCCTCAAGACACAGACAGCCAGAACTACATAGCAGCCTCTGGTTCACGGCCATTTCCTTACTTGCCAATTAGAGCTAGATGGTCCTTGGCTTTCGGTGCAATTCATTCTCCAAAATCTAAACCCGATACAGCTCCCTGATCTGGCAGAGCTCAGCTGTAAAGTTGGAGAGGGAGCATACAAGCCACTGCTGCCAACTCATCTGACATCGTGCCAGGGCCACCCTACCACTGTCGGTGGCAGAACAAGGCCTTTCTTTGGCAGGGGTTTGCAGCCCCGCCCTTCAGTGCCTGTCGGGAATCTGGCTACTTCTCAGCAGCCCCGAGAGCGTCTGAGTGCCCCAGGAATGCCTTCTCTATAAATAGAAGTCCTTTGCAGGGTTTCCACTGCCTGGCAACCTCAACAGCATCTGTACCATGTTATACATTCTGCCCAGAACCAGCTGCGGGCGTGGTGGGAAAGATAATCTTGGGAGACCAGCCGGTGCTGTCAATAGGCAGCTGTTCAAATCCCCTAGCCTGGGGCCATCACAGACCAGCACTGGGGGCGGGGCCAGACCTCTGCTGCAGGCAGCTGTGCTTAGTTTCACAGTGAGTCCAGACAGCTTAGAGGTATGATTTGACTGGCAAGTAATGAGCCTGATTCTTTCATCACTCCAGACGCATTGATCCTTACGGACAGTGATTCCAGTTAGGTCTTTGTAAACGAGTAACTGTGGCTGGGGGGCTGCCTGAGGTCAACACAGACCCTGCTGGAAGAAGATGCTATGGGTGGAACCCGGTCCCAATCAGAACCCAGTTCTGCCACCCAGTGGCTGGGCGTTGAGAAGGTGTCAGAGCTCTAATACAGCTCTCTCAAACCAAAATCCCTGTTCCCATCTTTGGAAATAGCAGGGAAACGCCACTCAATTTTCTATGGGGTCTAAAGCAGAAGGGTCAAGTCTATAGCTGGAGTGACCATTCCTGGGAACCAAAACCTGATCCAGTAGTCACAGGAAGAAGGGCAGGCCTGCAATAGGAAAGCATGTCCATGCAGTACTGAGAAGGGGGATGCAATCCCAGGAGCAGGAAATGAGAACCAATTGTAATTAAGTAGTTGGAAAAGAAAGGAAAGTGGAAGCAAGAAATAAGTAAGGTTCTGAGGACACTGAATCCAAAAAGCCAGTTGTGCCAAGAGCTTTCATGGACTCACTCACCTAGCATTGGTGGGCTAGCCCAGTGAGGCCTTCAAATGCACCCTACTCTCTTGGTGACCATAAAGTTGTGGGGCTGGGTGGGGAATGGTGAGGATTCATGGAAGATTCTTTTAAAGAGAGAGAGTTGGAAAAAGAGGCCTTAGAGTTCCAGGATTACTGTGACTCTGAAAATAGGTGATGGGGGCTGAAGGTACATAGTTCCAAATGCAGAAACCTGGGTGACTTTGTGCTGTAGACTGAATGTCTGTGTCTCCCCAGATTCACATGTGGAAACCTAATCCTAATGTGATGGTATTTGGAGGTGCAGCTTTTGGAAGGTGATTAGGTCATGAGGGTGGAGCCCCCACATATATGATTAGTGCCATTTCAATGAGACCCGAGAGCTTCCTCACCCCTTCCACCATGTAAGGACACGTGAACTAAGAACCAGATCATCCTCAGACACTGAATCTGCTGGTGCCTTGATCTTGGACTTCCAGCCTCTGGAAATGTGGAAAATTAATGTCTGTTGTCTATAAGCCACTCAAGCTATAGCCTTCTGTTATAGCAGCTCAAACTGATTTAGAAAATTTAAAAGAACAATGTCACACCAATCTGTCACCACTGCCTGGGAGGCACATGGGCCATTTTTCTGCTTCTGGGCCTTCCTGCTTGCATGGGGCAGTTTCTGAGTCTTCCCAGAGATGGTGTACATCCGGGCAGCCTTGGAGAGCAGTGCTAGCCACCAGAAAGTGAGTGTCCTGTGTCAGGGGGCAGCCTCTCTCCTGGGTTGGAAATTGTGCAGAAAGCAGGAAGGGCCCCAGCATATGTTCTTGCCTTCCCACCAGGATGTGTCTGGGATAGGGCTGCTTCATGACTTCCTATCTACTGATGACACTTTCTAGAAAGTCATTCAGGGATCACGGGGTTGGGACACAGAGACCTGTGCCCTCCATCCACTCCTATTCCCATTCCCTGCTAAAACTCAGAAGTTTCGGAGACGTACCAACAACATTCCCACGTTGTGGACACGAATAGTCTCCCTGAGATGTGAGGATAAGGGCAGGTCCCTGGAGTTTGTGTCTTGGTCATCTATACTTCCGTTGCCTGCCACTAGACCCATGAACACAAGGGAGCAGGCCAATCTCAGAGCAAAGCAGATTTCCAGAAGAAAGAGTCACATTCTTCTCCCCACTCCCCATTCATTCCACAAAGTTTTCTTAAGAGCTCACAATGTGCCAGGACTGTGCTAAGCATGGGGACACAGTGGACAAAGGAACAGACAGAACTCTGCCTTTGTGCAGCTTATGACCCAGGGGGGCCGATAGTGGGGCCAGTTATTTATTAATTTGTAAACAAAGAAGTGAGTACATTGATGACATATTTAGATAATGAAGTCTCCTGCCCTCTGTCCTCTTCCTTGGCCAGCCTCATGGTACATTTATATCAAGGGAAGTATAGTGCATTTCAGGGGTCCTCTGATTCAATCTTAGGCTACCCGGTCCCTTTGCAATATTCTCATTTCTTTCCTGTTGGGGCTGATAGATGTCCTGAGGGTGGTGAAAAAGTTTTGAGCTGTCATACAACTTGGCCTCTGCCCATCATTGTTCCCCAAATGCCACAGGAGCAACGTGATGTCCTGTGACAGAGACTAGGCTTTGCAATTAGGCAGAACCAGCTTTTATTCCCAGTTCTGTCCACATGTGAGCCTAGAGGAGTGACTTTTCTTTTCTCCAAGTCAAGAGATTTTAATGGAGTTAAACTGTGGCATCTCTGTAAGGCTTTTCTCCCTGTGGAATACGATGTATTGGGACCATGAAGGCACTCCGCTCAGCTCCTGGTGCACAGGAATCACATGATGGATCTTGGCTCCCCCTTGATGATATGAATGATTCCTAGCCTGGAGGCCAGCTCAACCCCAGGGTTTCTGAAAGTGCAGTCCACGGACTACCTGGAGTATTTGTAAACATGCAGCTGTCTGTGTCCATCAGGCCCTGGGGTGGGGAGTCCAAGAGACTGCCTGTCTCATAGGCTCTTCAGGTGGATTCTTAAGAGCCTGAAGCTTGAGACTCGCTTGTCTACAGCCTTGACTGGTGGCCCAGGCTTTCATTACTCCGGGGGTCAAGAAATCACTTTCTAATGCTCAACTCCAAGCATAATAGCTTTTACAGGTGTGGAGTCACCTGACAGGTGTGTCCTCATGGAAGGACTTCCTGAATGGGAAGGGAGACTTTAAATCATCCAGGACCTTCAGCCTGCCTTGGCCCTGGCTAAACCACCTCCACTCAGCTCCTTGGGGGTCACCCAAGGGATTTCCCATGCTCTTTTGGGAAGATGGCAAGTCTCAGCTTTTGCCATGTCTGGACAGATGATTAGGACAGGAGGTGGGCCTACCAGGAGCCTGTTCTAGGAGGGGCGAGGAGCCTCCCTGGGCAGAACGCATGAGAAATGTGTCAGGCTCACCAGCTGGGTCCCAGGATGACACTGGGAAAGGCTGGATGAAAAGGTGAGCAATGTCCAACTCCTTGGACTCATGCCCCTTTGGTGAGCGGCTGGAACAAAAGATGAATAAAAATGGAAAGAGCTGTCACCTGGGCAGCACCCCCCCTGGGGCCAGCACCCTGGACCACACACCCACGGCCTCACTGCCTCGCGCTGGCAGTCTCGGGGCTGACACTGGCAGGCGGTGGCAGCAAAGTGGGAACCTTGGCTGGACAACAACTGAGCCTGTCTGTGGACACTGGCTCCCCAGCTCCCACTGGGGAGTCCCGCAGCATTAGCAGACATGACTGCAAGTTCAACCCAGAAAGGAGAACACCAGGTGCCACCAAAGATGAGCTTGTCAAACACACATGAGACAACCCGGGGGGCTGCCCCAGAGGATCTGGGAGGAATCTGAGGAGGGCTGAGAACCCCCACAGTAAGTGTCAGAGCCAGAGAAATGGGAATTTGTGTCTGTCGTTGTGAGTCTCTCCTTACCCCAGGCTGGTGCGGTTTGGGGAAGATGGATGACATCAGGAAATGTCCAGAGGTTGCGAACAGGATTAGTCACCTGCCCAGAAGGATGAATTCCCTAGTTTCTGCCTCCTTGTGACATCATTGCTCCAAAGCATAGCCCACTGTGGTTCCAGATGAAAAGTTCTATTTCTAGAGGATTCACAAGAGTGCCATTGTCTTGATGACGAACACACCAAGGTCATTGTATTTCCCAGCAGCCGCTCTGCCCAGCTCCACATCTGTAACCCTCTCCCTCCGCAGCAGGCAGGACCATCCCCAGGCAAGGAGCTCTACGCAGTGAGCAGCATACTGAACTCAGCGTTTGTGGTTTCTTGTCAAAATTCTGTCCGGAATCACCAACACTAGCTTCCAAATGGAATTTTCAAGAGCGTGCGGCCAATTTTGTTTGTGCTTTTCCAGAGCTGAAGAGCACGGGGTTAGAGCCAGGTTTGACGTGCACTCAGGGAATAAGCATTCATGCCTTAAGCAAAGGGTTGGCCAGAGTTCTGAAAGAGACTGGACCCTGCAGATGGGTTGGATGAGTTCATGAGTATTGAGCTATATGACAGCTCTAGCTTGCTTATAGATAACAGATCTTTTTCAAAAGTTTGGGAGGTGTAGGTGGAGAAGATGCTTCCTGCCCACCACAAGAAGGGTGCTGGTTTGTGTTTCCTGCCCAGTGAGAGCTTTACACCAAATCACTTGCATTATCTCACTAAGCCCTTCTTGTAACCAATTATAGGAGTCATTTGGGAACTGGACAGAGTCAGGACTAGTCTTTGAAGGAAGGATGAACCCAAAAGAAATCTGGATAGTTTAGCTCTATCACCAAGTATCACCCACTCCTCAGCCAAATCATCAGTTTTAACCACACTGACTGTCACTTTCCATGCAGGGATTTTCCTTTGAGCTAAGGCACTTGCAAATATGAAGGACATGCTTCTGAAGTAGTAGTGTTGTCTAGTAAAGGATTTCAGTATATCCCCATGTTAAATTTAGATGAACTTTGAATTATAAAGGGTTTAACTTCAGGCGAGGTGGGAGAGGAGGGGATGGAGGGAAGGAGGGTGTGGTGGGAAAGCCAGACCTGGAGACAGTCCTCACCAGGGTGCACCTGACCAAGTGCACATCCAATGAGAAATCCCATTGCAGAGCGACATCTGGGGGGGGGGCTATGTAGTTGGTGTCCCTTCAGTTGTTAGATTTCCATTTCTGATAACAGGGGCCACTGGAGTCAGAAATTGTTAAATCATAACTTCTGTGGTGGCATATTGGTTAAGAATCTGCCTGCCAGTGCAGGGGACACAGGTTCAATTACTGGTCCGGGGAAGATCCCACATGCCACGGAGCAACTAAGCTCATGTGCCACAACTACTGAGCCTGTGCTCTAGATCCTGTGAGCTACAACCATTGAGCCCACGTGCCACGACTACCGAAACCCATGAGCCTAGAGCCCTGCCCTGCAACAAGAGAAGCCGCCACAATGAGAAGCCTGCACACCACAACGAAGACTCAACACAGCCAAAAATAAATATTTTTTAAAAAAGCAAGAAACTGTTAAATAAGACATTTTCCAGACCCGTTTTAAAGCTGATTCTCCACAAGGGTTTGTCTTTTTATAGTCCCTTGCAGCCCGAGTCTCAAAGTAGCCCGTAACATTTCTAAGCAGGAGAAACTCAAGATTTAAAAGACTAGGGCCATGTGGGAAGCAAGACTTACATTTCAAACCCCACTTTTCTATATTACCATGTGACATTACCTCCTTCTCTTTTAGAATTTACATGTTCAAAGGTTTGGTCTTGACTCACCTTTTTGGCTCTCCTTCCTCTCATCCCAGCATCGTCTGGAAAATGGAAAAGCACTGCTCCTGGGATTTAGCACCCTCTCCCTGGACTACTCGCCAGCGAGCCCACACTCGCATGTGGGATCCACAGGGCCCCAACCTCGATGGATCTATGAGGTGGCACTCAGGATGCCAGAAGCAGGGAAAGTAGGTTTGGGCACCAACGTTTCTTATGGGATATGATGTGGCCACCTTTTCTTTTCCCGCATTAGTGGAGGAAGCAACGGCAGAGATCATCCAAACAAGCAGGTGAGACTCAAAGTGAATGGAATTTGCCTTTGAAATGTGTTCTCCAATTCCCATGCACTCCTCCTGCACCATACTGTACTCAGACAAGCCTGAGAGTTCCGCAGCTGGTGTGGGTACTAAAGGCGTGTGCCAGGAGGTGGGAAAGGAAAGGGCTGGAGGGCAGGCTGGGAGGGTGTTCACACAGTTCAGGGAGATACACTGAGACTGAGAAGTCGTTGGGGTGTGCTGGTGGCACTATTGCATGGCACAAGGGCTGAGCAGATGACATCAGCTTCCTTCTGGTTCTCAGGCACTAGCCTGACTGCAGAGTGAATTTTTGCTGCTGGTTATTTCAGAGTAAGCTTGAGTAAAAGCCCCTTCATCATGAGGAGTCTGCAATAGACTCCTCTGTTCTTAGAAGAGTCCGTAATGGCCTTGTTCAGGGGACAAGACCTAGGAGGAAGGGTCCAGAAAGAAGGGCATGCTGGTTTTCTCCACAGCCTCGCCCTGCCTCTGGATCCTCTTATTTTATCAATCACTAAATTATTTCAACAAATCTGTTTTTCCAGTTCTTTAGGGCACTTAAAAATCTTTGCAACCACATGGATACTAGGAAAAAATGTATCAGTTATCATCCTGGTCCCCTCAGCATGGCCAACCTGATCACAGGCAAGGCAAAGAGCTGATGAAACCGAATGAGGAGTCTTCTTCATTCCATCCTGTGCAACCATGCAGACTAGCGGCATTCACTGCATGAGGTTTAAGGGTAGGGCCTCTGTGATGTTGAGCAAAAAGGACCAGGGGGTTTCATTAAAAGACCAATTCTGATGACACTCTTAGGAGAAGAGTAGGTAAGAGGGCTCTGAAGCCACACTGCCTTGGTTTGAATCCCAGCTCCAGCACTTACCAGCTATGTGATCTTATGAAAGTTACTTAATGTCTCTGAACCTCAGTTTCCTCATCTGCAAAAGGGGGGTATTATGGGAAAGGATGTATTGGGAGTTTGGGATTGGCAGATGCAAACTATTATATATAGGATGGATAAACAATAGGGTCCTACTGTATAGCACAGGGAACTATATCCAATATTCTGTACTAAACCATAATGGAAAAGAACACGAAAAAGAATATATATATGTATGACTGAGTCACTTTGCTGTACAGCAGAAATTAAACACAACATTGTAAATCAACTATACTTCATTAAAATTTTTAAAAATACACAAACCATGAGATACAGAAAGATTAAAAAACAGGGCAGGGGGTATAAATCATAACATTACCTTTTGTTGGGAGGATTGCAGGAGTCAAAAGGAGCTTAGAACAGTGCCTGGTACTTAGAAAGGACTAAGTTTTAAAAAATTATTACATGTAACAGTACACACAGCTGGGGTATACTCACTCAGCACTGTTTGCTTTGTGGCAAAATGACTAAAACCTCCTCGCGCTGTTCTACACTTGCAAAGAATGCAAGCAACACTGGAGAGTAGGGTAACCTTGGACCTTGTCCACACTCACCAGAATCAAAAGCGAGACTGCCATTAAGCCCCTGTTAAAATATTTCTTGGGGGAGTGGGGATTTATCCTTGTGACATGTTTACTGTCCTTTTCACCAGTATCCCTTCTCAGGGAGTATATCCCAGGCTCAGCCAAATCACCCAGCAAAGGAAAACTGTCAATCCCATGACTGTGACATGGGTTAGACCTAACTCAGTAGAAAGAATAAAAACCCTGAACAGAAGGGGCAACAGGGAGGGAGGGGAGGAGAGGCCTTCCTGTTCCTTCTTGGGCTAAAAGGAAACCCTGGGGCAATCCTGGAAGCCACTGGGAACCCCCAAGGCTGCCTCCGGTCTTGGCTTTGGCCTGCGGTGGTCTGTGACACCCGTGGCCATCACCACGTTACCGCATCTTGTGCCCTGCAGCCCCCAGGAGTGTGACCAGTTTTTAGGGGCTCCCAACAACCTCATTTCTGGCCAGGTATCCTACAGATGCTCAAATCCTTCCCCACCCAGCCCTGACCTGTGCAGGCCTCAGGGAGCCTGATTTGAATTCCAAGTAGAAACCCGTGGTCCCACCACTGCCCTCGGCACCTTGAATTTGGGTTGGAAGCCACAGGGCTTCACAAAGCCTGCTGGCTGATCATTAGAAAGTCCCGGGCTGCCTTGGGACACAGCGCAGCCTTCCACCTTGCTCAGAGCAAAATGAAATGTGCCATCCATCTCCTCCTTGGCGTTTCCCCAGCCCTCCTCAGTGAGCTAAATGCAACGCTTCATCGATTGGTCAATTCGTCGTGTTTATTGAGCTGACAGTGTGTATGTACGGGGGTGTGGGAGCTGCAGAGAAAGATGGATGAGAAGGGAAGAAAACCAACTTGAGTCAAATGTTAGGGCTTATATATAAAGAAGGACTCTACACCTTCCTCTCCTACACAGAGATGGGCTACTCACCCCTTTCACACTACTCTGGGGGTCTGCTAGCAGCCTCTCCAAAGGCTCCACAAGGAACTGGGCAAGACACTACCCAGCACTAGAAAGCCCTTTCTTTATGCAGTGCTGACCTCTAGAGGCTTGTAATTAAAAAGCATCCCAAAGGACCAACTTCGTTTTGCTGCAGGTTTTTTACATTCCGCATCGTTGCCATATTTTCCTGGAAAACGAGGAGAAAAATCTCTCTGCTCCTTTAAATGTTGCAAAATAGGAAATGCCTATTTTATTCTTTGGCTTCCTAATTACAGCCTGCTCAGATTTCTAGAAATGTCATTGTTTCGTGCTCCAGAAAAGGGGAAAAAAGGTAGGTCAGAGATCGGGAAAGTATTTCAAAGTTAGTATTTGCTACGAAACTAAGAGAAAAAGCACTGTGCCAGCTATTTCAGGATGCATTTCTTGACTTTCCAAAGTACCAGATGGCCAGGCCTGCCAAGGGAGAAAGGAATGTTTGCTCCTCACCCCGATTCAGCAGGAGGGCACGGGGGTGGGAAAGCGGGGGCCCTATCTGCCAGCCTCTCCTGCACCCACACATCCAGCCCGCTGGCTCCAGCCCTGGTGCAGAGTCCAAATACTGGGTAGTGGGTTTTGTTTTGCTTACTTAATTTTATTTCAACCCATTCACGTCCACAACAAACACTAGCAGGGACAATGGGGTGTTCCACCTGGCCTGCCTTTACAATGAAAATAAGACATTTCTAAAGGAAACGAGACTGTTTGTTACATGCCTAAGCAAAACACCCCAAATATTCCTATTTTGTTGTAGTTTTTAATCCAATATTCTTGATCACAAAAAGAAGGGACATATAGGAAGGCAGGAGAAAGTATCATGGGATGTCAGCACTGGAGCTAATATATACCCACTATTTTGGCTGGGGTCTTTTTTTTTTTTTAATTAGAGTTTACTTTTTACAGTAGTTTCGGGGTCACAGAATTTTGAGCAGAAGACACAGAGATTTCCCATTTATCCCCAGTCCACACACATGCATCGCCTCTCCCGTTCAACATCCCCCATGTAGTGATGCATTTGTTACAACTGATGAGCCTACACTGACACATCTTATCAGCCAGAGTCCACAGTTTACATGAGAGTTCAGGCTTGGTGTTGTACATTCTACGGGTGTGGACAAATTTATAATGATATGTCTTTACCATTACAGTATCACACAGAGTAGTTTCCCTACTAAAAATCCCTGAAAATCCTCTGTGCTTCATCTATTAATCCCTCTCCTTCGGGGTCTTTACTTCTAAAAGGGACCTTAGAAAAGATGGGTTCAAAATCAGACAAATAGTTTTGCCAATGTCAGTTGCCCAGCCATGGTTTCCTGAGACAGTGTTTTCCTCATGAACTTTGCTTCCCACCTGCCCTAATCTCACTAGCCAAGACAAGATACATTCCTACAATGCTAGTGAGTGGCAGGACCTTGGAAATGATTCCACACTTATTTTTACAGATGAGGAAACAAAGATTGGCGGGGGGGGGGGGTGGGGGGGGGTGTGCGGTGTCAGTGGTGACAAGCCTATGATCACAGAGCCAGTCCGGGAGGAGACTGGGCTAGAACCTTGTCCCCCAGGCAACCAATCTGAGAGAGATTCACTGCAACGGGGAAAGTGGGTCTTTCTACACCAGTCCCTGCACTTAGATAAAGGAGCCAGGCTGCATTTTCAAGTCTATCTGTTTCAAATTCTTTTCCCATTTAGGCTGTTATGTAATGTTGAACAAAGTTCCCTGTGCTATACAGTAAGTCCTTGTTGGTTATCCATTTTAAATATAGCTGTGTGTACACTTGAAACTAACACAACATTGTTAATCAACTATACTCCAATATAAAACAAAAAGTTAAAAAAAGAGCCTACCTGTGAGAGTGTGCAACTAACAGTAATAAAGGAATTCTCTTGTAAGAAAGGTTTTGTGTGGGGAAGACCATGTCACCACCCACTGAGGTCAGCATCTTACACTGAGTGAGGTCTGGAATGCCTGCACACAGCCCACCACTCACTACAGTCTCTGACAACAGCCATGTGAAAATCGAAGAAGCACGAATTAAGTTCTTACACCTGAAACATGCACATGAGCCTCTAGGCTGTGCCTATTAAGGTAATCGCAAATCTAATAATCAAAGGAGATCTGTTCATTTGGGGAAAGAAACTTGCTCTTAATCAAATAATGGGACTTACCACTAACTTCCAGATTTATTTTTTAAATGCCATTGTTTCTGAATAACAACTGGGAGGAAAGTAGTGGGACATGGGGTCCTGTTATCATAGAACGACCATGGGTTTCTAATTGGTGCCATGAAGGATCCCTAATTAGGACAGGAAAAACCTAAAGTTCGAAGGAAGAGTGGAAATTACGAAACACCAGGTACAGCATCAGGATAGATTAATGTCTCCAAATACATCAGTTATTAACATCTGAATCATATCAGGGGTCCTTGTAATCGCTCCTCCCACTCTACCCCCCTCCCCCCGCCCCCCTCAGCCAGGCCCCAAAACAGCAACCACAAAGCTGCCTGATGGCCCCTATCCCCCCGCCCCCATCCTCCTTTAGAGCAAGTTAGACATCCTTTAGGATCAAACGTGGTGGAGAGAGTAAACAAGAGGCAAATGTCACCAGAGTTCGGAAGGCTCTTTAATAGCAAGCGTATGGTAATTACATCGTTGGATGAGATCCTCACCCTCAGGGGAGAGAGGAAGGAGCAGGTGTGGACAGGGTTCAATTATGGGTTTACACTGCTGAAGCATCTAAGGAAGGGCAACACTTTCTGGCAACCCATTTCCCAGTGTTGTAATTTACAAGAGATTTCTTTGAAAGGAAATATAAAGGCAGAGAAAGCATAGACACCCTGTATGAAACATTCCTCATCTAAAAAACAAAAACCCCAAACTGTTCCTTGCTTTTGCTTCTTATGTAGATAGCTAAATGTTGCTCTCTTACACAAATTAAGACTGGTTCACAGATAGTTTCAGGTTTTCCCTAGAACTGATGATTTACCTTCTCCTTTAAAAAGCTGACATTTGTACAGAGTACTGCTCTGTATCTTATCTGCCTAGCTATCAGAAGGTGCTTAAAGTAAAAAATGAATCTGAAGAAACAAAAACCAACAACAAAAAACCAGGCAAAGGCAGTTTTACAAAGAACAGACTGTCAGCTCTCTCTGTGGTACTGAATAACTTGAATACACAGTTCTCAGAAAACTAAATGTTTGTGTGTGGCCTTGCACCTGCTTGTAACTACGTGTGCCTATTCAGCCATACCATGCTTTAAATGGACTTTCTACAAAATGAAATGGTCATAGGTCCTCTATTTTTGTAATCCAAATTTAAATAAAAATACCAAAGACAACACATTATTTACCCATTTGCCCAATGAACATGAGCTATAGATATTTTACCATGGACACCACATTGCCACGGATACCAGCGGCTACTGGCATCCTGGCAAGTCTGAAGATTATTCTGTATAAAATCTAAAAGACTCAGCCTTTCACGTCATACCTGATATCACCAAACCAAGATAACTGATTGTGTCCTTATGGAAGAGGATTAGTTTTTAATTCAAAAAAATTCGAGGCTTCTCTGGTCATCTGAACACTAAGCAATCAGGTGACAGCATCTCTTTGGAGTTAACACTCTCCAGAGGGAAGAGGGATCTGTGATCCACCTGAGCTTTAATTGTGCTCTTTCTATAACCCGGAAGCGTGGTGGAGTAGGTGGGCTCTGGCCCCTGCCGGCGGGGCCATGCCTGATCTGTAGCTTCCCTTGAAGCGGACAGTGGGGTCAAGTTTGGTTCCCTTTCTGCCTACCAGGTGATCTGGGGCCTGACAGATCTATCAGCACTCTGGAGATACAGGCTTCTCTGGCTGGCAGCTGATTTAGTGAGGAACAGAATTCCACCCGATTTGCAGGACGCCCACTGTCTTCTTGGCTAGGGGGCATTTTTAAAGGCATGAAGCCACCCCCAGCACAGGCCTTGTCTCTCAAAATGCAAGCAGTCCCTTTGAGGAAAGCAGGATCCTGGTGAGATAGCCTCTTGGCTTATTTATTTATTTAAAGAATCAGACCCTAAGTCTCCCATTCTAGCTTACTTATCTCTCCCTACCCCAGGTTAAGTCCTGCCTATTCCTACGTGTCTCTCAAACCATAAGAAATCAGATCTGTTCACACCACAGCTTTCCAACTTGCACACTTTAATATGCAAGGCAGATTCCTAAAATGTAAATTCCAATGATGCTCTAGTATCACAGCTCTCCTAGGTCCATACATCTTGTGCTCTTCTGAAACAGAAGCAATACTTAGAGACGTACTTGTGCTAGGGAGGGATTTCTGCTCGTACGTGGAAACTGACAATGACGACAAGAGGAGAGGGGTTTTCACTTAAGGACACTGGAAACCTCAATTCCGGCACCAGGACAAAGGATAATTCCTAAATAAGAGACTTTTCATGTTCTAGGCATAGGGAAAAAAAGCACTATGTGCTGCTGGGAGCCTGGGAGACCTGAGTAGACACCGTAGTATCCAGGGTGGAGGCAGGCATAGTGTGGGGTCTCACCTCCCTCCAGAATCTGCTCTCTGACTCCCCGAAGTCTCCTTGGTATAATTATCAGGCAGGGAAAGTAACCAGGTAGCCATTAGAAAAATGTCTCTATAACTCACTCAAACCTGGGGTCAAGGTTTTGGAACATTATCACAGGTGTGACTTCACAGCTAGCCCATAGCGATGAACAAGCAACCAACCATCGCCCTACTCACACAGGCACACACATACACACGCACACATGCATACACTCTCGCACACGCACGCACGCACGCACACACACTCACACACACACACACACGCACGCACACTCAATCACTTTCTATTATTTCTCTCTCTACTGGATGACATGGCAACAAAGCACTCATCTTTCACTCTCTTCAAGCTACGCTTCATGCAAATTCCCCCTCTCAGTTAAGTTAAATTTATTCTACTTCCAAAGCCTGTCTGTCAGGGCGCAAAGAAAACCCATGCCTTCCACAGCAGAGCACGCCAACTGGGACAAGTATTGATATGTTTCCCATGTCTCCAGGGCCCTCCTTTACCAACTCGCCTAAGGACAGAATCTCATCAGCCCATTAGCATCAGGCCAGACGGCGTCTGAACACTCACAGAACCAACACAAACACGTTCTAAGGTTGTCCTGTGGCCAGGCCCCTAAGCACAGCGAGATTCAAAGTGTGTTTCCTTCGTATCTCTCGATACACATGCACACAGTAAGGCAGTTAAGGAAGGACAGTGGTTCAAGCAGGAAGGGCCGACACCCCTTGCTTCAGGTGAGTGAAGTGACCTGTCCACAGGCACGCGGTCACTGGCAGAGTCGGGACTAAACCTGGGTCTCTCTCCTAAGCTCTGGGTCCACGCTCCTCCCATGGCACCACGCTGCCTCTCGGTAGGTGTGTTTGGGAGAGGTGGAACTCACCTAGTCGGGGAACCGCTTCCAGAAAGAGAACCACAGGCTGCCTGCGTCCCTGAGCAGCCAGGGGAAGCTCCGCACCGAGCAAGCTCTGATGCCACCTGCGACCCGAACAGAGAATCCACAGCGTGGGTGGGTGTGAGTGTGTAGTGTGCCTGTGTGTCAGCGTGCACTGGCCGGGATGTGCACAATCGCAGAAAACGAAGCTTTAGAGGAAACAATCCGACTCGTGATGCCCTTTGGGGGTTTGCCTTGGAAATAACACACAGTGATGCTCTCCCCTAGCCCTGGGGCAGAATAAAGACCAGATTTCTCCTCCGCCCACTGAATTGCTGAGTCTATCTCAGCTCAATTTTTATAAACAGAGAACATTCACGTAATAATACCGCAATGCATTTGGTCAAAGCCTAAACACACTTTTCATAAAATACATTTTATATTAATGTCCATTCCATTTTCAAACATACGTGAATCTAGATTTTAAGCCTCTAGGTACAAAATTTCAGTTTACCTCTGAATGGAGCAAGCCAGTCAAGCTTCTTCATTTTGGTGGCAGAAGTCATTCTTTCGGCCGATTGTGAGAAAATAGAGCTTATAGACCTGGGCACTATCTATGGGAGGTATAGCTTCCAATCACCTGTGCTCAGGCACAGAGCCAATCAGAACACAGGCAAGGGAGCAAAGCACGGAATCCGCTCGCCCCACGGGATGAAACCCCAAGGTTTGTTAATAGGCTACTCCGAAGGAAATGCATTTCACTTGAAGTTAACCTTTAATATGTTTTTCCCAGAAAAGAAAAAAACGTGGGTACTAAAGCACGGATGGAAACCACGAACTTATTCTGCCCGATGACTTAAAACTGCAGGACACAGTTTTACCACGAGCAGCTGCACTCCTCACAGCACCAATCAATTAAACAGAAAATGTTGAGATAATCAGGTTTACACCGACATGCCTGGAAGATATACAAGACTCCCATAAGCTCTGTGGCCTCTGCTGCTGCTGCTTTTTTTTTTTAAATCTAAAACTTTGACAACCCAACAGGCACGTGTGTGCATGTTCAAAACAATTCCACCCCAGATGTTATGTTTAGTCAAGTGTTGAGTCAAGTGTTGTAAAAGAGGCATTCTGCATCTTTTATTAGAACCAGAGATGCAGAAGGGTCTAAGAAAAATGAATGTTTTAAATAATTCTATGTTAGCATTGCAAAGAGCTTCCCCCCTCAGTGTTTGTTGCTAACTGATGACAGCAGTGTTCCCAGTTATGATAGCAGTTATTTCTGTGAGTTGTCTGAGTATTTTGAGCATTAAAACTTCCCCTCTGAATCAAGCTAATCCACAATTAAAAGATTCCCACCTTCATATCACTTGAAAACTTCACTGCAATTAGCTTCCTCAAAGCACTTGATTACAATTTTTAAATAAATTATACAGTGGGATCCTTTTCTTGACTTTTTTTTTTAAAGAATAAAAGTCAGATTAAGAAAGTAAAGAAGGATTCCATCATATTTTTAAAAAAATTTATCCTGGTTTATTTTCCTACTAAATTCATCTATGGCTTCAAAGTTTAAGGGGCACTTGGATTTGGGATGTTTTCATGATTTAACAAGTTGCCATCTTGCTATAAAGGGAGAAGGTAAATGTTTCATTTCATATGTGGGGTGGCTTATAAACATTTTAAAGAAATCAATAATTTATGTCACCCCCTTTATATTCTCCACTATTACACTTTAAAAGTGGCTTTGGAATCAGCATGTTTTAAAATAATTGAACATGCAAGTAATGTTTCTACCTAACCATGAACCAGTTGCTACATATCCAGGTAACTCAGTAATGGCAGAACACTTAAACAAAGGCTTCTTTGCCTCTCTTACCCTCTTAATCCAAAACTAAGTAATTCTCCTTTTCTGCTCTTGTATTTGCACTTGTGCAGTTTAATGACTAGATATTAAAACTCATGCTTTATAAGCAAAACCTTCCACTTACATACACTTAAAAGGTACATAAAAAGTGCAGACTGCATTTCTTCTCTGCCATGCTTTCCCTCAATAATGTCACCTGTGATGACTCAAAACATATCCTTAATACATTCAGCGTTCTCTACATTCGAGTCAGCAAATTTAGTTCCCCAACATAAACTCGAGAGAACAGTCAGCCACCACATGGACTCTAAATTCAAAATGGCAAAGGCTACCGAGACAACTCCACAGAGACCCACTGAAACAGGAGCAAAATTCAGGTCACTTCTGAGCAAAGTTCATCCCAGATATTGTGTGGTCGTTAAAAAGGTATTTCATTTTAATTTGGATGCTGGGAGTCAGACGTCCTGTTTTGAAGTGCTAATGCAAAATGCTAACCCAGGAGCTCGTGACCCCGCTTCGGGTACCACAGGGCTCACTCTCCTTCTCAGGTGGGAGCCCTTGGAAGTCTACTGCTGACTGACCCCCATTTGGGGGTGGTCCGCCTCGGGCTCCTCCTCTTCCACGTCTGCACTGTACTCTTCAAACGCGTCGTCATCTGCATCTGGAAGCCCCAGTAACTACAGGGGAGAGAAGAGAAGCAGCTATGAGTGCCAAATGGCCCACAGGCAGGAAGACAACCAAAGGCATCTCATCCACATGCAACAGCAGTTACAACAAAGGAGGCAAGAATATACAGTGGAGAAAAGACAGTCTATTCAATAGGTGGTGCTGGGAAAACTACACAGCTCCATGTCAAAGAATGAGATTAGAGTATTTCCTCACGCCACATACAAAAATAAACTCAAAATGAATTAAAGACATAAATGTAAGACCAGAAACCATAAAACTCCTAGGAGAGAACACAGGCAAGACACTCTTTGACATAAATCATAGCAATATTTTTTTTGGATCTGTCTCCTAAGGCAAAAGAAACAAAAGCAAACATAAACAAGTGGGACCTAATGGAACTTAAAAGCTTTTGCACAACAAAGGAAATCATTGACAAAATGAAAAGACAACCTACCGAATAGAAATATTTGCAAATGATATGACTGACAAGGGGTTAATATCCAAAATATATAAACAGCTCATATAAAAACACCAAAAAAAAAAACCCAATCAAAAAATGGGCAGAAGACCTGAATAGACATCTTTCCAAAGAAATACAGACGGCCAACAGGCACATGAAAAGATGCTCAACATCACTAATTATTAGAGAAATGCCAACCAAAACCACAATGAGATATCACCTCAAACTTCAGAATGGCTATTATCAAAAAGTCTATGAATAGTAAATGTTGGAGATGATGTGGATAAAAAGGAACCCTCCTTTTTCACTGTTGGTTGGAATGTAAATTGGTGCAGCCACTATGGAAAACAATATGGAAATTCCTAAAAAAACTAAAAACAGAACTACCACATGACCCAGCAATTCCACTCCTGGATATATATCTGAAGAAAACAAAAACACTAATTCAAAAAGATACATGTATCCCAATATTCATACCAGCATTATTTACAATAGCCAAGATACGGAAGTAACCTAAGTTTTCAACAACAGATGAATAGATAAAGATGTGAGCTACACACACACACACACACACACACAGGATTATTAGCCTAAAAAAGAATGAAATTCTGCCATTTGCAGCAACGTGGATGGACCTAGAGAGTATTATGCTTAGTGAAATAAGTCAGACAGAGAAAGACAAATACTCTGTTATTACTTATATGTGGAATCTAAAAAATAAAACAAATGAACACATAAAACAAAACAGAAACAGACTCACAGATATAAAGAACAAACGTGGTGACCAGTGGGGAGAGAGAAGGAGGAAAATATAGCCACTGTTTTGTAATAACTGTAAATGGAGTATAATCTATAAAAATAATGAATCGCTGTTATACACCTGAAATTAATATACTGTAAATCAACTACACGTCAATAAAAATTTCAACAGCACTTAACAGGAATTAGCACAGCAGCTATGGATTTCTCATGGGAGTCAGCTACCTCTATAATTATTTCCATAAACTTATGACGGAAATGTTAATCATTCAATGAATTGGTGCCTAAAGGACTAGGTTTTATTGGGGAGCCTGGAGATTCTCTACTTTTAAGTATCATCCACGTACACACAAAGACATAGTATCTATGCACACACACACATATCTGGGCTGTCAGCAGTAGTACGATGAACAGTGCTGACTGTCCCATCAAGATGTTAAAAATCTATTGCCTTCCATATTTTCTCCTCTAAAAATGCATGCTGCTATTATTCCTAACACACACATAAAAACACAGACACTACTAACACGTTCAACAAAATGGTTAAATAAATCATGATGCATCCATAAAACAGAATCTTTATCCACTTAAAATACTATTTTTGAATAATTTAATGATATAAAAATGTGCACATGTCTGTAAAAAGAACATGATAAAAATCACATTTTCATTATGATACAATTTTTTTAAAAAGTTATACACAAATGCATATTTCAATGAAATATATCCAAATTTTAAGAGTATTTTTTTAGGCAATGGTAATTATGGGTAAATTTTTTCCTCTTTATCTTCTTGTATTTTCCGAATGCTCTATAATTATCATCAGGGAAATTCACAGTAAATACACAGTGAACGCTTTCTTAAAATACTGGCTGGTCCTGGGTCAGAAACTGTGAGTACCCTTTGCTGGGCCCGATCAACATTGACCAACACTCTGGTGCTGGCAGGAGGCCATGGCCGCAGGCCTCTTGGCCTTGTCTGCGATCACGGGGCTGCCAACCCACAGCTCTTTGATGAACCTCTCTCACATGGTGGCCCCTTGGTTGATCATTTTCAGGCAAGTTCACTGAATGGCCCTATGATCCAAACACTAACTGCATTAGGACAAAGTAAGATGGACCGTTTCATTTACTCTGTCTTGTCTCCCGGCACCCTGCCACCTGCCCCCATTTCCATTCCCTCCCAAAGCCTTACAAGAGGAAAAGGTAAGCAGGGCCCTGATCAAAATAACGCCTTTGCTCTGAAGTTCTCAGACCACAACTCTTGCAGGTCTCAGAGGGCCTTCTGAACACACTCAGGACGAAATCATCTGCCAGGCATCGTGGGTCATATGATGCACGTGGCCTGCCAAGGCACCACGGCCAACTGCAGATTCGTGCCTTCCCCTCAGAGCTCGGAGGGCTGCAGCTGTCTCAGAGACACTGCTGACTGGGGGAGGGGCGGGAGGGGCGCATCTCAGCTTGTCTGCATAGTTTGCACCAATCTCGTACGTGCTGCGGAGAAGGGAGAAGCCCCTTTCTCCCACTACTGTCTCCCTTGCATATCTTAGTGGATGGAATAAAAGGTAAAGTTTGCCTCTAAAGAGGGAAAAAAGACAATGAACACAGATGATTAATATTTCGACGTTCAATTTTATTTCAAGAGCTGCTAGGTAACACAGCAAGGTGAAAGTATCAAACGAGTGGTAACAAATACTGTTGCCACTACCAAGAACTCCAGAATCACCTAAATGCCAAAAGAAGATGCATTATTCAATAATAAATGTAACTCCTTATTGCACTGAAGGGATGGGTTCCTCCTCAGTCAACAAATTTGACTGGCTGCCTGGAGTCCTGTGTTCAGGAGGATTCTGAGGCTCAGTGGGAAAGATTCTGGTCATTTAGCAATGGCTGTCTTGGGTACAGGGGGCGCAGCTGAGGAAGGCATCTACGTATTTGCCATCTTGTCCTAAAGGGACATGCCATTGATTATAATTTTTCATAATATGTTTAGATAATTCACATGGACCAAACTGTAGGTACCCCTTAACACCCACCCTCTTGTCAGCTTAGGGTGACTTGCAGAAGAGGCTTTAGCAAGCCAAGCATGAAACCCTTCCCCTCTCTCCTCTTCCTAGCTTCCTGCCTTACCTTCCATGTGAAACCAGAGCACATAGTTCTTCTTAGGTCTGTAGCAGCAGCCACATTGGGAGGCGCTTCCCTTTGGCAGGAACTATTCAGATGCTAATCAGAGAGCTGCTGACCCCCTGCCCTTACAGGAGGGGTAGAGAAGAGAAGCAGCTCTCAGTGGCTGCCAGGACACTTAAGGCCCCTTAGCAGAGGGTCTGCAGATTCACTGAGAGGCTGTGTGGAGAAGGCACCAGACCTGGCATCTGTAAGCCAGGGCTCTAGCTGGGGACCTCTCCTGAGCCACTGCCTTTGCTGAGCCTCAGCGTCCTTCTCTGTAAAGTGGGAACCACGACACCTGCTCTACTCCAGAGAAACTGCGGAGATTAAATGAGAACGTGAACGTGGGCCATGGTCTGCAAACTGTAGTCTTATGCGAATTACCTAATTACATTATATTATCTTGCTTCTCATTTTAAAGCACAGCCAGTTCAATTATTCAAGTGGAGTTACTGCTGCATCAGTAGACTGTCTCCAGCCCCTGCTTCTTCCTCTCTCTTCTGCTGGGCTTGCTTCTGGACTGCCTCACTGCTAGTTAGTACTGTAGTAAGTAGGAAGAGAACTAAGAAACTCAATTCTATCAGCCTCTTCATTTGATTCTCAGGCTTACGTTCCATGGAACCAACCAATTCTGTCACACTTCGGATTCAATAATAATAGTTTATATTGGTTAAGTTACTATCTGCTAGGCACTGTATAAGCAGCTTTTCTGTATATGAATTCCTTTGGTCCTCATAATAACCCTATAGGGTAGGTACTATTATTATCTCCCTTTCACAAAGAAGATCTAGAGATGTTGAGTAAATGTGCCCAGAGTTGCCCAGTAAGCATCAGAGCAGGATTCAAAGCCAGGCCAGGAGGTTGTAGGCTTTACACGCCTAACTGCCAGGCTACCCGGGAGATTCCCTTCCAGCTGTCCATGCTGTTCCTACAGCTGGAGGCATCAATGTTTTCCACTGGGCAATACACTTTAAAAAATTCAATATGCAATGTTAATATCAACATTTATCCGTACGTACAATTTGGAAATACGAGGAGAACAGAAAAAGCACAAGAGCTAGAATGTGCCTGGGATTCGAAAGGACATCATACAGATATGTAATAATCTAGCATTCCCATCTGTCTCCACTCTCACTTATGGCAGGCGAGTCTAACTTTAACTTGTAGGTTAGCAGAGGCGGGGGGGTGGGGGGGGAGGGAAATGGATAAAGGCAATCAAAAAAGTACAAACTTCCGGTTAGAAGTTAAGTAAGTACCAGGGATGTAATGCACATCACGAGAAATATAATTAACACTGCTGTATGCTATATAAGAAAGTTGTAAGACAGTAAATCTTGAGTCCTCATCACAAGGAAAAAAGGTTTTTCCCCCTATTTCTTTAATTTTGTATTTATATAAGATGATGGACGTTCACTAAACTTACTGTGATAATCATTTCATGATGTAAAGCCATATCATTATGCTAAACGCCATAAACTTATACAGTACTGTGTGTCAATTATATCTCAATAAAACTGGAAGGAAAAAAAGAATAGACTGAATAGCCAGATTGGAAAAAAAATAAATTTAATTTCTGGATCCAAATTTTTAACAGTCAAGAAGACATATCAGAAACAGGAGTACAAACAGACTGGGACGAATTCTGAGTCCTTGCTTTTATTGTACCCACACATTCTTATAAGGAAAAGGAGACAGGCCAAAAAATCCTGTCAAGTATATTTAAATTACTCTTGATAGAGTCATTCATTCTTATTTCAGTAAAATTTTTTCAGTTGACTGGAAAATGTCTTTATGATCACTCTGGACAACAGTGTTAGCATTCCCAGGGTCTTGCTTTGGAGCAGTCTCTGATCACATAAGAACTATTAGAGCCCACTCATTCTAAAAGGGTTGTACTTGATGGGTAGAGATGCCAACCCTTGGGAAGTAAAGCTCTTCAGACCCAAGAGTATATCAGTTATCTGTAGGACTAACTCCAGGTCTTTCAGAAAGTGTTATAAACTAGTCGAGGCTCTATTCAGTTGGCATTTAGCATCTGCTGTCTCTGAAGGTGGCACTCACTCAAACACTTGGGCTAGAGTATCTTTATAAAAGAAGGGGAGTCAGTATCTAGGCCTTGGAGAGCACAGTCAACCAGCTAGGCCTCTGTGGCTCCCAGTAAGTGCCCTGTGGCTTTAGAGGTCCCTGTAAGCTCCTTCCAGAGGATTCTTTGAAGCAGCACTTCCTACACTTTGCTGTGTATATGACTTACCCAGAGATCTACCTAAAATGTAGATTCTGACTCAGTGGGTCTCTGGAGGGACCTGAGATTCTGCTTTCCTAACAAGCTCCCAGGTGATGGGGATACTGCTGGTCCAGAAACCATACTCTGCGTATTGAGACTTTAAAGCATTTGGGGAACTTGCCACTATTTATCTTAATGATCCATGATGCTGATGGTACCAAGAAACCTCTGATGGGATCCTGGTCAGTCTGTCTTCTTGATAACAGGAAGAAGGAAAAAAAAAAAAAAAAGAGGTAGGTGGCAAGACTGATATAAGACCAAAATGGGCAAGAGTAATAGATACTCTCTTATTTTAGGAGCTATTGCACTTTCTACAAAATACAGGGTTTGAATGTTCATCAAATGAGCAAAAAACAAATGCTATGATAAACTTAAATTGTTAACATTCAGTGTGTGTGTGTGTGTGTGTGTGTGTGTGTTTGGATGTAGTGGGTTGTTTTTTTGTTTTCGTATGAATTATTTTATTGAAGTATAGCTGATTTACAATGTTGTGTATTAATTCAATGTGTTTTTATTAAAACCCATTCTTTCCTATCAGACTTTCTGACTCACTGGGGCAGCTTCCCATAGGTGGATTCTTTCTCTTCTTCCAGACTCTTGACCAAACTAGAAAAGTAAAAGCAAGAATTGAACTTTTTCTGGGTCACAAAGGGTTTTCCCGTGGGGTTTAATCCCTGGCTCTCCAGCCATTAGTGGCAAAAAAATACCAATCTTGCTCATGTCAGCAAGACAGAATTAAGGGAATTTTTCTGGTGGAAGAGTCTCTGTTCCTCAAGAGAAAAAAAACATGGAGTCACACAGCAACCCCAGGGAGGGGATCAAGGTAAATCAGAGCAAGAAAACGTGGGGAAGCACAGGCTCTCAACTCCAGGGAGGGCCATCAAAGCAACAACAACCAAGACAGCACAGATAATTGTCATAGCAACAGGTGCCTCTCGACCCTGATGTCCACAGTGCTAGTAAGAGGAGGAGGACTAATACTCCAGGAGAATAGAGTAAAGCTTTGAGAGAACTGAAGGGCAAAGATGAGGTTTGGTTTTGCAGCTAACTTGGAAATGGTACGTTCTCTCTTCTCTTGTGAACTGTTTTCCAACCAGGGGTGGGCGGGGGGTGGGGTGGGGAGGCTGTCATTCTTCACTAAATAAAAGATACAAAAACATGCAGGGAGAAAATGAATGGCACGGTCAGCATTATTTAGACCCATAACTACGATTTCATTACCTAGCTCCATCACGTGATGACCGGCGACGGTCAATCCAGCGCCACTTAAGAAAAACACAGACTCCAACAATTCTCCGATTCGCGTTTATCAAGGCTAGGGACGGGTGTCTCCGAAGCCATGACACGGATACACCCGCCTGCTCACGGATGGCAGTGACAGCCTGCTTGGTGCTGTCATGTGCACACATGTACCATTTGGATATGACATTCCGGCAGGAAGAAGAAAAAAAAAAAACCTAGGTAGAAGTTAGGCGATCCCTGGGGTGCAGCAGACTGTGGGTCAGTCCAGGAGGGAAGCCGCCCACTGCATCCACGGACTCACCCGATAAGCATTTCCTAACAGCTGTTATGAGCTGGAAATTGAGACACATCTCAACAGGGTGGCTGGGCTTTGATAGCCTCTGTGTTCTGATTTTGAAGCTCCCCATGCATCCACAAGACAGTGAAACATGTACGACCCCCATTTTAAAGATGGGGGCACTAAGGCTGAACAACCTGCTAGAAGCCACACGGGCTGGGAGCCGGCCAGGCCAGGGCTGCATCACCTTGTCCCACCCAGAGATATCTCTAAGGTTCTCTGAGCTAAGGAGCCAGGATGGGCCTTCCCGGTCTTCCTTCGTGGCCAGCCCTCCTCCTCCACCAACCCTGTCTAGATTTTGCTCTTTCTTCAAGTCCCACCTCCTCATGAAGCCACTGCCCGCACTCTGTTCCTCGATGAGCCCACTCACATCTGATATTCCCAGCCCTTCCGACACATGGGAGACAAGACAGTTTAAAAAAAACAAAAAAACACAACATAGTTCCCGATTATAAATGTTTTCTGTGACATCATGGAAAATTTTTAAAAATCCAGAAAAGAAAATAAATGTCAGCCATACCCCTATTGCCAGAGGCTCTTTGGTCACACGTCCCTCTGGGGGACAGGAGCATCCATTCGTCCCCCTTGTAGCACCAGCCTCCCCCCCAGTGAGCTGTGCGGATCAGGTACTGAATAGATGACGATTATTCTGCTAAAGGCAATGTTGATAAACTTTTGGCTATAATACCCCAACACTACCTCTTTAAAACCCCTTACTTTAGCCAGATGCTTCTGTTAAGCATTGTTAAGTGCTGAAATCACTTAGCAAATTGTTTTCTTCCTCCACCAAAAACCTGAGTCCTATGGAAGCTTTCACTACTGAGCTCTCTTCTCAGCAGTATTTTGCCGAGTGTCCCCATCCCGTCCACATCAATTCCAGAATTTAACCAGTGCTTATCCTGTGTGCCGTGCTGCATTAAGTCCCCAACAAGAATCGTGTCATTTAATCTTCACAGCAACCCTAAGGTAACTACCGTCATTTGTTTCCTAGTTTTACAAATGAAAAAACTGAGAAACAGCCAGGTCAAGTAACTTGGCTGAGGTCACACAGCCAGCAAGTGGCAGGACTGGGATTGGAATCCAGGCAGCCAGCCCCCAGAGCTCGGGGTCCTCATCACTGTAGTAACCCGATTCTGCATAACTTGGTAAAGGGACCACAACCAACACCCTGCAGTCGGTGCACGCTCACTGACATCCTCGCAGAAAACACTTCCCCAAAGAACAAGCAGAGCGGAGTAAGCAGAGCAGGGAAAGGAACGCCTTTGCTCTGTATCTAGCAGAGTGTCTGGACCAAAATAAATGCTCGGTCTTGTAACCCAGAGTTTCTCTGTTTCTGTGGCTGTCTCTCCTACCAGAAAGCCAGCCCCTCTTGAGCACAAGGACCAGGCAACGTGCCCTGCCTCTTACTCTTCAAAGCAGTGCTTCGGCAAATAGAAGCTGACGATACATTTTGTTGATAATGTGATGAAGGGAGAGAGGAAAAAGAGGAGGAGTAAGATGGCAAGTAAGAAAAAGAATAATTATTTTTTCTTGTCAAAGCCAACAACAGATTTCTTTGGTAAGGCATGGACTTTGTGATATTGCCTGTTTCAGCTGGGGGGAGGCAAACAGAAAGTGGGGGGAAAGCATACAGCCTACAAAACTGGAATGTCCAGAGGCACAGAGTGCTACGGTAGCACTCGGAGCCTCGTGGGCAGGACCGCTGAGGAGGGCCAGAAGATGACTGCACTCTTTTGGCTCACACAGGCAGGCACCCATGGGCTTCAGCAAAGTTAATTGACTCTGCTTGACGGATGCCCCAAAAGGCAGCAGAAGGCTGTCAAAAGAATGGTGCTTATCTTTCTGGGGAGGTTACACAGGGTAGGGGCTGGCAATGGGCTGGCCAAGGTAAAACAAGGGTTCAAAGCCATGAATGAGGCTGTTCTAAGATGAAGGTAAAAATATTCCTCCTGTGGTTTCCCCAAACAAAAACAAAAAGCAGAGACACAAATTGATCAGATTATCAAAAATGTTCAGGGAAATGATGTGCTCAAGTTTACCCGCTTGATAAGCTTGTAGCATCTGAGTTATGTGTTACTTCAACAAATAGTTTCAGCTATGGCAGCAGCAAGACCCTTTCCTGTGTCTCTTTTCTAAACCTAAAGCTCCTTTATATAAAACACAGCAGCAAGACCCTTTCCTGTGTCTTTTTTTTAAACCTAAAGCTCCTTTATATAAAACAGATAAACAGCAGTGGGAAGAAATGCACTCTTTAGTGGAGAGGGAGAGGGTAAAAGCCGCCACACCGATCTCCAGCGGTCCTTCACCTGGGTCTGTAACACCCCCTCTCATCGGATCTGGGGTACATCCAGACTGAGAGAAACCCAAAGCTTGTGTGCATCTCACACTTCCTAGTCCTGAGAAGGTGCCTCTCCCCAGCCTTTCCTGAAGGCAAACAGATGCAGCCGTAGCACCCAGCACACAACAGCTTCCCACAAAGGGGGCGCCGCACCAGGTGCAGGCCCCACCTTGGGAGCCTCTCCCTGCCCACTATGGTGCAAGGCTCTGCTTTAGAAATGAACTCTGGCAGCCCAACAGCATTAGATGAAATCTGTGTGACACAAAACAGCTTGATCTGCAAGAAAGTATTCAACCAAATCAATCACTTTTAGCTATGTATCTGGATTTCTGGGACTGCATTTTTTTTCCATTGACATGAGGCTGCCTGGTTGCTGACATACAGCCATGGTAAAGCAAGACAGCGAAAAGAGTTCTGGTGGGGGCTCACCTTCTGCAGTTAAGCCCATTCTGCAGGTAGTCTGTTGCTTGCCACCACAGAGGACAGCCACATAAAGAGAACCCGGTGGCAGGCCAATGAATGGAATCCCTGTGAGGAAACCAGCTGCAAAGGGAGTGTCATTTGCTAATTAGATATTTTTGGGGGGTTAAGATTTGAGGGAACTAATTTTAAAAAAAAATTTTGCCTTCCTTGATATCTCTAGTTGGATGTCTAATAGGTATTTCAAACACTGACACATTCATAATCGAGCTCTTGACAGTTTCACCCCCAAACTTTCCTCCTACAGCCTTCCTCATCTCAGTAAACGAATGCCATTCCGTTCACTGAGTAGATGAGGAACCCTGGAGTCATCCATGTCTTCTTTTTCCCACACCACACTTCCAATCCATCAGCAGGTTCGGCCGGGTCTACTTTCAAGGCATCTCCAGGATCTGACCCCTTTGTTCTGCCTTTACTGTGACCACCCTAGTCCAAGCCCAACGGCCTCGCCTGGATGACAGCAACTGCCTCCTCACTGGGCTCCCTGCTCCCACCTTCCCCCTCACAGCCTGTTCTCTACTCAGCAGATCCCTCTTGTGCTTAAACCCCACCAGAGGCTCCCCGGAACACGGGGGTACAAGCCCAAGTCCTTCCGGGACCTGCAAGCCCCTGAAATTCCTCCAACTCATCTCTCAAGCCTCCTCCACCCCGCACCCCCAACTTGGGCCACACCAGCCCCTCCCTGTTCCCTAAACACTGGTTTTCTCCCACCCTGTGGTCGTATTTGCTGTTCTCTCCACCCAGAAAGCCCTTCCTGTAGATTTCCTCGTGGCTCACATCTCACTTCAGGTTTTACTCATGTTACCTTCTCAGTGAAGCCTTCCCTGCTCCCCTCATCAAAACTGTCAGTGCCTCTGACACGTCTCACCCCCTTTCCCTGACTCATGTCTTTTTCCTCCTCAGCACTTGTCACCAACACACGATGTGTTGTACTCATGTATCCTGTCTCCCTGGCACTAGAATACAAGCTCCGTGAGGTCTAAGATTTGCATCTGTCTGGTTCGAGTTCTAAGAACAGAGCAGTAAAGAGTGCCACATGCCTCCTGGGTACTCAGTAAATACATACTGAATGAATGAAAGTGGGATAGACCAGTATCTTTAAGTTGGAAATCTATTTTGAATGAGCTAAACAGGCTTAGAAAATTAACAAACAATAACAAAAAAAAAAAGAACTGGTTAGATAAATGATACAAATTAGATAAAGCAACAAAAGCCACTTGAAATTCCAATTCTTATAATGGTGGATTAAGTGACAGTGATTGGGAGCAACTCTTCCAAAGAGAATTAAAACATCTGGACTCAATATGAAAAATGCCTTCTTAAATATATTGAGAGTTAGCACCCAGAGAGGTAAACCGATCATAAAAAGCTGCTTTCATCCTGAGGACATTTGCTGACCTGGAAGAAACTTCTGCTACAAACTTGGCCTCCTCTAAGAGCTAAGGAGACCAAAGTCAAACCCAGGGTCTCTCAAAGGAGCAAACTGTGATAAACTGTCCCACTTTAGACTAGGACCCCAAAAGCCTAGGCTATGGTCTGAGTATTGGTGTTCCCCCCTCCAAATTCAAATGTTGAAATCCTAACCCTCCAGGTGATGGTATTAAAAGGTGGGTGCTTTGGGAGGTGATTAGGTCATGAAGGTAGAGCCCTCATAAATGGCCTTGTGCCCTTATAAAAGAGGTCCTGGGGCTCTTTCTCTCCTTCCACCATGTAAAGTTCAAGTGAAAAGACGGCCATCTGTCTAGGAAGTGGGCCCTCACTAGATACAAGATCTCCTGGCACCCTGATCTTGGACTTCCAGCATCTAGAACAATGAGAAATAAATTTTTGTTTATAAGCCACCTAGTCTACGGTATTTTGTTATATGAGCCTGAACAGACTGAGGCTGCTCTCAGAACAAGGATGAACCAGACTAAACCAGGTCTGCAACCTGACTGTCCATCACCTGGAGAGTTCTAAGAACCACAAGTCTCAAATTGGTTGAGGGTGGTCTCTGACTGACAGGGCCCCCAACCCTGGCAGAAGCAAATAAAAATCCTCTCTGGAGGAAAGTACCATCATCTTAGGCCTCAATATGTCCCTATAAATAAATTTTAAAATACAAATATACAAGTTTTCAAGCGCACAGAGATAATTCAAAACAAAAAAAAAAAAAAACAAGATACCAGGAGGGGGAACCAGTGGAAACAAAAGATGACAAAACAGGCTCCCAAACCTTGAAATACTGGACTATCCGACAGTCTTTTATGCAGCCGAGCCTACCATGTTCACAGAAACAAAAGACAAGCTTGAAAATTCCAGGAAAGAAGCAGATACCATTTTAAAAGAAAAAAAAAAATTCTAGAGCAAACGACATTGAACATGTAGAGTATTTACAGTGGGCAGGCAACTGAACTTGGGGGAAGTGTCATGTAATCTGACTTTCTCTTCCAATAAAGATAAAGAGAGCAAGGTAGTCTTCAAATTTGGGGTGAGTATTCATTTTACATATTTTTCAGCTAGAATGAAACAAACTGTCAGCTAGCCATAGACATACAGATTCCTAAATCCTAAGGGGGTTGGGGGGGAAGTAAGCTCTCTATCAGAGACTTCATAAAAAGAGAAAAGAACAACTATCCAATTTCCTCCTTCTCCATATCCATCAACATGGAGGTACATCCTTTATATAGCCTTCTGGCAATTTCCTATTATAAGAGAACCTCCCTAGCACTTCCAAGCATTTTGGTTTTAAGTCTACTGGATGAGAACCAGAATACTCAGTTGTCTCATAAAGGCTCTGTTTGCTTCCCACCCAATCAGAGATTCTTAACTCAAGTGATGCTAGAAATAACCATCATCCCTGCAACAAACAGCTGTGTCACATCCCATTTCCCCCTCCCTCCCCGCCCTCAGCCTCCCTCCACTAGCTGCTATCTTTAAGCCACAGGGCAGACAAAAGAAAAACAATTAGTCATCCCAGGTTTTGCCCACTTTCCCCACAATCCATGTTATTCAAAGCACAATCACTGGAGACAACAAGATGGCCTTAGAAGCCAAGCTGGCACCTACAGGTCTGAAAGACTTGAAGACTTTTTCCAAGACTTCATGGAGCGTCTTCTTGCCGCAAGAGGAGATGTAATCCTGTGCTAGCTGCAAAAAAGGCAGGCAGTCCTCGCTCTCACTCCACACGTGCTACATGCCCACCGGCAAGGGAAAGGAGAAAACAAAGACACACAGTCATTATACTCAGTTTGAAATACACAAAGCCAAGAAGATCTTTTTTTAATTACGTGAATATGAAGAAGGCCTCCACTCCAGAGTAAAATCCATATAGTCATTCTGGATTTGTTTGCATTGAAGGAGATCAGAAAATGCATACCCTGCAGAAAACCCCCATGCTTCTGGTCCATAATCTCACCTGCTCAATTTTCCATCAGATCTGTTCATAGGTAGGAAAAAGGTCATTAGGATCAATGTTCCCCCTCCCCCCCCATGATTTCCACTGCCCCCCTTCTGGTGCTGGCCAAGGGTGGTTTTAAAGCAGGAAAGAGGAGAAGCCCAGAGCCTGTGTAATCCTTACCTTTGCCTTTAGCAATGGCTGAAGGATTAATTAGGCATAGTTTGTAACTGCTTGCTTGGAGACATTCTTTACCCAGATTAGCCTGTGAGTGGGGGTGATGGTAAATATACTCCAAAATGAAATGAATTGAGGAGAACACGCAGAAAAGTCATCACTAAGTCACCAGGAAACAAAGGCTGTCCGAAAGCTCACCCTGCCTTAAAATGCTTTAAGAGGGCATCGTACCCAAGAGGAGACTGATGTAGGTTTTATTTTTTCTTAGGGCTAGACAAATTTTTTTTTTTCCCCACATGAGGATATCCATTTTAGCACATCTTTAAGACTAGGCTAGTTTCTCCCACAAATGTTCAAGGATCTGGAATAAGCCCAAGAAACAGGCTTGAGAGATGTAGATGCAGAAGCCCCCTGCTCTGCATATCTGAGCAACGGAGGGGGCACTGAGCTACCAGGATGACATCAGGGTGTCAGTCAGGTACCAAGAATTGCTGCTCAGAGGGGCCTGAGCAATGACAGCTCAACACTGGTGAAAAAATGTAGAGGAGAGGAAGATACTTGGCAGATGAGAGCAAGGAGCAGGGACTAGGCAGGAAGAGACAAGATCACTTTGGAGAAATGGCCCATGTCAAGCACACACTTGCCCCCTTCTATTGATACAAATGATTAGAGCATCACCCTAGAGAGTCAGATGCCCAACACTCAGTAAGAAACATATTTCACCTCCTTCCTTCTCACTGCGGGATCTCCAGGAACTAGAAAGACCTTAAAACTGCAGATCCAAGAGAGAATAACAAGGTGCTAATGTGCCACTTTTACAGCCTAATTATCTGTGTTTCATAGATGTGAAGGTCCACTTCCGACACACGCTGCTCTAATTCCAGCAGACTTCTACAGTAGCTTCCACCTTGACCTAATAAAGATAACTTCTAGATTCTCCAATCTTAGAGAATAGCTCAAACGTGATTCCCTATTAATTAGAGGCCCTCAAAGTTGTTGAGCCACTGAAATGCCATTTATGTAATAGTCTCTTGCACTGTACAAAAGCATAATAGTACAAAGTGCTTTTTTATCCATTATTGCACTTGATTCTTAATTAGTGGGGATTCTGCAAGAACAATAATGTCCCACTTTAATATAAGTTCAGCTCAGCACCCATTTTCAAACTCAAATTTTAAAGAGTTCTAGCATATTTCAAATTCTTATCCAAGTTAGAGATGGGATTAACACCCAGCATCACACAATGGAAAATTTTAAGCCTGCCTTCCCTAGACTTGTTGTGAAGATTAGAGAAAAAGCAAAGTTTATTAAGTGCCTGGCACAGTGCCTGGCTGGCAAATAGTAGATATTCAATAAACTGTGGCTATAAGTCCCCTATCTCCCCTTTTGCATCCGCAGGATTGGGGCGGGGAGGGAGGGGCTAAATCAGACATCTTGTGCGACTTTGCTGAGAACACTATCCAAGGTAATTTGGGTTACAGTTAATTCAGAAACAGGTGTATCTATGAAGACCTTGTATGCCTATTTTTTAAGTACCTTTTTTTTAAAAAGTACTTCAAATTACAAAGTAAGCTAAGGAAAGTATATCACTCAAACAATAACAGAATCACAGTGTATCCACCACTGCTTGGTAATCAGTTTCTTCAGTGTTTCTAGGGCATCTATAGCCTCATGAGGAAATTATTCATGCCACAATTTTCATTACTCCACTTTTGGAGTTGTTGATTTATGACTATATTAGAGAAGAAAGACTTAACACCTGCTAAAGGGCCTTCTGTCCAGTCTCCCTAAATTTCCTTCACATGGCTGTCTAACTCATCCCGAATTCCCAGCACTGTTGGTTTCGTGGTTTTCAAAAAGACTTTTAACTGAAGCCCTGCCCATATGATAACCTGAGGGAGGAGGGGGTTTGGAATGAGACAGGCCCAGGTGTACACGGCCGCTTAAAAGACATCACTTTTTTTAAATACTAATTGTTTCATATCACTGTATCTCATAACAAAAGGTATTCAGTTTTATTTATTGAAATTGCCCCCTTCCAAAATTCACCAAGTCGGTCAGCAAAGATCCATAGAATATGAGATACGATGAACTACAAAATAAATCTGTAGTTGAGAAAATAAAGACAAAGGGAAAACAAAAGAAGGAGAATAATATAAAACCAAGTGAGATCGGGACAAACAGTGCCAGGTAAACAAGCCTGGCACCTGCCACAGATGGGACACAGATTTGTCTCCACTGCTTTCCAGAGGCCTATGCAAAGAAAGACATGCAATCAGTGCCCCGAGGCAGTGCCCACACAGAAAACAGACTAGCTCTTCAAAACGAACAGGAAAGGGACTAGGGGTAGGAGGGTTACCTCTTAGGAAAATACAGGGTCCCATTCCAAAACCAGGGGAGGGCAGAGAGATGTGGTGGCTGGGCTGGAGTGCCTGAAAGCAGGATCTGAGGTCTAGTCCTGTACAAAGACAAATGGGCAGTTGAAGACCCAGAGTCCTGCATCGCAGGGCCTGGCCACAAGGCCTTCAACTTGGAAAATATCTTAAGCATGTGTAACCAAACACCCACTTTAGCCATTAAAAACTATAGCAGGGGGTCAGAGAAACTGTGGCTTTGAACAATGTAATTCCCTGGCAAATATAAATCTGGGGACAGAATGTATTGAATTTCCAATACGGTACTCAGAGCCAAGGCGATGGAAGACCTGGACTGCTGTAATAGGGCAACTGCTAAGAAAGGGCTTCATAAAGGAGGGGAAAGCGGTGGTTCCTAAGCTTCAGAGTGCATCCTGATCACCTGGAGGCTTAGTAAAACACGACAGCTGGGTCTCACCCCGGAGCTTCCGGTGGCGGCCGGGGCTGAGAATTCGCATTTCCAACAAGTTCCCAGATGATGCTCATGCTGCTGGTTCTGGGACTGCAATTTGAGAACAAGAACCAGAGTGGAACTTTCACTAACTATATATTTGAGGGTGGGTATTACATTAAAAAAATCTAAATGTCATTACTGACTAAAACCACCTCCAATTCTCAGGAGGGCATGGGTTGCAGTGACGTGGTCCCCCTGTACCTACCCTGAGCAGCCTACTCTTTCCTATAGATTCCTGCCCGTTTAGAGTTGAAAATCCCCAGCGAGAGCTCTGATTTCAGCGTACGCCATCTGTGGCCCTTCTTTCCATTACTAAGTTGGGTGAGAGTTTATTATCAAAGCTCGCCCAGCTTAAGACACTATAACAATGTCATCTGCAAATAGGAAAATGGGAACCTTTCTCTTTTCTGTAGTGGAGATGAGAATATCCAGCTTATCCAAAAATGGAATTCGATCATTACGGTAATTCAGTCCTACAAATACCTTTTTGATCACAGTCTGTGTGCTGCTACTGTTCTAACACTTGTGGGGATGGCGCTTGACTTCCTGGTGCTTGGGCAGAGTTGGGGGTGGCAGGGGAGCTGAGAACACACCCGTTGTCCTCCCAGGACTCCATTATCTGTGTCAAAGGGCCACTGCCAAGGGCCTCGCTCTCACTGAGTGGGTTTTCTGCTGTTAGCAGTACTGGGGAGTCCATTTTAAGTTGGTGCAGCTTAACCCCAAACTGACTGCTGTCCTCAGAAGACATGGTATAAAAGGGTAGGAGCTACAAGCCATCTCATGCCAGCCAACGTATTTCTGCCCAGGGAAGAGCATGGCCGGCCATACCTACCATCTATCAGTGTCAAACACTAATCTGTTTTACCAAGCAGGAAACTGAGGCTCAGAGAGGTTAAGCAACTTGTTTGTGGTCACACAGGAAACAATGGGCAAAGCCAGGGTGTCGAGAGAGGTGTCATGCCTTCAACCTGAGCCTCAGCTCCTTTCTTTGTAAGTCACAGAAAATAATAATACCCACAGGGTGGATATAAAGATTCCAACAGATGATCTGTAGATAACCCTGCCTCTCATTTAGCAGGGGCATAATAAGTGCTTATTCCCTGTTATTTGAACTTGTAATAGCAAAATTTTACTCTCCTCAGGATTACCACTCCATGAATGATGGAGGACATACTTTTTTCCCTGAAATAATCTCTCTGTGTGAATAATACATGGCCACTGTGGAAAGCTTTGTAGTCTACCACTATTGCTCATTTAATCTGCAAACAATAATGTGATATAGGTATGATTATCCCCATTTGACAGAAGAGGAAACGGAGAATAGAGTTTAAATTTAACCAGAAAGTGCCTGCTTTCCATTATACCACCATGTAAACATGATGCAATCTCATTCAAACAAGTTGTATTTTCCTTCCAAAATGAAAAGGTTGTTATTTAGCCACATAGTTAAGAATAGAGACATGCCTAGAACAAAAATGGGGAAAATATGCATAGAGAGAAAGACACAGGCATAGGCACATATATAAAATTAAATCACATAGTCCCTCTATAAATAAAACATTTTTCTTTAATACAATGACAACTGTTATCCTTGGTTTTGCATTGAGGAGGGATTAAACGACACAAAATTGTAGACCCAAACGTGCTGTGGATGGGGGTTGGGGGTTGGCCAGACAATAAGGGAGTGCCCCCCCCCACCCCGTCGGCAGCGCCCAGGCACCAGGGAGGGGCCCGGCAGCGCGCTTTGTTTCCAGAGCTCCTTTCTCCTGGCCTAGGCGAAAAGGGAAAGCAGCTGGTGCTGCCATGCCCAGGAGCACGTGCCCCTCTGTCCGTCTGGCATGTTAGTGGCTGCCAACGCCCCACTCCCCAAGCCTGACCGAGCCCTCGGGACCTTCTGAGCTGGCAGAAGAGGGGAGCGCGCCGCTTGTCTGAGCTTTCGGCCACCTCCCCGTGACACCTGAAGAGCCAGGCAGAGTAGCCACGTCCCTGAGCTCCCAGCACACGCAGGGCACTGGCAGCGTTTTATCCCAGGACCTGAGCTCTTTGGCCGTCCACGGAGAGAGACCTGAATCAGGGCAGCAGCTGGGAAAGGGACTGCAGGGACGGGATGGCCTGGGAAGCAAGAAGCAGAAGGAGTGCACAAGGGACCCAGGAGCTGCCAAAGAGAGGGCGGACAAAAAGAAGTCCTTGTTCCTAGGCCTCGGGAGCCCCTAGCCTGATCCTGCCTGGGGGACAGTCTGCATGGCAGAAGGGCCAGCCCTCTGGGCTTTGGCTCAAGCCCCAGCTCTGTCACTTCTTATGGCATAGTCCTAGATGGGTCCCTTACAGTCAGTAGCTTCAGTTTCCTCACCTATAAAATGGGGATATACTAATACCCACCTTACAGAATATCTGTGAGGCTCATTAAGAAGCAGCCCTTGAACCCACAGTCCGAATTGAATCCCGTGCTGTCACTCCTATGGTGCTATGTATTCAGTACAGGGCTACCGTTCAAGTTGCTTTACCATCTACTAGCTGTGGGAAAGTCAGTAAACCTCGCTGGGTTTCAGTTTCCTCATCTGTAAAGTGGAGATGATTATAGACAGTAGCTTGTGAGATGACTAATATTAAATAAGTTCATATATGCAAAGTCTGACACATGGTAAATTGCACTTAAATGGTAGTTGTCTTTGAAGCTGTCACTCTTGAAATTTAACATCTGTCTTCTACACTAGACTGTTATTCATTCATTCATCCTTGCAAACATGGATTGAACACCTATCACGTGTCTGACACTCTTCCAACCGCCGGGATACAGTGATGGATAAGACAAGCTCTCATGAAGCTTACAGTCTAGAGGGGGAGGCACAAAATAAACAATGGACTATCGAGTGTTGATTAGTGCTATGATGAGAATAAAAGAGAGTGAGGGAGGGAGCATGTGGTCAGGAAGGTTTCTCCCAGGCCGCAATGGCAAAAAGGAGCTAGCCGTGTAAAGATGTGGGGGAAGAGTATTTTAGGCAGAGGGAACAGCAAACGTAAAGGCCCTAACGCAGGAATGAGCTTCGCTCGTCTGAAGCCCAGAAAGGCCAGTGTGGCAGGAACACAGTAAGCAAGGGGGAAGAAGCGTCCAGGATGAGGTCAGAGAGGTGGCAGGAGACAGATCATGTGGGGGTTTGAAGCCAGGAAAGCTTAGGTTTTATTGCAAAAGTGGTGGGAAGTCAGTTTAGGAGAGGTAGGGAGCAGTGAGAACATACTTGGATTATATTTTAAATAGATCCAGAGGGACTGCTAGGCGGAGACTCTGCCAGATTACTAGTATCCCTCACTTTAGCCACTGTTCTCAAACAAGTCTGCTAGGGAGGCACTAATATCATCCCTATTTTACAGATGTGGCAATCATGGCAGAGAGGGGTTAAATAACTTCCTCCAAGGCAAAAAGTTAGATGTGGGGAGATGGGATGCAAACTCGAGTAGCCTGACCCCAGAGCCTGTGCCCCTAACCATTATACAACACTACTCCTTAGGTGAAGAGAATGGCCCCATTCTAGGTAGCCCTGGCCAGGTGCAGAGTGAGTCCTCAATAAATGTTTGTTGAATGAATGAATGATATAAAACCACTCTGAAAATTGAGAAATTCTATGTAAATATTCTTATTGTTAACAAAGCCTTCAGATTACATTCCCATCTCAAATTTCTTCTAATGCTTAGCAGATTTTCCTGGGAAAAGGAAAAGAACAGAGGTAGGACATTTACTTCATGTCTGAGTTCCTTTAACTAGGGGCAAACAGCAGCTTGACAAATCTGGCCTGGGACAGATTCGAGGAGAGGTTCTGGGCTAAGAAAACTCCAGTGGCTGGCATCTTGTCCCTTAAGGCCTCTAGAAATGGAAAAATTTGCAGTCTATCCAATGAGTTACTCCCCCACCCCCACCGCCCACCATTTTCTTTCTTCCCTATTTCCTTTAATTGTCAGTGAATGAATACTTTCAAAAGAAATACTTTCAAGTATTTTACTCATACAGGTGGGAAAACATTTAAAATATAATATGGGTGGCCTTGAAAAAGGCCTGATACACTTAATGTTTCTGAACGATGGTTTGATAAACATATTCAAGGCAAGAGAACAGCCTTGCTTGTCTCCAACCACGTATTCTCTTTGGATATGTCTCCTGCAGCGCCTGCAGGAAGGCTGTGTGGAACTCTTCCCCCATAAAATTCAGAACCATGAGTGATTCCTGCCTCATCTCACACAATAAGGAGGGGGAAAGGCCACTGGCAGACCAAGGAAGCCCAGGGCTAGAAGGAACTCCTAATCAAACCCTAACGCTGCAATTACTTGGACGCTGATGTCCTTTCCACTATATCCCTGGAGCCTACTCATACTTCTACAATGGAGTAAATCCCTTTTTAATGATCTCCCACTCCTCTCATTGGCAACACTTATTTACTTATTTTAACTACAGTTAAGTGTTCTTATATACATTTATAGCTTACTTGTGCTTCAAAAGTACCTATGATGGAGGCATTCTGATTAACCTCATTTTACAGGGGAGAAATCGAGGCTCTTAAAAAAGAGACAAGTTCTAAACTCTGGGGAACCCCAGATCTCTGACCCAAATTTGTGGGGTCCTTGCTGTGCAGTGGAGACTGCTAGGTGCTTTATCTATTTGCTCACCTGGGGGTTGGTATTATACCCATTTTTTGGATGTGTACACTGAGCATTCGAAAACACTAAGATGCATTTGACCAGTCACACATACAGAACTCGAATCTGGCTGTCCCCCAAGGCCAACCCTCTTCCAGAGAGTTGCAGGGCTGGGGCCAGGTGGGTTGTTCACCTTTGCGGGGTGGGGTGGAGGTGAGAGGAGAGGCATGCTTTATCGACAGGTCATACAGAAGCCTTCATCTCTCTAGGGCCAAGAAAGACAACCTTGCTGTCTCTCTAACTCCTTGTCGAACTTCCCGTGGGTGGCAGAGGCACGCGATAGCCTGGACCTCAGCCCAGCTTTGTCTCACCCCACCTGAGGAGCCGGCGCCAGGCCGCGCCACGGCGCTGCCCCACCTCCGTCCGCAGGGGCGGCAGTAGCGGCAGCTCCAGGCTCAGGCCAGCGACTCAGGCCGGTAACCTGAGCCCACAGCCGCCTCCATCTTACATTTGGGGACCATTATTTTTTCCTCGTCCTTACAAACACTTCACGGAGCGCCATCCTCGTCCAGTCTCTGCACCTCCCAGCCCAACTCCCCGGCCCTCTACATCCCCTTCCTAAACTGCCAGCGCCAAGATCCCAGGTGGGCGCAGGATGCAAAGTCGAGGTTTTGGACACCGCAGTTTCAGGTCCCGGTCTTCCCCGAGCCCGGGACAGGGAGGGGGTGGGCTGGGATGGGGAGGGGTAATTCTCCCTCATCTAGAAAAACCGAAGGGCTTTGGTTGGGCCAAGGCCGCCTCCTCAGCTGGACAGAACCTCTCGGGTTCCACACACCTCGCTGGAAGCTCACAGAGGAGCAATGGAAGCACGAGAGGAAAGGGGGATAGGCGTGCCTGTGTGTGTGTGTGTGTGTGTGTGTGTGTGTGCGTGTGTGTCTGTGTGCGCGCGCGCGCACGCGCACGCGCGAGTGCGTTTTTAAGATCCGGGGTGTAATTCCGCAAAGAAGGTCCAGGAGATGGGGCATCGCTAGTGTGGATAGAGGCTTTGTGTCCAAACACCGATGAGAATAACATGGGGGAGGGGGAGGGGAGCGCGTTCTTCCGGGCGAGGACAACTCGAGGAGTTGTGTCTGCGCATTTAGAGGGTAACGGGATTCCTCACCTGGGCGGGACGCCTGGGTGTAGGACGCTCCCGACTCGGATACTGCAGGAGGGTAGGGTCCCTGCGCCCCGGCCCGAGCGCCCTGGCCCGGACTGGTGCGAGGCGGGGACACCCCCGGAGATGCTCCAAGCCGAGCACTGCGCTCGAATCGCCGGGTCGCGTCCCGGAAACAGCCCTCCCTAGCCCGGCTCCCCGGATCCTAAGGATGCCGCTGCCTGCCGCCTGCCGGGCCCACCCGGAGCGCTGACCCCAACGCGCCGGGCCCCGGGGCCCCCCCGGCGGAGCGCGGAGCAGCGGGGTGCGCCGCCGCCAGCCGGTTACGCCCCCCCCCCCCACCTCCCGCCCCACCGCCTCCCTGGCGAGCGGGAGCTCGGGCGCAGGGCAGCGGACGCGCGTCCACACTCCCGCGCGCTGCGGCGGTCCCTCCCCCAGGCACTCACAAAATTGTCCCCGCAGCCGTTGTCCGGACACAGCACATAGAAGGAGACGCCGGGGTCGGCGTAGAAATCCATCCTACGCTCGGTCTCCTCGGTGGCGATGAGCTCGAAGGGCGTGTTGGAGCACCATTTCTCCGCAACGTCAGCCAGCTGCTGGAAATCCATCCTGGCCCGCCGCGCCCGCCGCTCCCTCAGCCTCCTCGCGCGCCGCCCGCCTCCCGCTCCCTCCGCCGCCCGCCCTCCTCTCCTCGGGCGCCCTCCTCCCGGGCGGGCAGCGCGCGCCTCTGTGCGCTCTCGGGCTGGCGGCGCGACCCGGCGGCGCGGGCTCCCTGCGGGCTTGGGGCTCCTCCCGCGCGGGGTCTGTTTACATGCTGTGTGTAATAGGGTGGGCGGCGGCCAGGGACGGCGCGGCGCCGCGCCCGGCTCCTCCCCGCCCCGCCTCTCCGCCCGCCCCCGAGGCTGGCGCGGCCCGGCCGGGCGAGGTTGACGGCGGGCGCGGCGGCCCGGGACGGGGCGCGGCGGGACGCACCTGCGCTCCGCGGGTTCCCCTCTCCCCACCCCCAACCCCACCCCCACCCCCATCCCCATCCCCATCCCCATTCCCCCCCCTTTTTAAAAACAAACCAGGAGCGTCCCGGGGCCCTCCGGAACCCGGGGCCGCCCCGGCCCGTGACGTCATGGGCCCCAGCCAATCACCGGAGCCTGAGAGCAGCGCCGCGGCCTGCGAGCCCGGTGACGTCACAGCGCGGGCCTAAAATCCGCGGCTCCCAGGTTACAGAGAAGTGGAGTTATCTGGATCGCGCTTATCTGGAGTTAGAAGGCCGGGAAAGCGTTTTCCCCAATGCGACTGAAATGCAGGAAAGCTCACAGAATTGCAGATAACGTGTACCTTGTCTGAGGCTAGCAATGGAGGAGCTAAGAAAGCTTAAGGGAAACAGAGCGTTTCTTTTTTAGAAGTGACAGCTCTGTCCTCTGATTGATGTAAAGAAATGTTTCCCATAAATACATTTACTAGACACTGAAATGAATGTCCATTTGGAAAAGAAGATGAAAGTTTGTGGATTTGGGGATTTAGTGGTTTTTTTTCTTTTTTCGTTAACATAAAGCTGAGTATTTCTTAGAAAGAAGCCTCATAAAACTAGCTTGAATAGTAATCACCTTCAAGTTATATAACTTAAATGATCAACTGCTAATTTGGGAGAGGAGCAAGTACATTTTAAAACAAGAGTACAAGGCCCAACGATTGCACCTGTTGAATGCTCACTGGCTGCCTGGGACCAGACAGGCATTGCTGGATTGCAGAAAATGCATTGGACAGAGCCTTGGCGTGGAGGAAGTGAATGACTACTAGCAGAGATAGGCTAAATCGCATTCATTCTACAAAAATTCAATCAGCTTTTATCTTTAAAGTCTGTCTTCCGAATCAGGCACCATGCTAGTCCTAGGGATATAAATACGAATAATATGTAGTTTCGCTGTCAAAGAGCTGGCAGACCAGCCAAGAAAGCTGGTGACACCATGAACCCATTGAACACACCCTTTACTCAATTGAATTGATTGGAAATTGGAAAGTTGTTCCTCTTGTACATTTCTGGGATAGAAATTCTTTTTCCCTTGATTTCCTTTAATAAAATCAAAGCTGCGTTCCCATAGTGAAAGTAGAAAGTCCACTTAATCTTTTGGTAGAGGAAGAGGTCATGATAGTGATTAGCCTAAGGTATCCTGGGCATTGCATCTTATCTGATCTTTTTCCTGATGGGAGTTGTCCTTACCTGGAAGTTAATGCTCATGTGTAACAATTCCACAACTTTGTGATTTCCCAATCCCTTTAAAACAATTCAGTTCAGTGAACATTCCTGGAGCATCTATTGAGTACCAGACAAAGATGCACAAGGCCCAGTTTTTGCCATCAATGGATTTACAGACTGACCTAGGGCGGATTCTAAGATGATCTTCAAGATTCCTGGGTATACCAAGATTCCTTGTATACACAATGTTCTCCCAATTATTCAAACAAACACTAATCTAGGTACTGCTGTGAGGGATTTTGCTGATGTTACTGATTTTGCTCGAATCAATTGACCTCAAGATAGGGAGATCCTTCTCCATGGGCCTGATGTAGTGGCATGAGCCCTTACAAGGGATTGAGCTTTTCTTGGAGATTCAAAACATGAAGTTAGATTCATCATCAGTGAGATTCTCTACTGATGGCTTTGACAATGGAGGGGGCTTCTCTGCTGGGCCCGAGGAGTCTAGGAGCTCAGAGCAACCCCTGACCACCAGCCAGCAAGGAAATGAGACTTGAGTCTTACAACTGGAATGACCTCAGTGAGCTTGAAAGTGAATTTTCTGCAGAGCCTCCAGAGGAGAACTCAGCCTCACTGATACCATGGTTTCACCTTGGGGGACCCTGAGCAGAGAATTCAGTTATGCCTTGGCTGTGCTAGAACTTCTGACTTACAGAACTGTGACCTAATTAATGGGTGTTGTCTTAAGTTGCTAAGTTTGTTTTAATTTGTTATGTAGCAGTAGAAAACTAATGCATAGGACAATGAAGGAGACAGGCACATGAATAAAAAAATTTAATATGTCATTGTAAATGTTACAAAATGTTGCTTTTTTCTTTCTTTCTTTTAAATATAGGACACCTCAAGATAGAGCAATCATCCTTGCAGCTTTACCTGGTTCTGCCACTTAAAGCATTATATGCATTAGTCTGGAAGTTTCAGAAATGAAGAGAGTCTTTAAATTTGAGACAAAATATATAAAAGACAGAGCTTTTCTTCTTTTTGGAAAGGAGGGAGTTTTACAAATACATACGTTTTAAAATCCATCTATCAAATTTGCTCTAAGTGATGCATGACCATAATTACAAAGTTTTATTTTTAAAATATGTTATTTATTTATTTATTTATTTAATTTACTTAGACTGCTCTGGGTCTTAGTTGCGGCATGCGGGGATCTTCACTGTGGCATGCCAACTTCTTAGCTGCAGTATGGGGACTGAACTGTGGCATGCGGATTTCTTAGTTGCAGGCATGCATGGGGATGTAGTTCCCCAACCAGGGATCAAACCCGGGCCCCTGCATTGGGAGTGCACAGTCTTACGCACTGGACCACCAGGGAAGTCCCCAAAGTTTTATTTATTTAACAAATACTTTTTGTCAGAAGATGAAAAATTCTCATGATGAAAAACAGAATTTCAAGTTTAAAGCAATTGTTCAATAAATTGAATAGACACCCTTGGTTTCCTTAGAAAGGCATTGAGTTAAAGAGCAGAAACTTGAGTTCTGATTCCCACCTCAGTGAGTTTGTTTCATGTATTGATTCATCTGCAACTACTTGATTGCCCTGAGCCTCAGTTTTCTCTTCTGAAAATGGTGACAGTAAGTGAAATAAAGTATGTAAAGTCCTTTTTCTAGAAACCTGGCACACAGTAAGAACTCAGTAAATGTGATGATTACTCTTAACCTGCTTCTTGGGAGTGATTTGTAGGAAGATCAGCTGATGAATTTTAAAAGTAAAATTCAGGAGTGACAGAAGGGTGATAGCATGGTGAGTACTGGTCACAGATGATGTGAAATCTCATGTTTTCCAAGCATTTGGAGCAGGGTTTCTCAATAGCAGCATTATTGATACCTGGCGCTGGATATTTCTTTCTTGGGAGGAGTTATCTTTTGCCTTGCAGGATGTTTAGCAGCATCCCTGGCATCTACCCACTAGATGCCAGAAGCATATCCCCCCCACTCCCCCTGCCATTGTGACAACCAAAAATATCTCCAGACATTGTTAAATGTTCCCTGGAGGTCAAAATCATCCCCACTTGAGAACCACACATTTAGAGAGAAAAGTCTTGCACTTTTAATGAAAAGGGTGCTCACATAAAAGCAGTGGAAATCAATCCTGGAAGGTGCATCTACAGAAGTTGCTTGAACCTTGGTTTCCTTAGTGCAACTGAAAAAGTCAGTTGCTTACACAGGAAGACAATAAGTCACCCTGCTTCCCTCCTGTTCAGACAGTCCTGTGAGGCATCCCATGTAGAGATGTATACAGGCTCCAGTGAGGCAGGAGACAGGTGGACCCCCAAGACAAACGGCTGGAGTTCATTCCCTGTGGACCAGTACTCTGAGACAGGAATAACAGGACAATTGGGAGAGGAGGCTGAGCCCTGCCCAGATAGAAGATAAGAGACCACATATTCCTCATTCTCAAAGTCAGCAGACCTCCCCCGACCACACATGCACAGAAAGCCTCCCTGGAGGTCAAATAGGGAGTGATGCCAAGTGGCCAAACCTACCCATAGGCCTCTTTGGTGGAATCCATCTTGGCTAAGAGATGCACACGCACATGTGGGAAAATGCTGAGATACACCAAATATGGACTCTGAACCAGGCAAATCAAAATGATTGGTCAAAGGAAACATAGAAGAAATGCCCCATATAAGTGATTCCAACTACCATGAGGGCGTGACTCTCTCTCTGAGCCTGCCCGTGTGTCTATCCACACGTATTCTGCTTTTTTCGCCCTAATAAACAGTTTACTCATTTCACTACGTTCCGTCTTTGTGGAAATTCTTTTCTGCAAAGCCATAGGGCCAAGGCCTTGTCACTGACCACTGGTCTAGTGGCTAGGATTAGGTGCTCTCACTGCCGCGACCCGACCTCAATCCCTGACCGGGAGCTGAAGTCCTGCTTCAAGCTGCTGCGGGCCGAGGCCACCTGAGATCACCAGGACCAGGGCAGTGGTCGTTCCAGAACTTCAGCCAGGTCTTTTGTGTAGCCCGAGGGTGAAGGAACATCAGGGATCCCTGAATCCCCTTTCTTGTTTTGCCTTTGGTCATTGTTCAGAAGTAGAAGGAAAACCATGGGTGGGCAGACAGGTGTGCAGGCTTCACTGCATTTAGAGGAATGTTTCTCTTCTTTGATATGGATCTAGACTTTGCTGTCTCTGAACCACCGTCTTTGGAAGATGTGTGTTGTTAAGGAGAGAAGGCATTTTCAAACCCCACACTGGCTGGGAACTCTCAGGAGCCCGATTTGGAATTGCAAAGCCCACCCTAGATTCTCCTACTGAAGCTGACTCTTCCACCCACCTCTGTTCCCAAGTTCTCTGTGGCTTTTATTCGAGTGTGAGTAAGGCTGACTGGAATATATAATTTTACTTTTTATTTACTCCCACATTGTAAGTCCATTTAATTAGCCCTACCATCTGGTAAATCTGCTTCATCCACATAGCCTTGTGGTCAATGTGGTACAAGGAAGGAGGCAGAAAGGGAAGTGTAGCTGGTTCTGCATTCACCCTTTGAACCCAAGGTAGTTGCCCTGTATCAAGAGGGACGGTAGACGCCAAGCTCCAGGAGGTGACGGTGAGTAGAGCGGTGTGTGATTTGTCACAGTGGTGATGGGAGAGGTGAAATGTCCCCAGGATCTGGAGACAAAACCCCCAAGAAATCAACATAAGAGGGATGAGAGCCATCCCCGCGTCTTCCCAATACACTCAGGAGAGGTGACACGTGGGCAGCGGGGTGGGGAGGATACAGAGCAGGTAGCCAGGTGAGTTCTGCCTATGCCAAAGTTTATGTTTCATTGTAACTGGAGTTTGGAAAAAAAATTAAATTGGAAGATCGGCAAAAATTAAAAATCTACATACATGAGTCATTGTGACCCAAATACTCCAAAAACCTCAGGAGAAGGATTTTCTTCAGCGTTCTTGCCCTCTGGCCAGAAAAATTCATTCTGAAATTTGTTTCTGAATCTGTCAATCTTAATTTCTACAAAATCATTTCTTTTTTGTTACCCCTCTAAAAGCTTTGCATCTAGAATCTGAGGACGCTTTGGGCTATGTAATTTGGCTACACTTGCTTTCAAAGCATGTCTATCGGATCAAATTCACCTGATAAACATTTTCCTTTTATACATGTCAAAGAAACAGAAATTATATTTCTTTTATTTTTAATTTTTAAAATTCATTTAAACACCTCCGTTTTCTATTTTGTTCAATCATTCCCCTCCTTGGCCTTACTCTCAAGAAAAATAGTGTCTCCTGTTCCCTGCTTCTAAACATTTTCATTGACTTCTTTCCACACGGCACACAAAACTTCCTTTTCAGTGATCTCTCTCTGGTGGTGCTGAAACAGGAACACTGACTTTATGGGGGCAAAATGGTTGTTTTAGCATTTTTATTTTCCCTGTCTGGTCATGATTATAGGTCTGCCTTTATTTTATTTGTCTGCTGAGGCTTCTTAGGACCTAGTTATAGTAGCTCATTCTCTAGCGAGGTGTCCCAAGAGCATTATTCTAGAATTCCTACAAGGATGTAGATTTTCCTCTGGGAAAAGGCGTGTATCCAGGAAATTTGCTAAACCAGAAGCTGCTGTCCATACATTAGCAGACTGATCTCTTATGATACATCCATTTAGTAAGATATGATGATCTGATGACAGCATAGCTTGCTTTACACCAGCCTTGCCCAGACAGAGTGTGCGTGTCCTCCACTACAATGCCAGCAAAGTATCTGACAGAAACAGCACAGCTAAGATTTGTGACACAATGGAAAAGTTTGGGTGTTAGAAAGATTTCAAATCATGACTTTGCCACTTATTAATTGTGTGATCTTGGATAGGTTACCTAACTCCTGTGAACCCCAATTTCCTCATCTGTAAAAATGGGATACGTGTATATACCTTGTGAACTTGTAAGAATTTGAGAAAATATGTGAGTGTGTGTGTAATAGGGGAAGACAGTGCGCAAGGATCAGCATGAAGTTTTTTAAAAAATGAGAAATTTGACAATATATCCAAAGTTCTGATAGTAGTGGTGTTTGGTCTATAATGCGTGTACAGGTATTGATTAAGTTTAGGTTTTGTTAAATTAGGTATGCCTGTTAAGAAATTGCACTCAGCTAATAATAAAAATCTTGACTAAAGTGGCTTGGACAAAATCGGAGTTGGTCTTTGATTCACATGAATGAAATCTGGAGGTGGGCAGTTCAGGGCAGATTCGGCCACTCCTTGGTCATTAGAGCTCAGGCTCTTCTTTCTGCCCTGCTATCCTTAGGGTGGCTTCCATCCTCAAAGCTGCCTCAGGGTGCATGATAGTTTCTGGAGTTCCAGCTATTACACCCACATTCCAAGCAGGACAAAGGAAGGAAGGACAAAGGAACATAGGCCAACTGTCATTACTCTTTTAATGAGCCTTCCCAGAAGTTCCAACCAACTTCTCACATATTGCTTCCCTTCTATCTATGAGGGAAACTCAGAAATGTAGTTTCTCAGCAAGGTTTATTTCCCAGTTTTCTTGAGAAGGCAAAAAGGGAGAATGGCTACTGCAGAGACATCTAGCAGGCTCTGCCATAAGGGTAACCACTAAATATTAGAGAAAGAATGAGAAACCTCCAAATAAATAGAAAGGAAAATGGGGACCAAAGAAAGTCCATCATCCAACAGATAGCAGGAATCGAATAAACAGAAACCAAGAAACATCATTCTGAAGAATGATATACACAAAATAATATGGAGTAAATAATTCCAGTGTAAGTGTAATTATAATTAACATGAATGGACTTAACCCAGAGATGAGAACAGACTGTCAGACAGGATAAATAAAACAAAAGTCATCTATATGCTGTTTATAAGAGACACACTGAAATTATAACAGAGGAAGTGTGAAAGCAAAGGAGTGGGAAAATGTGTAACAGGCAAATACCTGTTAAAGGACAATGTTTTTAAAAGGTAATATCATGATGCTTACATAAATAGAAAAAAAAACATCAAAGATTTATTTAACTTTTTAATTAGTGAGGGAACTAGTAAGATGCTATAAAGGAGAATTCAAAGTATTACATTTTATAGTTGAATCAGGAATGAATATACAAATACTTGCAAAATTGGTTAATGTCCACAGGGTGATAATCAATTACATTTCACTGAACGCAATTTTTATACCTATTTGCATTGCTATCAGTTTTCTATAATACAGCTCAAAGACAAGGAAAGGCACAAATTATAGAACCTGAAAACTCAGCAGGATGTGCTCTCAAACAACGCTTGATTTTCTACTGAAGACATCAAGGAACCTTTTGGTCTATGTCAGTCTTTCACAATTTTCCCTAGTGTCCCCTCTCCTTCTATAATCATAGCAACCTCAAAGAAAGATTATTTTTAAGTTTGACTGGCAAGATCCAGATGCTTAGAGCAATCTGACCAACTACAAAATTAATTTTTGTCTAGAAGTTTTCATAAGGAATCCCAGAATGATCTCTTAAAAGATTTCCTCTCCTATGGGTAGCAAACTCCTGCCATCAAATTTCGCCTGCAGGATCTATAAATTTGAGTGAATTTCTTTCTTCTTAAAATCCTCCAAATTTCTTAAGGTTCCTGGTCTACCAGGAAGTAAGCTCCCTCACCTCCTGTGAGGCTGGGATCCTATAAGCCAGACACGAGCCGGTTTTCCTAGCAGGGCTTTGTAAGCGTCAGCTCCATAAGCAAAGTCAACCTTAGCTCCCTATAAGTGGTTTGTCATATCTGATGAAATAAGCACCATTCTCAAATAAGGTACTCCAGGTAAGGCCCTGGTTGTACAATCAATTCATCCAGTCATATCCTGGTAAGGAGAACAGATTTTTATTGAACCGTTGCAAATAATTATATTGCCATGAAAAGTTTGGAGAATCAGTAAGACTTTCTGAATTCTGTGAGGTTGGTGGTGGTCAAATATAATTTTTAAAATGTTCCATTTCAGTTTACAAAAGAAGAACCTACTAAATTTTATAGGTTACAAATAGCTCAAGAAGAAAAAAAAGGGTTTTTTTATACAACCAGAATATAGAACACTGAAATAAAATCAACATTCCAAAAAATAACCACAGTGAAGTTTTCCTCATCAGTTCACTCAGTCTTATGTAATTAATTCTTGCTCACTGGGCCTTGGGTTAGCAGTCTTCTTCACTAAAAACAGTCCTGGAGATCTTGATTTGGTCCACTGGTACGGTATGAAAGTTATCTAAGAGATGCCAGCTCAGAAGCATGTACCCAAGAGGCTAAGTTTTAAAGCACTGATAGTTTGAAGTACCTGGTACAGTCTTTTTCTGTACTGAGAAAAAACTCTGAGACTATCCTTTTTGATTGAAGACAAAATTGGCCTGTAGCTTATAGCAGAACCTTCAGGCAAACATCAGAGTAAAACAAAAGCTACTTGCAGATGACAGAGACTTAAAATGGCTATGTTTAATTTATAACTAGTAACCTTCAAATGTGAAAGGTCTGAGGAGGGGTGCCTAGTAATAACGCAACCCACCAGGAAATTTGGTTGTTTCTATAGCATACTGAGGAAAGATAATAAAGTCACCCCCCTCACAAAAAAAGAAAAAAAGGAAAAGAAATTCTGTCCCTAAGAATAACGATTGAGCTTACATTCAAAGAAATCTGATTCACTAAAATAGAGAAACATAATTTTATAGAGGAAAAATGTTGAGATATAACATAATGATCATAAAACATAATGTACCAAGAATATACCAAGAATAGCAAGTAAAGAGATTCAGGAGTAGGGCCCAGACATCTGTGTTTTTATAAAACTCCATAGGTAAGCTTGATGTGAATCCCCATTGGACAACCACTGGCCCAGTAAACACCAGATTCAAATGAAAGAAATAAGACTATGGCCAGGCCAAAGTAACAGGTTAAATAGTTACTGAGATTATGACGGAGACTATACGGTTGTATAACTATACTGTTGTTGTCAAATGTCATCAGGCAAAGTGTTGCCAGGCCTCTGATAAATACAGGAAAACACGACACACCTATTTCATAAGAGGTTTTGTTTTGTTTTTAATAAATTTATTTCTTTATTGGCTGCGTTGGGTCTTTGTTGCTGTGCACGGGCTTTCTCTAGTTGTGGTGAGCAGGGGCTACTCTTGTAGTGCATGGGCTTCTCATTGCAATGGCTTCTCTCGTTGCAGAGTACGGGCTCTAGACACGCAGGCTTCAGTAGCTGTGGCACACAGGCTCAATAGTTGTGGCTCGCAGGCTGAAGAGCACAGGCTCAGTAGTTGTGGCGCACGGGCTAAGTTGCTCCTCGGCATGTGGGATCTTCCTGGCCTAGGGATCAAACCCGTGCCCCCTGCATTGGCAGGCGGATTCTTAACCACTGTGCCACCAGGGAAGCCCTCATAAGAGTTTCAATCAGTATTTTCCTTGAGGATAAATACAGATCATGGACAGAGAGGGCACTGACAAATCTCCAGGGATTTCCTAGAAAGCATACAATTTCTGAAATATTTATATTAACAATAGTTTACCTACACAAATTTAACCTAGGGAAAGCTGAGCTCCTATTCTGATTTGACAACTATTCTCACACAAGTCCTACAGTAGTAGTGCATTAAATAAATCTAGCACCTCTCTTTTTACAAGGTGGAAGAACAAGGCTTCGTGATTTCCAGGGGCCCTCTAGGGAACCTCAAGATTGTTTTAGATGTAAAAGACATCTTGATTTTCTGTACACTTTAAAATGCCTAAAATGGTAAATTTTATATTACATATATTTTACCACAATAAAGATTAAAAATTTTTAAAAATTACAATTAAAGAATTCCCCCCACCCCAAATCCTGATTTTATTTTACTTTTTCTAAATTTAAGATCTAATTTTGGGGAAAATAAAAATAAAAAACTTGTCAGAAGATATCTGAATATCTAATTAAGATGGGATCTTGGATGCCTTAGGAACAATAACTGATTATCTATTTAATTAGAGTCACAGTAAAGCATTTAAAAATAAACATAGATGGCAACAGGATTTTAAAAAATCTATGCTCTTTCACAAGTGAAGAACCTTGGTTCTTTTTCTTAAATAATCAAGGATATAGAAAAGTCAACATGAAGTACAGGAAATTATTCTGGTAAACCCTTTGCTATCCAGGCAGGTTACACAGCAGGTAATGATAACCTTTACGTTGTAGGCTGAGGCAATAATCAGTAAACCAAGGCAACAAGTGTACCAAAATTGGGCAAACTTTGCTAAAATTTTAACATGTTGCAGAGCTACTTTTCAGACTCGAGTATTATAAACTAAGGCAAATAAAATATACTTTCCAAGTTCTGTCCTTCATTATCCTTTTTCCTATTCTGAAACAAACTGACAATTTACTTCAGAACAGATCCTAGTGGGGGTTGCAAGGTCAAAACTAATTTGATTATAATGCTATGATGTTACCTATGTTAACATGCAATGCATTAATCATTGCTGTCAGCAAATGAATCAATATGTATTTTTAAAAGTTCTCAGTTTCCACTTTTAAAAAAATTAATTAATTAATTTATTTATTGGCTATGTTGGGTCTTCGTTGCTGTGTGCAGGCTTTCTCTAGTTGTGGTGAGTGGGGGCTACTCTTACTTGTGGTGTGCGGGCTTCTCTCGTTGCAGAGCATGGGCTCTAGGCACGCGGGCTTCAGTAGTTGTGGCACGTGGGCTCAATAGTTGTGGCTCGAAGGCTCTAGAGCACAGGCTCAGTAGTTGTGGCGCATGGGCTTAGTTGCTTCTTGGTATGTGGGATCTTCCCAGGCTAGGGCTTGAACCCATGTCGTCTGCATTGGGAGATGGATTCTTAACCACTGTGCCATCAGGGAAGTCTGTTTCCACTTTTAATACAGTAAATGGTGATGGTTATAACCCACATAAACCAATGGTCTTTGGGGCCCTCCATAAATCATGAGTGTAAAAGGGGTCCAGAAACTAACAAACAAAAAAAGTCCAAGAAGTACTGCCTTAGGATAAATTTATTCATTTTTCTTGGAAAACAAAAGCACATCTACAGTTGTACATCTGTTTGTGATAAAAACTCTCTAGAAAGTGGGCATAGAGGGAATATACCTCAACACTATAAAGGCCATATATGACAAGCCCACAGCTAATATCCTACTCAATGGTAAAAAGCTGAAAGCATTTCCTCTAAGATCAGGAACGAGACAAGGATACCCACTCCTGCCATTTTTATTCAACACAGTATTGGAAGTCCTAGTCACAGCAATCAGACAAGAAAGAAATAAAAGGAATCCAAATTGGAAAGGAGGAAATAGAAGTGTCACTGTTTGCAGATGACATGATACTACACATAGAAAATCCTAAAGATACCACCAAAAAAACTACTAGAGCTCATCAATAAATTCAGTAGGGTTGCAGGATACAAAATTAATATACAGAAATCTGCTGCATTTCTATACACTAACAATGAACTATCAGAAAGAGAAATTAAGGAAACAATCTCATTTACAATTGCATCAAAAAGAATAAAATACCTAAGAATAAACCAAAGTAGGTAAAAGACCTGTACTTGGAAAATTATAAGACACTAATGAAAGAAACTGAAGATGACACAAATAGATGGAAAGATATACCGTGTTCAACCCACACACTTACGGTCAATTAATCTATGACAAAGGAGGCAAGAACATACAGTGGAGAAAAGACAGTCTCTTCAATGAGTGGTGCTGGGAAAACTGGGCAGCTACACATAAAAGAATGAAATTAGAATATTTTCTAACAACATGTACAAAAATCAACTAAAAATGGATTAAAGACCTAAATGTGAGACCAGAAGTCATAAAACTCCTAGAAGGAAACATAGGCATAAAACTCTCTGACATAAATTGTAGCAATGTTTTTTCAATTTGTTGCTTATGTCAAAGGAAACAAAAGCAAAAATTTAAAAAAAGGACCTAATTAAACTTAAAAGCTTTTGCACAACAAAGGAATCCATCCACAAATGAAAAGATAACCTACTGAGTAGAAGAAAGTATTTGCAAATGATATGACTGATATGGGGTTAATATCCAAAATATATAAACAGCTCAGACAACTCAACATCAAAAAACAAACAACCTGATTTTAAAATGGGCAGAAGGGGATTTCCCTGGTGGTCCAGCAGTTAAGACTCTTCACTTCCTATGCAGGGGCCCTGGGTTCCATCCCTAGTCAGGGAGATCCCGCATGCTGCAAATAAAGATCCTGCATGCCACAACTAAGACCTGGTGCAGCCAAATAAATAAATATTAAAAATAATAATAATAATAAAAATTGGCAGAAGACCTGAATAGATATTTCTGCAGAGAAGACATACAGATGGCCAACAGGCACGTGAAAAACTCCTCGATATCATGTATCATCAGAGAAAGACAAGTCAAAACCACAATGAGATATCATCTCACATCTGTCAGAATAGCTACCGTTAAAAACTCTACAAATAACAAATGTTGGTGAGGATGTAGAGAAAAGGGAACCTTAGAACATTGTTGCTGGGAATGTAAATTGGTGCAGTCACCATGGAAAACATTATGGATGTTCCTCAAAAAACTAAAAACAGAACTACCATATGACCTAGCAATTCCACTCCTGGGTATAAATCTGAAGAAAACAAAAATACTAATTTGAAAAGATACATGCACCCCAATGTTCATAGCAGCATTATTTACAATTGCCAAGATATGGAAGCAACCTGAGTGTCTATCAACAGATGAATAGATAAAGACGATGTGGTACATATACACAATGGAATACTACTCAGTCATAAAAAAGAATGAAATGTTGCCATTTGCAGCAATATGGATGGGCCCAGAGGATATTATGCTTTGTGAAATATCAGACAGAGAAAGACAAATACTGTATGGTATTACCTATATGTAGAAGCTAAAAAATAAAACAAGCTAGTGAATATAGCACAAAAGAAAGAGACTCACAGAGAAGAGAACAAACTAGCAGTTATCATCACTGGGGCGAGGAAAGGCGGGAGGGGCAAGATAGAGGTAGGGGATGAAGAGGTACAAATTACCACGTAGAAAATAAAGAAGCTATAAGTATGTATTGTACAGCACAGGGAACATAGCCAATATTTTATAATAACTCTAAATGGAGTATAACCTTTAAAAATTGTGAATTACTATGTTGTACACCTGAAATATGTAATACTGTATATCAAATATACCTCAGTTTTTAAAAAAGCACATATACAGTTGTATTTCTTTGTCACTATTGTTCCTAATGTAGCCTCAATAACTTTTTTTTTTTTTATGGTCATGTTGTGCAGAATGCGGGATCTTAGTTCCCCAACCAGGGATCAAACACATGCCCCCTGCATTGGCAGCACGGAGTCTTAACCACTGGACCACCAGGGAAGTACCAATAACATATTCATTAAACCTTAAACCACACTAATTAACCTACATTTATAATGATCCAAAGATGTAGCCCCTCTGTAGCATATGAAAATAAGAAGCAAAGTATATAAAATTAAATTGTGGTTGGTAGTCAACATTTTGGTATTCTAACCTACCTGGTTGTATGTACTAGAAAGCCAAACCAGCTTAAGCAAAAACGATATACACTGGGTCAGGTAACTGAGAAGTTTAAGAGTTGAATAACTTTGGCGTGGTTGTCTCTAGCTGCTCAGATAAAGTCATTGGGCATCTATCTGTTTTCATCTCTTGGTCCTGTCTTCCTCTGAGCTGGCCTTGTTCTTCAGAACCGTGTGTCTTCTCATGCTGAAACGCTTAGCAGCACTAAGCTCACATGATCCTTAGCGTCTCAGAGCTCAGAAAATGGAGATTCAGATTGTCCCTTCTCTAAGTATCTCATTATTCTTCCTAAAAGGTCCTTAAGTAGCTCTACTTGGAGCAGAAGCCCATCCCTAGGCCAACAGCTGACTCCAGAGATCTGGGATACTTCAAATGCTCAGCCTGGACCCCCTACCCACTCCTGTGTCCGTTTAGAATAGGGAGCAGGTATTCTCTGCCCCAAGCATGATGTTAACTGTTTTCATGAAAAGTCAGCCTCGGAACTTCAGCAGGGCGCCAGGGAGGCCTACGAGCAGGTCCAAAAGGGGTCCCTGAAGCTGGAAGGCATGGCAGAGCTCAGACTGACTAAGCGGAAGAAGAAAAAGAAGGACAAAGACACGGCGAAACTCGTGGCAGTGATGGGAATGAGCAAAAAGAACGAGGAGGAGAAGCAGCACGGCCTGGACAAATGGACACCCGCCCCCAGGTGGCCTTTGAGAAGATGCAGAGGTGGCAAATGGAAAGGATCCTGAAGAAAGCATCCAAAACCTACAAGCAGAGAGTAAAGGACTTCACCAGCCACCTGGACACACTCACGAACACTATGACATTCCTAAAGCCAACTGGACAAAGTAGCCTCCCTGTCTGGGGTATGGAGTGGCATTGAGAAGAAGGAGAAGGCAAAGTTGGGGTTATGTTTGGTGCCTTTGGCATTTTCTAGAAACATTCTTTTACACACATCCTTCATCTTCTGCTGAGACAGTGCTTTTCAAAGCTCATTCTGGAACTTGATTAAAGTAAGACTGTCCTTTTACTCTATTTTGATTTCTTGGTAGCACATAGAAGAGAAACATTTGTAGCTTGGAAAATTTATCCAGAGATTAAAGTTATTTCTGTGTAAGTGCCATAGAAAAGTGTTTTTACCCCCGAGTTGCATCTGACTCTGAGAGCCGGCCACCTGGCTTTGCTTGGATGAAACTGACTCCAGAGGACAGGAGCTAATGCCAGCGTGGCCTGCAGCAGGAAGACCCCTGTAGGGCCTGGCACGGCTGCCTTTACAAGCTCCCTCTAGCTTGGGGCTGGTGCTTTCCCATCCAGGGCCCGGGGAAGCCATTTGCAGCTTCGTGGCCTTCAGACTGCCTCCTCAGCCACCTGGACAGTGAGTAATGCAGCCTGGGAAACAGACCGACCATCTAAGGCAAGGGTGAAATGTACACCTTGTCCCTTTCTGAAGCTGTGGCCAGTATGTAGCGTCTTCTCACAATATCCCCATTTCAGACATGTCTAGTGGGTGTTGCCATGGCAGACACTGCCAGTCGAGCGCAGCATTCTTTGTAATGGAACCCAGACACAACCTGCCTTCTTACCCCCTACCCTGGGCTCCAAGCAGCTCCCCGTATTTATTCAAAGTTGGCACATAATGTGTTTGGCCTTCCTGGCCTAAGGACACCTTGGAGTGGTGGGACCAAGGCAGAGCTCCAGCACAGACAGACATGGGTGCAGTCAAAAGGAAGGACTCAGGTTCCCATGCTGGAGAGCAAGGATCTTTGAGGGCCACCAGATGAAGATCAAATTTCATATGCAATTGGGATAAAGTATGTTGACACAGATGCTGAAAGAGTAAGAAAGTCAGAAAAGAAAAACCAAGTGTTGGGTTTGGGACTGTCATACATGAAATGCAGAATAAAACAAAAAAGTTATTGTTTAGCGGATAGAACACTAGACTGATATTCAAAAGACCTCAGTTTTGGGACTTCCCTGGTGATGCAGTGGTTAAGAATCTGCCTGCCACTGTAGGGGACACGGGTTCAAACCACAACTACTGAGCCCATGGGCCACAACTACTGAAGCCCACAAGCCTAGAGACCATATTCTGCAACAAGCCTAGAGACCAACCACTGCAATAAGAAGCCTGTGCACCGCAAAGAAGAGTAGCCCCCACTCACCGCAATTAGAGAGAAAAAGCCTGCATGCAGCAGTGAAGACCCAAGGCAGCCAAAAATTAAACAATTAAAAAAAAAAAAAAAAAAAAAAAGACCTTGGTTTTGCTTCTGGCTCTGCCACCTCCTAACTGTGTGACCTTGGGCAGACAATTTCACTTCCTTGGACACCAGTGTTTTGTGGTATAGAATGAATGGCTTGGATTAAATGATTCCAGATCTAAATATCTATAAATGTGTTTCATTAATTCAGAAAGAATCAAGGTTTATTTCTCTATTGGGGGGCTCAAAACAAGGTGTAGAAGTAGGTTATAGTAGTCCTAGGCAATAACAGAAACTTATTCAAGCTAGTTTAGGCAAAAGAGAAAAAAAAGTTAGGAGAACTTTGTACAAAAATCCAGGGTATCTCACAGAATCCAAGGACAGAAGTGGACATCACGAAAGCCAAGAACCAGGAAACAGAAAACTATCAGAAACTATTATTTTCTCTCAGTCTCTGTCTCTGTCTCTCCCTCTCCCTCTTTCTCTCTAACCAGATCACTTCCCCTCTTTTCCCTTTATTTTGCACATCAGTTTCATTCTTCTGTTTAAATGTCTATTTTCTCCGCTTCTCCAGGCATGTGGATGGGAATGATTTTCCATGATGGCAGCTCCTGCTCTTCAGTTTCCATAACCCTCATTTCAATCATCCCCGAACCCCACCTCCAGTCTGATTGACTCACCTCAGGTCAGGTGTCCATTCGTGGCCAGTAAAGCAGGGTCATCAATCATAAACATGGCTGCCTTGTGGAGATGGAGATGTTCTGAATGAAATGGGGGTACTGAACTGTGAAGACAGCCCCAAAGGTATCTATTCCAACAGTTAGGGTAAATTTTTTTATACAGACAAATGCAAGGTACTATTGTTAAGAAAGAAGAGCCCAACAAGAAATAACAAATGTTGGAAAGGATGTGGAGAAAAAGGAAACTCTGTGCACTATTGGTGGGGATGTAAATTGGTGCAGCCACTGTGGAAAACAACATGTAAGTTCCTTAAAAAATTAAAAATAGAACTACCATATGATCCAGCAATTCCATTTCTGGGTATTTATCTGAAAAAAATGAAAACACTAACTTGAAAAGATATATGAACCCTCATGTTCATTGCAGCATTATTCATAATAGATAAGACATGGAAGCAGTCTAAGTGTCCATCAATGGATGAATGGAAAAAGACAATGTCACAGACACACAGACATATATGCACACACACACACAATGGAATACTATTCAGCCATGAAAAAGAAGGAAATCTTGCCATTTGTGACAACATGGATGGACCTTGAGGGCATTATGCTAAGTGAAATAAGACAAAGAAAGACAAATTCCATATTCACTAATATGCGGAATCAAAAAAACAAATAAAACGGCTCAGATACTGAGAACAGATTGGTGGTTGCCAGAGGTGGGGGAGAGGCAGGGAGTGGGTGAAATGTGTAAAAGTGTGGTCAAAAGTACAAACTTCCAGTTACAAAATAAATAAGTCCTGGGGATATATAGCATAGTGGCTACAGTTAATAATACTGTATTGTATATTTGGAAGCTGCTAAGAAAGTAGATCTTAAAAGTTCACACACACACAAATTAGAGCTACACGTGGTGAACGACATTAGCTAGACTTACTGTGGTGAGCATTTCACAATACAGAAATCAAATAATTATGTTGTACACCAAAAACTAATATAATGTTATATGTCAATTATATCTCAATTTTTTTAAAAGAAAAAAAAAGAACTTTACAACTATAAGGCCTTTAGATAGATAAACATGATTCAGAAAAAACTTCTTGGAAGGAGATGGATTGATAGAGTATAGGAAACTGAGCACGAGTCATAATAGCATCATTTTAAAAATGGAAAAAAAACCCACAGTGGGAAGTATAACCAAAGGTATGACACATAAATAGTTTTAGGGTCTTGTATGATTTATATATATTTGGCAACAAGGAGACTGATATATCAATAGATGGATCTTGTGGTATTTCTTTTCTGAACTCAATTAGAAAAGCAGATGGACCAATTTCCAACAGCAGCTCCCAGGCTAATATGTCCTACCTCTTAGAAGAAAGGCTCTCTGATGGAATGCCCAGGTAGAATCACAAGGCATTTCAAACTGATATCCTCACTTCTGGTCATAGCTCTTACAGTTATTTATATACAAATATTTATATTACATATATAGAGAAATAAATCTGGACATTTCATAGAAACGGAATCATATAATATGTGTGGCCTTTCATGTCTGGCTTCTTCCAATTTAGTACAGACATGCCACATTTTGTTTATCCATTCATCAGTTGATGGACATTTGGGTTCTTTCCACCTTTTGGCTATTGTGAATAGTGCTGCTGTGAATATTTGTGTATGATCTCTTGTTTGAACACCTGTTTTCAATTCTTTTGGGTACACACCCAGGAATGGAATTGCTGGGGGATATGATAATTCTATGTCTAACTTATTAAGAAACTGCCAAACTGTTTTCCAGAGCGGCTGCACTCCTTTACATTCTCACCAGCAATGTATGAGGGTTACAATTTCTTCACATCCTGGCCAACATTTCTTTTCCATTTTTTGACTATAGCTAACCTAGTGAGTATGAAGAGGGATCTCAATGTGGTTTTGAGTTGCATTTCTCTAATAACTAAATTCTTAGGTTTTTGATTCCGCAGAAAAGATTGTTTACTCTCAGAGGCACGGATTGTACCTTGGAGATTTAATATTCTCAGGGCTGAGAATGCAGTAGGTGATTAATCATTACCTGTTGACAAATCTTTCATCTGGCAAACATTTACAAACAGAGTCTGGGCTTTGTGTGAGATCAGCACCAATCAAAAAGAGTTATATTTAGCTTCAGGGGGTCAGGAGATCAGAGCACATGGATACATTCAAAAGACTCTATGACAACAGGCCCCTAAGCTGGCAAATTCACACCTCAACACGAAGCAGCAATGGAAGCTTCAGAAGTTCTCTGATCCATTGCATCAAATAGTGGCTGAAGGTCTATTACAATTAAAATTGGTATCGGCTGCTGTTTTCATCTCCCTTTTCATTTTTAATAAAATGTGTCTTGGCAGAAATCTCTTAAGGCAGATGGGTGCCCACTTCATAGAGGTGTTTGTGGATTAATGTGATTCAAGCACCTCATGATGATAAGACTTCTGCTGTAACTGAAGAGTTAGGTGGTATTATTAATGAGACTTTTAATTCTGAGCATTTACTCCATGCAAGATCCTGTCCCAGGCAATTTATTAACAGCTGAGAATGTAATGTGCAGCTTTCAGACATTATCTCAATCTTAATAAATAGCTGTTTCCTCTGCTGCAGCACTGGTACTGTCTGGGCTCAGATCTGAGCTCTGCCCCTTACTAGCTATGAGATTTAACCTCTGCAAACATCAATTTCCTTATCTGTGAGGATGGAAATTAAAATGCCCACCTATTAGGCTGTTTTTAGGATGAGCTAGGATAACCTGGTTAACTTACTACAAAGTCTGGTACCTTGAGAGAAGTTAATAATGTTAGTTCTCTTTGCCTTCATTTAGAAGTAGGGATATTATAGATATTATTTCTCCTACTTTGTAGATGGGAGAAGTGAGACACAAGACTCACAGTGAATGAGTCATCGTCTTGTCTTCCCAGCTCAGACATTTCCAACTCCCTGAGGACCTGAACCAGAGTGATGGACCACAGCAGTTATGTTTGTACCATACGCTCAGCCTGTTAGGTCATTGCTGATTGAATGAGGGAGACAGACATGGGATTAAAGTGGGCCAATCAGATTCTTGTGTAAGAATTTGGAATGGAGACCAAGAGACAGAAAGTTAGAATCGGTATGTAGCTAGAACCATGTCACATATTGATACTACTATATTCTGGCATATGGATGGGGGAGTGCAGAAAGTTGGTCCTCAGAGAGAGAAGAGGGAAGTAGATGTACAGAAGGAAGCAGCAATGATTGCTGAGACCCCGGTGGTTTTCCAGTAATTGGTTCTAGTCTTTTCTGAGCCCAGCTCACACATTTTCCCTTGGATTCCATGAAACACCCACCTACAGACATAATAAATTCCCTCATGTTGCTTCTCGGAGTTTGGTGGGCAAGATTTTCACAGGCCACCAAACTCCAATGGGCAAGCAACTGAAGTTTATCTTCCTGTAACAAAATTGCATTTGAGTTCTCATTCTACCTGATGGCAGAAAAGCAATCAAGTTCAGCTCCAGGTAAACTCAGTCACTTCAGCGTTTTTCGTGCATTTTAGGTTTCACTCAATTAGGATATCCTCACACATTTCCTTCTCACCATAATGTCATCTCCGGACTTATTGGGCATCCTTCGTGCCATCAAGAGGAGGCATTTAGCCCATGCTCACCCCTCTGGAGAGAAGTGTAACCAAGGTGCGATGCATTGCATCTGCTCTGGGGTCATCAGGTCCTTGTAGCCACTCTCCAGCCACCTGACTTTGCACCACAGCCCTCTACAGCTCTTTGCTCACTGTCAGACATTTTTATGCCTCTTTTAGGGATTCACTAGCATCTAAATCTTTTCATATCTTTTTATTTTTAATAAAAAGGTTTTGACAAAATCTGAACAGTCTTTAACCTGCAGGAAGTAGAGCCTTGTAGTTATTCTTCTGATTTCTTTCTAATATCTTGTTTACAATGTAAACTTTTGGATTGATTTTTTGGGGAAAGAGACTTTGGAAACTTGAAATTCCTCTTTCTTTCAAAAATTCTGGCTGTTGTATAGCAAAAGTGTTAGATTTTAAGACTATTGTTTCTACTATAAATTTCAAGAGCCTGACTTGGAACTAATCTGAGTTTCAAGAACCTAATTTGGAACTCAAATCCATTTGGCTGAGACTCTGCATAGTTGTGACTTAACTGGGAAGGGCCAAGGAGTAGCTTATAGGAAAGGCACATTTGGTCATGGTGCATGGGTTTGAGCTGATTTCTTGATTACTGTGAGCTGGAAACGCTGGCCTCCCAAGAATGCTTTCCATCCTTCCACCCTGTCTGCCTCTTAGAATTTCCAGGATTATCTCCTCTGTCATGTTCCATCTGCGTTCCACAATCCTTGTGTCAACTGGGGCACAGATACTGGTGGGCACATGGAAAGGCTGTGCCAAAGTTAGACCTGCATTTGCAAGACCATGTGAAACCCAACGCTCATTCTCCTGAAGCCAGGCTGCTTTTAGAAGGAGAGAAAAGGAATGCCGTTCCATCACACATGCTTGTCATTCCCCAACTTTGGTTTCAAACCATCTTTATACCCTGCCCCATGGAGAAATTGGCAATTAAATTCTGCTCTCTCACAGCCCTTATATAGCAACTGTACTGGGGACCACTCAGACATTCCAAGCTTCACTAAGAGAGCAATTTTCTAACAAGAAAGCTAGAATGGGGGAGCACCTAAGATTTAGTTGCAGCAAATTGGAGACCAGACAATACAATCAACTTATTCAGAATAGTCAATGAAAATCAGCTCTATGGGAAAGACACAGCACTGTCATGCTTTAAATGTAAAGCATCTATCAGTTAGTTAGGATTGTAGGGCTTTTAGAAAAAGTATTCCCTTGATTACTTCTAGATCATGGGGTACAGAAAAGTAAATTTAATGAATTTTAATGATACAATTAAAATATAATATAATATCATGTGAAAAAAGTAGTAAACAGATGAACACATGAATCCAGTTTTATATATATATATACACATACATACATATATATGTATCTAGACACATGGAATAAAAGATGGAAGCAGTAAATAGTGATCACTTCTAGGTAGTGGTATCGTGGGTAGTTTACATTTTCCTCCTAACATTTTAACACGTTCCAAATTTTTCATTATTCTTATCAAGAGAAAATAATTAACATCATCCTTTTTTAAAGGGTGAAATGGGACTTCTAATTCTCATAAGATAAGATGAGGGGAAATAATAATCTGAAAGCTCTCCTGCTACACTGCCTAGAAATGCTTGATGAAATATAGCAAAAATTATTTTAAATCCCTGAGTGAACTGGTAAGGAAGAAGGGAAGGCCCAGGTGAGTCAGTAAGAAATAGGAAAGCCAGTGGCAAGGATGTGAGATACTGCTGCAACTGGGATTAGGTCCTGGATTCCTGAATAAAGCAGTTTTTAAAGGGCTGTACTCTAATTGAAAGAATAGATTAGGAAAAATATCAATCCACTGGCATACAAACAAAAAGGTATTTGTATGCTTCTGCCTGGGTGGGAAAAATGTCCATCTGAAAAACAAAATCTCCAGGTTCGTTTCTATCCCAACTTTGGAGGTTTAAATTTGCAGATGATCCAGGAACCATGATTCTAAATGAACTCCGAGGTGATAAAATGACCAAAAAGTTGGTCCAGGTATGGAAATCTCTCTGTAGCAAAAGCAAAACAGCCCTTGAGAGATATACCCCAAACCCAGGCCACAGGGGAGTCCCACAGAAAAATAGGCTTCTCTAAAGATGAGTTCACAAACAAAAATGATGAAATGTAGAAGGATAAAATCCTCCATGAGAGTCAGCAGACGCAATAAATAGCACCAAAAGATTCTCTAAAACTTTACATAATAGAATGACTATTTGAAAGCTATTTGAAAGAGAATGTAAAATAATCACATTTAAAAGTCTTAAAGGCCTAAACGATGTAATTAAAACACCAAAAAAAAAAAAAAAAAAAGAACAAGTCCTGTGAAAGACACTTTGTAGGACAACTATGAGAACAAAATCAGGAGCTAAACTGCTGGGTTCAAATCCCAGCACTATCACCCATTAGCTGGATGGTACCACCTATTAGCTTGATTTCTTGATTACTATGAGCTGAAAACCCTGGTCTCCCAAAAATGCTTTCCATCCTTTGACACTGCCTGCCTCTTAGAATTTCCAGGATTATCTCCTCTGTAACGTTCAATCTGCTTTCCACAGTTCTTATGTCAATTGGGGTGAACCACTTAATATTTCTGTGCCTCAGGTCCCTCCTCTGCAAAATGGGAATATTTATGGTACTTACATCAATGGGGTGTTGTGAGGATTAAATGTGTTAATATATGTTAAGTGCTTAGAAGACTGCCTATCAAACTATATCACTATCTATTATAGAGAGATGGAAGTGGATAGATATAGATATATAGTTATATATTGTATCGGTATATATAATAGATATTCTAAATGTATATATACTAAATCTATGAATTTAAAAATACTCAGATATCAGACACAAAACCCCAGGTGAATGCTGTTCATAACAAGGCACTTAAAATCTAATAACTCAGAAAGACTAAAAAAAATGAAATGGCAAAAAAATTATGCCAGGTATATAAACATTTTTAAAAAATTGAGAGCACATTACTCAGTAGCAATAACAGAGGCCAGAAGACAGTAATTATGTTGATATTATACAAAAAAGACTTTGAAATTAAAAAATTTTTTTAGAGAAAGAAGGTCACTGCAAAATGAAAACATGAACAATTCACCAGGAATATTCAACAGTTCTGACGTTCTAAGCACCAAATAATGTAGCTTAATTGACAGAACAACATGGTAAAATGGACAAATTCACATTTAGAATGTGGCTGGCAAAAATGAATATGAAAGATTTGAACAACACAATGTATGTGACTCAGTGTATACAAAAAAGTCTAGGTTTTCTGAATATAATATTCAACAATTTGAAATTAGTTAACAAGACAACCCCTCAAAAAAACATTAAAAACACACTTCTAAATAGTTTCTGTGTCAAGAAAGAAACTTTAAGGGAAATAAGTACATATTTATCACTAAAGGACAATGACAACAACATGTAATAAAACATGTGGGATGCAGCTAAAGTAGAACTTGAGTCACTTATGGCCTTAACTGCATACATGAGGAAGGAAGAAAGCCCGAAAAGTATTAAGAGAAATGTCCACCTTCCAGTTGTAAAACAAATATAACAAACCCCAAAAGGTAGAAGCTGGGAAATAGTAAAAATCAAAACAGAAACGAATGAAAAAAACCAAACTTGTCTTTAGAAAAGTTAAGGTGACATCGAATAGCCAAAACAATATTGAAAAAGAATAAAGTTGGGAGACTTACTCTTTCCAATTTCAAAATTTACTACAAAGCTATGGACGTCAAGATAGTGTGGCATTAATAAACTGTTATATTAGTGGTCAATCGATTTTTAACAAATATGCCAAGAAAATTCAATGGGGAAAGAATAGTTTTTTCCACAAATGGTGCTGGGACAACTAGATATCCACATGAAAAAGGATAAGTTGACCCTGTCTTACATTATATGTAAAAATTAACTCAAAATGGTTCAGAGATTCAAAAATATAAAATTCTTAGATGAAAGCATAAGAGTAAATCTTCATGATTTTAGACTGTGACTTCTTAGATACAATACCAAAGCACAAGCAATAAAATAAAAATTTTGATAAATTGCACTTCATCAAAATTAAAGAATTCTGAGTTTCAAATGATAACATCAAAAAAGTGAAAAAACCCACAGACTGCAAGAAAACATCTGAAAGTTATATATCTGAAAAGGGACTTGTACCCAGAATATATAAAGAACTGTTACAACTCAATAATATGAAAATAAATAACTCAGTTAAAATTGGGCAAAGGATTTGAATAGACGTGCCTCTAGTAAAGATATACAAGTGGCCAGTAAGCACATGAAAAGATGCTCAACATCATTAGTCATTAGGGAAATCAAATCATTTGCAAATCAAAATGATGAGATACCACTTCACACACACTAAGATGGCTATAGTAATAAAAGAATAATATAATAGTAATAAAAGAATAATATAACAAGTATTGGTGGAGACATGGAGAAATTGGAACCTCATTCATGGCTGGTAGATTATAAAATGATGCAACCACTTTAAAAAAATAATGTCGAATATGGAGTTACCAGTTACCATATGACCAAGCAATTCTGCTCCGAGATATATACCCAAGAGAAATGAAAACATACGTCCACACACATACTGGTACACAAATATTCATGGTGGCATTATTCATAACAAACAAAAAATGGAAACAATCCAAATGCCCACCAACTGATGAATGGAGAAACGAAATGTGGCACATCCATACAATAGAATACTTCTCAGCAATAAAGCAGAATGAAGTTCTGATGTATGCTACAATATGGATGAATCTCAAAAACATGCTAAGTGAAAGAAGCCAGTCATAAAAGACTACATATTGTATAATTCCATTGATATGAAAGATTCAGAATAGCAAAATCCATGGAGACAAAAGCAGATTACTTGTTGCCTAGGGCTGGAGGAGGGAGGAATGGGGAATGATTGTTTAATGGGCACAGGGTTATTTTTGGGGGTGATGAAAATATTTTAAAATTAGATTATGGTGAGGACTGTGTAACTGTTAATATGATAAAAACAATTTGTGCACTTTGGGTGAATTTTATGGTATATAAACTTTACTCAATATGATTGCATTTTAAAAAATTAAATAAAATGAGATTAAATGCAATGTGGTATCCTGGATTGGATCCTGAAACAGAATCCTGGAACAGAAAAGGAATACAGTGAAAAAACTGGTAAAGTCTGAATAATCTTTGTATTAACATTAGGGATGATGGGTGACAGTAATACAGGGATTCTGTATTATCTTTGCAACTTTCCTATAAATCTGAAATTATTCTAAAATAAAAGTAAAACAGAACCATGACAAACCTTTAGTGCACTTGATCTAGAGATGGGGGGGGTAGAGGAGGCACAAATAAATAATTAGGAGTGACACATGGGATGTAAACTATAAACAGTGGAGGTGTAATCCTAATCCCAAGAACAACTGTGTACCACTGCTGTGCAAGGTAGGTTCCTTCACTGTCACCACCTGTCAGGTCTTCTGGGCTCAGGATGAATTCCATAACGTGACACAGTTTGAGATAAGGAACAGGCTCTACTGGGGGAAACCTACAACACGAGGGTCAGCAAGAAGAGACGAGCAATGCGGTTCACTGCCTTCCCATCACTGCATGGAGAGTCACGTCAGGACGTGAGTGTTCAATGTATCAGTGGGAGGCAAATAGACTGCTTGGAAGAGTGATCTGGGTTCAAGTACGTGATGTTTATTGCAGTTGCTGAGAAAGCCAGTTGCCCAGCACCTGGAGACCTGGGGGTGGGGGATGGGAGCTGTGGGAAGTTGCAGGTGCTCCTGCCAAAGGAGAGGAGCTACTGATCCAGTAGGAAGCTGATTTGGGGTGTGACCCCTCCCTCTAGGAAAAGGTGGTACTGGCTAGCTTCTTGACCAGTCTACCCAGAGTAAGCTTTCAGGGTTACTTTTGCACAGTTGTACTTGACACTCATAACCAGTAAACTGAAAATATACACAAAATGCATGGTTTCTTAGAAAAACACAACTTAATAAAACCACTTAAGAAGAAATATAATTTTGGGTTAGATTTATAACTTGAACCAGTTTTAAAATCCACCTTCCTCTCTTAACAAGAAAGAAAAAGAAGGAAGAAAGAAAAAATAAAACTGCCCATTAAGCCCAGAAGACTTTAGCAGTCAGACCAAACTTCAAAGAACAGATCATTGCTTTCTTAAACAAACGGTTCCAGTGAATACAAAATGAAGGACCACTGCCCACCTCATTCTATGAAGTAAAATAATTCTGATGGCAAAATCAGATAAGGATGATATGAGAACGTAATAATTAAAGGCTAACCTCACTTCCAAATATAGACGCAAAAATCCTTAATAAACTGTTAGTGACATGAATCCAGAAATGCCTATTAAAAATATATCATTACCAAGTTGGAGTTATCTTAGGAATGCAAACATGGTTAAAATTAGAAAGTCTATTAATAAGATTTATTATATTAACTGGTTAAAGGAGAAAACCATATGATCATCTCAATAAATGTAGGAAAACTCTTCATAAAATTCAACCTTGTTTCACAATTAATATCCACAGTAAACTAGAGTAGAAAGCAAATTCCTTAGCCTGGTAAATGGTAGCTTCAAAAATTATAGCAAAAAAAATTATAGGAATTTGCAAAATTACACAGCAAAAATTATGCATAATTGTGAAATGCTGAAAGCATTCCTTTTCAGATCAGAAACACAATGAAGGTTTGTTCTATCACCACTTCTGTTCAACATTATACTGGGGTTTTTCACTAGTGTGATAACACAAGAAAAAGAAATAAAAATTGTAAAGATTGAAAAGGAAATAATAAGAAATACAAAAGAATCTACAAACTACTAGAAATAAGGGTCTATCAAGATTGTTGAAGGCAAAACAGATACATAAAATCAGTAGCATTGCTGTTCACCACCAACAAAAATTATAAAATGTAATTTTTTAAAAAGATATATTTTCAATGGCAACTGTACAATATAAGGTACTAGGAATAAATATAACAAAAATGTACAAGATTTTTATCACTAAAATTATAAAACTTTATTGAAGAACATAGTAGAATACCTAAATAGACAGAAATATAAATCATATTTATTGATGGGAAGATGTAATTTTGTAGTAACAGCAGTTTCTCCCCAAATCAGTCTAATAAATTCAGTATGGTTATAATAAAAATTCTAACAAGATATTTTTCAGAACTTGAGAAGATGATCCTTAAATTATTACAGAAGATTAAAGGCTGAAGAATAGCCAAAACTCTTTTTAAGAGGAAACACAAGACATGCGTGCACGCGTGTGTGTGTGTAGTGGAGGAAACTGATTCCAACAGATCAACACTTTCTTTAAAGAACAGTGTGGTAGTGGTCCAGAGAGAGACAATTAAGCAAATGGAATAGAACAGAGTCTAGTATTAAACTCATTTATATATGATAGGAGTGGCATTTAAATTACAGGAAAAGGAGAGCCCCAATGGTGCTGAGACAAGTGGCTACCCATAAGGAAAAGATAACATTAATCCAAACCACATTCCATACACAATTTCCAGATGATTTTAAAAGCCTAAAAGAGAAAAATTATAAAATTATTGGGAAAAATATCAATGATGTTCTGATGATATTTTTAAATGGAATTATTTTCTAAACCAAACACAACAAACACCAATCATAAAGGAAAAATGATAATTTGATTATATTAAAATTAAAACTTGTTTTATAACAAAAGGCATGAGATAAAGAGAAAAGACAAGCCACCAACCAAGAGAAGATATTTGCTACTCATATGACCAATAAAACTAGAATTAAAAATAAAAGATAACCTAGGAGAAAATTGATAGAAAATATGAATAAGCAAAATCCAGAGGAAGAACCCTGAATGTCCAGTAAACACATGAAGCCATGCTCATCAATCCCTCTTCTTTTTTAGCCATTTTTATTTCTTCACTTGTGAATTATCTAGTCATATCCTTTGTAACTTTTTCTACTGTGTTTTGCATATTTTCTCATTGATTTGAGGGAATTCATATTTTTGAATTTGCTATTTTGATCTGGCTCTTCTGACCTTGTAATGTTGGCCCTGCTGTTTTAATGCTGTTGCTCCTTAGAACATATTTCTGTTTTTGTTCTTTTTTATAACTTTTAAAATTTAAATATGATTTACATACATTTGTAATCTTGTCTGCTCTAAATTCACAAAGATAGTGCCCTATGTTTCTTCACAGAACTTTTAGACTTTTCACTTTTACATTCAGTTGTGTAATTTTGAATTATTTTTTGTGTGGTGTAAGGTATGGGTTGAGGTTCATTTTTTTCCTGTGTATAGATAGGCAGTTGTTCCAGCATATTTTGTTGAAAAGATCTTCCATTCACCTTTGAACTTCTTTGATACTTTGACCAAAAATCAACTGACTGTATAAGTATGGGTTTTTTTTTGAACTCTCTTGTTCCATGAATCTTTATACCATACTATCTTGATTACTACAGCTTTATTGAAAGTCTTGTAATTAGCTAATTTAAGTCCTCTAACTTTGTTAACTTTCAAAATTCTTTTGGTTATTCTAGGCCTGGTACATTTCCACATAAATTTTAGAATTAGTTCATCAATTTCTGCAAAATCCAACTGGTATTTTTATAGACCGTTTTATTGAGATATAACTCATATACCACACAATTCACCCATTTAAAGTGTACAAGTCAAGAGTAAAATTCAAGTATGCCATTCAAAGTATAGAATTCATGCAATGATTTTTGGTATATTGCATAATTAGTTTAAAAAATTGTGAAAAATATATACAATATAAAATTTGCCATTTTAATCATTTTTAAGTAAGCATTAAGTGCATTCACATGTAGTACAAATGTCACCAATATCTAGTTCTGAAACATCTTCATCATCCCAAACAAAAATTCTTTAACTGGTATGCAATAACTCCCCGTTCCCCTTCCTCCCAGCCCCTGGTAACCTCTAATCTACTTTCTGTCTCTATTAATTTGCTTATTCTAGATATTTCATGTAAGTGTACTTATACAATGTTTGTTCTTTTGTGTTTGGCTGATTTCATTTAGTATAATGTTTCCAAGATTTGTCCATGTTATAGCATGCATCAGAACATCATTCCCTTTTTTTATGGCTGAATAACCTGTTGTTTATACAGATCACATTTTGTTTACCAATTCAGGTATTGATAGACATTTGGATTATTTTGACATTTTGGCTGCTGTGAATAATGCTGCAATGAATATTGGCATACAACTGTCTGCTCAAGTCCCTGCTTTGAATTCCTTTGGGTCCACAATTGGGAGTGGAATGCTGGGTCTTACGGTAATTCTATGTTTAATTTTTGAGAAACTGCCAAACTGTTTGCATAGAACCTGCACCATTTTACATTCCCACCAGCAATGTACAAGGGCTTCAGTTTCTCCATATTCTTTCCAACACTTGTTATTTTCTTTTTTTGTTTTGTTTTGTTTTTCACTATAGCCATCCTAATAGGTGTGAAGTGATATCTCGTTGCTTTCATTACATTTTTAATGACTAATGATGTTGGGTATCTTTTCACGTTCTTACTGGCCATTTACATATCTTCTTTGGAGAAACGTCTATTTCTCTTTTGCGAGTTCTCTCTTTTGAGTTCTGTGAACTACTTTAGCAAATTAATTGAACCCGAGAATGGGGCTGTAGTCAGTGAGAGGCACAGGTAACAATCTGGACTTGTGATTGGCATCTGATGTGAGGGGAGGGTAGTCTTGTAGGACTGAGCCTTAACCGGTGGAATTTGACATTTTCTCTAGGTAGATAGTGTCAGAATTGAATTGAATGGAGTTGAACTGTAGGAAACTGCAGCTGATGTCAAAGAATTGCACTGTGATGTGAAACACACACATACACACACGCGTCGGAGGCATGCTATCAATATCAGATCGTCTAACCTATAAACATGGTATGACTTTTAAAATTTATTTTAGGTCTTCTATATCTTGTCTCAGACATGTTTTATAGTTTTCAGTGTAGAGGTTTTATACATATTTTATTAAATTTATTCTTGATTATTTTCTGCTATTTTAAATGGCACTGTTATTCAAATTTCATTTTCTAATTGTTTTTTGCTAGTACGTAGAAATACATCTTATTTTTCTATATTGATCTTGTATCCTGCAAACATCCTATACTCAGCTATTAGCTCTAGCTGTCTTTGTAGAGTCCTTAGGGTTTTCTATTGAATATATTAATCATTTGCAAATAGAAGGTTTTACTTCTTTCCACTCTGTATACTTTTTATTTCTTTTGTTGCCATACTGCACTGGCTAGAACCTCAACTTCAATAAGAAATGGAAGTGGTGTGGTGAGAACAAACATCCTTACCTTGTTCCTGATCTTTGCGGGTGGGGGGAGGGGAGCATTCATTCATCATATTGTTAGGTATAATGCCACCTAGTGTTACAGGTTGAATTGTGCCCCTCCAAAAAGATGTTTAAATCCTAATTCCTGGCAGCTATGAATATGACCTTATTTGGAAATAGGGTCTTTGCAGATATAATCAAGTTAAGATGAGGTTATACATAGTTAGAGTGGGCCCTAAATCCAATGACTGATATTATAATAAGGAGATATTTGGAGACACAAGGAGAAGACGGCCGTGTAAAGATAATGGCAGATGTTGGAGTTATGCTGCCATAAGCCAAGGAGAACGGAGGACTGCTGACAACCACCAGAGGCTAAGAAGACGGAGCACGACCCTGCGACTCCTGGCTTTGGGACTTCTAGTCTCCAGAACTGAGAGAATACATTTCTATTGTTTTAAGGCAACTAGTTTGTGGTCATTGGCTATTGCCCTAGCGAACTAATATACCTAGTTTTACAGTAAAATATGCTCATGAATTTCTGGTTTTGTTCTCTTGCTGTTCTGTCTTTACGTGGAAATTCAGAAACTGAAAAATTATACTGTTGCCATTCCCATCTTCCCAGAATCTTTCTTTAAGTCGATGATTTTAAACTTGTTTTATGGTTAGCACATGGTTTAGCTTGGTGAACGTTCCATGTATACCTGAAAAGAACGTGTGTTTTGTAAATGGATGTAGTTTTCTACAAATGTCAATGAGGTTGAGTTGATTGATAGTGTTTGCTAGGTCTTTGGTCACTTGCAACCGAAAGAGTGCTAATTGGTACAACGTGTCTTAATGCTCACACCCCCTCTAGGGAGGCTTTGTGCTTTGCCCTCAGCTAAAAGGACACACTCTCCCCTCTGGGATCCCAAAGCATTGTGTTTACACTTTTTGTAGAGCTTGTATTACATTCTGTTTTATAACACAGTAATTCAAGAACATGTCTTATCTCCATTCCTAGATTGAAAATTCCTGGAGAGCAGGGTGTGTATCTCATTCATTCCTGTGTTTGCAAGGCACCTACCACAGTGCCTTGCACACCATAGGTACTCATTTTTTGCAGCGTTTTACTTCCTGCCTGGTTGTGGAGACACTTCTGCCGATAGAACTCAGTTTTACAATGCAGGGGCTGGCAACAGGCAATATTAGATAGATTTCAGTTTTGGTGTGTGATTTAACATCTTTCTCTAAAACAAGATATTTTAAATAATTTTCTTTTAAAAGAAACTTCCTCTCCTACCAGTCCTGAATATTTAGCAGATTAAAACAAATAACTAAAAGGAATTTAAAAGAAAAAGTCTTAAGTGTAAATGATGACATTTATCAACAGTCTAAAGATGACCTTCCCGATAATGTATTTCCTCTGTGTCTACGTGCAGCTGGAGTGAGCTGAGAAAGAATTAACTACCCATCAGAAACAGGCACCTCTTTAACCACTCCACCACCACAGCTTAACTAGTACTTGCCATGTGCCAGGCACAGTGCTGTGTGCTATAAGCATGTTCATCTCACACACCCCTCATAACAACACCATCGCAGTCTTAAAGCCGAGGAAACAAAGATTCAAGGGGTTAAATGATCTGCCCAAGGTGACCCAGAGTGTAAATTACGAGGGCAGAACCAGAATCCAGATCTGTCCATTCCAGTCCCATGCAGTTTCCACCTCACAGCCAGGAAGATAAGAAGGGTACAGAAAGATCTGCACAAAATGTGAGCTCCCACTAGGTGTTCAAGAGATGTGAACGTGGGCCATGACGAAAACACCTACAAGCTTGTGCCTGTCCAGGTGAGTAAGGCTACCACATTTAATCCCTGCCAGGATCTCAAGAGCAGGGAGTGCCACCTCATTCTCTAGGTTTACAGACGAGAAAGTGAAGATCAGAGAAGGTAACCAGCTTGCACAGAGCGCCGCAGGCAGGGCATGGCAGAGCTGGGATCTGACTCCAGGTGGCTGCTCTCCTTGCATCAGTCACTTAGTGGTGAGCATGTGGGCTCTGAAGTCAGCCTGTCTGGGCCCATGGCTCAGTTCCACCTTTCACACGCATGCTCCTTGGGCAGATGGAGCAGCATTTCTAAGTCTCAGTTTCTCCCCCCCTTCTCTCTATATATGGAGTTAATCATAATAGCATATACTTCCTGGTTATTCTGAGGGTTGAATGAGATACTCTGTAGAAAGTTCTTCACACTGTTTTGAATGCCACATAAAAATTCATTTACTGTAATTTAGGAAGGAGGTAAAGGCTAACAGAAAGCAAAGACTCAGCCCAGTGTCCTGGTGCTGCTGCAAAGCCAAATAGTTATGACTTAATTGGACCCCCAGCTGGCCCTCGTTTAGGCAAGTTGCTCATTTTCCTCCTATTAACCACAAAAGATCATGTCTATACATTATGTGGAGGTGGAAAGCATTGAGACACAATATGATAATCTGGCCAAAGGCAAATGTCTTGGACTCATTTGAAAATTTCTCAGGCTTCTTTCAGTTACAAGTGACAGAAACCTAATTCCAATTAGCTCTAAATAAAGGGGGAAGTGTTGATTTGTACTGGGACTGGGAGAGGTGGGCATGGACGGGCCCCAGACAGGGTCTGATCCAGCACTCAGCAGCGTCTATCCACATCCTCTCGCTCTCTGCCCTCAGTGCTGCCACTCCTCAGCTCCCTACTGCCCCCATCCATCCCCGCCGGTCACAGACCTCCACGCAGCCAAGGGAGGCAGGCTGCCAGTGAGTCATTCTTATGTCACCCCAGGTTGGTAACTCTGGAGAAAAGGGATGTCTTAGTCAGCTGGGGCTGCTATTCCAAAATACCACAGCCTGGGTGGCTGAAGCAACAGACGTTTATTTCTCCCAGTTCTGGAGGCTGGAAGTCCGAGATCGGTGAGGCAGCCTGGTTGATTCTTGCTGGAGGTCCTCTTCCTGGTTACATCCTCACATAGGCTTTCTGGGTCACGGCAGAGAGCCCTTGTCTTCCTTTTACAAGAGCGCTGATCCTATCATGAGGGCCCCACCCTCATGACCTAATCTAACCCTAATTACCTCCAGAAGGCCGCACCTCCTAATACCAACCCACTGGGGTTAGGGTTTCAACATAAGAATTTTGGGGGGACACAAACATGCAGTTCATAACAGGGATACTCTCTCCCAGTGTCCAAATACATTGTCCTGGAGAAGTCCCAGGATAGGCCTATTCTGGATCACATGTCCACTGCTGTGGCCAGAGGGCTGGGCACTGTGACGCGGGGCCCAACCGGAACTCAGAGTAGCAAAGGGGCTGTCACTGAAAGAAATGAGTGTGTTCCAGAACAAGGGGAGAGGAGATTAGGGCAGAAAAATGTATTAGCCTCTGGAGTGAGGGGGAATGTCCTATAGAAAGTGTCAGGTCCACCCTAATGCCCTGTTAGCTCTTCTTCTGGAATCCTCCAACTGGAATACAGCTATGAAGCATCACAGCTGGATCTAGAGAGCAGGCAAGGAAGTGGAAATGCTGCGGTCTCCATGGAAACGGGATTAGGTGAAGGTCTCCTTTTTGAAGGTGGCATGACATTCAGTGCAGGGAGGGGACCTGCCCTAGAGGAAGGACCGGATCCTCTGTGAGAGCAGGGAAAGCTGCCCAAATAAGAAAAGCCTCATTCAGCCAAGAAAACTCCATGTGTGATGGCCTTTAAAGTTTTACTTCCTGTCAAAACAATAATGACAACTATTATTATTACCACCCCCCTTTCTGGAGCTCTCACCTTGAGCTCGATAACTGTGCTGTGCACTTTACGCACAGTCCCGGATTGGATCCTCATCACTGTTTGGGATAGTGATTATGACCACCACAGATGAGGGAGTCTTCCACTTCCACAATCCTGTGATCATCTTTCTATACTAATCAAGTCAAGGATTTGGGATTTTATACAGCTGTGTGACAGAGAGTGGGTCCTGAGTTGCTCTCACACGTGCCACAATAGAATATAGGACTCCTGTGGGTTTCCACCAACATAATGTTGAATGGTCCTGAAAACAAATGCTTACTGAAGACAGGTTACTGCTGCATTCTTGCATCTGCCATCCCTGGCAGCTGAATTTGATCAGCACAAACTAATACCGAACTATAGTTCCATTGCCCGGCAATTTCACTTGGGCAGGAAAAGGGTTGACATTTCATTTCCAAGCTCACAGAAGCACAAAGAAAGAAATCTTTCAGCATCTCCAATGGACTGCAGCCAATTCATGTGCAAAATTCCCAAGTTGCTGAGTCTTTTTGGCTTCCTCTTGTAAGATGACTGTCAGCTACCCCAAATGGCTTCTTTTTCTATTTTTTCATGTTTCAGACGCACTGGGCAAGTCAGGAGGTCTCTTTTTTTTTTTTTTTGGGGGGGTACACCAGGTTCAATCAACTGTTTTTATACACATATCCCCGTATTCCAGGAGGTCTCTTAATGGTGTTCCGTTTTTCCCCCTTAGCCCCAAAGAATATAACACTCACGAGTTGTGTAAGATGGGATATTTAGATGAATGATAAGTGAGTAAAGAAATAGTGTCTTATCAAGACGAAAAGACAACCCTCAGAATCAGAGAAAATATTCGCAAACGAATCAACAGACAAAGGATTAATCTCCAAAATACATAAACAGTTCATCCAGCTCAATATCAAAAAAACAATCAACCCAATCCAAAAATGGGCAGAAGACCTAAAGAGACATTTCTCCAAAGAAGACATAGAGATAGCCAAGAGGCACATGAAAAGCTGCTCAACATCACTAATTATTAGAGAAATGCAAATCAAAACTACAATGAGGTATCACCTCACACTGGTTAGAATGGGCATCATCAGAAAACCTACAAACAGTAAATGCTGGAGAGGGTGTGGAGAAAAGGGAACTCTCTTGCACTGCTGGTGGGAATGTAAATTGATACAGCCACTATGGAGAACAGTATGGAGGTTCCTTGCAAAACTAAAAATAGAACTACCATATGACCCAGCAATCCCACTGCTGGGCATATACTCAGAGAACACCATCATTCAAAAAGACACATGCACTCCAATGTTCACTGCAGCACTATTTACAATAGCCAGGACATGGAAGCAACCTAAATGTCCATCAACAGATGAATGGATAAAGAAGATGTGGTACATATATACCATGGAATACTACTCAGCTGTAAAAAGCAATGAAACTGGGACATTTGTAGAGACATGGATGGACCTAGAGACTGTCATACAGAGTGAAGTGAGTCAGAGAGAGAAAAACAAATATCGTATATTAACACATATATGTGGACTATAGAAAAATGGTACAAATCAACTGGTTTGCAAGGCAGAAATAGAGACACAGATGTAGAGAACAAACCTATGGACACCAAGTGGGGAAAGCGGAGAGGGTGGGGGGGGAAACGAATTGGGAGATTGGGATACCAAATTGTACACTCTAAATATATGCAGTTTATTGTAAAAAATAAAAATTTAAAAATTAAAAAAAAAAAAATGGCTTATGAGTGAAAAATAACCAGTGGGAAAAAAAGAAGTGTGGTGAGATTAAGTTAAAATTTTAAAGTATCTTGCCAGGAGTTATAAAGCAAATGTCACTACGAGGAGCAGTATATACCAGGGGTCCACCCACACCATATAATGCTTTTAAACCTTGTTTTAGACTAGGCCTCCCACCCCTAATTTTAAAATAGCAAAGATAACACAGTTATCAAACAAAAGTCAAGCAATACAATAAATTACAAAGAAAAAAGTAAAACTAAATCAATACCCACTTAAAAATAACCATCATTAACTTTAGTTAAATATCATTCCTGACTTTTTTTTACACAGATACAGATTTAAAGAAATAGAGGATATTTTTATTAACATAGATGTATATACTTATTTATCATATTTATTTCTAATCACATTATTTTTTTTAGAAAAGCATTCAGGTAGTTTGCTTGTATTTAGGATAAGAAACTAAACTGAAGCAATTACTAAACTAAATATTTCTTTATCCCAACAGGTATTTCTTTCAAAATCCATTCAAGTTTATTTAAAAAAAAAAATACCAAAAAATTTAAGAGGTTAGTCATTATATATATATTATAATTTTTTTGTTTTAGACAATAAACTCTCTGTTATGAAAATAAGAGGAGATTGGCACAAGATTATACCTCCCTTTCCCCACTCTCAATTTATTCATTATATCATTAAGGTTTATAATATTTGCAATCTTCATCTATAATACAACTATCATTCCCAGTTTGGTCTTGGTTCTTTACAAAATTCAGTGCTCACCACCAGTCCTTTTATTTGATTCATTTCTCCTGTCAAATGTTTTCCTTAAGAAAGGCTCATGGGTGTTGTATTTTCTGAGTTCCTGCATGCTTAAGAGTACTTGATATTATATTTGACAACTTGGTTAGCAATAATATACTAATCTCAGCAAACTAAAAACAGAATTACCATATGATCCAGCAATCCCATTCCTGGGCATATATCCACACAAAACTATAATTCAAAAAGATACATGCACCCTTATGTTCATAGCAGCACTATTCACTATAGCCAAGACATGGAAGCAATCTAAATGTCCATTGACAGATGAATGGATAAAGAAATGTGGTATATGTACACAATGGAATACTACTCAGCCATAAAAAAGAACAAAATAATACCTTTTGCAGCAACATGGATACAACTAGAGATCATCATGCTACGTGAAGTTAGTTAGAGAAAGACAAATACCAGATGATATCACTTGTATGTGGAATTGATAATATGGCACAAATGAACCTGTCTACAAAATAGAAAGAGACTCACAGACACAGAGAACAGATCTGTGGTTGCCAATGGGGAGGGAGCATAGAGGAGGGATGGATTGGGAGTTTGGGATTAGTAGATGCAAACTATTACATGTAGAATGGATAAACAGGGAACTATATTCAATATCCTGGGATAAACCATAACGGAAAAAAACATAAAAAAGAATGTATACAGGGGTATAACTGAGCCACTTTGCTGTATAGCAGAAATTAACACAACATTGTAAATCAACTATATTTCTATTAAAAAAATAAATTAAAAAATATACTTAAGTCACTCTCTTCCCACTCAGAACTTTGGAAACATTCCTCCATTGCCTCCTGTCACTGAATCTGGTGCTAAAGAAGTTTCAGACCCTTTGGTGTTTTTTCCTAACCAGCGAAGAATTCTTTCTTCATTCTTGAAGTTCAGTTTCATCAGGATATGTTTTGGTGTCAAGTGCTTTCTGTAAGATTCCCTAGAACATAGTGTACTTTTTCAATCTGCGGATTCATTCCTTCACTGCAGGAAAACATTTCTCTTTATATCTTTAAGTACTTCTTTAGTTCCTTTTTTTTTGATACCAATTAATGTTAGAATATATTTGTCTTTCTACAATTGTCCTCTCAAGAATTAATATTGGTTTTTTAAATTCTTCATTCACTTGCGGTCATCTCAAGCCTTTTCTTGTGTTACCAATTCAGTTTTCAACCATGTTTCTTGCTATTTCTAATTCATTTATTTGTTCTGTAATAGTGTTATTTGGGCCAAGTTGTTTCCTTAGCTCTGCAATCTGCCCATTTAAGCATCTCATACACGAGCTCTTGTTTTACTGAATTCATGTTCTTTTGATGGTCTTTGAGAACACAATATACCTGTAGGAACTTTTGTTTCTTAGGTTAGCTTTTCTTCCCTACTGGTTTCCTCTGTTTCCCAGCTCTGCTCCCTTTGCTGCCTGTAGCATATTTATGTGGTTATCAGGCCATTTAATCGAATTTTGCTCATGCTTAAGGGGGGCAGGTCTGTTCAGACCATTTATCTGCTTTGATGTAGTGTTGGTGTATTCTCCTTGGCCATATTTCCCATCTTATCTGACAACTATTTCTCTTCCTCTGTGAGCTCGTGTTCTATATACTTTCCTGCATGGATGATATTAAAAATATTTAATAACTAGCATGACACAGACACTGAACAAGCAGAAAAAGAGGTTGACCACAGCTCTGGGGCAGGGGCCTGAAGGCTCTTTGTTAGGCTACATGTTATCCCTTTAGGTACTGGAATGTGGGGTGGTCTGGAGTTGGGTGGTTCTCGTGAGAGGGGCTGGGGTCAAAGCAGCATGAGACACTTCAGAGAGTGATTATTTACTTCCTGGTATAGAAGCATTTCAATATTTTAATAACTAGCACAGTCATACCAGTCTCTACCCGCCGAACCTGAGCCCTGCTTGTCTGTGTGTGTGCATGAGGGAGGGAGGAAGAGCTGTGCATACAGGCTTTTGTTGGAGGGACTGGACTCTGCTTTGCCTCCTGATAGTTACAGGAAGTCCTGCACCAGTGTGAATTCCGAAAGGAGAGGGGAGATACCTACTATATCATGAGGAAGAATACCCTTGTGATGTGGGTTTTTCTCTTAAATGAGGGATGGGCTGGTTGTTCCTGTTCCTTGTTCACCCATCTCTCCTCAACAAAACCCCCTTCCCCTACACACGCGTGCACACACACACACACACACACACACACCAGCCCCACTCAAAGGAAGAAAGAGATGTCTACTCACCCTGTCCAATTCTCCAATCTTCTTTCCCAAATCTGAGATTTTAATAAGAATTCTGGATTTTGCAAATTCCCCCAGCAAGGGCAGGATTAGGAACTCTTCTCATTCTTGCCAGAAAAACCGGGTCTTTTTCTTCGGTGATCATCTTTTGAAGTTTAGGGTGCAATGACAAGGTTGGGCTCCTTCTTTTGTTTCAATGTTTTTGTTTTGTTTTGTTTTTTTACTAGTTTTGAATTTTAAAATTTTTACTTAATTTGGTAGTTCATTTTGTTAATAAGGCTTTAAGGGATGGGGATTCTGTGACCTGGCCTTATTTATCCTAAAAGACCCCAAAGCACAAGGACTAAACCAGCAGTTCTGGAGTTGAGAAACTGAGAAATTGGGGCTGCATATTAGAATCACTGGGGAAATTTTAGCAATACAAGTGACAGGCTACACTCCAGAGACTGATTTAAGTGCTCTGGGGGGGGCCTATCCACTGGTGTTTTTATTTGCTCCTTTTTTAAGTCCTTCTATTGATTCTAATGTACAAACAGGGCTGAGAACCATGAGCTGGACTTTGCCTTCTAATTGTTCATAATTTGATACACATAAGCAGCATTAAAAATATTTTATGACCTGCATTAATGAAGGCAAAATACAAAAAAACCCATAAATTATTTATACTCTAAGTGGTCAGTCAGAGTATTTCTTGAGCAGCCAAGGAAGCAGGAAGGAATAGAAGAGATGTGTATGGTTTTGCTTCAAAGTATTTTTATCTAGCTGGGTAACAGAAGTATCACACCTGAAGGACCCAGGGAGCACCATCGGAGGTAATGCTCAACTTCTAAGATAGTTCTGGAATCCTCCAATGGACAGCAAGGCACTGTTGGGTGCTGGGCACACTATTTTGAAGAAAGTCAAAATTTCATGATTTAGTGAGGGAGGCGGCTATACTGACAACTAAAACATGCACCAAAAAATTAGTCCAGTTCCCATGTAGTCACGCTTCCCATCCTTAAGTTCTAATTTATGCGGTATTGTTCAGAAGTGCAGGAAGCCTTTAGAGGTGAAATTGATGGCTGGGATTTATTGTGTCTGGGCAGTTTCTGAAGAGACTCAGTCTGGGTTTTCAGGAAGGGGAAAGGGCATTCCAAGTCTGTTAAGGAACTTGACCTATGGCATGGAATCATCAAGGATTTTTGGATTTGGAAGACAGTGACAGGTTGAAAAAGCATAGAATTCAGAGATCAAGGCTGTAGCCACCAGGAGTATGGAGGTCAAAGCAGGCCTTTGTAACAAACTGGGTAAAGAGCGTGGAAGTGATGGAGGAGTTTAGGGTGTCTGAACTTCTTGCTTGAGAGATGAGAATAATGGTGATGTCACTGACTTAGATGGCAAAGCTTAAAGGGCAACCACATTCAGAATTGGGGTTTCAGATGAAGGCAGGACACCTAAGGATCAATGCTCAGGAGGCGGATGGGTCTGGATTGGAGCTCCAAGACCACAACCCAGGTGAGTGACCTGCACGTGAAGTGTAATTTAAGGGTCATCTGCATGGAGACTGCTGTCTGATACCACAGAGCAGGTATAAATCAGGAGGAACCAGGCAGAGATCATCCATCTCCCCCAGTAATTCACAAAACCCGGGGGAAGAGGTTTGGTCAGTGAAGCACAAAGGTCAGGGGAATGTCCAAGGTGATCTCATGAAAGCCTCTGGAGCAGCAGCTCACTTTTAAAACTTTTAAACAACTTTGACCGTCAAGCCAAATCAAAAAGCCCTAAAATTGGTCACACACTCAATTTTAGCAGAGAAGTGACAATTCTGTTCTCTGGGGAAGGAGATGTGCTCACACAGCAAATCAGTTATTGTGATCTCAGTGCTGATGTCAGACCATCAACACTCATCATTTCTTATCAACCCAAACCATCCCTGCTCCATAAGCACTTTTCCAATTTGTGCTTCTGGAGAGAGTGACAGTGATGCCGAGGGTCAGGATGTGTGTGTGTGTGTGTGTGTGTGTGTGTGTGAATACATACAGACACACATGTATGTGTGCTCATAAAAAGGGTCTTGGACATCTCTTCTAAGCCACCCATGGGAAGGTAAGAATAAAAATGTCAACTCTGATGGTTCCATTCCTTCTTGCTCTTTGAGTTTCTCTATCGCTGCCACTAAGCACAGATATTCCAGGTGTATCTACATTCTTGTAGAAGAGTAATAAAACAGAAAATGTACCAATATTTGCAGGTTCTGGAAGAACAGGAAGCAGCAGACATTGCCTTCCCTCATTAGCACAAGGCACCTTTACTCTCTTGCCCTCCAGCAATCAAGACAGATGTCCAAACATGGTCTCTTTTGAACCCACCTTGGTTCATCCTCCAGGAAGCTTGTCTCTTCATGGTTTCCAAGTACCCCAGAGGGCAGAGCTGAGGGACAGTAATGGACTCTTCACACACTCGTATCTGAGCACACTGCTCTAGGTAGGTATGGGAGAAGGCAGGAGATGGGCAGCTGGTCCTTATACCGCTGTCTCTGGCAGAACTGATGCTTACAATTTATAAGAATAAAGCCATTACAATAAGGCTCCTGGGATTTTATGGGGGCAATTTCACATAAGTTAGAATAAGCAGAGCCCATAGAGACTGACTTTAGGTCTGGACAGGCATTTCCATTTTACACAGTGAGAATGATGTTGGTGGTGGTTCTTCAATGTTTGTCACTTGGATTTTTCTGAATTTGCCCATATTCCATGTGGAACAAAGACACACATGCTTGTCATAGTGATTGTTTCAAGGAATAGAAGCCCACTAAAAGCAGTGTAAGCCAAAAGGTTGGGGTCTTACTGTAAAGGGTTAGGGTTCTCAAAGGGAGGAATTCTAGGGCAGCAGCCAGAAGCGGGAAAGCAAAAGCCAGCCTTCAAGAAAAATTTACAGGTGTACGGCAACTACACAATTCCTTGTCCTAGGTTCTCGGTGTGCCTGCACCATCCTTTCCTTCCCCACCGGCTTTCTCTTCTTCCTCCTCCTGCATGTGGCCCAAAATGGCCACCCCAGCTCAGACTCCACAGGACCCTTTTGCTCAAACACTTACCACACTTCACTGGCTTCTCTCTCTTCCTTCAACCCTCCCTGTCCCAATTTAAAGTGGCCCAAAATAGTCAGTGGGAAGTTGTTGTATAACAAAGGGAGTCCAACTCGAGGATGGAAGATGCCTTAGAGGACTGGGGCAGGGAGGGTGGGGGGGAATCGAGGTGGGGGCGTCAAGGAAGGGAGGGAATATGGGGATATGTGTATAAAAACAGTTGATTGAACCTGGTGTACCCCCAAAAAAAATAAAATAAAAAAAAATAAAGTGGCCCAGCTCATGTGTTTAAAGAGGAGGCCTCAAGTTGGCATAGGCGGGAAGCTTTCCTGAGGAGGTGGTATGGACAGGGTTGCAGCCCAACACCAGCCACATATATCTATCCATCTGTAGGCAACTTAACATCCACCACCAAGTACATAGAGGGAACACCTGACAAGTTCAACCCTATTTTGGAACCAAGTGATTTAGACAAAAAAGTATCTGCTTTGAATGTAAACTTATTAACCAAACAGCAATTCAAATGTTAAGCACAGCAAATTCATCTCTTGGTTTTGTATTTGTGGTTTCTCCGAAAACAGAATTAAACCAGGCCAAAGGACAAAGGCACCTGTGACAGGAACTAGTCTTTCTAGTGTGCTTAGAACACCAGGGGCAATGCCATTATAGCGGTCATCTGATGCTTCAAAATTATTTTTTGTTTAGGTTTAAATAGTTTGTTATATAGATTTTGGAGCTAGGCTGCCTGAGTTTGTAGCCTGGCTCTACTCCTCATCAGCTGTGGGACCTTAGACAAGGGGCTTCCCTAATCTGTGCCTCAGTTTTCTCATCTGTAACTTCAGGATACTAACAGTACTGGCCCTATAGAGTGACTAGGAGGATTAAATGTATTAATATTTGTGAAAGCTTGGAATGATGACCAGCAAATAGTATGTGCTCCACAAACGATACTTATTACTGGCATAGTCATTAAGCAAAAACCCACACAAAAATGTTTAAGAGAAGCACTTGATAAAATACTTTAAAAATAAGTTTATTGTAACTAATGAATATAAAATCTGACAGATGTTTTTAAATATTTTTGCAAAAAAAGTAAATCCCTCCCTTGTTCCCCCTCCCCACAAGATATAGAGTTAGAACTTGGACAGAGTTTACGCGAAACCTAAACATGAAATTCTCATTTATCAGTTGATCCTTAAAGGCTCCGACACATTATATTCTAAGGTCCATTAAAATTAAGCAATCAACAAACCACTGGACACTTGCTTTCTATTGTCATTATGATGCTCATTCAAAATGCTGAAGGACAAGAATAGGTAACATAGGACTGCATGTGACAGATACTCAAAGTGCATGGATCTATGAAATCACAAACAATCAAGATGAGAATACTGGCGGTAGAATTAAACATTGACTTAAAAAGAGCAATCCAAGGAAATCTATGTACGTTGTAGCCTTTGGCATCCGGTCTAATGTGTTTCTTCTTTATAGAGACATCATTTTGTCCAATCTATTAACCAGATTAAATCAACCTTAACACATGTCTCATCTGACACAGATTGTCCACAGCCAATTTCACATGAGGTAGTTGGGCTGTTTACCGACATTCCGATGAAACTGTCATGACACAGGGGACTCATGCATCAAACATGCCAGGAGACTGGCTCATTAGCCTTCTGGGAAGTAACAGAATTACTTCTAGATCACCCTTCTTGTCACCACTGACTCCATATACACCTATAAATAGACCCAGGTACACAGGAATCTGTGGATGAGATCAGCTTTGCAAGGGGTACCAACCGTCCCAGGGTGGTTTCTGTTTATAAAGTACAGGGAGGAAAGACTGATCACACTTTAAAATATATAAAACAGAAAGGACAGTGCTTAAAACAAGCAAGACCTCTTTCTCGTGGTTCTCACACAGCTTAGCTGAAAACATTTGTTCACTGAAAGAGAAGTGATTAAAAAGGGTAACCAAGGAATTTTGAAAACTTTTGCTTTGCAGAGTAGTGGTATGTGTTTCCCTTTTAATGAAAGGCTATATAGAAACAGTGGAGAAGAAAGATCAATGCCTGAATCAACTGTACCACTGAGGAGCGCTTCTAAGTGCCCTGATGCAACAGCGCAACAAGAAATCATGCAAATGGCCTCTGTACACAGGCTACTGCCTGAGCCAGGATGGGACCGGGGACATTTCCAGAGGAGGTCTAGTGAACAGTACGTTCATGGAATTGCTGAAAAGACCCTAACACGCTTGTAATAGATAAGCAGTCTTCAAATACTATTAAACAGCTAGTGGGTATTTTATGTCATTCTTATGAACCCCTGAGTAAGCAACTGCAGACGACAAAAGACTGTCCAGAAGGAGAGAGTGTTTCTAAGTAAAGCACTCTATGTGCACACCACAGGGACACGCGTTGCCAAAGACACTGAAGCTCCCGTACAGACTCCATCAGATCACAACAGCATGGAAATCAGGCCCTTCAAGACTAAACACCTCAGCTCAGCTAACAGAACAATGGCTTAAAATGTATTGTACTTACAAATTCTAAACCTTAAAAAAAGAAATGAAACATGAGGGAAGGGAAGGTGAAGAGTTATAAAACCCACGACTAAAATCAGAAGCAACTGATTTTAATCGATGATTCAGTAATGCACCATCATGTAACCAACTTCTTAGAGGACACTTTTTAGAAAAAAACAAAAAGTTTTCTTTCAGAAAGTTTCCAAAATCACATCATCTTGTATAGCTCATGACCCTCTGTCTCTCCCTACTGACTCAAATGATATTTCTTCATACATATGATTTTCACAATCAGATTGCTTCCTTAATAAGATACCTCTTGCTTCAGCTCCTTTATTCACTTCAAATTTAATAGAGTATAATTTATTTATTGGTCCCTACCACATATTTTTCTTAATTAAAAACACTTTTCTGAAAATATAAACTTGAAAGCATTAACTTCTGATTAATTAATAATCAAAAAAGGAAGACTGCAAACCTTTCTGGCAGCACTCATCTAATAACAGATCATCTTTCCTAGGTGCTACACACCATGTGGTCACCTGCTTTACAGCTACGCATGGGAACGGGGGTTCGTTAAGAAGCTCTTGCAGTCTGGGAGGGGAAGAGAATGCCCACTGACTGGGCACCTGACCCTGGCTAGGTCGGAGCCAGATGCTCCATATCTGTGCTAGAAGCTGCTGCTGAGGAATGGAGCAGAACAGCTAAGAAAGGGGATGGATTTGGTGCTCTGATGGGGGCACTGTTTGCAACCATTAGTAACAGAGAAGAGGCAAGAGAAGCAGCAGGGCTGAACTATGGAGTTCAGATATCCCTCATCGTGGAATATGACATTTGGGGAGGATTTATGTTCATAATGACTGCAAATAATGACGACAAGGTACCTAAAGCCACCATTTACACATCCTAACAAACGCTGCCTTTCAAAGTCAGTTCCCTGGGGACTGCTGTACTCAACATTCCAAGAGCCCCACTTCTAGAACTACCTGAAGGGCTGGATCAATAGGTGATGACAAAATCATTTCCACCTCATAGTCACAAGCTGGTTCTTCTCCAAAAGGTATTCCTCTAACTTAAATTTTTCGTCAAGATTAGCGTTAATGAATCAAATTTGCATTCAAAGGACAAAAAAAGTTGCCATCATTGAAAGGATTTTGTTCAGTTAGACAAATATACATTAATCCCTCCTAAGTATAAGGCCTGGCTTCTACTGTGAGAAGTGCAGACATGATGAAATTATATGTATGCAAGTGCCTTATAAGAGGTCGTCCAAATGCTACTTAGCTTCTAATGATACCTAGCAGACACATTACCTTTTCTTTTCCTTCAGGATCTCTCTAAAGGTTGCTCTAGAAAGGGAATCCTAAAAATGTTTGGGCAGTCAACAAATATACTAGCGTCTTCCCATCTCCTCTCATTGTCAGAGAAAGAAGAATGAGAGGTCCCAGGAATCTTGGAGGATTATGGAGAGAAAGCCTTAACTATCTTTTCTCTTTGTCCTCTTCTTAGATAGTAAATGCAAATTCGCACAAATTACGATTTTAAATAAAATGCAAAAGCAAACACTTCAAGTCCAGGAGGAAGCTCTGACTATGCCAAGCTTCAGGTCAAGTTGAACTTATCGTCTAGTACGACGTTCAATTTCTGGAGCTTTACGTATTTTAGGTAAATTTAATATGCTCCAGTGAGGAAAATACCTATCAAGAAACATTACCCTTTCAGTAGGGCTGGAAAAGTGTTGAGTAGATAATGTAACTTATTCAAGTTATTCAATCTACTCTGATCTGGGTCCCCAAAGATCCCAGATAATACAAAACCCTTCTTTCCCAGAAAACTGGGTCATGTACACCAAGGCAGTACCTATATAAATGCGAAATGGCCATGCTGAGCAGCTTTCTTTTTGTGTGTATTCAAAGCCTCAGTGGAAAATCGGAGGTATTTTCAGTGTGCCCACCTCTCTCCCAGAGATGATACCAGTTCACCTGAAGTGAGGGGAGCACCAGTATTTGCTCCAAACAGTCATGTTTCACAATGCTTACAATCTCCTGGTAGCACCCCCCCCCCAATGGCACAAAGCCTAATGTGCATTCATTCAAGGTAAAGCAAAGGCTGGTGGCTTTTTCTTTTTCCCTTTTAGGAGGCTCTGTAAGGGCAGGAAGTGTAATTATGCCCTAGTCTGGCCATCATGCTCACACTAGCCAGAGAAGGAGATCCGCACTGAGTACTCGTGGGAGTGGGAGGAGACAACACACACACCTTGGCAGCTGCCAAAAGCAAGCGCTAAGATACAAAAGAATAAACATCACTTTAGCACCCTTTTTCTCCTTAGCCTTAAAATATTTGATGCTGCTTTTCTAAAGTTTAAGCATTTTCCAGAAGTCCTTATAGAGCACAGTACCTGCTTCATTAATTTGAGCTACATAAATGCCCATTTGTTTAAAGACAGACAAAAGACAAAATCAATACCCCTCCCTACATTAGTCTCTCAACCTAAGGAGAGGGTTCTCTTTGCCCTCAGGACAGCATCACCTGTGCCCCTCAAAGGAACTCACCTTCAACCTGGGGAACTACCTCATGCTGGAACTTCCCTTCCAGCTACTTTAAGCGAGTAGCCTCTGACAGGGAAGGCACCCGTGGCCTCTCCCCCATGCTCATTCCTGGCAGCCTAGCCTACTGAGAGATGAGGGCCATAGTCCTGGTGTCACACTCTTCCAGAGACCGCCTACACAAGGTTGTTTTATGAAAGACTTAAATCCCACTTTCAAACTGTGGTACGGTCCCAAAGCTTTTGAAGACAGATAAGCAGCTGCACTTAGCTTGCTCTGCAACTATTGGCGATTAAGCCAAGACTGATCAGAGAGCACATTCAGAACCCATCGTCCCTGAAGGCAACACCAAGGCCTGCTGGTGCAATTAAGAAAGCTGCTGAATAAACTTGCTCCACTTCTCACTCTCCCTTTAACTACTTCCTTTCAATGACAGCCTCTTCCTCTTTGAAAAAAAAGACACATCATTTAGTTCATGCAGAAGACTGGGAATTCTGTACACTAGAATTTAATCTCACAGTTCTTCAACCCTGTGTGCACAAGAATAACTTGGAAAATTTATTCAAATTCAAGGTTTATTATCCTGAGTCCCACTCCCATAATTCTAGTTCTTCAGGTCAAGGTAAAGCCTGAGAATCTGCTTTTCAAACAAGCACTCCATGTGATTTTGATGCAGAGGTGGTCCAGATCACACATGGAAATCACGCAGTTCCTCTATTTAGTGGCTGTGTGACTAAGCTAATCTCTCGACCTCTAAACCTACCTCTGACGTTTAATAACAACCCCAGAATGACAGGGTGTTGCTGTGATGTCCAACTGAGATGGTACAGGGGAAAGCAGGCTGGCAAAGGCTGTGCCCTGCACAGGGGTCACCTCAGATGACCTATCCCACCCGTCCCGTACTGTCCTCCAGCTCAGGGCTAGGACACACCACTCATCTCTTCAGAGCCAGTCTCCCCACCTGTAAACAGGGATGGCACTGCTTGGTCACACCAACACCCTGGACATGCTTACTACACAGGTTCTTCTGGTTCACAGAGCCACGGAGAAGAGGATTCTAGTATGGTACTGGCACAAAAACTCTACATTTCAATATCTTCAACAAAGGGACTTAGCTCCCTCTAAATTTTTAGTCTAACTCTAAACTGAAACACTGGCTATGACTTATAGTCCTGGATACAGAAATTGCTCATTTTCAGCTTGGGTTTGGGTGGCCCATTAAAACTAAAAGCTAAAAACAAAACACAATACTAACAAATTCAGTTGTCAAATCTGCTCTTATAACTCGCTGTTCAGGTCTATATAACAGCTATGATTTGGTTTCCAGGAGGCCCTTTGAACTGAATATATAGCACCTTGATTTTTAAACACACAAAACATATACGCATTTAAAAAATTATACATAAAAGCACTAGGCTTTGCCTCCTCTCCATCCCCGCAAGTAAGGGAGTGGAGAGGATTGAAGCTGCTGCTGGAAATTAAGTAGGGAAACAAAACACTTTAGCAAACTTTATTCCCTGAAGTTAGGAGGCGGCGCTGCCCTGCAGACGTCATACCACCTCGTCAGACTCCAGTCCATGGACCTCGTATAAAGTGTCCAGTATCGCCAGCTGCTTTTCCATGGCGGGGAGGTAAAGGCTGAGGTCCCTTTGCATCCCAACACTGAAAGCTGCTTTCTGGTGGTCGCCTTCCTTAATGGTTAATGCAGCCACAAAATCTTCATAGGATGGAGCTGCCCTCAGAGCCAACTGCAAAAGAACTGCCCGTGAGAAGCTGCACCACGGCTCACCCTCCTGCACATTACACTCACACACAAGCACGTGCACGCACACACACTCACACACACACAGGGCTGAGGGGAGCAAGAGTGAGAAACAGGCATACACCCTTTCAGTTCGTGGATTCCTATGTTTCAAGCACCAAATCACTTTCAGGCTAGAAGAAGCAAGTACGTTCTTGGGCCATCCTGAGGCTGAATAATCCCATCAAGTCAGAGAAGGCTGAGAGAAAAGAGTCTGAGAAAAGCTCCTTTCTCACTCACAGTGATCCAGACGCATCCGGTTGAGTGCTCAGGATGACCTGCATGCATGCTGCTGCCACAGTCTTTGTCGGCACAGGGCCAGCCTGGCAGGGCGCCTCACCCTCCTATTTGTATCTCATCTCCGTGTACTTTCTTTGAGTATCTCCTATTTCCCCCTACTTGGATAACATTTCCTTGAAGGGGGTTAACATTTGTGGTTTGCTTGTGCACTGATGCTTTAATGTATTTTATCCCAGTTAATCTTTGTAAGAACCCTCTACAATTTATATCCCTATTTGACAGATGGACATCACACAGCTAATGAGTGCCAGGGCCAGGATTTGAACTTAGAATCGTCTCTATGCTTTTTCAACCATACCACCAACCACACCGCTTTCCTGATGGAAGATTTCTTAAGCTCCTCATAGCTCCCCTCCCTTTGCAGGCCAACTGTTCCCTAAGCTTGCTAAAATCTGCTATCTGGCATCCACTGGTTTGGCTCTGCTGAGTTCTCTGGAGACTTTCTGGAATCTTGAATAATCATTCTGCAGTTGCTTTCTTGAGCTTCCTTATATTGAAAGTCTTTGAGAATCAATCCTTTCTCTTTTAGCAACTGAAAAGTGACTGTCATTATGCAGCGGTTAAAGCACAGGCATGGGTGAAGAGACCTGGACTTGAATTCCAAATCTTTTACATATTAGCTTGAGGAATTTAAGCAAGATGATTAAACTCCTAGAGCCTCGATCTTCTCATTTGTAGAAGATGACTGATAGCACTTCCCTTATTTGAGGGATTAATGGGACATGTAGGATATGTTTACTCCACTGCCTGGCACAAAATAAATACTCAAATAATGATAGGGGTACAAGGGAGAGCAGAGAATCAAGGGAAGGCAACTGTCCAAAAACATAATGTGAGAAAATCTCCCAGAACTGAAGGACATGAGTCTCCAGATTTAAAGACCTATCCAACTGCTCAGCAGAATGAACGATAAAGACCAAAAGGAGAACCTGGTGAAATTTTAGAATGTGGGGATAAAGAACATATCCTACTTCAGTCTATACTAAAAAGCTACAGGAATCAAGACAGTATGGTACTGGCACAAAAACAGAAATAAGGATCAATGGACCAGGATAGAAAGCCCAGAGATAAACCCACACACATATGGTCACCTTATCTTTGACAAAGGAGGCAAGAATATACAATGGAGAAAAGACAGCCTCTTCAATAAATAGTGCTGGGAAAACTGGACAGCTACATATAAAAGAATGAAATTAGAACACTTCCTAACACCATACACAAAAATAAACTCAAAATGGTTTAAAGACCTGAATGTAAGGCCAGACACTATAAAACTCTTAGAGGAAAACATAGGAAGAACACTCTTCGACATAAATCACAGCAAGATCTTTTTTGATCCACCTCGTAGAGTAATGGAAATAAAAGCAAAAATAAACAAATGGAACCTAATGAAACTTAACAGCTTTTGCACAGCAAAGGAAACATAAACAAGATGAAAAGACAACGCTCAGAATAGGAGAAAATATTTTCAAACGAAGCAACTGACAAAGGATTAATCAATCTCCAAAATATACAAGCAGCTCATGCAGCTCAATAACAAAAAAACAAACAACCCAATCCAAAAATGGGCAGAAGACCTAGACATTTCTCCAAAGAAGAAATACAGATGGCCAACAGGCACACGAAAAGATGCTCAACATCACTAATTATTAGAGAAATGTAAATCAAAACCACAACGAGGTATCACCTCACACCAGTCAGAATGGCCGTCATCAAAAAAATCTACAAACAACAAAGGAGAAGATGTGGAGGATGTGGAGAAAAGGGAACTGCACTGTTGGTGGGAATGTAAATTGATACAGCCACTATGGAAAACGGTATGTAAATTCCTTAAAAAACTAAAAATATAAGTACCATATGACCCAGCAATCACACTCCAGGGCATACACCCTGAGAAAACCATAATTCAAAGATACATGTACCACAATGTTTACTGCAGCATTACTACAATGGAAGCAACCTAAATGTCCATCAACAGATGAATGGATAAAGAAGATGTGGCACATATATACAGTGGAATACTATCCAGCTATAAAAAGGAACGAAATTGAGTTATTTGTAGGGAGGTGGATGAACCTAGAGTCTGTCATACAGAGTGAAGTGAGTCAGAAAGAGAAAAACAAATACTGTGTGCTAACGGATATATACAGAATTTAGAAAAATAGTACTGATGAACCTAGTGTCAGGGCAGGAATAAAGACGCAAAAGTTGAGAACAGACTTGAGGACACAGTGGGGGAAGGGGAGTCTGGACGCAGTGAGAGAGTAGCACTGACACACATACACTACCAACTGTAAAATAGATAGCTAGTGGGAAGCTGCTGCAGAGCACAGGGAGATCAGTTCGATGCTCTGTGATGACCTAGAGGGGTGGGAGGGAAGCTCATGAGGAAGGGGATATGGGGATACATGTATAAATATAGCTGATTCACTTTGTTGTACAGTAGAAGCTAACACAACATTGTAAAGCAATTATACTCCAATAATATGTATTATTTTTTAAAAAAAGAACAGATCCTAAAAGCATCTAGAAGGAGGTGAGGAATGGTTTATATACAGTGGCACATTAGATTTTACAATAGTAACACCGGAAGTTGGAGGACATCAGAGGAATGCCTTCAAAGCTCTGAGAGAAAATTACTATTAACCTAGAATTCTACACCAGCCAAAGCAACACTCTAGCAAAAAAGGGGCAGAATAAACACAGTTTCAGGTATGCAGGAACTCAAAAATTTAGCTCCCCTGCACCCTTTCTTAGGAAGCTACTAGAGTTTGGATACCATCAAAAAAAAGTGATTAGATCAAGAAATAGAAAGTCATAGGACTTGAGAAGTGAAATTAGGGTGAGGTGGGGATTCAATATAGAGAAACTTGTGAAGAAAAGTTCTAGGGCAATAGCAGTACAACAATTTAGACTGCAATAAGAGTTTAGAAAGTTCTGGAAGGGAAGACTCCAAGAAAAAAAATACAGATAATATGATAAATTTGTGAGTTCAGAATAATGGTGATCTGAGAAATCTGGATGGTACAGGGAAAAATACAAAATTCATAGAATTTTGGCTCTTCATCATAATATTAACTTGTGATATAATTATATAGGGAAGGTAGAGGCAGGGGAGGTGAGGTAGTGACAGTAAGGTCTAAGAGAGCTAAATTCTAATCTGTAACAGAAACCAACATTAATTAAAATTGATTAATTAAAATTGATAAGGCTACAAAGAACAGTAAATAGTTTTAGAATTACAGAGGTATTAGAAGAAATAGCCAAAGCAGTTGAAAGTGGAAGCCTCTTTTAGTGAGTCTGGGAAGTATAGAACAAACTGCTATTTTTTGTTATAACCTTTTTTGGATTCTGTGATAAAAAACAAAACAAAATTCTATGTACATATATTTAAGTAAAATAAAAAATTTTTTACAGTTTCTCCAGAGTGGAGCCCAGGACTATGCCTTTCTCAAAGTCTCCTAGTGGACTATGATGTAGCCGAGCCTATTTGGGAAACAATGACAAAACTCAACTGAAGAGGAAGCCAAAAAAGGGAGCCACAGAAAGAGGCGGAGCCTAGACTGAGCATCAGTTCCACAGACCATAACTGTCTGAAGATAAAAGTTCACTATTTGGCTGGTAAATAAGTCAGATTACTTAAGTGTAAAAGATATTTTCCTGAGCAACCAAGATTAGTTAAATGAATTTGCCCCTGATAATTCTAATTAGCACATCAGGAAACTGAACAAACTTTCCAAAGTAGGGATGACTTAGAGAATAACAGGAGAGAGACTGAAAGGTAGCCCCTCTATTGATAAGGCTGTTACCAAACGTTCAACATAATCTATTCTCTTGAAAACCAGCAATCTGAAAAACTATTGGCAATAAAATCAAGAGTCTTCGAAATGTTCTTATCTATAACTTTAGGTGTATTACCTCACCTCTCTGTGTTTCAGGCTTCTTTGTCTATAAGCAGGGAAAATAAGAGAACCTACCTCAGAGTTATGAGATTAATAACTTTATGTAAGTAAAGCACTTAAAACAACATCTAGTGCATGCATGGTAAGTGGTCCAATTCTAAGTTGTAGTTCTTGGTATTAGACATAGCAATTCTATTTCTAGGAACTTTTGAGGAAATAACAGTTTTGGTCAAAAATGCATAAAAACAGGTGTTGTTTTATCTGTAAAAATAAACTTAGAAGCAGCTGAAATTTCCAGCACAGAGGTTTGGGCATATAAATAGTACCTCCGTACTAGGGAAATATTATGCAGTCCCTAAAAATAAGTGGTGAAGAATACAGCTAACACTGCTGTTGGATATACAGCACACTTATTAAAAGAGTAAATTCTAAGAGTTCATATCACAAGGAGAAAATTTTTTTCGTTTTTCCTTTGTTTTCTTTTTATTGTATCTATATGAGAAGATGTATGTTAGCTAAACCTATTGTGGTAATCATTTCACAATACATGTAAATCAAACCACCATGCTATACACCTTAAACATACAGTAATGTATGTCAATTACTTCTCAATAAAATGAGAAAATATAAAAAAATAAAAAAGTGGAGAAAAAGAATACAAAATTATACAACCAGCTAAATGTCAAAAAAATTTATATGCATATACAGAGTAAGTATATAAAATAAAGATAATTATACACATAAAACAAACATAAATATAAAAATATAAATATCTATAAGTGGATATTTATATAAATATATAAAATGAAATAGAATGATACTGAAAAGAATATGTAAAAATATATGAAAATAAGAGCTAAGAAGGTAAAACACAAAAATGTTAAAAATTCTTAGTTTACAGTGTTGAGATTATGGACAATTTTAAATTTTACCCTTTCCATTCTTCCATAATTTAAATTTGTTTTTTTTACAATGAGTCTAAATTACCACATATTGGGGAAAATCCTGTAAGTTAAGCGTTCTTTTAAAGACTCATGCTTATGATAAATTTTGTGCTATAGCTTCATTCTTGTTGGCAACATCTCTTGGATCATCAATATTTCAGGATTAAACTCTGCCCTCTATAATGAAAAAAAAAAAAAACCCAAACCACATTTACGTTTCGTAAAAATGGTGCAACTCGATATTTTCAATGCTTTGCCTTCTCACCAAGGGAACACAGGTGTAGGCACCTGCAGGCAATCACAGTATGTACTCAGGGAGATGGATGAATGTAGCAGCATCCTTTGCCTAATTTCTCACTAGCAGCTTCTCAATTATTCTGTCGTCACCGTGGAGAGCTGTGATATATGGGATGAGCACCAGCCTTGGAGACAGCAGATCTGGGCTCTGCCACTGCCTCACTTTGGGACTGGCACGAACAGTGCTGAACTTGTAAAATACTGGGAGTTAATACTGAGGATTACCAAAGACAATGAACACAGAAGTACCCGGCACAGTGCCTGATACATAGTAAGTGTCCAATAGCCACTTGGTAGCTATTATTATGTTACTAAACATGCACTGAAGGTAAGTGTGAGCAGTTTGTGGCTGTAACTGGTCTGGCTCCTATTCCAGTGAACAGTAGGACATGCAGCTAGTCATCTCTATTCTTTCAAAAATGTTTCATTTTCACTAAAATTTGATTTCTTCCACAATAAATTCTTCCCACTTTCTTTACCTGCCTCCTAATAAATCATGACCTGAACAGTTCTTACCTTAGGCAAATGATGTCTCCTGTGCTTTACATTAGTAAAAGATATCATCTGCAAGGCTATATTTAATCCCTCGACCTTCCAAAGAACACTCACATTCTATGACATTTCCTACTGTACCACTACATGAGAATCTGTCTTTTCATGGCTGCACTTGACTAAGGCTGACCTCGCCCTAGATGGGAGAATCAGAGTATTACTGCTGACATAAAGGGGCCATCTATTCCTGTGATTTTACAAAGCAGGCTAAGTGATTTGCCCAGGGGACTACGATTCTCAGGGGTGTGTTCTTCGTAGGTTATGCAAGGAAGGAGGGAGTGGTAGGTGACAGGAGCCAAAACATATGAATACAAACACTTCCACAAAGAAAATAACTGGGTAAGAAGAGATTTCTAGCCCTAGCCACTGGCAACCCAGGTCAGCTGATATTCAAAGACAAAATTCAATTTAGGGAAAAAAAAAACTGGCTAAGATCTGAGAATTAACAGGATTGACCCTAAAAGGCAGCAGAGGGAGCTACGGGCTTGAAACCACCACTGGCTTCCCCTCAGTGGTGAGCATCTGGCAGCTTCCTGCCTATCTCTGTATTGCCACTCTACCACTGCATCAGAAGGCAACCACTTCTGAGACAAATCTTCTCAGGGTCACTGCAACTAGAGAAGGTGAAGCACACTGCAACAGCCTTTTCTTACTTTTTATTGCCAACATTTCCACACAGCAAAGACCTAAATGAAATAAGCAACATTTTGTTCTTACTCTCAAAAACAAAGCAAACAAACACCACACACACAAAGCAAAACGAAACAGCTCGCTGTGGCCATCAGAACATTAGGAGGCAGAAGGATTACTTACCGCAAAAACCCCTCGAACTACCCAGCCATGGTGCTGCCGTAATGTTTTACCATATGCATTATCTTGAAAAGAAGAAAAACTCCATGAGGAACAATTTCATCAGAATTTGATGTGCTATTTGTATCATGTCCTTTCTAACGTATGTAGTAGCACATTCCTATTGGTATTAGAAACTGATAAAAAAAGTTGAATTACAAGATTGTACATCTCAAAAGTCTTGAGTAGGAAAAATAGCCTATACAGATTTTTTTTAAAGAAAAATTGGTATTTCCACTCTTACTCTACGTCAATATATCTGAATTTCAGCTTATTATTATGGTTGGAAAATTCAATACATATAAGGAAATAAAGAGGGAGGAAAGGATATTGTAATACAGAGACTAAACACAATTTAAAATACACTATAAAAATATAAAAATGCAGTTCTTTGAAATGTGTGACCCCAAGCCAGTCCCTTAGCCAACCTCTCTAACCATCTGTTTCCCCCTTCTGTAAAATGATCTCTAAGGTTCTCTTCAATTTCTAACATTCTATTCTGGGATGTCAAATGCTTGTCCTAAATGTCCCTATGACCCTGGATATACAGTATTAAAGCTAGAAACCTTTAAAAATATTATGGAAAGAACAGCTTGAAGTTATTAAGATAGATATAAAGTAATTGGTGAGGCCTATTAATAAAAGTCATTCATATTATAGACTTTAAAGATTAAAAACCTATTACTTTTGTCCCAATGAGTTTTAAAAGGAGATTTTAAAACTGCTATCTAATAATTTTAATTACAAAAAAAAAAATCTCAAGAACAAGATGACTGCATTTTATGCAAGGGATGTGTTCCTGAAGGCTCTGAATAATTCAATATATGCAAAATTCAAAACTGATTTTTCCATAGGAATAAACGCATTCTCAGGAGGCACAGCTCTACATCACCACATTGCACTTTTATTTCAATGCTCCATTTTATTTTCACAGCATCATCTCCAGTGATCTATAGAGTCCTCACACTCCTAAATTACAGCACAGAGTATCATGGGGGTTGTTTGACCTCCTTTATCATGTTTTACCACGTCTAAGTTCTATTCCATACATTTATTTTCATGGACTAGTTTCAACACTAGTACAAGCACCACTACCAACCATTTAATCAATGCTTGGGCGACACTGTAATAGGATATGAAGACATTTTAAATTATAACGAGTGTAGATATTAAAATAAGAAAAAAAAGATACCAAAACCATAACCACAAATTCCTGTGCAGCAAAAAGCAGTGTGGTTCACAGAATCCTGCCAAAGAATATCAGGGTCTTCATTTTACTGGGCAAAACAGCACTGCCATGTGGCTGCAGCTTAAACACAGTTTACAATTTATTCAAGCCCTCTAGCTTTGAAATAATGTAATTCTTGTCAACTTCTATTTTTAAAATTTGGGTGAGGCTTTATTAATATTTTTAGCATACCATACTATCAATTTTACATAATTCAAGTTTGCATAAAAAATTATATTTTGGGGCTTCCTAGGTGGTGCAGTGGTTAAGAATTCGCCTGCCAAGGTAGGGGACACAGGTTCGATCCCTGCCCCAGGAAGATCCCACATGCCGCGGAGCAACTAAGCCCGTGCGCCACAACTATTGAGCCTGCGCTTTAGAGCCCGTGAGCCACAACTATTGAGCCCATGTGCTGTAAGTACTGAAGCCCACTCACCTAGAGCCTGTGCTTCACAACAAGAGAAGCCACTGCAATGAGGGGCCCACATACTACAACAAAGAGTAGCCTCCACTCACCGCAACTAAAGAAAGCCCACGCACAGCAAAAAAGACCCAACACAGCCAATAAAATAAATAAATAATAAATAAATAAATTTAAAAAAATCCTCTACTGAGTGACTATAATTAAAACGAGAGACTGTGCTAAGTGTTGGAGAGAACGAGAGAAAAAAAAATCCATTGTATTTTGTATAAAAGAAGACTGTACATTTGAATTCTAACAGCAGATTTCCCTGGCTACCTAAAGTTTTAGGAATGGGTTGAAATGCTAACATCCAGTGTGGTGAAGCTAAAGCAGAAATTATAAAAATCAATAAATTCAACTGTAGAAAGGACTCTTAGAAACAGTGTAAAGGAGAATTCAAGATTAAATTCAATCTCTTTCTTAGGAGAACAGCCTGTAGGCTAGGGCACTGGCAAGGATATGAGTCTTCAATGTCAGCCACACTTAAAACCTATCTGATTCTCTAAGGGGACAGGTGTTATCAGGGACATTTTAGATGGTATCTAAGACCTTAGTGAAGAAAGGGCTGCTAGCACACAAAACATATAGGTGCAGTTGGGCAGGAAATACTAGGCACAGCCTCGGGGGTAAATTGGCAAGACAAACAACTTTCTAACCATCTAAGGAGGCATCTTAGCGCACAGGTCCATGGAAAACACCTTGAAGTCAGTCACAGAGGTATAGTGGGAATACTTCCTTTCTTGTGATCCTAATCCATGTAAGGTATTAAATGCCATTAAAATCAGAAGATGAAATTCAGTGCCATTACAATCTGCTTGTAGACATCCATGATGGAATGGCTGTTCCATCCGACATGAATTTAGTGCGAGTCTACCACACACCCCTCACTGTGCAAGGCAGCAGGGATCTCTGGGTGATTTAAACTCAGTCCCTTGACCTCTGGAAGTTCATGGGTTTATAAGAGAGCCAGCCCTTAGAAAATCATTACTATGCAAATTGCCAACTGCTATAAGAGAGATCTCTATCCAGTGCTACCGGAAAAGAAAGAGAGAGATGTATCCAGCCTAGGAGGATGTGGAAAGAGAAAATTCTCCAAAGGAGTCTCGAAGGCTGGGTGGGGCAGATAGGAGGGTGGTGGCTGGGGCTGCAGACAGAGGAAGCTACATACATTGTGAGAGATGGTGGCATGAAGGGCAACAGCCCACTAGGGCTGCAGATCACTGGCACTGAGGCCAAATTGTGAGGGCCTTCTCATGCCATGTCAAGGATTCTGAACTTCCCACCTGAGGCACAGTGGTAGTTTAAAATAATACAACACTTACTGTTTTTTTCCCGATTTTACAAACAATGCATGTTCACTGTTAAAAAGTATAGAAAATGCAAAAAGGGAAGAACTAAAGAAACCTATAATCATGCCTCCCAGAGATAACCACAGAGGGCATTGTGGCGGTATGTTCTCTTAAGTCTTTCTTCCTATACAGATGCTATTCTTTTCTTCTACTAACAGGCATGATCATTCTGACTTGGAACTGTGGTAGGGAAGTAAAAAGAGATCCATATTTCTTTACAGTATGCAGCAAACAGAGCTGACCACTGTCTTGGTCCCTGAGCCTTTGGCTCCAGAGTTCACCTGGCAGACAAACTGCCTGTTTATAAGGGCTCTGGACCTGGTGCTACTCCAACTTCAGAGACTTTATACCTTTCCTACACCACTCAAAAAAGCCCAGAAACCCTTCTCCCTGCCCCCTTCTATGGGACAGCAAGAAAACAAAGATGCTATGAGTTCAAGTAAGATGGGCAGCCTGCTCTAAGGAAGAGAGAGTGTTTGTACAGCAGCACGATCTGTGTCTCCCACCTGGCCCTTCTAGAGAAGGCAGCTGTTCCTTGCTATGCCTGCATCTCGCCAGAGAAGAGTCCCACTGGGCAAAATGTGGGCCAGGTAGTCTAACAGGGGAAGAGGGAGGCAGAGAATTTCGACGGGGTCCTGACTCAGGCCTAGGAAGACCACTTCTGCAACTGAAAACAAACAAATAAAACTCATAAAAGGAAAAGACTTGCCCAAAGTCCTTAGCTGACTTCTAGGGCTGCAAATATCCTTGCCATGTGAGGCAGCATTAAATTAGGATGAAGTCTAAGCATTGACCTATTTTGGTTACCTAGAGAAGATTAGATAATAAAATATATTAATCTTCCCTGTAATACCCATTCATTATCATAATGCATGTTCTATAATCTGGAAGTATTTTTAGCCTCTGAAAGACATAAATGATTCCCTTCTCCCAGTTCTGTGAAATGTGTCAGTTCCTTAGAAACAGTAAAAATTTCTGAGTAGGAAACATTGACAATCACCTTGCCCAATTCTCTTCCTTTTACGGATGAAAAAAACAGAAGACCCAGAGAGACAGTTACCTGCACAAGGTCACAAAGCTAAAAGCAATGAGAGGTTGGGGCATTCTTGTTACATTAAACCAACTGTTTATTCTTTGTGATAAAACAAAATAATGAAAATGAAAAATGTGACTTCTTTCAGCCATATCCTGAAAAAATTGGAACCTTATGCTATTTATGAAAACAACGCAGATTTGATTTCTTTAACGGTTAGTCAAAAACTTTCTATGAGGTATTTAGAGATTATGCCTCAACCTATTACAGCATCTGAGTGAGAACAATCTTTCCATTACTATTGGTGGATAGCTATTCTGTCCAGGAACAGAATATATGAGAGTGTTTCTCTATTGTAAATCTATAATTGGTAAGAATTTGTAAAGTTACTTTTGATTGTAGAGAGGACAAAGAAGAAATGCAAATCTAAGTTTTAGGAGAGAGCCTGAGAAGTAGACAAGCAAAGCCACAAAAGGTGGAATCAATCATTCACTGAGCTCAGGAAATGAAAATCATCTCAGTTCTGCAAAGAGCTAAAGTAGGAAGTCCTTAGGCAAGAATCAGAAACAAAAAAAGGTTTGGAAGTGAATAAGCGAATAACTGAATAAATCTGAAAATACTGAGTGAAAAAGGAAGAATGTGTATTATGTGACATCATGCACATGAGTTTAAAACATGCAATACATTACTAGATACTGTTTGTGACAAATACACAGTAAAAGTATGAAAACACTGATTATATAATGATAAACTACAAATTCTGGATGAAGATTTTCTTGGAAGTAATGGGGTCATGAGGTAGCAGATGGTATTGTATCTATATATTTGGTCAAATGATAGATATCTGATATAATTTAAATAACCTACTACTAGCAACATACCCCCAAATTCTTTACAGTGACTAAGCTTCGGGTAAAATGAATCGTATGGAGGAAAACCAACTCAATAACCAGTTGACAAGAGATGAAACAAGTACCCAGAGATATCCTTTGTTACCTTCAGTCACCATCGAGATGAAAACTTGTACTGTAAGCCAATTCTGCCATTAGAGGCAGACGCTATGAACAGTTCTGGAAAGGGCATGACTGGATTCACATTCCCCAGTACTTTCAGAATAATTAGTCAAGTTATGATTTGATGTCAAATATTTGATTATGAGTTCTGACTTTATCTCTCTCATATAGTTCTCCTTGTTTGTGAAAGCCTTTCATATTAAATGCATAACTGAGCATCCTTCACATTTTTTTTTTCCTATTCTGTGCTAGAGATCTTGGTTAGGGTAATGTTTACCTGACATTTATGGAATCATTCCAAGGTGAGGGATGCGGCAATATGTTATCCTGCTAAGGGAATAGCGCAGAGCGCATAACATTTAGTACAATGGTGCATGAAATGGCAGAGCAACTTTTCTTCCCTTCACTTACAAGGATGCTTTCCAAAGCCTCTTTTTGATGTGGCAATTGCGAATGGACGGGCTCAGCTATAGGGTGGACCATTAAACACATCCGCCTTGTGTACCCAACTCTCTCCTTAGAATGATCTCTAGAGAATGTCAGAGGACAGAAGAGTTCAGAGTAGCTCTTGGCATGAGACCACCGAAAATATCCCACTCTGATCATCATTATGGAGAATCCAAGTGATGGCTCAAATGCAAAAGGGGTCTTATAAAGCCCAAGGCCTCCTTCCAGTTGCTGAAAATTCATTCTAGGTCACAGAACTGCAGTAATACAATGACTACACACGCATTTTCCAGAGAGTTAATAGATGTCAAGGCTTCCATTGTTTCATTTAGGACTTTTACATATCATCTCCCATTTTCAAAGTCACTAAGACTATACAAGTTTTATGAGCATTTACCTCAAAACCTTTCTTAAGCAGTTTTCAAATTTGAGAGTGTCATCCAAGGTTTATCCTTAATTTATCCCTACTAATTGTCTTGCTGTCCCTAGGTTAGAAAAAATTTTCAGCCATTGGATAACTAGCCAATTATCATGAAAAGGAGGCAAAATTAACTGATGCTGTGGGTGACTAATTCAGTAGTTTTATTCCTGCTTATTTAATAATCACTTAGATGCAGTCGAAATTCTGAAATAACTAAATGTAGCCTAGTGACAGGTGAGCTTCAACATTCCAGCTCTAGATGAACGGGTCTCAAACTTTAGCGTGGATTAGAATCACTTGAATGACTAGTGAACACACGCATTGCTGGGCTCCACCTCGGTTGTTTCTTAGTCAGCAGGTGTCAAGTGGGACCCAGTAGTCTGCATTTCTAATAAGTCTTCAGGTGATGAAGATGTTGCTGTCCTTTGACCACTTTGAGAACCACTGATCTAGATCTGAGACCCTAGGGAAAGTACTTATCCTCTCTAAACCTCAGTTTACTTGCTGTAAAAGGGGAGTACTCAGAAGGTTAAATGTTTACGGAGAACCCAGCGTTGTGCCAACACTGGGTGCTCTATAAATGGTAGCTATTATTACAATAACTCAAATTCAATTTTAGAATAAAAAATGCAAGCTGATTTGCCCATATATGGCATACAAATTGCACATACCTACTCTTTTACCTACATACCCAAACTATCTCATTTCAGACAACGTATCAGTTCTACTTACAAAGCCTGTGATTTCAAAATGAGAAAAAAGCCAGTAATCCAGAAGAAATATGCATCAAGGAGCCTAAGGGTTCTGAATAATCAACGTGTAAATGTTTCTCATAAAGTTCTTAGTTGTTTGCACAGAGCTTGTTGTGTCTGTGTTTAGAGGGGAGGGGGCTGGCTTGGGGAGCTTTATCTTTCCACATTGGACAGCAGCAGGAAACTAAGGATCCCTATAAGCAAAGATGATTTAAACCATGAAAACCTCTGAAGTAATCCTGAGCATCAGGATGAAAATCTCAAATTTATAGTCTCCTTTCCCTTTCCACTGAAAATACTCCAGTGGGGAAGAGAGGGAAGGAAAAGCTGAGATCGGCTGTGATTATTTCAGTTTTGAAGCAGCATTTACCCTTCAAGTCTCCTCTCTCCTCACAAACTCAACAACATCTTTAGGCCCAGCCTGCAAATCAAGTAAAAGGTAGGGTAGGAAAGGAGGCAGAATTAGAGATGGGGCAGGGCAGAAAGGGTATATCCTTAACTTCCTCTCCACCTCCAAAGGGCAAAGCTCTTCTTTTCACTTGCTAGTGTCCCGTAAGCAGTTAGGTTCTCCTCCATCCCAGCTCCAGCAGAGGGGTAATGAGATTAGTATCCCCCACTTCCGCTCACACAGCCAGCCATCACAAAGCAGTAGCAACCTGTCACATGTGGAGTCCACCAGGTACACAGGGCTGAATCCTATATCTTCTGCATTTCCTGCAGGTGGTGGAGTCTTCCTCCCAGTGTGAAATTTCCATACTAAGAAGTCAGTCTGGAGAGAAATTTCAGGCTTGGCAACTGAGCTTTGTAACTTTCCATTTGTGACTCAGGACAAATAAGCCCCATTCTCTGGTAGGTTATTAACTTTGTATATGTCATGATGATGAGAATATAAATAACAAAAGAAGCTAACCTCTATTAAGTGCTTATTATGTACCAAATTTCTAATCTTTTCACATGTATAAACCTACTTAATCTTTACAACAATCTTACTAGGGAAATCAAATCATCATTCCATCTTATAGATGAGGAAACTGAGGCACAGAAAGGTTAAGTAAATTGCCTAAGGGCACAACATTATCCAGAAAGCCCATGATCTTAATACTCCACAAAGTCATAAAGTCTGATAGATACTGGTTAGGGGGTCCTAATAGTCATGGGGAATATATTTTTAGTACTGAAATCAGAACACATAGGGGAGAATACATCTGAGACAATCCTGAAAATTCAAGGATGTATGAAAAACACCAAAATGCAGGTAGCTCAGGGATGGTGGAGAAGACCTTTTGTGGGAGAAATGAGGACCTTAGAGCTGGAGATCCTAAAGTGACCCTGCTTCAGATCCTTTGTGGTTTTAGCATGTCTTTTAATATTTCAGAATTTCAGTTACCTAACCTGTAAAAATGAACTGATGTGAGGATTAAGTTGTCTGTACACTGTTACAGAAATATCAGCTTTTATTGTTTCATGGCACATCAGTTAGTTTCTAGATAGGGAGGCCAGGGAAAGTCATGGGGGGGCAGGTTCCCTCAGGACTCATGAACCAAAGGGAGAACTAACAAAAGGAAGAACTCACCCCTGACGCTGATAAAATGCTGCGTGAACACTGGCTCCTCCTCCCCAGCAGAAGCACCTAATTTATTCATTTCACTATTTATAATCATGGCTGTTTAGAGCCTGACCATGTGCTTCTCTACATCATAATAATATAGCTTCAAAGTAACACGGAATCTCATTCCCACCCACTTGCTCGCTCACCTCAATGCCCATCCTGGAAGGATTTCCTAGAGACCTAGATTGAGACTTTAGTCAGTCTGTTGGTAGCACTATGAGGATGCTTCCGAGTCTTCAATGTTTTCCAAAAGTGGTCTGATAGGTGCATTGATCCACCCATCTATCCACCCACCCACCCAATGTTTATTAAGTACCTACTATGTTCCAGTCACTGCATTAAGGTGCTGAAGATATAGGACAATCTCCTTTGACCAAAGCCTTCATCCCAGTCTCAACAACCACCACAAAGATGGGGCACATAGGGTACTTGAGGAATACAAGATGATGACCAACCCTTCATCTCACTCCAGAGCAAATTCCCAGGTTTCCCCACACCCTCCCTTTTATGGTCTCCAAAACTAGCTTCTCTTTGGATATTGATTTTAGAAAACTACACAGTATCTCAAGATTAATTTAGGAAGAACTAACTTCTTAAAAATATTAGGTTTCTCCATTAAGAGTAAAAGATGGCTCTCTGTTAATTTAGCTCTTCTTTAAGATATACTGACTTTTAGTAAGTTAGATCTAGATTACCAGTTCACCATCTCATGGGTTCTTTTTTAACAAAGCATGTACGAAACAAACAATTAATAATAATGAAATAGAAAAAAAAAAACAAAATCAGACCTTGAAAAGCATACTCTGTCTCCTCCTCCGGGGGTCTCCATTTCACATCTTATTCAATTAATCAATCAAAATGTTAAGAACACTTACTCAGGGCTGTCTGGATGTCCTTTTCTCCATTTTTCACTTCTGTCAAAAATCCCTTCAAAAATTTTAGACCTCTAAAACAAAAAAGAGGAAGAAATGTTATTTTCAAAGTTCACTGATGTTGAGTGGGTATGAAGAAATGGCAGACATCAGCTTCTTTTTCAATAATATCTTGGGCACAGCAATAAACAAGTCATGTGGCAGTCCTTGCTAAGTTTCTTCCCTGTGACTTCCCTTTGGCTTGCTTTAGACCATTCTTATCTAAAATACCTAAACAGTGGTTTTCAAAATGTTTTCCCAGGACCAGCAGCTTCAGCATCACCTGGGAGCTTGTCAGAAATGCAAATTCTGGAGCCCCACTCCAGACGTACTGAATCATAAACTGTGGGTTTTGGGTGGAGCAATCTGTATTTTTTAATAAGCCCTCCAGGCGATTCTGATGCAACTACAGCTTGTGATCCACCAACTTAAAGGCTACACAGTCGGGTTACAGCCTTCACTCAGAAGTAGCCTCTTTTACATACAAGCTTTTGCAGGTAACATTTCAACTAAGCTAGGTTTTAACTGCTGAGCCACCCCAGCTGCCTTACCTCTTCAGCCACAAGAGGGCTTCTGTAGCTGAGTTCCTAACCTGGGCTACGTCAGCCTCTACTTCGTGCAGCACTATCTTCTGGAGTGTGGTAAACTCTTCTTTGTTGGTAATATACTTCTGATTTACTTTCTGCAGGAGAAGCAGGGAAATAACCTAGGTTAAAAGTGCTAAAGCTATCAAGCAAGTCAGCTTACTTTTGAAACAAGTTTGTCAAGCAGGCCTCTGAGAAATCAAAATAAATTGAGCCTCTGTTACCTTCTTCCTTATGTTTTCCAAGTAATCTGTTTTATTTGTTTGAGAATTCTTATTAGGCTTAAGCTAGAATTAAATAGTTTGAGGGTTTTAAAGTATTGTTTTTAAAGTATTTTCTCCTGTGAGGAAGATTCTTACAGCTGGCCTATACTTTTCATCTTGAGTATAAAACTCAACAATCATTTGTTTCTGCATGAGATTTCATGCAACTACTCCCTCCAAATATACAGTCTCCACAAAGACAAGCCAGTATATTCACCTTAATATTTCCAACTAGATCCATTTTAACAGGAGCAAATACCGTAGGGCCAAGTTTGTCTAGAAAAAAAGATTGAAAACATCTTTGAAAAAGCAATTTTTTCAAGTGGAAAATATTTTCTATAGTAGCAATGAATTTAACTGCCCCCCCCAAACTTTTATTTTTTGCTTTTAAATCATTTTCTAAACAAAAGCTTCAAAGCCTTCTGAGTCACTGTCACTGCTTTTTTCTACTGCACTGAAGTAACTATAATAAGGCCCTAAGGGCAGGTGAGGATAATCTTCTAAGTTTAGAATTCGTATTATAAGCCTTAGGGCCGCACTGTCCAATATGGTAGCTAGTAGGTATGTGGCTACCGAGCACTTCCAACGTACTTATTCTAAACTGAAATATGCTGTAAGTATAAATATATACCAGATTTCAAAGACTTAGTACCCAAAAAAAAGAACGCAAAATATCTCATTAATGATTCTTTTATATTGATTCCATGTTCAGATGATATATTGTATACACCAAGTTAGATAAAATACATTATTAAAATTAGTTTTATCTGTTTTGCTTTACAATTTTAATATATCTACTAGAAAATTTAAAATTATACATGTAGTTTGAATATTTTTGTTGGATAAGAGCAACTAAAAAAAGTAACGCAAAGGGATATAGCCAAAAAGCCAAAAGAAAAAATATAATAAAATTCTAAAAAATACTTGACTCATCCAAAAGAAAGGCAGTAACAAAGATAGGTAGCTAAAAAGCTAAAAGAGGAAATAAAATAGAATATGAAAAAATAATTGATTAATTGGCTAGAAATCAAGAAAGGAGTAAACAAGGAAGAACAGATGAGACAAACAGACAATAAATAGCAAGATGGTAGAAACAGACAGCAAGATAGCAGGTTTAAATTTACCCAAACAATGTAATTTATTGCACTAAGTACAGGAAAAAAAATGACAATTTCAATAAACACAGAAAATACATTTTGTAAAATTAACTCATTTGTGATTATAAAAACAACTCAATGTACAGGTCAATTGTATCTATATGCCATTAATAAACAATTGGAAAATGAAATACTTTTCATGATAGCATAAAAAAACATAAAGTTCTACAGTTTATTCGTAACAAAAGATGTGTGAGACTTTTACACTATACAAAACATTGCTGTGAAAATAAAGAAGACCTAAGTAAATGGAGAGACACAGCCCATTCATGGATTAGAAGACTCAATGTTGGACTTCCTAGGTGGCACAGTGGTTAAGAATCTGCCTGCCAACGCAGGGGACACGGGTGTGATCCCTGCCCCAGGAAGATACCACATGCCGTGGAGCAACTAAGCCTGTACGCAACAACTATTGAGCCTGTGCTCTACAGCCCGTAAGCCACAACTATTGAGTGCATGTGCTGCAACTATTGAGCACGTGCCTAGAGCCTGTGCTCCGCAACAAGAGAAGCCACCAAAATGAGGAGCCTGTGCCTCTCAACAAAGAGTAGCCCCTTCTCACTGCAACTAGAGAAAGCCCATGTGCAACCACAAAGACCCAACACAGCCAATAAAAAAATAAATAAATAAAAATTAAAGAAAAAAAAAAGACTCAATGTTATTTAAGATGTCAATTTCCTATTAACTGGTTTACAGATTCAACATAATCCTAATCAAAATCCCAACAGTTTTTTTAATAGAAATTGAAAAGCTAAAATTTATATGGATATGCAAAGGACCTAGAATTACCAAAACACCTTGAAAAGAAAGGACAAAACTGGAAGACTTACATTATCTAATTTCAAGCCTTACACAGTAATTAAGCTACAGTAATACTGGGATAAGGAAAAACAAATAGATCTTTGAAACAGAAGACAGTCCAGAAATAGACCTAGACTAATAGGGTCAGCTGGTTTTCAAAAAGCTGCCAAAATAATGCAAAAGGAAAAAAAAGATGCTTTTTCAACAAATGGTTCTTGAACAACCCGATAAAGGAAAAAAAAAAAAAGGAATCTCAACCCTTACCTCATACCACATAAAAAACTAATCCCGAGATGGATCACAGATGTAGACATAAAATCAAAACTAAAGAGTGTAGAAGACAACACAGAAGAGTATCTTCACGACCTTGGAGATAAGCAAAGATTTTTTTTAGGATACTGAAAGCACTAACTATAAAAGAAAAAAAGATAAATTGGATTTAATGAAAATTAAAAACTCTACTCTTCAAAAGGCATCATTAAGAAAATAAATGAACAAGCAACAGTATGGGGGAAAATATTCATAACGTGCATATCTACAATGAAATGTTATTCAGAACGTACAAAGAACCCTTTCAACTCAATAATAAAAAGAAAATTAACCAACTTTTAAAAATGGGTTAAAGATTTGAATGGACTTCACAATGGAAGAGATAGCAATGGTCGATAACTATATGAAAAGGTGCTCAACATCATTAGTCATCAGGGAAATACAAATTAAAGTCACAATAAGATAACACCAAACACTCACAGGAATGGCTAAAGCCAAAAATACTGACACCACCAAGTGCTAGTGAGGATATGAAGCAACCAGAATATTCATACACTGCTGCTGGAAGTGTACGATGGTGCAACCACTCTTTATGAAATTAATTAATAAACCCTATGAATCAGCAATTCCACTCCTAGGTATTTACTCAAGAAAAATGAAAACACGTGCCTAAAGACACAAAAATGTTCAGAGCAATTTCACTTATGATAGCCCCAAACAAAAAACTACTCAAATGTCTATCGGTAGGAGAATGAATAAACAAATTAGGGTACACTCACTTAATAAAATACTATTCAACCATAAAAAGGAATGAGCTACTAGTACATGTAACAACAAAGATGAAAACATTATACGAGAGTATAATGCAAGAGTACGCAACATGATTCCCTTTATACCAAATTTTAGAACATGCAAAACCAATCTATGGTAACAAAAATCAGTATGATTGCCTTGGGCTGGGTGACAGATTGGGGAATGACTGGCATAGGGAACGTTCTGGTGTGACGAAAACATTCTCTGTCTTGATAGAGGTGTGCATTATATAGGTAGATGCATTTGTCAAAACTCACTGAATTATAATAGTTAAGTTCTATGCAAGATACACCTCGATTTAAAAGAGATACAGAGTTAAATGGATTATATTGCAAATTTTAACACATTAGCAATTCCTAGTACTACTGGCTCTATAAGAAGTAAATGTAATTTAAACTTAAAGTTATATATATAATTGTTTAAAATCTGAAAAAAGTTTTAGCTGATAAAATATTTTTTCATAGTACCAATGGATTTAAAGATCTGTTCCTCAACAGCTTTCACTTTTGCTCTTCAGTATAATTCCTAGAATTTTTTCATTATACAACTCTGAGATGAACGTTAATCATAATTAGAAATGAAATGGAAATATGCAATAATGCTTAAGGTCACACAGTTTTAACTGTATATGGCTGGTGATAAGAAGAGGTAGATAAGGGTCACCTCACTGTACACATAGTTCAGCATATTTCCATTACAAAATAACTGCAGTGAAACAGATTCCAGGGACTGATGAATTTAAGGCAAATCCAGCAATCTTACCTAACACTGGAACCACAGCATAACATGATGCTAAGAATGCTTCTGTGGGAATGCCACTGTCTTCCAGAAGTTCAATGTCACTAAAGCTAAACAATTTGGTGATACAGAGGAGAAAAGATTGAAAACACAACATGAGCATGCTCTGCAGTTCAGAGGTAGTCATGAAAACAGCTGGTAGGTCAAATCATTTAGCCTCATTTCACAGATATGTCCCAGTGACTGTTTTTCTATTATAATTCAGTCTAATAAAATTATTTTCTAAAGATAATCCAACAAAGCAAGCTAAAACTTACTGACAGAGTATAATATACTCTTACAATCCAATCCCTTCTTATCCACTGCTTCAGACAAGGTGAGCAGTAAAGCAGATACTTGGTATGCCACATTCTCTATTCTGTTAGGATATGCCATCCCCTGAAAGGAACACCAGGATTGACTTTCCAGAGGGAAAGCTGGTATCCAACTGCCAGTGATTTTAGAGAGTACAGAATACCTGGTGTTCATGGTACTAAAGAAAGTTGGGATGATTTCTTGGCCTTCTTCCCAGGGGGATTCTGGACTGCTGCCTGAGGAGTGTGATTCAGGCTGTGCCAAGTCGCTATCACGATTTCCCAGGTTTTCCTCCCCATCTTCCTTCATCATTTCACATTGGACTGTAAAGCAGAAGATACCTATTACTAACCGTTTATTTATTACAAAGAGTAATATATATATTCATTGTATGTTCCCAGCTGAGGTTGAACAAGGTGACACTCTGCCTTCTTGTTTCCCCTTTCATACTGTACACAAATGTGTTTATTTAGTGCCATTTTTTTTTTTTTTTGCATTTTTGTGCATTTGTTGTTGATTTTGCTGTTAAAACCCCCCAAGTGTAGTGCTGTCTAGTGTTCCTAAGCACATGAAGGCTGTGATGTGCCTTATGGAAAAACACGTTATATAAGCTTATATAAGATAAGCTTCATTCAGGCATGAGTTACAGTGCCATTGGCAGTGGGTTCAATGTTAATGAGTCAACAATATACAGTAAACAAGGCGTCTTTTGTTCTTTTTCCTTTGGGAGGAGAAAGGATTCTTTTCTTTTAAAACTTTTATTAGAGTATAGTTGGTTTACAATGTTGTGTTAGTTTCAGGTGTACAGTAAAGTGAATTGGTTAAATATATACATATATTTACTCTTTTTTAGATTCTTTTCCCATACAGGCTATTACAGAGCATTGAGCAGAGTCCCCTTTGTTATACAGTAGGTCCTTATTAGTTATCTATTTTATGTAGATTTCAATCCCAATCTTCCAATTTATCCCTCCCCCCAACAGGGAGTTTTTAAACAGAAACATACATAAAACAACAGTATCTTCTGATTAGTTGATGAAAATGTGAAGAGAGGCTTGCAGGAACCTAACCATGTACTTCCCCTAGCTGCAAAGGTTCAGTATTTGCTAATTCAGTGTCTGCAGTGACTTTATAGAACATAACTACCATGAATAATGAGAATTAACTGTAATATCATAAAGGACATCCCCATCTACATATATTTGTCCTTAAATCTGACCATTCCCTGAGGACAAATTCTTAGAAGAAAACTATTGGGTCAAATAAATTATAATACTGTTCTAATAGAAATTCTCCTGTCTTCATAATTTACTCAAGGGATAAAACTTCAGTGATGTATGGATTGCTTGCTGCAGATTAACAGCTATGAAAATGCATTTTTTCTTCCCCGCCATGCACCAGAGATGAGGAGGAAACTTTTAAAAAAATTTATTTTCAAACTATTTAATACACACTTAGGGGGCTTCCTAGGTGGTGCAGTGGTTAAGAATCTGCCTGCCAATGCAGGGGACATGGGTTCGATCCCTGCTCCAGGAAGATCTCACATGTAGCAGAGCAACTAAGCCCATGAGCCACAACTACTGAGCCTGTGTGCCGCAACTACTGAAGCCCACCCATGTAGAGCCTGTGCTCTGCAACTAGAGAAGCCACAGAAATGAGGAGCCTGAGCAGCACAACGAAGAGTAGCCCCCATTTGCCACAACTAGAGAAATCCCACGGGCAGCAACGAAGACCCACACAGCCAATAAATTAATTAATTATTTTAAAAAAATACACACTTACAACACAATTAAAATCTCTAAGATGGTTGTCATGGACTGATCTGAAGTTGGTTTTAGTGGTTAGAGCCAATAAAATTATTAAATCCAAAAGGGCAGCATTTTCAACTACAGGTTATTACCTGAAATTTGGGAATTTGGCTTGATGAACACAGAGACGGCCAGGTGAAAATCTGACAGTGGTTGATGAAATCTGACATCCTCAGGCCTTACCAGAAACCAGGATGGAAAACTGAACTGCTATAACTTTGCAGACGCTTTAAGTCTCACATCACAGACTATGTTCAAAGGACTTTAAAATTCTGAGCAGAAGGCCCCAATACTCACACTCTGTAAAAAGTCAGCACAGACAGCTACAGCTCACTGAAGCGCAGGAACAACCCAGCTAAGAACAGTGAGTGGAAAAACTCCTCTTCATTCTGCCTTTCCAACACAGAGGTCAGATAGGATGGCAAATGTTTTCAAGTGACCTGTGTTATCTAATGAACATCTGCTTTGGGAGCTACCCAGCATGCTGTCTGTCTTGAGGTCAATCCCTATCAAGTGTCACATCATGGATAATGAATCAAAGCCGCACGATCCTTTTATTCAATGGTTTGCTTCACATCTTTTTTGTTTTTACCTGTCATATTATCATCTGTATTCTCTTCACTTGATATGCTGCCATCTGTCTCTGCAGGTTTCAAACACAAGGAACTCTTGTTTCTCATTAGGATTTCTTCATCATCATTTATTTCCATATTTAAAGATCCATTCTCACAACTGGTTAACTCCATTTGCCTAAAATTTTTTTTAAAAGGAAAAAAGCCAAAAAAAAAAAAAAAAAAGGAAAAATGCCAAAATGTCCAATTATTTGGTCATAAATAGAGTACACAGATCTTATTCTAAGGGATGGGGAAGGGTTCACAATTACCAACTTCTTTTAACACTGATTAAAAAACAGAATTGTTAAATCAAGCCAAATCTCTCACCCGACCCTTCTGCCTCCAAGGCAGGTATCGTCCTGTGTTGGGAGCTGGCCTGTCTCCAGGTGAAGTTCAGAAACTTAAGAGCCATTCATGGCTCTGCATGTATCCTCAGCTGACTCAAAATTCCTGTTCCCCACCAGCAACAGGAAATATTCATTGACAGCTCTTTGGTTTTCAATCAGCTTTTCTCACTTTCCTCAGCTTCTCCCTGGGAGGTTTTTTCTCTCTCCTCAGTTCTCAAATCACTGGCCACTTCCATTTGTTTGCCTAACATTTAACTGTCTAGAAGCCACAAGCTGTGGTCAAGGAAGGCAGAAAAAACCTGGGAGGATACACTACATCCTGAGGATCTGTTGCTCTTCAGGATAACAAAAAAGGCTATTTAACATGCCAGTGAAATAGCTGATTCTGTTAAAGGGACAATCATAATATCTTATTATAAATAACTAGACTCGGCCAAATTAGAACAAAACCATTTTCTTCTATATAAAAATAAAGGGAAAAGGTCCCAGGTACATGGTGACTCCAGGAAATGCATTTGTTTTTCTAAAAAATACCATATTTCAACTTAGCAACTAAAAATATAGGCGTATACTGATGAAATACCTTGAAAGAAAAAAAAAATCTACAAAGATGTTCCTAGTAGAAATATTTATATCAGGAGAAAATTATTAACCAAACTGGGGAACAATCCTTGTATTATAGAAGCAAACAACACTATATAGAGAGATGAAAATATTAAATAATAACTTGACAAATACAGGGACTATGTCAAAATATGGGAATGCTTATATGAAATAATAACTGAATAAAGACCCTAAATAATAGGAAAACAAGTGTGTAAATGTGTACTTTTTTCAATAGTTCAGATTTTCATATTATGTTCTTTTTCCCATCTGTAAAGCTACCTAAGATTTTAAATTTTACACAAAACAAAATAGCACTGTCTTTTTTAATAAAAGCACACTGAAATCAATGCTCAGCTCTTCCATAAGAGAGGAGGTTCTAATACTTAGTACACCACAGAAGTGAACAGTTATTGGATGAAGTAGGTGAGATGAATATCCTGGGGAAATGCAAACATCTTCCCTAGTAGTCAGTGCTGCAGGAAAGAGCCACATTGCTTCAGGCTCACCCCAAAGAGGAAAATCAGATACTGTTACCCTCTGGTATCATTTCAAGTCATGAGAAAAACCACCACATGATAAAAATATTCTCAAAAAAACAACGAATACCAATATTCTTATTTTTATACTTTTAGAAAGAAGAAAAAACAAAAAATGTTACTGTACCTTTCCAATGAATTATGAATCGGTACAATAGGATGTTTCATCTTTAAAAGAAGCAAAGAAAAGAAAATTCACATGTTAAACTCCCAACAGAATATCCTTAAGAGTTTTATCACATACGAAAGAGGTAAATATGATCATAACACACACTGCCCGACTCAAGAGCAATAATTTGAGGTCCTCCCAAAAGAAAGGAGTCATTGATCCCAACCAATCTTTCACAGTTATTCAAATAGGGGTACCCAAATTTCTAAGAAAAAGGAAGATGGTCTTTTGAAGGCCCTAATTACCATATTTAAACCCTCAGTGGTTGGCTTTCTTGTAATTACAGTTATGCTCATTAAATATTATTAAATACCAAACTATTATACAGCATTGTAACAAACACTGGAAGTATAAAGGTAAACAGTATGGAGTTCTTGGCTTTAAGGTAATTTCAATATAGAATGAGGCTAAAATAGGGGTATGCGTAGAGGAAGAAATCTTAGCGCAACTAAGGAATTCAAGGAAAGAGAGATTAAACTTGAAGGATGAATAAGAACTAACCAGGGAAAGACAGGTGAGAAGGGCATTCTTGGTACTGGGAAATGGCCCAAAGAAGTGGAGTAGCTACAAGTAGTTAATACGTTCAAGCCAGGTTATGGCAAAGAAGGAGGCTGGTGACATGGGAGGGGGCTGAGGCATTTCGACTTTAACCTGTAGGCAATGAGGGAGCCACTGAAAGGTTTAGGTGAAGTGGTCCAATTGACACTGCATGAATAGAAATACTGCTGGCTGCCTGCAAGAGTCAAGCTGAAGGCAGCTAGTTAGAAGGCTACCACCCATCTCAGCAAGACTCACTGGACAAGGAGGCTGGAGAGAAGAGGCGAGCTACATTAGAGACATGTTCAGGTGGTAAAAGTGCCAACAATAACCGACTGGATATGAGGGACTAAGGGCAGATATAACAGGGGACATAAAAAAAGTCCACTACAAAAATGTCTTTATCAGTTGCCAAAGGATGATGGAGAACATAGCTCAGTATATCAATTTCTTAATTTTTCATTATGCCCTGCTGCAGCCAAGCTGAGCTGGTCTGTTACCTTGTTGGACTTGAGCATTGCCAGCTGAGGTGATCCTGGGGGAGTGCGATAGAGCAGCTCAGAAGTGAAGGCTGCATTTGCGATCTGCATGCATTCTTCCAAAGTCTTCAGAAAAGTATTGCAGGTTGATTTCAGCAGAGTTCCCACATCAATTCCGTCCTACAAAACAACCAGAGTGAAGACTCTTTTATCTTGCCAAAAAGGAAAAAGCCCAAGTGTGGAATGTTCTTAGAGGTTTTTACCCACTACGTAATAATAATAATAATAATAATCATGTACCGGTCTATTTTGCTGGACAAATATGTATATCAGTTATAAAAGAAAAAGACTGAGCAAGTCCAACTTATCTATTAATCATACACAAGCCTTACCCTCAATCTGCCCTTCAAGCTCACCCACCACTCCAACTGAAGGCAACAACTTCTCTCCACTATATGACAGCACTGTCAGGTGCGAGGCACTGAGCCCTCATGGAGTTTCTAGTCTATAAGGGGTGGCAGACACCAAACAATTACACGGACTGAAGACCAGTGGGATCAATGGAAAAATGTCTCCCTCTGTCTGAGAAAAAATGAAGTTCTAGAATAGAAGCATTAGAAACCACAAATCACACATTGTTTGCTTTCAGAATGGGTTTTTTTTGGCTTTCAGTACAGATGAGTCTAAGAGGCTTCAGCAACTGGAATAATTTTGAAATATCTAATCATTTTTTCTCCAAATTATTTCACTTGCTCGGGGTGTTTTCCCTCTGGTTACTGATATCAATAAGTTGGTCAGGAAACTGAGGCTACCCCCTGACTAGAGAGTACGGTAACCACATCTTAGTGATGTTAATGTTACCAGATTGGGCCCAAGATGGAGTCACTCATGCTAAGCCTCACATCAGCAAACCAAAAATTTAACCAAGTTTCTATGCTGGGCTCTCCCAGAAAAGGCAGGCCTTGGTCAACCAATCAGTGCCTGTCTGCTCAGTATAAGTTACTGTACCTACCTGGCTCCAATACTTCCCTTTGCTCCATATAAGAAAACTAACCCTGCTTTTTAACCATTCAGCAAATGCCTAGTATAACTTCCTTGTTCCTGCTTACTTTGGCCCATAAAAATCTCTAGCCTGGCACAGCTCTTCACAGCTCCTTTCTATCTGCTAGATTGGATGCTACCTAATTCATGAATTGCTGAATAAAGCCAATAAGATCTTTAAATTTTACTCAGTTGAATTTTGTTCTTTAACCATGGCCTCTATATTTTCCTCAGTTTTCTAATAAGCTAGATGTTACTGGTCGTGAACCACTATGATTCAGACACCAACTACAATGTGTGGTTTTTTCCATACTACCAAGAAATTCTCGGACACCAGCTGGGTGTCCCATAATTCTGACACAGTTTACCTGGAAACAGTGTTAGATCTCACAGGGTAAGTGCTCAGTCCTACAAGATTGCTCCCCATCCCCACTTCAGACACCAATGTCAAGTTCAGGGTGTTACTTGTGCTAATGACTGATCCACCATAGACTGAAGATTCCAACGACTCCCTCCTTGTGTTTAATTACTTTGCCAGAGCAGCTCACAGAACTAGAGAAACATTTTACTTACTAGATGGCCTATATATTATAAAAAGATATAACTCAGGAACAGCCAGATGGAAGAGATGCACAGGACAAGGCACGTGGGAAGACGCTTGGAGCTTCCATGCTCCGTGAACGTGCCACTCCCCCCAATCAACACATATTTACCAACTTGGAAGCTCTCCAAACCCCATGCTTTGGGTTATAGAAGCTTTGTTAAATGGGCACAATTGATTAAATCATTGGTCAAGGGTGACTGAAGTCAATCTTCAGTCCCTCTCCCCTCCCAGGAGGTGATGGGGTCAGAAGGAAAATTCCAACCCTCTAAACCTTTGGTTGGGTCTACAGTCAACCAGAGTCTCTATCCTTAGGTACCTTCCAATAGTCGCCTCATTAACATAACAAAAGACACCTTTATCATCAGCAGTACAGTAAATTCCAAGGGTTTTTTTTAAGGAGCTCTGTGCCAAAAACTCAACAAAGACCAAACATATATTTCTTATTATAAATCACAATATCACAACCACACAAACACTTCTTTGAATTAAAAATTGCTGTGTTCACTTTTTCCTTTCCCTCTAGACCACGGCTTCTCTACCTTGGCACCACTGGCATTTGCGGCTGGCTAATTATTGGAGCAGGGGACGTAGCGGGAGTGGCTCTCCTGTCCATTGCAGATATTAAGCAGTCCAGCCTCTACCCCTTAGATGCCAACAGCACTCCCTCATTAGTGACAACCAAAAATGTCTCGGACATTGTCCAGTGTCTCCTGAAGACCAAAACTGCTCTGGGTTGAGAATCACTGCTCTAGGCTCTAACATCCCAAGAGCAGGACTTAAGTGTTTTGGTACCCCTCCTATCTCCCTCCCCCAGCAGTGTCTTGTAGACAACAGGCAGTTGCTGAATGAGTAAGAGAGATGCCCAAAAAGTGAATGAAAGTGAGTTATTAGAAAAACTTAGAGCACATAAACTATTAGCAGCATAGTGCTATACTATACTACCTAAGAAAAGTAATTTAAAATCATTAATTATAATCTGCAGATTTTTCATTTTGTAGGCACTGTTTTTCAGATAACTTCTTTGAGAGCAGAGGCCCCTCTCTGGTTAATGTCATTCTTCCAATACACAACTTAACACCAGATAGATCTTTTAATATATCTTTCAGAATGCATAAATAATTTCATTAATAAATGATAAAAAGCACAATCCTTGCTGATGATGGAGAGAAATAAAGCTGAATCTTTGAAAACACTAGCCTCTACTAAAGCAGAATATCTAGTGAAACGAAACCCTGTTACAGTCTCATCAGAGGTGACAGATATGCATTACTAACAGACATGATGTCATCTTAAAGCCACATCAGTAGTGTAGAAATGGCTCTGCTAGACACCTAAGGCTATATTTTAAAAAGTTATGTAAACTGGGGAGATACGTATTTTAGTACATTACTACTAAAGGTTCCAAACGTTGTCAATTAATTAACCCTGAATTCATCCCAGGAAGGAAAACTGTATGATTCCACATGCTGAAATGCACACATTTCTTCTCTTTGTTGAAGTCTGTCACTTTTTTTCTCTGAAAAATAGTAAATTCCAAGGTAGGGATTATGTGAGAATAAGCAGCACCTGTAAGCAACATCTGGTGCTACTTGTCATGTGGCTCAGACACTATTTTACCTCAGAACTGGATACACCAGTTGTGGTCACTTCTTTTGTTTTATCTACTTGCTGAACAAGAAGATCACAGTAGAGTCTTAGTTCCGACATTTTGGTTTTCAAGTTTTCAGTGTTTTCAGCAAACTCTAAACAACAAAATGATGAAAATGTAATTACCAGAATAAATAACTGATATACTAGTTAGTAGGCTATACAGATAAGCGAAATGTAATCTATGCCTAAAGTCAGATGTTTATAGTATGGGTTACAGATATGACATAACTGAAGTTATGGGAGCAAGAAAAGCAGAAAAAGGAGATTTCTAGTCTTCTGAATTATCTACATTATTTCTTGAGCCAACAAATTTAATGATCACCAGTACAGGAAGAAGGAGACAGTATACCTCTGATCCACTTGTGTTAGAACTGGGAACAGAGTCACAGTTCAGAATTTTGGTCTCAGTTCTGCCATAGTTTTGCAATCTGTAAAATGGGGTCACAGCTATCTACCTGCTAACACAGTGCTCAAAACTGGGAAACAGTGTTCTGTAACATGCAATTACCACTAATAAGACAGCTCGTGAATTCAGAGGACTGGTCCAGCACGCTGCCTGGCAAGGCGAATGGCACCCTCTGCACACCCGCTGCTCCTTCACTAGCATGGCACTCCAGCCGACCTGGCGCTGAGGGCTTGGCTATAATTATGACTGCCTCTGCTTTCTTCTCCGTGAAAAAGCTGCACATTACCACCTCATCTGAGTCAGAGCTGCCAGTGTCTAGAATGTCTTCTCAACTTAGCATTAAAAAACAAGCAACAAAGAGGCCATTTTACTGTGTCTACTTGAAAAGTTAATCACATCTGCCATACGTATCATGAGAAGGGTCCCCTGAAACACTTTTTCCCAGAGGCCCTTCTCTCTCACCAATCTTTTCAGGTGTACATTCAAGGCTGGGGGACTGGGAAGGCAGTATGCCCTGGCATTTGTGACCCAGGCAAAATAGAAAGTTATGCCATGGTTCTCAGGAGACCTAACGATGTTGAGTTAAGGAGCATTAAGCAGCAGCAACCTGACAATTAAGTATCCATCTACCCCAAGAAAAGGGAGGGGAAAGCAGGGTGTTACTATAGGAAAACCCAGATCCAAGCCTTCTCTGGCTCAGCTACTCTTTACCAAAAGTCAACATTGTGCCAGATACCTCATGGTAATCCTTCTAAGGTAGGTAATTACCTCTTTTTAAAATATAAGGAAACTGAAGATTAGAGACGTTAAGTGACCTATGCCACGGTCACAAAGCCAGTACCCTACAAAGCCATGATTTGAATCCAGTTGTATCTGACTTCAAAACCTGCACTCTTTCTACTATGACATGCTAAGAAGGAAGAGTCAGGTATAGCTGTTTAAGGTCCACTGAAATATACAACACTTGCATGATATAAAAAGCTGGCTGTAGCTAGGTAGTCAGAAGCAAGATAACAAATATGGAAACCAAGAGATGCCACTAGGTGACTCCCAGGGTTCCCAGACCAGAGGACAATCAATACTTGCCTTTTTCCTTCTGGGTCCTACTGTCTGTCAGGCAAGCCTTGGCTGACCCCAAGGCTACCAGCCACCGCTGTCTCTCAGCCACACTTCTGGCCTTCAGGTAGAAATACTGTTCCCCAGGGATTATCAGGTCCATGCGTGTGTTATCTACAGAATGAACTGGGAGCAAGCATAGGGAAGTTAGAAACCCAGAAGAGCTCTATCTGGGTAGCCTCCACTCCACCCAAATTATTGAGCTTAACTGAGGCCAGTCACTGAGAACTTCTTTCAAGAGAGGATTTCAGCCCTTACTACTTCTCCTAGTTTATTTCTCTCTTCCTAGAGGTTTCTGCTGATGAAGAGGGAAAACTGCAATTGGCTCCAAGGTCTCACCAGGATTTTGGCCTAGAAAAGAATCACCTAAATCTCCTTAGGATCTTTTACAAGAGAGAGGAAAAATCTCTCTTCTGGTGTGTGTGTGTAAAGTATGCTGCTCTGTGGCCAAAAAGGCTTGATGCAAACAAGTAAGGATGTACTCGTTATCTCCTTGGGTTACTGGAAAGCAATCAAGAACACAATACTTTTCCTTTTCTACTTTCCTTCACTAGTCATATCAAAAATGTGAGAATTCCCTTAGGGCCCTTTAGGAGAAGAAATAAGCAAGCCACACTCTCCTTCACTCCGTAAGCCCCATGCCCCAAATTCCCTTCTAATTGGTTTCTGAGCCACATCCTCTCAGCATGTCTCACGACTCTCAAAACCAAGAAGTAAAGGCTGTTTGTAGGTCTCTTAGGTATTTGCTTGTTTAGTTTTGAGTATGGTGGTGGTGATGAGAAGGTGTGTGTGTGTCCCGATTTAAACACAGACGTGTTTGATATTATAATAAAAAGACAAGTAAGCTTAGCAAACTGTCACAAGCTCCAGGTGAGCAGACAACAAAGGAATGAGCACTAGATGGTGGTTAATAAGCACACTGCTCTCATTTATTTTGACTACCTCTTAACCAACCTCCTTGTAAAAACTGGCTGGAGTTTTTGGTCTTACTTGTAAGACATTTTTGGGGACATAACATTATACATCTTTGTACTATGGGAGCAGCAGAGAAAGTCACGCAGAAGCCAGTGCTTTTTTATTTTGGGGGAGAAACAAAGAAAAGTAAAATCCGCAAGCCTCTTGGTTTCTCACCTTGAATTTCACAGACGGCCATCTGGATGCTCCCTTTGCAGCCTTTCCAGGCATCTTCAGGAGAATCATAATAAGATAATATTCCCCCACAGAGAAGGAACCACCGAGGCTGCCAACCTGAAAAATAGAAGCAAGAGCATGGTCTCAATCACTCCTTCCCAGGATACAGGAATAGGACATAACAAAGGATGCTGGATTCTAGCTCCAAGGAACTTACATCCTGGGGGAAAATTCCAAGGGAGAGAAATATGTTAGAAAAGATCTGCATGTTTGATCTCATTTTTGCAAAGATGTCTGGAAGGATCAGCAATAAATATAATGATGATTCTCTAGGTAATGGAATTACTTATGACTTTTATTCCTTCTTTCCCCTAATAGAGTGCTAGTAATCTTTGGTTTTAAATTTTCCTAAGATAAAAGACTACTGTTTTCCAAACACTGTTAACATACTTGCTCTCCTCCCCTCTGGTTAGGAAAAATAATTCCAACTCTAGAAATGAGACAAAAGATTATACTGCCCTTTCAACATCATACAAAGTGCTGTCTAATAAGCCTGCCTAGGGTCATATGATCCCTAGGGAAAGATAACTCTAACTTACTATTTGGTATTGATCCACTGAAATGGAATAATCTTAAAACATTCAAGGGCTTTACTTTTACTTCACAGAATTTCAGGGGACAAACCATATCCAGTGGAAACACCCGTCTTATCGAGTCCTCTTACACAACCTATATTCTAGTCAAACCAAACTTACTTGCTGTATGTGTGCTTCAGGGCTTTTGCTCAAACTGGATCTTCTTCCTAAAATGTCATCCCTGACTATCTCTGGATAAGCCTTGTCAGTCTCTTCAGTCAGATGTATTTTTTCCTTTCTCTGAAATGCCATAGCCCTTTAAGGATACATTTCTCTCACCGGACTCTTCTATGGTTGAGATAGCTAGAGAAGAATGGTAGGGGCTTTGGGCAGAGCCCCAGGAGCTACTCAGGTACATACCTGATGGGCCCTTGGGAATTGATTCACACCAACTAAATACGTAAGTCACCAATTGATGTCAAAATAGTATTGTTAGGGAACCACTGACTGAAAGTGCCCGCCCTGGCCAGGCAGAATAATAACCCCTTGCATGGGTTATCTCACAACAGGAGGTCTCAATAAGAAACAAGGAACTGACAAGCCACCACCAGCTAGAATAAATCAGGAGGGGCCAAAAGGACAGAGGAGACACCAGCCTATAATATGTCCTGTCAACCTCCCAGAAACCCTCACTCTGGAACCCATCATGACTGAGAAATGCGTGCACTGCCAGGAACTGGACTAAACATGGGCACAAGCAAGATGATTAGCCAGAGACAACCAGGGACGCTAACACCATTATGATAAAACCTGAGACTGCAAGCCACGTGGCAGAGCATTTCTTCTGGGTTTCCTTTCCCCGCTGCTCTTCCCCCACGGGGCCCCTTCCCAATCAAGTCTTTTGCTTTATCAGCACGTGTGTCTCCTTGGACAATTCATTTCCAAGTGTTAGGTAAGAGCCCACTCTTGGGCCCTGGAAGGGGTGCCCCTTTTGTTAACAGCATCAATTTACTACGTTATAACAGAAGATGAGTACAGTTCCTGGAGCACCCATAGCCTAAGATCACAGTTCAGGGAAATGACGTTTGTAATCAGGAGGCTGAATGGTCAGCACTAAATCTAAGCTCAGGCACAGGAGTCAGGTGGCAGGCAAGATGTTTCACTCATCATTGACTTCATCAGGGTCTGCTTCCCAGGAACCAGAATACTCAGGCCTGCTCAGGTACCATGTCTCTCACTCACTTCCTTAGAGAAAACTGGGTAAAGACTAATTCTCAATACCTACCTTCACACCAGTCACTGAAATATGCTGCCCTAAAAGCCTTCTCAGGCAAAGATAAGTACTGTTTTCTAAAACTATGGCTTATGTTCCTCTTATTACCTCTTATATTGAGGACTTCCTTCCCAGGGATGAATCTAGACCCTTTATTGGATAACAGGAATCCCATGGCCTTATCTCAACACCCACACAAGTTACTCATTGGCTAGAAAACCTCTTGGGATGAACTTGAGTACACAATCAACACTCCTGGAGTTAGATATTATTGGTGATATTTTAGCCCTTTGCAAGAGTGTCATTTATACCTTACACCATCTCCCTTCACTGAAACAGAAGAATCAATTCCTAAGAATCTGAGAAATGAAAAGGGTCTCTGAAAACACCTAGTCCAACCAGCTCATTTTACAGACAAGGAAACCAATCCCAGACAGATTAAGTGACCTACCTAAGGTCACACAGGAAGTACAAACAATAGAGTTGGGAAGAAAACTATGTCTTTCTAACACAGTCCCTCCTAGCATAACAATCTCCAAAACCTGACTCCCATTGCTAGAAAGCTATCCTGGTATAGTACAGCAGCATCTTCTCCCTTACGGCTCAGCTTCCATGATTATGTCTGGTGTGAACACTCTCCAAATCCACCACAACTCTCAAGTAGAAGGAGTTCAACATATCCTCAATTACCACATTTTATCAAATTTAGGACCCCGTCTGTATTAGTCTGGGTTCTCCAGAGAAACAGAACCAATAATATGTATATATATCCATATGTGATTTATTACAAGGGATTGGCTCATGCAATTATAGAGGCTGAGATATTGCAAGATCTGCAGTCAGCAATCCTGGGAATCAGGAGAGCCAATTTGTAATTTCAGTCCAAAAGTCCGCAGGCTTGAGACCCAAGAAGAGCCAGTGTTTCAGTGAGACTGAGAAAACAGGAAAAGACCAATGTCCCAGCTCAACAATCAAGCAGGAAGAGTTACCCCTTACCCAGCCTTTTTGATCTATTTAGGTCTTTGACTGATTGGATGAGACCCAGTCAAATTAGGGAAAGCAATCTACTTTACTTAGTCTACCAATTCAAATGTTAATCTCATCCAGAAACACCCTCAGACACACCCAGAATAATGTTTGATCAAACGTCTGGGCACCCCATGGCCCAGGCAAGTTGACACACAAAATTAACCATCACATACCATCAATTTTAAGATAAACTAAAATATTTGCATATGATGTGACCGATAAGGCTTAATTTCCAAAATACACAAATAGCTCCTATAACTCAATAACAAAAAACAAGCAATCAAAAAATGGGCAGAAGATCTAAATGAAAAGATGCTCAACATGGCCAATTATCAGAGAAATGCAAATCAAAACTGCAATGAGGTATCACCTCACACCAGTCAGAATGGTCATTATTAAAAAGTCTATGAATAATAAATGCTGGAGAGGGTGTGGAGAAAAGAGAACCCTGCTACACTGATGGTAGGAATGTAAACTGGTGCAGCCACTATGGGAAACAGTATGGAGGTTCCTTAAAAAACTAAAAATAGAGTTACCATACGATCTAGCAATCCCACTCCTGGGCATATATCTGGAAAAAACTCCAGTTAAAAGATACATGCACCCTTATGTTCACAGCAGCACTATCTACAATAGCCAAGACATGGAAGCAACCTAAATGTCATCCACAGATGAATGGGTAAAGAAGATGTGGTGTGTACACACACACACACACACACACACACAGGACTACTACTCACCCATAAAAAAGAATGAAATAATTCCATGTGCAGCTACACAGATGGACCTAGAGATTATCATACTAAGGGAAGTAAATCTGACAGAGAAAAACAAATATCATATGATATCACTTATATGTGAAATCTAAAATATGATACAAATGAACTTAACAGAAACAGACTCACAGCTGTAGAAAACAAACTTATGGTTACCAAAGGGGAAAGGGGTGGGGGAGGGATAAATTAGGAGTTTGGGATTAGCACATACAAACTTCTATATAGAAAACAGATAAACAACAAGGTCCTGCCGTATAGCACAGGGAACTATATTCAGTATCTCCTAAACACTTATAATGGAAAAGAATATGAAAAAATATATATATATGACTGAATCACTTTGCTATACACCAGAAACTAACACATTGTAAATCAACTATACTTCAATTAAAAAAAAACAAACTTAAAAAATAACCTGCCCATTAAGCAGTGACATGATACTTGTTCTCAGATGATTCCTGACTTCGGAGTTGCTGGAATGTGGGAAAAAAAAATGCCTAAAAATTGAAAAAATGTGGTATAAATTAGGTTTATCTTACAGGAATCTGAAAAATGTTTAATAGCCCAAACGCACGCGCACGCATACACACACACACACACACACACACACACACACACAGAGCACAGCTGCAGTACATTTTAAAAGTAGCTTGTAAACGATAATAGTAACTGAAACAATACCGCCTCTTTAACAGGTTCTGTGTTTATCTAGGAAAAGTTATAATCACACTAGAAGAGGTTTAATTATTTTGTTCTATAGTTTGTAACTATAAAAACTATGACCAAGAAAAACTTTGCTTTAAAGCATAAAGTTCCTAGAATTTCAGAAGGCATGTTAAGAGACCACAGAAGTCTCATTCCTATTATCTGAAATTTAATGGCAAAGCAATGGAGAGTCCAGAGTAGTGTAGAGACACACTGCTCTTTCATGGTGTAGTCTTTGGAAGCTCAGATACAGCTCAGGAATGATGGATGAACTGCATGAGAAAGAGGCATGGATGATGAAGAGGCCATTAATCTACTTCCTGTTTTAAATTAATCTGCTGTTACCTTGCTTTGGGGTGATGGCTAATTTTAATGTATCAACTTGACTGGTCTACCAGATGCCCAGATAGCTGGTAAAACATTATTTCTGGGTGTATCTGTGAGGGGGTCTCTGGGAGATATTATTAGCATTTCGATCAGCAGACTGAGTGAAGATTGCCATTACCAACATGGGTGGACATCATCCAATCTAATGAGGGCCTGAATAGTACAGAAAGGCAGAGGAAGGGTGAATCTGCTCTCTCTGCCTGAGCTGCGACATCCATCTTCTCCTGCCCTGGGACACTGGCACTCCTCATTCTTGGGCTTTTAGACTCAGACCAGGAGTCGCACCATCCACCACCCTTGGATTCTCAGGCCTGTAAACTCAGACTGAATTGTGTTACCAGCCTTCCTGGTTCTCCAGTTTGCACAGAGCAGATTGTAGGACTTCAGTCTCCATAACTGCTTGAGCCAATTCCTATCATAAATCTCCTCGCATGTATACATATGGTTCTGTTTCTCTGGAGAACCCTAATACACTTGAAAATGATAAAATATTCAAGGCAACAAAAGAGCAAATGAAAACCATGAGTCTGTACCAGTCCCTGATCCATCCAATTACCATTAGACTATCTTCCTGTCCAACCTACTCCCTTTTTTCTGCCATTCCTTACTAGGGATGGAATGTGGTATCAGCCAAACTCCCTGCTTGAAAGATGAGACACGAAACTTGAAGGAACAGGGGAAAGTTTTAGCTCGTATAAGCTACCGGAACCAGGGATGGACTAGGAGGATAAAGTATTTAAATGCCAATTTCACACATTTTGTACTATTTTGTATTATTTCACTATAGAAGGTATAGTGGACATTTATTTTTGGCAACCCAGCACCCACCTCCCACATTTCTGTTCCTGAAAACCCCCCTTTCCACACTCTATCCATGTAGTTTGGGTTGGGCTGACTAGCTCCAGGGTGGGCATGTGATTCAGGCTTAAAAGGAGCTTCACATCCCCTTTCCTCAATGACAGGTTACAAGACAGGCAAGTGACCCAACCAGAAATAATTCTGAGATTTTTGCTGGGAAAGGTGGAAAGAAATGCAGACTACCTCTCTTTTTCCTTTGGTCTCAAGGAGGTTTGCCTGGAGCTGCTGGCAGTCATTTTGCCACCACATGGACCTAAATATGATTTACACATACAAGGAAAGCAGATGGGAGGATTTGAGGGAGGCAGGGAAAGAAAGCAAATCTAGATGACTATTTCTGAACACTTCAATCAGACTGTGTCATACTTGTAGGTAAGATACCTTCTAGACTTCTCAGTTACATGGACTAATAGATGTCCATTTTTCACTTCAACCCTGAGTTGGATTTTTCTGTAAATACAATATTTCTAAGGTATCACATGATTATCTCACTAGATGCAGAAAAAGCATTTGACAGAATCTAACACCCTATCATTATAAAAACTCTTTTAAAAATCTAGGTATAGAAGGGAACTTCTTCAACCTGACAAAGGCATATACAAAACACCCACAGCTAACATCATACTCAATGACAAAAGACTGGATGCTTTTCCGGAGATCAGGAACAAGATAAAGATGCTTGCTTTCACCACTTCTATTCAACACTGTATTGGAGGTTCTAGCCAGGGAAATTAGGGTACAAAATGATAATAAAAGGCATCTAGATTGGAAGGGAAGAAGCAAATCTACCACTACTTGCAGACATGTTCATGTATATTAAAAAAACAAAACAAAAAAAAGGAATCCACTTAAAAAACTATTAGAATAAATGAGTTCAACAAAGTTGCAAGATATGAGACCAATATATATATATCAATTGTGCTTCTATACAGTTGCAATGAACAATCTGAAAATGAAATTAAGAAAATAATTTCATTTATAATATCAAAAAGAACAAAACAGGAATAAACTTAACAAAAGAAGTATAAAACTTATACTCTGAGAATTACAAAACATTATTTAAAGAAATTAAAGATCTGAAGATCATTACTGCAAAACTGTTACCAGCTTGGTTTTTTCTCACATAGTGCAAATGTCTTTTTATACTTAATTGACAGCAATTGTTTGCAAAATTCATTTTTCGGTTCAAGTAATATTGATTACATATTTTTTCTATGAGCACAATTTTCTTTAAAAATTGCACTTATATTTGGGTCTGTAATGACATAGCTCATGTTAATTTTGCACTATATTTTCTTCCTTTTTTACTTCACAAGTCACCATTTTTAAATCAAAATTTCTAAATAGAGATGCCCTTATTTCTTTAAAGATCCAAACCAAAAAAGTGATTACTTGTGAGTCATATCCATGTCTAAAAAGTACTGTAGCTTCCCTTATTTTTTAGTCAGCCGTCTTGTGACAAGTAGCTCATCCAAACACATCATTTAAAAAAAACAAAACAAAACTATTCCATTTAAAAGACACAAATTTTTTAGTATTTATTTTTAAATTTATGCACAGTGAAATTTCTTCTTTGGTTAACAGTTCTTTGTTTTGATAAATGCATAGTCCTCTAACAACTACCATCATAATCAAGATACAGGAAAATTTCATTATCCTCCCCTTAAAATTCCTTTGTGCTACCCCTTTGTAGCCAAGCCCTCCCCCCAAGACTTTACCCCGGCCAACCACTGCTATGTTTTCAATTTAAGTTGAAAATATTTTCTAATTTTCTTGGAGACTTCTTCTTTGACCCGTAGGTTATTTAAAAGTATACTGTTTAATTTCCTGATGTTTGGAATTTCCTACATCCTTCTATTATTGATTTCTAGTTTACTCTTCGTAAAGACACAGAACATTCTTTTAAATTTGGCCAGGTTTCTACTATGCCCAGGATAGGGTCGATTGTGAATATTCCATGTGCATTTGAAAAAATGTAGTACTCTGCTGCTATTTGGGAGACTCTTCTATATTGTCAATTAGGTCGAGTTGGTTGATTTAGTGTTCAGATCTTCTGTATCTTTGGGTGATGTACTGTCTACTTGTTCTATGGATTACTCAAAGAAGAACGCTGAAGTTTCCAAGTTTAATTGTAGATCTATTTCTCCTTTCAGTTCTATCAGTTTTTGCTTCATATATTTTTACAATACGTTTTTAGTTGGATACACTGTAGAGAACCACAGGGGACACAGAGGACATTGACTTGGAATCACAATTCTGAGAGCGCGTGACCAGCTACATGGCTGCAAGCAGTTCTGAAAGCAGAACTAGTCTCAAGGGAAACCGACTGAGATAAAGCAGTCATATAGCCCGATGGCTCCAGGCTCCAGCTCCGAGTTAAGGATTAACTATCTCCCCTAGCAGTCATAAAAAACAAGGTGTTCTGCTTTTTTCTCTAATTGAAGCATATACCTTGCAGTGTCCATTATCGTGATTTATAATCCAGGATGCTAGAATGCTTTTTCTCAATAAATACACTATGGAAATCAGAGCTCGGGACTCTTGACTGGCTTGGTCTTGAGTCAACTGACCCCATGCTTTCCTATACTCTTGTGTGAATTTTCTTAATTCTGCTGTGCCACTCACATTCAGGTTCGTTCTTGTGGATGAGATCTCCACAATATACATTTAGGATTCTTGTCTTTTTTCATGAATTGATCCTTTTATAATTATGCAATGTCTTCTTTATCCCTTGCAATTTACCGTTGTGAGGTCTACTTTGTCGAATATTAATATAGTCAATTCAGCTTTCTTCTGATTAGTATTTGCATGGTATACCTTTTCCTATTTTTTTTTAACTCTTTAAAAAGACTTAAAATTTTTAGAGCAGTTATAGGTTTAAAACAAAATTGAGAGGGAGGTACAAATTCCCAACATGCCCCCTGCCTCCATATCTGCATAGCCTTCCCTATTATCAACATCACTCACTAGAATGGTACTTTTTTTTACCATTTACATTGACACACCATGATCTACCTTAGTCCATGGTTTACCTTCGTGTTCATTCTTGATGTTGTATATCCTATGGATCTGGACAAATGTATGATAATATATACCCGCCTTATTTATCTCCCACAACAATCACCCCCCCACCCCCTCAACCACTTACCTTTTTACTGTCTTCATAGTTTTGCCTTTTCCAGAATGCCGTGTAATTGGAATTAATTCAGTATGTAGCCTTTTCAGACTGACTTCTTTCACTTGGTAATACACATTTAAGGTTCATCCAGGTCTCTTCATGGCTCAATAGTTTGTCTTTTAAGCGTTTAATAATATTCCACTTTCTGTATGTACTACAGTTTATCCATTCACCTACTAAAAGACATCTTGGTTGCTTCCAAGTTTTGGCAACTATGAATAAAGCTGTCATAAAGATTCTTGTGCGGGTTTTTGTGTGAACGTAAGTGTTTGTGTAGACCTAAGTTTTTGATTCCTTTGGATAAATAGCAAGGAGTGTGATTACTGAATCATATGGTAGGAGTATCTAGTTTTGTAAGCAACCACCACACTGTTCTAAAGAGGCTATCACACTTTGCATTCCCATCAGCAATGTTTGAGAGTTCCTGTTGCTTCACATCCTTGTTAGCAGTCGGTGGTGTGAGTGTTCTGGATTTTGTCCATTCTAATAGGCATGTAGTGGTATCTCATCGTTGCTTTAATCTGCATTTCCCTGATGACATATGATGTGGAGCTACTTTTCCTATTCCTATTTGCCATCTGTATATCCTTTTGGTGATGTGTGTCTGTTAGGGTCTCTCACCCATTTTCAGACTGGGTTCTCTGTTCTCTTATTGTTGAGTTTTAAGAGTTTTTTGTATATTTTGGATAACAGTCCTTTTATTCAATGTGTCTTTTACAAATATTTTCTCTTAGTCTGTGATTTGTCTTCTAATTCTCTTGATATTGTCTTTCACAGAGCAAAAGTTTTTAACTTTAGTGAAGTCCAGCTTATCAATTATTTATTTCATGGATTGTGTCTTTGGGATTGTATCTAAAAAGGCATCGAAATACCCAAGGTCATCTAGGTTTTCTCCAAAGCTATCTTCTAAGAGTTTTATACTTTTGCATTTTACATTTAGATCTGTGATCCATTTTGAATTAATTTTGGTGAAGGGTGTAAGGTCTGTGTCTAGACTAATTTTTCTGCATATAGAAGTCCAGCTGTTCCAGTACTATTTGTTGAAGACACTATCTTTGCTCCATTGTACTGCCTTTGCTCCTTTGTCAAAGATCAGTTGATTGTATTTATGCAGGTGTACTTCAGGGCTTTCTATTTTGTTACACTGATCTATTTGTCTATTATTTTACCAGTGCCACACTATGTTGACTACTGTAGCTTTACAGTAAGTCTTGGGACTTCCTAGGTGGTGCAGTGGTTAAGAATCTGCCTGCCAATGCAGGGGACACAGGTTTGATCCCTGCTCCAGGAAGATACCACATGCCTCGGAGCAACTAGGCCCGTGTACCACAGCTATTGAGCCTGTGTGCCACAACTACTGAAGCCCATGTGCCTAGAGCTTGTGCTCCACAACAAGAGAAATCACCACAATGAGGAGCCAGCGCACCACAATGAAGAGTAGCCCCTGCTCTCTGCAACTAGAGAAAGCCCATGTGCAGCAACGAAGACCCAATGCAGCCAATAAATAAATAAGTAAATAAATTTAAAAAAAAAGTCTTGAAGTCAGGAAGCGTCAGTTCTTCAACTTTGTTCTTCTCCTTCAATATCATGTTGGCTATTCTGGGTCTTTTACCTTGCCCCACCCCCCCCCAATAAACTTTAGAATGAGTTTGTTGACATCTATAAAATAACTTGCTGGGATTTTACAGTGGGGTTGCATTGAATTTATAGATCAAGTTGGGAAGAACTGATATCTTGACAACACTGAGTCTTTCCATCCATGAACATGGAATATCTCTCCATTTATTTAAAGCTTCTTTGATTTCATTCACCAGTTTGGTAGCTTTCCTCATATAGATCTCGCCTATATTTTGTTAGATTTATACCTAAGTATTTCATTTTGGGGGGATGCGAAGGTAAAGATATTGTGTTTTGAATTTCAAATTCCATTTGTTCATTGTTAGTATACAGGAAAGCAATTGACTTTTGCACTTTAACCTTGTACCCTGCAACCTTCCTATAATCACTTATTAGTACCAGTTTTTTGGTCAGTTCTTTCAGATTTTCTACATAGGTAATCATATCATCGGGGAACAAAGACAGTTTTATGTCTTCCTTCCAAATCTGTATGCTTTTTTGTTTGTTTGTTTTGGCTGTTCCACGTGGTATGCATGAGCTTACTTTCCTGACCAGGGACAGAACCCGTGCCGCCTGTGTTGGGAGCATGGAGTCTTAACCACTGGACCACTAGGGAAGTCTGTACACTTTTAATCTGTATACTTCTAATTTTCCGAATTTGTATACTTTTAATTTCCTTTTCTTGCCTTATTGTATTAGAAAGGACTTCCAATATGAGGTTAAAAAGGAGTGGTGAGGGGGAACATCCTTGCTTTGTACCTGATCTTAGTGGAAAAGTTTCTAGGTTCTCACCATTAAGTATGATGTTAGCTGTAGGGTTTTTGTAGCTAGTCTTTATCAAAGTTGAAAAGTTCTCTATTCCTAGTTTACAGAGTTTTTATCATGAATGGGTAATTTGCCAAATGCCTTTTCTGCATCTATTGATATGATTGTGCTGTTTTTCTGTTTTAGTCTGTTGATGTGATAGATTACATTAATTGATTTTTAAATGTTGAACAAGCCTTGCATATCCCAGATAAATTCTAATTGGTCATGCTGTACAATCTTTTTATATTTTTTGGATTCGATTTGCTAATATTTTGCTGGGAATTTTTACATCTGTTCATATACACCTTTACTTTCAATCTTTCCTTATCTGTGTATTTAAAGCAGGCTTCCCATAGACAGCATAGAGATTGATCTTTTTTTTTTTTGACAATGTCTTTTAATTCACTGTTTAGACCACTTACACTTAATAGATTATCAATATGGTTGGAATTAGGGACAACGTTTTATTACTTTTGATTGTTTCCTGTTTTGTTTTGAGGGGGGCACAGGGTTACTTTGTTCCTCCCTTTACTGCCTTCTCTCAGATTATAGGATTCCATTTTAATTTATCTATTGCAGTTTTTACAATATCTCTTGGTATTTTTTCACTAGTTGCTCTAGGGCTTATGAAATACATATCTAACTTTCAGCCTATTTAGTATTAATATTTTATCACTTCAAGTAAAACATACAAACCTAAAACCACATAAGTCCTTTTAGCCTTCTCACTTGTTATAGGTATCATATATATTATATATACATACAATGAACAATCTACCCCCACTGACAATGTTATAGCTTTTGCTTCCACTAGTCATAAACATTTTAAAGAATTAAAAGGAGAAAAACAGTCTATTATATTTATCCAGATATTTATCATTTCTGTTGCTCTTCCTTTAATCCTGATGTTCTAACTTCCCCCATTACCATTTCCCCTCGGCTAAAGAACTGCCTGTAGCATTTCTTTATTATAATTTTCCTTCATCTAAGGATATTTTTATTCTGCCTTAACTCTTGAAGAGTATATCACTGGATACAGAATTCTGTGTTGACAATTCTTTTCTTTCAGCACTTTAAAGATGTTGTTCCACTTTCTTCTAGCCTCTATGCTTGCTGAAAAGAAATCCCAGATATTGAAATTGTTGTTTCCCTATATGTATTGTGCCTTTCTACTCTTGCTGCTTTTGACATTTTTTTTTTAGCTTTCAGTAGTTTCATTATGTTGTGTGTGGGTATGTCTTTCTTTGAGTTTATACTGGTTGGAGTTTGCTGAGCTTCTTGAATCTATAAATTTGTAGCTTTTACCCAATTTGGGAAATTTTCAGTTATTATTTTTCCAAACCCCTTTTCTTCACCAATTTCTTTCTCCTTTCCCCTTCTTCTTTCTCCAGTGCCAGAATGTTAGACCTTTTGTTATTGCCCCACAAGTCTCTGCGGTTTTATTCATTGTTTTTTCCAATTTTTTTCTCTCTGTTCTTCACACTAGATAATTTCTATTGATTTATTCAAGTTCACTGATTCTTTCCTGTGTCATCTGCATTCTACTGAGCCCATCCACTGAATGGTTTTTTAAAATTTTTCAGATATTGTACTTTTTAGTTCTAAAATGTCCTTTTAGTCCTTTTTAATAGTTTATATTTCTCTGCCAAGAATCTTTATCTTTGTTTGCTTCAAGAGTGTTGATCTTTATCATGTTAATTGCTCAAGTTTTGTCTTCCCTCCCCAGTCTGCCTGTTATACTTCTCAGAGTCTTCAAGCACTTGCTTTTAGTACTTTGTTCTGAGTTTTTAATTGTAATCAGTGGGAGAGAGGTTACAGTGAGCTTACTCTATTTTGGCCTAATGACGACACTCAAATAGAACAAGTAGTGGGATGTCCACTAAATGAAATGTCAGTCTCATGTTAGGGTACCTCATTCTGCCTGTAAACCCATCATAGCTTTTTCAGAACTTTTGCTGATTAGGTGTTATGGGAAACCAGAAGTTTACAATCCTACTGCTAAAAAAAGAGAGCACAGATTAAAAATAAAACATTTACACACTGTGAATTTTAAAAAATCCATAATGAAATGTTTCCATTTAGAAATGCAGAAAAACATGAGCAGGAGCTATTTAAATCCATTACATGGGACTTCCCTGGTGGTTCAGCAGTTAAGACTCCAGGCTTCTACTGCAAGGGGCATGGGTCCAATCCATGGTCAGGGAACTAAGATCCCACATGCCATGCACTGTGGCCAGAAATAAATAAATGTTTTTAAAGTTTTTAAAAATTCAATACAGAAACTTAAGTCAAAAGTAAAGAAAAAAGTGAAGGAAAGGGGCTTTTTCATCAACCATTAGAAGAAAAAACTAGTGACTATAATTAAGTAGGTATAGAACAAGAGAAGCAAAAGGGCTGAATAAGTCCCTAACTTCTTTTGGCTTTATTTTCCTTTTCCACAGAATTAAAGCTTGAGTTTAATAGTCTCTAGTAGTCTCCTTCAGCTTTCAAAACCTGTAAACCTCTATCTTAACACAAAGCAACAAGAAACAATTCTTTCTTACAATCCTGAGCAAGTAACTAATGTCAAGAAACCAAAGGAAGATTAAATTTCTTGATAGGATTGACAATCTTTCTGAAGTGGTGAGTCAAGGCTTAATTTATTCACCATAAATTATGGTTGCTGTGTTCATAACCCATATAATTATATGATGATTGTAACTCATATATTATGAATATTATGTAGATATGTTAATAGTGAAAAAAAGCTACCATTTTAAAATTGAAACAAACCACAGTTACTGACCTGTGATCTCCGTGGCCTTGGTGTTGTCCACTGTGCAGCCCTGGGTGCCCAGCCATACCCTACCTCATCAGAACCCTCCATCATAAGTAAGCTTCCCTCAGGGAGCTCCAGACAGGACACAGTCAGTAAGAGTTTTGCTACAGCTGGGGAGGAAGGAAGGCATCCCTAATAGTAACAGATAATAACCAAGCATTAGCTAAATTATAGGCTCCTTAATTTACCATTAATTAGTTCAGAAAGCATTTTTTTGAGCACTTATAACTTTCCAAGCTTGGAGATTTAGAAAAAAGAAAATCCCAGCTCTCAAAGAATGACAGTCTTCTGGGGAGTCAGGCATGCAGATGGTGAGGAGACTAACTATAACTGCAATATATGATGTCAAATTCTCTTTAAAATCTTCTGTTAGTCACCTCTTCTCTGTGCTTTGGCTACCAAACTAGGTATTTGCTATATTTATTTATATTCTAGGCAATGCCCTCTAATATGTCCCACTGTCACCTTACTCAAAAAAATAGAGTTAGGAAACTTCGGTTCAAGTTCAGACTCAAAACATCCAGATGTGCCATCTTGAGCACATCACTTAAGTCCTTTGGGCATTATTTTCCAGTTTATAAACAGCGAGAGATTGACTAAACTGAGTATTCAAGGTTTAATATGTCATCTTCCTTCAGACTACACTGTTTCTCTTAACAAACCAGCATTCTCTTGTCATCCTAACTCCAAGCCTGAGGGTCACTTCTGGCCCATTCCTCCAGGTCAGTAGCTAAATCCTACCCAATCACCCTCATTTCTACTTCTGGCTTCAAACATCATTTGAATGGCTTCAAACACCATTTATTTCTACTTCAAACACCAGGGCATGAAGTCATAGAAAGGACACAGAGTCAGGCAGACTTGGCTCAAGACTTATTTGCCATATTATTCTAAGAAAAGTATTTATCATGTGAACTTTGGTTTATTCGTCTGTAAAATAGGGAACAATGCCCCCCCCTTCCCTTCCCACATCATCTTGCCCTTGTATTTCAGCTTTCCCTCTTCCCTTATCATGTTTCAGATGGCTGAATCTTCCTGAAGTACTGCTTCTACCTGTTCTTTCCTCCTATTTAGAAACCCCCAGAGATTCCCTACAAAAGAAATTCTAAACTCCCATGCTTGGCTTGGTTTAATAATCTAATCCCATCCTAACAAGACCCCAGTATATGCTCCTGCTCCCAGAAAAGAATCCTCCTTTTTAGTTCTGCTGGTTTCTTCATTGAGGTTTCCTTCTGTGGGGAAAACCTTACTCCCTCTGTCCAGGTCGATCCCACACACACTTTGGTCCCTCCTCTGCCATGAAGTTTTCCCGAACCACTTCTGAAAAAGGATTCTCTACATTTTTCTCGACAAAGGTATGCTTGTCTCCTCAAGTTTTACACCTTCCTCACTTTCTTACTTTCTTCTCTCTCAGTTTTTGGCGGCTTATATTGGCCTCAGAAGTTGAAGGGCTGGACTCCATCCAAGTTGTAAATACTGGCCAGCAGAGGCAGAATAGCAATAGGACATCTGTGATGTCAACCTGGATGACCAAAGACTAACATTACAACTGGTCAGGGGTGCCCCAAATTTGCCTTTAAAATTCCAGTAAAGATATCATTGGGTGATTGGTAACATCTAACTACACCTAGGGACCAGCTATATGCAACGTGGTCTAAGCCTTGTCAAGCCACAGTCTCAGAATAACCATATAATAGCTTAAAGGTCCAAATCACAAATTTAGCTATAAGGGCACTTTCATAGTTGAGAAAGACATTCACTAGACTATGATCTCCTGAAACAAGGATCATGTCTTACTCAAAACAGTATTCCTAACAATCCGCACAGGGTCTGGTAAGAAGCTGATAATCAGTGTTTTTTATCATTTATTCTCAGTGAATGAAAGATTGATTGGGGGCTATTAAGCCATGTTAAAAGTAGATTATTGAAACCATTTCTCTGTTATCTAAAAATCAAAACAGAGCCATCCTTGTCTTGAACTATATAGGAACAATTCTATCTTAAGGACATGGAATAGATTTTCAAGCAAATGGTATTTTGCTTCCTTTGATGTGATAGGAATACTGAGAACGGTCAGCTCTCTCTCTGGCTAACACTGTTTCATCTATTTCTCCTTCCCTCCTGATACTTTCATACCCTCCAAGGCCAACTTGAAAATGGATCTGGAGAGAAAAATGCCCAAGCATCATGGTATTTTTTGGACTCACCTTCCCTATTGTCTCATTCATCTGTCTTGTATGCAACAACAGCTGCACTGCTGGTTTTTTGGTCTGTCTCAATCTATTCCTAATGGAATTTAACTAGCTTTTTTGCTCAATTCTAAATAAGATGAAGGTAATGGTAACAGGAAGTGGTAAGGATTAAACACTGAGAGTACAGTCCAAGAACAATGGTCCCCGGCTTCTTCCGGTCACAGATCACTTCAATCACATAATACCCCATGGATCACTCCTCGTATCTCCAGTCACATCACACATCAGAATCAAGGGGAAGACACATATTGCTTTTGATGAAGTGCCAATGAGACAATGGTTTCACATCTCTTATGTTCTTTAACAAATTATTAATTTTTGCTGGGAGCAAAAGTACAGACCAATGGTACACAGAATTACATGATCTGTAATCATCATTCATTCACAAGGATGACTGCCATAGGACTGCAGAGTCAATTCCAAAATTCTGATGGTTTATTTGAATCTTTTCCTTTATAATTTATACCCCTCCAACTTCCAAAAGGATGATTTAAGGAATTCAGGGTGCATATATTCTCAGAAACCATGAAGAGCCACAATTTGCACATAAGCAATACAAACTGATTTTTTTCCTGATATCATTAATCAAAACAGCTATCCAAATTAACCTACTCTTAAGTGAATTATGTACTAGGCAGGTTCATATATACTATACATTTCTTAACAAACCTAGTATGGCTATTATTCTTGCTGTCACAAAAGTGAGGCTCACGGAGATGAAGTAAGAGCTAAAACTACAAAAAAATTTTTAGAAAAAAAACATAGGACCTAGGGTTAGGCAAAGGTTTAAGATTTGACACTAAGAGCACAAACAGCAAAAGAAAAAAATTGATAAACTAGACATCAAAATTAAAAATTTTATTAAAAGTTTTTAAATTAAAAACTGCAAATGATACCATAAGAAGGTGAAAGACAATCTACAGAACAGGAAAATATATTTGCATATAATATATATGATAAGGAACTTGTATCTAGAATAAAGAATCCTAACAATTCCATAATGAAAAAATAACACAATTAACAAATGGGCAAAGGATGTGAACAGACATTTCTCCAAAGAAGATGTACAAATGGCTAAATAAGCAAATGAAACAATGATCAACATCATTAGTCATTAGGGAAATAAAAATCAAATCACACAGAGAGACTACTTCACACTCATAAGATGGATATAATAAAAGAGACAGACAATAACAAGTGTTAGTGAGGATGTGAAGAAACAGGAACCTTCTTTCACTACTAACAAGAATGTAAAATGGCCGTAGCCACTTTGGAAAAGTTTACCAGTTCCCCAAACTGTTAAAGAGTTACCATATGACCCCACAATTCTACTCCTAGGTTTCTATTCAAGAGAAATGAAAAGACATACACACAAAAACGTGACACAAACGTTCACAGCACCATTACTCATAATAACCAAAAAAATGGAGCAACCCAAATGTTCATCAATTGCTGAACAGATAATCAAAATGATATAGCCATAAAATAGAAAATTATTTGTTAATATAAAGGAATGAAGTATTGATACATGCTACAACATTGGTGAATCCCAAATAATATTATGCTCAGTAAAAGAAGCCAGTCACAAAAGACCACATAATGTATGATTCCACTTACATGAAATATCTGCAACAGGCAAATTTATACAGACAGATTAGTGGTTGCCAAGGGCAAGAGGGGGTGGGGTGGGAATGGTTATTTCTTTTTTGGATAATGCAAATGTTTTAAAATTGATTGTGGTGATGGTTGTACTCTGTAAATATATTAAAAAACTACTGACTAGTACACTTTAAATGGGTAAAATTCATGATAGGTTAATAAATATCTCAGTAAAGATGTTAAAAAAAAATAACCACAAGAAAGGCTGACTAGTGGTTATGAGACCTTGAAAGTCTTGCTCTGGATCACTCACATTCCAGATAGCCTCTTGGCACTGTCTATACAGTACAAACATATAGGGACAAGCACAGTGTTGCCTTCTTCCACCTGGGGGGGTAAGCAAAATCACAGCACCTCCTCAGACAACCACCTGGTGAGCATGATGCAAGCTTCTGTTATTTTTGGAATGCAGTGCTGCAATGTGCTTGTGCTCTAATGCACTGGAGGGGCCCCAGGAGCTTGCAGCTGCCTAGAGCTCATGGCAGCAGCTCTCCTGTGTGCTGAGTGGGCAGGAAAGGGACCTAAAACTGAAAGCAGAAAGCTCAGAGCATAGCTCAGAAAATTTTCTTGTGGCAAAACATATGCACAACACCAGGCAGTCCTCCTTACCCCCGAACTCGTCCCCAGCTCCCACCCCCAAGTAAAGTCTGCTATTCTAGGTCAACATACTTTAAATATAGGTACATTATGAATCAGCTAGAATTATATAATGATCAAGCAGGAAGGACCTTTACAAGTATTACATAATGAATGGAGCACAAAGCTGGAACCACTTACTAACTATGTAACCTTGAGCCAGTTCCTTCCTCCACCTTTCTGTGCCTCAATGTCTTCATCTGGAAAATGGGAATAACAAAGGCAACTGCTTTCTTAAATTGCTGCAAAGATTAAATGGGTTAACCCATGTAAAATGTTTAGAGTAGTGCCTGAAACATTAGAAGTGTTTTTGTTTGTTTGTTTGTTTTTACTATTCTTACAGTTATTAATGGGTAAATCGCATCACTTTTATGGAGGAAGAAAATTAAAGCTCAGAATGATAAAGTGACTCTGCAACTGGCAGTGATACAGTTGGCACTAGACTTTAGGCCTCTCTGACTCCTCAATTAGTGTTCTACTATAGAGCATTAATGTATAACCAAGCAGGTTTAATATCCCTGGACTAAATTTTAGGGCTTGAAAGATACAAATAACAAACTTACAGTGCCTAGTGTTATGTCTCATACAATATAGGTGTTTGTGAAATGTTTAATAAATTTCCTTTCCATTCCAAGTTTAATCTTCTAATACGTGAACAGAGGGCTAGACACTAAGTCCGAGAATATGCAATGTTCTGCTGCTCAAAAGGCAGGATGGCTCAGGAATGTTGAAGAAAATACACAGAAGCTCTTCTTCTTTTTCTTTTTTCTTTTCCTCTAACGGAGCACAGGGTACCTGAGTGTGCCTAAAATGTTAGGGAAAAGAGATTTTTCTTCCTTTCTCTATCTGTATTTTAGCAGTACACTCATGCAAGCAATTTAGATACTGCTATTCTCAGGGCTTGATGGATGTTTCCAACTTTCAGTAATTGATACCTAACAGTTTAATTCAAGAGGCAAGAGAAGCTCACAAAATAACTACAGTATTTGGCAAAACACAATAAATGTAGCCAAAGTGACCTTTTAAACAATCTCATCATTTCTCTCCTACATACATACACACACACACACACACACATGCACAAGTATGTGCATGCACAATCACTCTGCAGCGTTTAAACCACCCTCCGAGGCCCTGCAATTTCAGTCCTGCCCTCAGCCCTGCAGTCTTGTTGGAGCCTCTTCTCAGCTCTCCAGCCAACTGGGTCTTCTTGCCTTTCCTTACACTCGCCAGTTTTTATCCTGCTTTAGGGCCTTCACAGTGGCATTCTCTGTGCCTAAAAAGTTGTTCCTGGGACTTCCCTGGGGGTCTGATGGTTAAGAGTCCACACTTCCAATGTAAAGGGTGCGGGTTCGATCCCTGGTTGGGGAACTAAGATCCCACATACCCCATAATAAAGCCTAAAAAAAAATAAAATAAAAAGTTGTTCCTTACAGCCTCCAACTGCACTTCTGCCTTGGCCTCACCACCTACCCAGCTTCTATTTATCCTTCAGACTCTGCTTAAATCTTTCCCTCAAAGAAGCCTTCCCCAATGACCCAGTCTAGCCTCTCCCTTCCTCTTCCTTCAAATCACACACACTTGCAACCTGCTTCTAACCACTTATCCAATGAATGTCTGTCTCCTGCACCAGACTGTAAGCTCAAGAAAGGCAGGAGCAGTGTCTGTCTCGTTTGACACTGCTTGCCCTGCGCCTAGCACAGAGCCCAGCACAGTAGCTGGTGAACCAAATTAACAACATCCTCCGAGGATTCAAAGGATCAGCTGATAAACTGATTTCCTACTTTCTCCACTCAAATTTGGACACAAGACATCTCATATCAAGCTGTGGACACGACAGAAATAAACAAACTACACAAATGGGTCACGTACTCCCTTTGGAGAAAAATTCAAAATGAACAAAAACTTAGACTGATATTACATGTATTTTTCAATTACTATACGCAAAACCGTAAGAAAAAATGTTACTTTTAAAAACAAGCTTCAGGAGAAGAAAAGTAGTGATCTCTTCATCAAAGCTTGTCATTAACACTCACACTATGCTCTTTTGGGGAGAGTAACTTGCATAAGAGGATGGGAGAAACAAAAATGCATTTGCTCCTCCTAGAATATTACCATTCCTTTCCAAAGTTAATGTATCTCCTAAAGAAAGAGAACGTGCTGAACCATTATTCTAAGTATACCCAGGAAAAGTCCCCAGTGGCGTGATGGGCTTCTATGAACAGTTGTCCACAATAAGGTGGCTTGTGGGCCAAACGAACAAGCAGCATGATGTAAGGCCAGTCATCTCTGGCAATGGCTCCAGCACTCCTTTTCTTCAGGGCTTCTACTATGGCATCACTCACAAAATTAACTTCTCTTACTTGGGGCAGAAAAAAGTAGACTCTTTTTCAACAGAACAGATGGTACAGACACCACATGATAAAGATTCCAAAAGATCCTTCTAAAGAAATTTTGCTTTATTGATGAATGCATAAAAACAGTCAGGGAAAAAAAGGCATTTTAAGACCAGGAAGTAGGTACATTACCAAGAGATTAAACTTTCTGTATAAAGGAGGAGAAGAGGAAGAAAGGAGAGGCAGAAAAAAAAAAAAGTGGGGGAGATGGAAAAAAAAGAAGGAAGAGCATTGAGGATAAAAGAAAAAAAGTTAGAAGGCCTGTGTGATGGAAAGGGTTGAAAGACCAAGACCAGAGACTAAATTTCACTCAAGGGCATAAGATTATACCTCTCAGAATTTAGCGATACCTCAAAAGAAAATTACTTGATCAAGAATCCTCCCTTTAGGTTAGTAGAATGTTAGTCTCTGACATTCACTGAAGCCCAGCTCCACATCTAATACAATCACTTGACATCAAATGAAGGTACTTGAAGCAAAGGGCAAGTCTTCTAAAACACCTCTCCTCACTCAGTTTCTACTAATGATCACAAGAAAATTAAACAGAACTCACTTGTAACCACACTATGCAGAGCAAAGAGATTCTGGGTACACCCAACAGGTGTGCTTTTAGCTGTGCTCCATAACCTCATCAAAGTCACTATGCCAACTGCTCCTCCCAGAGACAAATGTCCTTAAAACACGCCAGAGAATCACACTATAACCTTAAAAAAAACTGTCCTAGGGTCCCTAAAATGGGAAAATACATCTCCGCCACTCTAAGAGATACTGAGAATATTTCTCCTTTCAAATACATTGTTATTAAACTTCTAAGTGCCCACCACATTTTCCATAATAAAAATTTAATTTCAGGAAAGTGCCTAGCACATTTTCCAGCACACAGAAGGCTTTTATTTATATACTCATTTATGAAAATGCTCATTCTGAATCATAGTCACAGCTGAAAGATAGTTATGACCTTTCTCGAGATACGAAGAAAGTACTTCCACAAACTGGAAAAGGGGTGGGGTACTATTTTTAAGCCATTCTGCTCAGCAGGGGAAGAAAAGAGTTGCTAATACTTGCATTCTATTTTACGGTAATTTCTGAGTCTCTAAAATAAAAAGAAATGCTCAGTGAGAAAACCAAAAACCTTGTGCATACTTTGGAGCTGAGACGGAACTCTCATACCGTGGTCTGCACTCAATGACTCTGCAGGTGACAAAGGGAAAGTGCTTGCTCTGGGGACTTTGAAAAAGCATCTTTCACCTCTGGAATTCCAGGTTACCGCTGGCTTTTATCTGAAACCTTCCGAGACCAGCTCCTTCGCCAGAATTCGAGACTCCCAGAGGACCACACTGCGGGAACCAGCGCCTCCCTCCCGCTGACAGCGAGGGCATCTTACAGTTCAAGTCACCCAAACCTCAGGATTTCGTAGCTTTCCGCTAAGTGAGCAAGACACAGAACAGCTGTGGGGAAACATTCCCGGCCCGCGCAAGCCTCTCTGGTCTCCAGGGGAGCCATGACTCGCATCCCAGGAGGCGCGTCCCGACGCCGCCCGCCCGGGGCTCACACAAAGGACCAGAACCCTGTCACGCCCCCCACTCACCGCTCAGATAGTTGGTCCACTTGTACAGCACCCCCTCCATGGCGCCCGCGGCCACCTTGCCCTCGCCCGCCAGCCCCCTCACTGCCCCAGGCCCCAGGAGGCAAGAAGCACCGGCAGCAGGGCCATCGCCCGGCGCTGCCGAGCCAGCCACTCCCGGCGCCCAGGCCCCGTGCGGGGACGCCCCGCGGGCCTCACATCCTGGGCCCGGGGGCGGGGCCACTGCGGCGGCCTCCGCACGTGAGGACGCAGCCGGCCGGGGGCCCCGCGCGGCGGGCCCGGCGCGCTGTCCTCAAGGAGGCCAAGCCCCTGGGTGGGTCCGAGGGGAAGCTGAAGCCACCGAAGAGTCGCGAGCGAAGTAGCCGGTCGCTGGCGGCGCCACAGCCGGATACCTGAGTCCTCGACCCACCGGGCTCGGGGCCCGCTCGCGCATGCCCAATGCCCCGCTTGCGCGCACGTTCCCAAAATCCACCCCGGGGCTTAGCGGCGACGGCGGCAAGGCTGACGTAGCCAGGGAGGCCCGCGGGGAAAGTGAGTCCCGGGAGGCAGGCTTGGGACTCGAGGGAGGGTGAGACGGCAGGAGGCAGGCCTCTGGCACAACGGTGGAACACAGTCCTGACTCAGTGGTTCCGTACTTGGGCTACACCTCCCGATATTTGGGAGTCATCGTGGCCCCTAAGGGTGCCCCCTGGATTCTAGTCTTCAGGGACCAATTCTTATTTCAGGGCTAATTAAACTTACACACTTCAAGGCTGTTGCGGTACCCAACAACAGGGCGTACGGAGATGATGGGAATTTCACGATAGAATACTGTGTGTGGCCAGCGAGCGTCAACAGGTGTTGTCGAAACTCTAAAACCTCGCTACAGGAAGTGCGGTGCACGGACAGCAGCACTGACATCACCTAGGAGCGTGTTGGAATTGTAGGATCTCACCCCACGCCCAGAAACTCCTGAATCGAACTCTGCGTTTTAGCAAGATCTCCCAGGGGATTCCTATGCATATTAAAGTGTTGGGAAGTACAGTGCTAAGGATATTTGACTAGAGAAAATGTTAACTATAGATTCAGTGGTAAAAGCAGGTTACGAAATAAAATGTACAATAGGATCCTAAGTATTTTAGGCATATGTCACAAAACCATGCACCAAAATGTTAAGATGATTATTTCTGGATGGTGGCGTTACAGATCTTTTTTCTTTCTTTTTCGTTAGTGTCAGGTTACCAGATTTAGCAAATAAAAATACAGAACAATTCGTTGTGTATCTGAAATTCAAATTTACTTTGGCTCCTTAATTTTAACTGGAAACTCTAGTGCTTTCCAGTTTCTTCCAAATCGGTTACAGTGAAACATGTATTGCTTTTGAAATTATGCGAAAAATGTTAAACTAAAAATTTTAAACTAGAACGAGCCTGTGTACTCGTAACTGTAATGACCACTTTTTCTTTAAAGTGGAGGTGTGCACGTCATTATCCTTGATAGAGGCTATTCCTGACCCTTCACACTAAGGTCATCCATAATATTGTGCGGTGTTGTAGAATGAAGCAGAAGATGGTTTGACGGCGGAGCCCAACTGCTTTGGGGGCTGAACAACCTTAAGCAGCACACTTAACCTCTCCAAGCCAAAATATACTTATCTTTCAATGGGATAAAAAATGCCTTACCGACAGTGTAGTGAGGTTCACGAAGAACGGGAAAACACGTTGTGAAACCTAAATCACTGTTAAAGTCTTTATCGTTCATATCCTAAGTTAAATAATACGCAATTATTGGGGGGGGGGCGCTCTCACCAGTGGTGAGAGTAAACGAGTCTTTCCTGAGACCTCGACTTCACACCCTGGCCGGGTTCTTTACAGCTGTGAATCCGTCGGAGAAGCTTCCGGTTCGCTCCGCGCCCCACCCCTCTCTCAAAGTCCAATGTTGTGGAATTCTGTAATCCGCCGGGCTCCAGGGCGGTACGCGGTGGTTAGCCTCTGAGCTACAGCCTGGCCCGGCAGAGTGGTAATTTACATTATTGTAGCGTCATTGGCTTGAGAGGCTCCTGAGGGACAGCACCACAAACCAATGGGAGGCCGCTCTTTCCAGGCGGCTGTGTGGTAAGAGCCAGTCAGGGCCGGGTTTGGGTTTAACTCTTTAGAGGTGAGTTCGCAGTGCGTGAGAAAGTTGTCCGTGGTGAATGTGCCACGTCTGCTAGGAAGGGGGAGTCATGAACTTGCCAGAGGCTGTTGTCTTTAACTCTTCAACTACAGTCTTAACTCTATGAGGTCGGGGGCCCTTTCTGTGTTTTTGTAGGAACTTCTTTCCTGTTCTGGCAACATGAGGCTTTTCTTGCGGAACGCGGTCCTGACGCTGTTAGTCACTTCTTTGAGTGGGGCTCTGATCCCTGAACCAGAAGTGAAGATTGAAGTGCTTCAGAAGCCCTTCATCTGCCATCGCAAGACCAAAGGAGGAGATTTGATGTTGGTTCATTATGAAGGCTACTTAGAAAAGGATGGCTCCTTATTTCACTCCACGTAAGTAATTAGACCCTGCAGGTAAAATAGTAAAGAATCCACCCACATATGCCAGCTCTTGGGCAGGAACAGTGGCGTGTACCAGCTTTATCTTTCTTAAAAAACAAAACAACACACAAAAAACGCCTGAAATATCTAATTTCTTTCTTTGGGGAAAGGAAATTGTTTAAAGCCAACCTTTATAACAAGGCCTTTGGAGGGCTTATTGGAAACATGTGGTCAGGATAAAGCAGTAATTTTTTAAATTATAAAAGTTAGCATTTCTGAAATACTGTAGAAATATCTAGGTGTACAATTAGGCAATAAGTAGAAAAGGCTTAAAGGAATTCTCATTTCTCAAACTTTGTTCCTGAGGGAAAGTAACTCAATTCCATTTTTACTTTGGTGTAGGTGAAAGTTAAACTTTTCATAGCAACTTCATGAGCAGAATATACAATCATTTGTTTGCTTGTTTTAAGATACGTTAATGCTAGTCCATTGACCTATTTAACTTTTGTTCTGGTAGATGACACTTTGGTCAAGGCACAGGACCATGATTTGTTTCATTATTTGTTTCTTTCTAGAAATTCAAAGACTGAATTCACCCAATGAATTGATGGGTGTGGGTGTGGTTATGGAATATTAACCCAATACCTACAGTGAAGGATTTTCAGGTGGTTTCACTATCAATATTTATGTTTTATAAAGAAAGAAATTGCAACATGGAAAACTTTTACAAGTGTAATGATTTCCAGTTAGGCATTGATTCTCCGATTCTATTCCAAAAGTACTTACTTAACATTTCTTTATGTTAGGCCCTTTGTTTGATACTAGGGAGATTTTTTTTTTTTTTTTTGGCACACTGGCTTAGTTGCAGGCTTAGTTGCGGGCTTAGTTGCTCAGCAGCATGTGGGATCTTCTGGGAGCTGGGATCGAACCCGTGACCTCTGCATTGGCAGGCGGATTCTTAACCACTGCGCCACCTAGGAAGCCCTAGGGAGATTTTTAAAATCTGGCTTCTCTTCATCCTCATCCATTCGTTCACCAACCATCAATTAAATCTTTACTGAGTGGCCACAGGTCGGCCCTGTGGATGCAAAGGTGACTGAGAGTGGGTTGTTCTCCTCTGGCAAGACACTGTCTACAGAGGGGAGGAAGACAAGTAACTCATAAGGTACAGAATGTTCAAAGTGCTCACAAAGCAAAATGGACTCTGGAATTAATCATGCTCTGAGAAATGGGGAAACAGAATGACTTCCCAGAGATCATAGTTGGGATGGGCCTTGAAAGATGGGTGGAGGTTTCTTGGTGGAAATGAGGAAGGGAGGACATCCCAGGTAGAGAGAATGGCATGAACTAAAGCAGCGAAGCTTCGTGGCCCTTCTTAGACCTCATTTTCTGATAAACTACATTTACTAGGCATTCCGATCTAGTCTGTCATGAAGTTTGGAAGTCAGTGGCAGTCTTCTCTGAACTCTGTTAGCCCTTGCAGAAAGTTCAAAGACAATGGCTTGCCATAGAATTCTCAACAGCCTGATCTTTTTTTATCAGCAAGACTGGTGCCACAGTGGACGTTAAACAATATTACGATTTGCATTTGAAACTTTCAGTTGCATTTTTGTTTTTAGTCTGATCTTTTTTAGATCCAGCCTGCTCTCTTTCAGGTCTCAGAACCAAAAGCCTTTGTGGACTTATGTGGTAACGGCTCGACATTATTTAGCACTTTGCTACTAAAGTTCTGGTACCTGAAGAGGGGAATATTGTTAGCAGCGTCCTTGTAAATGGCCAAAACCTGCTAACTCGGAGTATTATAAAGAAGTACCATCAAATGATCAGTTTATAAAGCATGTTCATCATTTAGAGAACCATAGCCTATGTGGTAAATAGCCTAAGTCCTTTACCATGAGAAGAAGTGTGCCAAAACTGTAGGCAGTGCTGGGTGGTAGAGTCTTTCTTCTTTCTTTATTCTTTTCTAGCCTTCCCCTGTTTTCTGTGGTTGTCATTTTGCTGCTTTGATCATGGGGGAAATTAAGGAAAAGAAGAAGTGACAGCCTTTACCTAGATTTAGTAACCATGGTACATGTGAAGCCTAGTAGAGTGACTTCCAGTTCTCACCTGCAAGATATCCTTGAATAGGACACTTTCCTTATTGCACTAAGAGGGAGCTAACTGGGGCTCAGATACTACTCAGCCCACAGCCCCTCCAGTAGCTCAACAGGTTAGTTTTCTTAGGCTGGCCTCTCTTCAGCTCATGAGCCAGGATATCTTGACCATTTCCTTGTACCCCAATCCTTGAGGAGCCACTCCTCCGGACTTCCTTGCATAGCCCGACAATAAACACCTGAGGAGAGAACTAGGCCAGGGTCTGAGTGGGGGTTCAGGGTTGAGGAGCAGCCTCTTGCACCTATCAGAGCCATCAACAGGCTATACATCAGGAAAGGTTGTAGGCAGGATATAAGACACTGTGCTCTTGACTCTCTGTTGTCCAAGTGGGTGTGGACTCACGGGTGTTGGCAATAAATTCTTAGCCTCTCATCCTCCTTCCCAAACTCATCCCTTTTTCATTATTTTATCCCTTTTCTGTAACCTAGTGGTCTTCCTGGGACAGCATCTCTTTGTGATTAAGACTTTGAACTTTGGAGTTAGGTCAGATACTGGCACGCTTAACCTCAGTTTCCTCCTTTGTACAATGGGGTAATAATGGTACTTATCTCATATGATCACTGTTAGATTTAAAAGAAGCAAAGCATTTAGGATAGTACCTGGTATACAGTAAATGCTCAGACAGCTGTTTTTATTATTATTCCCTCTGCCATCTCTAGCAAATTCAGCTATGTGAAATTTGCATCAAGAAAGATGGGCAATGAAGAATTGAATTACTATAGAGTTTGACATGTGCATGCATGCTGTTTTCATTAATTTCCAAACTAATAAAATTAATCACTCATGGGTGGAAAAGTTATACCACAGCAATAAAAAACTAATGATAAAGTTACTAAAGAGTTCTAATGTGTTTTCTTTCTACTGTAGTCACAAACATAACAATGGTCAGCCTATTTGGTTTACCCTGGGCATCCTGGAGGCTCTCAAAGGTTGGGACCAGGGCTTGAAGGGAATGTGTGTAGGAGAGAAGAGAAAGCTCATCATTCCTCCGGCCTTGGGCTATGGAAAAGAAGGAAAAGGTAATAACAATTCTACATTTTTACTACAGCATTAGAATTCTTCTCTGGATTAGGGATAGAAGTTAGTAACTACTATGTATTTTTTTTTCTAGAAGTAAATCCAGGACTTGTATATCTTAGGAAAATATAATTGTCTTGATTATCATTAGAAATGGCCAATTAAGGCCATAATATGTTAATAGGCAACAGAGCTAACAAGGGAAAAACATTCTGTACTCTCAACTCTATTATTAATATTGCTCACCAATATGGTGTTTTCTTTTTTTTCCTTCTGGCCACACCACATGACAGGTGGGATCTTAGTTCCCCCACCAGGGCTCGAACCTGTGCCCTCTGCAGTGGAAGCACAGAGTCTTAACCACTAGACCGCCAGGGAAGTCCCTGGTGGTTTTTTTTTAATGGTGGTATTATATACATAACATAATGTTTACCATTTTAACCATTTTTAAGTGTACAGTTCAGTGGCATTAAGAGCATTCGCACTGTTGTGCCAGCGTCACCTCTGTCCATCTCCAGGACTTTTTTATCCTCCCCAGTTGAAACCTACCAATTTGTTTTAACAATGCAAAAAGAAAGACTACTCAACATAATTGTTTTGATGAGTCAAACATTTGAAATGTAGATTATTAAGTCATTAAATGCACTTTTAGATGTGAGCTGTGTGTGACTCACAAGTGAAGTCTCCCACGACAGAGCTCTTATTGGAGGTTCTTTTCATTTTTGTTTTAAAGTTGTTTTTGATAATTTATTTAAAAAAATAATGGGGTGCCATGAAATGAGTTTAATAAAGCAGAAACAAGTGGGCTAGTTGGTCCAGGGAACCTTTGTGCTAGTTGTTCTAGGACAGTCAGTAACACCTGTTGTTTAGGTGGGAATCCAAAGGGCTATTTATAAGAAGCCTGAAGATGTTTATATGCATGCATCCTGTAATTCCTTTATTAGAATCTAACCTAAGGGAATAGTCTGGTATTGGGATAAAGATTCACAAACAGGGGTGTCCATCACTGTGTTATCTCTAATAGCAAAAAGATTGGAACCAACTTAAGTGTATAATGAAAAGCGTGTAGCTAAATAAAATATGACCCGGTTATTTTAAAATGGCATTTCAAAGATTTTAAAAATTACATCCAAAACATGTATGATATAATGTTATATATATAAAGGTAGAAAATAAAGATATATATATTATGATAGTAAGTATTAGGAAAAAATATATACACATAACAAAGTGAATCACAAGGAAATAAGAATGTTAATAATGGCCAGTGGTTCTGGGAGTTATTTTTATTTCTGGTTCTCTCTCTTCCACATTCTCTGCAATGAGCATGTATTGCATAATGAAGAAGAAAAAAAAATTTAAGAAGTCATCAGAACTAGACAGAAAACCACTCTGGTGTAGTAGAAATATAGACTTCACAGCATCCTGAAGTCCAAGCTTAACCATTTACAAGGTGGGGATAGTGATTTCCTGGCCCAGTTTCCTGAGAAGAAAATAGGGGCCGTATGTGAAGTATTACATATTCTAAAATGGACCTCGCTATATAAATCTTAGGCATAGAATACGATTCACTAACAAAATTCAGTTCTTATTTTAATAATGATCCTTTCAGAGAAGAAAATCAAGTATCTAGAAAATGTTTCTCTGATGTTTAAACATATTCTTTCACTTTCCTATATCTCTGTTGCCTTTAATGTTTATGTATATACTATTGGCCCATTTCTCTTTCTTCATACTCTATTTAACTTGATTTTACTTTATAACAAGTAGAGATCTGAATTTAAGTCATTTCCTTCAAACAGAATACCATGAAACTAATTCTGCTAATATATAAACACTAATTTTGTAGTTTTTTAGTACCATGCTTGCATGCCTCCTTTTGGAAAGATACCAGTTTTATCGATGACCTCTAGTGCATGCCCTTCTCTGTCTAGACCTGGAATGGTAAGCTTCGGCACACAGTGTAAGTTTTGTTCTTTTCGTGCTTACAGATGCTCTTTAATGCGAATACGTGGGATGAGGGGGTCAGGCACTAAGAAACATTTGTTATGCTTACCCAGGCCTGTAAGTTACATACAGTTATAAGGAAACAAGCTGAAAAAAACTGTCCATGTTTCCCAGAAGTTTTTTGTTTGTTTGTTTTGGTTTTGTTATTTTTAAGGTCCCTTGGGCTTTCACAAAGCTCTTTTCACTTGAAAAGATTTTTATCTCCCTTCTTAGACATTTGTTTTAATGTCTCCCTTCCCATGGAATTTCCTCAATGTGTGTTGAATTTGCTTCCAGATGAGAAAACTGAGACTTAAAGAGGGGCAGATGTGAGCTTCCAACCCAGTGTGACACCAGAGCTCACTCAGTTATATACTGCCTCCCAGTGGTGGAAATGGCAGTACTATGTGTATTTCTAGGCCAGGACTTTCTGACCCAAAAGTTAGTAAATCACTTGTACTATAATTAACTCTGGATTATCTAAAGCCCACTAAATCATTCTTGACATATAATATGTAATCTCTTAATTATATTTGAAATTTAATACTCAGACCACAAGGCATATCTGTGTGTGTGTATGTGTCTGTGTGTGTGTGTAAAACAATTTTTAATCGCAAAGCCAAAAACACACTTTTTTATCTAATAGTTTGGGTTGTTCCTTCTTTATTTCATGTTTGAATAAACTATAAGTAGTTTCTATATATGGGACAATCAGAAAGGCTCTTCATTTAATTCAGTTAAAATAGTATTTTGTTCAGTACTACAAGTTTTCTATCATCAAAACTTTGGGATCTTTTTATTAAAACTTAACCCCTCTCTCTCTTCATGTCAGGTAAAATTCCCCCAGAGAGTACACTGATATTCAACATTGATCTCCTGGAGATTCGAAATGGACCAAGATCCCATGAATCATTCCAAGAAATGGATCTTAATGATGACTGGAAACTCTCTAAAAATGAGGTGACCTTTCCTTTTTCTTTCTTCCTTTCTCTTTCTTTCCTTCTCTCTCTCCCCCTCTTCCTTTTTTCCTCCTTTCCTTCTTTCTTCTTTTTCAGCTCACTTTTTAAGAAATATATTTTAAAGCAAAATTTATTTTTATTTGTGTAAAATATTATTTATAAGTTTTCGTAAACACTGATGCTTTGAAAATTGACTTTTTTCATAGGAAAACGTTGTTTTGGAGAGAAATATATTGAGACTTGTCATTCTTTTGCTTTTTTTCTCCTTAATGCTTAGTGTTCACTGTATCTTGCTCTCGTCCTGAGTTTTTGAAGATCTGTTTTGCCAAGACAATTCCCGTTTTGGAGTTACTATATAAAAAACATAGATGTCCTGTGAAACATCTCGTGGGCAGTTTCTGTTTAAAACTTTAGACTGGCTCTTAAAGGAGCTGCATAGTGATTTTCTAGCAGTTAGCAGCAGGAAGCAGATCACATGCTCAGTTTTGCTCAGGTTAGGGGACCGCAGTCTGGATTTTCCGCAGTAGGAGACCTTTCCTAGGCCCCACAAGGTCCTGGTGTTGAGTAAAGAGAAATGAAGAAGACTTCTTTCTATAATTTTGCAGCCATTGCTACACATACCTGTCTTACTTTGGCTTCTGTGGGGAAAGAAGTGGAGGTAGATACCTATCCCTATGTTTTTTGTCTACCCATATTCTCCATTCTGGCTTGCCTGGTCAGAAATCAAGTCCTTTTCTGTGCTTTCATCAATGTCATTCTGATGGTCAGGAAATGATTAAGTCTAGAATAAGACATGTTGTTATAAACCTCAAGGTCATGATCCACAGATACGAAATTTATAACACCTCAGAGTGTTATCAGTCATGGGCTTTTTTCTATCCAAGATAAATTTGAATTCCCTTTCATTCAAAAAATCTTGAATAAAAAACACATTCACATGGTTCAAAAAAATCAATATAAAAACATTTATGAAGAAGTCATTTTCCTACCCACATCCTCTTCTACCATGTGACCCCTCCCCTTCATATCCAGTTTTATTAGTTTCTAACATATCTTACCAGTGTTTTTTTATGCAAATACAAGAAAACATGAATATATATTCTTATTTCCCCCTTGCTTACACAAAAATTAGCATACTATACATACTGTTTGGCATCTCACTTTATTCACACAATATACCCTGGAGACATGTTCTACAGTAGTCCATAGAGTTTCACTATTACTGCCCCTCCTTTTTTTAATGACTGCATTAAATCCCCTTAATCTTAAAAATAAATATACACTATGTTTGCATGTTGGTGGTAGGGGGAGGAGAGAGGATTTGAAATTGCTGATCTAACAGAAATAATAGGGATATGATTCAAAATGAAAATACAGATTGAACTGCATTATAGTGAATCTAGTAAGTAATTGGGGGCAATATTTTGTTTATATATTTAAAAATCTGTATAAAAATGGAAATGTTTAGTCTCAATACTCATCAGGCTGGATTTTGCTTTAATTTCTGAGATCGAAAGGTCATGTGGCGTCATCACAGCCAGGTCCACAGCAGGTACTATTCCCAGGCACCTACTTAAATTTTAAAAAGGCCATCATTTAGTCTGATTTTTTAAGAGAAATATCTGGAATTCTGGCCCTTGTTAGAAAACAAGATCTGGATAATTCAGTGGATTGAAAGATAGCAGTCTTTCAAATGCTTGGCTTCATTTAGACTCAGATTAAGAACATGTAATATGCTTTCATTGTGTGTTTTTCCCATGATATAAGCCTTATCTTTGCCTCTGAGCAATATTCTGTGTCTCTACTGTAGAACCATAGCAACAGCTTTTAAGGGGAAAAATTACTTATAATTCTTTTACTATCATTAGAAATATATCATAAAGTAATTGTTTAGTAGTTGTTACATATAATTAAATGCATTACCCGTCCCATCTGTGATATTAATTGGCTCGATGTGGGTGTCTTATGAGTTAGAATTATTAACGTGACCCATTATTTTGTAGGTTAAAGTGTATTTAAAGAAGGAGTTTGAAAAGCATGGTGCAGTGGTGAATGAAAGTCATCATGATGTTTTGGTGGAGGATATTTTTGATAAAGAAGATGAAGACAAAGATGGATTTATATCTGCTAGAGAATTTACATATAAACATGATGAGTTATAGAGACACGTCTACCCATTTTATAGAGCATCCGTCTTTAAAAGAGAGGGCAGCCATCTTGAAAGAAAGTCTTATTTGTTAACAATGTTCTGTTCATGCGTTGGTTTTTATTTTTATATATTTTTATGAATATTATGTGAAGAACCCTTTAGGGCGTCTAAGTACCCATTTCTTTCTGGTAAGTTATTGGGAAGAAAAAATTGATTTGTCTTTGAATAGAAGACTTCTGGACCATTTTCCACTTTCACGTATGAAGCCTTATATTTTACTTGCGTACCTGCAATTTTAAAATATTGCAACTGAGAGCATGCCCAACATAAGACCAGGTTATAGTACAAATCAGTACACTCTATTTCTTCTTCCCTCTATTTTCTCCTAGTTAGACGCTGACATTTGAAAAGTCTTTTCCAAGGCTTATTATTTTCATGTTATAATGAAACAGCGTGTCTGTAACTGCCTTTGAGTCTCTGCTTGAGGAAAAGTGCAAAATGGTTGTTGAACTCTACTTTTAAGAGTTACTGCTTTACTGAGGAGATGTGCAAAGCAAAGTGAGTAACAAAGTTAATAATTTATAAATATGTTTACATTGAAACATTCTGCCTGGGATTTAAGCTACATAAGGCTGGGTTCCTAGTGATGAATGACCTATCATGATTAATAGAACAAATTATTTATGTGTTTATTTCTTCATAATAAAATGTGTCAAAATATTGTAGAGGAGGTAAAGAGTTGTATTGAGTCAGTGTTTACTTTTTAAGGCTAGCAGATATCCCTTCCTGGTTCTTTAATTAATAAAATCTAAATAATGTATTATACTACAATAACATTGTCTTATAAGAGAAATTAGTAATATGATAAAAATTTTCCCATTTTCTGCCTCATCAGAAAAATGAGACAGACCTACAGCAGCTACTACTGAATACAGGTCTATCCTGGGTCAAAAAGTTGATGATTTTATAATTTTATCTTATATTGGAATTTTTCCTTAGTACTGTAAAAAAGTGCCCAAATCTCCATTTGCTAAGAAGAATCCTTTATAAGTTTACAAAGTGATCTCAAGTGCATCATTGTCTGGTTCTCATTACTCTGAAACTTATGAAAAAGGAGGGTAGATCTTAATGTACCTACTTTACAGATGAGGAAGTTGTCATTCAGAGAGACTGATTGTGCCCAAGGTCAACAACTAACTTGTAGAACCAGATTTCAGTCCCCAAGTTAAGTATCTTTCTACTGCCCTCTACTATTGAAAAGGTGAAGTTTTTCTTTGAATTCATTGGGCCTAATTCTCTCTTTAGTTTGCTCTCCTAGCAGTCAACTCTGTTTTTTGTCTTTGGATCCTTATCCTTTGAAGGTAATTAACTGGCTGTTTATGGCGCTTCTGAATTCCTATGATCCAGAAATGGCTCTGGTTTCACTAAATAATCTTGGAGTGAACACTGAATTTCCTCAATAACCTAGGGGTAAGAGGGTCCAGGTATGTGTTAGTCCTTTCATTCCTGTTTACCTCTAGGTGGGTTTCTGTTTGTTTGTTTGTTTTTTAATACTTATGAACAATTACTACATCTTATAAAGACTACTTTCACCGATTATATTTTGACATTTTCATCACTAAAACATAAAGTTCTTGAGAACGTAAATAACACCTTTGTCTGACGAAATCACCTATATTTAGAAAAGTCTTAAGTTGTCACTGCTGTTTTCCTCAACCTGAAGGAGTTATAAGCCACAATACAGAAAGCTTTGCTCTGTATTATTGGTGGAAAGAAAACAGCTTGTCATAGGGTGCTACTTCATATAAACATTACTGATGATGCTTTCTATGGTGAAAAGTAAAAAAGAATTTTGGTTATTCAGGTAGCATATTTCTTTATCTTGTGTGAATTTGGATCAGTTCCCACCTAAATAGACACATGTATGAAATGACAACATACAAATAGGTTATGGTTGTTTTTATGTTATCTGCCTTTTTAGTTTGGCTGCATCTTTGCACCTTTTCATTCGTAAGAATAATCAGACATGAACTGTGACCTCATTTGTATATAATTTGACTCAGTAATACTACTAAGATGTGGCATATTTAAATTTATACAACTCTGTTGTGGTGTTCTTTTCAAAATAAAGTTTATTTGGGAAATAACTGGTTTTGTGAAAAATTCTTCAAGCCCCAATTTCCTCAGCAGCTTTATTGATTTTCTTAACTGTTATTCTAAGTTTTGTGTTGAAACTAAGTGAGGAAAATGGACAGGTAATGAGAGGAGAGGGGTGTGGTGACATTTTGAACGTGTCTCTGGTTATCCACTCTGTTTAGATATATTTGTAAGGAAAGCTGCGGTGTGGTTTAAATTGTTTTGAAATAAGCATCAAACCTTGAACATTGAGGGCAATAATTAATGGTGAATTTTTTGGTAGTGGAGAAGTATATGTGGTGCTTTGCTTTGTTTTAGTGGTAATTATCATTGCTGTTTTGGTTTTGGAGTTTATTGTGTGTCACGGGTAGACATTATGATGATTAATGCTGCTGAGTAACTTAGTGCTATAAAATACCTTATGTAATTAAATGAAATTCTGGGTTACCATAAAAATAACAGGAAACAATGACTTCTGATTCAGATGGGTGACTAGCCATTTGAATCTTTCCTTGTGGAAATGAATTTGTACTTCTCATCTTATTCGTGATATAGGCTATTACTTACATCTATAATGCTATTTCGATATCAGCATGCTCTCTCTCCGCTGAATTGAGGATATGGGTGATTTCTCAGTGTTGTTTGAAAACTACAAGAGGAGAAAAAGGAACTTGGTGAAATGTTATGGGAAAAAATAACACCTCTCACCTCTTGTTAAAGAAACAAATTGTCTGGATGGACCTAGAGATTATCATTACTGAGTGAAGTAAGCCAGACAAAGACAAAGATTATATGATATCATTTATATGTGGAATCTAAAAAATAATAAAAATGAGTCTACAAACAAAACAGAAACAGCCTCACAGACATAGAAAACAAACTTGTGGTTACCAAGGGGAAAGGCAGGGAGGGATAAATTAGGAATATGGGATTAACAGATACACACCACTATATATAAAATAAATAATAAACAAGGGTTTACTGTATAGCACAGGGAACTATATTCAATATCTTGTAATAACCTATAATGAAAAATAATCAGAATAGATATAGTATAACTACATCACTTAGTTGTACACCTAAAATGAATACTGTAAATCCATACTTCAATTTAAAAAAAAGCAAATTGTCATTATAATAATGAGAAAAAATAACAAGGGACTTATTTTCCAGAGATGCAGAGCACTTGGACATAAGAGTTTTGTTTTGTTTTAGTTTTGTTCCTTACCCACTTTAGTTTGAACTGAAATCTAAAATGTCAAACATGAATATAAATATGCCCATTTGAAAACATTAAAATTATAGTACTTCTATCTCTTAATATCTGTAGTATTCTTATTAGTAGGATTTGCATATTTCCTTTTAGTGCAATGAAACCCCTACATTCTTACATATGGGTTTGGAGTCTTTATTTGAAGGTAAATTCTTTTCTCTCTTTAAAATGTTATTTTGCCTCTGCTTTCAGCTTTGCCTTTGCAACCTCCCGCTCCTTGCTCCAGACAAGTAGGAGAAAGAAACCTTAGCAAACATTGGTTTCATAGCTCAGTCTTCCAGTACAGTGAGAGGTATGCTTTGGTTCCTAAAGGCTATAGAAATGTAGCAGTGATTCAGATTTCATGTACATTACAATCATGTGGGATATGTGTTAAAAGTGCAGGTTCCTAACTGTTTCCCCAGAGATTCTGATTGATTTGTGAATTGGGGCCATGAATCTGCATTTTAACTAACTTGCTAGATGATACCAATACAGGTGGTCTAAAAACCTTAATTTGAGAGACAATTAACTTCACTAATTCTCTGCCCTTGAATATACAGTCTCCTATATTTTTCTCTTCTATGAATATTCTTTTTTGCATTCTGGAAAACACTGGGCATTGGGGCAACTAATTGTGCCTAAAAATGAATATACAGTTTAAGGATAAGTTGTGTGGAGATACCATTTTCCCCAGGCTTAGAAACATTTTATGATTATGAATTCTTACAGCAGAAGGTTAGGTGGTCAGAAAATCTATTTTGTGAACATCTTGTCTACCAGAAACGAGAAAAGAGCTCCAGATTTTCCTCAAATTATTCTTCTATATTTTTTTCAGAATTATCTATAACCTACCCCTTTAGAAGAATATACAGTTGAGATTTAGAAAAAACTATTCTCTTAAAAATATATAGTTGTGTATATGTATATATATATATATAGTGCAAACTATATACTGTATATAAACTATAAACTGTATATAGTGTGTGTGTATATGTGTATGTGTGTGCGCGCATAGTTTTGTACCACACATAGCCATTGAAATGCTCTCTCTAGCACATGATTTCTTCTCTGGAAACTTCTTTACTGTGGAAGAAGTCAAACTTCCTTTTTGTCAATTTGGAATCTGTCATCCTCTACTTTGCTCACTTTTCTGTGTTTCACTTATAATTTAGGTAAAATTTCCTAGTATTTCTCCATGTAAAACCAATAATAATCTTTTTTTACTCCTTTAGCTTGAGGGTTGCCAAGGGATTAAGTGGCACCTTTTGATATGCATAGATTATTTTTAGGGAAAGAATAAAAACTGTTGGAAGATTCCAGGAGATCTGCAACATGTAGCACAGTGTCTGAATTCCTTTGTTTACCAGTTCTTTGTGTCCCTGTACTGCTAATAAAGCCTCTGGCATAAAATGGATGCCTTTAGTGAGTATGAGTCAGCCAATAATTTACAAAGCCATTTTAAAGTGCCTGTGAGCTAGACTACCATCAATTTTATTTTATGATCTAAAAGCAAATGACAGGAGATGTTAGCTGAGGTCTTATTCTAAAAATCCAGAGTAAAGTGAATGCTGTCCCCTTGGTCTCTAGTAACAGGTAAATTATATCCCACCTGGGGATTTCAGGGAATTTACAAGTTGTTTCATTAATTTAGAATTCCACACGGCAGTCGAATAATTTCCTCTTTGGTAAACAGTTACAGTAAAAACAATTCCATGCACAATGTAAACTGAAGTATTGAGGGATAGTTTTCATTATTATAAAGAATGAAGTAAGGGTAGGGAGATCCCTTGGGGCTTAGTTCCAATTCCTTACAGCATTTTCTCATTCATTTGTTGGACTTTGCTGGAGTGCATTTTGTGTTAATATAACTCTGAAATTCATTTTTACCTCTGGGTAGGAGACTAGGACATTATGACATTCGACCACATGTTGTTGGTTCTTTGCCCTTATGATCACGTCTCCTGGAACTGGGCAGCTATTTTGTGCAGGATACATTCTCTTTGAGACATCCTAGATTTTTTAAAGTTTGTTCTTAAGTTAATAGCTAAATTTGAGTCCATAACTAAATTTAATTAAATGGGTAATTATAATTGTGTAGAATAACCAGGAAGGAGTAGTAAAAGCACAGAAGATTTGCCCTAAAGTAAGAGACAGCATTTTACTTGTGGGAAAATAGGGAAGAACTTAGGATCTTGCAGTGAAATCCTCATTTGAATGGCCAAATTTCCTCCCAGCATAATTGTTCTCTCCTGTTATCTTTATACCAATAGTTCCTTGAGACTAATCACAAATTTTTCCTTGCACTATTTTGGCTACATTTTATAATATATAATCTTTTACAAAACGTCATGCCACATACAGTAGTATTCAGGGTTTTCTGTTTTGAATCATAGTCTTTAAAGAAAATTAAACAGCCTCCTAAAGTTAACTGAGCCTCACATTAAGACTGAACAGTAAATCAACCCTACTCCCTGGATTTTTTTTTCAAACATTTTACTACCATGGCAATAATTCTTTAAAACTATTAACTCTATCATTCACCTGTTTCCCCTGAACTGGACAGTGTTCTTTGGTTTTCAGATAACTTTTTTTTTGAGGTGGGGTATTTTATTTCATCTTTTATAAGAATTAATTTGTAGCACACTGATTTTTTTTTTTTACAGTTCAGTAAATCTCAGGACTTTCTCAGAGTTATGCATCCATTACCACAATTTTAGAACATTTTCATCGTCCCAGAAAGAAAGCCCCATACCTATTGGCAGTCACTGCCCACTTTCCCCCCATCCCCTAAGCTACCAGTCAACATTATTGATGTATTTGGCTACTCTGGAAATTTTCTAATAATTTTTAAAGCTCAATATTTTCTTTATATTCAGGGTAAAGAAAAACCAATGATCTGAGGGATTCACAGATGGTAAAATAATCTCTGCTTTTAAGTTTTACTTCAAAAAATATGATGTGCTTTTTGAAACTCAAGTAGAGCACAAACACAGATTCCAGCTCTAAGGAATAAATCACTCTATATGTGCAAAAAGTCAAATCCTTTACACACATAAGAGCTAGAACCAGTGTTATAAGGGATATATTAAGAATAGTAAAAACCTAGTACTTGGTTTTATGATTAAGGTAGAAAGTCAATGGTAAGTAGAGTAAAGAATAATCAGGAATTTAAAAACTAAAATATCTCTATATATCTAGATTATTCTCAACTCTCTGAAATTAATCCTACAAGAAACAAAATAATACCAGCTTTTTGGTCTTTTATAGAACCCAGAAGAGCATCCAAAACAAAATACTCTTTTTCTAGAGTCAGAAATTTCACACATTCTCTCAATAGGTGAAATCATTGTTTAATCACTTATAGCATGAAGGAAGTCTTTCTTTAATTGAACCCAAAATTCCTGCAGCAATTTAGACAGACCTTGTTCTTTCTGAAGAATTGGAAAACAACTAATAGTAACTTCTCATAACATCATATATTATGTCAAGTGAGCAGTGGTGTTAAAATTGTCAACATAAAAGGCTCAACATTTACAATTCAAAATAAGCTTTCATCTATTAAAAGGTGGCCTCAAGTGTCACTAGAATATTAAAAGCAAGCCCTATTTTAAAACCGTACATAGCATCAGGTGAACCTTTTCTACACATATAAACTAGGAAAACATATCAGCAAGAAAGGATTAGGTTGAAACTCCTAAGTCTGATCACAGAATCTTCTAGTCTGCTCTTTGATGGTCATAAGATGAAGTTTCAGCAGTTGTCCTTTAAATTATCTATACAGTTGGCTAAACCCATGAATGATTCCTAGAGGTGCAGCAATGAATGTAAAGCATATATAATAATTTGTTTCTAAAACCAGGTCCAGAACATTCATGAACTGTTATTTATAATTAAACAGGGGCCACTCATTGAAATGACACATTTGAATAACTGAACCGATAAACACATCACCTAATTATATGAGTACGATTTTACACCTTTTTGCTAAAATACAGTTTATGGCTGTCTAAATTACATATCTAAAGGACTTGATTGATCATTTAAATTCCAAAAATAATTTTAAAATAGATTTGAATACTTATACTCTCTCAGTATTGCCTATACTCAGTATGTGCAGTAATTCTGTAAATTGCTTTAAGGGCATTTTAAAGGTTTGTTACCATGGTAACCAAATGCAGAAAACTAACGTCCTAAGCATGGCTGTCATAGGATTAAGGCAGGTGGCTGACTAATCTTAACTAGTGCTTTTCTTTCTCATTTTCCCATCATTTGCTGTCAGCTGCTTTCTTTGGTTCTCATAAGATTACATACAAGGCAATTACACAGGCTTTCTTACCCATACATAAGTGTCTCATTCACATAGTATTATCTGTCGTTCATCCCCATGAGACTTAGCCAATGACAGATCCTTTTCCCTTCTATAATCATACACCAAAAGAAGTACTAAGTGGAAAATATGCAGTGTGTTAAAGGCATTTCTCAATTACACATATACTTTAGCTCCTCAAAATCATTGCATGGGGTTCTTCAGACAATCAATAACACTGTTTAGAAGAAAAGGCAAAGTCATCATCAGTGTATTTTTTTAAGTGCTCTAGGTTTGGGTAACAGTCACTTATGATCGTCTTTTAAAATTGTTTATATTTCCCATCATGTTAGATTAATGTATTTATGCATAACTCTTGTTACCCTGACAGCAACATACCATATATGCATATATTACTTCTATACTTAACTTCCCTGCTTGCCTCTGACTCCTTCAGAAGTAGGGCTGATATGCCTTTTTCATCTTCGTAGCAATAGTGCAATTCCTGGTACAGGTGTCCAATAAATGTTTCCTGTTATATCAGTATATTGAAGCAGTTCTATAAGTAAACTATGCATTTGCAGTTCTTAAAATTATAAGTCTAGTTATATCAGGACATTTGGTTCCTTAGGGGCATTAAGATTAGTGTTCCTTGCTTTCTGCCTCTGCCCATGAAGGAAGAATTGCTGTGGGACTTGCTATCCTATTGTGAACAACTAGAAAGCTGGGCAAAATATATGAAACCAATTTTGTCGGACACTGAACAATCAGTGAGCAACCGCCAGAGCAGGACTGTGATTCTCAAGAGAAAGGAAACAGATGAGATAACAGCTACAATCATCCCAGTTTTCTGCTTGGAGGCAATTCCTGAACTATACATGGTAAAAATAAGGGAAACAAAACAAAGCCCAGTTGTCTCGTGGGGTTGAGGAAACAGAGATCAGAGTTCAGGGAGGTCAAAGCAGCTAGAATTTGTGGGGCAGAGCTCTGGAGACAGGAAAACTAAGCAGAAAAAAAGTTCAGGAATTTGCATAAAGGTTTCCTTGAGTCATTGAGGGAACACCAGTCTCTGCATGCATATGGTGAATCACCACAAAGTTGGGCAAAGAATCAACTCCTGAGGAAAGAGCAACTATTGGGGACCTGTGCACCAAAAAGTTCCTGGAGCTTACACAAAAATGGGAATTGTCCAAGTTCCTACCAGCCAGAATCACCTTATTGATTACATGGGACATTCATTAGAGCCCCTAAGTGAGTCATACCTTAGTAAAGAGCTAAAGTAGTCACAGAGTTAAAGCCACCCTAAAACTGTCCTAAACAGTTTATTAACAAGTCTCAGATGGGTGAAGCTGATTCTTAAGAACAAAGTTCACAACCTTAAAGAAATATTTTTAAAAATCCACTGTTACTCAACAACATAAAATTCACAAAGTCTGATATCCAGTGAAAAATTATGAGAGAGACAAAGAAGCAGGAGGTAAAACAACCAATAAAAGACCAAAAATAGAAAGGATAGAACTAGCATACAAAGACTTTAAAACAGCTATTAAAATATAAATATGATCTGAGATTTAAAGGAAAACGTGTTTGAGGAATGGATGGTATAAAAAGAACCAAGTAGAACTTGAAAGAGATAAAGAATAAAATATCTGATATAAAATTTTCATCAACAGGCAGTGGTTAATTCCTTTTACTGTGCAGCTTTGCATCCCTCCACCTGGACTTTTCTGAAGTTGTGGGAGATGGTCAGGTCCGGATCTCGACCAGGTCAGATGAAGTCTGTGGACCTGAGGCATCCACTGTCGGGGTGGAGAATGACTGAGGGAGTCCTCCAGCCAGGAGAAATGCAAAACCCTCTTTGAAAAAGTAAAACCAAAGACAACGCTGCCACATTAAAAATGCCTGGAGAGGAGATGGAGGGGACACAAAAAAAAAAGAAAAAAAAAATTTTCATTGACAATATTAACCGTTAGTAGATTAGATTAGAGACTGCAGAAGAAAAGGTAAGAAAACTTGAAGAAATATCAAGAGAAATTATCAAAATGAAGAGAGAAAAAAAGGGGGGGGAGGGAAAGAATAGATTCTCAGTGATCTGTGGGACAATATCAAGTTGTCTAGCATATGTACGATTAGAATCTCTAAATCTGGGAGGGGCAGGGTCCAATGGGTAAAATATTTAAAGCTATAATGGCCAAAATTTTTCCTAATTTGATGAAAACTATAAACATACAGATCCAAGAAGCTTAGTAAGCCCTGATGGGATAAACATAGGAAAAAAAAACAACAGAACAATGTGCATTATAATCATATTGCTCAAAACCTGTGTTAAAGAGAAAACTCTTAACAGCAGCCATAGGAGAAAAAAGGACATATTATGTACAGAGGAAAAGATATAATCAAACACAGACTTTTCTTCAGAAATGTTGCAAGTCTTGTGACAATGTCTTATGACAACAGAATGGTACTTATGAAGTGCTGAAAGAAATGAAGCTCTCAGCCAAAAATTATGTACCAAAAAAATGCTTAAAAAGTGAAAGTGAAATAATGACTTTTTCAGACAAAATTTGAAAGAGCTCTTTACCATCTAACCTGAACCTACAACAAATGACAGCAATAGCAGGAAAGATGGGGTGGGGGATAGAAATATACTGTTGAAAGTGTTTTGCATTATACCTGAAATTAATTATTTGAAGGTAGACAGTGATAAATTTAAGATGCATATTGTAAATCCTAGGGTAATCCAAAAATTAAACAAGCAGTATGGCTAATAAGCCAATAATGGATATAAAATGGAATATGAAAAATACTCCATTTTGAAAAAAAAAGGCAAGTTAAGAGCAAAAAAAAAAAAACCCAATAACAACAAAAAAAGAACAGAACAAATACAAGTAGCAAGATGTTACATTTAAAACCCATCATATTGATAATTACATTAAACATAAAAGGTCTACACCAGAGTTTCTCAATCCCAGTGCTACCATTATTTAGGGACAGATAATTCTTAGTTGGGCGGACCTGTGTTTTGCACTGTGGGATGTTTATTAGCATCCTTGGCCTCCAAGCACTAGATGCCAGTAGAGACCTCCCTCACCTCTGCCACTGTGACAACGAAAATGTCTCCAGACATTGCCAAATGTCCCCTGGGGGCAAAACTGCTCCCATTTACGAGCCACTGATCTAAGAACTCCAATTAAAAGGCAAAGTGTCTGACTGAACGAAAAGCAAGATCCAACTATATTCTGTCTAAACAAAAACAATCATATTATATAGATAAAGGTTAAAAGTAAAAGGAGTTTCCTTGGTTGGACTTAAATGCACAATCAGGTCCCTTTGTGCTCCAAGAGTCTATGACCACTGCTCTATCCTGCAGCATCTGCACTAATTCCCCTAGGCCTCTCCTGGCAAACCACAAGCACAGGCATAACATTCAAAGATGTTAAAAAAAAAAGTCTCCTTCCCTCCCCTGCATTCAGCCACCCAGTTCTCCTCTCTGGTGGCATCTACTATTACAGTTTCTTAGGTATCCTTCCAAAGATAGTCCATGCATTTGCAAATGAGTACAGGCATATTTTCCCCCCACAAATGATAACACCTTTATGCAGTATTCTTCACATGGCCTGTAGTATAGGTTGGAAATCTTTCATATCAGTACACAGAAATAGTTCCTTCTCATTTTTTCAACAGCTGGATAGCATTCCATTGTACTGATGTGCTGTAATATTTTTGAACAGTTCTCTGTTGATGGACATATGCTTCTAATCTTTGCTAGCACAAAGAATGTAGCAATGGATAACCCTGTACTCATGTCATTTCACAACTGTGTTGGTATATCTGCAGGATAAGTTCCAGAAATGGAATCTTTAGGTCAAAAGCTATATATGTGTTATTTTGGGAGATATTGCCAAGTTGTCCTCGAGTTTATAAAACTTTGATTTTTGCTAACCTAACAGGTGGAAATGCTACTTTGTACATGTATTCAATTTACAATTAAGTGACCCTGAATATTTTTTTCAGGTGCCTGAGTGGCACTGCATTTGCTTTCCAGTGAACTCTCTCTTTATATCCTTTGAGATGGGTTTTTCTTATTAGTTTATAAAAGGTAGTGTCTGCGTTCTGGTAACAGACGATGGTCATGTCCTGACCAATGACCTTGGCGCCAGCATCAACACACCTGTCACCTGTCTGTGGATTTATTAACCCAGGTTTAGAATCTTGGCTTTGCTACTTGCTGTGTGACCTTGGGCGCCGCTGCTTAACCTCTTTGAGCTTTAGTGTCTTAAGTATCCGCCATAGGGTCTGGCTTACCAACATGGCGCAAAACCATACCTTTAAACCCTGGGAGGGAGTTGGCTTGGACGTGTGAGTCAACAAACCACGGGACACGTTTCTCCGCGGGGATATCTTGCTTAGGCATAGAGGCCCGCACGTAGCAACCAAAACGGCGGAGTCCCGGAGAGGCGCTGGAGAAAGTGCGGTCTGGCTCCTTAAAGCCCGAGTTCTCCCTTTCGAGAGAGCCGCAACCCCTGCTGTGATCAAGCAATAAAAATCCCGCAAAGAGGAAGCCACTTTCCGCGGTGAGGCTCAGCCGCCCTTCTGCTCCCAGGCGCGCTCCGGGACCAGGCCCAGCGCGGGTGCGGCGCGGCCCGGGGCCGGCGTGGGGGGGAGGCGGGGGGTGGGGGTGGGCCCCGCGGTCACGTGAGCCGGGCCAGCTGTTCGCTGGGGGCGGCGGGCCAGAGCGCCTGGAGTCTGGGGAGGGGGAAGCGCCCGACGGCCGCCTCCTTCACTGCAGCTGCAGCCCCCGATGTCGCCACAGTAATCGCAGCGGCGGCAGCACCCGCACCCTCGCCGGCCGCAGCATCAGCACCGCAGAGCCGAGCCCGGAGCCCGCCGCCCCGCAGGTGAGCTGGGCGGGCACCACTGGGAGCGCTGGGTGCCTGCAGCCGCTTCTCCCGGCAGGTTTCACCCTGATCCGCCATCGCCGTCCCCTGTGCCTTGTCGCCCCCAGTGTCCCTCCAAACCCGCGGGTAGCGCTACCCGGAGCAGAGTCCCGCGGATGCTGGCTCGGGCTGTCTGGGGTCTCTAGTGGATCAGGGGAGAGGGGGCCTCAGCCCGGGATTGGGGGGTTACAGGCTGCGGGGGCGTAGGAGAGGGACGCCCCACCCCAGGGCGCGGGCACTGCAGCCTGGTTGGAATCTTTCCCCGCTCTCCACCCCCAAACCCCATCCTGCCCCCTTCACTCCCACCCCCACCTCTTTTTAACTCTCCTCACTCCTCTAGGCCGCTTTTCCTGTGTTTCCGTTGCCTGAGATCCCAGTTGTCGGCCCGCTGGGGCGCGTGCCCTATACGCCCGCCGCCCCCCACCCCCCTCCCGACCGCTCTGGGGGTTCGCGGCTGTCGCACGGGCGCTGAGCTGGCGGCGGAGCGGGCCTGGCACCTTCCCGGTAGGTAGCGCACCTGCCGCGCCGGCGGGCTCGCGCGAACATGGCTGCCTGGCGGGCCAGCTGCCCTTGGCCGGGCTCTGCCCCCGCACCCACCGGTCCTGCGGTCGCCGAATCACGTGCAGGGGACTACCCTCCCCCTTAGGGCAAACGCGCCGGCTCTTGCTGTTGTCTACGCGGGCTGAAGGACTTGACACAACACCCTGCCACCCCACCCTCAAGCCACACCCGGGGCGGTTCCTGGGGATGGAGAGGGTCGGGGCAAGTTAAGGGGGTGGGGCCCGGGCACTTATTGGTAAAAGCCACTCGTATTTCTGAGATGATTATCCACTTCAGTTTGCCTTTGCGCCCTCGGATCGCATGTCTGTCGGGGCGCGGCTTATTGCGCCACATCACTCGTGAGGTCTGCAAAGCAGGAGGGACGCTTGAACTTTAGAGAACTGTCGAGAACTAAGATTTAGGGGTTAAAAATGTCCATTAAACCCAAATGCAGAAGCAGTCATTTGCTGTGACTCCAAACTGTCTTGGTAGGCTTCTGTTAAATAATACGATCTTTCTGGATTTGCTGTTTAATTCTGGCTTGCAGGTGTCTTGAATTACGCTTGTGTCCAGCTTCCCAGTGGTGGGTGGGTGGGTGAGTGGGTGGGTGTGCGCGCGCGCGCGCGCCTACTGTGCTCCAAGCCTGACTAGAAGATACATCAGTTGTAGAGGAAACCTATGTTAATTCAAAATGGCAGCATGAAAAATCAGGCCAGGCGGAATCGGCATAGACCACAGCTAACATCAGCTGCCCCCTGACTTAAACCTTGGTGGGGAGATCTGCGCGAGGGAAGGCTCTCCTGGGTATCACTACAGCCAGCCCTAAGGGGTAGGAAGTGATTCTTGCAGCAAGCTAGATTTTAGGGTGCTGCAAGGTTCAGGGAAGTTTATGTGGGAAGTTCAGGGAGCTGTAATTATCTTTAATTTATCAAAAGCTGGTGCAAAGACCTGATTAAAACTCCGTGATTTTGATCTGATTTTCTACAGGCTCCACTGAAGTTGATTTATGTGGCTGCTGATATCTGTTTGATAACTTCTGTGTTGTTTTGTACCTACAAGTGGCTCTTAAAAGAGATGAGTGTCTAGTATAAATATCATCCAAGAACAGTACATATAACAAATACCAGATTCTTAGAGCAAGTTTCATTGGGAGAACTGATTTAACATCGTGAGCAAGCACTCAGGCACCAGAGGATGGTAAATTCTTGAAAGGTGACTCATTTTAGGATTTTTTTTTTTAAACAGCCTTTCTGTCCTATTTCACTGCTGTGCTGCCAGCCATCTTCTCATTTAGCAAGGAGGAGATGCATGAGGAGGCAAGTGTTTCAGGGATAATGGGATAGAGGGAGATTAGTGCAAAGGTCAGGAATGGTGAGCTGGAAGCAGCCTGAGAAAGCGCTGTGCTGTCAACCGCTCTTTACAGCCTGGGAGGCTGAATCCAGCAGGGTGAATGGACTGCACCCAAGGTCATATAGCTGGTTGGCAGCTGGCAGTGAGAACTATTATCCAGGTGTTGAAACTCCCCTTTTTACCGTTCCACATGCCATCTATCAAAGCCTGGGAGAAAAGGGCAAACCTGTCATTATTAGCATGGCAAACACTTCAGGAAACCAAACTTTAATATGAATTTTAAAATTTATAATACGGGGATATGTGTATAAAAACAGATGATTGAACCTGGTGTACCACCAAAAAAAATAAAAAATAAATAAAATTTATAGGTATTGGGGCTTCCTAGGTGGCGCAGTGGTTGAGAATCGGCCTGCCAATGCAGGGGACACGGGTTCGAGCCCTGCTCCAGGAAGATCCCACATGCCACGGAGCAACTAAGCCCGTGCGCCACAACTACTGAGCCTACACTTTAGAGCCCGTGAGCCACAACTATTGAGCCCATGTGCTGCAACTACTGAAGCCCACGTGCCTAGAGCCCATGCTCTGCAACGAGAAGCCACGGCAATGAGGAGCCCGCACACCACAACGAAGAGTAGCCCCCACTCACCACAACTAAAAAAAAAAAGAAAGCCCGTGCACAGCAAAAAAGACCCAACACAGCCAATAACATAAATAAATAAATTTATAAAAAAAAAATTTATAGGTATTTAAACTAAGTGCTCACACCTTAGTTTCCTAACTTAAGCCCGTTTAACTTCTTAAGTTGTGTCCACCTCGTGTTCCCGTTTTCCAGGTACTAGACTGCTTCTGTATTTAAGCATCAAAACCATAATTTAATGGTTTTTATATTTTATAATATGTCAGAATCTTTGGGGCAAGAAGTTCATTCTTTGATTAAAAAATTAGTTGCTTGTGTTGCTTGTCTGGTTTTTTAAAGAAACCAGGGTGGGACATATAATAGCTTTTGAATATCTCTAACTTTAAGTAATAGTAAATAACAACCTATTTTAAAATAACTTTGAAGCAGCACCAAAGACAGACTTTTTCTAGAATTTGAATTTGAGTTCTCTGAGTCGTATGCCAATGACCCGAGTTCTACTAAAGCAAAACTAGAAATTGTGCGTGGGTTAGTAAATATTTGTGCAGAGGTGGTGAGAGTATGGGAAATATTTCTTCTGGGCGTTCTGTACCATCAACCCAGTGATCTGCAGAAGGAGAGGGTGGGTAGGCTGCAGGGAAATGAGAGAATAATTGATGATGGTGAAGCAGATAAGAACTAGGTATGGATTGATAGATGTGTTGAAGTGAAGACAGAGGCTGATGCCACATGTGCCATAAAAAAATAACTCACATTACAGCATGAATGTGAAGATTCATTCATTGAAATTCTTCTGATATATCAAAGATATTTAAAATCACAGGTTTTAAAAAATATATAAACATGTGTAATCTGTGTTTGTTGGAGAAAATAAAAAATACAGATAAGCCAAAGTTATTTTTAAAAGAAAACCGTAATTCAAAAAGATACATGTGCCACAGTGTTCATTGCAGCATTATTTACAATAGCCAGGACGTGGAAACAACCTAAATGTCCATTGACAGATGAATGGATAAAGAAGATGTGGCACATATATACAATGGAATATTACTCAGCCATAAAAAGGAATGAAATTGAATTATTTGTAGTGAGGTGGATGGACCTAGAGTCTGTCATACAGAGTAAATCAGAAAGAGAAAAACAAATACTGTATGCTAACATTATATATGGAATCTGGAAAAATGGTACTGGTGAACCTAGTGGCAGGGCAGGAATAGAGACACAGATGTAGAGAACAGACTTGACACAGTGGGGGAAGGGGAAGCTGGGACATAGTGAGAAAGTAGCGCTGACCTACATACACTACCAAATGTAAAATAGATAGCTAGTGGGAAGCTGCTGCAGAGCACAGGGAGATCAGCTCGATGCTTTGTGAAGACCTAAAGGGGTGGGATAGGGAGGGGATATGGGGATGTATGTATACATATAGCTGATTGTACAGCAGAAACTAACACAATACTATAAAGCAATTATATTCCAATAAAGAAAAAAAGTCACCCATGATCGTTTTATTCAGCAATAATCAGTCATTCTGAAAGTTTGGGACTATTTTCATTGGAGTGAGAGCCTAAGTTTGTGCTGCCCAGTTCAGTAGTCACTAGCCACCGGCCACATGTGGCTATTGAGCACTTGAAATGTGGCTAGTCTGAATTGTGATGTGTTGTGAATATAAAATATATACCAGATTTCAAACATTTATTTCAAACATTTATAGAAAAAAGGAATTTAAAATATTTCATTAAGAATTTTATTAAAGTATAGTTGATTTATAGTATTATATTAATTACAGGTATACAACATAGTGATTCAATATTTTTATAGATTATATTCCATTTTAAGTCATTATAAAATAATGGCCATGTTCCCTGTGTTGTAGGATATATCCTTGTACCTTTTTTTAAAATACATGGTAGTTTGTACCTCTTAAATCCAGTAACCCTATCTGGTCCCTCCTTCCTTTCCTCTCCCCACTGATAACCACTAGTTTGTTCTCTATATCTGTGAGTCTCTTTCTTTTCTGTTATACTCATTTGTTTGTTTTGTTTTTTAGATTCTGATGTAAGTGATAACATACAGTATCTGACTTTCTCTAACTTATTTCACTAAACATAATACCCTCTAGGTTCGTCCATATTGTTGCAAATGGCAGGATTTCAAATAACAGGTACAATTCATTAATGATTTTTATGTTGATACCTTAGAGATATTGCGAGTTGCATTCCAGACCACTGCAATAAAGCAAAGATCAAAATAAAGCAAGTCACATGAATTTTTTGGTTTCCCAGGGCATGTAAAACTTATGTTTATAGTGTAGTCTATTAAGTGTGCAATAGCATTATGTCTAAAGAAACTGTATATAACTTAATTTAAAAAATACTTTATTGCTAAAAAATGCTAACCATCATGTGAGCCTTCAGGGAGTTCTCTTTATGCTAACATCAAAGAATGCTGATCACAGATCACAATGATACATATAACAATAATGAAAAACCTTGAAATATTGTAAGACTTACCAACATGTGACAGACAGGAAGTGAGCATATGCTTTTGGGAAAACGGCGCCCATAGTCTTGCTTCATTCAGGGTTGCCACAAATCATCAATTTGTAAAAAAATGAATTATCGGTGAAGCGTAATAAAGCAAAGCGCAACTGAGGCGTGCCTGTATTTTGAATTAATGTTTTGGATATATTGGATTTAAACAAAATCGTTATTAAAAGTAATTTCACCAGTTTCCCCTTACTTTTATAGATGTGGCTCCTGGAAAACATAAAATTACATATGTGATTCACCTCTATCTTCCGTTATATTTTTGTTTGGCTGCATGGGTCTCGGTAATTAACAGAAAGTGGAAGTTGGTTGAGGTGTGTGATACTGTTCATAGAAATGGATGCAGGAGGCGAGACGTTTGAACAGACACTGAAGAGGAGGAGATGGGATGAGTGGAGAATAACTGACGTGATGTACATGTCAATCACACCCACCTGTCCTCTCTCCCCCAGAAACTCCCAGCATCCTCAGGGCCTGCACCCAGTTTGGGATGGCAGTGAACTGAACTGCGTGGGTGACTGGAAGTGGAGGAAGTTGGGTGCCTCCCAGTTTGAGCTTCATTGGAAGCAGAGTGAAGGAGCTTGAGATGGTTAATGTTCCCTTCTCCTTCTGTTCTTAATGGTTATGTTTTTAACCTAAATCTCCCAGTGCTTAATCTACTTCCTTAAAGTGAGCTAGGTGTTCTTGAAGGCTCCAATCAGCATTTCTGATCACTGTTTTAAGTTGGGTTACTGCCCTCCCGTCTTGGTTGTGTACGTGAGCACCTATTCTAGATGATGACCTTGAGAAAATCTTTACAGCTCCATTTTCCCTTAGGTTGCACACAGTGCTTGTAGGTGGTTAGGGGCTCAAAATACTTATTGGTAATTCATATGACTTCTTAAAAATCCTGGTTAAAATGATGTAGTGATCAAAGGCTCTTCTGAATATCTTTTCCTCCTCTCAAAGTAAAACCTTAGTGTATTTTAAAATTGCGCTTAGCAGTGCCCTAGTGACCTGAAAGAATTAAATGTCTTAAAAATGTCTTCTTGAGCACTAATCAGATTTTTGAAAATAATTAAAGATCCAATAAAGTAATATGACCTTGCTATGAAGAAATTTAAAATGACATGAGTCGGGGCGGGGGAGGGATGAATTGGGAGATCGGGATTGACATATACACATTAATATGTATAAAGTAGATGACGAAAGAAAAAAAATCAAATTTTCATTTTAAATATATGCAGTCTATTGTATATCAATTATATCAATAAAACTCTTTTTTTTTTTTTATTGGCTATGTTGGGTCTTTTTTGCTGTGTGCGGGCTTTCTTTTTTTAGTTGCGGTGAGTGGGGGCCACTCTTCGTTGCAGTGCTCAGGCTGCTCATTGCCGTGGCTTCTCCTGTTGCGGAGCACGGGCTCTAGGCGCGTGAGCCTCAGTAGTTGCAGCACATGGGCTCAATAGTTGTGGCTCACAGGCTCTAGAGCGCAGGCTCAACAGTTGTGGCGCACGGGCTTAGCTCCTCTGTGGCATGTGGGATCTTCCTGGAGCAGGGATCGAACCCTCATCCCCTGCATTGGCAGGCGGACTCTCAACCACTGCGCCACCTAGGAAGCCCTCAATAAAACTCTTTAAAAAATAAAATAAAATGACATAAGTAGATGAACTGTGACGTTTCTATCTCTATAGCCCACCATTAATCCCATTTCCAACACTCAGGTTTTAATCCTCCCAAGTCCTTTTTTTACTAACTTCCTTGTTTCCTTCCTTCCTATTTATCTATAGTGTATACTTATATGTACTTAAATTTGTATGTCCACACATATATATATTTACATACACACGCTAGTATGTTCATATATATATGTATATAGTTTCCTTTTTGATAATAAAATGGGATAAATTTCCTAATGATAACACAGCAAATGGCTCTAGCATTAGTGGACATTTACAAACTAGTTTTTAAGTCCATTTTGGTAGACATAAAGTAACCTCTGGTTTCATGTTAGCAAGATTTAAATTTCTTCTGTAGGAAATGAATGTTTAGCTGATTTTTTTACAGGGACAGAATGTAAACCACTGTTTTAAGAGTGATTGGGAAGATTTTTTAAAATCCCAGTTTACAGCATTAACAGGTAGATATCAAATCATATTGATGGGAAAAGATCAGAATAGACATTGCATTATTTAAATGGGAGAGGAAAACAGATGGTGGGAATAGGAAGGTCATCATTCAAAGCAACCTTGCCAAATTAGTGGTCACAATGGCAGCAATGTCAGAAATGAGAACAGAAGGAAATGCAAGAGCCCTAGATGTGGCTTGTATAGTAGCTCCCAGATCTTTCCCACAGGGAATGCTTTTGGCAGCTAACCACATACCTGCCTATTTCAAACACATTCTTCTTCCTTTATCTCCATAATCATTACATCCCCAGAATCCTGATCTTTAAGAACAAAATTTTCTTGAATGTTTCTCTATTCCAGATACTCTGCAGGTATTATCTCATTTAATCCTCATAACAGTACATGGTAGACATCATGGCCACATTTTATGGGTGAAGAACTTACTATGTGGAGGAACTGCACCCATAATCTGAGTCTATCTGATGCTTTCTTTTTTTTAAATTAATTTTTATTGGAGTATAGTTGATTTACAATGTTGTGTTAGTTTCTACTGTACAGCAAAGTGAATCAGTTATGCATATACATATGTCCACTCTTTTTTAGATTACTTTCTCATATAGGTCATTACAGAGTATTGAGTTGAGTTCCCTGTGCTATACAGTAGATTCTTTTTTTTTTAAATAACTTTGCTTTTATTTTTCATTTTTATTTATTTTTATTTGGCTGTGCTTGGTCTTAGTTGCAGCAGGTGGGCTTCTTTGTTGTGGCATGTGAACTCTTAGTTGTGGAATGCATGTGGAATCTAGTTCCCTGACCAGGGATCGAACCCGCCCCCCCTGAACTGAGAGCAGAGAGTCTTAACCACTATGCCACCAGGGAATCCTCTACAACAGGTTCTTATTAGTTATTTATTTTACATATAGGAGTGTGTATATGTCAATCCCCAACTCCCAGTCTATCCCTCCCCCCTTCCCCCTTGGTAACCAGAAGTTTGTTTTTGACATCTGTGACTCTATTTCTGTTTTGTAAATAAGTTCATCTGTACCATTTTTTAATTTATTTTTTATTTGTTTTTAAAGTTTATTTATTTATTGGCTGTGTTGGGTTTTTATTGCTGTGCGTGGGCTTTCTCTAGTTGTGGAGATTGGGGGCTACTCTTCGTTGCTGTGCACAGGCTTCTCATTGTGGTGGCTTCTCTTGTTGTGGAGCACGGGCTCTAGGTGAGCGGGCTTCAGAAGTTGTGGCTCGCGGTCTCTAGAGCACAGGCTCAGTAGTTGTTGTGCGTGGGCTTAGTTGCTCCTCAGCAGGTGGGATCTTCCAGGACCAGGGATCGAACCCGTGTCCCCTGCATTGGCAGGCAGATTGTTAACCACTGCGCAATCAGGGAAGTCCCAATTTTTTTAGATTCCACGTATATATCTGACTCTTTCTTAAAAAGCCATAATTAATCTCTTGGAGAGATTATCCTGACTGCACAGGTCTAACATATATTATTAATGTGATGCAAGTCATTTTCTTTATATTACTGTGAAAGATGGGAAACTATCTTCCAACCTGCTTTGTATCAGAAAACATCTTCCTTACAATGAACTTGATCTGACTATATTTTTCTAATTTGGCTAGCTGAATGAAATATAAATCCTGCTTGAGCTGTTTATCGACTCTTTCTTGCATTAAAAAAAAATATATCCATGAAATATGGATGCCATTCAACTAATCCCTTTTCTTCCCCTCACTCTAAAATTCCTAAAAGAGCTCTTGCAAAAGTGATACTCATGCAGCCTGAGTTTTCTTTTAAGTGGTACCATATTTTAAATGCACCAGAGTGATGAACAGATCACTCATTGTGGTGGAGTTTTTGAAGGTGGTCCTTGAATTCACATGTCCCAATAGGGAATGGACACAGAATAAATAATGAGCCATATATATCTTCAACATTATTTTTCAGATGTATAAGGATCCTATTGCCAGTTAGTACATACAAATACATTGAAAGTGTTCCTAAATTCATAGCATATATTCATTACATATTTTTGCCAACCAAAATCACTCTTATGTGGGATGTCTATGAAAATTTTTTGATGTTTAGAAGTTGGGAAACATACTGGAATATAGAGAAATTCTGAAGTAATTTGAAGAATACTTTTATGAAGTGACCAGTTACCCCCAATCTATCCTATGAATCAATGTAGATTTTGAAGCACAACATTCCATCTGACTATAGAAAACTCTACATTTCCTTAGTTATTAGGCTGTCATGTGAGTCATTCATTAATTTGGACATTTTGCCTTATTCATATTTCTCATTGTCACCGTATTTTGAAAATGAGGCAGAATCAGATCCCCCCAAAAGATAAAATGAATTCATTTGCCTTGGCTGAGCAGTGGGGTTCTCCATAACCCCTGGGGTCTCTGCCTTATTGCGAGGTCATATTTGTTAGCTGCAGTATATTGGGATAATAAGTTATTTTGATTGCAACTCTTCCCTTTCTTTTAAAATATTTTCATTACATATTCTGTATTTTCATGTGGGAAATTTGAAAATGCCTGAATATATAGGTTAGGAAATTGAGAGTCTGCAAGCCATGAGTAGTATTACTCTTAGTATTCCTAATTTTTGTTGCATTTCCTTATGATCTTTTTGCATCATCTATATAATATATGTAATTTGAATGATATCGTAAATAATTTGTGTGATGTCTTTTCATCAGCTTGTTCCCATGTATTTATATATTTCCCAGCTTTCCATGATATGTATAGATAGTAAATTACATATCATACATTTGTTTTGTTTGTTTTGTTTTTTGATTCTTATGATCATAAGTGGCTCTATTTTGGGAGAGGGTGATGCCCCAGCAGTGGTCCATTAAATTATCAGGGGTTATGGTGAAGCTGAGTAGTTGTTAATTACCTAGAATTTTGGTTTTATAAATTTGAAATAAACACTCTTTTCATTCCTCTTGCTAATCACCTAAATTGGAGTGTTTTTGGACTGGAATAACAAATTAGTTTGTGAGCATTTCAATCACTGAAAAAAAAGCATACAAAGGATATTTCTTAGCAGGTCCAACTGATTTAGAAATATTCAGCTACTTGAAATGATATCTAGCTCTTCTTTTTTCTGGCTTAAATTCTCACTTTCTATCTAAGGCAGAGGAGTCATGGTCATCACCAAACTTACATCTATGTTAAATCAAGAACACTTTTTTTTAAAAAGGCTTTTTTTAAAGATTTGGGTGAGACTTTATTTCTTCTAAAAAATGCAAAACATTTAAATAACAACACTCCAAATCTTCCTGATTATCATGTAGTCTGATTAGTCTGATTTCCCAGTTTTAAAGCCAAAGACCAAGAAAACACAGCCTCCCACATCTTCGCTTGTCATACTTCTCTCAAGTTGACCAGGGATGGGTTTCACCCACCTTCTTCTTCTGCCAGTACCGTTGCTGAATTCAGCAACATTCAATTAAAATTAAATGGTTTCCGTAAAAATAAAATAGAGAAGCAAGATGGCAGAAAGTTGATGGCCCTTGAAACTGGTTGATACCTTAAGAGGGTTTATTGTACTCCTCTCTTGTATGTGTGTGTTGATAGTTTCTGCACTCAAAAAGAAAAGAAAAGAAAAGGCCAGGCAGAAACAATGAATAATACTTTTGAGAAGCAAAGATGTTTAATAACCTGTAACAGTGGATATTCCATACCAGTCTGAACTGACTGCATCAGAATAACCTGGGCATTAGCTAAAAATACCTTTCCTGTGAACTCAGCTCAGACCTTCTGCGGAGTCAGACTTTCCGAGGAGGGGTGTCTAGGAATCTGCTCCTCAAACCATTTTGATGTGTGGGCAAATGTGAATCCCGTGGTTTGAACCACAGCTTGGGAGCACCTTGTCAGAATCAGATTTTCCTGCTCTTTTTTCTCTCATTGAAGATGAAATATAGATACCCCTTCTTCATTTGCTCAACAAACATTTGTCGAGATCTAATTATGTACCAGCTTGTGTGCAAGGTGCTGCGGAAATAAGGATTTACATAAGCATCCTTGCCCTGACGGGGCTCACAGTCAAATGAGCAGAGACAGGCATTTTAAAACTTGAGGGAAAGAGATACAGCAAGGTAGAAAGAACCAGGGGCTTGCCTCTTCTCCCAGTGTGCTGACATACCAAGCCAAACTGAAATCCCTCCCCATCCTCCTCGCCCCAAGTAATCCTTCCTCAAAGAGGAATCTAAGCCGCCAAACAAGTTACAAGTTGTAACTCCAAGGAAACATTCCCTGTATTAAATCAGCCCTGTGCTATTTCTAACTGAAAAGAATTTTAAACATCTTATCATATGCATTACTTTTAAAAAATTATTTATTATAGAAAATTTCAAGCATATACAAAAGTAAAGAGAACAGTATAGTAAACCACTATGTACCTATCACCCAGCTTCAGTCATTTTTATTACACAGTGAATTTTGTCTCATCTGAATTTTCCACCCTTTCTCCTCACCCTGGATTACTTTTATTGTATCATTTCCCCTGTAAATATTTCAGTATGTATCTCTAAAAATATGGGCTCTTTTTTCAGACATAACTACCATATCATTATATCTGAGAAGTTAACAATAATTCCTTAGTATCATCAAATATTCAGTCAGTGTTCACATTTCCCCAACTGTCTTATAAAACTTTTGTATAGTTTATTTGTATAAATTTTTGTTGGAGTATAGTTGATTTACACTGTTGTTGTACAGTTTGTTTAAATCAGGATCCAAATAAGTTCCATTCATTGCAATTGGTTGATACATCTCTAGGTAACTTAGTCTCTTCATCTTTTTTTTTCCTGCAGCTTTTGTTAAAGAAATCCGATTTATCCTGTAGAGTTTCTCAGTCTGGACTTTGCTGATTTCATCCCCATGGTGTCATTTGTATTCTGTGTAAACTGATGGTTCAGTCCAGGGGCTCCATCGTTCCAGTCTGATCCTTCAAGCACATTTTAGTTACACATTGGAACTGTGAGTGTGTCTGATGAGCCAGGTGCAAACCGTTGGTGAGATGGTGAAGGAGAATAGTAGGGACTGGTGCAAAAGTGGCAAACCCATCACCACTGAGTAGTAGGAGGGAGGAAAAGGAACATATGTCGAGCATCCACTGTATACAGCCATACGACTGGGTACTTTCCATATGCTCTCAGATAAACATGAGTGCTATGTTGTGTATAGAGGGTCAGCCCCATCTTCACATTCAGAAACTCTCTGGCTCAGAGAGAATTCATAACCTGCCTGTTTTCCACAGTTAGTGGGTAGAGTCAGGATATGAACAAGAGTCTGTTTGTCTGTAAAGTGTGTCCTTCTCTTGCCCCTGTACACGTGGGGCTACGGGGCCAAGCAGGCATTGTAAATGAGCACAATTGACCTGACACTGAAAAAAGAAAGAAAGAACAAAAAAAGCAATAGCCCAGGGGTGATGATAGGCAGCACTTGCGCTGGTCTCAGTGTCAGGGAGTGGAGGGGACTGTGGCAGGTGCCCCTACTCAGCTCCAATCTTGCTGTCATGCAAGAATGTGGAGCCAGTGTTGCTGGATCTTTTGAGTTTTCAAGAGATGCTAAGTATCTGAATTTCTGTGGAAAATCTCTATAGATTTAAAAACATTAGCTGCAAATTCAGATTTTTAAAAAATCACAGTATTTAGGCCAATGCTCTGGACCAAGCCAAACAAATGTTCAGCCTGCCACCCCCGTACCACCCCCTGCTGCTCGGAAGTATGTCAGCAGAAGAGTGGCATTGGACACTGCGGGTGTCAACTGTCAGAGGTTAGGTGTTGCCCTTGGACTTAGAGAAAGGGAATAGTAAGCAGCTCTTAAAAAACATCAGGTGACAATGGAGCACATCTTCGAACGGGAGAGAGCATTTAGATACTGTAAGGAAAGAGCCAAGTTTCTGAAGTCTGGTCTGTTCAAATCAAATCTTGATAAAGGAACAGCCTTCATCACGTACCTTTTCTCACCCTTACGGTGATGCGTCCTTACTATGTCCCAGATGGCCTCCTGAGCACTTTATGTTTCAGCTCATTTGAACCTCACCGCAGCCCTGTCCTTAACCCTGTTACAGAAGTGACACAGGGCTGAGATGCGAACCCAGGTTGCCTCCAAAGCCTGCTTACTTACTTAATAAACTATGTGGTCTTTCTTCAGTTAGGTAGTTCCTCATTCAAGGCGCTGAATATTAGAAGCTGAAAATCATTGGCTATAGCGTCCTAAAGCTTTATGCTCTACTATCTTAAGCTTTCAATGGAACACTTAATAGAATCTTTCTTTTTCCGGCAGAGCTCGATGTCTGAGCTAATTTAGGTACCTTTCATCAGCTGGCGTTTACATTTCAATTCAGTTAAATAATTCCTTTCCCAAACACCTTATTTATTCTTTACTCTCTCAATAGCAGATAATAGGACAGGAAAATAAATTTATAAGTGAGTATCATTTGTCCTGTTTTCAGCTCTGTGGTAATGTCAATAATTTAAAAAATGAATTTATCAGTGAATAATATCATACATTCTTCTTTGCTTTTCTGGAAGGAGGTAGTTCATAGACAGTGGCTTTAAACTTACCCAATCTGCTTGGAGAGTAAGGACATTTGGGTTTCATTTTTTTGTGCAGGTAAAGGCACTTTATCACAGTTATTTGCCAGAAAGTTAATAAGCCTATAGCTTATATAGACAGTCACTTTCTTCCTCTCAGGCAACTCAAGGCTTCCTTATTACTGGGTACGATGACTGATGAGGGCCACTGTAGCTTCGTTGAGATAAAAGGGCAAGGCAGTTTGGCAGTCAGGCGAAAAAAACCTCCACTTGGCTTGGAGCATTCATGGCCTTCAATAACTACTCACTGAACTTGAGGACAAAGACCTTCTTTCCCATGCAGCTTCCCCCCTTCTTGTCTAGACATTCTGTAAGCGGTCTCCTAGTTACAGGGGTACGGCACTCCAGCCCCCCAAGCCCGTACCCACGCCTCCTGTCAGCAGTCAGAGAGTGGACGTTGTGAGACACAGCTCCTGTGCTGTGAGCTCCAGGGACTCTGGAGTTGTAATTCCCAAGAGGAAGTCGTGAACCCTGAAAGGACTTTGATAAGGACAATGATGGTTAGAAATTGAGCTTAGGGATACTTTAGCGCGGCTGATAGCATGGTATCTAAAGCTTCCCAGTCCAGTACTGTAGCCTTGAGCCACACGTGGCTATTGGATTTTTTTTTTCAATGTTAATTGTGGTAAAAATACACATAAGATTTACTATCAACCATTTTTAGCTGTACAGTTTTTGTGCTAAGAATACTCATATTGTGCAACCCATCCCCAGAAGTTTTTCATCCTGCAAAACTGACGCTGTACCCATTAAACAACTAACTCTCCATCCTCCTCCCCCATCCCACACCTCCCCGGTCCAGCCCCTGGTAACCACCATTCTGCTTCTGTCTCTATGAATTTCACTAGTCTAGGAACCTCATATAAGTGAAATTATACAGTATTTGCATTTTTGTGACTGGTTTATGATACTTAGCATAAAGTACAGATAAATGTACTTTGAAATATTCTTAGCAAATACTTCCTAGGAAATGCCTGTCAGTTTAATAGTCTATGGTGGTTGAATTGGAGTGTTTCATTAATTGGAACTGTTAGTTTATTGCTAACCTGGCAAGAATCCTAATTGGTATTTACCACAAAGAAGCCTATTCAGTAGACCTGCCCTTTAAGCCTGTTGCTTTTAAAGATTTTTGCTTGAAACCCATAGTAAGAGAGAAATGTTGTATTGCAACCCAGTACATACATAAACTTATATATGTATATCTGAACTTAAAGTTTCTTGTACCAACGCTTACCCTTACTATGTGAGATGCACATATTCTTTTCTAAAAAACGCTGATCTTGTCCACTAGATTGATTTCGTAACCCACAAAAGGGCCACAACATGCAGTTTGGAAAACACTGCTTTAGATATTCCTGGGTTCAGTTTTAGGCCTGAAGTATAACCCTGTACCCCCATCCCCACCTCTGGATCCCCATGGCTCAGAAGACAGCTTCAGGATTATGCCTCAAAGCAAGCAAGTTAAGAAGAAAGCCATCAATCATGGCTTTATTTCTGAATAAGCTTTGTTCACTGATTTTAATCCTGGTTTAAGTAGAGTGTAGTTATGATAGAAAATCCAGTATTGAATGGTTATACTGTTTTCCAAAGCTGAATATAAATGATGAAGAAAAACTTAGGCAATGAATTTCTGCATTAGCATGTGTGATTGGGAGTTAATTAAATTTTGGGTTATTTTTCTTTGTGGAGATTATGACATCTCATAATGCTGTATAAGATTATAGAGGGAAAAGGAGAAAAATTGTAAAATCAGTTTTTTGTGTCAAACATGAATGATTTAACAATTTATAAAAATCCTGTAAACAGATTTCAAAATGCATGTTTTAAGCAGTATTTAGATGAGTTACCTTCTCAGGGTTTTTTTTGTTTGTTTGTTTGTTTTTTAGTGGATTATCTGGTATGTTAGCCAGTATTTTGACAAATACTAGGAACAAAATTGAGAAGCCTGGAATTAGTTTCAAAAGAATTTCATCTCAGGGTCAGCAGAAAATTGGTTTTCTGATGGGCCAGTTTTTCTTTTCCTGTTTAAGGAGGTGACTGTAGGAGGCCTGCCTGCTATTTGTGTAAATAATAGTAATGAAAATTTGTGTACCCCTTGAGTAACTCTGAATTGGACAGGCTATAAAGAAAAAGAAAAAAAAAAAAAAAAAAAAAGGAAAACAAAGTACCAGAGAATAACTATAACATTGAATAAAAGATTTGTCCTAACTGTAACTCAAATAAGAATTTGCCAGTTTTGCAATTTTAGATGTTGAGACACAGAAATAAAGCCAAATGTTTTCTTTGAAATAAAAATTCTAAATCGGTAATATCCCCGAGTTTTTTTTTTTTTTTTTTTTTTTTGGTCTTTTTGTGTGTGTGTGTGATTATATAAGTATAAATACTTGTAGGAAAATTGAAAACAAAGGAAAATATAGAAAAAACAAAGAATTTAGTCATCAGGCTACCACTTCTAGTCTTCTATGCCTATTTTCACGTAGTTAGGATCATTTATTTTGGATCCGCCCCCCTCACCTCCCCAAACAATTTCTCCATGCAATTACAAACTCTTCACAAACATTTTAATGGTTTTATAGTATTCCACCATATTGATGTATAATAAATTTTTAGCCATTTCTCTGATGCTGGATAATTAAATTTCAGTATAAATACCTCTGTAATGCACTCTTTTGTGCATAAATCTTATCCATATTCCTGATCATTTCCTTAGAGTAGATACATAGAAATGGAATTACCTGGGCATTCCTTCATCTCCATCTACTGCGCTGTCTCCTCCCTATCACAGCAACTTCTTTAAAAAGCTGTCTGTGTGCACTGGCTCCATTTCCTTCCTAAAACCTGGCTTAAAAGCCTTCAGTGGCTTTAGTGTTTATTATGGGACAGATGCTAAAGTCCCTGCCATTGCCTTCAAGACCCACCGTGAACCAGCCTGTCTCCCCACTTCTGCAGCCTCTTCCCCATTCTCTCTGGTGCAGCCACACTGGCTATTTTCTGTAATGGCTCCTTCCCCTTTCTGCAGCCACAGGGCCTCAAACTTGCATCTCCTCCCTCTGGAACAGTCTCCCTCTCCATCCATCTGGCCTTTGTGGACTAAGAGGTGAGATAGCTGCTTAGAGGAAGTGGTTGGAGATTTGAAGAGAGGTGAAGGTATCAAAAGTTCATTTAGGAGATATTAGAGAGGAATTGACCAGAGTAGGTGAGGGGTTTCCAGGTAGCAATGAGGGCCACTTTCCTGGTATATTCAGGGTTAGGAATGTGAGATTCACATCAAGGGAAATGGAATTGTCCTCCAGGGCTATGATCACCTCTAGCTTCTGGAGACAAGAGCTTGCTTACACTCAGTTCACCTGGTGAGTTCAGTAGTCGCTTCCTAATGTTCACTTTTTGATCTTCTGAAAGTGTCCTGCCTCCTCTTTACTGATTCAGTTTATGTGGGTGATAGCACATTTTGTCATTAGAATAAGTGGAGGACTTCACAAATAAATACTTCTGGGGTCATTGGAAACCTCAGTGTGAAAATCTTCATTTCTGGGTTTATTGGGACGTTGCAACGTCGCTCTGTCCAGTGGGATTTCTACTACCCATGTGTGGCTGTTTAAATTTAAACAAATTAAAATTTGTAATAAAATTTAAAATATAATCCCTTAATTACACTAACTACATGCCAATAGCCACTTAGGGCTGGTGGCCACCGTATTACACAGTGGACATAGAAGATTTTCGTCAATGTAGAAAGTTCTCTTGGACGGCACTGATCTAGAGAGTAGAGCAGGATCCAGCTGAGTCATCTCCGAGGCTCGTCATTGTGTAGAATGTTGACCCAGGAAAAATAAGTGGACAGTTAGCTTTGGCCAGTTTGCTACAAGCTGTAATACACAGTTTACAGGTTCATCTAACATTAAAAAAATGACATAAAAATCCTGCTCCCTTCTGGCATTCCCAGTCATTCCCAAAATTCAGCAGACAAGCCAGCCTCCCTGCCCACATATCCCTGGGCTTCCATTGCCTACATATTCCTCGTGGTCAAGTGACTCTGATGACCTGATGAATAAGCAGATGTCCAAGCTGAAGAATAAGTGCTTGTCAGAAACTCCGTGTGTGTTGTTTATTTTCTACAGATACATCTTGTAAATGCAAAACCAGTGGATTTTTACTATTTTTAAGGATGAAGTAAAGTAAGGTTCTGCTCACTGATGAGACACCGGCACTTTTGACGTGGCCCAGCAGTGGGGGCGGAAGGGAAGACCTGTGACATATGAGTCATGCAAACACAGGGAAATGGTTCTTTCCCCGTCTTATCTTCTGGGTCTATTTCACTTCATTTGGCTCAGCCAGCAATTCCTCCCACCTCCAAATTCTGGGAGCCCTTTATAAAGGCATTTTATCTTCTAATTATTGTAGAGCTTCCTTACACATAGGGAGTCTTGGTTTTTCCCTGTCTGCCCCTCAAGTTTGAAGATAATGTGGTTTTTTGAAAATGGGAAAGGTTAAGAGGAGAAAGAACTGAAGTCTCTTTATCTTCTTGCCTTTTCTTTCTCCCAAAGGCTGGGGGATATTTTCCTGAGCTAGAAGGGAATTATTTTCAGAGTTATGGACTCCCCCACTTCTCTGTGCCCTGGGGAGGGCCCTGCCATAAGCACTGCCGGGAAGGACTCTGACAGCCTGGGGTGTGTGTACAGACTACCCTGAAGGAGCCTGGATGTAGACGTAGCAATATGGTCCCTCACAAAGATGTTTCTAAACATAGAATATTGCTGACTCTACGACTTGATAACTGCTCCAGTTATGAGTGAGGTGAGTTGATTTTGATTGGCTTGTTCAACAGAAATTTTGAGACGCTGCTCTATTTGAATGGTCAAAATCCAAAGAAAGTATCATATGCTCATGTAGCCGCTACAATTTGCAAAATACGTTCTCAAGCGTCATTTCATTTGTTGCTCATGGTACATCTGTGGGCTGGGGTGAAACGTTAGGCTCAGAGAGGTAACGTGATTTGCTCAAGGTCACATAGCTAGTAGGTGGCGAGGCTGAGGTTTGAAACCAGTTGCTTTTCTGAGAATATTGCTTTACTTCTCATTTATATTTTAGGTTCATAAAATAAAATATTTAAGTTGGGTAAAGCGATGGCACAAATACGATAGTTGGTTCAATGGATAATGTTTGTCGAGTGTCTATAATACAGGGGGTTGGGGAAAGAGCTACTATAATTGGGTGGCATGGGTTCTGCCCACAGGGAGCTTTATTTGTAACAGCAAGTACATTTACAAGTAACAAAGGCACGTTATCCCAGGACAAACTAGATGTTTAAGTGCTTATGGATGCTGAGAAAATAACAAGAATTCTTCATAGAAGGCTTCCTGAAAGAAAGGGGTTTTGAATCAGATCCTGAAGGACGTGCACAAAAGCTAAGGGAAGGGCACTCCAGCCAGGTGCGGAGGCATGGTGGTGAGAAAGAGATGTAGAGAGTCAGCTGCAGTTTGGTGGAGCAGTAAGAAAGAAGGACTGAGCATTTGTTTATTTTTTATTGAACACCTACCCTACAGCAGACACTGTATGGTGCTGGGTTTACAGAGACATGCAAAAGAGACATGGGCCTTGCCTTCAAATTGCTTAGACTTTGTGGGGGGAAGACTAAGTATAGGTTGTTGGTAACCACAACTGTTTCACATTGTGGTTGTTTGTATAGTACAATTGATTGATGTGGGGAGCAGGAAAAGGAGTGCTTAGGAAAGAGGGTACAGCATGTGCAAAGGCCCTGGGAGTATTGAAGGAAGTAGAAAAAGGCCTGTGTGCTGGAGTAGAGAGAGTGGAGGAGAGAGTGGAGGGGCTAGTGGTATGAGATGAGGCTGGGAGAGGGCATGAGCTTAATCAGCTTTTGGTCTTTATTTTAAGAGCTGTGGGAACAATATAAAGGATTTTAAGCAGGAATGACATGATCAAGTCTTTGTTTTAAAAAGGTCACTTTGGGTGCAATGTGAAGAATGTTTTGGAGGGAAAATAATAGCTGATATAGTGTAATTCCTAAGGAACAGCTGCAGTGATCCAGGCTGGAGATGGTGGTGGCTAGGTACAGGGTGGCGGTAATACAAATGGAAAGAAGTGGATAGTTTCCATAGAGATTTAGGAGATGGAACTTACCAGACATGGTGATATGTTAGGTAATGGAGAAGCAGATGGTAAGGATAGTTCCTGATCCTCCAGTGGGTTGGATGGTGGAGCTGGCTGCTGAGACAGGGAACCTCAGGAAGGGATCCAGTTTGGGGAAGATGATGAAATCAGCTTTGGATACCAGGTAGGCTGGGTCTGTGGGTCAGGAGCTCAAGGAGAGAACTGAGCTGGAATTATATGTATAGGTCATTGGCTCATAAATGACAGGGGGAGCTCTGGGCATGGAGGAGTTTTACCAGAAAGAAAAGAGCATTAAATGAGGAAGGACCAAGCAGTGAGGATGCTCAGTGGCCAGGCAGAAGAGAACTAGCCAGCGCAGGAGCAGCTAGGGAGGTGGGAGGAAGGCCAAAAGATGCTTGAGTGTAATGTCATTGAGGTAGAGTAAAATATATATAAAGGGGGGGGGGTATCTTTCAGTTTATTTCCAGATCCATTTCCTCATCACCACTCCAAAATCTATCATGTGACAGCCATGCATCGCTAGATCAGAGGCACTTCTGTCATGCACTGTTACAAGGTATATTTATTTATTTTCGTATTACTTTGACAGATGGCAGTGTGTGTGTGTTTTCTGCCTGGAACAGTAACCTCCTTTCCTTTCTCCTGCGTCATTGCACTTTTGGCTGTCTCTGTGGTCTGTGGCAAATCTGAGCTCATTTAATCCCACAGAGTACTAAACAATATCTGGTGTCAGTGGCTCTGTGATTCTACTCCAGGCACCCCACCTTCATATGCCAGCTGGGATCTTCTTAATGAGCTCACTGCGCACAGTTCAATATGAAAATTCTGTTAGCTGGTGAAATATGTTTGAAGAACTCACTGGTGGAATGTTCCATGTTAGGCCTGCTTCCATTCTCACTGGCATCTCTCTCTTTTCAGGATGGCTGTAGCTCCTCCAAGTTACTGTTTTGTGGCCTTCCCACCACGTGCAAAGGATGGTCTGGTGGTATTTGGGAAAAATTCAGCTCGGCCCAGGGATGAAGTGCAGGAGGTTGTGTATTTCTCAGCTGCTGATCATGAACCCGAGAGCAAGGTTGAGGTAAGTCACGTGTTGCCGTCTCCCACTTAACACGTATTCTCTTTCTCTGGCTTTGCCCAGCACCTTGACATCTTAACATGGAAGCCTGTTCATCAATCAGAACTGTCATGCAGGTTCGGTTGATTCCTCTTTCCATTCAGGTTTGTTTGTAGCTTTAAAAACAAGGTCATGTGGAACATTCATGGCCCAGATTTTAAGTAAAATATTTACACAGTTCGAAAGTCGAATCTATGAAATGAGATATATTCATAGAAGTCTAGCTTCTACCTTTGTATCATTTACTCCATTTCCTTTTTCTTCTATAGGTTATCATATTTTGAAAGTTTGGGGGTTTATCCTTCCATTTAAAAAAGTTTCGTAGTAATATATGTAATAAACCCCACACACCTACATATGCACATGTATATTTATCCCCATCCCTTTCCTCCTTTCTTAGACAAGTGGTAGCATGCTACAAATACTTTTTTTCCACTTTGCTTTTTTTCAGCTAAAACTATATCTTGCAGGTTACTCCACCTGGTCTGTAAAGAGATTCTTCTTTCCTCATTTACAGCTGTGTAGTGTTTCAGTCTATGGATGTAATAATACTTTAATGAGTCCTATATTGCTGGACATTTGAGTTGTTTTCCAGTCTTTTGCTATTACAAATAGTGCTGAAGTGAGTAATAGCCTTGTGCATCTGTCACAGTATCTAGTCTGGGTTCATATATTTTTATCATGTTAAAAATTATCCATCAGTTCCTACTTTGAGCGCTTAAAAAACTGGTTAGTCAGTATTTCTTTGAGATAGGTGCCTAGAAATGGGATTTCTGAGTCACAGGGTATATAAGTATGTAATTTTGTTAGATTTTGTCAGATTTCCTCCCATAGGTGGTGCACCATTTTGCATTCCTACCAGCAATGTAAAACAAGGCCTGTTTGCTCGTATTCCCAGAGTGTGTTGTCAGACTTTCATGATGGCTATTTCTTGTTTTTCATTCTGCTCTTCTATTAAGTTATTTCATTGGTTGTGTCAGTTTTTATTATGGATTCTCTTGGGTTTTCCAGGTATGTTGTTATAAAACCTGCAAATAGAGATAGTTTGATTGTTCTTATATTTCTAATTATTTTCTTGTCTATTTGGCTTGTTGCTTGGATTCAGTATGAATAATGATGGAGATAGTGTGTATCTTTGCCTTTGTTCCTGACCTGAGGGGGGCAGCCTCTAGTGCTTCCACATTAAGTAAGATGCTGCCTTTGGAGTGGAGAGTTATATAGTTTTGTCATGTTAAAAAGTATACATCATTTCGTACTTTGAGTGCTTTTAAACCCTCAAAAATAGATGTTACATTTTGTTAAAGATCTTTCCAGTGATTATGGAGATAATTCCTTGATTTTTTTCTTTCTATTTAATGATAAGTTGAACCATCTTTGCATTCATGGAATAAATTTCTTGGCTATGGTATGTTTAGTTGTATGTGTTTAATTGTAATTGTTTGTTAAAGGATGAACAAATTTGGAGAAAAAAATAGGCGCTGGTAAGTTAACAAGCTCTTGCCACAGACATAATCTCTATTCTTTGGTGTCCTATGCTTTACAAAATAAACTGATTTTTCTGGTGATTGTGCTAGGTTTTAAATGGGTATTCATCAATGTGTATTTCATTTTCTTATCTGAATCTTTATCTGTTTCAATCTTTTAAAAGCATTAAGCATCACCAGAGAGCAAAAGAACTCTACAAGGAGCTGCGTATGCTCGGTGAATTTCACAGAGACACTGAGATGAACAGGCAGAGCTGAGCACAACGTGGCCCGAGTCTGTGGTTGGGGCAGTGGTACACTGTCCCCCACAGGACTTTCACCAGAACCACTTACCTCTCATGTTCACCACTAACTTGGTCCATGCCCCTAAACCTCAGTGGGACCTTCCTTTCATACGGGCAGAAGAGAGGGCTAGGTTCTCTGGTGCTCATGCTAGCTTTTAAATGGGTATTCATTAAAGTTTGAATGTGCATGTTGTTTGGATCTGAATGTTTCCCTCTGTTCCTGGAACAGAGTGGACTTGGTATGGATGAAGTTGGCTTGGTTTGAGTTGTTACTGACCTTCCCTGTCTGTCTTCCCTAAATGTTTCTTTTTCCCAGAGAGTCATGCGAACTGAAACAACACTTTGATTTTCATGTGGGCAGATTTAATTTCCCAAAGATGGCGGTACCAAATCCCACTCCACATGTACTTCTCACGGTGTGATGGACGTGCCTCCATCACAGGGGTTTATGCCCTCCACCCCTGCGGTGAATCTTCGTGAGGGCTTGCGATGGCATCGTGCAGTGAAGCATGATGGAGACGATGCTGTGTGACCTCCAGGCTAGGTCATAAAAGGATTCAGCTTCTACTTGTCTCCCTCTTTTGAGACTGTAGCCCTAAGATCCCAGGCACCATGCTGGGAGGTACCCAAACTAGCCCATGTACAGAGACCATGGGGCTGGAGCCCACATGTAGAGCCTACAACTAGTGTCAGCTGCCAGATGTGTGAGTGAATGACCTTTCAGTGATTCCAGACCTTAGACTCTATGGAGTAGAGACACACCATCCCTTCTGTGCCCTGTCCAAATTCCTGACTCATCGAATTCATGAACATAATAAATGGTTGTTTTACACCAATAAATTTTGGGGTTATTTTTTAGTAGCCATAATAACTACAGCATTGCACAAAGCCTTTTGTAAATATGACTGAAATAAATAGAAAAAATTTGTTTTCTTTTTTGGGGAATAGGTTAAATAACTCTGTATTTTACTCTCATGGTTGCAGTCATTTTAGGAAATAGGCTAGATTCCTTTCATTGATTAACCTGTGGTATATTAATGTTCAGATACACCATAGGTTAAATTATGTCCCCTTGCATAGATAAGTGCAGTTTGATACATACCAGAGTTAGTCCCTAAGGCAGCCATGACCTTTTTTCTGAGTTGCCTCCGCACGTTTCCACATCCATATTCTGCAGGTAAAATAACTCCACGGATCAAAAACCACATTCACTTTCCCCGTCTCATTTGTTCCTCTTCCTCTCACAGCACTATTGTCTGCCACATAGTTTAATCTAGAAACGAGAGGGAGGCGTTGGCCCCCATTTTCGCACTCATCTGTGGGTGCATGGGGACGGCTTCACTGAGTCTTGTGGCTTCCTCCCCTGTGTCCCCATCTCCACCCCACTGCCCCCAGCTCATTCACACCCACCCCCTTCTCCCTGTTGCTTTAGTCTGTTTATTGGTGCCCAGGTCTCTTTCTCCTGAATTCTGTTCTCTGTAGGGTCGCCGGAATTTTCTTTCCAGATCACAGCTTTGTCACTGCTTTGTTTAAAAATGTTTGCTTGTTGTTTATAGGGTGAGAGTCCAGGCCGATTTGTATGCCGTTCAGAACTCTTCCCGACTGGCACCCTGCTCACTTTTCTTTCTTTTCTTTTAAATTAATAGACATTTTTAGAGCAGTTTTAGGTTTACAGAAAAACAAATATAAGTACAGAGGGTTCTGGTATAACCCCTCGCGACCGCCCACCTCCTGCCTCCCAGGTTCCCCGGTTATTAACATTTTGCCCTAATATGGTGCATTTGTTACAAGTGATGAGCCTATATTGATACATTATTATTAACAAAGTCAGTAGTTTACATTAAAGTTCACTCTTTGATGTTGTATATTCTGTGGGTTTTGACAATGTTTAATATCATGTATCTGTCATTATAGTATCATACAGAGTAGTTTCACTGCCCTACAAATCCTCTGTGTTCTACCTAGTCATCTCTCCCTTCCCCTAACCCCTGGCAACTGCCAGTCTTTTCACTGTCTACATAGTTTTCCCTTTTCTGGAAGGTTATCTAGTTGGAATTATATAAAATGTAGCCTTTTCAGATTGGCTTCTTTCACTTAGTAATATACATTTAAGATTCATTCATGTCTCTTCCAGGCTTGGTAGAACATTTCTTTTTCTTTCTTTCTTTCTTTTTTTTTAATATTTATTTATTTGGATGCACTGGGTCTTAGTTGTGGGATCCAGTCTCCTGATCAGGGATCGAACCCGGGCCCCCGGCACTGGGAGCGCAGAGTCTTAACACTGGACCACCGAGGAAGTCCCTAGAACGTTTCCTTTTAACTTTGAATGATATTCCATTGTCTGGATGTACCATAATTTATTTTTCCTTTCACCTATTGAAGGACATCTTGGTTGCATCCAAGTTTTGAATAAAGTTGCTATAAAATTTGTGTGCAGGTTTTTGTGTGGACATAAATTTTCAATTCATTTGGGTAAAGATACTTTTTAATGTAATGTGACATGTTGAATAGGTGATATATTGATGTGGTTCAAAGATTTAATAATATTAAAAAGGTTTACGGTAAGCAGTCTTAATATCCCCTTATTGCTATCTGTTCTGCTTCTCAACTTATGTAATCCTTTCTATTATTTTCTTGCCCATCTTTTCAGTGTTTTATGTAAATACAAATAAATCAATATGTAGCCTTTTCTTTCTTCAAGAAAGTAGCACATTATATACACTATTCTGAGACTTGATTTTTTTAAATGTATAATTTCAAGCTTACAAAAAGGGTACAATTTGCTTTTTTTGTTTAGTAACATTTTCTAAAGAGTTTTTTGTAGCTGGACATAGAGATGATGATGATGTTGCTTTTACAGCTGATAGTAGTCTGTTGTGGAGATATTCCACAATTTATTGAATCAGTCTTCTCTTGGTAGATCTTTGTATTGTCAGCTGGTCTAGAAAGTACAGCCATGAAGAACATTCTGCTTAAGCCTTTCTGTACATATGCAGGTATAGTCATTGGATACTCTTCCAGATGCAGGATCGCTGGGTCATAGGGTAAATCTTTTGTAATAATTGACCTCCATAAGGGTTGTACAATTTCCTGCTTACCTTTTTATCCTTATTCTTAGTTTTCCTCTCCTCGCTCTCATGGTAGGCCTCAGCTATACCGAGCTGCTTGTCACTTCTTCAACAAACAGCACACTTGCATTTTTCTGTACTTTTGCTCTTTCTATCCTTTGCTGAGACTGTTCTTCCTCTACTTGGTAGACTCCTACACATCCATCAAGGCCCCAGCACCAATATCCCCTCTTCCCTTTAGCCTGCCTCCCTTCTATGAACATGTAGCACTTTAAGTGTGTTCTATCATTATAAGTCATTTGAAATTTACAATCACCTGAAACTAGGGGGTTGATTTATGGCTCAGGAGGCAGGGTCCTGGGTTCTAGTCCTGCCTTCCCCATTTACTGCATCTTGGGCCTTTGAGTGTCTGAGACTCAGTTTCCTCATTTGCCAGATGAAGATCATAGCACCCCCTGTGTCTGCCTTCCTGGGTTCTTGTAAAGCACATGTGAGCTAACATGTGAAAGCACTTTGTAAACTCCAAAGAGAACACTGTACAGAGAGATATTTTTCTTTCTTTTAAAAAAAGAATCGACTAGTGTTGAGAGATTCTATATCTCCAGTCTCAGTTCCCAAACTCCTATCTTTACCACATGCTAAATCTGCTTTTCAAACTTACTCTTACCCCTTTAGTTCCTGTACAGGTACACCTGTCTCCATCCACTGTGTTTGTCCCAAGTACAGAATGATGATTTCTTTTGCATGTTTGGGCCTATAAGCTACAATAACTATAATGTGACATTCATAGTCGTCCTCATTAGCATACAGAAGATTTTTTAATTATGAAAAGTAAGAACTTCTCATAAAAACCCATCTATTCCTCAGCCATTTCATGACATTTTAAACATACATAGCCTGCAGTTTCTCTAGAAATCTCAAAACATGAGTGTTGCAGTCCCTGGAGCCCATTTTCTGAGAATGACCATGTGCAAAAAGTCACCTTGGGACTTCCCTGGTGGTCCAGTAGTTAAGACTCTGCATGTCCACTGCAGGGGGCATGGGTTCAGTCCCTGGTCAGGGAAGTAAAATCCTGCATGCCACGCAGTGTGGCCAGAAAAAAAAAAAGGTGTTTTTTGTTTTTTTCAAGAGGTTTAATTAAAAAAAAAAAGTCACCGCTATTACTCATCTGCCCACCCACACACCCTTCCAGTGGTCCATCCTGCCAAGTGGTCTTCTCTTCCAATTCGTCCCCTTACTGCCCTCAATCTGTCCCTCAGTCTGCTCGTCCATCTGTCATCTATCATGTACTCCATGTCAAGGTCACTTTGCTTGAAATGAAGGAATAAGAAGTGGGGTCCTCCAGCAGAGTTCCTCAGTTTCTAAAATTGTACTGCACGTTTTTGTTCAGCTGCACAGATGGCAGATTGGAGCATTTTATTTTGTGTTCTTTAGTGTTTCTTATGTGGATTCTGGGTTTTTAACAGCTCCTCTTTTGGTTGCAGAGTAGGATGGATAAGTATGTGTCAATTTGTGAAAGCCCCCGTGTCCTCTCTGAGGATGCTGTACACTGTGCTTCACAGAACTCATCTCCCTTTGCCTCAGGCCCCGCTTTTCCCTATGGGTAGGGGTGTTGAAGAATCGGGTGAGTAATTTTCTGGGCTATGATGTTCTGTGTGTGCATGGGTGCATTTGTGTGTGCATGGATGTGGATGCACGATCACGGATGGGTATAGGTCTATTCTTAAACGGTTAAACCTCCTATTTAAGAAAAACATGGATCCAATGTTAGAATATTTTACTGGAAAAACAATGAATTTCAACTGAAGTTTACATGATTTATACTTGGTGCCCAAGAGAGTAATTATACCGTAATTTATGGAGACAGAATTGTTGATAGCCAAGTCAGGTTTGGTACATAATGGTTTTTGAAAGATTCCCTTATTGTTATATATTAAGTCTCACCTTCATTTTCCCCTCCTTTAGAGTTCATTGTTTCCTTTTTTTTGAAAGTTAGTTTTAATTTATTTTTATTTTCTACTATGTGAAGTTCAGTATGGGATTAGTATCCTCAGCAAAGTATATAACTTTCACAATTTTGGGTAGGTTTTTAGTAGATCATTTCCCTTTTCTTCCCAAAGAAAATATTTGCAAGAAGAATAGAAAATTACCAATTGATTATAGCTGTTGGCATTGTTAGTAACATTGTTTAGATGGTGGCTGTATTTGTGGTGTGTGGGGTATATGTGTACATGGTGGGGCAGGGAGTGGGTCCTGAATGTTAATTCTGAAGATTATCCCTTACAGCAGGAGAGCACAAGTCATTCTGGAGTCAAAGAAATCTGAGCAGAGCTCCACTGCCACTAAGTAGATTGGGTGCCTTTCTTGCTGTTTTCCTGTTTTCTTCTCTTCAGCCCCAGGAGAGGAGTCCCAGCCTTCTGTGGAGTCAGAGTGTCTCCCTTGCCCCATGGGAAAGTGGTGTGACAGGGGGTGGGGTGGGGAAGGGCTTCCTTCCATCACATCCCCTTTCTCAAGCCTGTTTCTGACCCCAAGCCTTTGCATTGTCCATCCTCAAAGATCTTACAGCTTCAAGGGAATAAAAAGCAGCTCTTCTAAAGTGTGGTCAACATCTTCTTTTGTCTTTGTTTAGACTCTTATGAGCCTTAAAGGCACATTTTCAAAAGCCAGTCAAGCAGCAGGCAGGAAACTGGGATAAAAAAATTAAAAAACAACCAACCTCAGGGATAAATAGCTGCTTTAGAGTCACAAATTTTCTAAAACTAAAACTATTTCCCTAAAGCATCCCATTTCCCTTACCTTTGTTTCGCACCCTAAGACGTCTGGCTGACTCATCAACTCATTTCACAGTGGTTTTCGCGGGTGGTGCCAGGGTTGTGCTCACCATCTAAGTACAGTAGGAAAGGCACAATGGTTGCGTTTCATTCATTGAAACGTCTATTGTGTGAGTGTCTCTATTCCCCTTTCACTGGGTGATATCCAGAAATAGTGTGTGCAGGAATGTGCAAGGGGTAGGCGACAGCATGACGCTGATTTTGCTTTTTCATTTTTGACACAATCACACAAAATCACAAAGGGTTTGGCCTGCAGAAGAATCATGTTTTTGTTTTTGACTCCGGGGCCTTGTCAAGGTGTTTCTTTCCATCCTCCAGCCTGGCATGTGTCCCCAGGAGCCCCCTGAGAACAGCAAGCTCAGTACAGGTAATTACCTTTGAAACCTCAACACTTAGCACCAGGCAGTGCTGACATTTAGATGTGTGCCCACCACGCCCCCACCCTGGGCATTCTTACCTAGTGTGGCCTTGACAGCCAAAAGTCACCCTAGCTGACAGATTTGTTTTACTAAAGGCTGGGTGGGTGTGGCCATGAGGCAGCAAGACAGATTGCTCCTCTTTTTCTGCAGCCCCTTTGAACAGCTTAGTCACCAAAGCTGAGGCCAGAACCATCTCTGTAAAGACTGATCTTTTGAGTGGTGAACCGTTTCTTTTTTCTTTTTTCCAATAGAAATTTGGCTAGGACTTTTGACATTAGAACTAAATTGTTTTTCCACACTGAAAGAAGATTTCAGGTTCTTTTGGGTATTTTTTCCCACAGAGAAACCTTTCTGCCACCTCACATCACACTTTTTTTTTCTCTGCCTCTTTATTAATGTGGCAATTGTGAGTGTCGGTGAATGTTACTTAAGAAAATGACTGCCTGAGGAGTTTGTGTTCTAGATAGCCGACTTTACAAAGTTTAGCTCATTACATCTGGTGTAAATGTTCCTTACGTGTGACGTTTGCTCCCAAACTGGGATTTTAAATAACCGACCTCTATATGAGACAAGTGTGTCCACCCTCCCCACTCCCTCCCACACCTGGGTGGGATTAGTCAGATTTCAAACCCAGTGGACCACGTGTGAATTGCCGCCACAGAGGGCCCTTGTTAGGCCCAGACTTCTGTGGTCCATGGCGAAGATGCCCCAAGGGGTGTCTGTCACAGGCTCCCTGAGGCTGGGGTGCACACACCTACCCCCCGCCCCCCTGCCCTGTGGCCTGTGAGGGGATCTGGGGCATCAGTTTTTAGCCTGGTGCTTGGGAGGGGTTGTTTAGGCCATCTGGCTAGTTGGGGATCTCCTTCCTTCCTCGTGATTCTACGTTTGGCTTGCAAAGTGTCAGGTTGGCTGCATACATTTTGAACTCCCACAAAGACCATATGGTCTTTTGGATTCAGTGCTCAACGTTTTTACCAGTCAGTACTTATTGAGCTTTTGCAGTCCTGTGACTCAGTGCCATCACTGCTCCCCTAAGTGGCAGGGTGGGGGAACTCCCTGAACCATGAACACATTTTTGACATTCCCCACCTTTCTCTTCTCAGGCTCTTACCTCTGTCTGGAATACCTCGATGTCTGGCCCATTTTTCAAGGTCAACTCAAATGTCACCCACCTGATAGAAACCTCTGCCCACTTGGATGTGTTCCCTTTCCTTTGAACCTCTCTTATGCTCCCTCTGACCTTTGTTATTCATTCATTCATTCATTCATGCCTACTCTGTACCAGATTTGGGATATATCAGTGAACTAAACAACAAAGATATCTCCCTTCCTCCCTTCTGTATCTCTCATGGAGCTTACTTACATTCTAGCCAGGGGAGATAGCATACATAAACAGCACATGCAATACAGAAGTCAATTATATAATATTCTGGAAGGGTTAAAATGGAATGGAATGGGGAGAGGAAAGAGAAGAGCAGGATCCGGTTGATCAGAAGCACACGGTGGGGGAAGGGAGCAAGATGCAGTGCATATTAAGCAGACAGGCCTCAGTGACACTTACTGAAGTTGGCCAGTGGTCATAGTCATTTGTGTGTGTGCCCTCTCCTTCTTTCCCAACTGAAGGGACAGAGACTGTGCCTCCTCATTGATTTATCTGCCAGAGGCACTTAGCACAAAATGCCTTGTGTGTGGTTGGTGCTCTATAGATAATTGCTGAAATGGGAAGGAATATGGAGAAATGAATTTGAGGACAAATAAATAAGCTCATTTCCTAATTTTGCTTTTTTTCCTGTGCTTGAAAAAAAACCCTTTATGATAAATCTGTGCTTAAGAATCTGAGATTCCTTCCCTATTTATTCAGTCTTTTCAAGACAGAATTTGTCACTGGACCTCAGTGGGTACAGAGTTTTAGAAGATGTTAATCAATGCTTGGACTGATTTTTGCGTGAAATAGTACAATTCTAACATATAAACTTCAATTCCATTTAGAAGAGTACAAAGGGCCATAGTTTGTTTACTGCTTTGGCCAGCTTTTTGCTGTAAAAGAATCCTTTTTTTTTTTTAATAAATAACTTTGGGGAACCAAATAGGGGGAAACTTTCAAGAGTATACGAGGGTGAGTCAAAAATTATCTTCGAATTTCTACAGCCAGAGTGTGGATAATTTTTGACTCATCCTTGTGTTTTATTATCAAGTTGCCATGAAAAACTCAAGGGTCTCTTGACAACCTCTGGATTTAATTAGCTGTCAGTTTACAAATAGTTATCAAGCGAAATAACATTATCACAGTGCAGAGCAGTACCTAATGTGGATTGTGAAGATATGGACGTCACATGACCAGTGAGTGCGCGTTTCATCGCTTACCTGAGGTTTAGAGATTATGGAAAATCAATGCAGAATAGCTTTCTGGGCTGCATTCAGTCAATATAACTGGGTCCTGCATCAAAAAAATCTAAAGCTGCAGTTGATCCAGTGCTTTCAGCTGCCCAATTTAAAATGTAAATGGCTGCTGTGGCTGATAAAATTCTCCCCTGAGAGCTAAAAAGCTCTGTGTAATTTAGAGCCCTGAGTTCCGTACTGCAGCCTCCACGGGAAGACTGTGTGTGTCACAGGCTACTAGCATGTCGGCGTCAGAAGGCCCCTGTGGACAGCCTAGTTTAGCGGTTTTCTGACTGCTCCAGCCGAGCCCTCCCAGGGGCCCAGTGTGGGGAGGGGAAAGGTTCTGAGTTACCCATCCCTAGTCCCCTGCCTGATCTTCCATTCCCCTCAGTACACTTTGGCCAGTTTTATTGTCTTTATGCTTTTATGTAAGAGTTTGTATGGAGGAAGGGTTCTGAGGCTGAAAATACTCGGAAAGAAATAGCTTGATCTAGATTAGCTTTCATTTTCCAGGTAAAGACACAGCAGCCTGGAGAAGGTAAGACATATCTCTGAGTGGCGTGTACTGCAGTTGTGACAGCAGTTAGATATACGCCTCTCTGGAACTGTTTCCTTATGTGTCCACCTCGTGGGCTTGGTGTGGGAATCAAATGGGACAGACTGGGAAGCATAGTGGATAAGAGAGTATACATTTAATGCATTGGTTAAATGTAAAGTATCACTATTATTTTCTCTTTTCTACCACTAGAGCAATCATGTAGGTTGTCAAACTGTGTTCCAGGGAGCCGTAGGAATCAATGTAGGAAGCTTAGGGAACCTCTTTCCTTCTGACTTTTTATCTGCTTTCTATGTTAGGCATCTAGGTAAAGTTTCTTTTATACATAGGGCTCTGTAACTTTTTAAAAGTTTGAAAGCCACTGATCTAGAAGGAGTTTTGCAAATAAATAGCTATGCTTGTTTGAAATGCCGGTGGCCATCTGTTGAAATGACTAGTTACATTATATTCAGGGCAGAGACTGGCTGAATACCTTGTTCTGGAAGATGGACTGCCGTACATGTCAGCATTATGTATACGCACAGGCTGGCTTGAACCAAAGAGAATGAAAACTGAGTGAGTGGAAAGACGGAAACGCACTGTGGAAACCTTTGAGCTGCTCTGAGACATGCTGTGTCTTTTAAGTCTGGGTGTTCCCAAGGCCTTTCATTTCTCGGCTCTGTTTGTACTCAATGTGCTGGTTTAATGTAAGTACCAAGGTGAAAACTAAGTGGTACCTGACAGGTGATGGACCTTTTTTCCTCTCTTCATTTTTTAGTGCACTTACATTTCAATTGACCAAGTTCCCAGGACCCATGCCATCATAATAAGCAGACCTGCCTGGCTTTGGGGGGCAGAAATGGGAGCCAATGAACATGGAGTTTGCATAGCCAATGAAGCCATCAACACCAAAGAACCGGCTGCTGAGACGGAAGCTTTACTGGGAATGGATCTGGTCAGGTACTGCATGGTGATTCTTTTTTTTTTTTTTAATTAATTAATTAATTAATTAATTTTTATTGGCTGCGTTGAGTCTTCTTTGCTGCCCAGGCTTTTCTAGTTGCAGCGAGCAGGGGCTACTCTTTGTTGCGGTGCACGGGCTTCTCAGTGCAGTGGCTTCTCTTGTTGTGGAGCACAGGCTCTAAGCAGCTCGTAGGCTTCAGTAGTTGTAGCACGCAGGCTCAGTAGTTGTGGCACACGGGCTTAGTTGCTCCAAGGCATGTGGGGTCTTCCTGGACCAGGGATGGAACCTGTGTCCCCTGCATTGGCAGGTGGATTCTTAAGCACTGCGCCACCAGGGAAGTCCCTGCATGGTGATTCTTCAAAACTGCCTAGAGCAGGTGGGGGATCGGGATGGGATTTATTGCCCTCCAAACCTCATACTTTGTAACACAATCCTTCTAAAGAAGACTTGTGCCTTTTGATATACATTGATGGAAAAAAGAATAGATTACAATGCAATATTATTCAGCAATAAAAAAATCAAGTACTGATACATGCTATAACATGATGAATCTTGAAAACATTTTACTAAGTGAAAGAAGCCAGACACAAAAATGTCACCTATTATATGATTCCATTTACGTGAAATATCCAGAATAGGCAAATTCTTAGAAGCAGAAAGGAAATTAGTGGTTGCCTGGGGTTGTAGTGAGGGAATGAGGAGTGATTTCTCAGGGACATGGGGCTTCTTTTTGAGGTGTTAAAATGTTCTAAATTCAAATTATGGTGATAGTTATACAACTTTATGAATATACTAAAGACCACTGAACTACACTATTTAAAAAATTTTAATCAACGTTTATTTGAATTTTTTTGGAGACAATTGACATATCTCATTGCGTAAGTTTAAGTGTACAACATGTTAATTTGATACATTTATATATCGCAATATGGTTATCACCATAGCTTTAGATAACACCTCTATCACATCACGTAATTATCGTCTTTTTGTGTGTGTGTGGGACAGGAACAATTGTAGTTTCCTAGCAACTTTGAAACTTATAATACAGCCTTGTCGTCTAAAATCACTGTGCAGTGCGTTAGATCTCCGGGACTTAAGTATCTAGCGGTTGTATGAGCTACACTTTTTCATGGATGAATTTTATGGTCTTTGAAATGTATCTATCTCATAATGTGTAAAAGTAAAAAGAATATATAAAAATACATAACATATATAGGAGAAAAGAACAGAAATCATTTCCCCCCTTTCCCCTCTACGTCTCGATCATCTTCTCTTCGTTTCCCTCCTCTTGCAGCCACAGTGTAACAGAGGGAGGCGGACGTGTAAGCTCAGCAGGATGGGGGTCTCTGTCAGCTTGTTCACGATTGTGTCACAAGCACTAGAGTCTGTGTGCCTGGCACATAGTGGCTGATCAAAGACTGAGTTTGGAAAGAATGGCTAAAGCAGTGGGCAGGTGGTTGGGAATGAAACAACATTCTGAAATGGCTTCGTTTTTTTCTGAAATAGGGAGATGCAGTAGAGTCATGGCATGATGGAAAGAGAATTGGGCTGGGAGCGGGAGGTCTTGGTTTTTAGTGTGGATACACTCATCATTTGTGCAAATGTGAGGCCTAGATTGGATGACCTCCAAAGAGCCTTGCAAAACGAACATCCTACAAAAAGGAATAGAGGTTTTTACATTTTGTAGGTTTTGCGGGGAGAAATTGCACATCTACACAGAGACCTCTGTGGCCCACAGCTTCTGTCAGCTGATGGACAGGTCTGCTTGGGACACCCCTTTGATACCATGTTGCATTTATGCCTCCCTCACCCTTCCTTACTCTGCCTGGTTCTTATAAACTCAGAAGGAGCAGGTTCCCTGAGCTAGGGAAAAGGAGGAAAAAGCCTCCTGTTTATAATCAGTTCTCTCTTGATCAACAGAATAAAACGGATAGAATAACAAGTTTTCAGCTTATGTTTTGACAGCTGTCTCAGTATTTTTACCTCTGTGCTTAATAGAAATCCTGAAAATGAAGAGTTAACAATGAAAAATAATGCCCCTTTTGTGCCTCATTTATAGCCTTGCATTCTGAGTTTCTATGGCAGGGAGTTTGTAGAACGGGCAAATATCACCATTTAAACAGTTGATTCCTAAGGGATGACGACGGAAGAGAATGGTTTTTTTTCTTTCTTCAAAGCCTCCGATGTATCTTTTCAAGTTCATCAACCTAGAAGGCAAGGAGAGTTACTGAATATCTGCTTTGTGCTAGATTCTGTGGGCACGCGAAGAAGCGCAAAAACTTCAAAGAGATTTCAGTCTGGTCGCAGGGAGAAGACAGGAAATTGAGCAATGCAAGATTTGAAGACCAGTTTAAGATGACAGAAGGAGAGATGTATCTCACGGCAGTCTGAGACTTGTAGTCGCAGGAATGGAACAGAATCCCAGGCCCTCAGCACACACCGCTGGATGTTCAGAGATGTTAATGGACTGGGCATTTAGAATGCTTCGAAAAGGAGATGCATTTGACCTGGATCTACAAGGTTGCTGAGAGATGTAGAGAGAGAAGATACACTTGGCACATAATTGGGGTTGTGATAGTACCAAGGTCTGGACAATGACACATGTCGAGAGTAGATTATAGGATGAGTTTAACCATAGTCATTTAACTTTAACTCCTTCCCTGGACAACCACATCCAGCCATTACAGTAAAAAGGTGTGTGAAGAGGACCCTGTCACAAGTGTCTGCCCCTAGGGTGGCTTTTTGTGAGTTCAGGGTCTCAGCTTTGCACAGGCTGATCAGTTCAGCCAAACACAGTCAGATACTGAGGGGCCATTTCATACTAACCGAATCCTAAATGTAACCCCTGAGCCAGAAGGCCTCCTAGATCAATGTCTGAGAGGTTCCACAGGGCACTGTTTGAGTGGCAAGGTTCCGGAGCAGTGGGTCTCAAGTGTGGTTGATGACCCAGTAGCTCTGGCATCACCTGGGAACTTGTTAGAAATGTACATCCTGGGTCCCCACCCGCAGACCCCCCGGATCAGAAACTCTGGGGGAGGGACCAGCAATCTGTGCTTGAATGCGCCCTCCAGATAATTCTGATGCATGTGAAGGGTTGGGAACCAGTGCTCTAGAGGAATCTTTCAGCTGCTAAGCTGTGCCCTCTCAATTTGGGCTCAGAATCTCCAAGGTATTGCTGTTGGAGGGATCACTGTGTCCTCTGTCCATGCCTGTCCTCTGTGCTTGGATGTCACTTCTTTCCTGGACAGCTCCTGGGAGAGCAAGCTCTTTGCAGTTTACAATCTATTTCTAGTGCCTGCTAGACCTGAGGTTGATTATTTAAAGGTTGTATAGGGGTGGCTGCCCGTCTATGGATTTTGATCTTTTGTGCTTGCCAACAGCACATCAAATCCAGCCTCAGAGGGCTGCCTAGGTGGCACAGTGGTTAGAATCCGCCTGCCAATGCAGGGAACGCGGGTTTGATCCTTGCTACAGGAAGATCCCACATGCCTCGTAGCAACTAAGCCTGTGGGCCACAACTACTGAGCCTGCACTCTAGAGCCTGTGAGCCACGACTGTTGAGCCTGTGTGCCGCAAGTACTGAAGCCCTCACACCTAGAGCCCGTGCTCTGCAACAAGAGAAGCCACAGCGATAAGGAGCCCGCACACCACAACGAAGAGTAGCCCCTACTTGCCGCAACTAGAGAAAGCCTGTGCACAGCAACGAAGACCCAACACAGCCAATGAAAAAAAAAGTCCTGCCTCAGTCAAAAGGGATGTAAATGAACACGGGCAGGACTTTATTCGGCACAGAATTTAAGGTAAAAGTATAATTTGTACGTGTTTCCTAGAGGTTTGCTGTGGGAATGCAAGCATTAGGCAATACTGTTTTTATATTTCATTTTCAGTTTATGTTTATGATGTTAAGTAACATCTGTTACTTTCCACCCACTGGTCTCTGTGAGAACCTGTCAACGAATTCCTTTCTCCAGGGAAAAGGCACATAAGCACATATATCCCATTTTTGCATGTTTCGTAAGGTTGGTTCTAAGAAACAAGTAGCTGACTGGAGCTAGCCTAAAAAATAGAAATTTATTTTCTGGAGATCAGGGTTCTCTTACAGTCCAAGGTCTGTCTCTCGATAACACATCTTGCTCTCTTATTTGAGAACTAGAAAGCTCTTAGAACTCATTCTGGTAAATGTTTAGGAACCAGACTGGGTCAGGGCGGGGGCAGGGGGCAGCTCTGATCTGTAGCCTTTTCCAATTTCCATGGTGTAAATACTCCCATGATGACTGATTTCAGCCTACCAATGGCTCAACAGCTGACTCGAAATTCCTGAAGTAGAACAGCCCGCTCCAAGCTGGCACAGCTGGCCCCAACGCATCACTGCATTCATTCAGTGTTTTACATGCCTCTTCTTCCCACTCCATAACTGCTTTATCCTTTTCTTTTTCTGCAGACTGACTTTTGCTGCTCCATTTAGGTTTAACTTCGTCACTAAAACCCAGTCCATCTCAACATTTCAGAACATCTTATAATTCTGGTCACTTTCCATCCGATCTTCAGCACATGAAAAAACACAAAAGTCCTTGAAAAGAGGCCAGTGTGAATACTGGAAAGGGCCAAGGGTTGTCTTTAGTTTGTGGGGACTGTGAGGATTCACAGCTGATTTGAGAGGGAGCCCAGCCAATGTCTGTAGGAGGAAAGAACCTGTGGAATTAGAGTTACTGTTTCCCAACACTATTGTATGATGTGTTTTGCATAGAATATTTCCTTTAACTCTCACCACAATCCAGTGAAGCGGGTCTGATTACTTCTGTTTGGGAGACAGGAAATGGAGGTTAAGGGACTTGCCTGAGGCTTCGACAGAGCCTGGTGTACCAGGGCCACTCCCCTCAGGGAGGTGACCCCTGCCTGTACTAGATTGCAGGTTAGTTCTCCTCTCCAGGAGCCAGGAAGCTCTGGACACCAAGAGATGGAGGTTAGTCAAAAGGTTTCTCACGCCCTTCTTCCATATCAATGCAGCCCTTAACATCCCCTTTTTTCCCTCCTGCTTACATCCCTCTGGCTAGAGGCTGGGAGTCTTTCAATGTCCAAAAAATCAAGAACCAAGAGGGGCCTTGCAGACCCCTTGATTTGTGGGTGAGAGGGAAGGTTATTTGCATCTGCATCCCTGTAGGAACAGCAGGCTCATCCCTAAAAGGGGAGGGGAATTGACTATTTTTAATACTCTCCCCAGGGCAGTGATTATATATCCACGGTGATATATAATCTAGTTATAACTTAGTGTTACCTTAATTGGGATTCAGAGGCACGGGGTCTCCCTAGTCAATGGAGGCGTAGGTATCAAAAAGACAAGCAAGCAGAGTTTCTAAGCACGAGGGCTTGCAGCAGGGGGAGTGTGGATGGTGCTCCTCTTCCTTAGTGAGCTGAGTTAACCTTTCAGGAATGGACACAGTGACCTTGACATACAGGTGAGAAGGTCATGGGCCCCAAAGAGGGATTTTCTTCAGGATTTCCCATAAAAAATAAAGATCTGAATTTGGGAGCATCTAACTCCAAGACCCAGAAAAACCCGGATCTAGCACACACTTCAGAAGGATTTGAATTGCACTGAAGGTTGATGTCAGAGTGAGACTCTAACCTTGGCCCAGTTAATTTCATCCCTTTCCCTGCTCCTGTCAAGCCCATAGTGAGGTATAGCAGTCGAAGTGAAAGTAGGCGTGGGGGGCCAGAAAGGCTCTGTTCTCATTTTGCATCACATGAATCTGCCTCATCTAGGAGGGGAAGCTGTCATGGAAGACCTTAAAATAGTCCTTGATGTTGTGGCCTGGATCACCACAGCCTGGTGCCTCTGCACCTCTGAGCCTCAGGTGGAGAGGGTGTAACCCGCCGTCATTCATAGCTCTGGCAGTGGTCCTGTTCTCGGCCCGTGGCAGGGAGACCACATGGGAATGGTCAGGTGGGACGAAGGGGTATCTTTTCCCCGTGGTCCTGGCACAAGGGGTATAATCAGAATCGTGTCTGTGGATGAGCACTGAGGCCCCCTCTCAGATGCTGTGCAGTGGGCACCGAAGTCAGTGCGGGAGGGCATGTGCGTTGGAATCTCAGTGTGGGACGCAAACAGGCAGAACAGCAGGCGAGTAGGTTAGAAACTGCAGAAGAGAAGTCACGGCTTCCAAAGGTGACGCTACTGCCCTGGCTGGATATTCACAGGCTCCTAGCACATGTTTGCACGGGTAAATTGGGGCCCTGCAAAGGCCCTGGGCGCAGGGTTCTGCCTGGAATACGCACATGGGGCAGTGTGACCAGGGGCCGCCCGAGACCTGTGGAAAGCAGGACGGGGCCCTCCTGTGTGCCCGGCTCTGGGCTGTGAGAGGTACTCACCTCACACGTGTTTGCTCTGGGTCCTCAAGGTAAGGTCAGTGCTTGTTTCCACTACTCCATTTTGGAGAAGATGGCACTGACCAACAGAGAAATCCACTTAATTCTATCTTCTAACGAGCTTTTTCTCTTATCACTCCCCTGAAGTCTCAGGCTTCAGCTTCTCCAAGCATTGCCTTGTCACCGAGTCTGCCTAAATAAGCTCAAATTGAGAAATGCCAAAGGAATTGATATATAATTATCTATGAAAATAAGCCTGTTGCAACGATAAGTCCAGAGCAAGGAGCTGTGTTATCTGGTCGCACAGTGAAACGTCCCTTCAGGAAGAATCAAACTGGGTGAATTTTAATAATGATTGCGTCTCAAGTTGAAAACTTACCCAGAACTGGCCTCTGCTGTCATCTCAGCAGGCTCATTGCTCTGTTCTGTGCTTCTGCCCCCAGAAGTACAATTTGAATGGAGATGAATACATAGACATGTACTGGGCACCCGTTATGTGCCATCTTCTTTTAAATCAGCCCGAGAGGGAAATAGTACTATTTTCACTTTGCAGGTGAGACAGTCAAGGTTCAGAAGGGACATTCCTGGTGGATAGCAGAGCCAGAGTTAGAAATGAGGTCCCTTTATCTCTGAGTCATTTGTTTTTGTGCCACAGTGTGTTATGTCTGGAAACTTACTGATCATACACTTGGTCCTGGGCACTAGGACCATGTATTTTCATGTTCATTGTCTCTTAAAACCAATCCTCATAGTACTCAGTGATGTAGGTACTTATTTTACAGGGGACATAAAGCAAGTTCAAGTATATTATGGAACTTGCTCAGGGTCACAGAGAGGGCTGTCTCTGTGCCTGTTTTAAGGGGACTATTAATTGGAAGGGCTGGGAGGGGACTCCTGTTTCACTTTGGAAGAAATATGCCCTTTGGGATGACTGAAGCTGTAAGCCACACAAGTAGAGGAGTGCTGATAGGTAGGAGGAGAAAGATGTAGAAAAAGGACTGATCATGTCCTAACCAGCCACCCATTTCTAATGAGATCGTGAGTGAATTATATGCACAGAGGACTACGGCTGGCTGTGGAATACTTTTATTACTAATCACAATACCTGGTGTGGAATAATCGAGGTCACGGCTGGACTGGGCAGAGGTTTCCTTTTGCCCAGTGGCAGGAGGGAGAACAAGCCAGAGAGAGGGGATCTTGCAACTGAGGGCTGTGACTGAGCTGACCAGCTCCAGGGGAGTTAGAAAAGAGAAAGCGAGGTGGCTGAGCTTCCTTTCAAGAGGAAGAAGCCACTGGGCTCCTGAATCCTCTCTCTGTGTGGAAGGGGGGCATCCAAAGACAGAAAGCGCCCTGCATGATTTTGAACCGAATGTGTGACAGATGTGTGTTCTGAGTTCAAGTGCTGTTTGTCTGTTTGCATATTGACCTGAGTATTAACCCAGTTACACAGGTTGGTGTTCTTCATAACTCAGCCCTGCCCCAGCCTTTGATTCCCATGGTAATAATGAAGTGGTGAGAACTGACTGAGGTATGCTTCTGGTTTTCTTACTTCAGGCTTGGTTTAGAGAGAGGGGCGACAGCTAAAGAAGCCTTAGATGTCATCGTCGCTCTGTTGGAAGAACATGGACAAGGCGGGAATTACTATGAAGATGCAAACTCCTGCCACAGCTTCCAAAGTGCATATCTGATCGTGGACAGTGAGGAGGCCTGGGTGCTGGAGACCGTGGGGAAGTACTGGGCTGCGGAGAAAATCACAGGTGAGTGGGGGTGGCCGGTGGAGAGTTCCGAGGACCGCAGAGGCCAAGGCGGGTGTTGCCTGGACTTACAGAAGTCATGCTGCTGGTGCAGACCCTCTCTGCTACATCTCCAGGCTCTGACGTGCCTCTCATTTCTGGACTTCTGCTTCTAGAGAGGAGCAGGGGTTTCCTGAGCCTGGAGTGAGGGATGCCAACGCTTGGGAAGCACACGCCTGACATTTCATATTGACTGTTTGCCTGGGGGCAGGACCCAGTTCTTAGTTATAGAAACAAAGTCCCAGAGATTTTTCTCAAACTTATGTACACCCGTGTGCACACACATGCACCAGACACATGTATTTGCATACAGATTCCATTATTTTAAAACAATTCATTATCGGGCCCACGGTTTTTCTAACTGTTTAGACCTGAAAAAAAAATTTAAAGTATCATATTTTGTTAAAAAAAACTATATATATATATGTGTGTGTGTGTGTATATATATATATTTGCGCAGGGGGTGGCAAACTGTTCCTTGAGGTGGAGCGAGACTAAATTGGGGAGGAGGACTGTCTGGAGCTGCAACATTCCTCAGCCTTGTTAGTAACACACTGCCTCTTGCAAGGAACCTTTCACTTTTCTTGTGAGTAGTAAATGCCTGGGGTTTAGTTCACCAGATCAAGTGACTTGCTCATTGAAAGTGTGATAAAATATGTCAGGACTGGTCAAACCTTCTGGGAGATCTTAAAAGAGGACCAAGGATCATCTGTTTCTCTCTTCAAAAGCGGATTCGATTCCTCCCTATAGTGAGAGTCAAGTTACAGGGGAGAGATGCCCTGTAAATTTTCATTTCTTTTTTTTTTTTAATTTTATTTCTTTATTTCTTTATCTATTTTTGAATTTTTATTGGAGTATAGTTGCTTTGCAATATTCTATTAGTTTCTACTGTACAGCAAAGTGAATCACTTAAGTCTTTGTAAGTGTATTTCTGGATAACTGGGCTTTGCACTCTCTACAGAGGGAGTCAAGTGCATTTGCAATCAGCTCTCGCTCACGACTAAGATCGATGCAGAGCATCCTGAACTCAGGAATTATGCTCAGAGTCAAGGTTGGTGGACGGGAGAGGACGAGTTCAATTTTTCTGAAGTTTTTTCTCCAGCCGATGACCATCTAGCCTGCTGTTCAGGCAAAGACAGCTTAGAAAAGCAAGAAGGTGAGTTAGTGTGTCCCTTCCGATTCTCCCTCTCACACCCTTTGTCTTGCAGCTGCTTCAGAGCCCTTGTTGGAACTTAGAAGAATGAGCAAAGAGGAAGAGTAGAGAGTAGACCTTGTATGTAAAGACCGACTTGTGCGAAAGTCCTTGCTGTGCAGGCAAGATGACAGCCTGCATTTATTTTGCATGATGCTTTCTCATCCCTGGATGTTTCCTGCTCCTATTTCTCCTTTAAATGCTGATGTCATTATGCTTGTCTTCGTGATACTTGTTCCAGCCCTGCTTATACCTCAGCATTTGTATATTTGACTTATCTTCTCCATGTATTTTCCTCTCCCATTAGCCTGCTGAGTCTTGATATCAGGGTGTTGTCTTTTATTCATCTTCGGATCCCCTCGTGATGCCTGTTATGGTCCTCTGTTCCATGAGCATTTGTTGAGTCAAATGGTTGAATTGAATTCCTTTCATGAGCCCTCTATCTTCCACCCAGTATTGACTTAGTCAGAATCCATATTTAGGTAAATGTGATGACTGGATAGCTTGTTACTTTTATGTGTGAGTGGAAAATCCTTCCACATAAGTCACATTGGCCACATTTTATAATTGCCATTGGTCATTTAGAACAGGAATTGGCAAACTACGACTTGTTGGCAGCTGCCTGTTGTGTAAATACAATTTGATTGGAACACAGCCACACCCATTTATTTACCTGTTGTTTATGGCTGCTTCCACGCTACGTGCAGAGTTGAACAGTTGTGACAGGTAAGTTACAGCAGAGATTATAGGGCCCATAAACCTAAAATATTTCCTGTCTGATTCTTTAATAAAAAGTGGGCTAACTCAATCTAGAAGAACACTTTAAGACTTTTGCTATAGAACTTAATATATTCTGGGTAGGAAGTTAAGAAAGTATCTATTTAAAAATGGGAACTTTATTAAAAGAAAACTCAGTTTTTAATTTTAAGAAACCTAGCTTGGTGAAAGTATATCATACCAGGTGTAAAGTAGTCCTGTCAAAATATCAAACATAAATCATAGATGAAGCTTCTGGATCTGGCTACTATTTTACCAGAAATACAGAGGATGGAGGAAAATATTAATAACACTGTCTGCAAAGTCCATCTTACACAGTCCAGAGTGTGGGAAACTCAGGAGAACCAACAAATAAAATGCAAGGGGGAAAATGAGAGGCAGTGATTAAAAGAGTTCTAAGAGACATTATCAACCTGTTGGATCCTGGCTGAAATCAATAAACTCATTTATGAAACAATGGGCAAGTTTGAATCCTGGATAGTTGAAGAATTCAAGGACTTACTATTAATATTTATAGGTGTGATATGTTGTTCCTAGAGAATATGAATTGTAGTGACGTTTAAGGCACCTTTTCCCTACATGGTACTTCGATTTGATCTTTGTGAAAACAGATTGAAAAAATAGTGTTTCAATGAATTATAAACAGAGGGAGAAAACGTAGAACCAGGATCCTGTGTACTGAAAGATTTGTTAGTCCATTTGTCTCAAGTCAAGCCAGTAGTCCTCATGGCTTTAAATATTCTAAATACTTTTCTGGGTATATTTCCCACTGCAGAGAGGTCATTCTCCAAATATAGTATTGTACCAGCAAGATTGTACCAGACAGCTTGCTTAGTGCATTGCATAGATTGCATACTTTCTTACGAATATCATTCTATTGCATATTGTACTAGTTGAGGAATTCCTAAGTGCTATAACATAGAGACCCCAAAATAACGTGGCTTAAAGAATATGGAAATTTATTTCTTTCCTGTGTTACAGTCCAGATGTATATGGACAGTCCAGGACGGGTGGGTTATTCTGCCTCAACGTGTCACTTCCTTTTGTGGCATCTCCCAGCCAGCAGGAAGGGAGGGAAAAAAGTGAAGGGCAAGCATTCCTATTTATGGATGTGATGGGGAAGTTACACACATCATTTCTGCTTACCTCCGTTTGATCAGGATCTGTCATGTGACCACACCTGAAGTAGGGCTGTTCTGTTCCCAGCTGTAATTTCAGGGGTTCTATTACTAAAAAGGGAAAGGGTTGCTGGATTTTGGTTAGCAGCTTGCCTCCTCTCTCTTTTTTCTTTACAGAAAGCATCACTGTGCAGACTATGATTGACATCTTACGGGACAAAGCCAGTGGGGTCTGCGTAGACTCCGAGTCTTTCCTTACTACAGCCAGTGTGGTGTCTGTCCTGCCTCAGAACAGAAGCTTGCCATGCATTCACTACTTCACTGGGACCCCAGATCCTTCCAGGTTTGTCTGAGACACAGTCACACAGGTGGCAAGCGTGTGCTTCCCTTGAGAGCTCATCCAAGAGGGAGGTGCAGGAACACACTGAGTTCCTGCACCTCCATCTGTATAGCTGAGTCACAGTTTTCAGTCATCTCACTATGGCCAGTGCAGCACAAAGATCTGTGATGAAGGGAAGTTCTTGTCTTTCATCACATAGTGTGCATCACAATCATGGAATCAAACTCTCTTAAATTCAACAAACATTTATTAATATATATTATGGGCCAAGCATTGTTCTGAATATGAAGGACACAAAGAAAAATAAGACCCAGTGAGACAGAGAGATACAAGAATGCCCAAGATTGATCAAAACCACCAGTTCCTATGAGTTAGAGGACAGAATGGTCCAGTGGCAATGCACGTTGAAGCCACTTCACGTGCGCTGGCCTCTTCTCTAAGACATTGTGTTTTAGGGCATTACTTTCTGCTTACACACTTCAGCAAAGGGCTTGCACTGCACAGTGTTTAAGAACATGGCCTCCAGAAGAAACTGCCAGAAGTTGAATTCCACCTCTGTCACTTGGTAGCTGGTAAGTCCCTTAACCTCTCCAACTTTGTGTCTGTCCTGTACAATGAACACAATACCAGCCCCTACTTTTATATGTTTGTTGGGAGGATTACATGAGATAACCCAAGTCAAAGCATAGTAGGTTTAACTATTATTTATCAAGACTGTCTCTGATCTACTGGGCAGACGGCAGCCCTTCTCCCTGGTAACATTCAGTCATGTGCATCACAAATCGCGTCACCAGTGGCTTAGACACAGCCATCCAGTGATTTTTAAATTATCAGAGTCACTTGGGAGAATTTTTGAAAAACACAGATGCATTGAACCAAACCTGTTGTATCAGAATCTTTGAGGTGGGCTTAGGAATCTGTCTGGTAAAGCTGATCCTGAGCCTGGAGAGCTCTAGAAGCCTGCCCATTCCAGTAGGTTCTCTGGTATTTTTCACATGTTCCATTGGCTGAAAACCATCATTATTTGAATATTGGGTGTCAAACCTTTGGCTCTATTACCAGGGAATCTGTAGCTCTTTGATTTCATTCCCTTTCCAGTTGAAAATATTTACTCTCCCATTATTGTTTCTGGAATACAAGACATGGCAGTGTCCAGCTAGGGACTGTTCCTTAGATGACTCAGGGGAGAAGCCAAGTACCTTTCCTGACCCTTTGACCTCACCAACTACCAATATCAATAGATCTTTCTAACAGGACCTATTAAATTCAGTATAAGCTATCCTTAGTTTTTCATTCACTCATTATTCATTCAACAAGCATTTATTAGGCACCTGCTGTGTACCAGATATTATGCTTCTTGGGTACTAGAGACAAAGTGTGTACAAGGTAAGAGGTAGCACGAAGGAGGCAATGAAGGGGAGACCACAGAGGAGGAACTCTTGAGCACGGGGTGTTGCGGGAAGATGTGTTTGTTAGGTGCTAAAAGCAGGAATGACATTCTGGGTAGAGGGAACAGCGTGTGCAAAGGCAGAGACAGGCATGGCACACACGGCAGCTGAGCATCCTCTTGTAGTTTAGATTTCCATCCCTCCTCTCCCCTCCCCTCCCCAATACACAGGCCCAGCGTGGGAGCTCTGCTGGCCTCTGACAGGGAGCCCCAGCCGTTCAGCAGTATTCCAGGCAGCCTCTCAGGACACGCCTCTTGTTTGACCCCAGCTGCCTTCTCTTGATTTTAGCTCCCAGTACTAAATGCTTTGTTCCATGGCCCCACTCCCACCCCTTTGTGGTCCGTCAGACCTGGGGCTTGTCCTTCCTCTCCCTGGTGTCTGCACTTCCCCTTGTAGATTCTGACCTCACTTGCTGGTGGCTTTTGTGAGCACTTTGTGCTGGCCCACAGGGGTACAGGGTCTGTCTGGAGCGCTCTGCCAAGGTATTTAGACAGTGTTCTTCAGGGAACAGGAGCCTTTGAAGGGGCAGGTTGAACTGAAGAATGACCACAGCAACCCCCTTGGTTCCTGATGTCTCAGACACCTGCTCTCACTGCGCTTGAAGAGAGGACTTTGTGATGCCCAGACATGGAGATAAAGCAGTTCTGTTTCCTAGTCTAAAGTACACGGCCTAATACAATTCTAATAATGAGCAGGAAAACAGCTCTCTAGTATCTAAGATGGAAAATTTCAAGTAATTTTAAAATAATTATTATTCAAGGTTAAATTAATTGAAAAGACTTTAAAGGCTATCAAGGGCTGCCCGGAAGACGTTCATTTTTATCTTCTCAGGTTAAATGAGCTACATTTCCTACTGTGACTATAGAACTGTCATAGATTTTCTTTACTCCTGTTCAACATTTCCGTGTTTCTCTGTAATTGGGCATACTCAACATTGTGTATTTTGTAAGCAGGAAGCATAATTACCTACTCTTGGGTTTTTAGGTAATAAAATTAGGGAAATTTTAACCGGCTTCTGCTAATGCTAAAAACATTAGAGAGATGTTTGTAGGAAACAGTTTCAGAGCAGTGGACTTGCAGAAGATTATGAGCAAAGAAGACTAGATTATTTATCCTTCCAGCTAATGTGAGACACCAGAGGACACCACCTGGCTACTGTTCTGTCTGCTTCAGCACTTCTTGGCTCTTTGCTCACTGCATTAATTATAGATCCTTTGCTCGATATAGCTTGTTCTCACATTCCCTTTTTTTCTTCCCCCTTCCCTCCCTCCTCGCCTCGCTCCCTCCTAAAAAGTACCAGGTACTATGTACGTTTGATAGGTGGAAGCAGACGCAAAAGTCAGAGTTTGAGACGTGGAGGGAGATGCAAAAGACCTGTAATTAATTTTATGGAGCAGGCAAATTCCATCACATTCATATTCTGTTGAGTCAGCTGGTGCGTCAGTCATCCATATAGTGACACTGATCGGCTGCAGTGCAGCGGTTCTGACCTTTGGAGGACATTTCCTCCGCGGAAGCCAGTGCTTGTTAAAGCTTCATCGATGTGAAGAATTGGGGAGGGAAAGAGCAGAGAGGTAGCTTCGCATTTTGAGACAGCGTAAAATTCCGAGTCCTGCGATGTGCTAGAGCCTGTGAGAGCTGATGATGTCATCTCTTTCCAGCCCTGTGTTCAGTGACGTCACATCCTAGGCCCCAGTGGGTGTGTTTACACCGCGGAAATCAGCAGACACCATGAATTAGGGCTTCTTATTTTCACCACTGAGAGGCCCCCGCATCTGAGAAAACACATAAATACTCAAGATACAGGGTAGATAAACCAAGAGGGGGAGAGTATTAAAAATTTTCCATTTTAAATATTAGAAGGCTATTTCCCTGCCCATTTCTTTAATTGTATTAGGCAGTGTACTTCAGCCTGAAAAACATAAAATAGGGAGGAAGTTCTAGGAAAAGAGGATGTTTGACCCACTTTAGTGGCAGGGACCTGGGGAGATGCAAGGAACATGGTGTGTGTGTGTGCATGTGCGTGTGTGTGTGTGCGTGTGTGTGTGTGTGTGTGTGTGTGTGTGTGTGTGTGTGGTCTTCACCTTCTCCTGGGTACTAGGCTTGAGAGGCTGCATTGCATCAGCTGAGACTGTCTTGTCTGGTTAATTCAAATTGTAGTGATAAGTGGAACCTTTTCGTTATTGGAGAGAATGTTATGGGCTGTAGACACCGTAGTTTATGTAAATACAGTGTGGGGCACAGCCTGCACAGGCAGACACAGAGCAGAGGGCCTGGTGTAAAATAGCACTCCCTCTGATTTCATTCCCAGTTCTCCAAACACTATCTTATTCCTCTCTCCTACCCCACGGTTTTGAGTTTTCAAAGCCTCCCAGAGTATCTGGATCCAGCCCTAAGGGTGTCCCAGGCTCCAAAATTACTAGTTCTCTTTCCCTCTAAATGAAAACGCCCTTCACGGGTAAGTTCTGCTCTCCGCCAGATGTGGCTTTGACTATATGATTAAAGTGACTCACGGTCAAGCTGGGATGACGTGTGGATGAACCGTTCACAGAGACACCTGCAGTTGAGAGAAACTCGTTCTTCCAGGCCCTTTTCAGATTGGTTCAAAGTTTAGCAGGTTCGTCTAAGCAGGAGCCTTTGCGCTGCTATTTTCTGTGCCAGCGGATCCGCCGGGGACTCCAGGGCGCAGGATAAGCCCGGTTCATCACTCAGGGAGTTTCTGCATCTTCAGCGAGAACAGAGCCATGTTTGAAGTCAGAAATGTGAGCTGGCCACTGATACTAAAATTCCACATCCCAAAGCACAAAAAAGTATTTTGCTTTTCTGCAGTAGTGTAGTGTGTGTGTGTGTGTGTGTGTGTGTGTGTGTGTGTGTGTGTGTGTGTGTGTAAAAACCACAGAAGGATATAAGGGTGAGAGGTAGTCGGGGAAAGTGACTTTAGATTTAGAAGATCTGAATTTACTTCTACATCTGGCATGTATTAGGAATGTGCCGGTGGACAAAGCACTTTGCTTCTGTGAGCCTCAGTCATCTCATCTGTGAAATGGTACAGAAGTTTTTGCCCTGCCTTTTTCACTGCTGTATCCCTAGTATCTAAAATAGTATCTGGTACACAGCATTACACACACATTGAATGAATGAGTGAATGAATGAAATACCATGAGAATTGAATGAAAGCACTTTGAAATTTTTGATACATTATAAAATGTGAGAGACTTTTATGATAATTTTGTCTTCCTTCCAAAGGAAGAAACAGATGAGAGGAAAACACTGGCTTGGTGCATCCATTTATCTCAAGGTTTTAGAAAGAAAAAAAGAACAGAGAAGGCAAAGATGCCTCCGGTGAAGTGCCCTTCTTGGCTGTGGCTCAGAGTGTCACCCAGGGCTAAAATCCTGCAGACTCTGAGACAGACCTTGCAAGCCCATCCTGGCTTCATGTTATTGGACTGTGTGCTGTGGGCCTTTGGTTTGTCTCAGTGAGAGCTGATGGGTACAGTGGCGGGGTTTCCTTTCGCGTTGCTCATGGCTTCCTTTGTTTACTTGTCCTTCTCAAGGGTCCCTTTAACATAGCTCAGCCACCTTTCAACCTCCTCTTTAACCAGCTGCTGGGCTGGCCTTTGCTGGTGGAAGCATTTCCCTTTTTGGGCCTGTCATCCTGTGTTCATGTCACACCTCACCATGGAGGGGCTGGGTGACCAGGGAGGGCTCTGGGTTAGGGGACTTCTCTGAAGGTCAGTCTGCAAGGCAGCTCTGAGGACGGAGCAGAATCAGCTTCTGGAGCTCTCTCAGCTGTGTTCCGCATCAGAGCCATCCGCAGGCTGCTCTGGGGGTGCTCCACGTGGGTGATGACGGGGGCCCTGCCCTGGCTGGGTGGGCTGGGAGGGGTGGTTATGACCAGATGGCAGTTCAGCTTTGCCACTGGCTGAGTGTGTGGCCTTGGTCAAGTCATTTCACCTCTCTGGGCCATTAATTAGCATACATTTATTCAAGTGGCGTTTAAGAAGCTACCATCTGAGGTTCAAGTATGGGAAAATATCGGAGTATCTTCTCACCTATTTGGACTTTTAATGTGATTTTTCTGTAAGGATTGGCAAGAAACAACATTTGGAAACCACTAAGTTATCCACAGTGCCCTTTTATGGATGTAGATATAAATTACCAGGACTGAGTTATAGATAATTCCCACATCCTGATATATTGCAATTTATTATTGGCAGTAATTTTATTTATGCAATCTTAAAAAACTCCCTTTAACCACCTGACACATCTATGCTTCATGTTTTTAGCAGCTGAGGATCCTGACTTCGTTATAGACTTTGGGAAAAAAATTCTTAGAGAGATTTTGCTGCTCTAGAATATTATGGGAACCTCATCATATTATTTACTTATTTATTTTTAAAGTTAAAATGGATAGATGGGAGGGATAAACACATGGTCCCTTCTGTCCTAGAAATGCAGCGGACACTCTCACTGATGTTAAACGAACCTCCACATTCCAATGGGTGTGGACTGGTTTGAAGTCCCATCACGTAGAGGGTTCTGATTTTTTTACTCTGCTATTATCCTGTATATTGGATGCAGACGACCATGACTGTTTCTTAGCATGAGCTTCTTGAAGACACAAGTTTATAGGCCACATGATACAGAAAGAGAAATAGCACAATAGCTTTAGAAGTTGAAAGGGACCAGAGATCATTTCAGTCCAGTGAAAGATAACGAGGGAAAATGACGGGCCCCACAGTCGGTCAAAGGTGATGAGGGGACACACACTCCCATTAGGACTCCTAGCCCAGTTCCCTGCCCCTCTGTCGTGAGGCAGGCAGCCCTGGGTGGTCGCTCAGCAAGACCCAGTGCCATGCTTCTCCCCATGGGGCCAGTGTCAGGGTGGTCCTGAGCCACATGGTAAGTAAAGTACTGAGGTTCCAGAAAGTGAATGACAGGTTTCCTGATGAAAACGTGACTCCCACATGGGCTTTTGAGGTGTCAAGAGGTGCGGTGCGGGGGATTGTGTGGGGTAGCATCACATGCGTGAACGTCACCTGTGGCCTGGGTGAAGCCGTGTCCCAAGGAGTCCTCAGCAGCCCAGGCTCAGTGGCTCTGCTGGACTCTGCAGTTCTCCTGGCTCGCCATGGCTGAGCCTGCACCAACCCCACAGCCAAGCCCAAGCCCACGGGAGCCCCAGCTCTAACCCTTTCTGCCCAGCGCAGGGTCTGGGGAGGAGGTGTGAACTGTGCAGGCTCTGGGCTGCTTGGCAGGAGCCCCGGCCTAGTGTCCCGCAGAGGGTCTCAGCGCAGGGCAGGGAGGCTGCAGGTCACATCTGCTGGAAGACGGTATGTGCACACTGACGTTTTAAGAAACCCCAAGTGTTGTCAGGCCCGAAGGATAGGACGCTTGCCTGCTGTGAGGTCCGGCCCACAAGCCTATGCCTTGTGCTTCTCGGTGGTGTTTGCATCATCTGCAGAGAACAGCACTTATCCTTAACCTGTGCCACCCACTTCACTAGCTTGGGGTGCAACTGCTTTCAGTATTCAAATTAAATTAGGATGAGCCTGATCTTTTGTGCTAGGATCGGGGTCTTTCTTCCTCACCTGAGCCCTTTGCCCTTGACAACCTCAGGGAACTAACCCAAGAGGTCGTGACTGTTGTCTCTGGTCATGCTCCTCAGACTTGGATGTCATCAGCCCCCCGGGGACCCTAACAAGCAGGTTCTACTCAGCAGGACAGGGGTGGGGCCTGAGGGTGACGCTGAGACTCAAGTCCAAGGACACGGTTTGCATACAAGGATCATGAGTTTCCAGGTCTTTGCAGATTGTGGCGTACAGGAAAATGTTTGTGTGGCACACCAGCAAGGCTGCTCTGGCCGCCTCAAGTCCTGGCACCTTGGGGCTGAAGGAATCAGCATCCCAGCTCCCTTCTCACCCACTGGAAGCACCAGTTAAGAGGAGAGAAAGTAACCGAAATCTGAGCCATACACATGGGGTGTGAGTGTGTGTCTCGTTCTCTCCGATTGCTATTGCAGGGGCCCCCGTGCTGTGGTTGAAAACAGGCCACCCTCAGGGGCCCAGAGGTGCCTGTCTCTGCCAGGAGCACTGCTTTGATACGGCTGTGTTCTTTCTGGCTGCAGAGCGGGGAGAGTACGGCTCTCTCCCTTGTGTTACTGTCCGCTGTGGTCGCCAGACCCCATTGGCCTGGGATCCCAAGGTGCAGTTTCTTAGACACGTGGCTGTTTTGGGGTGTGTGCATGTGTGGGGGGATGTGTTGATATGTGCCCAGGTGTGCACAGGTGCATACACACACACAGCCATGTCCCCTAAGACACATCCCTCTTGCCAGAAGAGCTGAATCAGAGTTCTCGCGTTAGCCCTACTGTGCCCTCCCTCAGCTGCCTTCTCACACAACCAGACTTCTGGTCTCTGTGCTGTGCCCTCTCTGGGGTCCCTGGGATTCTTTTTTTGTCATTTGTCTTAACCTGTCCCCTCCCTGAGTCTGTCAGAGATATTCCAAACATTTTCAAATAATGTTAGACCTAAACAAAAAAGGATGAGGTCTCAGACCCTGCCTTTCCAGGAGGCCTCTTTCCACAGACCATGGTGAAGGAAGACCAACTCGAATCAGTGGCCCGTTGCACCCTTTCCGCAAAACACTGTGTGTCTATTTGACAGCCTTCATGTGACTGAAAGGGGCTCTCAAATGGCCTTCTCAGAACAAAGCCAATCTGTTTGGATGTCTCCTCGCTGTAAATAGAAGAATTTGAAGCTTATAAACGGCAGTCAGTTTTACTAAAAGAGTTACTAAAATATGCAGTTGGCCCTCTCTGGGCAGGCACCCACCCGCCACCGTGTGCTGGCCCAGGAAATGTTTGCTGCAGGGAAGGACAGCCTCTGGTGTCCTCAAGCCCCAAGCTCGATTTGGCTGAAGAACTTTTCCTTTCTCTCCAGGTCCATATTCAAGCCTTTTATCTTTGTCGACGATGTAAAACTCGTCCCCAAAACACAGTCTCCCTGTTTCGGGGACGATGACCCAGCCAAAAAGGAGCCTCGGTTCCAGGAGAAGCCAGACCGCCGGCATGAGCTGTACAAGGCCCACGAGTGGGCCCGGGAGGTCATGGAGGCTGACGAGGTGAGCCTGGCTGTGGGCCCTGGGAGGCGGGCGAGGTCACCAGAAAGGAGGCAAGAAAGTGGTTAACGAGCTCATCATTTTCGTTCTCTCCAGCAAGCCTGTTTCCAGAAACCCAGGCTCCCGATGCCTTTGCTAGAAATGCTGGTGGTAAACCCAATGAAACCAAGCCTCTGCTTTTGATGTTATTCTGGAACTCAGTGGGCTAAGAATCTCCCTCTTTTAGTTACTGTTCACCTGAAAATAACAGAAATGTGCAGTACTAGTCAAGAGAACTGCTTTTCTGCTATCAAAAATTCTTTGTATAATTTTAGGGATAAAAATTTGTTTGTAATGGCAACACTTTCAAGATGCAATCACATGTTTCTTATAAAAAAGTGATTCTTCAAAAAAGTTCTCGAGACGGATGGTGGTAATGGTTGCACAACAGTGTGAATGTATGTATGCCACTGGGCTGTGCACTTAAAAATGATTAAAATGGTAAATTTATGTTATGTATATTTTTTCACACAAAAAGTTTTTTTTAAAAGTTTCTAGTTTTAAGACAGTTATTCTTAAAAGTGCAGCCCTCTGTCCTCCACCCAAAGGTTTGGTTAATAAAGTTATAAGACATCAATTCAAATAAGACAATTGCTCAATATATGCCCATAGTAGCCATTAGTGATGGGCTTTCATATAAAATCCAAGCCTCTATTTTGCTGAAAGGGGAAGGAAGGAATGTGGTTGTTAGATGCTCATCTGTTTCCCAAGCGTTTATTTTACAACCTGTAAAGGTCCAGTTTGTCTTGAAGAAAGAGGACTGGGTGAGCTTATTTTCTTATATCCGGCATGGTGGACTCTCTAAAAAGATATCAAGTAAGTCCAAGTGAATTCAGAAAGTATCTGAGAAGGGCAGCCTCACTCATTACAGAACTTGCTCTTCTGTGCCCCAGAAATGACTATTGTCACCTGTAAAAGTCACGCAGTTATTTGACATCTGTCCTCCCCTGCCGCTGCACCACACGCAGTTCTGCCCAGGGCTGCCGACCCTGGCTGCTGACAGTGCACGTTTTCCAGGAGGATGACAGTAAGCCCGAGTAGGGGAAAATGTCACTCCCTGACGCACGGTTTTGTGGATGTTTGGCAAACGAAGGCAGGGGTAGAAAGGGCTGTGTGTCCTGAGGTAGCCTACACAAAATTTCCCAGAGATAGACTGATGAGGCTGGGTGGACTTTGAAATTTGGAACTAACCACTGGTTTGAGTTAAGGCAGCACTAGGAAGTGCTGGATGGGTGGTGACAGCGGCTTCTCTGTTCTGGGACTAATTGGGCAAATGAAAGCGTCTCACTGTCATCCACTGTAAATGCGTGACTCCCACTTGGAAGAAGATATAACACCCCCCCCCCCTGAAAAAAAGTAAATCAGGGATAGACATGCCACGTGTTTACTCATTGATCCATGTATTCAACAGACATTTATTAGGACTGCCTCTCTGTCCTCTCTGTGCCAGGCAGGAAGATAGAGATAAGCCCAGGTCTCACTCCCCAGGAGAGCGTGGTCTGATGGGGGACACAGGCAAGTAGACAGACCATCACGAGACAGGAAGAGAACACCCATGGCGGAAGGAAAGGCATTAGGCTGGGGGAGCCCAGAGGAAAGGCGTTCACAGAGGCCCGAAGGTGGGCACAAGTTGACCGGGTGTTGAGGGGGAGCGGGGTGGCCTGTGCAGCGGCGAGCAGGAGCACCACGGGCTGGAGGAAGGCAGCGCATTCGGTCTGGCGAAGAGAAAAGACATGGGCGAGGCCTGGCAAGCGCCTAGGACAAGGGGCCTTTCCCGCTATCACTCAGGAGTCTGGATTTTTATGCCGAAGGCAGTGGGAGCTGGGTAAGTATTCCAAGCAGAGCAGTGACACCACCACGTTGGCATTTTAGAACCATCCCTGTGGCAGTCCCACGGGAAGCAGGTTGAATGGGGTGGGGGCGGGCAGTCAGGAGGCTTTCAGTGTCCATTGCAATGACCCCCACTGTTTTTGTCCTTCTCAGGAGCAAGGTCAGAAGCTGAAGAAGACGATGCTGGAACTAGAGAAGCAAGGCCTGGAAGCCATGGAGGAAATCCTGACCAGCAGTGACCCCTTGGACCCCACCGAAGTGGGGGATCTCTTCTATGACTGTGTTGACACGGAGATTAAGTTCTTTAAGTGAAGTAAGCATTCCCTTTCCCCTTCTTATTTAAAATTTCCCACCTTACTAAATTACCAGCAAAACAAACCACTCTCCTGTCCGAGTAAAATGAGAAAGTTCAGATGTGTTAAAGTCACACTGTTCCCTTGTGTTCTGCCTTGGATCTCACAACACCCCCTTCTTCTGCACCGTAGGCCCCCTCCTTCTGCAGTGTAACATGTATCCCATTTGCCTGTGGTGCGATTGTATGACCAATTGTGGATTTTAAGCTGCTATTATTGTATTTCAGTGACAATGGACACATTAGCCTTTTCATGGGAGGACTAGAGTCCCTCAAGCCCTGAAAGACAGGCTCCACCGTGCCGAGTTTGCGGGAGAGGCAAAATCTTTTGAAGTCTTTACTCCTTGTCTCAGTAGCGGTTTCTTTCAGGTTAACAAAAGGCATTTCTTTGGCCCAGGGCTCTTGTGTGTGTGCTTGAGGGAGGCTTCCCGGCTTCCCTTCCCTTCCGCTGAGTGCAGGCCTGTAATGTAGAATGTCTCCAGCTGTGTCTTCTGAGAGACAGAACCAGCGCGAAGGAATAACGGGAGCTCCGCTGCAGGCCCAGCTCCATCCCGAGTCCCGTGATCCCAAAGAACGCATGCACCTTGCTCGTGTACAGTCCACCTGCAGGTGGACACGTGCCGCGCGAGCTGGAACCTGCCCAGTGTAGCGATTCAGAGGCAGCCATGGCGGTGACGTCCCTGGATCATGGCGGGGCTCTCCCACGAGGCACGGGGCTCTCCCTGCACAGCCCCTCACCCACTGCATGGATGCACCTGTGTCTAGAAATGCTTCTGGGTCTGGTTAGCGCCATCTAGTTTAGGATTAATTAAATAGCCCTCTGGCAGAAGTTCCACCTCACAAAGCTGCAAATTTCTCAGCTAATGAGGGGAAGAGAAGGAGCAACTCTTGGCTGTTTGGATTCCAGTTAAAGTAGCTGGAATTTGAGCAGACACCCAATGATCTCAGCGGAGACTTTAATTAAACTGATTTGTTTCCCGTGTCTTGGGCACAGGAAGGATTTGACTTACCCGCAGAGCCCAAGAAAGCGTGCGAGGAAGACCAGATGGGCCCAGCACGGGGAAGACAGAGGGCAGGAAGGGGCCAGATGGATGGAGAAGCATTCCACTCCAGGGTGACAGTCCCACCCCCGCCCTTCCTGCCCAGCCTGTTCTATCCCACAAAGCTGTGGAGGAAGCCCCTGGCTCTCCCTAGTCCTTCCCTTTATTTCTCACACCCTGCATGGCCCAGTAGCTGCCTTGAGACTGGTAGCTGAAGTGGGCAGGTGGGGGCAGGGAGAGCTTACCTCCAGCTACTGAAACTCTCAACCACTCTTTGCATGGAGAGGGGCAGAGATGCTGGGAAGTGTGTGTTAATTTAGCAGCTGGAGGGAGGACAGCAGCTGCATTACTCCAGCCTCACTGTACCACCTGGGCCTAATCACCTTCACCACTGATAGGCATTTGCAAATGGAAATACTGTGAGTGTCGGGAGTCTTGGAAGTGACTTTGAGTTAGTGACTCCTCAGCTGCAGTGTATCATATGCCGTGAGAGCTGGAAGGGACTAGGGCCCCCTACGCAGACGTGGACACTGAGGGTCACAGGTTTTACTGGAACACATCTTTTTTCCTACCAACTCCCCTGTAAGGGTGTAGGCATAAGAGCACCATGAGGCTTTTGCCCAGCGGTTTTGAAACTTCTGTATGTAAATCACTGGCTACAGGTGGTGAGAGATGGGAGGAGTACTGGAGCTGACAAACTTAACAGCAGCTGTTCACGGGGGCTTGTGATTCCCAAGTTTTGTCTGGGTTTGGCCTGGGCTCTCACTGTGGATGAACTTAGGGTGTCCTCTTAGGTGGTGAGGCCATTCTGAGAGCGTCTGTCCACAGCTGCTGAGCAGGGAAGGGTGAGGCTTGACGATGACATATGTACCTCACCCCCTCCCAAGCCCACCTGCTGAGGGGTTATTTAAAATAAGATGGTGCAGAAAGCGACTCTAAAATTTCACCACGTGGTCTCCCCTCCCCCTATCATGGAAACACTTCATCAGACCTGGCATGTCTGAGATACCCAAGGTGATTAGGGGTTTGATGGAAAGAAGTCTAGTGAGAATAAATTACAGAGGCCTGTTTTCATTATTATGGGCCAAGCAAAGGTCACAGATAACCCAGCCAGCCTTATGCCATTACCCAGCCATTGTGCAGTGGGAAACATAATGGCTACTTCTGTTAGGGACATTGACCTTAGTTAGTCCAGCAACCCAGAGAAGGGACAACTCTGAGAGTTGTCTTGGCTGATGCTATACATCACAATTGTGATGCCACTGTCTTACCACTAGAGGGCGTGGCAGCACTTCTGTGGCAGAAGGTAAACAGGGCTAGGATGCTTCCATCAGGCCTGTACAGAGGTGATCTACGTACACTTAAAACTTGAATCATAGCGGCGGACAGATTCTTTGTACATTGGGGTATGAGGGGAAAGACAGGAAGAGAGCAAAGAATCTGCTGATGTGGCTTGTACTCACTTCTAGTGACATATTAACAGCTTGAAACATGTAGTTGGATTTTGGGTATGCTGTTGCTGGGGGGATGTTTGTTTTTAAATGCTCCTAACAGACTCTGCTTTTGAAAAATGCTTAGCATTACATGGATAATTTCTTGACCAGGGATTGCTGTTCTAAAGGCAAAATGGGGAAAATGAATATTCAAGATGAACTGTGAAAATAATGGTTTAAGGTCAGAGTGTAAATAGCTTCCTAAAGTACCATTTGTGTACCCATTAAGACTTGGGGGAGGGGGAGGGGGCTGTTCATGGCTTGTGCAGAGAGAAGACATGGCCATGAAGGACAGAATCGCTCCCCTATCCCCATGCCCCATAACCAAACATAAGCTAGTTAGTCTTGGCTAGTAGATGGGATTTACCACTCATACTCTGAGGGGCAGAGGCTCCAGTAAAAGTAAATTAGCAAAGCAGAAGTAGTACTCTTTCATCCTTGGAGGTGGTTTGGAATTTTAGGTAGAAGGATATACTTGAAATTGTGGTGATTCTTTAGTGCCCAATAACATAAGACAGTGTTATTATTAGAAAGAGTCTTTCTTATAAGCTGTCTAACAGAGCCTAGGTGTATGCCTATTAGATATTAATGGTGAAGTTCCTTCACTATTGGGTGGATTATTAGGTATAAAAATAATTACCAACTAGGCAAACTACTTTGCTCCCTGATGTCATCCCACATGGGTGCAGGTGTTACACAGCTCTGCCCAGCCTAGCAGGAAAGCCAGGTGGGACCAGTGTGTCTGTTATGAAACCACTCACTGCATTCTTGACTGAGGAGCAGTCAGGTTATCTCTGGAGAAGGTCTTCAGCTGAGCTCAGCTTTCCGGAGGAAGGGAGGGGAACCCACCGAGCTGACTTTCTCGTGTGGAGGGGGCGGGGCGGAAGGTCACATGCATCCGCTGTCCCAGCACTGCCTGTGCTTCCCTGTAGCCTGGGCATTTCATTCCACACGGTCCTAAGTCCCAGCTCCCCTCCTGTGGTTTGTGTCAAATGTGCTTTATCTAACTGAATCCAAACATCCCAAGATGTCACATGCCGATTTCTTGTGGGGATGAACATGTACATGTTTGCAGTCATGTTATGAGAAGTTCAATGTGTGAGCTGGAAAATGCTGTGGGCAGGGAATCATAAAAAGGAAAGCCTGTTTCCTGCAGTGGGAACTGACCATGTAGTCTTAACAGCCTTTTGTACGAATATCTACAAACCTGATAACTTCCCCATCCAGTGCTTGCCCTTGGAATTGTCTCTAAATACATGAAGCATACAATAAAAAAAGTACTGAAATTACTGTCCCATGGCCTCTTCTATCTTGTTTCATTAATAAATGTGAGCGTTGGCCACAACATAGGAAATGTGTGAAAGGGAATACATTTTATGAATGGAATCTTTGGAAAACCCAGCCGGTTCAGCGTTTCCTCCATTTATCCATTCTGTGGATAAATTCACTCTTTGAAAATAAACAGAAAACTATGACATACCACCTCACGCCCATCAGGATGGTTACTATAAAAAAAAAAAAGAAAAGAGGTGTTGGTGAGGATATGGAGAAACTGTAATCCTTGTGCACTGTTGATGGGATATAAAATGGTGCAGTTGATGTGGAAAACAGTATGGAGGTTCCTCAAAAAATTAAATATAGAATTAGCATTACAAGGCAGCAATTTTACTTTTGAGTATATACCCAAAAGATTTGAAGGCAGAGTTTCAAAGAGAACCCATGTTCATATCAGCATTAGTCACAATAACCAAAAGGTAGAAGCAACCAAGTACTCATCAATGAATGAATGGATAAACAAAATGTAGTATATCCAAGCAATGGGATGTCCAACCTTAAAAAGGAAGGAAGTTCTGACGATGCTACAACATCGATGAACCTTGAGGATGTTATGCTAAGTGAAATAAGCCACTCTCAAAAAGTCAAATATTATTTGATTCCACTTTTATGGGGTACCAAGGGTAGTCAATCTCATAGAGCCAAAAAGTAGAATGGTGGTTGCCAGGGGCTGGGGGGAAGGGGAATGGGGAGTTATTGTTTAAGGGGCATAGAGTTTCAGTTTTGCAAGATGATAAGAGTTCTGGAGACGGGTCACACAACACTGTGAATGTACTTAACATGACTGAACTGTACACTTAAAAATGGTTAAAATGGTAAATTTTATGTTTATGTATATTTTGTCAAATTTTAAGATGGCTGGTGCCATCTGTGCCAAGTGTCTTTATTTTAAAGCCACAGAAGCTCCATGAGGATGTCACTTAAGAAAAAAGCCAGCCTTTCCCACTCTTGTGACCTAGAAATGCTAGATTGCATTCATGATTTTGTTTCCATGTGACAGGCAAAATGCAACTGAATGTCTTGTTCCTGAAAATAGGACTTAGTCACCAGTAACAAGTGACCTATGTTAGGGTCAGAGGAGAAGACAGCCCCATTTACATGACAAGGAACTGCTGACTTTTTAAACTTTATTCTCAGCTCTTTTTTCATAAACATAAACTCCTGCAAAGCTCCAAGGTAACAGAGCGTGTATTAGTTTGCTAGGGCTGCCATAACAAAGGACCACAGACTGGGTGGCTTAAACAACAGGTATTTATTATCTCATAGTTCTGGAGGCTGGAAGCCCAAGGTCAAGGTGTGGACAGGGTTGGTTCCTTCTGAGGGCTGTGAGGGAGATTCTGTCCCATGCCTCTCACCTAGCTTCTGGTGGTTTGCTGGCAGTCTTCAGAAGCATCACCCTAATCTCTGTCTTCATCTTCATATAGCATCCTCCCTGTGTATGTGTCTGTGTCCATATTTCTCCTTTTTATAAGGACACCAGTCATGTTGGATTAGGGGTCCACCCTACTTCAGTAGGACCTCATCTTAATTTACATCTGCAACAACTCTATTCCCAAAAAAGGCTACTTTCTTAAGAACAGGGTTAGGACTTGTATGAATTTTTGAAGGACACAATTCAGTTTATAACAGAGCAGGTTCATGAAGGATGCCAAGCCTCCTGGGGCGCAGTCTGAGAACCTGGAACTTACTCTGGAGTCCACAGCCCCTCCCATTAAGTTGGTCCCCTCACCCCTCTAAGTACCACCTCTCCCACCCAGAACTCCATCAGGGATATGTAGAGCTATGGCCACTTTACCTACCTCCACAGCCAATGGCTTTAAAGTTCATCCTCCACTTTGTCGATTATCTTGGGCCATTGCTTTTTTCCCTACCCAGACAGGCCCTTTTGGTCATGAAAGAGCCTATCTGTGCCTCTGCTAATGAGACAGCAGATAAAACAAGTCAGGTCCTTAACTAATTCAGATGCAAAGTGTGTGGCAGCTAACTTTGAAATTACTTTCTAGATGAGATCTATTTCAGGAGCATCTATGAATTTTAATTATTGCTCTCTCCTTGTCATTCAACAGCAGAGCTAGTGATTGGAGCAGCTCAGTGAACATCTGAATGGAATGTCTGGGATGCAGCCAGCAAGGGCTCTGTATGTGACTGAAGGTGTAATAAGCAAAATGCTCGTACCCTAGAGAGTGTGTGTGTGTGTGTGTGTGTGTGTGCGTGCGCACACAGGTGCTGATACCTGGGTCTCCTGTGACCCAAGGGTTAAAGGCTTGCCCAGGGGTTATGTCACCCCCATCTTCACTATTATATGCTTAGGCACATATCTATGCTCCCATTTTACAGATGAGGAAACTGAGACATAGACTGGCTAAACTTGTTACTTCCCTAAACTTGTAAGATGCAAAATTGAGATTCGGATCCATGTTTTCCCTTAAGCCAACTTACCTGTCAGGTAAACTTCATCTCCCCTGTACCTCCCCTGTACACTATAATGGAGCTGGAGATGATACTGCTGCATATAGGAGATTTTCTGAGGGTTTGCTTAGTTGAGGCGGCAGTGCTAAGTGCACTTTAGGTTGAAAGCTGTTCCATTTTAACACATTAGCGTAATCTGTAAACAATACTCTGCCCAATTGATATTAATAAAACTGAATAAATATAGTGTTATCTACTTTTTACAAAATGCATTTGAGAAAGTTATTCCCTTGGTTGGTCTTCCCAAATACCTATTTGTTTAGTTAGCTACAAAAGCCAGGAAAACATTCTGTAGTTTTGTTAGAAATTACAGCTGCAAAAAGAAAGGCCCCATCTCTAACACAGAATGTTACAGCCGAGTGTTGGGTCCCGTGTCAGTACCCTTTATGAGCCCTTCTAATCTTTAAAAATGGTTGGCTTAGGCTGGTGCTGGTGACCATTGATAGGCTTTAACAAGTGAACGACTGGAAGCATTCCCACTTATTAAAGTTTATTAGGTACAAAGAAAACCTGCAGAGGGAACATCAATAAATATAAAATAAACATGAAACACTGGGGGAGTCACAGACCACAGCGTCAGCGAGAACACACGAGGATGGGAGGGGCGCTATATTTGCGCAAAAGCTTTGTCAAAGGGGGAGAATTCAGTGATGGGTCTGGAGGAGAGATGTGAAGCCAGATTCCTGAGATTTCTCCCTAATTGTGATTTTTGGTTTCTGCTCGTTCCTTCCCTCTGTCCTTGAATTTTATTTTGAATTTCCTTCCTAGCGGTGTAGAACATCAATGTGTAAACACCTCATCAGGGCAGGCAGTCTAGTCTGAAGGTGGAACGGCCTTGACCTAGCGCCTTCTTAATCATGATTGTGAAAACCCTTGTAATTATTTTGTACACCTGGGAGAGAGGTGGAGTGGATACTGTTATAAAAAAAAAAAGTTCTGACCTTTTGGAAACCTTGCAGAACCAATAAAACAAATCAGCTATGCTCACAGCTGAAGACCTGCAAAAGCTTCTTTTCCATCGATTTGGCTGTTACAATTTGGCTTGATTTGTTCCCCAGGGAAGGTAATTTGACCTTGTTCAGTGGCTTCTGTCTGGAATGAGAAAGCATAACAATGGTGGAGGACACCATCTCAGTCTCCACTCCAGACAGCAGCTAGGCGGGTGTAGTCGCATGTTTGCCAAAACCCTCCTAACAGTCTACCTTTCGCGGATGGCGTGTTCCGGGCATTACGTCCCTGAGGTGTGAGTGCACAAGTGGGCTGTTTCAGAGGAAACTTATTTTTCACTGCTCTTCCCACCTCTCCCTCCCTGATTTCCTTTAATCTGCAGCTATTTTGAGCACAGGTGAGGGATTGGTCTCTTTCCTTCTATTTTCTCTCCTTCCTCTGTCATAGCTTTTCCTCCAAGGATGGGGTCAGGCAGCAAGGAAAAACATACTGCCATTCCGTTGCCAGCTCCAGAAAAAGGGTGTGTGGGGAGTGGTCACAGATCACAGCCAGTCCTGACCTGGTCCATAGTCAGGGCTGGCGGAACTCACATACTTCTGCCCCCTAGAGAGGTGCCACCACAGGGGCTGGGGGACTCTGAGAGCAGTTAGGTTCCCTTCAGCTCAGAAGGGAGCTAGGATGTGCCTGGTGGGTGGATCCAGGTTCCCTACGGGTGGGCGTGGGGCACTGATATTTGAGGCAGATATTTCAGAGTACGTTTCAGTCTACATTTTTCGTGTCATGTTTTCCACGAAAACCCTGCACTTGGGGGAGAGAAAAAAAAAAGATCTCCAAGATAGGATTAGGAATTTAATGATGACGTATGCAGGTTTCTAACCTTCAGGGAAAATACTGAAATCTTATACAGCTCACCTCACCCTGGCTTCCAGGATGAGGCTGGGGACTTGGAGGGACAGGAGGAAGGTCACGCAGACTTGGGCACAAGGGGCAGTGTAAACAGTAAGCGCATTGGCTACTTGCAGGATCATTCAGATACAAAAGGGGCCCTAGGGTCGGCCTTGGAGGGACCGAGCCCACTCTTGTCTTTGATTTGCGTTATATTTACATCAGGCAGCAAAAGAATCCCTGTACTGCAAGACGGGAGCGAGACGTGGCATCTCATTCACTGGAGGCCGTGTGGCTTCGTCTGGGTGTGGGGACACATTCCTCTCTGCGAGCCGCGTCATGTATAAGGCATTGTTTGGTTTGATTTTGCAGTTTGTGTGATGAGACTAGAAAATCATGCCAATAAGAGGCTGTTGTGGATACTATGACTTTAGGAAGCTAAGGAATCTTCTAAAACCGGCTCCGAGTCTAGGGAGGGTCCGCCTGCACACGTATTTACCGTCACGGAATGACGCGGCGGTGGGGACAGGGCTCTCATCTGCGCCGACAGAGGCATTTTTAAAAATGGAGACATGATGTGTGTTTTTTAAATTACTCAGATAAAAATGGACTATAATACTGATTTAAAGCCTGTGCAAACCACATATGTACAACACATAAATGCTCCATTCAGAGCCTGTATGTCAACTGAATGACAATGTGAGCATGGTGAGGTCCGACGTTCTCCTGGGGATGCCCACCCTGCCGTGTGGACCCCCAGGTGGCTCACAGGACGTTGGCTTCATCTGTCGTCTCATCGGAGCGTCTTTAGGGATAACTGTGGAAACACAACAGTGTTTTCAGGTGGGGTCAGAAGACTGGCAGCACGTAAGTGACATACCCCGGGGCTGGGCAGCGAAGCCTTTCCTCATGCATGCGAAGCTGCCAGGGTCTGATGGTCCCGTCGTATGCAAGGTGCTGATTTTCACCCGGGGGGGGGGAGGGTCATGGGTGGGAAAGGGGGGAACGTGTAGGTTATGGCAGGTGGGGATCTAATGCTCACTTGACAGGAAGCTCAAGAAAAGCAAAGAACTTGGTGGTGATCTGAAGACAAGGCAATGGAAACGAGAGAAAGAGTCCCAGGCTTTCAGATCTCCAGTTCAGAGCCCCCAGCCTTGCAAAGATCACTCGGGCCCTGTACCCATAAAAGAAGGGCACCCCCCAGGGCACAGTTCACCCTGTCTGGACCCCTGATTTCTCTGGGTGATTGCACTTTGTCTCACTGAAGTGAAAAGGAATTAAGATGGTGTCCAGCTAGATATAAAGAGGATCTTCTTGACTATGGGATGCCCAGGAGAGACGTTAGGATCCATCCTTGATTAGGCTTTACGGGCTCTGGGAATTGAGATGTGTGCCTGCCATGAGGTCAGGGACCAGACGGTGTGTAATGTTCCATCATGCCTGCCACGTCTGAAGGTGAGGGCGACGCCTGTCCTGGCAATTCTAACATGCCAGGCAAAGCAGGGAGGTACAGTGTAAGGAGCACTGGACAAGAAGTCAGAGGTCTGCGAATGTGACCTTGGGCGAGTTCCTTAACCCCTCGGAGCTTGGTTTTCTCATATGAAAAAAATGGCATTAAAGGTATCTCTTCAGCTTATATCACAGAGTTGCTAAAAGGTTCAAATGAAACAACATGTGCAAGTTATCTAAACTATATAAAGAGTTATATAATGTAGAAACTATTATTTTAATTATTACTATATTTTTCTGATCACAGGAGTAATGTATTTATTGTAGAAAATTCAGAAATTGCAGAAATGCACTGAGAAGAAAGTCAAAATCAGCCATAAGCTGGCAGAGTGAATGCCCATTAAGAATTTTGTGTATATTCTTCCTACCTTCTTTTTTCCCTCTGTACATGTATACTTCTCCCTGAACTGCAATCATGCACCCAGTTTTGAACCTATAATCATCTGAGAATGGTTACTGCAATTCTTGCATTAGCCTTGGGTAGAAAGGGGAGAGGGTGTTTGTCCTCCTTCAGGAAACTCATCCTAGCTTCCAGGAACCTGGTTCCTTCCTTCTCAGGTCCCTTTCCTTCAGGTTCTGATCTTACAGCAGGCCACCCTTTTTGTCACATAGCACTCTGAAACAGGAGGAGGCCAGGGGGACAGAATGCATGTGTTCAAAGAAACAAAGGGCCTTTAAAAATGAGACCCAGTCATGTGCAGTGAGAGACGTCATCTCCGCCCAGGTTAGAAAACACTGTGCCCAGCTGCCTCGTGTGCGCATTTCTTCAAAGACTGCCTTATCACACAAGCACCTCTGTGGTTCCCCCCGACTGCCCCCAGCTTTCCTCTAGCCATCAGCACCTGATTGTGGCTACATCTGGTCAAATTAAATGATAATGTTGATGGGGGAAAACCCCCAGGGCGCTGTGAGAAAGCATGTATTCTATAGACGGGAGAGAACACTGAATTATGTTTTATACACGTTATAGAGCTTTTCTCTCAGGCTTCTCAGGCCATGGTAAGGGGCGAAAGATGATGGGAGCGAACGGGGTGATGGTTGCAGAGTGATTCCCAAGGGGTTCTGCGTTGCCAAAGCTGCTTCTGTATGTGGTGGCAATCCCAGAGAAGCTCCCCCCTCTCACTCTTCAGGTTTTGAAACTGTGAGTGTTTCATCCCAGCTGGAAGCAAAGGTACCCATATGGCTTGCCCTAAGGGAAAACATGAGGCTGTTTGGGGAAAGCATACCCTCAACATTTCTGTGCTCTCTGAGGAGGTTTCCCCGTCCTACACTCAGAGACTCGAGGGCCACGTTACCTGAGCATTTCTGCCTTTGATGTCATCAGAGCTCTGCCCGGCTGCCTCGGCGTGGAGCCAGGGACCAGGTGTGCGGCCTGAAAGACACAGGAACCATCTCACCATCTGTTGGCCCAGGGCCGGCTCTGCACTTCACAGAGAAAGTCTGGCTAAACCGGCACGTAGGGCAACGGCACAGGACCCAAGGGTAATGTGAGCCTGTCAACCTGAAACCCACGGGTTCCTGGCCCTAGACTGTGTGTTTCCACCCACGGCCTCTATGTCAAAGACCGTGGATGCAGAGGCGTCATGTCCACTGCGCTGGGAGAACAAGTCACGAAGGCCGCTCATCTAAATGCCAGTGAGAGCTTCTCAGCTCCAAACACACCACCAGCTCCGGACTCGCTCATGCGTCCTGGCCCCAGATGTGCCAGCGCCGTGCTGGAGTTGCTTAAAAAAAGGTGTAAAAGTACATGCTGCCTTAGCTCAGACCGTGTTCCATGAGGATCCAAGTCATTCTCTAAAACATATTAGGTTTAAATATTATACAAGTTACATATGAATAATTCTCATAATTAAGAATTCAAAGAATATTGAAAATATAATAGAAAAAACCCAAAAAAAACCCTAAAGTGCTTCCCCTCTGCCTGACCTTCTCTCTAATCCCAATTATTTATCCCAGAGTCACCTCTGCTATAAGTCTGGTGTTTATCCCTCCAGCTTTGTTTTTGTTTTCGGCATTTAGGTGTGTGTATACACAGATACTTGGTTTGGTTGGTCTAGCCAAGTTTTAAACCCACATTCCTAGGAATTCCAGAACTCTTCCTGTGAGTCAGGTGATCCAAATGCTGTCCTTGTGTCTCTTTTTTGTGCACTTGGTACAAGATTTTTCCGTCTGCTTCTGTCACAGACTAGGAATTAAATAACCATGTCCCAAAGCCCTCCAAACAATTCACGCTGCTGTGCTACTTACAAAGCAACATGAAAAGCAGAAATATTCATCACAGATTATTTACAATAGTGAAAAACTGCTAATTACCTGTATCCAACAACAGTGTTTAGGAAATCTAGGGCTTGTTACTATATGATGGAGCACCAAGCAGCCATTTGAATGTCTACAAAGGCTCAAATAATTTTAGGTGCTGTTTGAAATGTAGGAGATAAAAGCAGGCTAGAAATTGTATAAATAGCAAGACCTCAGTTATTTTAAAAGTCCATTTAAAAATGTAAATAATATACTGAATTGATTCCTTTTGGATTTACTGCTTTTTAAAAATCTCCTAAAAATACTTTTCAAGTTTTCTGCAATGAACATATAAGTCATCTTAAGAATCCGTTATGGTAAGATACAGTTTTTAAAATGAACTGCCACATAGAAGGGTCTCTACAACTTACAAAACATGAATCCAATGAACACTGTAATTTTCATTAAAATACTTTTAAAATTAATGAGTGCATTTGTTCTAGGATAAAGATATTTTTGGGCAAATGGCATAGGGAGTGCTAGATTTTTAGCCAGATTTACAACCAAGTAAAAAGTAAAGAGTCACTGATATACAGCCCCTGACCTGATTCCATGTGGCAGTATGGCCTTGAAACTATTGTCCTTAGATTTATGAAACTCCAGTCTGCTACGGAAAAGCCTTCCTTTAGACCAAGATTTCTTAACTTGGCTCTACTGACATTTGGGGCTGGATAATTCTTTGCTGTGGGAGGGCTGCCTATGTGCTGTAAGCTGTTTCACAGCATCCCTGGTCTCTATCCACTAGATAGAGGCCAGTAGCACATGCCCCAGACCACTTTTGTGTCAACAAAAACTGTCTCCAGACTGTGCCAAATGTCTGTCAACAAAAAATGTCTCCAGACTGTTCTCCCCTGGGGGGCAAAATCCCCCCTTGGAGAACCACAAGGCAATGAAACAGGCTTCTCCATAGGTAAGCAGTTCCAACTAATTTTCATAAACACTACTGGAAACAACAGTGGACCTAAAGGAGAATTAATTTCTTCATAAAACAGAAAGGAAAACTCTCCATCTTATTGTAAAAAAAAATTTCACTGCTGCTAGAAGTGGGTGGCTGAGAGTTATCAGGGTTACCCAGGATGCTTTTCATCCAAATATCTCCTTGGGGGGATTTTCCCTTATGAGATGCCACTAGAATCTCTTAAAATTCAACAACTAGAGCCCTTTTGCTTGAAATAGTCCTTCACATCCTGTTTGCCCACAGAACAGTGTTTCAGATTCACTAAAATGGTGGTTTTCAAACTTTTGGTACCACAACATGCAGTAAGAAGTCTGTTTTTCATCTCCACCCAGTCACATGCGTCTACTGCACGCAGAGCAGCCCAAGTGACCACTGCTGCTGCCTCCTGGCAACCAGATGGCGCCTCTTCCCCCGGTTATTAACACGCTGTGTTGCCGGAGCTGCTGGCTACAGAGCAGCCGGACATGAAAGATGTCTCTAAACTGTGGGGCTTAAAGAAGAAAGTCCGTGCTTGGGCTGAAATAGCAGAGGCCCGAGGGCCATGCTGGCTTCCAACTTTATTTTTTGTCATTTGTAAACCAAGCCAACTTGTACCTTTTCCCAGACACAGAGATATTTTCATGTCAAAAAAAAAAAAAAAAAATTCATTCTGTAGCCAACCAACAAGAGGCTGAATACTGCAGGACTTGGAAAGCATCCAGAAAGGATTCACAGTCTTGGCTAACCATCAAAGCTAGGTCTCTTTGAGAGCCTCCCAGAACTCCTCCCAGCCTTGGAGTTAGATAAAATAATTAGCTACTAAAGGTGTCCGAAAAAGGCCTGAGAAAATCTGGTTAAAATGTATAACCTTGTATTGCTACTGATGGGAGTAGTCATTTTTATATCTTTTAAAAATAATAAAAAGATTCTCTTAAAAAATGTATTTATCCAGAAAGATGTTGATTTGAACTCTTAAAAAGCAACATGGAACCATTTTCCCTTTTGAGACTGAATTCTGTCTGTGGCTCCCTTTCTAATGTCAAGGCCATCCCTTCCTCTCAAGTGAGCCTAGGGCATGTAGTGGGATCTTCCTAGGCCTCTGCATGGAGACCCCTCACTTGAGAAGCCGTGGAACACACCCTTGGTTTTGTTCCAGTATTTCAGGCAGCCTGTCCACTTCAAGAACAAGTCTCAGGTTCTTCTAGCTGACATGCAACAAAGAACCTCACCTGAGCCCTGGCTTTACCACCAGCTGTGACCAGGGCCAGGTCACCCTACTTCTGCCTAGGTTTCTTTAGCTCAACCTGAAGGAGCTGGGCTGGAAAACCTCATAGGGCCTTCCCTGTTCTAATGCTGGAAGCCTCTCACAGTCTCTAACGAAAGGAAATGACGGGTTTCACTGGAAATGATAATTCTAGTATCTGCCAGAGCTACGCCTTAGAAATTGCATGTCTGGCCTTTCCTCTCCTTCCTTGCTGTTGCTGCTACAGTTGACATTGGCCTGAGGGACCCACTTCCCCCTTGCAGAGAATTTACAGGGTCACCCTAGACAACTTGGGGCACTCAGATCAGGGGTGGGCTAATGATAGTCTCTCTCCCAATAATTTGGAATTTTAGAATTCGTTTTAATGATTATTAAAAGTAATATATATTATATTACTATAGAACACTTGGACAAAATAGTGAAGCATAAGGAAAATAAAAATCACCCAACATTCCACCATCAAGGGATAACTACTCTTAACACTGCAGTGTATGTATTTTTAGCCTCTTCTGTCTTTTCTTTTTTTAAAAAATAAATTTATTTATTTATTTATTTACTGGCTGCATTGGGTCTGTTGCTGCTGGCAGGCTTTCTCTAGTTGAGGCGTGCAGGGGCTACTCTTAGTTGCGGTGTGCAGGCGTCTCATTACAGTGGCTTCTCTTGTTGCGGAGCATGGGCTTTAGGCATGCGGGCTTCAGTAGCTGTGGCTCATGGGCTCAAGAGCACAGGCTCAGTAGTTGTGGCACACGGGCTTAGCTGCTCCACGGCATGTGGGATCTTCCCAGACCAGGGATCAAACCCATGTTCCCTGCATTGGCAGGTGGATTCTTAAGCACTGCGCCACCAAGGAAGTCCTCTCTTTTCTTTCCTGGGTCCACTTTTCCCTCTTCATATAAATTCACAAACTATTTTCTTTTTAAAATTAAATTTAGGTTTTACTTAATGTACTTTTGGTATACTGGGCTATTTTGTTTTGTTTTGATTTCTCAAGGTAGCACTGGCATTTTCCCTTGCCACTAAGTGTTCAACAGCACTATTATAATAGGTGCAGAACATTCCATCCTGGGGCTCTGCTCCGATTTATGGAACCCCACTGCTGGAGATTTGTGCTGTTTTCAAATTTCTTCTGTAAGTGTGTGGGTATTTTTATTGATGAATTCAACAAGTATTTATTGAATGTCTGTGTGCCTGTGTGCCTGGCCCCATGCCAGGAGCTGACGATAGACCCGTGAATAAAAATGGATGCTGTCTCTGCCCTCTAGGGCCTCCACTGTACTTAGGGACACAGAAAGGAGAGAGGTAGATATGTAACACGTCCGGAGCTGATGCATGCTTTGAAGAAAATGATAAGGCAGCGTAAAGAGGACACAAGTGATAGGACAGGAAGGGTGCTGTTTCATCTGGAGTCGTCCTCAGGGAAGACTACACGGAGGGCTGCTGTCCCCAGTAACAATCAGGCGTGGCTAAGGTAAGCACACCAGGCAGAAGTCCTTACTGCCTAACTGCCCTCCACAAGGGCGGAAAGAAACGCCCTGGCACTGGCATTGTCTTCTGCGTCTCTCAGTCTTGGGACATCTAATCCTTTGATTTTATGATGTGAATCACCCTGTACTGTTAAAGTTACTGCAGTGCCTGGTGGAGAAGTTTCTCTGTTAATGGAAATAATGGTAGCCAGTTTTGCTGTGTGTAAAGTAACTCTATTTTAGAAGAGACGTTGGGCCGCAATGAGATACCACTTCACACCCATCAAGATGGCTACAAACAAAACAAAACAAAACACCAAGACCAGAAAATAACAAGTGTTGGAGAGGATGTGGAGAAACCAGAACCCTTGTGTACTATTGGTAGGAATGTAAAATAGGAAACAGTATGGCAGTTCCTGAAAAAATTAAAAATAGAATTACCTTATCATCTAGCAATTCCACCTCTGGGTGTATACACAAAAGAATTGAAAGTAGGGTCTCAAACAGTTATGGGTACCCTCATGTACACAGCAGTATTGCTCATAACAGCCAAAAGATAGAAGCAACCTAGGCTTCCCTGGTGGCACAGTGGTTAAGAATCCGCCTGCCAATGCAGGGGACACGGGTTTGAGCCCTGGTCTGGGAAGATCTCACACGCCGTGAAGCAACTAAGCCCATGCGCCACAACTATTGAGCCCACACACCGCAACTACTGAAGCCTGGGTGCCTAGAGCCCATGCTCCACAACAAGAGAAGCCACCGCAATGAGAAGCCCATGCACTGCTATGAAGAGTAGCCCCCACTCTCCACAATTACAGAAAGCCTGTGTGCAGCAATGAAGACCCAATGCAGCCAATAAATTTTAAAAAAAGATGGAAGCAACCCGAGTGTCTATTGATGGATGAATAGTGTGGTAACTACATACAATGGAATGTTACTCAGCCTTAAAAAGGAAGGAAATTGTGACACATGCTACAACATACATGATCCTTGAAGACATAATGCTAAGTGAAATAAGCCAGTCTCAAAAAGTCAAGTATAGCACGATTCTAGTTACATGAGGTACCAACAGTAGTCAAACTCATAGAGCCACAGAGCCAGAAAGTAGAATGGTGGTTGCCAGGAGGTTGGGGAAGGGGAGAATGGGGAGTTGTTTAATGGGTGCAGAGTTTCAGTTTTGCAAGATGAAAACAGCTCTGGAAATTGGTTGCACCATGTAAGTGCATTTCACACTACTTGACTGTACACATAAAAATGGTTAGGATGGTCAATTTCATGTTATGTATTTTTTTTAACCACAATTAAAAGTAAAGAAAAAAGGAGCTGGGATGAAAACAAATTTCTAATCAGCCACTTTCCTACTGAACTGACTATGATGAGGATGGTTTTGCTGGGAACACCAGACTGAAATGTGATGTTTGTGTGTCTGTCCCTTCCCTCACCAACATGTGAATCTCTCAAGGGCAGGTCAGGGGGATCATTTATCTAAATCTCTCCAGAGCTATAGACCGCAATAAGTATCTGTCCATGTGATGTTGCCTTTACTCTTACTACCATCATGTTAATAAATATTTGTGAAAAAATATATGCATTTTTCCCCAAAGATTCCTAGTGAAAGGGTTTTTGCACTTTCATTTTATTGTGGTAAAGTATATAGAATATAAAATTTACCATTAATGATGTGTAGTACATCCTCATTGCTGTGCAACCATCACCACTATCTAGTTGCAGAACATTTTCATCAGCCCAAAAAGGAAACCTGTACCCATTAGCAGTCACTCCCCATTCTCGATACCACCCTGCCCTTGGCAACTGCTAAATCTACTTCCTGTGTGTTTGAATTTGCCTATTTTAGATATTTCATATCAATGGAATCCTACAATATGTGGCCTTTATATCTGGCTTCTTTCACTTAGCATAATGTTTTCAAGGTTCATCCATGTTGTAGCCTCTACTACTGCTTCATTCCTTCTTATTGTCCAATCCAATAATATTCCAATGCATGGCTATACCACATTTTATTTATCTATTCACCAGTTGATGGACATTTGGATTGTCACCTTTTGGCTACTGTGAATAGTGCTGCTGTGAATATTTGTCTATGAGCTCTTGTTTGAACTCCTGTTATCAATTCTTTGGGGTATACATCCAGGAGTGGAATTGCTAGGGAGTAGCAATGGTAATTCTGTTTAACTTATTGAGGAACCTAATGCATTTTAAAAACATTTAAAAGTTGGACAAAATCATCTACCAAAGAAAGAACATGGCTCATACTTGCAGAGTGGAGACTGAGAAGATAGCACCGGAAGAGCTAAGACTTAGGGTATTTGTGTGCCATTTGTGTGTCAGTAGGACAGAGAGAAAGCAGGTAAATGGGCAGGGACAGAGCTCCAGAACTGCTACAAAAGAGCATGGAAATACCCTCATCTGACAGAACCAACGTGGTCTCCCACACCCTGAAGTACTCTAATCTTGGGTTACAGGTCAATGGCAGAAATACAAGAGGAGAACTGTAAGAAGAAATGTAATCAGACAGGCATGACCTATATCAGACTCACACTCATATAGTTAACAAGGTTCTCCCCCATGGCTCACAGGAATGGCAGGAACATGCTCATTTAATTGTGCTAGGAGGTATGAAGTATTTTATATCCACCAATGCCACATCAGTCTAAAACTATATCTTCTGTTTGAAATGGCAAATGCCTTTCTGGTCTGTAGGATGTCAATTCATTAGTAGGTTGTTGTTTGTTGGTTTGTTTTTTGTTTTGTTTTGTTTTTTTAACTGCTCCTTCTGGATCATCAGGAGATTATTTCTTTGGTGTGGACACTGGTTTGAACATTGTTCTGCAAGGAGAGGAACACAGCATGAACTGCCACATGTGTCCTCCTGGTGAGCTGTGTGAGGTGAAGCTTTTCTTCTATTCTCAGGATGAGACTAGGCACCATGAGCTCCAAAATGCAGGTAACTTAGATTAGAATTTACTCATTTGAAGGACTCCACAGCACACTACTGAGAAAGGCAGTATAACAGAAAGAGATTTTTTTAAATGACTCTATCCACAAATATATAATCCAAAGTTAACTGCTAATAATATCTAACACACCTCTTTGCAATCTGGTTTCTATGCATGTATGAGAATGAACCACATGAGATGGCCAATATGCAGTCTTTTTTGATCTATAAAAAAGAGCAGAAGAAAGATGGTGGCAAAGTAGAAGGATGTGGAATGCATCGCTCTCTACAGATGCATCAGGAACACACCAAAAGACGCAATAATTCCCACAGAGAACAGGCTAAACACCAGCAAACATCAGACACCAGAAAGGACTGCAAAGATCCTGACATAACTGGGTAGGACAGAGGAGGAAAAAAAAAAAAAGGAGGAAGAGGAGGAGAAGAAAGGAAAGGGACAGGTCCCACACCCTGGGGAGGTGGGATCTGAAACAGAGGGGAGATGGCTGAATTTGGGGAAACGTCCCTTATCTGACAGGGAAACCCCTTCTCCAATGGGGAATTTCCCTGGGTCAGAAGGGAGGCGTTTGGGACTGTTCAAACAGGGTGGAGTGGCTGAGCTGTGGCAGATGGGAAAGAATGAGAAACACATAGAGGGTCCACACCATGGCTCAGCGTGTCCTGACTGAGACGTGGGTTCACAGCTGAACAGGGGGTCTGGGAGCTGGAACGTGGGAACTGGAGAACTGGTTCAGGGTGAGAAATATTGTTGGCAGTGGGGAGATGGACTGAGAGGATAGGAGGGAAGAAATCCACAGCGGAGAGTGCCTACCGCAGAAAGGTGGGCAGCCATGGCAGTGGCTCAATACTGCTGAGTCACAAGCAGGGAGGAGGAGCCGCGGGTGTAGCCTCTCTCTAGGCGCCTGCAATGAACAAAGGAAGGACCTCTCTGGGCTTGGCTAACACACTCAGGGATAACAAAGGCCCCCCCGGGCGGGGCCGACTTAGAGTGCCTGCAGCCAAGAGCCAAAAGTCCACAGAGTGGCCCAGCTCTGGAGACATTCTGTTAACACCTGAGCCACTGGTGTCCCTCTGCAACAGACACTGCCACAGCCAACTTAGCTGCCATGACCCAGGCAGGGCGCACCGGCAGAGTCATAACAGGGGGGAGGAGCCACAGCTGCAGTCGCTCTCTTGGCCTGAGCCACCGCGACCCAGGCAGGGCGCCACTGCTCACTCACTCCCAGGGAAAGGAGCCACTATTGTACCCTCTCTCGCCCCACACACCGGCACTTACAGACAAACAATAAAGGAAGCTCTGCTGGTCACAGAGTAATACAAAAAACCCAAGGTGGGTACAAGGACACTTACAGCTGAGACTCTGAGGAAACAGAAATATTATTATTAATTCTATTGATCGGGTTCATTCTGGGGTCAGGTCTAGTTTTTTTTTAATTATTTATTTTATTTTATTTTATTTCATTAATTATGATCTTAGTCCTAAGGGATCTACACGTTTTATAACATATTTTTTATTGTATTTTTTATTCTATTTTTATTTTTAGCCTTTTTATATATTTCTATTTCTAGCTAAGTTTTTTGTAGTGCTGACTGTATCGCTCCTACATTCTTTTCATCTCTATCTTTTATACATTGCTATTTCTTTCTTTTTCTTTTCATATTTCCAGTCACACTACGCTCTTCTGTTGCCCTGTCTTCTATCCTTTTTTAGTTCATTTTATCTTAATATACTTATAAGCAATATTATCGGTCCGCTCTGTTTCCTTGCTTTATTCTCCAGATGACACACGGCTTTGGTTTTTATTATTAGGTTTTGTTCTAAGTATAATCTTAGTTCTAAGTATAATTGTCTGATTTTGTTCTGAGAATCTTCAGTCTGTCTGGTGGTACTCTTGCTCTTTATTATATTTGATCCTAGCTTTCAAAATGTCCCTGGATTTGTGTTTGTGTGTGTGTGGGTTTGGTTTTTTTTTTTTTTTTTTTTTTGGTTTTGAATTTCTGTTGGTTTTCTCTTTGATTGTCTGATGGCATACTGGGGTTCTTCTGTGAGGTCTTTCTAGTGCCTTATGTTCTACTGGATTCAGTATTTGTGTGTCTTATACATGTATGTGTTTCCTTGACTTAGTATTTGTTTGACTCAACACTCTGCCATTAGTCTGGGGCTTGGAAAGTCTTCTTTAAACCCCTTTACTGCCAGGACAAGCAACCTCTGAAGTCTGGATTACTCCATCAGAAGTCAAGTAGGAGGCTCTGGGAAGGGAGCACTGAATCCAGGATGCTAGACTACTAGGGAGTCCTCAGACACAGGGAAGATTAACTGCAGAGGACTCTCATGGAGCCCTGTATCAGAGTCTAAGACTTGGCTTCATCCGACTGTCTGCAACTGCCAGTGTTGGACACATCACACCAAACTACAAACAAGACAGGAACACAAACCCACCCATCAGCACACAGACTACCTAAAGTCATATTAACCTCACAGATACCCTACAACACACCACCTGATGTGGCCCTGCTCATCAGAGAGAAAAGACACAGACCCACACACCAGAAAGCAGACACCAGACCCCCCCACCAGGAAGCCTACTCAAAACACTGAACAAATCCCACCACAGGGGGCAGAGGGCAGAAACAAGAAGAATTACTACTAGGCAGCATAGGAGACAGCAAATCCTATAAATTAGACAAAATGAGAAAACAAAGAAACACCATGCAGACAAAGGAGCAGGAAAAAACCCCACAAGACCAAATAAATGAAGCGGAAATAGGAAAATTGCCTGAAAAAAGAATTCATAGTAATGATAGTAAAGATGATCCAAAATCTTGATAACAAAATACAGACAATACAAGAAACAGTTAATAAGGACTCAGAAGAACGAAAGAGCAAACAAAGAGTAATGGACAACAAAATAACCAAAACTAAAAATATTCTAGATGGTATAAGCAGCAGAATAACTAAGGCAGAAGAATGAATAAGTGAGTTGGAAGATAGAATGGGGGAAATAACTGCCACAGAGCAGGAAAGAGAAAAAAGAATAGAAAGAATGGAAGACAGTCCCAGAGACCTTGGTGACAACATTAAGTGCACCAACATTCAAATCATAGGCATCCCAGAAGAAGAAGGAAAAAAGAAAGGGTCTGGGAAAATATTTGAAGAGGTTATAATGGAAAACTTCCTCAACATGGGAAAGGAAATAATTAATCAAGTCCAAGAAGCACAGAGTCCCATACAGAACAAACCCACCGAGAAATACACTGAGGCACATATTAAGTACATTAATGACAATTAAACACAAAGAAAAAATATTAAAAGCAGCAGCAACAAATAACATATAAGGGAAAACCCATAAGGATAACAGCTGATCTTTCTGCAGAAACTCTGCAGGCCAGAAGGGAATGGCAGGATATACTGAAAGTCCTGAGAGAGAAAAACCTACAGCCAAGAATACTCTACCCAGCAAGAATCTCATTCAGATTCGATGGAGAAATCAAAAGCTTTACAGACAAGCAAAAGTTAAGAGAATTCAACACCACCAAGCCAGCCTTACAACAATTGCTTAAGGAACTCTTCTATATAGGAAACACAAGAGAAGGAAAAGACCTACAAAAACAAACCCAAAACAATTAAGAAAATGGTAATCGGAACACACATGTCAATAATCACCTTAAATGTAAATGGATTAAATGCTCCAATCAAAAGACACAGACTGGTTGAATGGATACAAAAACAAGACCCTTATATATGCTGCCTACAAGAAACCCACTTCAGACCAAGGGACACATACAGACTGAAAGTAAAGGGATGCAAAAAGATATTCCATGTAAATGGAAGTCAAAAGAAAGCTGGAGTAGCAATACTCATATCAGACAAATTAGACTTTAAAGTAAAGACTGTTACAAGAGACAAGGAAGGACACTACATAATGATCAAGGGATCCATCCAAGAAGAAGATATAACAATTGTAAATATCTATGCACCCAACATAGGAGCACCTCAATTCATGAGGCAAATGCTAACAGCCAAAAAAGGGGACATCGACAGTAACACAATAATAGTAGGAGACTTGAACACCCCACTTACACCAATGGACAGATCATCCAGACAGAAAAGAAATAAGGACTCACAAGCTTTAAATGACACATTAGATCATCTCGACTTAATTGATATTTATAGGACATTCCATCCCAAAATGACAGAATACACTTTCTTCTCAAGTGCACACGGAACATTTTCCAGGATAGATCACATCTTGGGTCATAAATCAAGCCTTGGTAAATTCAAGAAAACTGAAATCATATCAAGCATCTTCTCTGACCACAATGCCATGAGACTAGATATCAATTACAGGAAAAAAACTGTAAAAAATACAAACACATGGAGGCTAAACAATACACTATTAAACAACCAAGAAATCACTAACGAAATCAAAGAGGAAATCAAAAAATATCTAGAAACAAATGACAATGAAAACACAACAACCCAAAACCTATGGGATGCAGTAAAAGCAGTTCTAAGAGGGAAGTTTATAGCAATACAGTCCTACCTCAAGAAACAAGAGAAATATCCAATAAACAACCTAATCTTACACCTAAAACAATTAGAGAAAGAAGAACAAAGAAACCCCAAAGTGAGCAGAAGGAAAGAAATCATAAAGATCAGAGCAGAAATAAATGAAAAAGAAAGGAAGGAAGCAATAGCAAAAATTAATAAAACTAAAAGCTGGTTCTTTGAGAAGATAAACAAAATTGATAAACCATTAGCCAGACTCATCAGGAGAAAAGGGAGAAGACGCAAATCAACAGAATTAGAAATGAAAACGGATAAGTAACAACAGACACCACAGAAATACAAAAGATCATGAGAGACTACTACAAGCAATTATATGCCAACAAATTGGATAACCTGGAAGAAATGGATAAATTCTTAGAAAAGTACAATCTTCCAAGACTGAACCAGGAAGAAATAGAAACTATGAACAGACCAATCACAAGTACGGAAATTGAGTCAGTGATTACAAATCTCCCAACACACAAGAGCCCAGGACCAGGTGGATTCACGGGCGAATTCTATCAAACATTTAGAGAAGAGCTAACACCTATCCTTCTCAAACTCTTCCAAAATATTGCAGAAGGAGGAACACTCCCAAACTCATTCTACGAGGCCACCATCACCCTGATACCAAAACCAGGCAAAGATGTCACAAAAAAAGAAAATTACAGGCCAATATCACTGATGAGTAAATGCAAAGTCTTTTGTTGAGGATTTTGCAAAGATGCAAAAATCCTCAACAAAATACTAGCTAACAGAATCCAACAGCACATTAAAAAAATCATACAGCATAATCAAGTGGGGTTTATCCCTGGGATGCAAGGATTCTTCAACATACGCAAATCAATCAATGTGATACATCATATCAACAAATTGAAGGATAAAAACCATATGATCATTTCAATAGATGCGGAAAAAGCTTTTGACAAAATTCAACATCCATTTATGATAAAAACTCTCCAGAAAATGGGCATAGAAGGAAATTACTTCAACATAATAAAAGCCATATATGAGAAACCAAAAGCCAGCATCATTCTCAATGGGGAAAAACTGAAAGCATTCCCTCTAAGAACAGGAACAAGACAAGGGTGCCCACTCTCACCATTATTATTCAACATAGTTTTGGAAGTTTTAGCCCCAGCAGTCAGAGAAGACAATGAAATAAAAGGAATCCACGTTGGAAAAGAAGTAAAATTGTCACTCTTTGCAGATGACATGATATTATACATAGAAAACCCTAAAGATTCTACCAGAAAACTGCTAGCACTAATCGATGAATTTAGTAAAGTAGCAGGATACAAAAATAATATGCAGAAATCTCTTGCTTTCCTATACATTAACAACAAAACAGCAGAAAGAGAAATTAAGGAAACTCTCCCACTGACCATTGCAACAAAAAGAATAAAATACCTAGGAATAAATCTGCCTAAGGAGGCAAAAGACCTGCATGCAGAAAACTATAAGGCACTGATGAAAGAAATCAAAGACAATACAAACAGATGGAGAGACATACCATGTTCTTGGATTGGAAGATTCAACATTGTGAAAATGACTATCTACCCAAAACAATTTACAGATTCGACACAATCCCTATCAAATTAGCAATGGCATTTTTCACAGAACTAGAACAAGAAATCTTACAATTTGTATGGAAACACAAAAGACCCCGAACAGCCAAACAATCTTGAGAAGAAAAGATGGAGTTGGTGGAATTAGGCTTCCTGACTTCAAAGTATACTACAAGGCCACAGTGATCAAGACAGTATGGTACTGGCACAAAAATAGAAAGGAAGTTCAATAGAACAGAATAGAGAACCCAGAGGTAAACCCAAGCACATATGGGCACCTTATCTTTGACAAAGGAGGCAAGAATATACAATGGAGAAAAGACAGCCTCTTCAATAAGTGGTGCTGGGAAAATTGGACAGCTACATGTCAAAGAATGAAATTAGAACACTTCCTAACACCATACAAAAATAAACTCAGAATGGATTAAAGACCTAAATGTAAGGCCAGACACTATAAAACTCCTAGAGGAAAACATAGGCAGAACACTCTATGACATACATCAAAGCAAGATCCTTTTTGACCCACCTCCTAGAATAAAGGAAATAAAATCAAGAATAAACAAATGGGACCTAATGAGACTTAAAAGCTTTTGCATAGTGAAAGTAACCATAAACAAGACAAGAAGACAACCCTCAGAATGGGAGAAAATACTTGCCAACAAAGAAACGGACAAAGGATTAATCTCCAAAATATACAAGCAGCTCAGGCAGCTTAACACCAATAAAAGCAAATAACCCAATCCACAAATGGGTGGAAGACCTAAATAGACATTTCTCCAAAGAAGACATAGAGATGGCTAACAAACACATGAAAAGATGCTCAACATCACTCATCATCAGAGAAATGCAAGTCAAAGCCACAATGAGGTATCACTTCACACTGGTCAGAATGGCCATCATCAAAAAATCTTGAAACACTAAATGTTGGAGAGGGTATGGAGAAAAGGGAACTCTCCTGCACTGTTGGTGGGAATGTAAGTTGGTACAGCCACTATGGAAAACAGTTTGGAGGCTCCTTAAAAAACTAAAAATAGAACTACCATATGATCCAGTAATCCTACTACTGGGCATATACCCAGAGAAAACCATAATCCCAAAAGAAACATGTACCATAATGTTCATTGCAGCACTATTTACAATGGCCAGGACATGGAAGCAACCTAAATGCCCATCAAGAGATGAATGGATAAAGAAGATGTGGCACATATATACAATAGAATACTACTCAGCCATAAAAAGGAATGAAATGGAGCTATATGTAATGAGGTGGATAGACCTAGAGTCTGTCATACAGAGTGAAGTAAGCCAGAAAGAGAAAAATAAATACTGTATGCTAAGTCATATACACGGAATCTTAAAAAAAAAAAAGAAATTGTACTGATGAACCCAGTGACAGGGCAAGAATAAGGATGCAGATGCAGAGAATGTACTGGAGGACATGGGGCTGGGGGGGAAGGGGGGCGAAGGGGAAGCTGGGATGAAGTGAGAGAGTGGCCTAGACATATATACATGACCAACTGTAAAATAGCTAGCTAGTGGGAAGTTGCTGTATAACACAGGGAGATCAACTTGATGATTGCTGATGCCTTAGAGCCCCAAGACAGGGAGTGAGTCGCGGGAGGGAGGGGATATGGGGATATATGTATAAATACAGCTGATTCATTTTGGTGTACCTCAAAAGCTGGTACAAGAGTGTAAAGCAATTATATTCCAATAAAGAGCTTTAAAAAAAAAAAAAAGAGCAGCAGAAAGAGATTTTTAAGACTCTTTTTTTGGAGTGGTTTAGGGCAGAGATCAGCAAAATACAGCCAGCAGACCAAATGCAGCCAGCACCTGCTTTCACAAATAAACTTACTGGAAGACAGCCATGCCCATTTCTTTATGTGTTGTCTGTGGCTGCTTTCATGTCAAAACAGTAGAGCTGAGTAGCTGTGATAGAGGTCAGATGGCTGGCAGAACCTCAGATATATCCTTTCTGGCCCTTTAGAGAAAATGATCGCTGACCCCTGGTTTAGGGTAGGGCTCCAAACTAATGACCCGCCAAGCTAGTTCCCACTCCTGACCTTACCCCTCAGCCTCAGACCTGTGTACTCCCTGCTCGACCAGCCCCAGGTCATCTCCTCCTTGCAGCCCTCCAGGCATCTCCACTCGCCCTGACCCACAACCTCACCTCCTCCTGAAACCAGCTCCCCTCCTGGTCCTTCTTCTTGGTGCTGCATCACCCATCCAGGCACAGGGAGGTACTTAGAGGTCCTTGGCTCCTCCACTTCCCTTGTTCCTCTCATGGCCTGCATCCCCAAACCCTGGCCACCCTCACTGCAACCATCCTCCCTCCCATGGACTCTTCTCAAGGCCACAGGTTTCCTGACCTTGGTCTCTCCCTCCTCCCATCAAGCCACTATTTCTCTGACTCAACCTAGATCTAATCACATCCCTTCTCAGAGTTCACCATGGCCACGTGGCTCAGACACACCTGGGTCCAAAATTCCTGGTTCTGCCTCTAACTTGCTGTGAGGCCTTAGGCAAATCACTTGGCCTCTCTGGACCTCCTTTTCCCTACGTGTAAACTTTCTACATTAAGGACTTATGATAAAATCGGCAAAGCACCTAGAACCATGCCAGGCACATCTGAGTGGGTCTACGACAGGATCACTTACTGTATTGGTGGTAATCAATAGCATCCACATTTCACTGGCAGTTCTTTGCATATCGGTTCTGCTTCTATCCCTTAGAAGGGAAGAAACATCCTTTACATTAGGAGGGGACATATCTCCTTGTCCTTTTGTGTGTAGGCACCTCTCGTAGGGTAACACACCTAGGCTCTCTCTGCCCTCTTTTTCTGGTGAGTTGAAGAGAGGGAACTAGCCATGTGCAGCCTGGCCCCTTCTAGGTTTTCTCTTTGAAATCTGGCTGCCTGTTTATTGAAGATCATTCCGTCCCACCCTCCTGGCCACGGGGAAAGCTCTGTGAGGCCAGTTCTGTGGCTTCAGGGAGAGGCCAGCCTCCGTATCCTCTTCTGTAAGTCCCCTTGCCTGGGGAGTCAGCAAGCCTCTTTCTGGAATGCAGTACCTAAGTACCTGTTACCTAAGCTGTGTCCTCCAATAAAAACACGTAGATCTTCATCCATCTGACTTGTGAACATTTCATACGATGGGAAAAGAAGTATTATTTATTGACACTCTGTCCCACCAAGCCTAACATCTCTGGCAGCCTGTGTGGTCCTCCCCAGGCACTGTGTGCCCTTACACACCAGGGGGGACTTGTCCGTCATTCTTAAATGCCCCAAACACTGTTGTGCCTCTCTCCTGGGAGCGTGCTGTACTCAGCCCAGAATGCCTTTCCACCCACGTGGAAATGTTACCCCTCTCTACGCCTTCAGGTTCTCACCCTCCACCTCCACCTCCACCCTCACACCCACTGTGGTGCCCTCTGCACTTAAACAATCAGTGATTAAGACACTTTACTGTGATGTAGTTTATTTCTTACACTTCTATCTCGGGAGTGTGCACGTTAGCAGCTTGATGGTAGAGACCTTGCTTCTTACACCTCGTAGTCTCTGGTGCCAGTGTGGTGCCAGGTGTACAGTGGACAGTTCACGCCCATCTGCTGAGCTCGAACTGAGCAAGAATGGGAGCCTGACACAGCACCTGTCTCCTCCACCACCACATCTCCACAGTCTATTTAAACCCCAGGCGGGGTGACTTCCCTCCATCAACCTTTATACTGCTCCTCTCTCTCTCAATTCAGAGAAGGAGTACAGTTGACCCTTGAATAACATGGGTTTAAACTACACGGGTCCATTTATATGAGGATGTTCTTCAATAGTAAATACTACAGTACGACACAGTGTGTGGTTGGTTGAATGCTCCACATCCAAGGATATGAAGGCCAACTATAAATCATACACAGAATAAGCCCTGCATTGTTTCAAGGGTCAATTGTATTTATACTTATGTAAAAAGCATACATGTCACTTCTCTCTAAATGTGCAATCCCACAGGCCAGCAGAGAAAGATGTGCCCAGGCTGATCCCGAGAGGACCTCTGACCTGAGCAGAGAGCAGGTTGGTGCTTGCTGGTCTGCCCTGCAGGAAGCTGAACCCTGGGGAAGGGACTTCACCAAGGACCCTCTGAAAGGAAAGGGTCAAAGAACCGGGTTCTTGGTCTTGGGCTAACTTTGGACACTGATGATTTTCCATGCTGGTGGTCTACAGATGTCTGGGGCCAGGGGCCTTAGGTTGTGGGGTGGAAAACACATTGGACCCTCACCCCATGCTGTTGGCTCTGCCTCCCTCTTACTGGCTCCTGCCCAGTTGGACTGGATCAGCACTGGACAGGAATTTTGTTAACTAACAGGCAGCAACATTGTCTGGTCAACACCTACTCTGCTTTTCTTTGCTTCCTGTGTTCCTAAAGTACTTGCCTCCCTGTCCTTTTGGCTACGAAGGGCAGGCCGGCCAGTCTTCCTCCTCCATTCTTAGGGCTGGACAGGTAAGCCAAGTGAAGGCCTCTCTTGGAGCCTGGCCACACGATGAGATCGGAAGGAGAAAGGCTCTCACTGGTCTGAGATTTTCAGCCTTAAATGGACATTGGAATCACCTGGCAATTTTCAAAAGTACTGACATGTGGGCCCCACCCTGCATATTCTGATTTACTCGGTCTAGGCGCAGCCTGGCCTTCATATTTTTAAAAGCTCCCTAGGTCATTCTAATGCACTGCCAAGGTATGAACCATTGACCGAAAGACATTCTCTATTTCAGTCTGCCAGAGTTTTGAATTGGGGTTCTGGGGTTCTTCCCCAACTATTCATGCAAAGCTTCTGAATCCCATTTTGCTGTTGTCTTGGGGTGTTTAGCTCCCCAGTCAAAAGCCCCAGGGAGGGGAGGGACCAGTGGCAAATTTAGGCATCCAAATCCGATGCCAAATAATTCAACCTGGTGTTCTGTAAAAAGCCTCTAAGTGAACCCTTGGAGATTAGGGCAAATAAATGTTCTGACCTTCAAGAACTAGGAACATCACAGCATCCTTACAGAAGTACAGTGAAATCCTGATGTCACCCTTTATATAGTCTGTGGTCAGTCTGTGCACCCAAGCACTTAATTCTGGAGGGTCAGGAAAAACCAGGAGTCTTATCAAGGTGGTACTTACTTCTGGGGATCTTGCTGGGGTAAATCTTCTGGCATGGTTTATACTCATCCGGAGGAGGAAAGTCTTCCATAGAATGGAACGTGAATTTAGACTCAAAGTCATCTGCACACATGGGAAATGGCAAAATTACTCTGGTTACTATAATAACCCAAGTTTTGATAATTTCCAGGAGCACACAGGTTTGCCTGCCCAGTGCAAGGTTTTAATGGCAGGGCTAGTCCCCCTAAGACATCCATTCACCTCTTAATTTTTACTGTTTAGCTGGGACACAGGGGGATCAAGAAAAGTGAAATCACAGACTCTCCCCATCATCCACCTCAACTTACTGCAACAACATATTAAGGAAGCTTTTAAACAGAGCAGAAGGGCCACAGGCCTACCCAGGGTCCTGAGTCAGAGGTGGGCAACCTGGCAGAAATAAGGGACCAGCAAAGTCCCCATGGCCGGAAGCCCCTCCTGTGCTCTTGGGGAGGACTCTGGTGGGGAGAGGTGGACAGAACAGGAGTCCTCAGCCTGGCTGGTGGGAAGGAGTACAACAACCTGTGTGCAGCTGGGGACCTGCAGTTCCTAAAGTAAATGGGTTCTGCCCTGAGCTCCTGATGGCAAGAGGAGAGAGGTCTTATGGCCCTTTCACTAGCTGAGTCCCTGCTTTGTGTTCTAGGCTTTGTGCATGACAGTAGGTCAGCCCCCAAAGGAATCCAAAGATTTTTTTGTCACATCTGACCCCAGATGACTTTCCTCCTATTTCCATATTTTTGCCTTAATTGTTCCTCTGGTGGCAGTCCTTCCATCCATCCTCTCACCTTGTCCAAATTAGTCTATCTTTCAGGCTTATCCCCGATTTCTCCATGGAGACAGACAGACAGACAGACACAGACACAGACACACACACACATACAGAGCTTAAGTGTTGGTTTTCTACGCTGTCTCTCGTCTCAGTCAGAAGGTTGGAGAGTGGGTTCTGGAACCTCTCAGAAAGCCTAAAGAGAAACCCTATTTAACACAGCCTGCAGGTTGTTCCGTGCTAGGGTGAGCCCCATGTTCTTGTGAAGCACGCACACTGAAATGACAGCACTGTGGGCTGGGAGAACCCCCCCAACCCCGAGCCAGGGGAAACCATTTCCTCACTGACAGCCGGTGCGGCAGACAGCGGCCCCCACTCACCGATGACGTGCAGGCTTCCGTTCCGCAGCTGACCTCCCGGTTGCTGGGTCGGGGTCCAGGCTGGGGCCTGCTGGCTCCTGCTTGAAAGCTCTGTGGTGGGTGACCTCGCGGGGGGTGCTGGGGGTGGGTTTAGCTTTCCCCCACTGGTCCCTAACAGAGAAGATGATGGTGTATTCAGATACAGGCCTTCAGATAGGGGACGGTGGATGCTATAAGCTTCTGTGAGAGGTGAGGTATTGAGATCTTTGGATGGAATATGATATGGTGATAAAAAGGCAACCTCTGGAACCAACCTGCTTGGAACTGAACCCCAGTTCTCCTGCTGGGATAATAACACAACCTCTTTGTGCCTCCGTTCCCTCCTCTATAAAATGGGAACAATAATAATAATATACATATCTCCTGGGTTTGTTGAGATGGTTAAGCAAATTGATTTAAGTCAAGTGGCATATAGTAAGTGTTCAATAAATACTAGCCGCTGTGATGTATTAACCCTCGTCATCAGATGGTAGAAGGGGAACCACTGCAGAGCCCTACGCAAGGGAAGGCCTGTGTGCAGGCGAGGCCCAGAGCAGCGCTAGGTGAACAAGCTGGCAGGGGCTTGCTCCTGTCCCTGTGTTTCTGCTCATGCTGGCTCCCCTGCACTGCAGGCCCTCGTTTCTCCTTCCAGTCAATCTAAACCCTACCCGCCCACCAGGGCCCAGCTCAGATCCCACCTACTTCATCAATTCTTCCCTGATGTCCTCTGTGGAAGGCTCGCCCTCCTTTGCCAAGACATTTTGTCTGACTCATTTGGCGACTAATAACCCGCTGCCTTGGCCCATCAACCCAGGTACTTGACTCTCCACTTCGCTCTTCAAGTGATGACAACTGCACCATTATGATCTGTGCCAACGTGTTCACAATTACAACCTCTTGCTCTTCCCTGCAGTTGGCCTGAAGCAGACATTACCCTCATGTTGTTCATGGAAAGCCAAGTTTCACGTCCAAAGACACAGCGAAAGCATCCACTCCTGGCCTCGGGTGTGCAGCGGGTGAGCAGCTCGGGAGCCTGGGCCGCTGCAGCTGTTCTCCTCCCATGGCCATCGGGGCACCTCGCCCCTCAGCTCCGCCCTCCGCCTGTCTCCTTTCCCAGTCCCCTTCCCCTCCGTTGCTGGCCGTCCCTTCCTCAGTACCAGGATCCACTAGGGTTTACTTGCTCCCACAAGCGGCCTAAAGAGGCCACGGGGCTGCTAACCCTCCTTTTGGGTGAAAAGCTGCCCCTCCACTTGATTAGAGGGAAGGAAAGGAAAGGATGCTTCTGAGCTCCAGCTCCTTACAGAGCACTTCAGGCACACTTCCTCACTTCACAGGCAAAACAATCCCATGGGAAAGCGGTTCTTGTTATTAATTCCATTTGTCAAATTAGAAAAAAGCAAGATTTAAGGACGTTAAAAAAAACTGGCATAAGGTTTTACAGGAGTGGGTGGGAAGGCAAGATTTGAACTCAGATCTCTCTGAATCTAAAGCCTTGTTCTTTTCCACCACATCTTGAACATTTCAGAGTCGCAAGCATTAGAAGGGGCTCATCAGTACTCATGCTGGACCTTATTTTGAAAAGTCAGTTGAAAAGAGAATGATTAAATTATCTCTTATCTCTTGTGACCAAAAGCCTTAAAAATATTCTTGCTTCCTGTGTCAGGAATTCCCTTTCAGAAACCTATCTTTAAAAAAAAAAATCCAAAATGTGGACTAAAATTGCTATAAATGTTTCCTGCAATTTTATTCATAATAACCTTAAAAATATGGAATCACCTTAAATATCTAACACTGGAAGTATGGTATATATCTATTATAATATTAACATGCTTATAGATACATTTTAACAACTTGACAAATATCAAATTATATCAAAACTGCTTTTAATATGATATTAAACAAAAACAGAATAGAAAACAGTATATACAAAATAGTATTAACCATGTAAATACAAGAAAAAAAAGAAAGGATACACATCCAAATATGACAGTTTTTTATCTCTAGATGATGTTATTATGGGTGATTTCAACTTTTTTTCTATTTGGTCTACAACGACCTTGTACTATTTTTAATTCAAGGATATATATTTTAAAAACTTTCTGCATCAAAAGATTTTCTGAAAAACCAAGGAGTACGTGCATGTGTGTATAACTGTGGACGTGTGTTGGGCTATGTGTGTGGATGGGGGTGTTTATGAGTATGTGCATATATTTATGAGTGTATGTGTGTGTGTGTGTACATGGGTGTGTGTGGATGTGTAGTGTGCTTCCATTTAGAAGGACACCAAAGGTGACTGAAGCCTCATCACTTCATGGAAATCACAGTCACAGGGCACGCATATTCAATCCAGAATCATCTCTGCTGGATATATGAGGGGATTATTTTTAATGTTTGGCTGAAAATATGGACCCTCAGTTTTCCTGAGTCAGCTGGATAACCTGCCAAAATTATGGCAGAATGCTAAGCTAATCTACTGAGGACCAGCGAAGATTCTGGCCAGGAGCCAGACTGTACCTCAGGCAAGATTACACAGGGGGCTGGTTCTGGAAACAACTGCACCCACATCCGCCTCCACCCCTGGAAGTAGATTTGGATTCTGAATGGTGATAGTAAAAATAAATAACCCTTCTCTAGATCTCACTGTTCCAGCAACTGCATGAGAGGGGAGCTATTGCTATCCCCATTTCACAGATGAGAAGGAAGCACAGAGAGGCTAAATGACTGCCCTGGGGCACACAGCTAGTAATGGCAAGGTGATCAAGGCCAGAATCCCTGGTGTGTGGTCTGCACAGTCTTGGACACGTCTTCCAGCCTCCCTCACCCTTGGTTTCCTGTCTCTAACCTGAATACCTAACAGCATAACGTCCCATACAACAAGTTTTTATTGTGTTCCACAGGGGCATTGAACAGGTCTGTTCCAAAACCAAATCCCAAGAGTTAAGACATCCCGAGGTGTTCCCAAGTGGCCCAGAGGAGCAGGCCTCTGGCAGTGTCCCTAGCACCACCATAGTTGCTGCCAACCGTCAAATGATCCTCTGATACGGCCACCCTGGACCAGAACGGTAGTGCTTACCAGGGCCTCGGCCTGGCCTCTTCTTCTGCAGAAACATCTGAGACCCTGGAGGGGTGGGTGGCACCGGCAAGGCCTGCACGCTGGGCTTGGGTGGTTGGGCCTGGAAGCTGGGGGACTTGGGGGGCAGTGGGGGTGGGGCTTCACCACTGCTGTTAGCGCCTGGTAAAGGGGGCACAGGCAAAGAGGATCTGGGGGTGCATGAGGCGTAAAGGGGGAGTGGGGGTGGCGGGGGTGGCGGGGCAGGAGGCTCCCGAACATCTTGGGCGGGGCTGGCCGCATCCGCATGGCGCCCGGGATACCCACAAGGTGGGAGGAGAGGGAGCGGGGCTGGGATGGGCGATCGAGGCAAGGGGGCCAGCTGAGGCTTCACTGCCTTGTCACTGGGAACCAAGGCCGGGGGCGGCGGCGGCGGAGGTGGTGGAGGCGGCGGAGGCGGCGGGGGTGGAGGAGGCGGCGCACAGGGCAGAGGGGGTGCCACCACCGGGGATGGAACCACCGGGGGGCTCCCTTTGGTCGGTGGGCCAGGAGGGGACACCAGCGGAGCTTTGATGGGGGAGGACGGGGGCAGGGGTGGGGGCAAGGGTGGGGGGGGTGGGGGCGGGATGGGGGGAGGTGGGGCGGGCATGGTGGGGCGAGGAGGGACTGTCCTGGCCGCGCCGTGCGCCTCGGAGGCGTTGCCTAGCCTGGGAGATGCAGGGGGGTTGAATGGGCCGCTGATACTTTTGGTGGGAAGCCGGGGAGACGGCGCTCGGGAGCCAGGGCCCTGCCCTGTCTTGCCACCTGTAAGTGAAACGAGTTCTGAGTTAGTTCAGTGGGTAGAAGTGGGAGAAAGCCAAGGGCGTGGGCGGCAGTGAGGGACGCTGTCCAGCACCACGGCGGCGAAGCGCATGGTGGACGCGCTTTTCCGGAGTGTCCACTGGAGGCCTCAGAGGCAGCAGCTGTCACACACGAGGGCCAGCTGGACCAGCCCCAAGCTCCTTGCCAGAATAAATGTGCTGTCCTCCTCTGAGATAAGCCCAGCTCAAGCCACCAGACTGTCTGCCATGTGGCACCAGCCTTCCTGTTCCATTCTACCTCCGCCCTCATCTGCCTAGGGCTCCAGGCTCCCAGCCCAGGACACAGGACTGCCCCGACCTCCTTCACCCCTCCTCGTCTCAAGGCCACCCGCATGCTCATCCCCTGTTACCCACTAGGCCAGTCAGCCCGCATCTGCAGGTGTGCTGCCCAGAAGTTCCTGACAAGGGAGGTTTTCCCCACTTCCAGCATTTCGTGAACAAGGACTTTGTTTCTGCATTGAGAGCAGAAGAGTCAAGATTCCCTGAACACACGAGGTGATTTGGAAGTCAGTGGGAAGATACCTTGCCTTGGGGATCCAGGTCCGATGACCTTGAACCTCCCAGTTCCATGCCCCCTGGAAGTTCAAAGCTCCCTTTCCCAAAGACTTGTGCCCATTTCTAAGGGGCTCCCTGTCTCCTAGTCTCCTGGCTTCTTCACCCTATAGATCCTTCACCACATCAACTCCAACGTGAAATCCAGTGCCTCTTGAATTCAATAACAACAGTGACTTGCTCACAGTAAGCATCTGTGTTTGGTGGACTTCATGGAAGACAGGGGTGAAGGGTGCTGCCCGGTTGGGGCTTACTCAGTCTCTGTACACCCTTTCACCCTACTGCCACTTCTTACCCTTTTTCCCCCTCTGTCACTCTGAGGAGAAGAAAGTTCCTCTCCCTGGTTACTGCCCAGAAGTTCTGCAATTGCTTACATATGTTCTTGGAGTATCATTCTCCACTCAGGAGGCATATTAAGACATCGCTTCTAAATAAATATACTGCTCTCCCTAAAAGGAAGTTTTGGGAACACATTTTTCCTGTTCCAGCACTCTTATGTTTTATAATCTCCATGAAAATATGTGGAAAACACTTGAAAAAATGTTTGCTTCTCACACCTCCAACTTCCTGGTGCTGCAGAACAAGAAATATAACTTTCATATCAGATTATAACACCAGCAGCTGTTGGCGGTTCTGAGCTTTTCGGCCTATGAGTCTCCAGTATGTTTACCCAATCAGGTGCTAAATCATGCCTAAAAGTACTGGACGCCAAAAGGCAGGCCAAACAAGGAGAGGCGTAGAAGAGGTGATTCTGGGGCTGAAACTAAGCGAGCAGGACTGCAGTATCTGGCTTTCCAGACGGATGACCCTGCTCTGGCTGTGATGTGACAGCCACCTGCATAAATGGCTCATGACAGGCCTCAAATGTGGAATGCTGTTCTTGAGGCAGGACGGCAGTGTCATTATTCTCTGCTGAACTTTTCTTTGGTCGTGGAGGAGATAATGTCTTTGCACCGATGCATCCACCCTTGCTGACTGGGTCCCACCAGGGGTCTAAGACAGGCATCTCCAGAATGGCTGACTGACCATGAACAGGAGTGGAAGGTCCCCGCCTGGCCTTTCCAGGGACAGGATCTACCACCCGCAACTCCAATGTGAGACATTTTATATGAAGTCAAGGGTAGGTGTCAGCCTCAGGGATTCCTGCATCCAAGGTCTCAAACCTATTTCCGTAGTACACGGAGAAGATGGAGGACCCAGACTGCTTTCCAAACAAGGCAAGGTCTCCCTCTACGCCCATTTGCCAGATGAACTTTAAAGGGATAACAAGTTTGAGGAACAGAATCAACCCTGAGTAACTAATCCTAACTTTTTACGTGTCTGGGAACACCACGTATGTGAGATTCCAAAATGTTAAAAGTATAGGAGCCTCTGTTTAGTAGGTGGCCAACTTAATGAGAAATGGGCAAATCCATTTTTATCATAATATGAGCAGCAGAAGCAAGAACAGCACAAATCCTTGCCCAGCTTATGTTCATGCCCATTCCAGGAAGAAGCAGAGAGCTGGGCAGCACGGGTTTAAGGTGAGACCCACAGGAGTCAGCATCGGTGCAGTGAGGAAACCAGGCAGCAGAGAGGCCTCTGAGAGCGGGTGCCAAGGAAAGGAAGGGAGGAGGCTCTCCTCTATAACATGAATGCCAGCCCTAGAAATCCAACTAGAAACACAAGAGAAGACCATGAACTGGGTGGGGAAAGACAAGCTCAAGAACATCAAGGGGGGCTTCAATGATGTGAAAAGAATCAGCTTTTAGAGCCTGGGGGGGTTATCAAAAGATGAAATCTGGCTTCCTCCTTCCATCCGTATATGTTTCCAAGAGACACTGGATTGCATGGAAGTCTCATTACACATTGTACACAAGCCAGTGATGTTTACTCATCATATCTTATTTTAACAATCCCTCCCTCGGAGTGCTAAGCCAGGGCCACATTAGAACTTTCAAAACCCTGGGCACTTTTGCCTCTGTAGGCCCCCTCCTCCTTAAAAAATGTTTTAAAAATTATGTTTCATGACTGCTTTGGTATGAAGACAAATATGATCTTTTACCCTAAAAGTTCATGTTTTTTAAATTTGAAAAGAAATTCAAACATTTTCATGGGCTGCTGAAAAGTATTGTGAGCACTAGACACTGATTTCTGGGCCTGATGGCTCTAAGCAACCTCACTACGTGCTCACACATTCCATTCAACAAATATTTACTGAGCACCCGCTAGGCACCAGGCATTTGTAAGGCAGTGAACACAGCACAGCTCCTGCCTTTATGGAGCTTACACTTAGAGGGAGAAGCCAGAAAATAAAGAAAGAAACCAGTTAATAAATATTTTGTCAAATGGTGATACATAATATAAAAAAATAAAGGTAGAGGGAATACAGAATGAGAGAGTGGGACTCATATTTTAAACGGGATGATGAGTGAAAGCCTCCCTGATAGGTTGATCCGCTGTCACTTGAGCAGAGACTTGAAAGAAAGGAGACTGAGCCATGTGGACACCTTAGGAAGGGGGTTTCAGGCCAAGGGAGCAGTCAGTGCAAAGGTCCTGTGGTAGCAGCATGCCTGGTGTGTACAAGAACAGTGAGGAGAGCAGCATGGCCACCAAGAGTGGTAGACAGTAAGATGAGAGAGGTAGCAAGGGCCAAAGTCCTTTTCTCTGAATGACAAAGGGGCCCATGGGAGAGTTCTGAGAGAGGAGAGCCATGATCTGTCTTACTCCAACACGGCACCCAGTCTGTGAATCTACCTATAGGTTTGTCTTTGAGTGTCCATCCTGTAACAGGCATAAGTTACTACATGATGGACTTTGATTGCCTCCAAAGAGGTCAATTCCAACTCACCTAGTGATTCAAACATCTGACACATGTCCTATTGGAGACAAGTCAGAATGCTGCTGACTTCCTTTGGCTGGTCCTTGTTAGAAGCTCACTGGAGGTTATTGCTCTTATCTTTATCTGTGTGAAGGGGAACCAGTGGAATTTTTATATCCCAGGGGACTTCTTTTGGCTCCAACTCAGGAATTTTGAAAAAAGAAGTGGGCACTGAGGAATGCCAGCTCTCTTTACTCAGGAGGACTTCAGCACATTCTTGTCTGTCAAACCCTCAGCAAAAATGAGGAAATGAAATGGCTCAGAAGGTTCAAGCTAGATTTTATCAGTAAGTGACAGCAGCAAATGCACCCTGTAACATCTAACAGCCACAGAGGCCACTGAGGAGGTTAGCAAATTCACAAGGTAGAAAATTCTACACCAGGAATATCTGGGGCTTGATAGTCCCTGGACGAATGAAATTCTTGGATTTTTTTTGTATCTTTCTGGCAGTAATAAGAAAAACACTTTTTGCACACAATAATTGTATATTTGCCCGATTTTAATTCAGTGCTTTCAAAACATCTGGTATCTGTTAAAACACAAATGACTGCGGTAGACTGGTTGCAAAAATGGTCTCAATTATCACCCATTCCTGATTCCGCAGTCTTTGAAATGTGATTTTGCAGTTCCTCTCATCAGAGTCGAAGTCTCTTGCCCACCCTTGTCTCTGAGCTGGCCTGTGACTTGCTTTGGGTGAGAGGATGCGGTAGGAAGTAAGGCTGTAGCAGTTCCAAGACTAAGCCTCAAGAGGCTTTACACACTCTGTCCTCTCCATCCTGCCGCCACTGTGAAGACAAACCTGAATAGTCTGCTAGATCCTGCGAGACCAGATGGATCAGCCAGGCAGCTGTCCCAGCAGGGGCACCAGAGACATAAGAAAAATGAGATTAGCAAAGCCACCGACCCAACCTGTAGATGCTACACGGAGTCCAGCTGAGGCCACCCTAATTGCCAGCCCTCCGAGCTGTAAGCTAAACGGTTTTCTCAAAGCCCCTCAGGTGTGGGGTGTGTTACACAGTGACACCAAACAGATATGATGCCGGAGAACCTCTCCATCAGAACTCACCATGGCCAGCGACTCCTCGGTGACGTCACTAAGATCTTCTACTGTGAATGACACCCATACTTTGCAGCGTGGGCAACAATCACACCATTGCTAAACACACACTATGGCAACTCATTCTTCAGTGGTTACAATGGGATGATTTAAACAGGATGAGGTTTTCAAAGATCCCCTAAGAACAGTTCTGGGCTTTGGAAACTTCCGGTGCTTAGGCTTCCAAATATGTGATCTCCTACCATATGACTATCCACTCTAAACATGTCACTTACTGGCAGATGAGGATTGCCCCATTGGTTCCACAAGGTAAGGAGACAAGGGTCACAAGGTAGCCAGTCTGAACTCTTCCTTACCTGCTGCATCCCTCTGACCTGCCGGTCGTAACACTGGAAAGCCACCAGCAAACAGATCACCTAGGGCTGGGGGTGTGCTCCCGCCTCGACAGTTTGCAGGACCTCCTCCTTCTCTGTTGGTTCCTTTAGAACCTTTAGAGAGAAGAGGCAATTAGATGCGGACTCGTGAGCAGAGCTGAGCGGCCAACACCCACCCCGGCTGTGGTCTAACACTGCCCATGGCAGCCTCCCCATTCTCCCACTGCCAGTGTTACCCTTCTACCCAGTGTCTTTCTGAAGAACCCCCTGCCTTGATAACCTATAGACTCATGTGCCCGGGCCTGTGTGCCACCCTCCTAAGCTATCAAAGAACTATCAGTAGTTACCACTCTGCAAAGGGATCGAAACAAAAGGATCCCTATACTGCCATTTAGTAGATGCCAACGGGGATACTGGCAGCACCTCTCGAATTAGAAAACCCAAACACTGTAGGCATAGAGCTGGCCCCATTCGCGCTTGACTGTCGTGGGAGGAATAGGCCAAGAAAACCCACAGATTTAATTCAGGCAATAGTTTTAAGTTCTTGTCCACAGGGCCTGGCCCAGGACTTGCAAGCAGGAAGTGAAGGTCTGCAGTGATTTCTGCTTTGGCATTTTCCTTCTCTGTCTCCCCAACTCTCACTCCCTGAACCCCATGTTCTCCCCTGCACCTTTTCTTTTCGTATGGAAGAGAAAGCTCGTGAGCCCCTGAGAAGTGTCACTAATTCCAGCCTTCCAGATATGTGTAATTACCAACTACATAAAATAAGAAGACAGTCAGCTTACAAGAATTCCTGGCAGAAAATGGTCACAGCCTGAAGCCTAATATGCGCAGAAAAATCAGGGCACAGTGCCCACTGGTGGATGAATGTGGTCAGATTATTCCAAGTATTAGCATTATACATTACGTCCTCACTAGAATGATAAAGAAATGAGTGTTCCAATAAAATGGATTTATCTGCTAATTGGGATTAACTAATTAGTGGGTCTAGCCAGAAACTAATTTTTATTGTAATCAGTGTTGAAAATATTTCTTAAAATAATTTATCTATCCATGTGGATTAACATATATAATTACATATATAATTACAGATATTAGATACAATTATATTTTAGGACTATCTGAGAATTACCACCACGTATCATTGCAAAAAAAACTATGGAGACATAATAATACCTTACACTGAAAAATATTTCTGCATATATTATTTCAGCCTTCAACAATCTTGACAAAAAAAGAGAGCAGGTATTATTATCTCCCCCACTTTGCAGATAAGCAAACTGAGCCTCAGAGAGGTTCCCTGATTTGCCCGGTAGCAGAATCAGAACTCAACATGGGTCATCTGACCCAGGCGCAGGACCCTTTTACACCATCATACTCTAGAAGACATAGAAACCTACAGTCCTATGATCCTATGAGAGAATTTGGCAGAAATATTTTTCCTCGTGAAAAGGAAAAACTCTGCCTTTGTTAATGTTGAGACTTGACTTTTTCTCTCATTCCGTTTGAGGATTATGTTGACACAGGGTAAATCTTTATATGTTACCTCACAAGGGAGAAACACAATGTGGTACGTCCATACAATCAAATCTTATTCAACAATGAAAAGGAGTAAAGCGCTGATGTGCGCTACAACATGGGCCAGCTTTGAAAACATTACGGGAAGCGAAAGAAGCGAGTTACAAAAGGCCACATATCGTACGATTCCATTTGTATGAACTTTCCAGAATAGGCAAATCCATAGTGACAGAAAGTAGATCTAGTGGTTGCCAGGGACTGCGGGGCGGGGTGGGGTGGGGGGGAGTGGGGAAGAGGGAGTAGGGAGGGATTGCTAATAGGTGTGGGTTTCCTTTTGGGGTGATGGAAATGTTCTGGAACTAGACAGGGGTGATGGTTGCAACAACCTTGTGAATATATATGGATAAATGTCACTGAACTGGACACTTTAAAATGGTTAAAATGGTGCGTTTTATATTATGTGTACTTTATCACAATTAAAAAATCATCTTATCATGAAGTTTTCTTTGAAGCATTTGAAAAGTGATGGTAGATATGCTATACACCATTTGCAGACCTGGAAACGTAGCTCTGAAGCTCTCTCCCACATGGACTGAACATTGAGCAGGTCTGAGATGGCCTGATGTGTGTCCTGGGTAGCATTTGTGGCCCCTGCTCTGAGCAAGCCAGGCGTGTCTCGCAGCCTGCCCTCGGCCCCTAGAGGCCTGGCCCACACGCTCACTTACTCTCGATTTGCGGGGCACTGCGGTCATTGATCTGCGTGACTTTTCGTAAGCGAGTTCCTTGCTGGATATCAGCCAACAGTGCACTTCGACCTTTGGGATCTGCCCTTCTCAAGCTGGAAGCATCTGTACTTATCTGTAAAGGATTAAGAGGGATTTGATTATAATCACATATAACATTTGCAGATAAACCATATGTCCTATTTGAGGTAAGTTTCTCCTCCCATACTTTCCTGCCTTCCCTGGTTTGCCCTCCCCTGCACCACTCTCAAGGCCCATGTCACCAATACAGTTACCTATGGGTCTCAGGTCTTGAGGGACATTTACCTCCTGCCCTGCTCACATCCCTCTCCTGGGGGACCTATAACAGACTCTTTCTTGTGCTCAAACTCCCGTAAGTCTTAAGGAGCCCAAAATGCATGGCCCCTCTTCCTCCTCCTAGGTGAGCCCCACCCACTTATCTGGGCTTCTGTCTGTGTGTTCCTGACTCCTGCTCCCAGGTTCTGAATACCCTGCCTGGTGTCCCCAGCTCCCCTCCTGGACCAAATCCAGAAAGAAAGAAGTGCAGGAGCTTGCAATGAAGGTTTAGAGACTGCCTGTTCCTCTGTGTCTGGGTGCATTATGTTAATCCTCACAAAACCTTGCCCTCATTTTACAGATGAGAAAACAGACTATGAAATCTCTTCAGGGTCACAGGGCCAGCTTCAAACCCAGATGTGCTGAATTTCAAAGGCCACGCACTTTTTATTTTGAAGCACTACAGTAATCAAGGGCGTGGTGTTGGTTAGGATAAGTGTCCTCTAGACTGCTAGCGTGGGTTGTAAATATGCTCACGAGAATAACCTTTGTTCTATCTCTGCAAGGAACACTGAGGTGCAACTGTTTCACTTTCACTATAGCCTGTGCTAACAGGGCAGGGTCTCTATGGGCTACCAGAACCAGGGACACCATAGAGAACATACACACGTTGTGGCAAATAAGGAAAGGGTGGGGTCGCACTGGAAGACACAGCCAGGAGGATCCTCTGCAGTTACTAATATTTTACCCCATGACCTGAGAGCTGGTTAAATACTTCTCAAAGTAAGAAATACTTTTTAGCACCTGCTGTACAGGGAATACCATGTCTTTGCTCTTCAGCTTAAACATCACCACTTCTGGAGGCCTTCTCTGACCCCACCATAAATAAGGCTACCCAGGGTCCGCTCTAAGGGCACCGTATTCCTTTTTCCTCTGTAAGTTTTATCACAGTGTATACATTTATATTTATCTTTCCTCGTGGAACATTTCCAGTTGTGGTTATGAGCTGAAGGTGCACCACCCTGACAGGACTCTCTCAGGAAAGAGATCTTGTTAGTTTTGTTCACCAATACATATCCAGAGAGTAAAACTTGGCCCCAGATGGGCTCAAAAACTGTTTATTGCCACTGCATTCCACCCCCCCGCAAATAAATAATGAAAATATTGAATTTTTAGAAATCACGCTTCATTAAATTTTTTATTGTGGTAAAATATATATAACAGAAAATTTACCAGTTTAACCATATTTAAGTGTACAGTCTTGTGATATTAAGTACATTCAGGTTGTTGTGCAACCCAAAATCACATATTTTTTAATGAGCATATGTTTAAATATCTAGATGGTAGAACCTAGTAACCTAGGAAATAGCTATGTTATTAACAAAACATTAAATAACCAATATTTTAATTCATCCTAAAAAAAACAACAACCCTGTTTATTGGATGAATGAATGAATGAGTGTGAATGAACTAAACCCAGAATGCATGATACACTGGCCTTGCCTTCAAGGGCAGATGCATGTACCAGGGAGACAGGACCCCTGGTACATGCATCTGGTATATGCAAGGAGTTAGGCCACCACACAGCCCAGCATGTGACTGAGCGTCCACGTGAGCCTCACAGAGAGAAAGCCCCCGAGAGTTCAGAAAGGCCATATTTGTCAGGTTGAGCAGGCTGCAAGGAAGATAAGAGACCTTAGATGGTCCTTGAAGGACACGTAGGATTTACAAGCTCTCGCTATAGCCATTTTCTCCATGTGGCCATCTGTCAGAAAAGGACAAACTAGGTTTGCCAACTAGACAGAGACTCTCCAGTTTCACAGACTGGAAATGAAGGCAATTGTGGTTTTTAGCTAAAAGGTGATGATGAGTCCGCATTTTCACCAGCTGACTCTACTGCACAGGTGATGCATCTTACACAGGTTTCAAAGGGCACAAGCTTCAAGTCAGTTTCTCGTTGCCTGGAAACATGCTTTCTGACCCCTTGAGAGGGGCTCACGGATGGTGGCCAAGAACAGAGCTGTAAGCCAGGGCCCCCAACCCAAATGATGTACATTTTTTAGGAGCGTATGTGTGAATGCACAGGTACAGCAGGGTATTTCCCACACAACATGATTTTTAAAATCTCTCTCTATAAACCATGAGCCAATAAGTCATTTTAAACTACAAAATTTTAAGATTTTTAAAGTCTCCTCTTAAATTTACAAATACTTAGTAACAGGAATAAAGGGCCAACAGAAATATCATGACCCTAGCCAAGAGAGTATGAACATTTTTGTAAAAATCTGACAATATAACCTCAGGCACATATTTTGGTCGGGGATTAGGGGGTGAAAGTGCTTCGTAATTTTCTTGCTAGGTATCAGATAAACAACACAATGAATTGCCTTCTGTTTAGAGAAGGAACTGGAACCCTATCTCTAACAATCCCTGAGTGGGGGTGGGGTGTTCA